>NC_087344.1:48922785-50172785 GCF_030014295.1 Loxodonta africana
TCCTCTTCATCCCTGTAACTCTAACCTTTTTGCTTTTCTTTGTTTCTCGACAACCTTCAGATCTTCTCCTGGCCTCAACCTCATTCTCCTTGAATCCATTGTATGGACAACCCCTTGATTGTAGATGTTATGGGGAGGTTGCATCTGAAGTCAGTTGTTTCCAATCTTTAAAGGAAAGGCTTCTTATATTAGACAAGATGGACTGGGTTATGCTATGGTATTAAATGATCTCCAAATTTAGTGACTGATAGTAATAAAGCCTTATTTCTTGTTCATGCTATCTATCAGTCTGGGCCCATCAGGGGCTCTGATGTCTTTCTCTTTCCAAGACATATGGAGCCTTCACCATTTGGAACCCCACCCAATCACTGTGGCAGGTGGAGGAAGCACAGCAAATTGCACATCAGCTCTTAAAGGCTTCCTCTAAGAAGTGCTTCCACTTGCATTTCACGTAGCCAAGTCCAGGCACGTGATCCCACCTTGCAGATGAGCAGGGAAGTGCAATCTGACCACGGACCCAGAAACAGAAGACCTGAAAATATTGGTGAACAGCACGAATAACTATGTAATCTGTCTTTCTGGTCAGTAAATAGTTCACTTTTTTTTTTTGCATACAAAATACCCTATATCCTTACAAAAATCCCATTCAGACAGGACATCAAGCTCAAAGTCCAGGGTCTCTGGGTAATGTAAGGTAGTCTCTATATCAGGTCTGGATTTAGCTCCTCTTGCCCAAGAACTAAAAAGAGGAGTAAATTGTCTGCTACACATCCAATATATAAAGTCAGTATAGGGGCATTTTTATGGATTTTGTGTCCTCCCAAAAATGTGTATCAACTTGGCTAGGCCATGATTCCCAGTATTGTGTGATTGTTCACCATTTTGTGATCTGATGAGGTTTTCCTGTGTATTGTAAATTCTACCTCTATAATGTTAATAATGTTATGATGTTAATGAGGTAGGATTAGTGGCAGTTATGTTAATGAGACAGGACTCAAGCTATAAGATTAGGTTCTGTTTTAAGTCAATCTCTTTTGAAATGTAAAAGAAAGCAGGGAGCAGAGAGACATGGGGACCTTATTACCACCACCAAGCAAGAAGAGCCAGGAGCACACATCCTTTGGATCCAGGGTCCCTGTGCTGAAAACTCCTAGACCAGGGGAAGAATGATGACAAGGACGTTCCCTCAGAGCCAACAGAGAAAGAAAGCCTTTCCCTGGAGCTGGCATCCTGACTTCAGACTTCAAGCTTCCTAAAATGTGAGGGAATAAATTTCTCTTTGTTAAAGCTATCCACTTGTGTTGTTTCTGTTATAGCAGCACTAGATAACTAAGACAGACAGGATCCACATTTTACTTGGCTCCACAACCAGCACCCATGGAAGCAGCAGTCAAGAAATCAAGCCACACATTGCATTGGGCAGATCTGTTGCAAAAGACCTCTTTAAAATGTTAAAAAGCAGGGAGGCGGGGCCAAGATGGCGGACTAGGTGGACGCTACCGCGGATCCCTCTTGCAACAAAGACTCGGAAAAACAAGTGAATCGATCACATACATGACAATCTACGAACTCTGAACAACAAACACAGATTTAAAGACGGAGACCGAACAAATACGGGGAGACAGCGATTGTCTTCAGAGCCAGGAGCCAGCGTACCAGGCAGGTGACCTTCAGAGCCCGACTGGGGGCAGAGCCCAGGGGGGCAGACAGCACAGACAAGGGGCCCAGCCCTAGCCCCTGAACTCATCCCAGGAGGGAGCCAAGCCGGTTGGCACGGGAGGCATGGCAGCGCAGCCGGTGGGAGAAGTCCCCGGGAGGCAGTGACTGGTCTTGGAGCGGGGAGAGCAGCGTCCCAGCCGGGGAGCCGTCCCGCCGGGATTTTGGCGGGCACGGGTGGGGCGTGAGCACAGGGATCAGCAACATTCCCCTGAATTGACCCCAGGGCGGTCCCAACCAGTTCGCGCAGGCCCAGCCGGTTCGCGTGGACGGTGTGGCGGAGCAGCCGGTAGAAGAAGTCCCCGGGAGGCAGTGGCTGGTCTTGGAGCGGGGAGAGCGGCGCCCCAGCTGGGATGCGCAGTCACGACTCAGACGTGGGGACCTACTCCGCTCTCCTGAGCTGACCCTGGGGTGGGGCGCCCACCCAGTTCGCGGGAGCGGCGTGCGACACGGCTCGCAGGACGGGGAGTCCCCGGGAGGCAGCGACTGATTTTGGAGTCGGGAGTGCACCGTCCCAGTAGGGGAGCCTTAACCTTGGGGGAGGGGCTGACAGCGGAGGATCTGACCGTGACGCCAGCGGGCCAGACACCCCGGGGGGCAATCTCCACACAGCCAGTACATAAAGGCGACACGCCCCGCGGAAATCTCAGATATAAGAGTCATTCCAAGTAAGACAAACAACTCTGGCTATATTCTGAGGTGCGACACTCCTAGCTCTCTGATCCCTCCCCCACCCTCCCCGGGCGGCTTCATTAACATCCGAATAGCCTGAGCCAGAGGGAGAACTCTGATAGGGATCTGACTGCATTTTTTTTTTAGCGGATTTTCTGGAAAAACTAGTTTCCCAGTGATGGCTCGGAGATAGCAGTCCCTATCAAACCACATAAAGAAGCAGACCATGACAGCTTCTCCAACCCCCCAAACAAAAGAATCAAAATCTTTCCCAAATGAAGATACAATCCTGGAATTATCAGATACAGAATATAAAAAACTAATTTACAGAATGCTTCAAGACATCACAAATGAAATTAGGCTAACTGCAGAAAAAGCCAAGGAACACACTGATAAAACTGTTGAAGAACTCAAAAAGATTATTCAAGAACATAGTGGAAAAATTAATAAGTTGCAAGAATCCATAGAGAGACAGCATGAAGAGATCCAAAAGATTAACAATAAAATTACAGATTTAGACAACGCAATAGGAAGTCAGAGGAGCAGACTCGAGCAACTAGAATGCAGACTGGGACATCTGGAGGACCAGGGAATCAATACCAACATAGCTGAAAAAAAATCAGATAAAAGGATTAAAAAAAAATGAAGAAACCCTAAGAATCATGTGGGACTCTATCAAGAAGGATAACTTGCGAGTGATTGGAGTCCCAGAACAGGGAGGGTGGACAGAAAACACAGAGAAAATAGTTGAAGAACTCCTGACACAAAACTTCCCTGACATCATGAAAGACGAAAGGATATCTATCCAAGATGCTCATCGAACCCCATTTAAGATTGATCCAAAAAGAAAAACACCAAGACATATTATCATCAAACTTGCCAAAACCAAAGATAAACAGAAAAATTTGAAAGCAGCCAGGGAGAAAAGAAAAGTTTCCTTCAAGGGAGAATCAATAAGAGTAAGTTCAGACTACTCAGCAGAAACCATGCAGGCAAGAAGGGAATGGGACGACGTATACAGAGCACTGAAGGAGAAAAACTGCCAACCAAGGATCATATATCCAGCAAAACTCTCTCTGAAATATGAAGGAGAAATTAAGATATTTACAGATAAACACAAGTTTAGAGAATTTGCAAAAACCAAACCAAGACTACAAGAAATGCTAAAGGAGATTGTTTGTTCAGATGACCAATAATATCAGGTACCAGCACAATACAAGGTCACAAAACAGAACGTCCTGATATCAACTCAAATAGGGAAAGCACAAAAACAAACAAATTAAGATTAATTCTAAAAAATAAATAAATAAACAAAATAATACACATAACAGGGAATCATGGAAATCAATAGATAAAAGATCACAATAATCAAAAAGAGGGACTAAATATAGGAGGCATTGAACTGCCAGATGGAGAGTGATACAAGGCGATATAGAACAACACAAGTTAGGTTTTTACTTAGAAAAATAGGGGTAAATAATAAGGTAACCACAAAAAGGAATATCAACTCCATAACTCAAGAAAAAAGCCAAGAAAAACGTGACGACTCAACGAACATAAAGTTAAACATTATGAAAATGAGGATCTCACAATCTACTAAGAAAAACGTCTCAGCACAAAAAAGTATGTGGAAAAATGAAATGGCCAACAACACACATGAAAAGGCATCAAAATGACAGCACTAAAAACTTATTTATCTATAATTACGCTGAATGTAAATGGACTAAATGCACCAATAAAGAGACAGAGAGTCACGGACTGGGTAAAGAAACACGATCCATCTATATGCTGCCTACAAGAGACACACCTTAGACTTAGAGACACAAACAAACTAAAACTCAAAGGATGGAAAAAAATATATCAAGCAAACAATAAGCAAAAAAGAAGAGGAGTAGCAATATTAATTTCTGACAAAATAGACTTTAGACTTAAATCCACCACAAAAGATAAAGAAGGACACTATATAATGATAAAAGGGACAATTGATCAGGAAGACATAACCATATTAAATATTTATGCACCCAATGACAGGGCTGCAAGATACATAAATCAAATTTTAACAGAATTGAAAAGTGAGATAGACACCTCCACATTTATAGTAGGAGACTTCAACACACCACTTTCGGAGAAGGACAGGACATCCAGTAAGAAGCTCAATAGAGACACGGAAGACCTACTTACAACAATCAACCAACTTGACCTCATTGACTTATACAGAACTGTCCACCCAACTGCTGCAAAATATACTTTTTTTTCTAGTGCACATGGAACATTCTCTAGAATAGACCACATATTAGGTCATAAAACAAATCTGTGCAGAGTCCAAAACATCGAAATATTACAAAGCATCTTCTCAGACCACAAGGCAATGAAACTAGAAATCAATAACAGAAAAACTAGGGAAAAGAAATCAAATACTTGGAAAATGAACAATACCCTCCTGAAAAAAGACTGGGTTATAGAAGACATCAAGGAGGGAATAAGGAAATTCTTAGAAAGCAACGAAAATGAAAATACTTCCTATCAAAACCTCCGGGACACAGCAAAAGCAGTGCTCAGAGGCCAATTTATATCGATAAATGCACACATACAAAAAGAAGAAAGAGCCAAAAGCAGAGAACTGTCCCGACAACTTGAACAAATAGAAAGTGAGCAACAAAAGAACCCATCAGGCTCCAGAAGAAAACAAATAATAAAAATTAGAGCTGAACTAAATGAATTAGAGAACAGAAAAACAATTGAAAGAATTAACAAAGCCAAAAGCTGGTTCTTTGAAAAAAATTAACAAAATTGATAAACCATTGGTTAGACTGACTAAAGAAAAACAGGAAAGGAAACAAATAACCCGAATAAGAAATGAGAAGGACCACATCACAACAGAGCCAAATGAAATTAAAAGAATCATTTCAGATTACTACGAAAAATTGTACTCTAACAAATTTGAAAACCTAGAAGAAATGGATAAATTCTTGGAAAAACACTACCTACCTAAACTAACACAATCAGAAGTAGAACAACTAAATAGACCCATAACAAAAAAAGAGATTGAAACGGTAATTAAAAAACTTCCAACAAAAAAAAGTCCTGGCCCGGACGGCTTCACTGCAGAGTTCTACCAAACCTTCAGAGAAGACTTAACACCACTACTACTGAAAGTATTTCAAAGCATAGAAAAAGACGGAATACTACCCAACTCATTCTATGAAGCCACCATCTCCCTGATACCAAAACCACGTAAAGACATTACAAAAAAAGAAAATTATAGACCTATATCTCTCATGAACATAGATGCAAAAATCCTCAACAAAATTCTAGCCAATAGAATCCAACAACACATCAAAAAAATAATTCACCCTGATCAAGTGGGATTTATACCAGGTATGCAAGGCTGGTTTAATATCAGAAAAACCATTAATGTAATCCATCACATAAATAAAACAAAAGATAAAAACCACATGACCTTATCAATAGATGCAGAAAAGGCATTTGACAAAGTTCAACACCCATTTATGATAAAAACTCTTACCAAAATAGGAATTGAAGGAAAATTCCTCAACATAATAAAGGGCATCTATGCAAAGCCAACAGCCAATATCACTCTAAATGGAGAGAACCTGAAAGCATTTCCCTTGAGAACGGGAACCAGGCAAGGATGCCCTTTATCACCGCTCTTATTCAACATCGTACTTGAAGTCCTAGCCAGGGCAATTAGGCTAGACAAAGAAATAAAGGGTATCCGGATTGGCAAGGAGGAAGTAAAGCTATCACTATTTGCAGATGACATGATCTTATACACGGAAAACCCTAAGGAATCCTCCAGAAAACTACTGAAACTAATAGAAGAGTTTGGCAGAGTCTCAGGTTATAAAATAAACATACAAAAATCACTTGGATTCCTCTACATCAACAAAAAGAGCACTGAAGAGGAAATAACCAAATCAATACCATTCACAGTAGCCCCCAAGAAGATAAAATACTTAGGGATAAATCTTACCAAGGATGTAAAAGACCTATACAAAGAAAACTACAAAGCTCTACTACAAGAAATTCAAAAGGACATACTTAAGTGGAAAAACATACCCTGCTCATGGATAGGAAGACTTAACATAGTAAAAATGTCTATTCTACCAAAAGCCATCTATACATACAACGCACTTCCGATCCAAATTCCAATGTCATATTTTAAGGGGATAGAGAAACAAATCACCAATTTCATATGGAAGGGAAAGAACCCCCGGATAAGCAAAGCATTACTGAAAAAGAAGAAGAAAGTGGAAGGCCTCACTCTACCTGATTTCAGAACCTATTATACAGCTACAGTAGTCAAAACAGCCTGGTACTGGTACAACAACAGGCACATAGACCAATGGAACAGAATTGAGAACCCAGATATAAATCCATCCACATATGAGCAGCTGATATTTGACAAAGGCCCAGTGTCAGTTAATTGGGGAAAAGATAGTCTTTTTAACAAATGGTGCTGGCATAACTGGATATCCAGTTGCAAAAGAATGAAACAGGACCCATACCTCACACCATGCACAAAAACTAACTCCAAGTGGATCAAAGACCTAAACATAAAGACTAAAACGATAAAGATCATGGAAGAAAAAATAGGGACAACCCTAGGAACCCTAATACAGGGCATAAACAGAATACAAAACATTACCAAAAATGATGAAGAGAAACCAGATAACTGGGAGCTCCTAAAAATCAAACACCTATGCTCATCTAAAGACTTCACCAAAAGAGTAAAAAGACCACCTACAGACTGGGAAAGAATATTCAGCTATGACATCTCAGACCAGCTCCTGATCTCTAAAATCTACATGATTCTGTCAAAACTCAACCACAAAAAGACAAACAACCCAATCAAGAAGTGGGCAAAGGATATGAACACACATTTCACTAAAGAAGATATTCAGGCAGCCAACAGATACATGAGAAAATGCTTCAGATCATTAGCCATTAGAGAAATGCAAATTAAAACTACGATGAGATTCCATCTCACACCAACTAGACTGGCATTAATCCAAAAAACACAAAATAATAAATGTTGGAGAGGCTGCGGAGAGATTGGAACTCTCATACACTGCTGGTGGGAATGTAAAATGGTACAACCACTTTGGAAATCCATCTGGCGTTATCTTAAACAGAAATAGAACTACCATACAACCCAGAAATCCCACTCCTCGGAATATACCCTAAAGATACAAGAGCCTTCACACAAACAGATATATGCACACCCATGTTTATTGCAGCTCTGTTTACAATAGCAAAAAGCTGGAAGCAACCAAGGTGTCCATCAACAGATGAATGGGTAAATAAATTGTGGTATATTCACACAATAGAATACTACGCATCGATAAAGAACAGTGACGAATCTCTGAAACATTTCATAACATGGAGGAATCTGGAAGGCATTATGCTGAGCGAAATGAGTCAGAGGCAAAAGGACAAATATTGTATAAGACCACTATTATAGGATCTTGAGAAATAGAAAAAACTGAGAAGAACACATACTTTTGTGGTTACGAAGGGGGGAGGGAGGGAGGGAGGGAGAGGGTTTTTTATTGATCAATCAGTAGATAAGAACTGCTTTGGGTGAAGGGAAAGAGAACACTCAATACAAGGAAGGTTAGCCCAATTGGTCTGGACTAAAAGCAAAGAGGTTTCCAGGATAAAATGAATGCTTCAAAGGTCAGCAGAGCAGGGGCTGGGGTCTAGGGAACATGGTTTGAGGGGACTTCTAAGTCAATTGGCAAAACAATTCCATCATGAAAACATTCTGTATCCCACTTTGAAATGTGGCGCCTGGGGTCCTAAATGCCAACAAGCGGCCATCTAAGATACATCAATTGGTCTCAACCCACCTGGAGCAAAGGAAAATGAAGAACACCGAGGTCACACAACAACTAAGAACCCAAGAGACAGAAAGGGCCACATGAACCAGAGACCTACACCATCCTGAGACCAGAAGAACTAGTTGGTGCCCGGCCACAATTGATGACTGCCCTGTCAGGGAGCACAACAGAGAACTCCTGAGGGAGCAGGTGATCAGTGGGATACAGACCCCAAATTCTCATAAAAAGACCATACTTAATGGTCTGACTGCGACTAGAGGAATCCCGGCGGCAATGCTCCCCAGACCTTCTGTTGGCACAGGACAGGAACCATCCCCGAAGACAACTCATCAGACATGAAAGGCACTGGTCAGCGGAGGGGAGAGAGATGCTGATGAAGAGTGAGCTAATTAAATCAGGTGGACACTGTAGAGTGTGTTGGCATCTCCTGACTGGAGGGGGGATGGGAAGATAGAGAGAGAGGGAAGATGGCAAAATTGGCACGAAACGAGAGACTGAAAGGGCTGACTAAATAAGGGGAGAGCAAGTGGGAGATGGGAGTAAGATGTATGTAAACTTACATGTGACAGAGTGATTGGAATTGTAAATGTTCACTTGAAGCCTAATAAAAGTTAATTAAAAAAATAAAATAAACAAGCAATAGAAAAAAAAAAAATGTTGAAAAGCAAAGATGTCACTTTGGTCAGGACTAAGGTGCACCTGACCAAGCCACAGTATTTTCAAACACCTCGTATGCATGGGAAAGCTGGACAATGAATAAGGAAGACCGAAGAAGAAATGATGCCTTTGAATTAGGGTGTTGATGAAGAACACTGAATATGCCATGGGACTGCCAGAAGAACAAACAAGTCTGTCTTGGAAGAAATACAGCCAGAATGCTCCTTGGAAGTGAGAACAGCAAGACTTCGTTTCACATACTTTGGACATGTTATCAGGAGGGACCAGTCCCTAGAGAAAGACATCATGCTTGATAAGGTAGAGGGTAAGCAAAAAAGAGGAAGACCCTCAACGAGATGGATTGATACAGTGACTGCAACAATTGGCTCAAACAAAGCAATGATTGTGAGGATGGTGCAGGATTGGGCAGTGTTTCATTCTGTTGTATATAAGGTCGGTATGAGTTAGAACCAACTCAGTAGTACCTAACAACAACAAGGGACAGGAGAAGTATAATAAACACTCCTATTCAGAAAGGGGAAGAACAGGAGACACATGGCAGACACTGGCCCATGGCAATTCTGCCATCCTGCTGGGCGGACAATTTACACCTTTCCTGTCCAGAGGTAGGGAATATCTCTGAAAAGCCCTGGATTCTGACTCTGGGAGGGTCTCTAGGTTCATTGTCCTCTGATTCCTGGCTCTTCCCTTTGGAGATTTTATTTTCCTTGGCCACATCTGAATTTGGGGAGGAATAAATCGTCCTTCCGGGATGAGGATCTATCTTTCTTAGCTCACGCACTGCAAGTACTAAATTGGGTCCCCAAAAGTTGTTTTAAGTCTAGATAGTCACGTTCTCTTTTAGCCCCAGCTGATGGTTGTTTTGGGATTGCAACTTGCCCAAAAACTTATCTGGCTTCTCAACTTTCTGGTTCCAGCCAGCTCCATATGCCAATAGCCACACCCATCATTCATTTCAAGACACAATCTCATTATTTACTGTATTTCTTGCTTTCTCACTGCCTCCCTCTCTCTCAACTTAATTGAGTGCGCTTTAAACCTATCAGTCATTGGTAGGAGAATCACACCCTTATTTTCTTTTCCCTGATATATTTGGCCCAATTAATAGGGTTTGCTATGGGCCACACCCTTGGCTGGACCTTTACTTGAGACATTTTTATCCTTTCAAAAGTATTGGGGGCATTGGTGGTAGAACTATTGCCTTCCATGCGGGAGACCCAGGTTCCATCCTCGACCAATGCACCTCATGCAAGGCCACCACTTGTGTGTCAGTGGAGGCGTGTGTGTCACTGTGATACTGAACAGATTTCAGCAGAGCTTCCAGACTAAGACAGGCTAGGAAGAAAGCCTTGGTTATCTACTTCCAAAATCAGCCAATGAAAACTTTATGGATCACAGCAGTCTGATCTGCAACTGATCATGGGGATGACACAGTACTGGGCAGCATTTTGTTCCATTGTGCACGGGTTCACCATGAGCTGGGAGCCCACCTGATAGCAGCTAACAACAACAAAGTGACGGCTAGACCTTTAACTGACCCTTGCCACAAGGCTGAGTATTAATTGGCCTTGGTTGTTTGAAGTTTTTATCAATTTTAACTGAACTCTTTTCTTAGTTTATCTCCTTCTAATACCTGGCCAAGCGCAGGCAGCAACTTGCATACTCAAATTACATTCTATTCTCCAACCTGTTCAGTTAAATGTATACATATATTAGGTATGTAAAATGCTTCCCAAGTTAGCCTCAGGTGACAGCTTACCAAATGTTTTGCCACTCTGTAACTTGGATCCTTGTCTTCCTAGCCCCTGACAACAGTTTGCTTGCTCCTCATCACTGATTGCTGAGCTAATTCTACATATTGACGTTTGAGTTATGGCTGAACCTCGTTTCAAGATGCCAATTTCTGTTTTAGTAAGGATGGGTTACGTATGCTGCAGTAACAAGCATTCCTAAAATCTCAGTGTCTTAAAACAACAAAGACGTTTCCTGCTGATACTATGTGTCCATTTCAGGTCAGCTGATGTCTCTGCCCCACATAGCACTCACTCAGGGCCCCGTGCTGATGAAGCCTCCATCATCTGAAATGTCTCCAGAGAAGAAACGTAGCACGTCTTATGTTGTTAGTTACCGTCAAGTTGATTCCAACTCATGGCAACCCCCTGTGTGCAGAGTAGAACTGCTCCCTAGAGTTTTCAAGACTGAAACCTTTCAGAAGCAGATTGTCAGGCCTGTCTTCTGAGACACCTCTGGGTGAGTTCGAACGGCTGACCTTTCAGCTAGTAGTTGAGGGTTTAACTGTTTACGCCACCAAGGGACTTATGTCTTAAAGGCTTCTTCCGAAAAATCCATGAGTCATGTCCACTCACATTTTATTGGCCAAAACAAGACACATGGCATTACCTGACTTCAGAGCAGTCTGGAAGCAGCATTTTTCCAAGTTTCTGGAAAGGGGGAGATGCTCAAAATATTGATCTCTGTTGTTATTCCCTAGCCCCTTCCCATGGGCTGTATGTTTTAAAAGATTCTTACTAGCAAAACCACATTTATTGTGTAAGTCATTTTCTCCATTTAACATATTCTAAAGACTTACAAGTGCACATATAGATGTTGCTCTCGAAACAGTAAGTTTTGATACCAAAGCTCTCTAATCTTATTTAAAATTAATGTATGATTTTTATTAGGCTGTATAAAATTATGAAAATAGCCCATGAACCCACAAAATTATTTTTGTGACCCTAGAAATGCAAATGCCTTAGAAGTACAGCCATTATTAGTTCTCCTGGTGTCACAGTGGAGCAGTGGTTAAGAGCTCAGCCGCTATCCAAATGTCAGCAGTTCGAATCCACCGGCTGTGCCTTGGAAACGCTATGGGGCAGTTCTACTCTGTCCTATAGTGTCACTATGAGTCGGAATCAACTCGATGGCAATGGTTTTTGGTTTTTTTGGTGGTGCCATGGTTAAGCACTGGCTGCTAACCAAAAGGTCAGTAGTTCGAACCCACCAGCTGCTCCACAGGAAAAACATGTGTCATTCTGCTTCTGTAAAGATTTACAGGCTTGGAAACTCTACGGGGCAGTTCTACTCTGCCTTATAGTGTTGTTATGAGTCAGAATCGGCTCCATGGCTGTGGGTTTTGGTGTTTTGGGGTTATCAAATAACTTCCGTGCACAGAATTTTCCAGGAAGAAGAAAAATAGCTGAAAGAGGATTTAGAAACAAAGTAATTTTGTCTGGGGCTAGTCTAAACTCTACCACTCACATGGACGTGTCCTTTTGTGTGTGTTATATCTCTCTGTCTCTGTCTCTTTGTCTCTTCCTGTAACCTCAGATGTTCTTCCATAGGGATTAAAAACAAAGAAGCACCATTTCTCTAACCATAAAAGCCAAACAGCCCCCACAGCAGCAGAGTGGAGACGTGGTCATCTAAATTAGCCAGCGTTCAAGGCTAACTTGGAAATGCCACCATGTGACTACAGGGTGCTGCTTACCTACATTTCTTGATGAGCTTTATTCCATGTTTAAAATATTTTTTGGGGGGGGAAATACCAAAGATCATTAACCAAAATAGTGTTCATCTTACATGACCTTTTAGCATCATTTGGCACAATTGATTACTCCCTGCTTCTCGAAATACTTTCATCACTTGGCCTCTGGGATATCCCTCTCCCTCCATTCTCTTCCACCCACACCAGCCACTCCTCCATCTCCTTTGCTGATTTCTCTGCATTTCACTCACTTCCAGCCCAGGGAACACTTGTCAATCTACACTTGCTCATAGGTAACTTAACTGGTCTCCTGACTTTAAAAACCATCTATACAAGTGATCAACCACTAACTGAAGGGTCAGCGGTTTGAAACCACCAGTGGCTCTACGGGAGAAAGATGTGGCAGCCTGCTTCCATAGAGAATTACAACCTTGGAAACCCTTTGAGGTCACTATGAGTCAGGATCGACTTGACGGCAGTGGTTTTATATCTTGAGGATTCCCACATATCTGTCTCCAGTC
This sequence comes from Loxodonta africana, assembly GCF_030014295.1. Lineage (NCBI taxonomy): Eukaryota > Metazoa > Chordata > Mammalia > Proboscidea > Elephantidae > Loxodonta > Loxodonta africana. Next base: position 48,935,721 of record NC_087344.1, read on the forward strand.
CATACTCTGCCTTCAACTCCAGCTTCTTCTCTCCAACTGCTTTCCTGGCATTTCTACTTGGGTATCTTATGATCATCTCAAGCTTAGCCAGGCCGAAACTGAAATACTCAGATCTGCTCCCCTCAATCCCCTCTACTATCCCATCTCAGTAAAAGAAAATCCTTCTCATTGCTCAGGTTAGAAACCTCAAAGGCATCCTTTTTTTTTTTTCTTCTTTTTCAAAAATCGTTTATTTTTGTTGCTGTTGACAATATATGCAGCAAAACCCACACCAATTCAATAATTTCTACATGTATAATTCTATGACATTGATTACATTCTTCAAGATGTGCAAACATTCTCACACTCCTTTTCTGAATTATTCCTTCACGGTTAGCATGAATTCACTGTCCCCAAGAATCCTATCTAAGCTTTTGAGTTGCAATTGTCAGTTTGATCCCATGTGAACAGTTCTCAAAGGCATCCTTGATCTGACCTTTTCTTTCACATGTATATAACCACCTGGAGATCCTATTAGCTTTACCTTCAAAATATATACAGAATCCAAACTCCTCGCATCTCCACCACTAAGTACCATGGTCTTAGCTACCATCTCTCGCGTGGATTATTGCATTGGTCTCCTGATGGGTCTCCTTGTTTCTACCCTTGCCCTACACACTCTATTACCAACAACACAGTGGTCAGAATAACTTTTCTAAAATGAATGCAGATCAAGTCATCCCTCTGCTTAAAACCCTCCAGTCGTTCCCCAGCTCACTCAATAAAATTCCAAATCCTTACCCTGGTCCATAGGACTCTGTGTGCTCTGGTTCTTTCCACTCTCAGCCTCCTTCACTGGTTTGAGCCACAATGGACTCCTGACTGTTCTTCAGCCATGCTAAGCACACTCCCATCTCAGGGCTTTACACTTGCTATTTGCCCAGTCTCTGCACAACTTGCTCACCCACTGTTTTAGGTCTCTGCTTATCTGTAAGCTTCTAACCTGCTCAAGGTGATTTTCTCTGATTATCCCACATACCACAGCAATCCCACTCTCCTCTCACTCCCTGCCCTCATCATTCTACTTTATTTCATCTACAGCATATAGACTCTTAGTTTCCTAGTGCTGCTATAACAAAAAATACCGCAAGTGGGTGGTTTTAAAGAACAGGGACTTGTTCTCTCACAGTTTTAGAGGCTAGAAATCCAAAACAGGGCATCAGCTCTAAGAGAGGGTCCTTCTTTGTCAGTAGTCCTGGGCATTTCTTGCCATTCCTTGACTTGTAGAGGGTTCTTCACATGGTCTTTTCCCCTGTGTATGTGTCACTGTGTCTATTCAGTTCTTTCGATAAGATACTACTGAGTAGGGATTAAGGAGGCAGTGGTGGTTTGGTTGTAGAAGACTTGCCTTCCATGTGAGAGATCAAGTTTCAGTTTCCAGGCAATGTACCTCATGTGCAGCCACCACCCATCTGTCAGTGGAAGCTTGCATGTTGCTAAACAGATTTTAGTGGAGCTTCCAGACTAAGACAGACTAGGAAGAAAGGCCTGGTGATCTACTTCCAAAAATCAGCCAAAGAAAGCCCTATGGATCATAATGGTTTGATTGTACAGACTGATCATGGAGAAGATGTAGGACTGGGCAGCGTTTTGTTTTGTTGTGCTTGGGGCCACCGTGAGTCAGGGGGAGACTCAAAGGCAGCTAACAACAACAACCAAAAATGGGATTAGATTTAGTGCTTCACCTGTGCGAGTATATCCTCATTAACATAACAGAAACCAAAACCAAACATAACAAAAGAAAACCCATATTTCCAAACATGATCACATTCACAGATACATGGGTTAGGATTTCAAAATATATTTGGGGGGAACACAATTCAATCCATAACACAAGCTTTATATTTATTGATTGATTTGTTTGTTATCAGCCTCCTCCTATTCAAACATCAGATCCATGAGGGCAAGCTCTTTGCTTATTTTGTTCCCATATCCGCAGTGCCTGAACAGAGCCTGGAATAGAGTTATTGCTCAGCGACTCAATGATTGGAGAAATGCGTTGGCATAAATTAAGGGGTGTGTCCCAAGGAATTGTTTGCTAAAAAAGATAAATTACCCATGCTCCCAAATGTGTTTTTTGTTGGTTGGTTGGTTGGTTGGTTGGTTTTTCATAAATTAGAGTGATTAATTCAAGGTTATTGTGATACAATGTCACTGACTTGTATTTTAATTTATTTTCTGGAATAGTAGAAAAAATTTTGAATCACAGCAGGTCAGGAGCCCCTGGTCACACACATCTGGACTCCAACCAACCCAGACCCTGCTTGCTACTCCCCAGTAACACTTGCCCCTTCCCGCCTCTTCCTGACCCCCTGCCTGGAATGCCCAACCCACTTCATTTGCCATGGCTGATCCCAGCCCAGCCCAAATGCCACCTCCTCAAGAGGCCCTCTCATTCCCCCAGCTGACCTGTCTCTACCTTCTCTGCTCTGCCTCAGGATTCAGCTTTATCCCTATTCTATTTGTAGAATAATAATATGTGTGTTTGCCTTTCTCGATTTCTAGGATCTGATTCTTTGATTTAAAATAAATCAGTTCCCTTCAGAGTAGAACCATAAGGTTTTCAATGACTGATTTTTCAAAAGTAGATTGCCAGCACATTCTTATGAGGTGACTCTGGCCTTGAACTTCAAACCTATTGGTTAGCAGCTGAGCACATTAATTGTCTGCATCATCCATTTGATAACTGTATGCTATTTCTAAATAGCACATTGAACATAGTTGGGCATCAATAAAGACTCGATGGATTGTTGCAGTAGACTGACTCCTTACCTTCTCTATTTAAGACACTTTCCTGGAATCGCTGATGTGACCTCTCCATTTGGTCAACAGAGAAAGGGCTGCCATCAACCCCACAATGTGATCTGTGCAAATATTGATCAGGCATCCCAAATACTAAATTCGCAGGTGACCAGAGAAAAGGGTCTTCTTTCACTGATCATGGAAAAATAATTATGCTCACATGAGAATACTTACAGACAGGGAAAATTAAAGAAGATGGTCTTGCTAAGCTATCTGGAAGTGAATTTTTCAGAATAAAATTACATCAGCATCAGAGATTCCAATATCTAAGCCCCTGGGTCACTTACTTTTTTCCTTATGAATATTTTTATATGTTCTATGAACAGAAATGTCTCTGGCTCATGTAATGGGAATAATTTTTGATTTTTTTATCAACTATAGACCAAATAGGCAAAATATCAATTAGTCTATTTCTTCCCCCATGGATTTATAACTTAAGCCTCCTGCACTGTTCACATTACCCCAACTACTAATTCCAGTTTTTCTTTGTCCTTGGACCAAACATTCCTCCTCCTGCCGATCTTAATTCCTTTAATTGCAATAGATACTCGTCTGAATTTCAGAGGAGACAATGCTACTGTTTATTATCCTTTTCCATTTTTGTCTGCTCTCAGTCCCCCCAAAACTACTTCTTACTTTGGGAAGTCGTGTGTGTGTGTGTGTATGCGCGCGCACACGTGTGTGCAGAACACACTGAATGTATCAAGCTAGCATGCTAATAATAAGTCACTCCAAACTTAAGAACAGTCAGCTTGAAAACTAAGGTGCGCCTGACCCAAGCCATGGTGTTTTCAATCACCCCATATGCATGTGAAAGCTGGACAACAAATAAGGAAAACCAAAGAATAATTGATGCCTTTGAATTATGGTGTTGGGGAAGAATACTGAATATACCGTGGACTGCCAAAAGAACGAACAAATCTGTCTTAGAAGAAGTACAACCAGAATGCTCCTTAGAAGCAAGGATGGCGAGACTATGTCTCACATACTTTAGACATGTTATCAGGAGGGATTAGTCCCTGGAAAAGGACATCATGCTTAGTAAAGTAGAGGGTCAGCGAAAAAGAGGAAGACTCTCAAGGAAATGGATTGACAGAGTGGCTGCAACAATGGGCTCAAGCATAACACGATTGTGAGGATGGCGCAGGACCAGGCAGTGTCTCCTTCTGTTGTACATTGGGTCACTATGAGTCAGAACTGACTTTATGGCACCTAACAATTTAAGAAGTTCTAGATTCTGTGTATACATGGTGTACCAAAGGATTGTGCCTTTAGCAAGCTATTCCTATGTAACTGTGCCCCCTTAGAAATTACATTTTTCAAAATTTGATGGGAGAGTGCCACAATTAAGAGAAACATTTAGTGAAATTATTCAGAGGAAAATAAGTGATCAAAAAAGGAAGTAGAAAAATATAGAACCCATGTTGCTGGCTGTTGTCGAGTTGATTCTGACTTCCGGTGACCTCATGTGCTACAGAGTAAAACTGATTCAGGGCATTTTTGGATGTAAGAAAAGACACACAACTCAAACTACCTTAACCAAAAGAAGAATTTTAAGGATTCAGATAATCAAAAAAAAAAATCTAAGTGTTTCAGTATAGTTAAATCCAGGTGCTGAAAGAACATGGTCAGAAATCTCTCTCACTCCTTCTCTCTGCTCTGCTTTCTCCTTTGTTGTCATCTGTTTTAGGGAAGTTCTTTCCACAAGATGATGGGATGGCTATCATCAACAGTGAGCCTGTTACCTACTAAATTAGCAGCTCAAGCAGTGGGAGATTGTCTTTTCAATGGTTCCAGCCCAATTCCCAGGGAAGTCTGCCATTGGCTTAGCTTGGGGAACTTTCTCACCCTTGAACAAATCACCGTGGCCAGGGAGTTGTATACTCTAGAAAGAGGCTGAAGTCAGCCCCACCTGAATCACATGGACTGAGAGTAATAAGAAGGGATGGTTCAATTTTCATCTTCCATTGGCTGGGTTCTCTAGAGAAGCAAAAGTAGCAAAGCGTGTATATATATAGAGAGAGAGAGGTTTATATCAAAGATATGGCTCATGAACCTCTAGAGGCTAGAAAATCCCAAGTCCATGAGTCAGGCGTCAGGCTGGAGGCCTCTCCTGACTCACATAGCTGCAGGGACTGATGAACCCAAGATCAGCAGGTCAGAGAGCATGTCGCTAGTTCATACTGTGGAGGCTGTTGAATCCAACATTGGTGGATAAGACAGTAGGCTGCTGGCTCAATTCCCAAGAACTGGACATCAGATGATGAAAAGCTGGGTGCGGGATCCAGAGCAAACAAAAGCCAAACAGCTTTGCCAGAAAGTCCATCTATATTGGATGCAGGCCACACCCCAATGAAAATTCCTTTTAACTAATCAGCTGCTTATAGCCTATCTCATTGTGGAGGTGATTACCTTATGTCAGATTTCAGCATGGAGGTGATTACATTATTATGTTGTTATTGTTAGGTGCTGTTGAGTCGGCTCTGACTCATAGCAACCCTACGTACAACAGAACAAAAAACTGCCTGGTCCTGCGCCATCATCACAGTTGTTGCTATTCTTGAACCCATTGTTGCACCCCCTGTGTCAATCTATCTCGTTGAGGGTCTTCCTTTTTTTCACTTACCCTCTACTTTACCAAGCATGATGTCCTTCTCCAGGGAATGATCCCTGCTGATAACATGTCCAAAGTATGTGAGACCTAGTCTTGCCATCCTTGCCTCTAAGGAGCATTCTGGTTGTACTTCTTCGAAGACAGATATGTTCTTTCTTTTGGCAGTCCACAGTATATTCAATAGTCTTCTCCAACACGACAATTCAAAGGCATCAATTCTTCTTCAGTCTTCATTATTCATTGTCCAATTTTCACATGCATATGAGGTGATTGAAAACACCCTGGCTTGAATCAAGCACACCTTAGTCTTCAAGGTGACATCCTTGCTTCTCAACACTTTAAAGAGATCTTTTGTAGCCAATTTGCCCAATGCAATACATCTTTTTGATTTCTTGATTGCTGCTTTCATAGCTGTTGATTGTGGATCCAAATGAAATGAAATCCTTGACAACCTCAATCTCCTCTCCATTTATCATGGTGTTGCTTATCGGTCCAGTTGTGAGAATTTTGGTTTTCTTTATGTGAGATGTAATCCATACTGAAGGCTGTGGTCTTTGATCTTCACTGGTAAGTGCTTCAAGTCCTCTTCACTTTCAACAACCAAGGTTGTGCCATCTGCATAATACAGGTTGCTAATGAGTCTTCCTCCAATCTTGATGCCCCATTCTTCTTCATGTAGTCCAACTTCTTGGATTGTTTGCTCATCCTACAGATTAAATAAGTATGGTGAAAGGGTACAACCCTGGTACACACCTTTCCAGACTTTAAACCATGCAGTATCCCCTTGTTCTGTTTGAACGACTGCCTCTTGATTCATGTACTGATTCCCCATGAGCATAATTAAGTATTCTGCAATTCCCATTCTCTGCAAAGTTATCCATAATTTGGTATGATCCACACAGTTGAGTGCCTTTGCATAGTCAATAAAACACAGGTAAACATCCTTCTGGTATTCTCTGCTTTCAGCCAAGATCTATCTAATATCAGCAATGATATCCCTGGTTCCAGGTTCACTTCTGAATCCGGCTTGAATTTCTGGCAGTTCCCTGTTGATACACTGCTGCAGCCATTTTTGAATGATCTTCAGTAAAATTTTGCTTGCATGTGATATTAATGATATTGTTCAATAATTTTCACATTCAGCTGGATCACCTTTCTTGGGAATAGGCATAAATATGGATCTCTTCCAGTCAGTTGGCTAGGTAGCTGTCTTCCAAATTTCTTTGCATAGGCGAGTGAGCACTTCCAGTGTTGCATCTCTTTGTTGAAACACCTCAATTGGTATTCCATCAATTCCTGGAGCCTTGTTTTTCGCCAATGCCTTCAGTGCAGTTTGGACTTCTTCCTTCAGTACCATCGGTTCCCAATCATATGTTACCTCCTGAAATAGTTGAACGGTGACCAATTCTTTTTGGTACAGTGACTCTATGTATAATTTCCATCTCGTTTTGATGCTTCCTGAGCTGTTTAATATTTCCCCCCATAGAATCCTTTAGTATTGCAACTCAAAGCCTGAATATTTTATTCAGTTCTTTCAGCTTGAGAAATGCTGAACATGTTCTTCCCTTCTGGTTTTCTATCCCCAGGTCTCTGCGCATGTCATCATAATAATTTACTTTGTCTTCTCTAGACATTGTATGAAATCTTCTGTTCAGCTCTTTTACTTCATCATTTTTTCCTTTTTGCTTTAAAAAATCATTTTTTCCTTTTGCTTTAGCTACTCGATATTCAATAGCAAGTTTCAGAGTCCCCTCTGACATCCATTTAGGTCTTTTCTTTCTTTTCTGTCTTTTTAATGACCTTTTGCTTTCTTAACTGCCAAACTGCATCATAACTGCCAAACCACGGAGAATCATGGCCCAGCCAAGTTGACACACAACCTGAACCAGGACAGAGACCCAGATTTGATTCCTGGCCAATACTGCTCATGAAGAATCACTACCTGTCAGTGGAGGCTTGTTGCTGATGTTGAACAGATTTAAGTGGAGCTTTCAGACTAAGATGGACTAGGAAGAAAGGCCTAGTAATCTATTTCCAAAAATCAGCCAGTGAATACCCTATGAATCACAACAGTCCAATTCACAACCAGTCATGGAGATAGTGCAAGACTAGGCAGCTTTTTGCTCTGTTGTACATAGGGTGATGCATGAGGTTGCCGTGAGTTGAGAGCCAACTCAACAGCAGCTAACGACAATATTGACAAAAGAGGGATTGGATGTTAGGCAGACAAAAATGATAAATATCCATTTTGACATTTCGTAGGAAGAAATATTGAATATGCTTGAGAAGACTTCATGGGAACATGAGTTCTTCCTCTCTTTGCAGACCTGCAATGTGCAAGAAATTAGATGTGCTCTATAAGAGGCACAGCAGAACTTGGATCAGTGGGATGAACCAGGTCTGCCTGGTTCCAAAGCACGAGTAGACAGCAAAAGCAAGAAGGAAGCATGACCCATCTGGAGCAAGGGAGAACGAAGAAAGCCAAAGACACAAGGGAAAGATTAGTCCAAAGGACTAATGGACCACAACTACTACCACAGCCTCCATCAGACTGAGTCTAGCACAACAAGATGGTGCCCAGCTACAACCACTGACTGCTCTGACAGGGATCACAATAGAGGGTCCCGGACAGAGTGGGAGAAAATGTAAAACAAAATTCTAACTCACAAAAGAAGACTGGACTTACTGGTCTGACACAGACTGGAGAAACCCTGATAGTATGGCCGCTAGACACCCTTTTAGCTCAGTACTGAAGTCACTCCTGAGGTTCACACTTCAGCCAAAGATTAGACAGGCCCATAAAACAAAACAAGACTAAATGGGCACACCAGCCCAGGGGCAAGGATGGAAGGCAGGAAGGGACAGGAAAGCTGGTAATGGGAAACCCACTGTCAAGAAGGAGAGAGTGTTGAACGTTCGTGGTGTTGGCAACCAATGTCACAAAACAATATGTGTACTAACTGTTTAATGAGAAACTAATTTGCTCTGTAAACCTTCATCTAAAGCAGAATTAAAAAAAAAAAAAAAAAGCGGGGAGCGGGGAGCATAAAATCAGACAGACCTAACACTGAAGCCCGACTCTGCTTTCCAGTAACTCGGCAAGTTATTGAACTTCCTTGTGCTGTCAGTTTCCCCACAGGTCAAGGTGAAGACTGAAATCAGCCAGGGTTGGAGCCACAGTCAACTCAGTGCTCAACCCTGGGAGTTCCTGCAAAGTAAATGTCACCCCCCCCCCAATCCCTCCCCTCCTGCATGTTTTACAGGTTTTATTTCAGAATTGCCTTCTAGGATGGGAAAGTCTAATTTTATAAAACTTACAATTAAAGAATCCCTAACACTTCCTAAAGCTTGCGAATCACATGCATTAACAAATACAGGGTATTGCCAATTCCAGACACTTGGAAGCTGCTTGGGGCACCCTCAGCATATGGCAGCCATGTGGGTTCTCTCTGAATTCATTGGAGTGGTACCTACTCTGCATACAGAATCATCGGAAGCTCCATGACACACTAGGAGACAAAGGGAGTGTCAGTGACTTCAGAAGGGGTAATCTTGTTTTGGTTTCGCCTATTTATTAACCAGTTGTAAAATCAATCTCTTCTTACTGTGAGAGATTAGATTTTTTGCTGGACAATTAGTGGACAAAGAGGCTAGTGCCCATTTCTCCTTATGCTGTCTTCCCTTTCCTTTTCTTATCTCAGAATTCCCAAGCCTAGTGTTGGCTGACTCAGAAGGGTGAGGCTCCCACCATCCATCCCTGCTGGCTGCAGTGACACGTTCATTCAGTGTCAGTGGGGCAAAGAATAGTTTCACTGAAATGCAGCCAAGCTCCTCCCAGCAGGACCACAGCCTCACCAGGAACCTCCTGAGAGTGTCATTGCATATGTCAGCAGCAAACAGAAGCCCGTCTATTTCTTGGACTTGTCACCAATGTGCAGCAAAGCCAATCCAGGGCTATCACTTGAAAAGCTCGCCTCTCAGTAGGGACTGTGTCTGTCTGCATTTCAATGACATATATATGTATGTACATACGTGTATTTACACATGTGGACATCCAATGTTTAGAAGATCTCAGGCAACTGGAAATAACCTATATACAATGGGACACTATGTAACCATTACAAAGAATGCTGGCTGATGTAGGACTGGGCATTATTTCACTCTGTTACACATGTTCTATTATACATGAAGTCACCATGAGTCTGAGCCAACTCGATGGCAACTAGCAACAACATATGTGCTGATCTGGAAAGACTTCTATTATACACTGCTGTCTGAAAAATGCAACCTGCAGAATAGTAATAGTTTATGTAGAGAATTTAGAGTTTTGTAAATAAAAGTGCACGCACATACATTTAATTGTTGGTGTATACACAGAAAAGAATACTACAATTGCCAAATTTTAGCTGGGTCCATGGACTCCTAGATTAAAAATTACATTGCTCAGGCTCCCTTGCAACTAAGATTTAGCCAATAGTGTGAGCAGAAATGATTCCTGTAACTTCCAGCCTTGTTGTAAAATGGGGTGGGCATGGCCTCTGCATTTCTTTTTACCCCTCTGTGGGAGTAGTTGGAATCCCTAGTGGCGTAGTGGTAAAGTGCTACAGCTGCTAACCAAAAGGTCAGCAGTTCAAATCCACCAGGCACTCCTTGGAAACTCTATGGGATAGTTCTACTCTGCCCTATAGGGTTGCTATAAGTCGGAATCAACTCAAAGGCAATGAGTTTTTTTGGGTTTTATGTGGGAATACTGGTGGATTCTCTCCTATCACACAGACAAAGGAGACTATGGAACAGTAAAACAGAAAAATCTTGGATCCCCAACTGAGAGGCAGCTGTTAAAGCCAGGGACAGCTCACCCTTACGCTGTGACATGTGAGAAAAATCAGCTCCTGCCTTATCTATGCACTTGTGTATTTTGTGGTATTTTTTCTGCAGCAGTGGCCTCTATCCTCATATAACAGGATAGTTCCCTGTTGACAGTGATCAGCTCTGAGGTATGACATTGACGTGGACAAGTGGAGAGAGAGGGATTTTTACTAATTTTACTTTATATACTGGTATTTAAAAATTTTTGTTCTGGCTCATTAGCTTCAATTGCTATAAAATGTTAACTGTGCCAGTTTATTAATCAATGCCTCCATTAATGATATTTAGTTTATTTCTAGGCTTTTGCTATTGGGCAGTATCTCCTGTTATATGTGTCCAAAAGTTATTTTGGAAACTTCCCCAGGAGTAGAAAGTAGAATTGCTGAGTCATGGGAAGTGTGAATTGCTGAGTCATGGGAGGTATATAAATTGCTGAGTCATGGCAGGTATGAATTGCTGAGTCATAGGAGGTATGAATTGCTGAGTCACGGGAGATGTGAATTCCTGAGTCATAGGAAATACGACTTGTTGAGTCATGAGAGGCAATGCTGAGGGCAGCATTTTGGAGAAAGCAGCAAGAACCTCACTAGTCATCTCCTAGGCTCTAATGTTTGAAATCTGATTCATCCAAGATACCTTCCCCAACTGTCTCTGCTCTACCCTATTCATTTATCACTGTGTCATCTCCTCATTTTTTTGTGTGTTTGCTTTATTTTGTATGCCTTTACTCCCAGATGAATATAATTCTTTGCAGGCAGGTCTTGTAACATTATCTTGATTGTACCCTCTTATGAAATCATCAATATAAAAGTGGGCCCAGACCTTAGACTCTAGCTATTTGGCTTTGGGCAAGTCATTTAACAGCTTTGAACTTCAGTTTTTACATCTGTAAAGCAGCAGGAATACTGCTGCATCAGTTCATTCTTTGACTACAAAGAACAGGAAATCACTCTAAGTACCAGGCAAAGATGAAATTGAATGGAAGCAGAAGTAACAGTTGGAGGAGTAAGAGCCACTCCGGAAGGAGACAGAAAGCTCTCAGATGGACATCTTTTTAGGGCACGGCTGTCAGGCAGGAGAAACAGATGTCATTCTCGATGTCACTCTACTTTTCATGTACTTATCAAATATTTATTGAGCATCTACTGTGTACCAGGCTATACTTGGTGCTTGGGAGTCCCTGGGTGGCATAAACAGTTAAGTGCTCGACTAGTAGCTGACAGATTGGTGGTTCAAACCCACCCAGAAGTTCCTCAGAAGATAAGCCTGGTGATCTGCTTCCAAAAGGTCACAGTCTTGAAAACCCTATGGAACAGCTCTACTCCACACACATGGGGTGGCCGTAAGTCAGAATCCACTCCACAGCAACTAACAACAACAACTAGGGGCTTAGAATACATCAGTGAACAAAACCAAGCTCCTTTTCCAGGAGGTGACTCAACAGTAACGGGTTTGGTTTGGTTTTGGGTTAGGAGGCTGTTGGAGCCCTGGTTGCACAGTGGTTAAGACCTTGGCAGCTAACCAAAAGGTCGGCAGTTTGAATCTACCAGCCACTCCTTGGAAACCCTATGGGGCAGTTGTACTCCAACCTATAGGGTTACTGTAGGGTTGCTATGAGTCAGAACTGACTCAACGGCAATGGGTTTGGTTTTTGGTTTAGGAGGCTGTTTACCAAAAAAGATAAAAAGAGAGAAATTGGTTAAATGATTGTTGTAATAATTCAGGTGAGAGATGCTGGTGGCTCTCTCTAGGGTACTAGCAAAAGAGGAAGTGAGAAGTGGTTAAAGAAGTGGTTAGGCTCTAGATATATTTTGAGAGTACAGCCAACAAGACTTCCCAACAGGTTAGATGTAAAGTGTGAGAATAAGAAATGAGTTAAGGGTGGATGACCCCAAGGTTTTGGTTTGAGCAACCAGAAGGATAGAGCTGCCATTAAGATGGGTGTGATTGCAGGTAGGACAGCTTGGGATAGGAGGAGAAATTAGGAGTACAGTTCTGGACAGGGGTGGAAGAGAAGATTCATATCCCAGGGAAAGCGGGTCTTGTGGCTTAGTTTGAACCTTCTTTGGCCCGGGGATGCCAGCTTTTATGATTATTGAGGTAAAACTCATATAACAACAACAACAAAAAAAAAAAAAAACTCTTTTAAAGTGTACACTTCAGTGACATTTAGTACATTCACAATTCTACCACTATGTCTGTCTAGTTCCAAAGCATTTTCATCGCTCCAAACAGAAGCCCTATACCCATCAAACAATCACTCCCCATTCTCCCCTCCCCAGCCACTGGCAACCACCAACCTACTTCCTGTCTCTATGGAGTTAACTATTCTGAACATTTCATATAAATGGAATCATACATGACATTTCGTGATTGACTCCTTTCACTCAGCATAGTGTTTTTGAGGTTCATCCATATTGTAGCATGTCAGTTCTACATTCATTTTTATGGTTGAATAATGTTGAATTCATTGGCTATATATCACATTTCATTTCTACATTCATCAGGTGGTAGACATTTGGGTTGTTTCCACTTTTAGGCAGTTTGGATGGTGCTGCTATGAACATTTGTGCACAAGTTTTCATTTGAACACCTGTTTTCTACTCTTTGGGGCTATATACCTAGGAGCAGAATTGCTGAGCCATATGGTATATATGACTCATAGAGTCGGAATCGACTGGACGGCACTGGGTGTTTTTTTAATAGTAATTCTATGTTTAACTATTTGAGGAACTGCCAAACTCTTCCACAGAGCCCGTACTGTTTTACCTTCTCACCAACGAGGTATGAGAGTTCTATTTCTCCACATCCTTGCCAATACTTGTTATTGTGTTTCTTTTTTATTTTAGTCATTCTAGTGTGCGTGAAGTGGTATCTCATTGTAGTTTTGATTTGCGTTTCCTTAATAAATAATAAGGTTGAGCATGTTTTATATACTTATTGGCTGTTTTTATAGCTTCTTTGGAGAAATATCTAAGCCCTTTGCCCATTTTTAATTGGATTGTGTTATGGATTGAACTGTGTCCCCCAAAACTATGTTTCCACTTTGCTAGCCATGATTCTCAGTATTATATAATTTTCTTCCATTTTGTGAACTGATGTAATTATCCTATGTGTTGTAAATACTCACCTCCATGATATTAATAAGGTAGAATTAGAGGCAGTTGTGTTAATGAGGCAGGGTATAATCTACAGGATTAGGCTGTATTTTGAGTCAATCTCTTTTGAGATATCAGAGATTGACAAGCCAACAGAGGTCAGAGGACCTCCTACCACCGAGAAATAAGAGCCAGGAGGGGAGCACATCCTTTGGACCTGAGGTCCCTGCACTGAGAGCCTCCTAGGTCGAGGCGGAGATTGATGTCAAGGCACATGGAAATCTCCAAGGAATGCCAGGCCCACGGATGTTGAAAGGTCCTGGCAAGGACCTTCCTACAGAGCCAACAGAGAAGGCCTTTCCCTACAGCTGGTGTCCTGAATTCGGACTTCTAGCCTCCTAAACTGTGAAAGAATAAATTTCTGTTTGTTAAAGCCATCCACTTGTGGTATTTCTGTTATAGCAGCACTAGATGACTGAGACAGATTCTTTATCCTTTTGTTGTTGAGCTGTAAAAGTTCTGTACATACTCTGAATACTAGACCCTTATCAGATGTATGATTTACAAATGCTTTCTTCCATTTTCTATATTGTCTCTTCACTTTCTTGATAAAGTCCTTTGATGCACAATATTTTTAAATTTTGATGAAGTCCAATTAATTATTTTTGTTTTGTTGCTTGTGGGTCAGGGTTCTTTGATACTCTCTCTAGATAGGACACAAATACTTTATCCAAGTTAAAAATTGGATGGGGCTATCAGAATAAGGGGGGATAGATGCCAAGTGGACAAAACAACAAACATCCACGGGACTTACCAAATTCACACAGTTTTTAAGCAATTTAAATGAGAGTACATATACTAAGCACTTCACAGAAAATAAGTGCCCAGTGAATCTTATCTATTTCTATCTGAGCCTAGCATGAGTGTTTGCTATACAATTTTTGAAAGAATAAATATGGTCCAGGCATATGCCATAATTCTTTCTCTCGGTCTCTATCCAGAGTAACTCAAGATCATCTGTGCAGGGAGGGCAGGGGTAAAATTATATTGGAACCAGCCATAGTGGAAAAGAACTTGAGTGGTTTTAAGTGGGCAGCTTCCTTTTTTTTTTTTTTGTAATCATGGCAATAGTTTAGAAGTTTACTCCTGGGAAGGAAAAAATGTATAGAATCCCTTTTTATAAGTTCTGTTTTCCCTCAATAGGTTTTATACAATGTCAAGGCATAAATCAGAGCCTAAATTCACCCAACTGGAATACTAAATATGAATTAAGTACCTACTGTGTGTTAGACATTGGTAGTTCAATGGTAGAATTTTCTACTTCCATGTGGGAGAGGTTGGTTCAATTGCAGGCCGATGCACCTCTTGTGCAACTACCACCCATTTGTCAGTGCTAGCTTGTGTGTTGCTATAATGTTTGTCTTAGTCATCTAGTGCTGCTCTAACAGAAATTCCACAAATGGATGGCTTTAACAAAGAGAAGTTTATTCTCTCATAGTCCGGTAGGCTAGAAGCCTGAATTCAGGGCACCAGCTCCAGGAGAAGGCTTTCTCTGTCGGCTCTGGAGGAAGGTCCTTGTCATCAGTCTTTCTTGGTGATATGAGGTTTCCATATCTCTCTGCTTCCCTCTTTCTTTTATATCTCAGGAGAGATTGGCTTAAGACACTACTAATCTTGTAGACCGCAACAATATAATATAACCGCTGCTCATCCATCATGTTACATCATAGTGATAGGATTTACAACACATAGGGAAATCACATCAGGTGATAAAATGTTAGACAATCATACAAGGGAATCATGACCTAGCCAAGCTGACAGATATGGGGTGGTGGGGCGGAGGGAGACAGTGCCGAACAGGTTTCCGTGAAGCTTCCAGACTAAGAAGGACTAGGAAGAAAGGCCTGGTGATCTGCATCCAAAAATCAGATCACAACAATCTGATCCTCAACCGACCATGGAGATGGTGCAGGACAAGGCAGCGTTTCATCCCACTGTGCATGAGGTTGTCGTCGATCGGGGGCCTATTCCCTGCGAAGCTAACAACGACAATGTGCTAGGCACAGGATGGGGAGGAAATTAGAGCAGGTGGAGCAGCAATAGCTTTCCTCTGAAATTACAGTCTCTGCCTCTTCTCATGGGTTACACTTAGCCCCTTAGCTTCTTATTGCACTTAACATAACCCATAACATAGCACCTCTCAATGTGGGATACAGACAATCGCAAGATAACTGTCTTCCTTATTCTGCTTCTCCACGCTGCTCCCCTACCATACTTCACTGTGAATTTCCCCAGCTGTAGTTTTCCTGTGAAAGTTTGTATTACAGTGGCCAAATTTACATATCTGATGTCTCATACCCCTGGTTTTTGTATATGTAGCTGGTAAAAACATGGACAAGGGAAATGGGGTGAAGGGCCCTCCATTAGCATGCTGGGATAATATATTCAGTGTGTTCCAAGCATCTGCAATGTGCGAGGGTGATCTTTTGCATCGTTAAATTGCCAGCTCATTGGAAGCTATTTCTTATTTATCTTTGGGTTCCCTCGTGTCCTATTTCCATGCTTTGCACAGAGCAGATATTCAGGAAATGTTTGTTGATGTGGATATTAAGCTATCCATTTCTTTGAGAGGATTACTTTACATAACCAAATTTTACTACCCTCCAAATCTCTGAAACTATTTTAGGACATCTCTACTTTTCCTAAATGCCTGGGTGACAGCCTGGTAAAGGCAAAAGGCTTGGGAGTCAGAGCAACTTGGGTTCAAACCCCAGCATTGGAACTTACCAAATGACTTCAAGCATGTTTCTTAACCACTCTGAGCCTCAGATTATTTTTCTCTTGTAAGGAATAATACGTGCTTCAATGCAGAACTATGCATTGTCGAGGGCACATCCCTCCAGGCTGTCTGACTTTGGTTTTTTGAGAGCTATTTTAAAACCATGGTACCACCAGAGCCCCTATGGGGTAGTTCTACTCTGTCCTGTAGGGTCACTATGAGTCAGAATCGACTGGACAGCAACGGGTCTGGTTTTTGTTGTTTTTTTTTTTTTTTTTTACAGCCAGAGTTTCTGGGTGGTGTAAACAGTTAGTGTGCTGGGCTGCTAACTGAAAGGTTCACCCAGAGAAACCTTGGAAGAAAGGCCTGGTGATCTACTTCTGAAAAATCAGCCATTGAAAGCCATATGGAACAGAGTTCTACCCTGACACACATGAACTCCACATGAGTCAGAGTCAACTCCCCAACAACTGGCTTGGTTTTTTATTATATAACTCAAAGCTGTAGACAACTGGTAGGGATACAAAATACTTCTTTGTCTGGCCACATGCAAACTCTATTCTGTCCTGCAGAGACTTCCATTTCATTTCATCTCAGTTGGATCTACAGTCAACACCCACAGAAGCAGCAGTCAAGAAATTAAAGAACACGTTGCATTGGGCAAATCAGCAGCAAAAGGCCTCTTTAAAGTGTTGAAAAGCAAAGATGTCACCTTGAAGACTAATGTGCACCTGACCCAAACTATGGTGTTTTCAAATCCCTCATATGCATGGGAAAGATGGACAACGAATAAAGAAGACAGAAGAATTGATACCCCTGAATTGTGGTGTTGGAGAAGAGTACTGGATATACCATGGACTGCCAAAAGAATGAACAAACCTGTCCTGGAAGAAGTACAACCAGAATGCTTCTTAGAAGCAAAGACGGCGAGACTACATCTCACATACTTTGGACATGTTATCAGGAAGGATCAGTCTCTGGAGAAGAACATCATGCTGGGTAAAGCAGAGGGTCAGCAAAAAAGAGGAAGGCCCTCAACAAGATGGATTGACACAGTGGCTGCAACAACGGTCTCAAGCATAACAACAATTGTGAGTAGGACCAGGACCAGGCAGTGTTTCGTTCTGTTGTACATAGGGTCACTATGCGTTGGAACCAATTCAATGGCACCTAACAACGACAGAGACTTCCCTGCCCCACTGTGGAAAAAGCCAGTTTTGTCCACATTTGCACATTCATTTCAATATCGCTGATCTCTACCTGTATCTGTTCTTTACTTCTCATTGGAACCAGTTATAACACGTGCTTGGTCCCCTCCCAATGAAAACAAAAGTTGTATCATACGTTCGTTTTATATCTGCATGAGAATCATGATTTTACCTTTTTTTTTTTTTAATTACCCTTCATAGTACTCATCTGTAAAATGTGGAAAATATTGATGATGACCTCCAGGGGTTGTTTAATCATCAAATGTGACTTCCTGCCACACTGCTGCTACGCTTGACTTTCTTCCCCATGTTCTTCACACAAAGGTAGTGAGCCTGTGGAATCGTCAGTCAGATCACTCCGCTCCTCGGTTTGAGGCGCACGGCCGTGGCTCCCAGCTCATTGGGTATAAACGCCAAGCCCTTACATACCCTTGACTTGCTGCTACATCTTCATCCTTGTGTCTCGCGTGCTTCTTTTTCATCCCTCCTGTCCAACTGCACTGGCCTCTTTGCCGTTCTGCAAACACATAAGGATGCTTCTGCCTCAGGACCTTGGCACAGGTTGTTCCCTCTACCTGGACTGTTCTTCCCTCAGTCATCCACAAGGAGCTCTGGTGGTCAGCGGTTAAGCTCTCGGCTGCTAACTGAAGGTCGGCGGTTCGAACTCACCAGCTGCTCCGTGGATAGCAGTCTGCTTCCGTACAGTCTTACAGCCTTGGGAACTCTATAGGGCAGTTCTACTCTATCCTATAGGGTTGCTGTGGGTCAGAATCAACTCAACAGCTACGGCTTTATTTCAGTGATTCACATTACTACCCTTTGCATCCTTCAGGTCTTTATTCAGATGTTGCCTCTGCAGTAAACTACCCCTAGCCAACTGTGTTAGTTTCCTAGGGCTGCCACAGAAAGTACCACAAACTGGGTAGCTTGAAATGACAGAAATTTATCGTCTCACAGTTCTAGAGGCCAGAAGTCTGAATTCAAGGTGACGGAGTCATGCTTCTTCCAGAGATTCTGAGGTGGAATCTGTTCTGTGTCTCTTTTAGCTTCTGGTAGTTGCCAACCATCCTTGGTGTTCTTGGCTGGTAGCGCATCACTCCGGTCTCTGCCTCTGTCTTCACATGGTGCTCTCCCCTGCCCGTGACTTTGTGTTCCATTCTGATAAGGACACCAGTCGTTGAATTTAGGGTCTGAATTGACTAGATGGCAACCGCTTTAGCTTGGTTTTGGTTCTAATCTCATAGGGTGGTCCCTGAGTGGTACAAACTGTTCATACACTCAGCCGATATACAAAAGGTTGGACGTTCGAGTCCACTTAAAGGTGCCTCAGAACAAAGTCCTGATGATGTTCTGAAACATCAGCCATTGACAGCCTTATGGAGCAGAGTTCTACTCCGACATACATGGGGTCGCCACGAGTTGGACTCAACTCAACAGCCCCTGGTTCTCCTGTTTCCCTCTCCTATAACCTCTTCTTTACTAATTACATCTGCAAAGACTATTTCTAAATAAGGTCACATTCTGAGGTTCCAGGTGACATGAATTTTGGAAGGACCCTATTCAATACATACACTGCCTGGCTAGAATTTCAATGCACTTACCTCCTCCGACCATCCCATGGTTGGCCCTGCCCTGCTTCATCCTCCTCAGCACTCAACACTCCCTACCGATCTGTCATACTGATTTGTGTGTTATCTGCTTCCCTCGCCAGCAGTGGGCTGCAGGAGAGCAGGGATTTTGTCTGTTCTGTTTCCTGCCACGTCCTCAGTGCCTAGAACCATGCCTTACAGATAGTAGGCCCTCGATGAATGAATGCTATGGATAAATCAATTTGCCTGATGCCTGCCTGGCACTTAGAAATGACTTGATAAATGTCACCTGCAATAGGAAAAAATGAAAAAGAAGGTGAGAAGGGGAGGGATGAAGGGAGGTTGGGAGAAGAAGCAGATCCCTTAAGATTGAGAAAGGGAGGAAAACAGAAGAACATTCAGGAAAACCTGAGCAATAAGGGCTTTCAGAGGGAAAATCTGGAGAGAACTGGAGTTGTCCTTCTCAGATCTGATTATTTATTAGCTCGTGTCCATTGGTTACCTTGGTATTTAGCTGGCACAGTCCATCTTCCACCCAGTACTATCTTTGGATGGAAGACCACATATTCACAAGAACATCAACAGTGGAAGGGGGGGAGGGGGAAAGACTATTTGAGTCCATGTCACAGGTTTTTCTGCCACGCTCAAGCAATTTAGGAAAATTGGCACAAATAAATGGAGGATCACTTTCCACTGAGATGCTTGATTGCAGAAGTGGAAGATAATTTTTCCTTGCTTAAGAGCTGTTGATAGGAAGGTCAGCGAATGCAGATGTGGGTAACAGAGCCCTGCGACTCTCTTTCGAGTTATGCTGACTTCAGGCTTTCCGTCTGCATGTGGTACCACACTGTTTATACGTGCAGTGCTTTTAAAACCTCAGACTCATTAACGCAGTGCCCTCAAAGAAGATCATCACTGTGGCCCTGACAGCTCTACTTTTGAGAACCACATTCAATTCCTATTGATTTAGATTTGAACCACAAACTTAATTTTGTTCATAAGATAGTTTTAAAGCAAGTGGAATTTTTTTTTTAATTTCACTTTCAATTAATTCCTCTGCTAATTAGTTTTCACTTTAATTGATTCTGAGACCCATTTTGAGGTTCTTAACACTGGCAGGCAGCCACTTCCCTTCCATCTCCTTCAGAGAACTCATCCAATTAAAAGCACATTACAACAATTTCATGTAAAGACGTTGGGGTGCCATTTTGTTTTTTAAAAGCCCCATATCTTAGCCACTGTGGCTACATTATGCCAGGATCAGCTTCTCAGTTTGCTCCCACTCAGCTGTTCCTTTTTTTGCTGGAGGATGGTTCCAGAGCACGAACACAGTCTTTCTGGTTCTTTCCATCAGAACTTCTATTCTTCTGTTGTTGCCAATGGCGTCATGTTTCAAGATCTCACCCTGCATATTACAAACATTCTAATCTCCAGAGAAGTGGTATTTATTCACTTGTTCATTCGCTTATTCTTTCCTTCAGCATTTATTTACTGAAGGACTCCATAACCGAGGCACACCTACGACTACCCTGCCCAGTACAGTAGCCACCAGCTGCGCTTGACTATTGACCACGTGAATTATAGCTAGTCCCAATAGAGATGCTGTAAGTGTAAAGTGCATATCAGATTTTGAAGACTTAGTATGAAAAAATATGTAAAGGATCTCATTAATAATTTTGCATATTGATCGCCAGTTAAGATGATAATATTTTGAATATATTGGGTTAACTAAAATAAACCAAAAACCAAACCCATTATCACTGGGTTGATTCCTACTCATAGTGACCCTATAGGACAGAGTACAACTGCCGCATAGGGTTCCCAAAGAGCAGCTGGTGGATTCAAACTGCTGACCTTTTGGTTAGCAGCCAAGATCTTAACCACCGCACCACCAGGGCTCCTTAAATAAAATATATTAATAAAATTAATTTCACCTTTTTCTCTTTACTTTTTTATTGTACATTAGGTGAAAGTTTACAGCTCAAGTTAATTTCTCATGTGAAATTTTCTACACATTTTGTTATGTGACACTAGTTGCAGTCCCACCTCAGGTTTCCCCGTCCATCCAGCCAGCTCCTGTCCCTTCTTGCCTTCTCATCCATCCTGCCTGCAGACAGGAGCCACCCATTTGGTCTTGTGTATCTCCTTGAACTAAGAAGCACATGCCTCACAAGTATTATTTTATGTTTTATAGTCCAGTCTAACCTTTGTTTGAAGAGTAAGCTTTGGGAATCTTTTTAGTTTTGGGTTAAAAAGCATCTGGGGGGCCGTGGCTTCGGGGGTTCCTCCAGACTCAGTCAGACCACTAAGTCTGGTCTTTTTACGTGAATTTGAGTCCTGCTGCACACTTTTCTCCTGCTCCACCAGGAACTCTTCACTGTGTTCCCTATCAGGGCTGTCGTTGGTGGTAGCCAGGCACCATCTAGTTCTAGTCTCAGACTGATGGAGTCTCTGGTTCATGTGGCCCTTTTATCTCTTGGACTAATATTTTCCTTGTGTCTTTGGTGTTCTTCATTCTCCTTTGATCCAAGTGGGTTGGGGCCAATCGATGCCACTTGCAGTCTTTTAAGGCCCCAGACACCACTCACTAAAGTGGGAGGCAGCACGTTTTCTTAATAAGCTTTGTTATGCCAATTGACCTAGATGCCCCCCATCTTTTTCCTTTTTTAATGTGGCTTCTAGAAAGTTATAAATTACATATGTGGCTCGCATTATGTTTCTATGAACATTTTTGGTCTAGGCACTGGGGATACAGCAGAAAACAAACCAAAGCGAAACCCCTGTCTTCAGGCAACTCCCATTCTAAAGCAGAATGAAGAATTAAAATGCATATTACGTCAGATTGCAATAAGCATTGAAAAAAAAAATAAAGAGAAAGACAGCAAAGAAAGCGGGAGGGGAGAGGCATGTAATTTAAATAGAAAGGTCTGAAAAGGCCTCATCATTTGTAAGACACTTGAACACCTGATTGAGGGGAGGGAGCAAGCCATATAGCTCTCTGAGAGAAGAGTGTTCTTGAGAGAAGGAACCAAACCAAAACCAAACCCATTGCCGTGGAGTCGATTTTGACTCATTGCAACCCTATAGGATAGAATAGAACTGCCTCATAGAGTTTCCAGGGAGCGTCTGGTGATCTCTGAACCATTGTACCACCAGGGTTCCAGAGAGAAGAAACAGCCAGTGCTAAATGAGACTATTTCGTAAGAGATCAATTCAGGGGAAGAAAAATGTTAATAGGGTCAGTGTTGGTCAGTATTCTTACAGCTAACAAAAAATAATAGATTAAGGGAAGAAAGGAAAACTTTTTAGCTCTTATATATGGAGAGTCTATGGATGGAGCTGGCTTCAGGGGGGTCTACACACGTACATCCCATTTCCCCTCCTCTCTTCAAAATTCTTATTATCTGCTGTTGAAAAATATGAGATGGGTGGTTCTCAGGCTTCAGCAGCATCACCATCACTTGGAAGACTTGTTCAAACCTAGGCTGCTGGCTCCACCTCTAAAGCTTCTGATTCAACAGTTGTGGGATAGACCCAAGAATATGCATTTCTGGTAAGTTCCCAGATGATGCTGCTGGACCAGAGGCCACCCTTGAATGTCACTGCATTAAATAACACCAAAATTATGAAAATCAACAAGTGGGAAAAAAAGCAAACTATTTGAAAACCTGAAGATGACAACATTAGAAATAGTTAAAAGAACAAAGAAAGGTTACCTCAGGGAAGCAGGAATGGAAAAGAAGAGTGGAAGGAGATAGCTAATGTTTGTTATAAGCCTTGTAGTTGTTGTTGTTAGTTGCCATCTTAGTTATCTAGCACTGCTATAACAAAAATACCACAAGTAGGTGGCTTTAACAAACAGAAATTTGTTTTCTCACAATTAGCAGGATAAAAGTCCAAATTCAGGATGTTGGCTTTAGGGGAAGGCTTTCTCTCTCCATGGGCTCTGAAGGAAGGTCTTTATCTCTTTTTAGCTTCTATTCCTCAGCAATCTTATGTGACTTGGCATCTATCTTACTCCATCTCTCTTGCTTCCAAACCCAAAAACCAAACCCATTGCCATCAAGTCGATTCTGACTCATAGCGGCCCTATAGGACAGAGTAGGACTGCCCCATGGAGTTACCAAGACTATAAATCTTTAGAGAAGCATGCTGCCACATCTTTCTCCCGAGGAGAGGCTAGTGGGTTCAAACCACCAACCTTTGGGTTAGCAGCCAAATGCTTAACCACTGTGCCAGCCAGGCTCCTTTCTGCTTGCTTGCTACTTGCTCAGTCTGCTCTTTTTATATCTCAAAAGAGATTGACTTAAAATATACCCTACACTAATAATGCTTCGTTAACATAATAGAGAAAACCCATTCCTAAATGGGATTATAACTACAGGTATAGAGGTTAGGGTTTACAACACATATTTTTTTGAGACACAATTCAACCCATAACAGTAGCCATTGAGTCAGCTCCTGGCTCATGGTGACCCCAGGCACAATGGAACTAAATGTTGCCCATCCTGTGCCATACCCGTGATCGGCTGGGGATCAGACCATGGTAATCCACAGGGTTTTCATAGGCTGATTTTCAGAAGTAGATTGCCAGGCCTTTCTTTCCAGTCCGTCTTAACCTAGAAACTATTTGGTGTTTAAAAACTCTGTACACGTATTGATAAAAGTAAAAGATAGGTTTTCAGAAAGAAAATAAATGAAAGAAGTGGCACTTCTCGTTGGCCCCTAGATGGTTACTCCTGTGCATTTCTGAGAAGTGGCAATACATCAAGCCACCATATTCCAAATAAATCCTGCCCCACAGTGACCCAAGCTAGGTGGACATCATGCACCCTTCCTGCCGTGTGTGGCTCATCACCCATACAGGTGCCCGAGGATTTCTTCTCATCACTGACCTCAGCTGACACCCAAGGGGGAGAAAGAAATGCTTCGTTCCTATAATGTTCTTCAAGGATACAAATGTGTCACCAAATTGCAGAGTGGGACTTTCAACGGGATGACTAAAGCCCCAGAGTAGGGCAAACAACTCTCAGTTCTTGGCCCTCCTCTGCCCTGATGGTCTTTCTCCTCTCTTTCATGGGACTGACAGCATTTAAGAACTGGGTGTACGGAGAAAGATCATTTGGACAAGATACTCAGAGCTTCAGGAAACAGGCTTCTCTTTTTCTTGGGGTGAATTTTCTTACTTCCCCTCAGCATCAGCAAGATGAGACCTTCAGAGCCCCAATCAAGGTGAGGGTACTTAGATATGAGGGTAACTGACTATCCCAGTTTGCATGGGGTTAAAGTGGTTTCCCCAACACAGGATTTGCAGTTTTAAAACTGGGAAAGTCCCAGGCAAGCTAGTACAAGGTGGTTACTGCTATTAGATATAATCCTGAGATTCACCCATGAGGCATCTGTGTTATTGTTAGTTGTCATCGCGTAAGCTCTGACTCATGCCGACCTTACTTGTAACTGAAAGAAACATTGCCCGATCCTGCACCATCTTCGTGATTGTTGTTAAGTTTGAGCGCATTGTTGCTGCTGTTGTGTCAATCTATCTCATTGAAAGTTTCCCTTGGTTTTACTACCCTTTATTTTATCAAACACAATGTCCTATTCTAGCAATCAGTCTTTCCTGATGACATGTCCAAAGTAAGCAAGCCAAAGTCTCACCATCATTGCTTCTAAGGAGCATTCTATAATGTACTATATATAACAGCAAACAATTAGAGCACAATTAAATTAATTCAATAAGTATTCATTAGGCATCTGTTCTGTACCAGGGAGTCTCCTAAGTGCTGGGGTAAAACAAATAGACAAAGAAATAGGTTTAATTATACCAGATAAAGTCTGCCTTAGCAGGTCACAGAATACTATACAACCATAAAAACTGTGAAATTACGTTAAGGATGCCCATGAGATAATAAGCTCAGATACTAGATGTCACAGGCATCTTTTGTTTTTTCCTGCCCAGCACTTCTTCACCCTTCTATTGGTGACGGCCTTTGCTTTGGGGAACTTCCCTGTCCCTATTCTAGTGACTTGGAGAGGGGACTATCGTCCAGGGTGGGCATGAGTAAGAGGGTCATCATGTAGATTTTTCTGGCTGTGCACTGCACGATCCTGGAATACAAGGTGAAGGTGCTCCTGAAAGTTATGCAGTGCACAGCCTGAACAACTAGACCAACAATCCAGGCATATGACCCAAGCTAGAAAAATTAAACCTCTTTCCCAGAAATTCAGATCTTGAATGGAATGTTTACTGCCAGAAAATTATTGGAATCAAGTCTTCCCAGTGGAAATACCCCAAAGAGTCTTCGCTGTTACCTAGATTCCAAGATCCACCTTGGCCACCAACCTTCCCAAGGCCTAATTGTTCAAACTGGTACTTGAGTCTTTGAGCCATCTTTATATCCTTCCAGTAGATTCCTTTTTTGCTACATTAGCCCAAATTGGTTTCTGTTACTTATAACCACAGAACTCTGACTGCTTCAGTAGTTGTCTAAAGAGTATGTATAATATTAGCTATTTGTGTAAAATAATTCTATGTATGTGAATATATACATAATGTAGAGGAAGGAGACCCTACTGAAAATGAGTGGTTTTCTGGGTAGACAGACCATGAAGAATTCTTACTTTCTCTTTGGTTATCTGTATCTTCTAAAGTTTTTACAATGAGGATATACTATTTTTTAGTAAGAAAAAAATTAATTAAAGCATGCACATATCTTATACCTAGTCAAGCCCAGGGAGATTTTGAGCCAAAACTTTGTTTATAAGTAAAGTTGGCATTTGCCTGGAGGGTTCTCAGTGTGATGGATTTTCCAAATAGCAGTTGACAACTAGTTGGAGGATTTGGGAATTGGATTCTTAGCCGTCACTCTGAATCCAAGGCACAGCAATAAAACAATCTTACTTTTACGCCTCTCTGAAATATGTAATGTTAGTTATATAAGAGAAGCAATGGAGGTTCAATGGTAGGATTCTCACCTTCCAAGCAGGAGACTTGGGTTCGATTCCTCTCCAATGTACTTCATGTGCAGCCAACACCCGTCTGTCAGTGGCGGCTTGTGTGTTGCTATGATGCTGAGCAGGTTTCAGTGCAGCTTCTAGACTAAGATCAACTAGGCAGAAAGGCCTGGCAATCTACTTCCAAAAATCAGCTAATGAAAACCCTATGGATCACAATGGAACATTGTTTGATTCACAGTCTATCATGGGGGTGGCACAGGACTGGTCAGTGTTTCTTTCCATTGTGCATGGGGTCACATGAGCTGGAGCTGACTCAATGGAAGCTGACAACAGCAACAGTTAGAAAAGGATGGGTGTGGGGAAAAATCTTTTTTTTTTTTCTTTTCTTTTCTCTAAATTGGGAAATCAGAAAGCAGTACAATGACCTGCGTGCACTAGCGTCTAGTTTCTGAACAACAACCAAAGCTGAGTAAATCAGGCTGCATGGTCTTATACAACTTTCTGAAAATATTTGGAGTTTGTGGCCTAGAGACATAGAAGACTGAGGACTAATCAGCTTATGGATTTTCAGATTTTCACGAGTTCTATATAGGGGGTGCCGATCAGTTTTTCTCCACGTCTGTAAAGGACTAACAGAAGAAGCAGGCTTGTATTCAAACACGAGAGATCAGGGTTGGCTATGAGAAAGGGTTCTTATTCAGTTGAACAGATATTTACCGAGTGCATTTTGTAAGCTAAGCTTTGCTCTATGTTGGAAGGAATTCAAAAGAAAACAGGAGGCATGGTCCAATCCCTTCAGGCAATTTCCAATAACACGTGAAATAAAGGGCAAATCAAACCATGGACAGGCTCAAGGGCCAAGGTAGGTGGTACAAGTGATAAAGGAGGTTGGAGAGGAGTCAGGAGCAGTCCGTGGACAATGCATGGCTGTGAGCTCTGAGCCTAGCCTTGGAGGATGAGAACCTGCTGCCACTGAGTTGATTTCATCTCATAGGGACCTTATAGGTCAGAGTCAAACTGCCCCATAGGGTTTCCAAGGCTGTAATCTTTACAGAAGTCAACTGCCACATCTCTCTCCTCCAGAGTGGCTGGTGTGTTTGAACTGCTGACTTTTTGCTTAACAGCTGAGCACTAAACCACTGCACCACCAGGACTCCCAGAGGATGAGGAGGAATTAGACAAATGCAAAAAGATCTTAGAAGGCAGATTATGGCAAGGCTTTCGAAGTGAAGGCCCAAATTTAGCCTAGGTCCAGTCCACGGGTGTTTTTAACTTGAATAATCTACCAAAATTTAAAAACTGATGTTACACATATTATTCCGATGTCCAGTTTTCATGAGAAGTGTGAGATTCCAGCAACACCAGTACCCATTTCCACAGAGCAAAACAGAGAAGCAGTTGCCCCCTTTCAATGAAACAGGTGACCCCTAATTTACCCCAGCCCCCATCATTCCCAAGACCTCCCAGAATGAGCCTGAGGGGTTGGTTGCTAGTAGCCATATTGCCCTGAGCACACTGTGTTTATTTTACCTTCCAGGCCCATACAGGCATTTGAATTGAGACCCTTGAATCAAAGAAACAGCCTTGCAATGACAATTAGCAGGGCAAACTCAAGGACAGGGCAGGGATTGACCTAAGCA
Source organism: Loxodonta africana (assembly GCF_030014295.1). Classification (NCBI taxonomy): domain Eukaryota; kingdom Metazoa; phylum Chordata; class Mammalia; order Proboscidea; family Elephantidae; genus Loxodonta; species Loxodonta africana. The sequence continues at coordinate 48,963,316 of NC_087344.1, forward strand.
CAGAACGTAACGGGAGATCAGGTGATGTGAAGCACGGACAGCTTAGCACGCCTGCTAAAAAGTATGCTTTCAGTTAAGCAGACACATAGGAGCCACTGTGTATTGTCAAATAGTGACGAGAACAAATACTGAATGGTCTCCAGTTTAGGATGAAGCTCTTGCTGCCCCTCTGGGTCTATTTAATCCCAGCACCCACTCTGGGGACAAACAGAAGAGGATTCAAGCTATGGCCATTGTTTACCCATGATCTTAGGGAAGGTGATTAAATTCTCTGTATCTTCTCTAAGCTGATAAAATGATGATGAAAATAGAGCCTAACAGTAGTACTGTGAAGATTAAACCAAATGGTATGTGACAAGTACTTGGCACAGCTCAGCTCATAATAATACTTGTCTTTACCATCACCAGATTCGATACTGTTAAAACATCACTTCTTCCTAAATTGATCTATAGATTCTACTCAATCCCAATCAAAATCCTGGATGGCTTTTTTTAAAGAAAAACAATAAGCTGATTCTAACATTTATTTGAAAATGCAAATGACAGAATTGCTAAAACAATTTTAATAAGAACAAGGTTGGAGGACTTACTCACCCTGACTTCAAAACTTACTACAAAGTTATAGAAATCAGGACATAGTGACATTTTAGAAAGACTGGAGAGTCCCAAAATTTCTTACACTTATATTGTTGACAAAGACACTAAAGTAATTCAGTGGGCAAAGAAAGGCATCAGGAAAAGGGCCTTTGGCCTGGAGGGCCCACAGCACATTTCAGAAATGGACTGAAAGTTAATGTATCAGTCATTAGTTGCTGCTCAACAAGCTTAGCAGCTTAAAACCACTCTCGTTTATTACACTGTCTGTGAGTCAGGAGTGTCCAGGCACAGCTTAGCTGTAATCATGGTGTAGGCCAGGACCGGGGTCTCATCTGAAGGCTCGGCTGGGGAAGGATCTGCTTCTAAGCTCATGTGGTAGTTGGTTGCGTTCAATTCCTCCTGTGTTGCTGAACTGAAGGCCTCAGTTTCTTGCTGGCTGGAGGCTGCCTTCAATTCTTGCCACATGATCCTCTCCTTAGGGCAGCTCACAGCATGGCAGCTGGCTTCATGAAAGCCAGAAGGAGACAGTCTCTCAGCTAGAGAGACATTGCAATCTTGTGTTACACTAGTGGATCTCATCGTCTTTTCCTATTTTATTGGTTAGAAGTCACAGGTCACACCCACACTGGAGAAGAAGGGATTACACAAGGGCAAAAACACTATAAGGTGGAATCATGAGGGTCCCCTAAGAGTCTGTCTGCCACAGCCAATGACTAGAAGTCTAAGATACTGTGCACCCACTATGCATAAGAGGAGCCCTGGCGGCGCAATTGTTAAGCACTCGACTGCAGTGGCTCCGTGGGAGAAAAGGCCTGATGATCTAGTCCCATAAAGATTACAGCCTAGGAAACCGTATGGAACAATTCAACTCTGACTGATTGGCTTGCTATGAGTTGGAATTGTCTTGACAGTACACAACAACAACTATGCACAAGGCATTGTTCTAGCTCTTTACATAGTCTGTCTAGCTTAATTCTTCCACCAATAATTTAAGATCAGAATTGTCTAGAAGGCCAACTCAGGGCATCAGCTCGAGGGAGTATCCTTCCTTATTGGCAGCCCTGGTGTTCCTTGACATTCACTGGCTTATAGAGGAATCTTCACATGGTGTCTGTCTTCCTCCTGTATGTGTCTGCGTCAGTTCTGCTCTTTTTATAAGACACCGCTTCGAAGGGATTAGGTTTAGGGCAGACCACACTCATATTTACAGACACAGGGGTTAGGACTTGAATGTCACTTTCTAGGGGACACAATTCAACCCACAACAACCACCTTGCCAGATATTTGCTAATATACATCTCATTTGTCTTTATTTCATGCTTTGGATGGACTTTACAGATAGGGAAACTGAGGTAGAAGGGGGGCCAACCCCCATGTGGTCCCCCAATAGAGTAAAGGCAGAGCCAGCACCAGGACCCAGGTCCTGCCTCCTAGTCCATGCTGCTTCTTACATCACATCTCGCCCTACAAAGCAGCCGTTGCCTCTGAATAGAGATCTCCAAGAACTGGCGTCCTGGCTCCAGAAGGCGCTGGAGTTTCACTTCAGGGAGCCATGGTTGCATTTTTAAAGGAAATCCAATTCAGTGCCCATAAAAGTCCTCATTATCTTGCTAAGGTTGGCAGTTGGGGACTCTGAAATAGCTGCAATCTCTATAAACTACTCCTGGCAGGCGTCCATGTCAGCCTGGTAGACAGAGAAAGAATCATCTGCATAATGACAAGATGATGTTTAAACACCCTACGTCTCCCACCTCGCAGGATGTACTAAGGGCCTGAGTAGACGCAGCAAGCCCAGACAGAGCGGCAGCGCAGATTCCCACCCACCCCCGGGGCCGCGACTCATTTTTCCCTTAAACGGAGGAAACACAACCCAAAACAGTGCACTGCTCAGACTTTTATATTTTCTCATTTCTTAGATGGAAAGGACATGCAGGTAATGAACAGAATTTTGGTCACACTGGATTTCTCTCAGTGTTTGTGAAAAATAATACGTCAAAAAATGGTTTTTAATTCATGTTTCTCAAGCTCTGCCTCTCTAGAGGGGTCGGCAAACTTCAGTCTGGAAGCCAAATCGAGTCAGCAGTCTGTTTTTGTAAGGCCCTCAAACTAAGAATGGTTTTTACATTTTTTTAAGGGTTATAAAAAGCAAAAAGGATATGAGACAGAGACCTTACATGGGCCACAAAGCCTAACCTATTCACTATCTAGCCCTTTATAGAAATAGGTTATTGGCTACTACCCTAGATATTAATAGTGTCTTATAAAAGGGGTTTCTCTGGTCAAATAACTCAGGGAACCACTGGATTAAACACAATATACAGGGTTTTTTCACTGAGTGCACACCTTATCAGATCCTTTACAAATGACATTCGAATCCCAAAGAGGGGCTGCACTCTTATTTTGCCTCAGAATCCTCTTCTTATTGGCAAATGCTTTATGTTAAGTCCTCTTCAATAGAGATTTGTTGTGGACTGGGCCTTAGAGTCCAGCCAGACAGGGTCCTAACTGCTTACATGAGACCTGTGCCTCTTTTGGCCTCTGAGGGCCTCAGACCTGGAGAGAGTATAGGTAAGAGTGAACATTCTGGAGCCAGACTCAATGGGTTTGAAAGTTCCTCCACCTGCCACCTGTGGGACCGTGGGCAAGGCATGTCACCTCTCTGAGCCTCAGTTTCCTCCACTGCAAAATGGGGCTACTCATTGCAGCTGCCTCCTAGGATCACTGCAACATTGAGAGGAGATAACGGTAAAGCACATAGCCTGGGGGCTGGTACCAGAATCTTCTGGGCAGATGTTAACTATCATTATTATTCATCTCTAAAATGGGAATAATGATGCTAGAACAATGATGTAGGGGGGAGAGGATTTATAAAGAGGAAACAGTGTATTTTCCAAGTAAAATGTGACTATTATCATTGTATCTAAGAAAAAAGAAAGAATGAAAGTTGTATTTGGTTATAGCAAGGTTTTGTATTCTCAGCACTATTGACATTTTAGGTTGCATATTTCTTTCTTATGGGGGCTGTCCTGTGCATGAATGTTTAACAGCATCCCTGGCCTCTACCCACTAGAGGCCAGTAGCACCCCTTCCCTAGGAAAAACAATAAAAAAAAAGCCTGCAGACATTTGCCAAATGTCCCCCAGGGAGTAAAATTGCCCCAGTTGAAAACGTCTGGGTTAAAGAATAATACTTTATAGAACAACTCAAAACCAAAAGACTTTGTCCATGAGACTGCAGGAGTGCCTGACATAGCAGTTAGATCATAAAGTGTATCTATTCCTCTTATGGCATATTGCTAATAATAATAACTAAAAATTTTGCACTGCCTAGCAGATCTTTTTGTTGAGATAAATTTCCTTACCTGGAGGCCACAGTTATTATTGTTAGTTCATAAGCGAGTCACAGCTTAAAATGTAAATTGCTTGGAAATAAACCAAATTTGGAGATATAATAATAAAAAGGAAAATCGATTCCTCCAGAAATACACATCTGTTCATTAAAGCTGTCTGCTAGTCCATTGCAGCTGTTCCCATTTAAAAACCAAAGATCTAAACATAATCCTTTACAGTGGAAAATTAGTAGAAAACATATTCATAAAAGTCTGCGGAAATGATTTGGCAATTAAGTGTGGTTTATTTTGTATATGACTCTCATAAAGCCCTCTGAACATACAAATAAAAAAAAAAGTTGTTCCTATATCTCTGAGGATTTGGCCATTCGATGTCACCAGTTCAAATCTTGCTAAGACGGTGCAGGGGAGTGAGGCATTCTCGGACAAGTAATGGTCAGCCCTTTCTCTGCACATAGGAAATTTGAAAGATTTTCAAGAAAATTGTCATAGCTGCATTGGAAGGAGCCCAGCTCCAGGGCACCATGCCACTTCTCTCTGGGTGACAGAGCTAGAGAATCTAGGCTAAATTAGTAACAATGTCAACATCACTCCCCACTGCTGTTCTTGCCTTCTTGAAAATCAGTCCAAAGGTGAGCCCTGCAATGGCTTGCTGCAAAGACAGTGGGTGTCTGTCTTAGTTACACAGTGCTGCTGTAACACAAATACCACACAGGGGTTGCTTTGAAGACAGAAACCCGTTTTCTCACAATTCTGGAGGTTAAAAGTCCAAATCAGGGTCTTGGTCATGTCAACTCCTTCCTCGTTGGTAGCCCTAGGCATTCCTTGGCTTGTAGATGATCCTCATGTGGTGTCTGTCTTCTCCCGTATGTATGTATGTATGTGTGTGTGTCTTCTGGTCTTTTTATACTCAGAAGTAATTAGGTTTAGGATTCAGTCTACACTGGTATGACCTCAACTGGTTGATTGATTACATTAAATTAAATTCCATTTTGGAAGGTCATTACATTACATTACAGAAGGTAATCCGCTCTACCCAAGGTCAACAGATTTAATCGCATTTAACAACTCCATGAGGGCAACTAGACAAGTGTTTGGCCAAACAGCTAGGAACCATAGGCTAGCCAAGTTGACACATTAAATTAACCATTGCAGTGTTCAACTATGTTTTGTGATTTGACGGGCCCCAGGGAGACTCCTGTCCCCTAAATATGCACACCCACCCTACCTGTATTTCCTTCGTTTTCAATTCACATTCTCTAAGTGCTGTCTTTTCTCTTGGTTCCTTGGAGACTCTTCAGTTTGCATTTATCTGAACATTGATCCCTACGTTTTATCATATCAGAATGAACCTGGCCACATGAAAGTAAAGAAGCCAGAAAAGAGAAAAGGGGTGAAGGGCAGAGTGAGAGCGCTGGACTTAGAGTCTAATCCAAGTTCAGAGCTTAGTTCTTTTCTGAGTTTCAGTCTCCTCGCTTGTCACAATAGGGTTCACATCTAGGTCTTTTGTGAAGACCTACAAGACTTAGCTTATCTCTATTTGTATAGGTAGAAACAACATATAACAATTGTCTATCTAGCACAAGAAGTTCCTGGGTGGTGAAAACAATTAAGTGCTTGATTACCAGCCAGAAGGCTGGCAGTTTGAACCCACCCAGAGACACCTCAGAGGAAAGACATAGTGACCCACGTCCAAAAGATCACAGCTTTGAAAACCCTATAAAGTGCAGTTTTACTCTGGTATACATGGAGTTGCCATGAGTTAGAATCAACTTAGTGTCTTTGGCTTTTTTTTTTTTTTTAGCTTGCATGATACCCCAAACATGGGGGCATTCAATGCATATTTGTTGACCAATATAAGAGGACAGTAGAAGGAAGGCAAAGGGGGTATCTTAGTCACCTAGTACTGTTATAACAGAAATACCACAAGTGGTTGCTTTTAACAAAGAGAAATTTATTCTCGCACAGTCTAGTAGGCTACAAGCCTAAGTTCAGGGCATCAGCTCCAGGGGAAGGCTTTCTCTCTCTGTTGGCTCTAAAGGAAAGTCCTTATCATCCATCTTCCCCTGGACTAGGAACTTCTCAGCACAGGGACCCTGGGTCCAAAGGACACGCTCTTCTCCTGGCATTACTTTCTTGGTGGTATGAAGTTCCCCATGTCTATCTGTTCCCTTCTCTCTTTTATATCTCGAAAGAGATTGACTTAAGACACAACCTAATCTTGTAGATTGAGTTCTGTCTCATTAACGCAGCTTCCTCTAATCTTGCCTCATTAACTTCATTAAAAAAAATTGCCATCTGGTTGATTCTGACTCATAGCAGCCCTACAAGACAGAGTAGAACTTCTCTGTAGGGTTTCCAAGGAGCAGGTGGTGGATTTGAACTGCTGATCTTTAGCTTAGCAGCAGCCATAGCACACCATAGCTCTTGACCGCTGCGCCACCAGGGTTCCCATTAACATCATAGATGTGGGATTTACAACACATAGAATAATCGCATCCAATGACAAAATGGTGGATAATCACAATGGCCTAGCCAAGTAGAGAGATATTTTGGGGGACACAATTCAACCCATAACACGGAGCAAAGGCAAACTTGACTTCTCAGCCAACCATGTTGCCCCTCTGTGTGGCTCTTTAAAGCAACAGTCTTTGGAAGGCAGCAGCGACCCTATTGTAAATCTGTTTGCTGATGGGTGCATTCCTGAGAGCTGGATTTTAGCTCCCAAGCATCATTCTGTGGGAAACAGCTGTGTACCTATAAGCACATGTTCACATCTGGAGAGCAGAGCCTTTATGAGTGATGCATCCATTAGGCACTCCCAGGATGTGGTCATCAGGGAAGCTTCTAGATCTCTGACAATTCTACCAACAGCAGGATAGTCTCACAATTTATAACCCAACTAGACCCTGGTAACCAGCTTTGGGGCTTGGGAAAAGAGCTTTGTCAATAGCCCAGAAATAGAATACAGAGGATCTGGGTCATTTAGCAGACAGGTGTTACCTGAGGTGTCCTATCTGCCAGGCCTCCTGTTCAATCCTGCCCCTTGCTGTTCGACTCCTGAATCCTTTGCCTGGACTGTGATTACGCAGCCAAACAGAAGAGAGATAAAATGTTGGCTTAATTTTCAGCAACTGGATTTTGGTAGCATCAAGGGCAACTCATCAAATCTGCAACTCCTGCATCTTCTGAAGAATTTGTCTCAAAAGAGGATTTGTGGAATGGTCAAGCAGAGGCATACGGGCTTTTTATTTTCCCTCCACGCACATTAGCAATGACCGGGTAGGCAGGTCCTTTCCTAGTCCTGAGCATCCCTCGGTCACCTTCTTTTGGCCCACATTTCAAACAGTGGCTAATTTGGAGTTCTGAGCTTGCCGGGAGTTGAATAAAGAGTGTTGATTCTCATTAGCTCATCCACTACTGCTGAAGGTGGAAGGCGTTTCATACCAAGATGTATTTCTACAGCATAGCACCAGGAAAGGGCCAGACTGGAGACAAATTTCAAAATGCAAAATAAGATATCCTCCATCTGAACAGTTGCTGTGAGGAGAAAGGCTCTTTATTTTGTGGGTGTGATGGCAAGGCTGCCGCTACTGTCTGGGCGGCAGAAATGTCGAAGATGTGTTGTGCATTCTTTAATTTCCTCACTCAGCCACTGGGTTGTTAACTTTAACACTATCCAAGTACTTTCGTGATCGTATTTACCTTAATTAAAGGATGTGGGGCTTCACAATGGGGGAAACCTTTGTAGCTGAGCCTGAATCTATTCAGCTCCAAGGAAGAAACCTTCAAATGTACTAGCAGAGATCTGCAAAGTGGCTTCTCTGTATGCAGAAACTAAAAGGGTAGATGGGGGGATTGGTGGTTCAGGGGCAGAATTCTCACCCTCCACGAGAGAGTCCCAGGTGGCTTGCACATTGCTATGATGCTGAACAGGTTTCAGCAGAGCTTGCAGACTAAGAAGGACTAGAAAGAAAGGCCTGGTGACCTACTTCTGAAAATCAGCCAATGAAAACCCAGTGGATCACAACAGTCCAGCCTGCTACCAATTGTGGGGATAGCACTGGACCGGGCAACTTCTAGTTCTATAGCACATGGAGTCACCACGAGTCAGGGGCCAACTCAACCATAGCTAACAACAACAACAAAAGAGACGAGATCATGAGGATGGTGCAGAGCCCGGCAAAGTTTCGTTCTGTTATGTGTAGTATTGCCACGAGTCAGAGCCTACTCGAATGACAACTAACAGCAACAAAAAGAAAAGACATTTAGAAAGCAAGAAGGAAAGATTGAGGAGAGGGCAGAATGGACCCATCTTGTCTCTTTCAAGGTGTGGTGGGTGCTTCACTAGGAGTTTCCCTTCAGGGGCAGCGTAGTTTAACAAAGACACAGTGCATCTCCCGGGGAAGGGGTTTCACAGAGAAGCGAGCTGAGCAAGGACCCAAACAGGGTAAAAATCGACCACATCCCTAGAGCCAAATGCATACAGTAAATACCACACCTTCACCCACCTGTAGGAAAATCTGAGCTTCTGCTTTTAGACACTGAAACATTTGGGTCTCAGAGAAACAAACCATTGCCATATTAATTTGTGCTTTCACAAAATTGTATGAGGAAGGCCACTAGCCATGTAACAGTTAAGTAGTCCGGAAGTGAACTAATGTGGGGGCTCTGTCCCCACGTGGTAAGATTATATCCAGAGTATTCATCTTCGTGTCATGGGTGTATGCCCAACTTCCTACACTTGTGCCTGAAGGGCCTTTTTGCTTCTCTACAGCCCACATTTATCAGGCATGAGTATTTGCAACAGCCACAAAGACAAGATGATTAAAGACATAAACAACCATCAAAATGGTTGATGGAAATGCTCAGATGCTTCTGCAGAGATTGTTTTTTCCCCTCCCAGGACCTGGAGGAGACCAAGGCTTGAGAGACGTCAGGGAGAGGTGGAGGGGCTGCTTCGAGCTAGTGAAGAAGACAGGAAGGAGTGGGGAACCTTGGTCGTGGGCAGGAGTAAGGGGTCGGACAAGAAACTCCCCTCCTTTAGGAGGCCAAGACACTGTGCGGAAGCAGATGGGGCTGCTATGCTACTATCCAGAAGTCTCTGGGTGGTGCGAACAGTTAACATACTAGGCTGCTAACCGAAAGATTGGACTTTCAAAACCACTCAGAAGAGCCTCCGAAGAAAGGCCTGGTGATCTACTTCCCAAAAATCAGCCATTGAAAACCTTATGGTGCACAGTACTCTGACACACATGGGGTTGTCATGAGTCAGAGTCAACTAGAGGGCAACTGGTTAAACTAGTCCAGCGAGTGTGACCAACCCCAGGCAGTCAGCTGTTCAACCCCTGAGAATTCAGGGCCTGGGCCTCACTAGGGTTGCCTCTCCCCTCCCCACACGACACTTCTCCCAAGGCAGACCAAGTGTACTATAGGCCAAGAGAGTGCGAGGACCCGGCTACGAGAGGGGAGAGGGGTTGGGATGATATCGTGTTGGGAAAACCTTGTCCTGACCAAGGTGGATAAAGAGAAGGTTACTTGGAGATTTCCACTGGAGTCTTGGACCCATTGCTTCTGTTACTTGTGACTCCTCCCCTCTACCTGTTGGGCTCAAAAATCTCTGAGTGCCAGGAACTAGTCTTGGGTCCCTGAAGTTTCCTTTGGGAGCCATGAAGATAATATCTTCAACAAGAACCCATTGCCATTGAGTCGATTCTGACTCATAGTGACCCTATAGGGCAGAGTAGAACTGTACCATAGTGTCTCCAAAGCTGTAAATCTTTATGAAAGCAGACTACCACATCTTTATCCTGTGGAGTGACTGGTAGGTTTGAACTACCGACCTTTAGGTTAGCAGCCAAGCACTTAACCACTGCACTACCAGGGCTCCATCATCTTCAGTGAAACATGGTATAAAGCCTTTGGCCAGGGAGTGGGTGAGGAGCTCTACCCTCAACAAAGAACTTGATCCTCTACCTAGTGGCTCTCACACTTTAGGGGCATCAGCATCACCTGGGGGCTTACTAAAACGCAGATGGCTGGGCCCCACCCAAGACTCTACGATTCAGTAGCTCTGGGGTAGGGGAGACCAGAAAATTTGCATTTCTAGTAAGTTCCAAGGTGGTGCCGATGCTGCTGTTGTTAACTGCCATCCGATAAGCCCAACTCATGGCAACCCCATGCACAATGGAACAAAATGCTGCCTCACCCTTCCCCGTCCTCACAATGGATTTCTGATCAAACTGTTGTGATCCACAGGGTTTTCACTGACTAATTTTCAGAAGTAGATTGCCAGGTCTTTCTTCCCAGTCTGTTTTAGTCTGGAACCTCCACCGAAACCAGTTCAGCATCATAATAACACAACAGATGGCTGGTGGCTGTGCTGGAGGTTCATTGGCCAGAAATCAAACACGGGTCTCCCACATGGAGAGTGAGAATTCTACCACTGAGCCACCACTACCCCCTGTATCTCTAGGAGAATGCAAATTTTAAAAATTCCTAGTCTATGAGTACTTTACTGTGGTATTGAGACATTAGCTACATTCTTAATCCCATTTTGCAGAAGAATCTCACACAATAGAGAGCATGCTTTTAGCTGAGGTAGAGCCTGGGCAGGGTGTGAAACCTGTGGAATGTCTTGCAGCAGATTAACAAGGAAGCATTGGAAGAGTGTTTTCTCTGGGCCTTGAAGGACCAAGCAACTCAAGGACGGTGTCTTAGTCATCTAGTGCTGCTATAACAAAAATACCACAAGTACATGGCTTTAATAAACAGAAATTTATTTCCTCACAGTTCAGGAAGCTAAAGTCCGAATGCAGGCACCAGCTCCAGGGAAGGGCTCTTTCTCTCTGTTGGCTCTGGGGGAAGGCCCTTGTCATCAATCTTCCCCAGGTCTAGGAGTTTCTCAGTACAGAGACCCTGGGTCCAAAGGACACGATCCCCTTCTGGTTCTTCATTCTTGGTCACCTGAGGTCTCTCTGTCTCTCTGCTTGCTTCTCTTTTTTATATCTCAAAATAGATTGACTCAAAATACAACCTAATCCTATAGATTAAAAAAGTCCTGCCTTATTAACATAGCTGCTTCTAATCCTGCCTCATTAACACCATAGAGGGAGGGTTTACAACACAGGAAAATCATATCAGATGATGAAATGGTGGACAGCCACACAATACTGGAAATCATGGCCTAGCCAAATAGACACACATTTATGGGGGACACAATTCAATCCACAACAGATGGTCTTCATAAAGCTGACCTTACAGTCCCTCCAAGAGGCTGTGTTTGAAAAGAAGAGTTCCTTGATGCACACTTTGCAGGTATTGATAAAAAATGCCCCGTAAAGAACATGACAAGTTCCTTTCGTGAGAAAATGTCTCTCTGGTTCCCTCACCTCATCAGCATCAATACATATTCATTGGTCTCCTGAAATGTTTAGGATGCTAGGAAGCAGAACCAAACATCCCAGAGACACAGACCTTGCTCTCCAAAGACACCACATTCTGGGAGGAAACCACGAAACGGAAAAATTATCTTCAGGAGGCAAAGCAAGGTACTTCACATGAAAGATGCAGCTAGCTTTTCACAATGGACGTAGGCCTGAAAATGCGCACATAAATTCATGTTTTTGTAAACTGAGTTAGATTTTAAATGTACGAGAGGAGCCAACTGTTTAAAGGAACCTGGCAGAGAATCCTTCTGAAAAAAGAAGAATTACTTTGTAATGTGAATAATCACCCTCTAATTCATTGACCTTATTAGCTTCAATTTTTCATTTTGGTAGAGCCAACCGAACTGAAAATGCAAGTAAGAGGGATTTCTCTGTATTCTTACTTTGGAAAAAAGAAATGACACATTTGTATTCAGAGATTCATTGTTAAATGTCTGCTGTGCATTTTATTGAGTCAATTCAGGTCACCTCTATGATTTCTTATAACTGTAGTGTTGTTGAATAAGGATTGATGTACCATCAATCTGAGATCAATAAAAGACATTAAATGTTTCTACAGTCAACAAAAAATAACCAAACCCATTGCCATCGAGTCGATTCTGACTCATAGTGACCCTATAGGATAGAGTAAACTGCCCCAAAGGGTTTCCAAGGAGGGGCTGGTGGATTTGAACTCCCGACATTTTGGTTAGCAGCTGAGCTCCAGGAATTGACAGAATATCAATTGGAAGTTTCAACAGATACAGCACTGGTCTCACTAGTCTATGCCAAGAAATTTGGAGGACAGCTGCCTGGCCAACAGACTAGAAGGAAGAGATCCATATTTGTGCCCATTCCAAGAAAGGTGATCCAACAGAATGTGGAAATTATCAAACAATATCATTAATATCACACACAAGTAAAATTTTGCTGAAGATCACTCAAAAGCGGCTGCATCAGTACATTGACAGAGAACTGCCAGAAAATCAAGCTGAATTCAGAAAAGAATACTCTAATGTCAGATGGATCTTGGCTGAAAGTAGAGAATACCAGACAGATGTTTACCTGTGTTTTATTGACTATGCAAAGGCATTCTACTATATGGATCATAACAAATTATAGGTAATATTGTGAAGAATAGGAATTTCAGAACACTCAATTGTGGCTATATAGAGCCTACACATAGACCAAGAGGCAGTAGTTTGAACAGAACAAGGGGATATGCATGGTTTAAAGTCAGGAAAGGTGTGTCAGGGTTGTATCTTTCACCACATTTATTCAATTTGTATACTGAGCAAATAATCCAAGAAGCTAAACTATATGGAGAAGAAAGTGGCATCAGGATTAGAGGAAAACTTGTTGAAAAACCTGCGCTATGTAGCTGACACAGCCTTGCTTGGTGAAAGTGAGGAATAGTTGAAGCACTTACTGATGAACATCAAAGACCATAGCGTTCAGTATGGATCGCACCTCAACATAAAAAAACCAAAACTCCTCACAACTGAACCAGTAAGCAATATTACGATAAACAGAGAAAATACTGAAGTTGTCAAGGATTTCATTTTACTTGGGTCTACAATCGGCAGCCATGGAAGCAGCAGGCAAGAAATCGAACGACGTGTTTTATCAGGCAAATCTGCTGCAAAAGACTTCTTTAAAGTGTTAAAAAGTAAAGATGCCACTTTGAGAACTATGGTGCACCTGACCCAAGCCATGGTATTTTCAATTCCCTCATATGCATGTGAAAGTTGGACAATGAATAAGGAAGACTAAAGAATTGTTGCCTTTGAATTATGGTGTTAACAAAGAATATTGAATATACCATGGACTGCCAGAAGAAGGAACAAATCTGTCTTGGAAGAAGTAGAGCCTCCTTGGAAGCAAGGGTGGCAAGACGTGGTCTGATGTACTTTGGACATGTTATCAGGAGGGACCAGTCCCTGCAGAAGGGCATCATGCTTGGTAAAGTAGAAGGTCACTGAAAAAGAAGAGGACTCTCAATCAGTTGGACTGACACAGTGACTGCAACAATGGGCTGAAGCATGACAATGATTGTGAGAATGGTGCAGGAGTGAGTAACGTTTCTACCTGTTGTACATGGGGTCGCTATGAGTAAGAACCGATTCGACAGCACCTAACAACAACAACATAGTCACCAAAGAATGATAATTTGTATTAAGTATATTTTCTTGGACTTTGATTCTTTTGAAATTGGTAATTGAGGTACGGTAAGTATGATGTCTTAGTTTGCTAGTGCTGCTGTAACAAAAATACCACAAGTGAGTGGCTTTAATTAACAGAAATTTATTTTCTTACAGTTCAGGGCCCTAATTCTAGGAGAACACTCTCTCTTTGGCTGCTGTGGGTGAAAATTCTTGTGCCAGCTTCTCTAGTATTTTCTCGGCATTCCTTGGAGATCTCCATGTGGCATATATCCTTCTCCCACTCCTGCTTGCTTCCCTCTGTGCCTAATCTGCTATTTTTATATCTCCAAAGTAGTTAGGTTTAAGATCCATCCTACACTGATATGGCTTCATGAACATGGCAAAGAAATCCTTATTCCTAAATGGGTTTACATCCACAAGTATAGGGGTAAGGATTTACAACATGTATTTTAGGGGGTCAGAATCAATCTGTAACATATAACAGCTCTCAGGCAGGGTTTCTTAACTTAGGCACTATTGACATTTGGTGCTGGGTAATTCTTTGTTGGGGGGCACTGTCCTGTGTATTTTAAGATCTTTAGCAGAATCCCTGGCCTCTATTCACTAGATGCCAGTAATGCCTCCCCAGTTGTGGCACCAAAAAAAAAAAAAAATGTCTCCAGGCATTACCACATGCCCCTGGGGTGCAAAATCATCCTTAGTCAAGGACCACTGCTCTAAGATAACCTGAATATTCATGTAGTCAGCACCCCCTGAAACCCAGTGCCATCGAGTCAATTCCGACTCATAGGGACCCTATAGGACAGAGTAGAACTGCCCCATAGAGTTTCCAAGGAGCACCTGGCGGATTCAAACTGCTGACCCTCTGGTTAACAGCCGTAGCACTTAACCACTACGCCACCGGGGTTTCCTCAGCACCCGCTATTGTCTCACAATTCTGTATTGACTTTTCTCAAAGCAAGGCATACCTCTTCATGGATGGCAGCTCAGCCTGTGGTTCGTGTTGATTCTGTGACAAATATCAGGGAGATCATGGTGCGTCACCCATTTAGTTATTCACAGAATATGCACTAACCACCTAGTTTGTGCCATACACCGGGTGGTGAACAGACAACAAAGTTCCTGCCCTCAAGAAGGTTATAGTCTAGTAGAGGTATTTGAATGTCAATAAGTAAACAAGGTAATAATTAATTATAAAATATAAAATATAAAATCGTATGACAGAAACAGTGAATGATGTTAATGTTGTTGTTAGGTGCCATCAAGTCCATTCCGACTCATAGCAACCCTACGTACAAAAGAATGAAACACTGCCTGGTCCTGCGCCATCCTCACAATCATTATTGTTGAGCCCATTATTGCAGCCACTGTGTCAATCCATGTCATTGAGGGTCTTGCTCTTTTTTGCCGACCCTCTTCTTTACCAGGCATGTTGTCCTTCTCCAGGGACTGTTTCCTCCTGATAACATGTCCAAAGTATGTGAGACTAACACAAAAATGGTCTATGTAGGTAAAGTAATCCAGGAAGGCCAGGTAGCATTTAGGTTGACGCCTGCAGGATGAGTAGGAAGCAGTCGTGTGAAGAGCCGGAAGAACTGCAGTTAATGCAAAAGAAGGACTTGACTGGAAGAAGTCAGAACCATAGACGATGACTGTCAGAGCACGTCTCTGGGGAATCAGATATAGCCTCTTAGCCTGGCTTCTTGTTAGGTGAGGAGTGCATCCCACACAGCCTTGGAGCACTAGGAGGCAGGTCTGGGGTTGCATACTCCTGTGCTGATCCCAAGGCAGGGTGCCCGATGAAAAGATGGCTTCAGATTTCAAACAGACTTGAGAATTAATTCAAAGACTAAAGTTGTGCCTCTGTGATAAATCAGGCATAACTTGCTAGGGATTTGGTTGTCTAGATTGTTTCTTAATCTGATCTTGTATAGAAATAAAAGAAAAAAAAAACTCCCATTTTTGCAAAACTAATAGAGCAACGTTATAAACTGACATAAGCCAATTTGATCATGGCTACCTATTAAGTTCTTTCTGGCAGCTATTGACAACCACCAGTAGTTGGAAGTGGTTGAGAATTAGCTACTTTCCTGCTAGGTTATAAAAAGAGCACATCTCAAACCAAACCCTGCCTCCCACACAAACACTAACAAATAACCGTAAGCAAGTACCCCCTAGACTGTAAGACTTCTTCTATAAAAACTCGACAAAATTCCAGCTGTCTGTCCTTTTAGGTGCTCTGAACACACCTTGTGTCTTAGTCATCTAGTGCTGCTATAACAGAAATACCATAAGTGGATGGCTTTAACAAAGAGAAATTTATTCACTCACAGTATAGTAGGCTACAAGTCCAAATTCAGGGCTTCAGCTCCAGAGGAAGGCTTTCTCTCTTGGCTCTGGAGGGACGTCCTTGTCATTAATCTTCCTTTGGCCTGGGGGCTTCTCTGCACAGGAATCTTGGGTCCAAAGGATCCAATCTGCTCCCAGCACTGCTTTCTTGGTGGTGTGAGGCCCTCCATATCTCTCTGCTCTCTCCTCTCTTTATATGTCAAAAGAGATTGGCTGAAGACACTATCTATTCTTGTAGATCTCATCGATATAACTGTCTCTAATCCATTTTATCACATCATAGTGATAGGATTTACAACACGTAGGGAAATCACATCAGATGATAAAATGGTAGACAGTTATACAGTCATACAATGGAGTCATGACCTAGCCAAGTTGACAGATATTTTGGGGGGACAAAATTTAATCCATGACACCTTGCTTGGCACCCTCACCCTCAGGAATACCTGACAGTATTCTAGAGGCAGCAAAGAGCTCATCTTATAGAAGGCACCATAATCCTCCAAACCGCTGACCAGACACAAGACTGCTTAGGGCTCAAGCATCAACCCTGAGAAAGAAGAAGAAAGTGCCTGCCAGATTCTCATATCTGCTTCAGGCAGGGTGGGGAGCTTCTCAAAAATATTTCAGCCAAATCACACATCATGGATACCATTAGCTCCATCAATAAGAACCCACGTCCTACAGTCAATATGCTAAATAACGAGCCCCACTTTCACCAATGGAAACCCATTCGGAACCTCCACTGAGCTCATTAGCAAAGTCTGTTGACCTGAGCTCAGAGGTGAAGACACATGAGGAAGCCCTTGAGGGAGCTGCGTCAGGAGTGGGCTTTTTCTGAATAAATGCTAGGATCCACTCCCAGGGTATAGATTTCAGATCAGGACAAATGTGCCCCTAGAGTAGAACATAGACATAATGTCACACTCTTTATGAAGGATTTGAAAGTAAATGATACCAACTAAAGTAGGCAGGGACAAAGTTCCTCTGTCCTGGGAAGGGGTGAGGGAGAAAAAAAAAAAAAATTGGCAAATTTAATAATCATATTAACCAAGAGTGATCTTATGCTTCATATCAGGATTGCCAATGTCCTATCAAATATTCGTCAGCCTTTCATACTCAAGATCACTTCAACCTTTTTAGGGAAGACACCCCAACAGACTTTCAGCTTCGCTTGGGAATCTCAGTGTGCAGCTGCAAATTACCAGTTTCCAACCTTTTCCAGTGAGACGTTCCCAAATTTCAATGACATCCCCTAGATGCAGAGCCCTACTGGCACAGTGGTTAAGAGCTCAGCTGCTAACCGAGAGTTCAGCAGTTCAGATCCACCTACTGCTCCTTGGAAACCCTGTGGGGCAGGTCTACTTTGTCCTATAGTGTTGCTATGTACTTTGTTGTTGTTAGGTGTTGTCAAGTCAGTTCCAACTCATGGTAACCCTATGTACAACAGAATGAAACACTGCCCAGTCCTGCACTATCTTCATAGTCGTTGTTATGCTTGAGCCCATTGTTGCAGCCACTGTGTCAATCCATCTCCTTGAGGGTCCTCCTCTTTTTCGCTGACCCTCTACTTTACCAAGCATCGTGTCCTTCTCCAGGGACTGGTCCCTCCTGATAACATGTCCAAAGTATGTGAGACGTTGTCTTGCCAGCTTTGCTTCTAAGGAGAATTCTGGGTGTACTTCTTCCAAGACAGATTTGTTTGTTCTTTTGTCAACTCCCCCCACTTTAGTGTCTGTTAACTAAAAAAATAGATAATAACAAAAAATTGTTATGGATTCAGCAGCACTTTCAATTTGTCTTTTATTAGTCACAATAGCATCACTACACATATAAAGAATACAGGAGGCTATTAAGGGGAAATTACAGAGTCGATCCCCCAGAAAGATGACCATCTCTCCATAGGAGAATCCAGCATAGACGGCCTTTTCCCTAGTGGTAGAGCAGAAACCACCACTCATCTGTCAGTTTGTCCTTCTGTGATGGCTTGTGTGTTGCTGTAATGCTGGAAGGAATGCCACTGGTATTTCAAATATCAGCTGAGCCACTTATGGTGGTCAGATCTCAGCAGAGCTTCCACACTAAGGCAGACTAGGAAAAAAGGCCTGACGATCTACTTCCAAAAATTAGTCAGTGAAAACCTATGGATCAGAATATTGTCTGAGACTTCAACTTGCTAACTTTAGACGCATCGTCAGGAGGGACTTATCACTAGAGAAGGACATCATGTTCAGTAAAGACAAAAGGAAACCCTCAGTGAGACAGCTACAACAATGGCCTCAAGGACCCCAATGATCGTGAAAATGGCACAGGACCAGGAGACATTTTGTTCTATTGTACATAAGGTCACCATGGGTCGGAGCTGACTCACAGCAGCTAGCAACAACAATGGGGCAAATAACTCTTCAGCCGAGTGCCAAATAAAACAGTTGGCTTGTAGTTAGGGCCATGTTATATGAAAACTGCAGTGAAATCTGTGAGAGCTGGAACTCGATGAGACTGACTTGTTTTTGCAGGTCCTGCAAGTTTTCCACCTTTGACAGGGTGCACTCTTATCATTTTTCTATCGCTTGTTTTAGTGGAAAATATTTGAGTTTTCCTTCTCTGGCAGGTTTCCATCTTGCACAGGTTCTGGCTTTCGCAGGTTTTTACTGTACATATTTTAAGCACTGGGATCACACTTAGTGTGACTGGCAAGATGCTGACGCTAAGTGAGACCGGGGAAATGCAGACCCACTGAGGAGTAAATTGGTATGCATTCCTTATCGCACACGCAAAACAAGGTGTAAGGCTGCTGCCTGGTACATGTAGAGCTGAATATGTACATGATAAACTCAACACAAAGATGGTCCTTGGGGTTCCTACCAAGCAAGACCCCTTGCAAATACTCCCTGGGACCTAGCCCAACCACAACTCTAGGTCATTAGTTAACACACTGATAAGGGTGTTGCAAACAATAAATAGAAAAGGGAGTGTGCAGAGACCCAGCATGTGAACACAAAGAATGAGGAAATAGAGTGACTCTCTGTTTCTTCTCCAACACCCATCTGTCAGTTTGTTGTACTGTAGTGGCTGTGTGTTGCTGTGATGCTGGAAGCTATGTCACCAGTATTTCAAATACCAGCAGGGTCATCCATGGTGGACAGGTTTTAGCAGAGCCTCCAGACTAAGACAGACTAGGAAGAAAGGCCTGATGATCTACTTACAAAAATTGTTGTGGTTAAGTGCCATTGAGTTGGCTCCAACTCATAGCAGCCCCATGTACAACAGAGAGAAACACTGTCTGGTCCTGTGCCATCCTCATAATCATTGTTATGTTTGAGCTCATTGTTGTAGCCACTGGGTCAGTTCACCTCTTTGAGAGTCTTCCTCTTTTTCGCTGACCCTTTACCAAGCATAACGTCCTTTCCCGGGGACTGGTCCCTCCTGATAACATGTCCAGAGTAAGTGAGACAAAGTCTTGCCATCCTCACTTCTAAGGAACACTCTGGCTGTACTTCTTTCAAGACAGATTCGTTTGTTCTTCTGGCAGTCCATGGTATAATCAATATTCTTTGCCAATACCATAATTCAAATGCATCAAGTCTTCCATCTTCCTTATTCATTGTCAAGCTTTCACATGCATATAAGGTGATTGAAAATGCCTGTAGGTGACTGAAAATATCTTCCAAAAATTAGCCAGTGAAAACCCTATGGATCACAATAGAGGATTGCCTGATATAGTGCTGGAAGATGAGCCCCCCTCCATAGGTTAGAAGGCGCTCAAAGTACTCAGTAGCTGCAACAACGGACTCGAGCATACCAGGGATTGCGAAGATGGCACAGGACCAGGCAATATTTCATTCTGTTGTACCTGAGGTCACCATGAGCCAGAGCCACACTGGCAAGTAACAACAGCAACTATTTCTTGTGCAAGTTTTTCCATCTTGATCATCAGCAAAAATGTGCATGTTAACACCCGAATGTGCACAACCCTGTATGTGCAGTGTACACAGAAAGAACATAGTTCTATGATCGGGAATAAAATCTAAAGCAATATGAGTCAACACCACACCTTGGGTATGTGACCTTGGGCAAATTGCATGACCCCTCTGAGCCTCATCTTACCTTTAAATAATGGTTTCATCCATGATCCAGATGAAACACCTAGTAAAAACCAAAATAAACCCATTGCCTTTGAGTCGATTCTGACAGATAGCAACCCTACAGGACAGAGTAGAATTGCCTCATAGGGTTTCCAAGGAGTGGCTGGTAGATTCCAACTACCAACCTTTTGGTTAGCAGCCATAGCTCTTAACTAGCGTGCCACCAGGGTTCTGAAACACCTAGTAGGTGCTCAATAACTGGAGGTGAACGTATTAGTCATAAGATTCCAGGTGAAAAATAATTGCAGCAAAGCAACAACAAACCCAGAAGCATTGTGTAAAATGAAATTGTTTTTGCCACATTTGTTTTCATTTGCAGAGCAAATATTCCTATGGAGTTGTATTAGTGCATGGTGGTTAGTAGAAAATGGGATTTCTTTAGTATCTGGATCCTTCCAATCAGCCAAGCATTTATCTATCTTTTTATGTTGGAAAGGAAATACCATCTTGCATAGTAATTGAAGAAAGGTAGCTGCTTAGCCATTCTCCCTTTCTTGTTACTTCTGAGTGAAAGCTAATGAGAATCCAAGCATTTTGTTGTAGTGTTTAAATGGAAGACATTTGCAGTTGTCTCGCCGCTCATATAACATAAACATTTTTAAATAGCACAGTGGTGAAATCAACTCACTATAAAGGTTGCCTTAGCCGGTGATTGGTTTCCTATCCACCAGTCAGCCATTCCATAAGTTTCTGTCTGTTTGAAAGACGACGAATGTGAAGGATCAGGTCCAAAAGGCCACTACTTCTATGGAAAGACTGAGCATCATGAGAGCTATCAGCCCCACCCCCCTCTGGCTCAAAGTCAATGTTCTCCATGGCAACATGGATGGGAATGACAGTCGGAAAATGTTAGACAGAGTGATTCTACCAAGCAGAGAAACCAGCCTCTACCCCTTTCCATTTCCAACAATCCCGGCTCCTTGAGCTGCAGTTTTCACAATGGGCCGGGTCACTGCACTAGTTAGACCTGGCAGAGCAACTGACATAACACAGAGTCTACCGGGGAGTCATCAGTGAGTTGTGCTGCCTGGGCAGCAGAACAGAGGTTTTCAGGCTTACACGTCTGCTTTCAGGTCTACAGTGACCTTCCTTTTGGAAAGAGCTAACTGCTAACTCCGCTGCCAAAGGTGTGGTCCCAGGCACAGCGATGGCTTGCCTGTTTGGTTCAACTGTGCTCAACTTCGGCACAGTTGAGATTTGAGTTCTGATCATTCTTTGTTGTGGGGTCATCCTGTGCATTGTAGGATGCTTAGCAGCATCTCTGGCCTACACCTGCTAGATGCCAGTAGCCCCCAGTCCCCAGATGTGACAATGCTTCCAGACATTGCTATATATCCCCAGGGGGGCAAAATCAAGCCCGGTTGAGAACCACTGGGTTAAATGATGATCCTAATAGGCCAATATTCCAGGGACAGAATTTTAAAACTCATTTCTTCATGTGTTTATCCATTTGTTCATTTACTCAACAAATAGTTGATAAGCCCTACTGTGTGCTAGGCACTGGAGATTCAGCAGTGAACAAGATAAACCAGGCCCCTGCTCTAGTGGAGATGACACTCTAGGAGGAACTCAGACACAGTAAATAAACAAGCAGATAAACAAATAGTTATGGAACCAGATAAATCTTATGGAACATAATTAGAGATGATGGGAATAAACTTCAGTTATTTAATTCTTACTAGTTGTTAGTTACCATCAAGATGGCTCTGACTCATGGTGGGTGACCTTATGTATAAAAGAACAAAAAGTAGCCTGGTTCTGTGCCATCTTCTTAATTATTGGTATGTTTTGAGTCCGTTGTTGCAGCTATTATGCCAATCAATTACATCGAGGGTTTCCTGCATTTTCTTTGGCCCTCTACTTTACCAAGGAGTCCCTGGGTGGTACAAATGGTTAGGCACTCAACTACTACCCAGAAGTTTGGCAGTTTGAAACCACCCAGATGCATGTTGGAAGACAGGCCAGGAAATCTGCTTCCAAATGGTCATAAGCTTGAAAACCTTATGGAGACCAGCTCTACTCTGCACACATGGGGTCGCCATGAGCCAGCACTGACTCGACATCAACTAGCAACGACTACTTTACAAATAATGATGGACTTTTCTAGCAATGGATCTTTCCTGAAAATGTGTCCAGAGTAAGTGAATCATAGTCTTACCATCCTCACTTCTAAGGAACGTTCTGGTTGTACTCTTTCTAAGACTGATTTGCTGGTTCTTCTGGAAGTTCATGATGTTTTAAGTGTTCTTCACCAGCACCGCAGTTTGAACACATCAATTCTTCTTCCAAAGAAGAATCGGCAGCAATTCTTACTGCCAAAATTAAATGGAACCTCCGTACGATAACAGGTTGAGTCTTTTAAAAGAATGGTAAATAGGTCAAAGCCAAATAAAGACATGGGCATATTTTACAATACGATGTAAAAATAAGGTAGTAAATGGAATTCATTGCCTCTTTTTTATGATTACGAAAGCAAAATCTGCTACATACAAAAAAGCTAAACAAAACATTATAGCCAGTTTTGATTTAGATTAATCATTCTGAGCACCTACTATGTGCTAAGACTTGATCTAGCTCAGCAGATAAAGCAGTGAATGAAGCAGACAGAAATTCCACACATCTGGAGCTTATATTCTAGTGGGAAAGATAGGAAGTAAGATTGTTTTTGTCATTGTTAGGTGCTGTTGAGTCAGTTCCAACTCATAGCCACCCTGTGTACAACAGAACGAAACACTGCCTAGTACTGCACCATCCTCACAATCATTGTTATGCTTGAGCCCATTGTTGCAGCCACTCTATCACTCCATCACATTAAGGGTTTTCCTTGTTTTTGCTGACCCCCTACCTTACCAAACATGATGTCTTTCTCCACAGACTGGTCCCTTCCGATAACATGTACAAAGTATGTAGAGGAGGCCTCACCATCTTCCCTTCTCCAAGGAGCATTCCAGCTGTACTTCTTCTAAGACAGATTTGTTCATTCCTCTGACAGTCCCATGGTATATTCAATATTCTTCATCAACATCATAATTCAGAGATGTCAATTCTCCTTCAGTCTTCCTTATTCATTGTCCAGCTTTTGCATGCATATAAAGAAAAATGCATATAAGGGGACTGAAAATACCATGGCTTGGGTCAGGACCTCCTTAGTCCTCAAAGTGACTTCTTTGCAGAAAGTAAGATAGGTAAATAAAAAGTACAATATGATCTGTGGTATAAACTACAGAAAAAAAAAAAAAAAGTATAGCCAGCTCTCTGGGAAGGAGAAATAATAAGAGTTGGGGTGGGAGTTCAAATATTAACTAAGGAGGCCGGGGGAGGTCTGGCTAAGAGGTGTCATTGAAGTAAAGAACTGAGGCAGGGATTTGGGGGAAGAGCCTTCCACTCAGAGAAAACAGCAATTGCAAAGCCTCTGAGGAAGACCCATGCCTAGTGTGGCTGGGCTGAGGGAGCATGGGGCTGAGGAGTGGAAGCAAGTTCACAGAGGTACGAGAGCCACTATCAGGATGTTGGCTTTGACTTGGAGTGAGATGGGAGCCCTTGGAAGGTACTGAGCACAGGAGGGGTAGGATCTGTCAGAGGCGTTAACAGGACCACTCTGGTTGATGTGCTAGGAACTTACTGGGGGAGAGGGACAGGTATAAGCCAGAGGCCAGTTAGGCAGCTACTGCCGTACCTAGGAGCCCTGGTGGTACAGTAGTTAAGAGCTTGGCCACTAACCAAAAGGTTGCAGTTTGAATCCATCAGCCACTCCTTGGAAACCCTCTGGGGCAGTTCCACTCCATCCTATAGGGTCCTATGAGTCAGAATTGACTCTACAGCAACAGGTTTGAGGTGTTTTTTGGGGGGCCATACTGAGGAAGAGGTGCTGGTTGGTGCCTTTGGCAAGAGGGGAACCAGAAGTGGTGGGGAGTGACCGGGCCACACTCTAATGGTTCTCCTCCTCCTCTCCAGCTGCTCAGGCTTTGACTCTAGATGCTGGGGAATCTGGAGGCTCTCTAGATAAACAGGACCAGTGATAGATTGATATGGACAGATTAATATAGATAAATAGACAGACAGACAGGTAGATAGATTTAAAGAATGGCTTACATGATTGTGGGGGCCAGCAAGTCCAAAATTCATAGGCCAGGTGGCAGGCTGGAACTCCAACATGATATCTATGTTACTATCTTGAGGCAGAATCCTTCTGTCTTCTACAAACCTCCAGTTTTGCTCTTAAGGCCTTCAACCGACTAAGGCCCACCACTTTATGGAGGTTATCTGCTTTACTCAAGGTTAACTGATTTAAATGTTAATCACATGTAGATACAGTCCTAACAACATCTACCCTAGTGTTTGACCGAACAACTGGGTACCATAGCCCAGCCAAGTTGACACATAAGATTAACTGTCATATTAGCGTTTCAAGCCTCAGACCCCTTCTGTCTGCTAAGGATACTCACTCCCTTGGGGATCTCATCTAGTCTTTACTTCTTCACCCAGACTCTCTCCATGCTCACAGAGACAACTGTGACCATCATCTCAAGCTTAACTTTCTCAAAACTGAGCTTATGTGAGCTCCCCTCACCCTCACAGCTTGCTCCTTTCACGGTCTTCCTAGTCTCAGCCAGTGACCACCCCCATCTTCAGCTACTCACACCTTCTCTCACCCCCACATCTGATCTGTCAGTAAATCCCATTGGCTCCACCTTCAAAACATGACCAGAAAATTTATTAGAAAGGAAAAGTCTCCCAAATCCATTCGATTCACTAGCAGTTGGTATAAGCTTCACATATGTTCACTTCATATATATCATTGTTTACATGGGCTCATGAGATACACTCTGGGATCCTGACTTCTCCATCTGGTTTGTGCCTTTGATTATTCTCTTTGTGTTGGGCTCATGGCATTCTGAAGTGTTTCTATTCCTCTTTTTTACCCATCACACTTTCAACCCTGGGCATTAATTGGTAGACATAAGATCACTGTCCCCACCCGTCAGTTTGTCATACTGTCATGCTACTGTGATACTGGAAGCTATGTCACTGGTATTTACAATACTAGCAGGGTCACCTAAGGTGAACAGGTTTCCATGGAGCTTTCAGTTTAACATAGACTAGGAAGAAAGGCTTGACTATTTACTTCTGAAAATCAGACAATGAAAAGCCTATGGATCACAACAGAACATTGTCCCACTAATTTGCTTTGGACACATCATCAGGAGGGATCAGTTCTGGAGGAAGACATCACGTTTGGCAAAGTGGAGGGCCAGGGAGAGCAAGGGAAACCCTTGATGACATGGTTTGGCATAATAGCCACAACCATGGAATTGAATATGTCGGCAATGGTGAGGATGATGCTGGACCGAACAACATTTCATTCTGTTGTACATAAAGTTGCTGTCTTAGTTATCTAGTGCTGCTATAACAGAGATACCACAAGTAGGTGGCTTTAACAAACAGAAATTTATTCTCTCACAGTTTAGGAAGCTAGAAGTCCAAATTCAGGGTGCCTGCTCCAGGGGAGACTTTATCTCTCTGACGGCTCTGGGGGAATGTCCTTGTCATCAATCTTCCACTGGTCTAGGAGCTTCTCAGTGCAGGTACCCAGAGCCTAAGGATGCGCTCTGCTCCCAGTGCTTCTTTCTTGGTGGCATAAGGCCCCCTCCTCTGTGCTCGATTCTCTCTTTCATATATCAAAAGAGACAGACTCAAGATAAAACCTAATCCTGCAGATTGAGCCCTGTCTTATTAACATAACTGCCTCTAATCTTGCTAGTTAACATCATACAAGTAGGATTTACAACACATAGGATAATCACAGAAGCCCTGGTTGCCTAGTGGTTAAGTGCTACCGCTGCTAACTAAAGCGTCGGCAGTTCAAATCCACTAGGCGCTCCTTGAAAACTCTATAGGACAGTTCTACTCTGTCCTATAGGGTTACTATGAGACGGAATCAACTTGACGGCACTGGGTTTGGTTTGGTTTTTTTTTTTTGGATAATCACATCAGATCACAAAATAGTAGACAACCACACTGTATCGGGAAATCATGGCCTAGCCAAGTGGACATACATTTTTGGGAGACACAGTTCAATCCACAACAGTTGTCATGAGTTGAATTTGACTTGAAGGCAAATATCTGTGTATCTGTTGTTTGGTCACTGTACTTGCACACAGTTCTCTGTCGCACTTCTTCAATTCCCCATGGATACCTGCCACTTGCACCAAATCTTCACTAGGTCAGTGTGCACTCTGATGTGCAGGACCACAATTAGTCCCTGGAAGCTACCACTGAGTCCAGCAGCAACAGGTCCCTTCTACATCACAGAATGTGTGATGAGCATAGCCAGGGTGAGGAAGCAGAAGGTCATCTCTTTGCTTTTCTTTAATTAAGTACAGTCTACACCTCTTCACCTATGGAACCAAAGCCTTCAGAGGCATGCCTCCAGAAAAGACAGTAAAATCACAAAGAAGAAAAAAAATCCCTTTGTCAAAATTTTTAGAGGGACATGGTAAGAATATATTGTATATCCAATAATAACCATCATTTTCTCAAGTCTTCATGACTATGCTATAATAGGGAGAGATTGAATTGTGCCTTGCTTTGAATATTAGAGGTAGTGCTTTTATTTATCACATAGGTATATATTCAGTTAGTTGGTTTTAGTTATTTATTGAAGGTCTACTCTGCACCAGGTCTAGCACAAGGTGCTTGAAACACAGCATTGGACAAGACAGACAGGGTCTCTGCTCTTATGGGGCTTCGATCTAACCCAGGGTTTCCTAACATGGCACCGTTAATATTTGGGACTGGATAATTCTTTTCGTGGGGGGTTGTGCATCGTAAGATGTTATTAGTATCCCTGGCCTCTACCCACTAGATGCCAGCAGTAGCACCCATTCACCATCCAGCCATGGCAAGCAATAATGTCTCTGTTGTTGTTGTTATTAAGTGTCATCAAGTTGGTTCTGACTCATAGTGACTCTATGAACAACAGAATGAAACACTGCCCAGTCCTGAGCCATCCTCACAATCCTTGCTGTTTTTAACTCATTGTTGCAGCCATTGTGTCAATCCATCTTATTGAGGGTCTGCTTTTTTGCTGACTCTCTGCTTTACCATGCATGATGTCCTTCTCCAGGACATGTCCAAAGAACATGAGACGAAGTCTTGCTATCCTCTCTTCCAGGGAGCATTCTGGCTGTCCTTTTTCCAAGACAGATTTGTTTGTTCTTTTGACAGTCCATGGTATGTTCAATATTCTTTGCCAAAATCATAATTCAAATGCATCAATTCTTCATCAGTCTCCCTTATTCATTGTCCAGCTTTTGCATACATACGAGACAAGTGAAAATACCATGGCTTGAGTCAGGCCTACCTTAGTCTTCAAAGTGACATCTTTGCTTTTTAACACTATATAGAGGTCTTTTGCAGCAAATTTGCCCAATGCGACACAACGTTTGATTTCTTGACTGCGGCTTCCACGGGTGTTGATTGTGGATGCAAGCAAAACAAAATTCTGGACAACTTTAATGTTTTCTCCGTTTGTCATGATAATGCTTATTGGTCCGGTTGTGAGAATTTTTGTTTTCTTTATGTTGACCAATAATCTATACTGAAAGCTGTAGTCTTTGATTTTCACCAATAAGTACTTCAAATCTTCTTTACTTTTGGTAAGCAAGGTTATGCCATCTACATATTCCAGTTTATTACAGTATTTTTATACAAATAATGCTTCCAAATACATTTGTTTTTCAACTGTGCCCTCCTCCCTCGAGGTATTTTCATAAGTGCTGCTATGCCAATTTTTTTTTTTTTTAACACATTGCTGTAAAAATAAAACAAAAGATTTCAAAGGGTGGCCCAGAAGACAAAGTGAAGTATTGTAATGACATGTGCAAAGACCTGGAGTTAGAAAACCAAAAGGAAAGAACACACTTAGCATTTCTCAAGCTGAAAGAACTGAAGAAAAACTTTAAGCCTTGAGTTGTAATATTGAAGGTTTCTAAGGGCAAAAAATTGGATGACACAGGAAACATCAAAAATGGCAGAAATACAGAGTCACTATACCAAAAATAATTAGTGGACATTCAACCATTTCAGGAGGTAACATGTGATCAAGAACTGCTGGTACTGAAGAAAGAGATCCAATTTGCACTGAAGGCATTGGTGAAAAATAAGGTTCCAGGAATTGATGGAAAACCAATTAGGATTTTTCAAAAAAATTGGATACATTGCTGGAAGTGCTCACTCATCTACGCCAAGAAATTTGGAAGACAGCTACCTGGCCAACCAACTGGAAGAGATTCATATTTATACCTGTTCCAAAGAAAGGTAATCCATCTAAATGCAGGAATTACGGAACAATATCACTAATATTACATACAAGTAATATTTTGCTGAAGATCATTCAAAAGTGGCTGCAGCAGTATATAGACAGGGAACTGCCAGAAATTCAAGCTGGATTCAGAAGGGGGTGTGGACTCAGGGATATCATTGCTGATGTCAGATGGATCCTGACTGAAAGCAGTAAATATCAGAAAGATATTTACCTGTGTTTTATTGACTATGCAAAGGCATTGAACTGTGTGGATCATAACAAATTACGGATAAAATTTCAAGGAGTGGGAATTCTAGAACACCTGATTGTGCTCGTGAGGAACCTGTACATAGATCAAGAGGCAGTTGTTTGGACAGAAGAAGGGGATATTGAGCAGTTTAAAGTCAGAAAACATGCGTGTTAGGGTAATATCCTTCCATCATACTTATTCAATCTGTATGCTGAGCAAATAATCCAAGAAGCTGGACTATATGAAGAAGAACATGGCATCAGGATTGGAGGAAAACTCATTAACAACCTGCAATTTGCAGAGGACAAAACCTCGTTTGCCGAAAGCAAGGAGGACTTGAAGCACTTACTGATGAAGATCAAAGACTATAGCTTTCAGTATGGATTACACCTCAACACAAAGAAAACAAAAAAACCTCACAACTGGACCAATAAGCAACATCATGATAAACGGAGAAAAGACTGAAGTTGTCAAAGATTTCTTTTTACTTGGATCCACAATCAACGCCCATGGAAGCAGCAGTCAGGAAAACAAATGACATATTTCATTGGGCAAACCTGCTGCAAAAGACCTCTTTAAAGTGTTAAAAAGCAAAGATGTTACTTTGAGGACTAAGGTGCACCTGACCCAAGCCAAGGTGTTTTCAATTGCCTCATGTTCATGCGAAAGCTGGACACTGACTAAGGAAGGCCAAAGAAGAATTGATGCCTTTGAATTATGGTGTTGGCAAAACATACTGAATATACCACAGACTGCCAAAAGAACAAACAAATCTGTCTTGGAAGAAGTACACCCAGAATGCTCCTTAGAAGCAAGGATGGTACTAGGTCTGACATACTTTGGACATGTTGTCAGGAGGGATCAGTCCCTGGAGAAGGTCATCATGCTTGGCAGAGTACAGGGTCAGCGGAAAAGAGGAAGATCCTCGATAAGATGGATTGACACATAGGCTGCAACAACGGGCTGTAGCACTGATCCCGCGGGACCAGGTAGTGTTTGGTCTGTTGTACATAAGGTCGCTATGAGTTGAAACTGACTCAAGGGCACGCAACAAACAAACAAAAAATCCGTGACAAAGTACCACTATTTGGTGGTTAAAGATTACATAAATATATCTTTTCACAGTCTGGACGCTGGAAGTCCAAATGCAGGATGTTGGCAGGGCCATGCTCTCTCCAAAGTTTCTAGGGGAAGATCCTTTCTTGTTTCTCCCAGCTTCTGGTCCAGGCGTTTCTTGGCTTGCAATTGTCACATAGCCGTTTTCCTTCTGCCTGTCTCTCTGTGTCTCTTCTCATTTATAAGGACACCACTCAGATGGGATTAGAACCCACCCTATAGCGTTATGACCTCACGTTAAGTTAACCGATAACACATTCAGAGACCGTATTTCCAAACAAGTTTACCTACACACAGGTACCGGGGATTAGGACTTCAACATATCTTTTTGGGGAGACACAATTCAGTCCATAACAGTTGGTGATCCCCTCCAGTGCTTGTCCACAGGACACATTTGCAGGAGTGACATGTGGCACCCTCTGCAGTCACTGATGATTGATATTTGTGTTCCTTGAATTTTAGCTTTGACAGATGTTTTCTCAGAAGGCCCCCAGGATGCCATTGCTATCATTCAGCCCCTGGACTGGGGAGAAGGGGATGGAATTGTTGCTTGTAGCAGTCATGGAAAGTTGTACCTACAAACTCCCCAAATGGAGGAAAGATATAAAAAAAAAAATTTTTTTAAACAGTTGGGAAGCCCTTTAAACTAATTTTAATGGTACCAGGAGAATTAGAGCTTTGCTGTAAGGATTTAACGATCAAAGGCGGGCAGCCCCGACTGGCATTTATCTTGCACCGAGCAGCTGCTTCAGGCTTTTTGATGTCCTCCTGCCACCAGACAGACAGGATGGGAGAAAAACTCGTTCTTATGGTGGGGGGCACCCTTTCTCCCCCGCAGTACAAGGGTGTGCTTGGTAAGCACACCAGTGTGAGTGACTTTCCTGTTCACTTGTGTGCTCACAAGGTGTGAATATTCTTAAATCAAACAAAATCCAAAACTGTTCCCGTGGAGTCGCCCCTGACTCATGGCGGTCTCATGTGTGTCACAGTAGAACTGTGCTCCATAGGGTTTTCTAGTCTATGATCTTTCGAAAGCAGATCGCCAGGCCTTTCTTCCAGGGTGCCTAGGGGTGGATTCCAACTGCCAACCTTTCAGTTACTAGCCAAGTGCTGAAGTGTTTGTACCACCCAGAGGCTCTGTGAGAGCTCTTAAAAAAAAAAAAAAACAACTAAACCTGTTACAGTAAAGTCGATTTTGACTCATAGCAACCCTATAGGACAGAGTAGAACTACCCCATAGGGTTTCTAAGGAGCAACTGGTGGATCTGAACTGCCAACCTTTTGGTTAGCAGCCAAATGCTTAACCACTGCACCACCAAGGCTCCGTGAGAGCTCTTCAAAAACTAAACCCATTGCCATCAAGTCAATTCTGACTCACAGCAAACCTGTAGGACAGAGTAGAACTGCCCCATAGGGTTTCCGAGGAGCACCTGGTAGATTCTAACTGTTGGCCTTTTGTTTAGAAGCTGTAGCACTTAACCACTGCACAACCAGGGCTCTGGGAGAGCTCTTAGGGGGGTTAAAAATGGCATGTGCTCTTGTGCCCAGGGGAATGGCAAGGGTCTGGGACTCTGAGACCCTCTTGCCATCTCTGCCATTTCAACAGACAAACTGATTTCCAATATTCTCCTGGCCAGGACTATTTCACTATTCTGAATAAATATGTAAAGGAGGGAACCTGGGGCCAGGGGTGGGGGGCACCTGCTCAGTGATTGAAGGAAACAACTAAAGAGCTTGTTGAAATAGGAACCAACATTGTATAATAAGAGCTGACAGTTGGTTGATAATTTTACTCTTCTTGTGATTTAAAGCCTTGTACATATTATCATATACATTCCTCATAAGCCCCCTGGGGAGAAGGTAGTTGATATTAGCCCACTTTGCACCAGAGGTTAGGGGTTAAATAGCTTGCCTAAGATCTTAATACTCATCACCACTAAGTGATGTTGTTACTGTCACCTCTCCATGAAAGAAGAGAGATAAATCCCACTGTTTATCGATACTTACTATTTGCTTGGCATCTCGTTAGGTGTTTTGTATGTATTATCTCTTTGAATGCTCGTAAGAGCCCTGTGAGGCTGGCAGGGAGTGTTTCTGTTTTATAGAGATGGGAACAGCAGCAGGTAAGAGTTTGACTAATAAGCCAAGGTCACCCAGCTGGTGAGCAGCAGAACCGGGTTGTGAACCCAGGTTTATGGACTCCAGGACCTCTGCTTGTTCCAATCCGCTTTGTCCCAGCGACCAAACCCAACAGAGAGCTGGAAGGCAAGGGTGCAGTGACTCAGTCCCCCAGGGATAGGTGGAGGGTGAATTTGGAGAGGCAACAAGAATATCTGCACAGAGTTAGAAAAGGAATTAAAAAAAAAAACAGTTGTCATCAGGTCAATTCCGACTTGTGGTGACCCCATGTGTGTCACAGTAGAACTGTGCTCCATAGGGTTTTCAATAGCTGATTTTCAGAAGTAGGTTGCCAGGCCTTTCTTCTGAAGCACTTTTATTGGGCTTGAACCTCCAACCTTGTGTTTACCATCCAAGCATGTCAAATGTTTTCAGCTACCAGGGACTCCAGGAGAGTAAAATTAAACTTAAAAAAAAAAAAAAACTCACCGCATAGAGTCTACTCTGACTCATGGTGACCCCATAAGTTACAGAGTAGAATTTCGGCATAGCTTTCTTGGCTGTAGGCTTTATGGGAGCAGACTGCCAGATCTTTTCTCCTGTGGAGAGGCAGGTGGGTTTAAACCACCAGCCCTTAGGTCAGCAGCCTATCACAAACCCCTTGTGTCACCCAGGGACCTAGAAGAAGAATATTTTTGTCGTTAGGTGGCATGGAGTCAATTTCAACTCATAGCAACCCCATGTGACGGAGCAGAACTGCCCCATAGAGTTTCCTAGGCTATAATCTTTATAGGAGTGGATTGCCAGGTCTTTTCTTCCGTGGAGTGACCGGTGAGTTCAAACTGCCGATCTTTCAGTTAGCACCTGAGTGCTAAACCCTTGTACCACCAGTGCTCCCTAGAAGAGGGGTAAAAAACCAAAACCAAACCCGTTGCTGTCAAGTTGACTCCAGCTCATAGTGACCCTGTAGGACAGATTAGTACTGCCCCATAATGTTTCCAAGGAGCAGCTAGTGAATTCGAACTGCAACCTTTCAGTTTACAGCCGAGCTCTTAACCATTGTACCACCAGGACTCCAGAAGAGGGGTACTGAAGATATTTAACAATCAGAACAGCAGGGAGAGCCCAAAAAGAACTGGTCGCTGACCAATCAGAGTGGTGCCAGCCATAATAAGCTGGTAGCCACAGTGGTGTGTGCACTGCCTGAATGTCCTTCCTCAGAAAACCTGTCTGCACACCTCCAAGAGAACTCACACTCATATGCCCACAGCTTCCCTATCTCAGCCACAGCTGGAGGAACCACTGTGGCACCAGCTGTGGCTCAGATAGCATATAGCTAGGGCCCTACCAGACACGGACTGTGACCCCATGGCTCAGACATATGGGCTCGAAAAAGGATGATGACGTGATCTTAACCCGAGGCCAACATCTACCGCCTTTTCAAACTTGTGAAAGATCCAGGGCCTTGGCAAGGCTCTGCCATCAGACTCACTTCCCAAACACGTGAGAATTTTCCAAACTATTTTGACAGATGAAATCGCAGATAATTAGCCTGGCTCTGCCAACTTGAAATTACTGGGGCTGATTTCTATGGCTGTGTGCTTTCGTTTCTGGAAGATCATCTAAAAGTGAAAAATGGACCAGTGTTATCCTCATCTTACCCCTCCGCCATGTCGTTACAAGTGTAGAAGGAAACACTGGGTCGCCTATAAACATCAATGATAAATACAGGGGAATATGCCACTCAATTAAGCCACACAGCCTGAGTCTGTTTACAGCAATAGGATTGAAAATGTGCTGTCACCTAAATGCCTTTTCACTAACATCAACCATCATTTGAGACAGATTCCATTTTCTCTGCTCTGTGGGTTCTTTTTTTTTACTTAGAACAAGATTGGCATCTAAAATGTAAAGTAAGATATATAGGAAGTTGTGTCTCCATCTCTGTCCCTACCTTCTGCTCCTTCAGTGGTTTCCATGATGTTGGATTTTGAAGGCTTATTCCTCACTTTTTCTAAAGCATAAAGTCAATATGAGTCACTTGTGGTGCAAATTGTTAAATGCTTGGCTACAAACAGAAAGGTTGGAGGTTTGAACTTAGCCAGAGGCACCATGGAAGAAAGCCCTGGCAATCTACTTCCAAAGGATCATGGCCACTGAAAATCCTATGGGGCACAGTTCTACTCTGAAACACAGGGGGTCGCCATGAGTCAGAATCGACTCAACAGCAACTAGTTTGGTTTTAAAATTCATACACCATTGTAAGACTTAAGTTGGTTGATTGGAGTAATGACCCCACTTCACCACTCTGTATTCATATCTCTTATGTGGCTTTGGACTTCTTCCCCTGAAGGTGGTGTATATTTACCTCCATGTGACTTACTCTGACCAATAGACTGAGGCTGAAGTATTGGTATGTCTGAGACTAAGTCTCAAGAGTCCTTGCAGGATTCCTCCTGTGATCAGGAGGAAGATAAGAGACATATGGGGTCAAGTTGCCCCAACTAGGGTGCCCCAGCCATATGCAGTCTAGAACAGAGCTCCCTGTAAACCCGCAGATGCATGAGCTAGCCTGGCCAAGATCAACCAAGCCCAGCCTACATCAGCTGACCGCCTAGCACACCTACCAATGCATGAATTATAACAAATGACTGCGGTTTTAAGCTGCTGAAATTTGCAGTGTTTTTTTATGCAGCAATAGCTAGCTGATACAACATGGTTACTGGATATCCATTGCTATCAAGTCAATTCTGACTCATAGCAACCCTGTAGGACAGAGTAGGACTGCCCCATAGGGTTTCCAAGGAGGGGCTGGTAGATTTGAACTGCTGGCCTTTTGATTAACAGCTGAGCTCTTAACCACTATGCCACCAGGGCTTTGATTACTGGATAGTTCATTATTATTTATCCTCTTTTCCTAGAAAGGAAGTTTAGTGTAATGGTTAAAACATGAACTAGGTCTAAAGAACTAATTTAGGTAAAAGAGGGGCAACACACAATACAGGAGAGGTCAGCACAACTGGACTAAACCAAAAGCAAAGAAGTTTCCTGAATAAACCAAACACTTCAAAGGCCAGCATTAGCAGGGGTGGGGGTCTGAGGACCATGGTTTCAGGGGACATCTAGGTCAACTGGCATAATAAAATCTATTAAGAAAACATTCTGCCTCCCATTTTGGAGAGTGGCACCTGGGGTCTTAAATGCAAGCAAGCGGCCATCTAAGATGCATCAGTTGGTCTCAACCCACGTGGAGCAAAAGAGAATGAAGAACACCAAAGACACAAGGTAAATATGAGCCCAAGAGTAAGAATGGGCCACATAAATCAGAGACTACATCAGCCTGAGACCAGAAGAACTAAATGGTGTCCAGCTATAACCGATGATTGTCATGACAGGGAACACAACAGAGAACCCCTGAAGGAGCAGGGGAGCAGTGGGATACAGACCTCAAACTCTCGTAAAAAGACCAGACTTAATGGTCTGACAGAGACTAGAAGGACCCTGGAGGTCATGGTCCCCAGACCTTCTGTTAACCCAACACAGGAACCATTCCCAAAGCCAACACTTCAGACAGGGATTGGACTGGACTATATGACAGAAAATGATACTGGTGAGGAGTAAGCTTCTTGGATCAAATAGACATGAGACTATGTGTGCAGCTCCTGTCTGGAGGGGAGATGTGAAGGCTGAGGGGGACAGAAGCTGGCTGAATTGACACAGAAATACAGAGAGGAGAGGAGGAGTGTGCTGTCTCATTAGGGGGAGACCAACTAGGAGTACATATAAAAAATACATATAGCAAGGTGTATATAAGGTTTTGTATTGAGAGACTGACTTGATTCGTAAACTTTCACTTAAAGGACAATAAAGTTAAAAAAAAAAAAAAAAGCATGGACTTGGTCTAGACTTCCTGGATTTGAATTCTGGCTTCGCTCCTTATTATTTTTATGGCCTTGGGCCAGGTGCCTCAATGTCCCCATCTGTAAAATGAGAATATAGCAGTATCTTGCAGGTTAATTACAAGCCTTAAACAACTTAATACATACAAAGCACTTTAAACAATGCCTAGCCTAGAGCAAGCACTGTAGGAGTGTTTGCTATTAACCCTTCCAAAGGCTTCAGACTTGGGGAGTGCAGGCCGGAGGTGAGGCTGGCCCTGCTGACGCCCAGGTAGCATTAGCTCCACTGCTAAATAAAGGGCTTTGATCTCACGCCTTTGCATGAGATGAGCTCACACTTCCCAAAATAGGAAATGTAATCAAGACTGCTTTAGAATTCTCCGCGATGACTATTTTTTATCTTCTCGTGGAAATAGGCATTAGCTTTTGATGGCTTTATTCCTTTTTCCCAAGTAGAAGTGATGGGAGAGAAAGGAGCCATAAACAGGGTGCCGCCAGACAGTATGGACAACCGCTCGGAACGATGCAGACCCCTCTGTGCTTCCTCCCTCTCTTTCCCCTATTTAGGCACTTGGTGGTCTTGTATTTTTGCTTCCAGATTATTTAGGGATTTCATGTCACCAAAAGTCTTGGGTCTGCCCCACTGCCACCATTGCCTCAAGTTTCCCTGTAGCCCTCGGCGCTCAGAGCACACACCACCCCTGGAGGAGGATCTTTGTACGGTAGCTTACCCCTCGTAAGTAACCTATTTGCTGCTTACCAACTAGTGCTTTATCACGGAAAAGTGCATTTAATGATGCAAAACGCAAATACCTTGATAGTCATTAAAACTCGTTGTCATCGAGTCGATTCCGACTCATAGTGACCCTATAGAGCAGAGTAGAACTGCCCCATAGAGTTTCCAAGGAGCGCCTGGTGGATTCAAACTGCTGATCTTTTGGTTAGCAGCTGTAGCACTTAAGCACTATGCCACCAGGGCATCCTTGATAGTCATTGGTAAAGATAATTTAAGGACCAAAAGGCATTCAGGACTTGCTTAACAACAGGCAAGTGGCCTCCCATTAGGATCAATCCTGGACATTCAGATGGGCTTATGATGGTCTCAGTGGGATGCACTGAAATCATTCATATGACCTTCTCAAAATCCTCTGTCCTGGGCAATAGCTAGAGACATTCATGTTGCTAATGGGTGGCAATCTGTATGCCCCTCACTTTTCCCACCTCAGGACTTTTGCACATGCTATTCCTTCCAACCAATACCAGTTTCTCCTCCCCAACCCTCTGCTCTGCAATCAAAAACCCTTCCTATACTTCAAGGCCTCCTGCTTCAAGTCACCTCTCTGGGGAAGACTTCCCTGAGGTTCTAGCTGTCAGTTACCTCTTCTTCCTCTGGCCTCCCATAGCCCTTTCCAAGTGAATCTCTCTTATCCTTTGCTGGATGATGAGCTCCTTGAGGACAGCAGCCATGCCTCATTAATTTTATCATCTCCCCCATAACTTACTGGAGTAAGGAAGGCACTCAGTTAATAGTTGTTGAGTTAAAAAAAAAAAAAAAAGAACAAGTAATTTTACAGTCAGGTTCATCCATTTGGAGAATGAGGCAGTGTGGTTCAGTGGTAGAATTCTCCCCTTTCATGTGGGAGACCTGGGTTCAATTCCCAGCCAATGTACCTCACGCATAGCCACTACCCACCTGTCAGTGGAGGCTTGTGTGCTGCTTTAATGCTGAACAGGTTTCAGTGGAGCTTCTAGACCAAAACAGACTAGGAAGAAAGATGTGGCAATCTACTTCTGAAAATCAGCCAGTGAAAACTGTATGGGTCACAACAGTCCAATCCACAACTGATCTTCGGGATGACCCAGGGCTGGGTACTATTTCATTCCGTTGTGCAAGTGATCACCAAGAGTCAGGGGCCAACTCAACAACAGCTAACAACAACCACCACTACCCATGCAGTTCATCTTCCCAAATATGTAATAATCCCCAAACCCAGGCCCTGGTAAGCTCAGTGTCTGTTAGACACAGTGAACCACGTCTGCTATCCTCCTTGGGCACCTGGCACTGAGAAGAAGTGTTTAGGGAGCTCCTTTCACTCATATGCCTTCCTTTGTCTCCAGCTCAGGCAGTATTTGTCCTAAGAGAATCACAAAGGAAGAAATATCTGCACCTGTAAGAGCAGTGCTAAAATAACTTGGCCAATAGACGTCCCATTGTCAGTGAATTTAAAATCCCATTGTCACTGCATCCCACGGAGCGCATCATGCCAAGCCGGGCTCTTAGCGTTGCATGCCTTGCATTTTAAGCTCTCAGATATCAGAATGTTGTAGGGCTAGACAGACATTTAGAAATGGTCTTGTCCAATCCACTCATTAGAATATATATTCCTTGGGAGGGTGCTTTTGTTCACAATCCATGCATGGTACGGATATGTAGAGCTCAGCATCACAGGGCCAGTAGCAGGGCTGGGACAGGAATCAAGACCTCTAGCTTCAATTCCTGTAATGGCTATGTTGAAATGGAGAAAAGATTTATTAAAAAAAAAAAAAAAACTTTTATATTGATTAACACCCCTATGATAAGAAATGCTGTGTTAAATATAAACCCATTATGTTGGAAGTTAAAAAAAAAAAAAAAGCTCTCTAGCTTCTAACCAGTATCTACTCACCACCCCACACCAAGCTGGGATGACAAGGGAGGAATGGGGTGCTGTCTCTAAGCTGTGCTCTTGACTGCAACGGGTGTAATAATCACAGTATTTATACCACCTGTGTACAGAGTCATAAACCTCTGTGATAAGTATGTAATGCAGAAGCTTTATTCAGCCCATTAATCCTCAGTAAATATTGCTGCCTAATGTGCTTTCCCAGCCCTGGCCCCTGATGCACAGCCCTTCACTGGGAGCCTATTAATGACATTTCTTACATAAGAGCAAGGCTCTACTTTGTGGCTAGATCACAACAATTAGCCTCATAAACTGATTAATTTAAAAACATTTTCTTCTCATGATATTCCTGTCTGCATTGTGTATGTTTGTGTCATCTGTGTGTGTTTTGAATGTGATGAACAAGATGGATGGTACCCAAAAAACCAAACCTGCTGCCATCAAGTCTATTCTGATTCATAGCAACCCTATAGGACAGAGTAGAACTGTGCCATAGGTTCTCCAAGGAGCAGCTGGTGGATTCGAACTGCTGACATTTGTTTAACAGCCAAGTTCTTAACCAGTGTGCTCCAGGATGGATAGTTGTTTTTCTTGTTGTTGTTAGGTGCCATCAAGTCAGTTTCCATTCATAGCGAACCTATGCACAACAGAACGAAACACCGCCTGGTCCTGTGTCATCCTCACAATTGTGGCTATGCTTGAGCCCATTGTTGCACCCACTGTGTCAATCCATCTCGTTGAGGGCCCTCCTCTTTTTCACTGACCCTCTACTTTTCCAAGCATAATGTCCTTCTCCAGGGACTGATCCCTCCTGATAACATGTCCAAAGTATGTGAGACGTAGTCTCGCCATCCTTGCTTCTAAGGAGCATTCTGGTCGTACTTCTTCCAAGACAGATCTGTTCCTTCTTTTGGCAGTCCATGGTATATTCAATATTCTTCACCAACAGCACTATTCGAAGGTATCAATTCTTCTTCAGGCTCCATTGTTCATTGTCCACCTTTCACGTGCATATGATGCGATTGAAAACACCAAGGCTTCGGTCAGGTGCACCTTAGTCTTCAAGGTGACATCTTTGCTCTTCAACACTTCAAAGAGGTCCTTTGCAGCAGATTTGCCCAATGCAATGCATCTTTTGATTTCTTGACTGCTGCTTCCATGGCTGTTGATTGTGGATCCAAGTAAAATGAAATCCTTGACAACTTCAATCTTTTCTCCGTTTATCATGATGTTGCTTATTGGTCCATATGTGAGGATTTTTGTTTTCTTTATGTTGAGGTGCAATCTATACTGAAGGCTGTGGTCTTTGATCTTCATTAGTAAGCGCTTCAAATCTTTTTCACTTTCAGCAAGCAAGGTTGTGTCATCCATATAACGCAGGTTGTTAATGAGTCTTCAAGATGAATAGTAGAATATAGATATTCATTTGACAAATGTATACGGGACATCAGGAGCCCCTGGGTGATACAAATTTTAAGAAAGCATTCTACTACTAACAGAAAGGTTGGCGATTCATACCCACCCACAGGTACCTCAGAAGACAGAACTGGAGATCTGCTTCCAAAACGTCACAGCCTGGAAAACCCTATGGAGCAGTTGTACTCTGAAACACATGGGGTCGCCATGAGTCAGAATCGACTCAACAGCAACTAACAACAATATAATGAACACCTCTTAGGAGAAAGCCTAATGCTAGGCACTTGATGAAGGTAGGTCACATCCAAAATGTGAAACATAAATGCTGCAAGTATGGTATGAACCAATTGTTCTGAGGATGCCAGGGAAACAGAGAGAGCAATGGATTTCCAAGGAGGGCAAAGGGATGGGGTTGGTGTTGTTGTTAAGTGCCATTGAGTTGGTTCCGACTCGCAGCGATCCCACGTACAACACAACGAAACACTGTCCAGTCCCACACCATCCTCACAATCATTGTTATGCTTTAGCCCATTCTTGTAGCCACTGTATCAATCCATCTCATTGTGGGTCTTGTTCTTTGCTGACCCTCTACTTTACCAAGCATGGCTTCACAGAAGTAATGGCATTTAAGTGGAATCTGAAACCAGAGAATTTTTCAAATCAGGAAAGGAGAGAAAATTCCATGTGAAGGGGACAATTTAAGCTTTTTAGATGTTAAAGGTGAGTTTTACTAAAGCTGGAAAAAGCAGATAATCTTTCTTATACATATTATTCAAAAGGAGCACAAAAGAGGGAAGAAGACCAATTTTAACTTCCAGTATAAGAAAATTACAGGCCAGTTGCACTTATTGAACATGGATGAAAAATCCTAAATAAGATACCAGCAAGTTGCATCTGTGAGTGTATTAAAATAAATACATTGTGGCTAAGCAGCCTATGCCAGGAATATAAGAGCTGTGTACAGTTTTAAAATCTATCACTGTAACTCCCACATTAGATGATTAAAGGAAAAGTGAAAATATAATTAATTCAGTAGTTGCCGAATATGTTATCAATAAGCTTCAACACTTATTCATTATTTAAAAGAAAAAAAAAAAAAAACCTCTTACCACACAAAACATAGATAAAAATTCCTTAGCCTGATAAAGAATAGATGCCAAAACCTGGAAACAAACACCATACTTGATGATAAAACGTGGACACACTCCCAGTAAATCTCCAAACAAGGCAAGAACACCTGTTATCACATATATTATTCAACATTGTATTTGAAGCCTGTGCCAATACTATACAGGAAGAAAAAGGGAAAAAGATGTTTTTGTTGTGGTTAGGTGCCATTGAGTCAGTTCCAACTCATAGCGACCCTATGTACAACAGAACGAAATACTGCCTGGTCTTGCACCACCCTCACAATCACTGCTATGCTTGAGCCCATTGTTACAGCCACTGTGTCAATCCATCTCATTGAGGGTCTTCCTCTTTTTCTCTCACCGTCTACTTTACCAAGCACGATGTCCTTCTCCAGGGACTGATCCCTCCTGACAACATGTCTGAAGTATGTAAGATGCAGTCTCACCATCCTTCCTTCTAAGGAGCATTCTGGTTATACTACTCCAAGACAGATTTGTTCGTCCTTTTGGCAGTCTGTAGTATATTCAATATTCTTCGCCAACACCACAATTCAAAGGTGTCCATTCTTCTTCAGTCTTCCTTATTCATTGTCCGGCTTTCACATG
This sequence comes from Loxodonta africana, assembly GCF_030014295.1. Taxonomy (NCBI): domain Eukaryota; kingdom Metazoa; phylum Chordata; class Mammalia; order Proboscidea; family Elephantidae; genus Loxodonta; species Loxodonta africana. The sequence goes on from NC_087344.1 coordinate 49,004,851, forward strand.
CAAAAAAATAAAAAAAAGATAGGCATGAGAATTTGAAAGGAGGATACCATCTTTTCATTATTTGCAGGAATTTTGACTGTCTATGTAGAAACCCAAGATGTATGTATAAACTTTAGAACTAAAAAGAATACAGAAAAGTTTTTGGATACAAGGTCCACATTAAAAAAAAAAAAGGTAGATTTCCTATATAACAGAAAATATATTAGAAAATATAATAGCAATAGCAACTCATATTATTTACGAGATAATACTAATCATTGCTAACATACTGAGTTCTCACTAGTATTCTAAGCATTTATATCCTATACCCTGTTTAATTTAAATAGCAATCTGATGGCCTAGGAATAAATCTAACAAAATTCTTGCATGAACTTTATAGAGAAAATTATAAAATGTTATTGAAGGGCATGAAGGACTCAAATAAACAGAAAAATATTCCATATTGTTCAATGGGGAAACTCACCATATAAAGAAAATAAACTTCACTTCTCACCAAATTAATCCATAAATTCAACACAGTTCCAATCAAAATCCTAGCAAATTTCCTTCTTCCTTCCTTTTGCTTTCTTTTCTTTCTTCTTTCCTTCCTTTTTTATTTTTTATTGACAAAACTAGACAAAATGATTCTAAAATTCACGAGAGTAAACATCTAAAAGTACCCAAAACAATTCTGAAAAAGAACAAGGAGAAAACACACGCTCCAACAGGTATCAAGACTAATGACATCACAATGAAAACAAATGATATTGGTACAGAAATAAATTAATAGATCAGTGGAGGAGAAGAGAGAGCGCAGAGATAGACCCAAAGACATATGGAGACTTAATACATGGTAGATGCATCGTTGCAAACCAGTAGGAAAAATGTGAACCATGAAACACTTTTACAAATAGTACTGAGACAATTAACTTTCTATATGAGGAAAAAAATGAGGCTATACCCCTACCTCACACCATTGTTATTGTTGTTGTTAGCAGCTGTCAAGTCAGCCCCTGATTCACAGACCATCCGAAAAATAAAACCCAGATGGATCAAAGTCCTAGGTGTAAAAAAGAAAACTTTAAATCTGTTAGGAGAAAAGTGAAACAAATTGTCTTTAAGGCTTCAGGCTAGTGAAGGAGTTCTTAGTAAATACCCCTCCCCTCAAAAAATCAGCAAATAAAACATTAATAAATTTGACTCATTTAGATTACAAGCCTTTTGTGAACAAAGTTTAAAGATAAAGCATAGGCTGGGAGTATGAAATTTGCAAGATATAACTGACTTAGTATCTGAAATATTTAAAGAACTTCCAATAGATCAATAAGAAAAGACAAACAACCAACAGCAAAAAAAAAAAAAAAAAAGCCAAAGGGAAATAACAGAGACATGATAGGAAAGGTAATTGAAATTGCCAATGCACATGGGAAGAGAGGCCCAACCTCACTAGTACTTGGGTAATTGAAACTATATATATACCCATTAGATCAAGAGGCAGTTTTTCCGACAGAACAAGGGGATACTGATTGGTTTAAAGTCAGGAACGGTGTGTGTCAGGGTTGTGTTCTTTCACCATACCTATTTAATCTGTATGCTGAACAAATAATAGGAGAAGCTGGACTATATGAAGGAGAATGGGGCATCAAGATTGGAGGAAGACTCATTAACAACCTGCATTATGCAGATGACACAACCTTGCTTGCTGAAAGTGAAGAGGACTTGAAGCACTTACTAATGAAGATCAAAGACCACAGCCTTCAGTATAGATTACACCTCAACATAAAGAAAACAAAAATCCTCACAACTGGACCAATGAGCAACATCATGATAAACAGAGAAAAGACTGAAGTTGTGAAGGATTTCATTTTACTTGGATCCACAATCAACAGCCATGGAAGCAGCAGTCAAGAAATCAAAAGATGCATTGCATTGGGCAAATCTGCTGCAAAGGGCCTCTTCAAAGTGTTGAAGAGCAAAGATGTCACCCTGAAGACTAAGGTGCGCCTGTCCCAAGCCATGGTATTTTCAATTGCATCATATGAATGTGAAAGCTGGACAATGAATAAGGAAGACTGAAGAAGAGTTGACGCTTTTGAATTGTGGTGTTGGCGAAGAATAGTGAATATACCATGGACTGCAAAAGAATGAACAATCTGTCTTGGAAGAAGTACAACCAGAATGCTCCTTACAAGCAAGGATGGTGAGACTATGTCTCACATACTTTGAACATGTTATCAGGAGGGACCAGTCCCTGCAGAAGGACATCATGCTTGGTAGAGGGTGAGCAAAAAAAGAGGAAGAACCTCAATGAGATGGATTGACACAGTGGCTGCAACCACGAGCTCAAGCATAACAACAATTGTAAGGATGGCGCAGGAACGGGCAACGTTTCGTTCTGTTGTGCATAGGGTCACTATGAGTCGGAACCTACTCGACGGCACCTAACAACAACAACATATGCCTATTGCCATTGAGTCAATTCTGACTCATAGCTACCCTGTAGGAAAGAGTAGAATTGCCCGATAGTGTTTCCAAGGAGCAGCTGGTGGATTCAAACCACTGACCTTTTGATTAGTAGCCAAGCCCTTAACCACTACGACACCAATAAGATACAATAATAAGATACCATTTCACCACCCTTGGTAAGAGAGCGGGGAGTGAAAACTTGCATGAACTACTGCTGGGAGGGTATGCTGGTACGACTTTCTCGATGAGAAATTTAGTAGGATCTACTTAAACGGAAAATGTGCATGTCCTCCAAATCCATTGCTGCGGAGTCAGTTCTGACTCAGGGCGACCCCGTGTGTTACAGAGTGGAACTGCTCTGTACAGTTCTCTTGGCTATAGTCTTTAGGGAAGCAGATCACCAGGATTTTCTTCCATAGCACCACTGGGCGGGTTCAAACCACCAAACTTTAAGTTACTAATCGAGTGCAAACTGTGCCACCAAGGGACCTTGTGCCCATCCTAAGGATGAGGGATGCCATTGCAGTCATATACATGAGAGACATTCTCCCGCGTGTGCCTAAGGAGACAAGCATGAAGACGTTTATTATTGTCTATGCTGAGAAGGAAAAAAACACCTAGAAGCAACTTAAATGTTCATAAATAGGAAAAAGATAAATGACAGGCACTATTCATAAAATAGATTACTTAACACAGTTAAGGGGATGAACTATTGAAAAGCTCAAAAAATCATAAAAACAAAAAACCAAACCTGTTGCCATCGAGTGGATTCTGACTCACAGTGACCCTATAGGGCAAAGTAGAGCCACCCCCATAGGGTTTCCAAGGAGCAGCTGGCGGATTTGAACTGCCAACGTTCTGGTTAGCAGTCGAGTTCTTAACCACTGCACCACCAGGGCTCCCCAAAAATAATAGTGAACAAAAAATATTGTGGAATGAAACACACACACAGAGACATATATTGTCACCGACATATATGTATGTCAAAGAATACAGAAAGTAGACTTGAAGGACACAATAGACTCTGGAGGAAGAAATCAAGTTCCCAGTGCTCCCAGGCACCTGACGTTTTGACACATTATTGCAAAGATGAGTGGGAAGAGAGCACAAATGCTTGGCTCCCCTGCTGGGCATGCTTCTCCTTGAATTATATGGCTTTGGGCATTCTTTATGTGTTTCACATTGCATTAAGGTAACCGAGAAATGTTTTCATCTTTGTGTGTGGTAGTGCTGACGAGGGGGGAGGGAACTGTGTATGTGAATAAACCCACCTCTTTCGGAGACCTTCTGAATCACGAATATGAAATGTTTTCAACTCGGGACTTTGCATACCAGCGTTCAGAACAGGTCCAGGCTGTGTGTTGTCATAACAACAAATGCAGCGATTTGAAATGGAGTTTCTTCATCTTTTACCCTGATGGAAAATCGTGGGGAATCCACAGCACTGGGTCTGAGCCGTTATAGAGTCCAAATGTCATACGAGAAATTGGTTGTATGCCCAGCAGCGGAGAAGGTGTATGATTTATGAAGGATCTAAATGAAAATCATATAGGTTTTCAGGAAAGCCTGTCCTTTTAAGATTATAAAGTTTTGACACCAGCACCCTCTTTGAATCTTGCAGCCCTATAAAAGGAGTTTCCTGCTGTGTTGGACAGGCAACGGGATTGAGTGGATATGCATGCTGGCTCTAGAGCCCAACAGAACTGCTTCACCACTTCCGAGCTGTGTGGCCTGTGGTCAAGTTACTTACCCTCTCTAAGTCTTGGTTTCCTCATCCGTAAAAGGCAGCTGATAATGGTAAATACCTCATAAGGCCCAAGTGAGGAGTAAACAAGCTATTGTATGTAAACAGCAAGCAGAAGAGCTGGGACTCAGTAGGTGCTCAACAAACATTCACCAAGGGAATTTCTACATTGATCTCAAAGTGGAATTCGGTCTAGATTTTGTGCTTCTCATTCTCCTGCTTTTATTTATATACGTATATAGTTTTATTGGTCACTTACGAGACTTCGAATATTTTATTGCTTAGGTTTGCTTGTTTCCGTACTTTATAAAAATGGTAGCTTTAGAGACCTGCTTTGTTCACTTGACATTGCATCAGCAACGTTCATCCATGCTGTTCTGTGTAACTGTAGTGTATTCAGATACCACTGAAAGAAAGTATCCAACCTGTTTTGGATATCGGGATCATGCCCAGTTTTTGCCATTTGTGGAAAGTGTTTCTATAAACAGTCTTGTCTATGGCAGCTGGGGCTCACCACTATGGCTTTCGCCAAGATATATACCCATGAGAGGAATCGCTGGGTCATGGGGTATGCGAGTGTTCAGTTTTATAAGATCAGGCTAAATTGTTTCCCAAAGTGATCAGTTTAGTCTTGAATGGAGAAATGGTGATCAGATATCCTTCTACTGGTCTTTAAAAGAGACAGTAATGAAGACGATCCAACAGCATGCAAAAAAAGCTTGTGATGTTAAGTTTTTTTTTAAAAAAAAAACCTCTATAGAAAAGGTGAGAGGGTAAAACAATATATCAGAATTGCAAGAAAAGACTTGAACAGAGTCTAGAACCAGACAGACCTAGGTTCAAGCCTCCACTTGCCCGCTACCTTCCTAGGATAACTTGAGCCGATACTTGGCCTCTCTGCACCATTGTTAACTCGTTTCAAAATGGCAACACCTACTTCACAGCGTTGTATAGACTGAGATTGCGTGTACAGTAACTGCTCAATAAATGACGTGATTTTAAAAACCAGAAGAATATACACCAGAGTCACTGCCGTGGTTTATGGTAGCTATTGTGAGTCGTTTCTTTTTTCTATTTTCTAAGTTCCTGGAAAGTGATTATATTGCTTTCAAAATGTGAAGTTTCATTTGTTTTTTAAAGATTCTGTTATTTGCTACCTCATGTGGATTCTTTGTACTACTTTTATTTATCCACACACCTCTTGGCTCAATTTAGCACCTCCGTGGGGAGCTGGAAGGAGCCGTGATGGTACAGTTGTTAAAGTGATGGACCACTAACTGTAAGGTAGGCAGTTCAAAACCACCATCAGCTCTGTGAGAAAAAGATACAGCAGTCTGCTTCTGCAGGGATTTACAGCCTTGGGAACCTGATGGCAGTGGGTTTTCTTTCTCGGTTGGGTGAGGAGTTGGGAAAGGTTTGTTTGACTTCAGTTACAACAGGTGGTTCCTGTATTCTGCAGGGAGCTTGCCTCTGGGGTAACGCTTACACAAGGTGAGAATGATCCCCAGTTAGGACGTATTAAGGTAAGAAGTCTAATGTTTTGGTAATAATTAAATGTTGTACTGCGAACTCCTCTACTTTTCCACTTTTGCTGGAATCTAGATTTTCTGAGTAGTAGAGTTTGTACATTGGAACTAGAAAGTAATTAAGGCCCATGGGCCAAAGGAAATGTATCTTTCCCGGATTCTTCAGAACCTCACGGCCTTATTATAAGTTTGTAGGCTTGTTCTGGGCATGGTTAGAGTTTCTTGATAGTCTGAAGTTATGAAACATTTCTTTATTCACACAGTAGATATTTTCTGGAGACTTACTACGTGCTGGACGTTATTCTAGATGCTAAAGATACAGAGTGGGACAAGCCAGAAAATGTTCTACATCATCCAATCACTGGAAAAGGACATCCTGTTTGGTAGAGTAAAGGGTCTGTGAAAATGAGGGAAACTTTCAATGAGATGGATTGACACAATAGTCAAAACAGTGGTCCCAACCATCATGAAAATGGCACAGGACCAGCCAATATTTCCTTCTGTTGTACATAAGGTCTCCATGAGTCGACGTCAACTCGACAATAACTAATAATAACATCATCCATTCTAGCGGGGCGTGACAGACAATGAACAAGTACACAAGTAAACAAACAAGCCAACTATGAATTGTGACCAATTCTATGAAGGAAGAAAAGGGGGAGAGAATAATGGAGGGTTTTCTCTAGAGGTGGGGTTGAGAAGGGCCTGGCAGAGAAGATGACATTTAAGCTGAGCTCAGAGGGTGAGGGGCAGCCAGCTGTGGGCAAACATTCCAGGCAAAGCGTGTTTGTTTTGTTTTGTGTAGAGCTTCAAATCATGATATGCTCTAGGAAACGTGAAAAAGACCATTGTGGCTAGAGTGTAGTGATTAAGGAGGCAAGCTTCCCACGCAGACATTTAGAAATGTTTGATAAAATGTAGAAACATCATTTTAAATGCATAGATGAGCTCTCAAGAAAGTAAAAGTATTTCTAGGGACCAGAGAGCCCCTGAGTGGCACAAACAGTTAAGCTCCTGTCAACTAACTGAAACCCACCCAGAGGTACCTCGGAAGAAAGGCCTGGTGATCTGCTTCCAAAAGATCACAGTCTTGAATATCCTATGGAATGCAGTTCTACTCTGCACACGTGGGGTTTTCATGAGTCACGATGGAATCGACAGCCACAGGTTTTGTTTTGGTTTTAGGGGTCAGAAACAAAAAAGGAACTGAAAAGCGATCTCGGTGACAGAGGGGCTAGTGTTTTTAATGTCATAAAAGGTACAGAGATTGACATCTTGGACTCCAGAGAAGAGAAGTGGGTTGTGAGAAATGAGAGTCCCCGCCCCACCCCACGAAGCTAGGACTCTGAGGGGGCTAACTGCCCAAGAAAGGGTTGATATGGAGAAACTACTTATGTGCCCAGGCAGGCAAGAGAGCTTGTATTCTTTACTATAGGTTCTGTTAAAATGAAAATAGTTCTCCAAGAATTAATACCAAGAATTTGCTTTCGCAGCAGATTGGGGTTCAAATTTATATCACCTGTATACCCAGAATCCAAATGTTGAGAAGGAACTCAAACACTGATTCTGAATGGTGATAACCATGCGGATCTGGAAGAAGCAAACACAAAATGGCCAGGGAGAGACACACCCTAGACCCAGGCCCCACAGATAAAGCCTTGCTGAAAATGAGCTCACAATCCCAAATTATAAAATACACAAGAAAAAATTTCACCATATGTAAAAGTCAGAAACTACAATTAACTAAAGGGCTAGATACCCTCCCCCCAGGAATTTCAGTTAAGAGAAGTATCTGAAAGACTATGTAATATGTTCAAAATAATTAAAGTCATTTTAAGACTCAAGGAACATCTAGCTCAATTTGCATAGCACAGTTTATAAAGAAAATGTTCTATATCCTACTTTGGTGAGTAGCCTCTGGGGTCTTAAAAGCTTGTGAGCAGCCATCTAAAATAATCTACTGGCCTCATCCCATCTGGAGCAAGGGAGAATGACGAAAACAAAGACACAAGGGAAAGATTAGTCCAAAGGACTAATAGACCACAACTATCACAGCCTCCACCAGACTGAGCCCAGTACAACTAGATGGTGCCTGGCTACCACCATTGACTGCTCTGACAGGGATCACAATAGAGGGCTCTGGACAGAGCTGGAGAAAAATGTAGGATAATTCTAACTCACACACACAAAAAGACAGAGATACCAGATATATAGGTCTGACAGAGACTGGAGAAACCCCGAGAGTATGGCCCCCCAACACCTTACAGCTCAGTACTAAAGTCACTCTTGAGGTTTACCCTTTAGCTGAAGATTAGACAGCCCCATAAAACAAAATGAGACTAAATGGGCACACCAGCCCAGGGGCAAGGACAGGAAGGCAGGAGGGGACAGGAAAGCTGGTAATGTGGAAACCCAAGTGAAGAATTGGAGAGTGTTGACGTGTCAGCAACCAGTGTTGACATGTCAGCAACCAATGTTGACCACAAATATCACAAAACAATATGTGCGTTAATTGTTTAATTAGAAACTACTTTTATCTAAAGCACAATAAAAATAAAAGTCATTTTAAAAAATAAAATACCACACTGTAAGGAAAAAAAGTCAGATTTTAAAAAAATAACTCATTAGGGTTTCTAGTTAAAAAATAATGATTAAATTAAATTAAAAATTTCATATGATGACCCACCTGCAGGTATAGATTTGGCAGTAGATACATACATAACGGTAGGTGCTGCTCAGATATTAATTTAGTCAGGGCAACTTCTTAGACATAACCCAACATCTCACGGGACGAAGTTCCTAGGCTAAGGACCATAGACTCAGGGAACATCTATGTCAGTTGGTACAACATAGTTCATACAGTTCTGCGTCCTACTTTGGTGAGTAGCGTCAGGGGTCTTGAAAGCTTACAAGCGGCCATCTGGGGTACAGCTATTGGTATACTGCTGCAACTGCTTTTGAATGATCTATGAGTCAGAATCGACTAGACGGCACTGGCTATTTGGGTTGGCAAAATTTTACTTGCCTGTGATATCGATGTTGTTTGGTAATTTCTGCATTCTGTTGGATTACCTTTCTTTGGAATGGATACAAATATGAATCTCTTCCAGCCAGTTGGCCAGGTTGCTGTTTTCCAAATTTTTTGGCATAGATGAGTGAGTGCTTCCAGTGCTGCATCTGTTTGTTGAAACATCTCGACTGGTATTCCACTGATTCCTGGAGACTTGTTTTTTACCAATGACTTCAGTGCACTTGGCAGCTTGGACTTCTTCCTTCAGTATCATAGGTTCTTGATCATATGCTACCTCCTGATACGGTTAAAAGTCAACCAATTTTTTTTTTTTTTTTTGGTACAACGACTCTGTGTATTCCTTCAATCTTCTTTTGATGCTCCCTATGTCATTTAATATTTTCCCCATAATCCTTCAATATTGCCACTCGAGGCTTGAATTTTCTCTTCAGCCCTTTCAGCTTGAGAAATGCTGAGAATGTTCTTTCCTTTTGGTTTTCTAACTCTAGGTCTTTTCACATTTCACTACTATACTTTATTTTGTCTTCTCAAGCTGCCCTTTGAGGTCTTCTGTTCAAGTCTTTTTCTTCATCATTTCTTCCTTTTGCTTTAGCTACTTGACATTTAAGAGCAACTTTCAGAGTCTCTTCTGACATCCATTTTGGTCTTTTTTTTCTTTCCTATCTTTTTAATAATCTCTTACTTTCTTCATGTGTGATGTACTTGATGTCATTCCATAACTTGTCTGTTCTTTGGACATTAGCGTTTAATGAGTCAAATTTATTCTTGAGATGGTCTCTAAATTCAGATGGAATATATACAAGGTCATACTTTGGCTCTTGTGGAGTTCTAATTTTCTTCAGCTTCAACTTGAACTTGCATATGAGCAATTGATGATCCGTTTCACAGTCGGCCCCTGGCCTTGCTCTGACTGAAGATATCGAGCTTTTCTATTATCTCTTTCCACAGATGTAGCCAATTTGATTCCTGTGTGTCCCATCTGATGAGGTCCGCATGTATAGTCACCATTTATGTTGGCGAAAAAAGTATTTGCAATGAAGAAGTCATTCGTCTTGCAAAATTCTGTCATGAGATCTCCAGCGTCATTTCTATCACCAAGGCCATATTTTCCAACTACTGATCCTTCTTTGTTTCCACCTTTCACATTTAAATCACCAGTAATTATCAATACATCGTGATCACATATTTGATTAGTTTCAGACTGCAGAATTTGGTAAAAATCTTTAATTTCCTCATCTTTGGCATTAGTGGTTGATGAGTAAACCTAAATAATAGTCATCTTCCTTGTAGGAGTATGAATGTTATTCTATCACTGACAGTATTATACCTCAGGATAGATCTTGAAATGTTGTTTTTGACAATGATGTGATGCCATTCCTCTTCAATTTGCCAGTCCAGCATAAGGCACAATATGATTGTCTGATTCAAAATGGCCAACACCAGTCCATTGCAGCTCACTAATGCCTAGGATATTGATGATTATATATTCCATTTTGTTTTTGATGACTTCCAATTTTCCTAGATTCATGCTACGTATATTTCACGTTCCTATCATTAACGGATGTTTGAAGCTGTTTCTTCTCATTTTGAGTCATGCCACATCAGGAAGTGAAAGTCCCAAAAGCTTGACTCTATCCGCATAATTAAGGTCGACCCTACTTAAAAAAAAAAAAAAAAAATTTTTTTTTTTTTTTTAGTCATATTTGAGTGCCTGCCAACCAGAGGGGCTCATCTTCTGGCACTGTATCAGGTAATATTCCACGGCTATTCATAAGGTTTTCAGTGGATAATTTTTTGAGAAGTAGACTACCAGGTCCTTATTCTTAGTCTGTCTTAGCCTGGAAGTTCTACGGGAACCCCTCCACCATGGGTGACCCTGCTTGTATTTGAAATATTGGTGGCATAGTTTCCAGCCTCACAGAAACATGCAAGCCCCCACAGTATGACACACTGACAGATGTGTGAGGAGACAAAAGTTAAAGAGTTCTAAAGTCTTTGCATTGTTCAGAAGTAGAAATATTCAATAAGTTTAGATTTTATAAAGTAACCTGAGCATGTTATAAGAACTTTGATCAACACAACAGATCATAAGAGAGAAAAAGGGTACAAAGACAAGATGAAAAAACATGACAAACAGTACAAAATAAGATGGGCAAAATAAATCTCAATGTATCGGTAAACAAATCTAAGTGTATCAAGAATCACAAAAAGTATAAACAAACTAATCCCACCAGTTAAAGACAGAATCTTTGATGAATAAGCAAAATCTATATGCTCCATTCTTTTATAATAACACCTAAAGTGTAAGTACTCAAATGTGTAAGGATTGGAAAGGAAGAAACAAAATTTTCATTTTTGAAGACAAAATTATCGACATAGAAAACTCCAAGATTGTACAAGCAAACTAATAAATCTGAACAAAGAGTCTAGCAATTGGGCTGGAAAAAAAAGATCAAATGTACAAAGATCAATAGTATACATCAGCAAAAACAATTAGAAAGTGTAGTTTTAAAAGGATACCACATACACCAGCTATAAAAAGTTAAGGGTGCATAAGAATAAACCTTTATGGAGAAACCTGTAAAAGGTTATTGAAAGACATAAAAGAGGATCCAGAGAAATGGAAAGATAGCTGGTAGACTGTATTCATTAGTGGAAAGAATCAATATTATAAAATGGAAATTCTCCTAAATCAGTCTATAAAGCTAACGTAATTCTAATTAGTATCCTAACAGAACTTGGCTGATAGAATCTTGTTGAAAGAAATTATATACAGAAAAGCATGAGTCAAAATAAATTTTAAAAGACTAATATGGGAGGAGGTTCCCTTGTAGATATCATGACTTTACAAAGTTGTAGTAATTAAGACAGTGTTTTTTTTCTAATATTGACTCAGAGCTAGACAAATAGATCAATGGAACAAGATAGGGAGCTAGGGTTTAATCCTACTTATATAGAAAGTTAATCTATGATAGACGTGGCATTATACACCAGTGAGAAAAAGTTGGACTGACAATAAATAGTTCTGAAAACCAACAACCCATTGCTGGCAAGTTGACTCTGACTCATAGTAACCCTACAGGATAGAGTAGAACTGCCCCACAGGGTTTCAATGGAGCAGCTGGTAGATTTGAACTGCAGACCTTTTGGTTAGCAGCAGAGTTCTTAATCACTGCACCATCAGGGCTCCATACATAGTGCTAGGATTGTCATTTTTCCATATGGGGAAAAAATAAATAGATCCTTACTTCAAATAATACACAAATTTCGACCCCACGTAGTCAAAATCTAAATAAAAAAGCCAATGCTTTGAAATGCTTAGAACAAAACATAAGATGATATCTTTATGACTTCTTGGTAGAGAATTTCTTTAAAAATGTAAATTTTAGAGAAAATATGATAAATCTGACTATAAGCAGCCTGGACTCCTCCTGACTCAAGAGCACCCACAAAGGACAGGGTTTGGGGCCGTTCCATGTACCTACTCTGCAGCTAGAAATTACAAGTCCCTGACATTAATGTGGGCTACAATTTTTCTGCTACCCCCTTCAGATGTGTTTCATATCATGCATATTTTTTGCAGTTTTTATTTACTCTCTGACCTTAGACGAGCCATTGAAACACCACCTTGGGAAAATTTCTATCCGGTCTCACAGTGGTATTTTAAGTACTCAGTAAAGTCATATATTTTAACACTCAAAAAACAAACAAAAAAAACCCTATAAGGTCACTATGAATCAGAATTCACTCAACAGAAATGGATTTTTGTTCGTTGGTTTTGGTAATTCCCTAAAGAGCCCTGGTGGCCCAGTGGTTAAGCTTTCAGCTGCTAACCAAAAGGTCAGCCATTCAAATCCACCAGGGGTTCTGCAGGAGAACGATATGGCAGCCTGCTTCCATAAAGATGACAGCTTTGGAAACTCTATGGGGCATTTCTACCCTGTCCTACAGGGTTGCGATTAGTCAGAACGGACTCGATGGCAAAGAGTTTGGTTTTTGGTTTTAGGGAGTTCAATATAAGTCGGTGTCTTAGTTATCTAGTGCTACTATAACAGAAATACCACAAGTGGATGGCTTTAACAAAGAGAAATTTATTCTCTTGTTACAGTCTAGGAGGCTAGAAGTCCTAATTAAGGATCCCAGCTCCAGGGGACAGCTTTCTCTCTCATTGGCTCTGGGTGAGGGTCCTTGTCATCATCTTCCCCTGGTCTAGGATCTTCTCAGTGCAGAGACCCTGGGTCCAAAGGACACACTATGCTCCCAGTGCTTCTTTCTTTGCGGTATGAGATCCCCCAGCTCTATGCTTGCTTCCCTCTTTTATATCTCAAAAGAAATTGGCTTAAGACAAAATCTAATCTTATAGATTCAGTCCTGCCTCATTAACGTAAGTGCCACTAATCCCGTCTCATTAACTTCATAGAGCTAGGATTTACAACACATTGGAAAATTACATCAGATGACAAAATAGTGGACAATCACACAATGCGGGAAATTATGCCCTAGCCAAATTGATACACATATTTTTGGGGGACACAATTCAATCTATGACAGTCGGAGTCTACTCAATGGCACACAACAACGACAGTGAGTTCGCTTACTTTGGACACTTCCTCAGTAAAGACCAATCACTAGAAAAGGACATCGGATAGATACAACAGCCGCAATAGGGGACTCAATTGAGGATAATGCAGGACCTGGCAATGTTTCATTCTGTTTTACATAAAGTCACCATGAATCAGAGAAAAGCCATCAACCAATGCCCATCAGGAGTTGGTGTGTAAACACCCCAACTCCCTTGCCTCTTAGCTGGGATAACTCTGAGGCTTGAGCTTTGGACAGTTTCCCAGAGCTTCCCTGTGGAATTAAGCTTCAGGCGCCCTCCATGGTAGCAGATTTAAAGGCAGACCCTCTTTGACTTCCCTTCTCTGTATCCCTCCCCTACTATCCTACGAGTGTTAGCCACACGCCCACAATGAACCACTTTTACTTGTGTCCTTGTCTCAGATTTGCTTCTCGGAGAACTAAACTAAGAGAGCAGGAATACTTCTAAAGCATGTCCACATGCCACCAAGCGCCTCCCTGCTGTCACTCTAAAGTAAGGGACAGAGTGGAGGGAGATGGCAAGGGCTTTGGGCAGTTGAATGGGGAGATATGCCACATGCAACAGATAGAAAGTGAAGCTGAGGGACAGAAGAGAAAACGGGCTGGTTACGGAGTTGCAGGGAGAAGGCATGCCTTCCTGCGTTAAGGAAATACGTGAAATTCCAAAGTGCAATGGGCAGCTGTGTTTTTTCCAACTCTGGGTTTTGCAGCAGTGCCTCTTTTGGGGATTCCCCTGATGGAATTAGTTGCTGAGCACTGCCTGATTATGTACTATCCTATGTCTAGTCCTACTGTATTGTAATTTATTTATGCTCACATTCTAGACGTGCCTACAAAACAGGATTTGGGGCCAATAGATTTTGCTGTAAGATAAAATATTATCAAACGTCACTAGAGAGTGACTTCTTGATAGAGCATTAAATGACAGACTGGTTTCCCCAAAGTGAGATTTCAGCAGAGAATTAGAAAACGTATGCCTCGACAGTACTATAAAAAATGATTGCATACAGTCTTAATTTTATTATATACAAACAATCAAACAAATGCCCCTAGGTATTCCCATCACGTGTTATCCTGCCAATGGACAACACTTTCCTTTAAAGCAAGGCATTAGTATTCTTTTTTTACTCTAAATCCATTGCACCTGGCTGCTGAGTCAATCTGACTGTTATCAACAGGAAAAGCAGTTTAGTGAGGTTTTTGGCATCTTTCTGGCTGGCTGATTTGGAAGGAAAGAGGCTTTTACTTGACTTCCCTTTTCTCAAGGGTGAATAAAAGAAGTCCTTCGGGAAGCCAGTTTCAGCTTCTCAGTACACAATATACTCAGAGACATGGAGTTGATGAAATCCATCAGTTCAAATGACCATCAGTGAAGCGAGCCTGAGATATTGTCCCCTCCCTGCTGGCTAGTGTAAAAGCAGAGATCCTGGTGGCTACGCTAGGCACAGACTATGCAAGGAGGCCCTAGAGAAGAGCACCGCTGGTCTTTAGCGCCATCAGAAAATGTTATCATCTGAAACGGAAATTACCAGACACTTACATATAAAGATTTAACTCTCTAGACATGACCGTCCTAGGAGATGGTCCATAAGAGTTACTAGTGAAACCAGGGTATATCCCATAGTCATTCAAAGGATCTATGGGTCCAAAAGAGGTGAATATTATGGGACCTTGGAAAAATCTTACTAATAGCAATATCAGTGGGAAGTTAGGAGCTCAAAATCAGGCAGATATGAGCTCAAGTATCAGCTCTACAGTTGCCTAGCTGTATGATCCTGGGAAAGTTATTTAATCTCTCTGAGCCTTGGTTTCCTATTTGTTGTTGTTGTTGTTAGGTGCCATCAAGTCAGTTCCGACTCATAGTGATCCTATGCACCACAGAACGAAACACTGCCCGGTTCTGCACCATCTTTACAATCGTTGTTAGGTTTCCTATTTAGTAGTCTAAGATCTTGCAGTCTTGTGATGATTAAAGAAGATAAAATATCTAAAAAGTGCTTTACAGTGTGCATGGTGTATAGTAAAAAAACCAAAACCAAACCCGTTGCCGTGGAGTCAATTCCAATTCATAGCGACCCTATAGGACAGAGTAGAACTACCCAATAGAGTTTCCAAGGAGTCCCTGGTGAATTCGAACTGCCAGCCTTTTGGTTAGCAGCTGTTGCTCTTAACCACTATGCCACCAGGGTTTCCACAGTATAGTAAGTGCTCAATAAACAATGACCACTACTCTTATTATTACTGTTAGAATGTAGTCAGTGGAAAGAAAATCCTACCTATATAAGCACATTGTAAATTTTTTGGTAGGAGGTGATTTTGCTCTTGGTGCAAAGAAAAGGAAAGAAATTGGAGAGTAGGAATTTGTTGGAATTTATCAGGACCCTTAAACAGGGAAAATGAGACTTTTACCCTAGAGAGCAAGGCTAGTTCTCCATGCGATTAAGTCAACTCTCTTTGCAAGAGGAGAAGTTTCTTCAGGAGACCCAACTCCTGTGTTCTGGGTACTCTCCAAGCAACTTCTTGTCTATAATCTGATCTCCTAAGTAAGGCAGGCCAAATGCTTGTCTCCAGCTCTGAAGCCAGGCCTTTCTCCAACTGGAAGTCAGGAAATTAGTTTCTGGCTCATTGCTCAGTGTCTTGTGAGCTTGGTTATCATGCGTCAGTCCCCGGGACCTGTGTGTACAAATAAAACTCAGGCTTCTAGATCTGCAAAATCAGGGCCAGGTAGGGTCTTGTGGTGACCACTTCCCCACCCAAAATCTGTCCCCTGAGAAGTTCTGTCTGAAACCCCCAGCTTGCCCACAGGTGCAGATGTTAATACTGAGTGTTCGATAAACATATGGAAAGGCAGTTTGATATTTCATCAATTCTATGTGGGTTTTACTGTACATTTTCAAAAATTCTGTCCCTTGAGCTCTTTATACTTATTCATTGCCTACCATGCTAGTATATACCAGGCACCATAATAAAACCAAAAAAACTCCACACACCAACCAAAAAAAGAAAAAAATCATCTTGCTGTAGAGTCAATTCCCACTCATGGCAACCCATGTGTTACAGAGTAGAACAGCTACATAGGGTTTTCTTGGCTGTATCTTTATAGAAGCAGATTGCCAGGCCTTTTTTCTGTGGTGCTGATGGATGGTTTAAAATGCCCATTTTTAGGCTAGTAGCTGAGAGCAAGCTCTTTGTGTCATCCAGGGACCTTACCTTATTTAGTCTTCACGATGACCTTGTTAAGATACGTTCTTATTCTCATTTTACAGACAAGAAAACTGAAGCTCAGAGAAGTCTGATGACTTTTCTAAAGTCACAAGGCGGAAAAGTGAGTGTAAAAATAGCATGGGGATGATGCCTGACCTCCTCTAACTTGACAAGGGGGAAGGATAACCAAGATCAACAGCCCAAGGCTGATTCCTATGAGATGGAGGTCAGACATGCCTCCTCTCTCTGCCATCTTTACCAATCCTGAGACCAACTGTCCCTCCCATGGCACTCTCTACTTCTCTGCTGGATTCAATAATTCATTGCAATGACCACAGAGAACTCACAGACAATATTCACAATTATGGTGTTTATTAGTGAAGTAACGTTACAATTCAGGTCCAGGAATGCTCATGATACAGTTCTTCCATCAGGACAGCTACTTTTCAGCTGTGTTCGCAGATAGGTCTCTCCCTGGCCCAGGGGCTCTGTCCTGCTCAAGCAAGTGTTACAAAGCTCTTTTAGCTCTGTCGATAAGTGCCCAAAAGCACCCCACTACACCAATAAGCCTCAACCAGAAAGCTTTCGGCTCTAGCTCCGTGAGTCAGCAAACCTAGCTCCACCGAAGTGCCCAGAGGCACCTCATTCAGCCAGTAAGCCTCAGCCCAAAGGCATTCAGTTTTCTAGCTCCGTGAGCCGGGAAACCCAACCATGCCATCTCATGCTGATCTCTCCTGCCACTGTTTCTCTGCCACCAGTTCTCTGGCTGTCTTTCCTTGGTGGTGGTGGTATCCTCTCTCTGCTCTGTAATTGGCTCTGTTTTCAGGCAAAACTGACCAATCCTCTTGGTGGGCCATAATTACCCTATTTGCCCAGTCCTACCCAATCACTTGGGAGGAGTTACAAGACCGTGGCGAGAAAGGCCACACAAAGTGATCCATCACACCAGTGAGAAAGGCAAGATCAGAGCCCTGTCCACTCTGATCCACAGTCTGTGTTCTTTCTACCCTGCCAGGCCACCTCCCATCTCACTGCCCATAAAGCCACTGCCCCTCCCAGTACTCCTTCTTGTCACATGACATAATGTCCCAAGACCTGTGGCCTGTCCAAGCTGCACCATGAAGCACTTACTTCTTCCTGGACTTAACAGAGAGTTGGAACATGTTCTCTCAGTATAGACATTGGTTTTAAACAATGTGCCTTGGGTTATAACTGGAGCTACTATATCCATTAAAGGGATGTAAATAGTTTTAATCATCTAGTATCAATTATAAATAATTATTTTCCCACATCATTCAGGGAAGAACTCCCGGTGAGTTTTAAAATATTAATTGGGGTAATCAGCGGATGATTCTTATATGGCATGGGTGCCTCCAGCACTCTGTTCGACACTTGGTAATTGATTACATATCATCTTACATTCTTCTCTTATAGTGGATTTTTCTGTCAAGTGCTATGGTCTTTCTCCCGATTAGCTTTGAAATCTCCATCCCAGAGAGATGCAGAGGAAGCTACCATGGGTAAAGGCACAACCCTGGATTTCTGCTTAGGATTTAGAATTTGCTAAGTATGTACTTTTTCTTTCTTCATGTATGATGTCCTTGATGTCATCCTACAACTCGTCTGGTCTTCGGTCATTAATGTCCAATGCATCAAATTTATTTTTGAGATGATCTCTAATTCAGGTGGGATATATTCAAGGTCGTACTTTGGCTCTTGTGGACTTGTTTTAATTTTCTTCAGCTTGAGCTTGAACTTGCGTATGAGCAATTGGTGGTCTGTTCTGCAGTTGGCCCCTAGCCTTGTTCTGACTGATAATATTGAGCTTCTCCACCATCTCCTTCCAAGGATGGAGTCAATGTGATTCCTGTGTATTCCATCTGGTAAGTTCCATGTATATAGTCGCCATTTATGTTGTTAATAACAGCATTTGTAATGAATAAGTCGTTGATCTTGCAAAATTCTATCATGCAATCTCCTGTATCGTTTCTATCACTAAGGCCATATTTTCCAACTACTGATCCTTTTTTGTTTCCAACTTTCACATTCTAATCACCAGTAATTATCAATGCACCTTGATTGTATGTTTGATCAATTTCAGACTACAGAAGTTGATAAAAATCTTCTATTTCTTCATCTCTGGCATTAGTTGGTGCATAAATTTGAATAATAGTCATAATAACTGATCTTCCTTGTAGGCGTATGGATATTGTCTTATCACTGACAGCATTGTACTTCAGGATAGATCTTGAAATGTTCTTTTTGATGGTGAATGTAACACCATTCCTCTTCAATTTATCATTCCTGACATAGTAGACCATATGATTGTCCAACTCAAAATGGCCCATACCAGTCTATTTCAGCTCACTAATGCTTAGGGTATTGATGCTTATATGTTCAATTTCACTTTTGATGACTTCCAATTTTCCTAGATTCATACTTCCTACATTCCATGTTCCAAATATTAATGGATGTTTGCAGCTGTTTCTTCTCATTTTGTGTCATGCCACATCAGCAAATGAAAGACCCAAAAGCTTGACTCTGTCCATATCATTAAGGTCTACTCTACTTTGAGGAGGCAGCTCTTCTCCAGCCATGTTTTGAGTGTTTTCCAACCTGAGGGGCTCACCTTCCAGCACTATATCAGACAAGGTTCTGCTGCTATTCATAAGGTTCTCACTGGTCAGTTTTTTTAGAAGTAGGCTGCCAGTTCCTTCTTCCTAGTCTGTCTTAGCCTGGAAGCTCTGCTGAAACCTCTTCACCATGTGTGACCCTGCTGGTATTTGAAATACCGGTGGCAAAGCTTCCGGTATCAGAGCAACACACAAGCCACCACAATATAACAAACTGACAGATGAGGTTTACCTGTGTTTTACTGACTATGCAAAGGCATTCAACTGTGTGGATTACAAAAAAATTGCGAATAACATTGCAAAGCATGGAAATTCCAAAACACTTAATTATGCTCATGAGGAACCTGCGCATAGACCAAGAGGCAGTCCAAACAGAATAAGGGATATTGTGTGGTATAAAATCAGGAAAGGTATGTGTCAGGGAGTATCCTTTCATCATACTTATTCAATCTGTATGCTGAACAAATAATCTGAGAAGCTGGACTATATGAAGAAGAACTTGGCATCAGGATTGGAGGAAGGTCCATTAACAACCTGTGACATGCAGATGACACAACCTTGCTTGCTGAAAGCGAAAAAGACTTGAAACACTTATTGATGAAGATTAAAGAATACAACTTTCAGTATGTATTTACATTTCCTCATAAAGAAAACCAAATTCCTTACAACTGGACCAATAAGTGGCATCAAGATAAAATGGAGAAAAGATCGAAGAATTTTATTTCACTCGAATCCACAATCAAGGCCCATGTAAGTAGCTGTAAAGAAATCAAAGGATGTATTGCATTGGGCAAATTTGCTTTAAAAGACCTCTCTAGGCAGCCACTGATTTTGGAGTCTAGAGTGCACCGTCCCAGTAGGGGAGCCTTGACACTAGGCGTGGGGCTGGAAGCGGAGGATCTGACCGTGACTCCAGTGGGCCAGACCCCCCGGGGGCAATCTCCACACAGCCAGCACACATAGGCGACGCGCCCGCGGGAATCTCTGATATAATAGTCATTCCAAGCAAGACAAGCAACTCTGGCTATATTCTGAGGTGCTACTCTCCTATCTCTCTGTTTCCTTCCCCACCCTCCCCAGGCGGCTTCATTAACATCTGAATAGCCTGAGCCAGAGGGAGAACTCTGACAGGGATCTGACTGCATTTTTTTTTTAGCGGATTTTCTGGAAAAACTAGTTTCCCAGTGATGGCTCGGAGACCGCAGTCCATATCAAACCACTTAAAGAAGCAGACCATGACAGCTTCTCCAACCCCCCAAACAAAAGAACCAAAATCTTTCCCAAATGAAGATACAATCTTGGAATTATCAGATACAGACTATAAAAAACTAATTTACAGAATGCTTAATGATATCACAAATGAAATTAGGATAACTGCAGAAAAAGCCAAGGAACACACCGATAAAACTGTTGAAGAACTCAAAAAGATTATTCAAGAACATACCGGAAAAATTAATAAGTTGCAGGAATCCATAGAGAGACAACATGTAGAAATCCAAAAGATTAACAATAAAATAACAGAATTAGGCAACGCAATAGGAAGTCAGAGGAGCAGACTCGAGCAATTAGAATGCAGACTGGGGCATCTGGAGGACCAGGGAATCAACACCAACATAGCTGAAAAAAAATCAGATAAAAGAATTAAAAAAAATGAAGAAACCCTAAGAATTATGTGGGACTCTATCAAGAAGGATAACCTGCGGGTGATTGGAGTCCCAGAACAGGGAGGGGGGACAGAAAACACAGAGAAAATAGTTGAAGAACTCCTGACACAAAACTTCCCTGACATCATGAAAGACGAAAGGATATCTATCCAAGATGCTCATCGAACCCCATTTAAGACTGATCCAAAAAGAAAAACACCAAGACATATTATCATCAATCTTGCCAAAACCAAAGATAAACAGAAAATTTTAAAAGCAGCCAGGGAGAAAAGAAAGGTTTCCTTCAAGGGAGAATCAATAAGAATATGTTCTGACTACTCAGCAGAAACCATGCAGGCAAGAAGGGAATGGGACGACATATACGGAACACTGAAGGAGAAAAACTGCCAGCCAAGGATCATATATCCAGCAAAACTCTCTCTGAAATATGAAGGCGAAATTAAGATATTTACAGACAAACACAAGTTTAGAGAATTTGCAAAAACCAAACCAAAGCTACAAGAAATACTAAAGGATATTGTTTGGTCAGAGAACCAATAATATCAGATATCAGCACAACAAAAGGTCACAAAACAGAACATCCTGATATCAACTCAAATAGGGAAATCACAAAAACAAACAAATTAAGATTAATTAAAAAAAAAAATACACATAACAGGGAATCATGGAAGTCAATAGGTAAAAGATCACAATAATCAAAAAGAGGGACTAAATACAGGAGGCATTGAACTGCCATATGGAGAGTGATACAAGGCGATATAGAACAATACAAGTTAGGTTTTTACTTAGAAAAATAGGGGTAAATAATAAGGTAACCATAAAAAGGTATAACAACTCTATAACTCAAGATAAAAACCAAGAAAAACGTAACGACTCAACTAACATAAAGTTAAGCACTATGAAAATGAGGATCTCACAATTTACTAAGAAAAACGCCTCAGCACAAAAAAGTATGTGGAAAAATGAAATTGTCAACAACACACATAAAAAGGCATCAAAATGACAGCACTAAAAACTTATTTATCTATAATTACCCTGAATGTAAATGGACTAAATGCACCAATAAAGAGACAGAGAGTCACAGACTGGATAAAGAAACACGATCCATCTATATGCTGCCTACAAGAGACACACCTTAGACTTAGAGACACAAACAAACTAAAACTCAAAGGATGGAAAAAAGTATATCAAGCAAACAATAAGCAAAAAAGAAGAGGAGTAGCAATATTAATTTCTGACAAAATAGACTTTAGACTTAAATCCACCACAAAGGATAAAGAAGGACACTATATAATGATAAAAGGGACAATTGATCAGGAAGACATAACCATATTAAATATTTATGCACCCAATGACAGGGCTGCAAGATACATAAATCAAATTTTAACAGAATTGAAAAGCGAGATAGATACCTCCACAATTATAGTAGGAGACTTCAACACACCACTTTCGGAGAAGGACAGGACATCCAGTAAGAAGCTCAACAGAGACACGGAAGATCTAATTACAACAATCAACCAACTTGACCTCATTGACTTATACAGAACTCTCCACCCAACTGCTGCAAAGTATACTTTTTTTTCTAGCGCACATGGAACATTCTCTAGAATAGACCACATATTAGGTCATAAAACAAACCTTTGCAGAGTCCAAAACATCGAAATATTACAAAGCATCTTCTCAGACCACAAGGCAATAAAACTAGAGATCAATAACAGAAAAACTAGGGAAAAGAAATCAAATACTTGGAAAATGAACAATACCCTCCTGAAAAAAGACTGAGTTATAGAAGACATCAAGGAGGGAATAAGGAAATTCATAGAAAGCAACGAGAATGAAAATACTTCCTATCAAAACCTCTGGGACACAGCAAAAGCAGTGCTCAGAGGCCAATTTATATCGATAAATGCACACATACAAAAAGAAGGAAGAGCCAAAATCAGAGAACTGTCCCGACAACTTGAACAAATAGAAAGTGAGCAACAAAAGAACCCATCAGGCACCAGAAGAAAACAAATAATAAAAATTAGAGCTGAACTAAATGAATTAGAGAACAGAAAAACAATTGAAAGAATTAACAAAGCCAAAAGCTGGTTCTTTGAAAAAATTAACAAAATTGATAAACCATTGGCTAGACTGACTAAAGAAATACAGGAAAGGAAACAAATAACCCGAATAAGAAATGAGAAGGACCACATCAGAACAGAACCAAATGAAATTAAAAGAATCATTTCAGATTATTATGAAAAATTGTACTCTAACAAATTTGCAAACCTAGAAGAAATGGATGAATTCCTGGAAAAACACTACCTACCTAAACTAACACATTCAGAAGTAGAACAACTAAATAGACCCATAACAAAAAAAGAGATTGAAACGGTAATCAAAAAACTCCCAACAAAAAAAGGCCCTGGCCCGGACGGCTTCACTGCAGAGTTCTACCAAACTTTCAGAGAAGAGTTAACACCACTACTACTAAAGGTATTCCAAAGCATAGAAAATGACGGAATACTACCCAACTCATTCTATGAAGCCACCATCTCCCTGATACCAAAACCAGGTAAAGACATTACAAAAAAAGAAAATTATAGACCTATATCCTATCCCTCATGAACATTGATGCAAAAATCCTCAACAAAATTCTAGCCAATAGAATCCAACAACACATCAAAAAAATAATTCACCATGATCAAGTGGGATTTATACCAGGTATGCAAGGCTGGTTTAATATCAGAAAAACCATTAATGTAATCCATCGCATAAATAAAACAAAAGACAAAAACCACATGATCTTATCAATTGATGCAGAAAAGGCATTTGACAAAGTCCAACACCCATTCATGATAAAAACTCTTACCAAAATAGGAATTGAAGGAAAATTCCTCAACATAATAAAGGGCATCTATGCAAAGCCAACAACCAATATCACTCTAAATGGAGAGAACCTGAAAGCATTTCCCTTGAGAACGGGAACCAGACAAGGATGCCCTTTATCACCGCTCTTATTCAACATCGTGTTGGAAGTCTTAGCCAGGGCAATTAGGCTAGACAAAGAAATAAAAGGTATCCGGATTGGCAAGGAAGAAGTAAAGTTATCACTATTTGCAGATGACATGATTATATACACAGAAAACCCTAAGGAATCCTCCAGAAAACTACTGAAACTAATAGAAGAGTTTGGCAGAGTCTCAGGTTATAAAATAAACATACAAAAATCACTTGGATTCCTCTACACCAACAAAAAGAACACCGAAGAGGAAATAACCAAATCAATACCATTCACAGTAGCCACCAAGAAGATAAGATACTTAGGAATAAATCTTACCAAGGATGTAAAAGACCTATACAAAGAAAACTACAAAGCTCTACTACAAGAAATTCAAAAGGACATGCTTAAGTGGAAAAACATACCCTGCTCATGGATAGGAAGACTTAACATAGTAAAAATGTCTGTTCTACCAAAAGCCATCTATACATTTAACGCACTTCCGATCCAAATTCCAATGTCATATTTTAAGGGGATAGAGAAACAAATCACCAATTTCATATGGAAGGGAAAGAAGCCCCGGATAAGCAAAGCACTACTGAAAAAGAAGAAGAAAGTGGGAGGCCTCACCTTACCTGACTTTAGAACCTATTATACAGCCACAGTAGTCAAAACAGCCTGGTATTGGTACAACAACAGACACATAGACCAATGGAACAGAATTGAGAACCCAGACATAGATCCATCCATGTATGAGCAGCTGATATGTGACAAAGGACCAGTGTCAGTTAATTGGGGAAAAGATAGTCTTTTTAACAAATGGTGCTGGCATAACTGGATATCCATTTGCAAAAAAATGAAACAGGACCCATACCTCACACCATGCACAAAAACTAACTCCAAGTGGATCAAAGACCTAAACATAAAGACTAAAACGATAAAGATCATGGAAGAAAAAATTGGGACAACCCTAGGAGCCCTAATACAAGGTATAAACAGAATACAAAACATTACCAAAAATGATGAAGAGAAACCCGATAACTGGGAGCTCCTAAAACTCAAACACCTATGCTCATCTAAAGACTTCACCAAAAGAGTAAAAAGACCACCTACAGATTGGGAAAGAATTTTCAGCTATGACATCTCCGACCAGCGCCTGATCTCTAAAATCTACATGATTCTGGCAAAACTCAACCACAAAAAGACAAACAACCCAATCAAGAAGTGGGCAAAGGATATGAACACACATTTCACTAAAGAAGATATTCAGGCAGCCAACAGATACATGAGAAAATGCTCTCGATCATTAGCCATTAGAGAAATGCAAATTAAAACTACGATGAGATTCCATCTCACACCAGCAAGGCTGGCATTAATCCAAAAAACACAAAATAATAAATGTTGGAGAGGCTGCGGAGAGATTGGAACTCTCATACACTGCTGGTGGGAATGTAAAATGGTACAACCACTTTGGAAATCTATCTGGCGTTATCTTAAACAGTTAGAAATAGAACTACCATACAACCCAGAAATCCCACTCCTAGGAATATACCCTAGAGATACAAGAGCCTTCATACAAACAGATATATGCACACCCATGTTTATTGCAGCTCTGTTTACAATAGCAAAAAGTTGGAAGCAACCAAGGTGTCCATCAACAGATGAATGGGTAAATAAATTGTGGTATATTCACACAATGGAATACTACGCATCAATAAAGAACAGTGACGGATCTCTGAAACATTTCATAACATGGAGGAACCTGGAAGGCATTATGCTGAGCGAAATTAGTCAGAGGCAAAAGGACAAATATTGTATAAGACCACTATTATAAGATCTTGAGAAATAGTAAACCTGAGAAGAACACATACTTTGGTGGTTATGAGGGGGGGAGGGAGGGAGGGTGGGAGAGGGTTTTTTATTGATTAATCAGTAGATAAGAACTGCTTTAGGTGAAGGGAAAGACAACACTCAATACATGGAAGGTCAGCTCAATTGGACTGGAACAAAAGCAAAGAAGTTTCCGGGATAAAATGAATGCTTCAAAGGTCAGCGGAGCAAGGGCGGGGGTCTGGGGAACATGGTTTGCGGGGACTTCTAAGTCAATTGGCAAAATAATTCTATTATGAAATCATTCTGCATCCCACTTTGAAATGTGGCGTCTGGGGTCTTAAATGCTAACAAGCGGCCATCTAAGATGCAGCAGTTGGTCTCAACCCACCTGGAGCAAAGGAAAATGAAGAACACCAAGGCCACACGACATCTAAGAGCCCAAGAGACAGAAAGGGCCACATGAACCAGAGACCTACATCATCCTGAGACCAGAAGAACTAGTTGGTGCCCGGCCACAATCGATGACTGCCCTGACAGGGAGCACAGCAGAGGACCCCTGAGGGAGCAGGAGATCAGTGGGATACAGACCCCAAATTCTCATAAAAAGACCATACTTAATGGTCTGACTGAGACTGGAGGAATCCCGGCGGCCATGCTCCCCAGACCTTCTGTCGGCACAGGACAGGAACCATCCCCGAAGACAACTCATCAGACATGAAAGGGACTGGTCAGCGGGTGGGAGAGAGACGCTGATGAAGAGTGAGCTAATTATATCAGATGGACACTTGAGATTGTGTTGGCAGCTCTTGTCTGGAGCGGGGATGGGAGGATAGAGAGGGAAGCTGGCAAAATTGTCAGGAAAGGAGAGACTGAAAGGGCCGACTCAAGAGGGGGAGAGCAAGTGGGAGTAGGGAGTGAGATGTATGTAAACTTATATGTGACAGACTGATTGGATTTGTAAACGTTCACTTGAAGCTTAATAAAAGTTACTAAAAAAAAAAAAAAAGACCTCTCTAAGTGTTAAAAGCGAAGTTGTCACTTTCAGGACTAAGGTGCACCCAACCCACGTCAAGGTGTTTTCAACCACCTCATACGCATGCAAAAGCTGGACAATAATAAGGAAGACTGAAAAAGAATTGATGCCTTTGAATTATGGCATTTGCAAAGAATACTGAATATACTACAGACTGCCAGAAGAACAATCTGTCTTGGAAGAAGTACAGCCAGAATGATCCTTAGAAGGGAGGATGGCAAGACTTCATCTCATATACTTTGGACATGTTATCAGGAGGGACCAGTCCCTGGAGAAGGACACCATGCTTGGTAAAGTAGAGGGACAGCAAAAAAGAGGAAGTCCCTCAATGAGATAGATTGACACGGTGGCTGCAACAATGGGCTTATGCACAGGAACAATTGTGAGGATGGTGCAGGACTGGGCAGTGTTTCTCTCTGTTGTATATAGGGTCATTATGAGTCGGAGCTGACAAAGTATGTAATAAGAATGTACTAAGTATGTTAGGATGTGCTAAGAACCTACTAAGCACAATTGATTTTTCTTCAGTGTTACCATGTTAGAATAGCAACAGTACTGAGAGCCAGAGACATTCTTTGTTAAATAAACCATGTTTCCCTAACCATTGTTTTCGAGACATGAGCAGATTCTATTAATAAGTTTGAAACATTCTGGGCTAAATATCATTGAACAAATTTCTTTATTTAAAGCTTTTCAGAATCTTTATTGTGCCAGTGGGCATCATGACTCTCCAAGAGTGGTCTCCCAGACTCTAACCACAGATCCCTTGTCTATATCTCTCAGGTTTGGCAAACTCAATTGCACACCCCAAATCCCATTGGGTGTGGGGGAAACTAACTTTCCAAGGTCTAAATAGCCAACTACAAATGAACTTTGAAAACCTGTTTCCGAGATGGTGTATTGGGTTGGATACTGTGCCTCCCAAAATTTGTGTCCTTCCTGGAATGTGAATTTATTTGTAAATAGGGTCATTTCAGATGTAATTAGTTAAGATCAGATCATACTGCACTAAGGTCCCTAATCCAATGTGACTGATGTCCTTAAAAGAAGAGAAGAGACACAGAGACACTGGCACAGATGGATCATGGCCATGTGAAGACAGAGGCCAATTATGGTTATGCTGCCACAGGCCAAGGAATTCCTGGAGCTATCAGGAGTTGGAAGAGGCAAGGAAGTTTCCTCCCCTAGAAGCTTTAGAGAGAGCATGGCCCTACCAACACCTTGATTTAGGATTTTGTCTGTCAGTTTGTCGGACTGTGGGGGCTTGTGTGTTGCTGTGATGCTGAAAGCTATGCCATTGGTATTCAAATACTGGTAGGATCACCCATGGCAGACAGGTTTCAGCTGAGCTTCCAGACTAAGACTAGGAGAAAGGACCTGGCAGTCTACTTCTGAAAAGAATTAGCCAGTGAAAACCTTATGAATAGCAGTGGAACATTGTCTGATAGAGTGCTGGAAGGTGAGCCCCTCAGGTTGGAAGGCACTCTAAAGATGACTGGGGAAGAGATGCCTCCTCAAAGTACAGTTGACCTTAATGATGTGGATGGAGTCAAGCTTTCGGGAGACCTTCATTTGCTGATGTGGCATGACTCGAAATGAGAAGAAACAGCTGCAAACATCCACTAATAATCGGAAAGTGGAATGTAGGAAGTATGAATCTAGGGAAAATGGAAATCATCAAAAATGAAATGGAATGCATAAACATGTATATCCTAGGCATTAGTGAGCTGAAATGGACTGGTACTGGTCTTTTTGAATCAGACAATCATATGGTCTACTATGCCAGGAATGGCAACTTGAAGAGGAATGGCATTGCATTCATTGTCAAAAAGAACATTTCAAGATCTATTCTGAAGTACAATGCTGTCAGTGGTAGGATACTATCCATATGTGCCTACAAGGAAAACCAGTTAAAGTATTACTCAAATTTATGCACCAACCACTAAGGCTAAAGATGAGGCAATTGAAGATTTTTACCAACTTCTGTAGTCTGAAATTGATCAAACATGGAACCAGGATGCACTGATAATTACTGGTGATTGGAAAGCGAAAATTGGAAACAAAAAAAGGATCGGTAGTTGGAAAATATGGCCTTGGTGATAGAAATGATGCCAGAGATCATATGACTGAATTTTGCAAGACCAGTGATTTCTTCATTGCGAATACCTTTTTTCACCAAAGTAAAAGGCAACTATACACATGGACCTCACCAGATGGCATACACAGGAATCAAATCCATATTTGTGGAAACAGACACTGGAGAAGCTCAATATCATCAGAACAAGGCTAGGGCCTAAGTGTGGATCAGACCATTAATTACTCATATGCAAGTTCAAATTGAAAGTGGAGAAAATTAGAACAAGTCAAGGAAAGCCAAAGTATGAATTTGAGTATATCCCACCTGAATTTAGAGACCATCTCAAGAATAGATTTGACTTGTTGAACATTAATGACTGAAGATCAGACAAGTTTTGGAATGACATCAAGGACATCACACATGAAGAAAGCAAGAGGTCATTAAAAAGACAGGAGAGAAAGAAAAGACCTAAGTGGATGTCAGAAGAGATTCTGGAACTTGCCCTTGAATGTTGAGTAGCTAAAGCAAAAGGAAAAAAATGATGAAGTAAAAGAGCTGAACCGAAGATTTCAAAGGGCGGCTCAAGAAGATGAAGTAAAATATTATGATAACATGTGCAAGGGCCTGAAGATAGAAAACCAAAAGGGAAGAACAGGCTCAGCATTTCTCAGACTGAAAGAACTGAAGAAAAAATTCAAGCCTTGAGTTGCAATCCTGAAGGATTCTGCAGGGAAAATATTAAACAATACAGGAAGCATAAAAAGAAGGTGGAAGAAATACAGAGTCACTATACCGAAAAGAATTGGTGGACGTTCAATCATTTCAGGAGGTAACATAAGATCAGGAGCTGATGGTACTGAAGGAAGAAGTCCAAGCTGCACTGAAGGCATTGGCAAAAACAAGGCTCCGGGAATTGACGGAATACCAATTGAGATGTTTCAACAAATGGATGCAGCACTGGAAGTGCTCACTCATCTATGCCAAGAAATTTGAAAGACAGCTACCTGGCCAACCAACTGGAAGAGACCCATGTTTATGCCTATTTCCAAGAAAGGTGATCCAACCAAATGCAGAAATTATCAAACAATGTCATTAATGTCACACACAAGTAAAATTTTGCTAGAGATCATTCATAAGCAGCTACAGCATTATATAGACAGGGAACTGCCAGAAATTCAAGCTGGATTCAGAAGAAGACGTGGAACGAGGGATATCATTGCTGATGTCAGATGGATTCTGGCTGAAAGCCCAGAATACTAGAAAGATGTTTGTCTGTGTTTTATTGACTATGCTAAGGCATTTGACTGTGTGGATCATAACAAATTATGGATAACATTGGAGAGAATGGGAATTCCGAAACACTTAATTGTGCTCATGAGGAATCTGTACATGGACCGAGAAGCAGTCGTTTGAACAGAATAAGGGGATACTGTGTGGTTTAAAGTCCAGAAAGGTGTGCATCAGGGTTGTATCCTTTCACCACACCTATTCAATCTGTATGCTGAGCTAATAATCTGAGAAGTTGGACTATATGAAGAAGAACAAGGCATCAGGCTTGGAGGAAGGCTCATTAACAGCCTACATTATGCAGATAACACAATCTTGCTTGCTGAAAGTGAAGAGCACTAGAAGCACTTACTGATGAAGATCAAAGACGACGGCCTTAAGTATGGATTAGAGCTCAACATAAAGAAAACAAAAATCCTCACGTGTGGACCAATAAGCAACATCATGATAAAAGGAGAAAAGGTTGAAGTTGTCAAGGGTTTCATTTTACTTGGATCCACAATCGACACCCATGGAAGCAGCAGTCAAGAAAGCAAAAGATACATTGCATTGGGCAAATTGGCTTGAAGAGACCTCTTTAAAGTATTGAAAAGCGAAGATGTCGCCTTGAGGACTAAGATGCGCCTGACCCAAGCCATGGTATTTTCAGTCACCTCATGTGCACATGAAAGCTGGACAATGAATAAGGAAGACCAAGGAAGAATTGATGCCTTTGAATTGTGGTGTTGGTGAAAAATATTGAATATACCATGGACTGCCAAAAGAACGAACAAATCTGTCTCAGAAGAAGTACAACTAGAATGCTCCTTAGAAGCAAGTATAGCGAGGCTTTGTCTCACATACATTGGACGTGTTACCAGGAGGGATCAGTCCCTGGAGAAGGACATAATGCTTAGTAAAGTAGAGGAACACAGAAAAAGAGGAAGACCCTCAGTGAGATGGATTGACACAGTAGCTGCAATAATAGGCTCAAGCATGGCAAAAATTGTGAGGATGACACAGGACCAGGCAGTGTTTTGTTCTATTGCATGTAGGGTGGCTATGAGTGGGAACTGATTCAATGACATCTAACAACAACAACAGATTCCTGAACTATGGAAGAATAAGTTTCCATTGTTTTAAGCCTTCTGTTTTTGTAGAAATTTGTTACATCAACCCTAGGAAACTGTTGTTTTTGTTAGTGCCATTGAGTTGATTTCGACTCGTAATGAGCTTCCCTATAGGGTTTTCTTGTTTGTAATCTTCACAGAAACAGATTGCCTGGACTTTCTCCCACAAAGTCACTTGGTGGATTTGAACCGGCAACTTTTTCCTTAGCAGCCAAGTGTTTAACTATTTACACCACCAGCGCTCCTTAGAAAACTTACAGATGTTCTGGTTGCCAGGCTAGCCCTCCAAAACCCATGTCAACATTTTTTCAATGTGAGTTTTGTCAACCCAAGTGACTGGGATTTGGAAGGTCTGTCTTAAATATTCCCAATGTGCCTTGGCATAATAAAGATTCTGAGAAATTCCAGAAATAAAGGATCCCCATCAACCATTATGACCCAAGAAGAAAATGGACAAATCAGTATTTTACCTTTGTTTTTTTAAACTTATTTTGTATTCTGTGTCTCGGCTTTGGCTGGTGAGTTTCATGGTCTGTGTTTACTGAGATCTAATCTCAGTGCATCTTAAAGAACATCCATGAGCTTCAGAGTTTACTCAGCTAACTACCCTAAGAATGCCTGCTCAACCAGCATGAGGGCATAAATTAAATCCCTGTAACAAGTCCAGGGGGAAGATCTGCTCATTTTCCTTCAACAGCACAGGCAGTCTACTTAAAGTATTTGCCTGGCCCAGAACAAAGGCTACCCAGCATGTAAGATGTGTAAAGGGTCAACCTGCACCATCCAGCCTTTCTAGATCTATAACCTTAAGTGGTACAGACTGAGCAGTTATCTGTATACTATTTCTCTTACAATCTCTTTCCTTACACATACAGGGGAAGGAAACAAAAAGAAAAATCTCATTGTGAGGCTATATTTGGTCCAGATGTCACCTCAGAAGTTAAAAACAGATGCCTTACATTCAAATTCAGTGAGGCAGTATTTATGTAGCATCCTTGCATCCAGTTTGCTCGTAAACTTCTATTGCGGGGTCCAGTTCCACCTGAAGCACATGGACCAAAATGAGGGAGGATTAGCAAACCCTGGTGGAGTAGTGGCTAAGTGCTACAGCTCCTAACCAAAGGATCAGCAGTTCGAATCCGCCAGGTGCTTCTTGGAAACTCTATGGAGCAGTTCTACTCTGTCCTATAGGATCGCTGTGAGTCAGAATTGACTCAATTGCAATGGGTTTGGCTTTTTTTTTTTTTTGGTTTAGCTTCCAAAGTTACAGCACCACTATGGCTACCAAATGAATATGCACTGGAATGGGGATTTGAACCCAGCGGTGTCTGACACATAGTAAGTGCTCAAAAAATGGCATCTAATAGACCAGTTACTATTATCATTGCTATTGTAGGCATTGCGGGTAGCTGAAGTCTTCAGAAGTTTGATTTCTGGATAGTATTTGGATTTTTTCCAAAGAGATTGTTTCAAGGATGTTGTAACAAGAAAATATGTTAACAGTTCTAGTATGTGGCCTTGGAGGGAGGTGGGTTTCTAAGAGATGGAAAGTAATCTTTCTATGGGCAACTTGAATGCACTTAGACCATTGAAAAATTCTCAGATTCTAATCCTGGGGTTCTCTCTGTGTAATCCTGGGGTTCTCTCTGTGATTCTAGTAGAAGAGAAATTTCCCCTGGGGAAGCTCATTTGATTATATTACCCAGCTTTATTTGACGTCTGATTGAAACTCAAGCTTCTTTGCCTAAGGGCTGACTTGGTCTACAATGGTGGTTATCTAACGGCTAAGAGCAGAGCAACCTTTTTTTTATTTAAATCTTGCTCAAATGATTGTTTCGATAAAAGAGACAAGGGGGGAGCTGGTCTTATGGAAACTGGTTTGAAGATCCTAAGACCCTTCCTACTTAGACCCAACCTCCCACAATGCACTTCTTTAGAACCACGGAAGTCCTTGGAACAGAATTTGAGATACACTGTCTGATGAGGAGTCTTCTGGACTGAGAGTCAGGAAACTTGAGCTTCCTGGTTTCTTTGGGTTTCCACAAACTTTAGGCTGAAATTGGGCAAATTCTTTAAAGTCCTGGTCCATTGATGTTCTCCTCTGTAAAATGGAGGGAGACAGCATGCAGCCTCCTTTTCTCATTGGGCCATCATGAGGTACCAGACGTACTGAAATAGTCAGTGGCAAGTGACTTTATACTTTTCAATGTGTTTTCACATCTGTTAACATGTGTTCCTGTTACAACACCCCTGAAACAGCAAATACTAATAGATATAAAATCTCCTTGAAAAAAATCCAAATGCTATCCAGAAATCAAACTTCTGAAGATTCCAGCTACTCACAATGCATGCAATAGCAACGACAGAGATAAAAGACCTATTAGATGTGTCTATTAAAGTTATGGCTGCTAACCAAAAGGTTGGCAGTTTGAATCCACCCAGCCCTCCTTGGAA
Source organism: Loxodonta africana (assembly GCF_030014295.1). Taxonomy (NCBI): domain Eukaryota; kingdom Metazoa; phylum Chordata; class Mammalia; order Proboscidea; family Elephantidae; genus Loxodonta; species Loxodonta africana. Next base: position 49,038,479 of record NC_087344.1, read on the forward strand.
ATTCTGTGGGGCAGCTCTACCCTGTCCTATAGGGTCTCTATGAGTCGGAATCTACTCGACGGCAACAGGTTTGGTTTTTCTTTTTGGTTATTGAGCACTTACTGTGTGACAGACACTGCTGGGTTCAATCCACCTCCCCAGTGCAGGTTTACTCTGTAACTATAGTAGACCTATAGAACTTTGGCATCTAATCCCTCCCTCAGTTTTGGTCCATGTGGTTCAGGTAGAACTTCTCCTGATAGCCTGGCTCAGGTGTGGACACTGGCATGGCCAATTAAAGTCTTCCCTGGGACTTTTTCTGGAGCTGTTGGGGAAGACATATTTTCTCCTTCTGAGAAGGCAGGCGCTAAAGGTAACATAAGCCTAGAGCTGTTAGCTCCAGTCTTGCCCATACAGGAGAGACCACGACTGAGAATTAAGCCAACCCAGAAGGAAAAAAAGAGTCAAAAGATAGATGGGACAGACGGAGTGCTAAACACATAGCTTGAGCCCCTGCATACAGATGTACCTAAAACCAACCCTGGATGGACATTTCTCTTACCTAATAAAATAAATTTATAAAATCATATCAATTTCATTTGGTGCCCTGCCTACTCCCTTACACTACAGCACTCACTTTTCCTTGTGTCCTCTGTGCTTGGCATCTATGCATCTTTGCTTTGGGCAACTGGTGCCCCTGTTTTGTTGATGTGTTAAGCACCCACTTACCTTGCCTATTGGGTAATCCTGTACACAGGAGACCTTTTAAGGACGGATACAGGGGAGCATTCAGTATGTTTGCATTGCAATGGACCAATGTTGTTGTTAGTTGCCATCAAGTCAGGCCCAATTCATGGCAACTCCATGTACAACAGAATAAATGTTGCCCAGTCCTTCCTCATCTTCACAATCATTGGTATAGTCAAGTCCATTGTTGCAGCCACTGTGTATTTTGAGTACTTTCCAACCTAGGGGGCTCATCTTTCAGCACTATATCAGACAATATTCTCTTGTAATCCATAGGGTTTTCATTGGCTGGTTTTCATAAGTAGATTGACAGGCCTTTCTTCCTAGTTCATCTTAGTCTGGAAGCTGTGCTGAAACTGCCTACCATGGGTGACCCTGCTGCTATTTGAAATACTGGTGGCATAGCTACGGCATCACAGCAACATCCAAGCACCACATTATGACAGACTGATAGACTATTGCTTGTCTAGCATCACTCCAGCTCCTCCCATTTGGTCCCATTTCCTATGTGTTTGGCCCATGCCTCCAGCAAGTCCTACTCAAAACTCCTAAGCTACATTACCAGAGGAGACAAAGGGCCAGGTAGATTCCCCGGTCCCCATCACTTTGCCCAGCCACTGCCAACCCGAACACTGGGCGGGCAAATGTGCTTTGATTTAACATAAGCCATTTTAATATCATAGATAAATCATCCTATATCTGTTGGCTTCGTTCAGCAGGGAAAAGAATTATGCAAAAAGCATCTAATGAAGAACAGTAAGTCAATTTAACAAAACGGAAGTCCCTCTGGACCCAGGGGATCTCCACCCAGATGGGTCTGTGGGACTCACTCACTGAGTGTGCATTGCTCAGGGCTCTAGCAGGGACAGGTGTGAGTCCCGGCCTCCACGTTTTCATCATGGGCCAACCTGAACCCAGCTGGACAAGGCAGGCCCTTGTCCTCTTCTTGAAGCTTGAAATGCCTGTCTTTGGGGAAAGGCCATAGAGATGGAGCCCTGTCCCAACATCTTCCCAGGCTCCAGGCAGCTTCTGCCATGGCTGGGACAACTGGAAGACTGGCCGGTCAGCCTTCTGTCTCCTGAGTTGGGGTTCCAGCTGAGATGTTTCCCTTCCTGCCCCAGAAACCAGATTCCCAAGAAGGAGGTTTGTGGTGAGCTCAAGAGTCAACACAAGATTTTGGTCCTCTTGGGTTCCAGGAAATCCCCCGCCGTGACTCCACAAGCCCCAGCTGGGGCGATCCTGGTCCCCAGAGTCCTACCTCTAGAATATTAAAACAATAATAAAATAAAACTGTGATATCTATTGAGCTCTGGGACCAGGCTCTGGCCACGTGCGCACATACAGTCTCCAGCTGGGTCCTCCCAGTAGACCTAGTAAGGAAGGCATTCTTGATCTCATTATGCAGATGAGGAAACTGAGATTCTATGAGACTGTATGGCTTATCCTAGGTCACCCAGCTAGTAGGTGACAGGGTTGGAATTCAAATCCAGATTATGTCAGATTCCAGATCCCACGCTCTTGACCAGCAGGCTAGACTACACCAATCCCTCTCCATCCCCCCAACTCTCTGGAAAGTTCTTTTATCTGGATTTGGAAGGAAGACAGTGCTTTGCAATTGTAGCCCTGTTGGAGAGACTCTGATCTGGAAAGAGTGGCCTCCCACCTTAATGAGAGAAAACATCCTTACAGTGCCCATGGCCTCCCTGGCCTCATCTCCTAATGCCCCACCTCGTTCACTCCACTCTGGACACCCAGCCTTCAGGACCTTCCTGGACCATACCATGCTGTCTTTGGGGCTTTAGAATCTTAACTTCTCTTCCCTAAGGAACTTTGTGGTGCAGTGATTAAGTGCTCAGCTGCTAACCAAAAGGTTGGCAGTTCAAACCTACCACCTGCTCTGTGGGAGAAAGGTGTGGCAGTCTGCTTCTATAAAGATTACAGCCTATGAGGCAGTTCTACTCTATCCTGTAGGGTCACTATGAGTCGAAACCCAATTGATGGCAACAAGTTTGTTTTTTTGTTTGTTTATTCTCTTCCCTGGAATGCTCTCCCTACAGATATTCACATGGCTCCCACACCTACCTCTTTCTGATTCTACTCAAATATCTTCTTGTTAGAGGCCTACCCTAGTCTACCCATCTACCCCACCCTGCCCAGTGCCCACATTCCACCTTCCTGAGTGTCCCATACCCACCTCATTATCCTGCACAGCAAGTATCACCACCAGCCTTATCTACCGTTCATGTGTTTATTGTCTGCCTTCTTCCCACTCCAAGCCCACTAGATTGGGCAGGGACTTTTTTGGGTTAATTCATAACTGTACTTCCAGACTCTAGAATAGTGCCCAGTACATGGAAGTACTCAATAAGTACTTATGGAATTAATGAAGACAGGAAGGAAAAATGAGTGGTGTACTGAGAACCAGGTTGCCCCAAATACGGTTTGCCCTTTTCCACAGAATGGAACATCAGTGGTAGTTGTTAGGTACCCAAGAATCAGCTCATCAGCTGCACTGGGTTAACGCACGCCAAAGCCAGGTGTTGCTCCCAGTCCTGGAGCCCATGCCAGTGTGTTCCAAGCTAAGAAGTCCAGAGCTAGGTCAGGAAAAGGAAGTCAGCATGGCTGCTTCTATTCATACCAATCGCAACCTCAGGGACTGCTGCTGGTCTGATTCCTCCTACTCCTCTGTTTCCTCTAACCATTTTCTCCATCTCTGAATGACACCTTCATCCTCTATGGACAAAGCATCTGCTGTGCACCAGGCATAGAACTCGGTACAGGAGATACCACAGTGAGCAAAAACAGACTCAGACTCTCCCCCTCATGGCGGAGAGTGATGTCAACCTGACAACCATACAAAGAAACGTGAAATCATTGACTTTGACGAGGGCTGTGAAGGGAAGGCGCAAGGCGGAACAAACTGAGCCTGGAAAGTCAGGAAGCATTTCCCTAAGGAAAGACCCTGAATGTGTGTGAAGGCCGTCTCAGGGCTGGGAGTCACAGAGTCCTCTCACTTCCCCTCTGGCTTTCCCACTCATTGTTATGTGACCTCAGGCAGGTAACTTGTGCTTTCTTTGCCTCAGTTTCTGTGTCTGTCATCTGGAAAGGATAATTTCTGCCTTCTTGTGTTATTGTGGTGTTTAAATGACTGAATATATATAAAACTCTCAGAGCTCTTCCCGGCACAGAGAAGGCACTATTATAAGTATTTTTTGTAGAGGTAAATTACACTTCCCCTAGCCCTTGGACCAACTGTAAGGAAGAGAAAAAAATAACAAAGCCTTTCAGTTTATAAATGTATACATAAAAATTTTTTATATGTATTTTTAAAATATGTATTTACATACATTTAAACGAATACATATTATATGTAAATATATAATATATAAATAAGTATATATTTATAGATTACACTTTATACTGACTGATACATGTGCACATATACGCACTATATATATGTATATATATATTTACACCATATATATACACATATACACACACATACCAAATATATACACTATATAAGTAAGTACATAATGTATATTTTAATACAATACACATTATATATATGCACTATACATATTTACAGAAACCCTGGTGGCATAGTGGTTCAGTGCTATGGCTGCTAACCAAAAGGTCAGCAGTTTGAATCCACCAGTTGCTCCTTGGAAACTCTATGAGGCAGTTCTACTCTGTTCTATAGGGTCGCTATGAGTTGAAATCGACTCGGTGGCAATGGGTTTTATATATAGTTACTTATATAAAGAATATATATGGTGTGTATATAAATGTATATATGGTGTACATATATGTATGTGCATTGTAAATATGTATATGTACACTTACATACATATATGTGTGTGGTGTGTATTTGTCATATCTATCAGTGCAAGGAAACCCTCGTGGTGTAGTGGTTAAATGCTACAGCTGCTAACCAAGAGGTCAGCAGTTTGAATCCACCAGGCACTCCTTGGAAACTCTATGGGGCAGTTCTACTCTGTCCTACAGGGTCTCTATGAGTCAGAATCGACTCAACAGCAGTGGGTTTGGTTTTGGTTTTTGGTCAGTGCAAAGTGCAATCTATAGAGACTCTGTGGCACTGTCGAGGGAGCTTTAGAACTTAAGGAGAATGTGTTTGGGTGTGTATTTGCTGCCCGCCAAGCAAGTACATGCTCACTGCAAAGCAAAATTATGCGGATTTCTTAGTCCCAGGGTTGTACTTCAGCTTTCAGGTCCTCATTAATGTAAATTATTACTCAAATTTATAATGGACTACCTGTAAATGAACTTCAGATCATATTCTTCCTAATGCATTCTACTGCAATGGACTACCACTCATGATCTTCAGAATAGATTTCTTTCAAGTTGACTATTGGCAACAGTGCTAGTCAATGGATTCAATCAACGTTTGGCTGGGTTCCTTAAGCTGGAATCCATCAAATTTGAATGAGAATCCTGGCCATTTGCAGTCATATTCTGTGTAAATCTTGCATTCTGATTTATGTCAAGTCCCTAAATGCTATAAATGAGACCTCATCTTAATTAAAGGCTGTCAGGAGGAATGAACTCATTTGGTGAGACAAAATTAGCACTTTCTCTGCTCTTAATTCCTGGAAAATTCCGTGACTCTTTCAGGGGCCCATTCACATTTTTAGGTTAACAAATGAGCTCAGAAAGGTCCATGCTTTCAATCAACGGAGCACACACTGTAACTTAGACACTTATAGGCATTGTGTGGGCAAAACCATCCAAATTCAAATTTTCTTTCTAACCAGAAATTTCAATTCTTTTGGGAGGGTCCTTGAAATTTCTTATCTAAAAAAAAAAGGTAGACAGAGACTACATTTTCTAGTTACATCAGCCTGAGACCGGAAGAGCTAGATGGTGCATAGCTACAACCAATGACTGCCCTGACAGGGAACACAACAGAGAACCCCTGAGGGAGCAGGAGAACAGTGGGATGCAGACCCCAAATTCTCATAAAAAGACCAGACTTAATGGCCTGACTGAGACTAGAAGGACCTCGGTGGTCATGGCCCCAGACCTTCTGTTGGCCCAGGACAGGAACCATCCCCAAAGCCAATTCTTCAGGCAGGGATTGGACTGAACAATGGGTTGGAGAGGGATGCTAGTGGGGAGTAAGCTTCTTGGATCAGGTGGACACTTAAGACTATGTTGGCATCTCCTGCCTGGAGGGGAGATGAGAGGGTGGAGGGGGTTAGAAGCTGGCAAAATGGACATGAAAAGAGGGTGGAGGTAGGGAGTGGGCTGTCTTATTAGGGGGAGAGCAATTGGGAATATGTAGCAAGGTGTATATGATTTTTTGTGTGAGAGACTGACTTGATTTGTAAACTTTCACTTAAAGCACAAAAAAATAAAAATTAAAAAAAAAAAGGTAGAGGAAGAACATGGAAGAAATAGATACACTCAGTAAGACCAAACAATTCAGTACAAAGAATTCATTGTATTGACCTCAAACTGAACTCCACAAAGATCTTTTCTAAATTCTGCACAGCCTTTAAATTTTCTTTCTTTCTTTCTTCTTTTTGTTTTTTGTAAATATGCCCATGTTTTTTCCTTCTGGACAAGGGCAGAAATGGAATTACAGATGTCCTTAGAACTCAGGCCCAAGTTATTCCTTTTCCTTTTCAGTGAAGTGGGCCAGAATAGTTTCAGGAAATACTGAAATATCTGGAGATTTAAAGTCCCTATTGATACTCATTATGGATTGAATTGTGGCCACCAAAGAATATGTATCAACCTGGCTAGTCCATGATTCCCATACTGTGTGATGGTCCATTTTGTCTTCTGATGTGATTTTCCTATGTGTTGTAAATCCTACCTCTATGATGTTAATGAGGTGGGATTATTGGCAGTTATGTTAATGAAGCAAGACTCCATCTACAAGATTAGGTTGTGTCTTAAGTTAATCACCTTTGAGATATAAAAGAGAGAAGTGAGCAGAGACATAGGAAGACCAGCTACCGCCAAAAATGCAGAACCAGGAGGGGAGCTAGTCCTTTGGACCTGAGGTCCCAGCAGTGAGAGATCCTAGCACTGGGGGGGTTGATGAAAAGGTCCTTCCCCCAGAGCCAACAGAACGAGAAATACTTCCCCTGGAGCTGGCATCTTGAATTTGGACTTCTAGCCTCCTAGATTGTGAAAGAATAAACTTCTGTTTGTTAAAGGCATTCCCTTGTGGTATTTCTGTTATAGCAACACTAGATGACTAAGCTAATACTCAAAATTCATGATTTTTTTTTCTCCTGTTACAATTCAAAGAGAAATGATGCCATATAGTTTTAGGACCTGTCAGTGAAAGTCTAAAAAAAACTGAATTTTCAGTTATAAACAGACTGAAGAGGACAGCCACCTTTTAAGACTGTCGTTGTTACGTGAGCTTGAGTCAGTTCTGACTCATAGCGACTCTATGTGCAACAGAGCAAAGCACTTATCAGTCCTGCTCTATCCTCACAATTCTTACTATGTTCGAGCCCATTGTTGCAGCCACTATGTCAATCCATCTCATTGAGGGTCTTTCTCTTTTTCACTCACTCTTTACCAAGCATGATATCCTTCTCCAGGAACTGGTCCCTCCTGATAACATGTCCAAAGTACATGAGATAAAGTCTTGCCATCTTGGCTTCTAAGGAGCATTCTGGCTATCCTCCTTCCAAGACAGATTTGTTTGTTCTCCTGGCAGTTAGTTCATGGTATATTCATTATTCTTCATCAACATAAAGAAAACCAAAAATCCTCACAAGGAACTTACCTATTTAAAATTCTAACGTCTCCTACCTCCTCCACGTCTGTCATGGGACTTCCCAATCCCCTTTAACCATGGCCTACTTTTTTTTGTCTCTTTGGCACTTCTCACCTTCTAGCTTGCTATATAATTTATTTACTTAACATGTGTTGGGATTTTCTAGATGGGAAGTTCCTCCAGCGTTGGGATCTTTGATTCACTGATGAATCCCTGGCACTTAGAACAGGACCTGAGCTGAAGTAGACACTTTATGAATGTTCATTGAAAGAACAAATTAGCCAATGATTGATCTGGCTCTCAAGGTCTTAACTACACCACCATACCACCTTCACATTCTGCTATCTTTTGTGCATGATGCAATGTTTGTCCACACGGAAGTCCATTCAGCAGGTAATTCTTCTGTAATTTCTCAGTGTCCAGTATCAAGTAGATTATAAAAGATGTGGAAAGGACTGTCACTGCTGTCCAGGGATTATAGTCAAGTTGGGAAGTATTTTAGTTAAAATAGTGCTTCTGTGACACAAATACCACAAGTAAGTGGCTTTAAAAAACAGAAATATATTTTCTCACAGTTCTGGACGCTAAATGTCCAAATCAAGGTCTTAGCTATGTCTGTTCCTTCCTTGTTGGTAGTCCTGGGTATTCTTTGGCTCCTTGGCTTATAGACAATCTTCTCATGGCATCTGTCTCCTCCCTGTGTGTGCCTTTGTGTCTATTCTGGGCTTTTAATCAGAAGTGATTAGGTTTAGGAACCCACCCTATACTGGTATAACCTCATTAACGTAACAAAAGAAAATCCCTATTTCCAAATAGGATCACATCCACAAAGTACAAGGGCTGGGAATTCAACACATACTTGGCTGAGGAGGGGTCGGAGGGTAGAATAATTCAGTCCATAAGAGGAAGATAAGACACACAACCCACACAAAGGATAATCCATTATGTTCAAGTGTGGGTGGTGTGGAACAGGCTTTAAGCCCCACAGGAACTCATCCCAGAGTGATGAGCACCGGCAGCCGAGTTGAGAAGTGGTTCATAGAGAGGACAAGAATTGAGCTGAGCCTTTAAGGGATTGGACTCAGAGCAAGAAGGGAAATATTCTTGACTGAGGAACCATCTGGACAAAGCCGTGAAGGCTGGAATGTGGGAGTGCAGGGAGCTCACTCTTCCCCGTCCCCAGACCTTGACTCAAATTCCACCCCCCTGAGGAAGCTTTCTCTGACCCTGCAGCCTCAGTCAGGCTCCCTTGTGATACGCTAGCAGAAAATTACATTCCTTTTATCAGAGAACTAATCACAGTTTATAATTACAAGTGTTCGATAAATATTTATTGAATCATTGAGAGGCTAAATGAAGCAATGGATGAAACAAGAATGACTGTGTAAAAGAAGAAAGTATATAAAAATAGACCAGCCTGTCTGATCTAGTGATGATATTGGGAGTGGGGTAAATAGGAGATGCTAAACCCTTCAGTGGCTCTTCAGGAGAAAGACCTGGTGATCGGCTTCTATAAAGATTAAAGCCAAGAAAACCATATGGGGTTGTTCTACTGTGTCACACGCTATCTCTATGAATCAAAAGCAACTGGATGGCACCTAACAACAAAAACAACAATCTGCCTTTGTAAATCCCTGGTGGTGCAAAGTTTACCATGTTTGGCTAACAACTCCATGGAGCAGAGTTCTACTCTGTTACACCTGGGGTCGCCATGAGTCAGAATTGACACGATGGTAACTGGTTTTATCTGCCCTAGAGCACCCATGTTACTCTAGCTGTAGGGCTAGACAATTTCTCATTTAATCCTCATAGCAGCCATCAGAGCTGGGCATTTTGGGATCCATTTTACAAATGATGAAATGAGTTAATTTTTCCAAAACCAAACAACTGATAAGTAGTAGAGCCAACATTTTTACCCAAGTCTCAGACCATTCCAAGCCCCTGCTCGCCCAGGAAATAAAAAGGGGCTGGGTAGGGAAAATGTGGGCAGAAAACAGGAACCTGAAGGTCTGGTCTTCCAGAATGATGTTGAAATCAAAGTGCCTGTGACTCTCACACCCCTCACTCTGTCCTCCCCTCATGAGCCTGGTAGCAGCTAGGAGCAAAGAGAGTGCGGACTGCACACCCCTCTAACTTCCCCGGGGGAACAGCTCTTTCTGGTTGCTACTGAAAACGGAAAGAGCTGCCAAAAGTACATGCAATCAATGATGTAGATGGTGAAATTTAGTCATAGTTCAATTCTGCAGCAGTGAAAAATTGCAATTTTTTTCATCCAGATGGAAAAGAAAAGCTATGAGTTCTCAATAACTCAACAGGCAGTGGCACTTTAATCCCTCCAGCCTTCCAGGCTAGATTCTGTCCAGCCAGCCTCATGAGCTTGTCTGCTTCTGTCAACATTTGTACAGTTCGCCCCTCTTGGTACACAGACTCATGGGGTTCCAAATGAGGGCTTGAAATGCTCTGTCCTATGGTTCTTTGGTATAATATTGTGATCGGTTGTGGTTTCTTTCTTGATAACTGTTGTATATGTATTTGTGTGTATATGTATGTGTGTGAAAATGAATTCATGCATACGTACGTGCATGTACTTATGTGTATATGTGTATGTATATGACGTATATGTGTATTCATGCATATGTATGTGTTTGCGTGTATGGACATGCATGTATATATACATATGTGTGTATATGTGTGTATGTATGTGTATATATATGTATATTGTGTATGTCTATGTCCATTCATGTGTACATTTTTACAACAACATGCACACATAAACAAAAGTCTCCTTTTGTTCTTCCTAAATACCCCTATTTGTTTGTTTTTAATCCTGGTTTTATTGAGATAAAATTTACTTATAAAGTAAAATAACAGGTTTTAGTGTGCTGTTCAATGAGATTCAAAAATGTATACACCTTTGGAACCACCCCCCTCATCAAGATCTAGGACATTTCCATCATCCCAGAAAGTTTCCTACATCCTTGTCCAGTCAATACTCACCCTCCACAGAGCCAACACTAGTTCTGACTTCTGTCACTGTAAATTCGTCTTGCCTATTCTAGAGATTCATTTTAAAAGTGTGGAGGAGAACTCAGATTCACCTAAAAAGACCAGACTTAATGATCTGAGACTGGAGGAACCTTCGAAGCCATGGCTCCCGGACGCTGTTAACCTAGAACGAAAACCATTCCTGAAATCCACTCTTCAGACAAAGATTAGATTAAACTATAAAACATAAAATAATAACTCATGAAGAGTGTGCTTCTTAGCTCAAGTAAATACACAGGACCGTTTAGTCAGCTTCTGTCCAGAGGCAGGATGAGAGGGCGGGAAGGGACAGGAGCTGGTTGGGAAACCCGGGGTGGAAAGTGGGAGTGTGCTGTCACATTACAGGGATTGCAACTAGTGTCACATAAAAATACATGTATAAATTTTTGTATGAGAAATTAACTTGAGCTATAAACTTTCACCTAAGCACAATTAAAAAAAAAAAAAAAAGAGCACCCAACGGGCAGGGGAACAAAAGAACTATGTAGTATGTAGTATTTTTGTGTGCAGTTTCTTTCACTCAACATAATATTTTTGGAGACTTATACAGGAAGTTCCTTTTATCCATAGTTCATTCCTCTTTTCTTTCTGAGTAATATTCCATTGCAGGAATATACTACAAGTGGCTTATCCATTGTCCTGTACCCAGATATGTGGGTTATTTCCAGTGCGGGGCTATTATGCAGAAAGCTGTTATGGACAGTCTCCTGCCTTTCTCTCTCTGCACCCTCCCTTTTCTCCCACCACTACCACTTCCCTTACTGGTTCAAAATTTGTGTTTGAAGTTGACAGGAGTCACCTGAAGTTCTTACAAGGATGTGTCACGCAAGATGCGTCAGGACCATGCTTACCACCAGATGTGCCCTTTGGCACTGCCCTCACCAGCATCACCCACCTGTCAAAGATTTTAATTGTGCTACACCTAAACTAAGGAGCCCTGGCTGCACAATGGTTAAGGGCTCAGCTGCTAACCCAAAGTTTGGCAGTTCAAAACCGCCCAGCAGCTCTGCGGGAGAAAGATCTGGTGAACCGTTCCCATAAAGCTTACAGCCTAAAAACCTTATGGGGCAGTTCTTCTCTGTCACGTGGAGGCACTATGAGTTGAAATCAATTTGCTGGCATACAACAACAGCACTGAAACTCCTTCCTCAACCTTTCAAGTCTGCATTTCTCGAAAGTGAGGAATAAACTAGTTGCCATTGTATCAAGTCAATTCACTCATGGCAACCCCATGTATGTCAGAGTAGAACTGTGCTCCATAGGGTTTTCAATGGCTGATTTTTCAGAAGTAGATTGCCAGGACTTTCTTCCAAGGCACTTCTGGGTAGACTCTAACCTCCTACCTTTCAGTTAGCAGCTGAGTGCATTAACTGTTCGCACCACCCACGGACTTCTGGGGAGCACAAAATGTGGAGGGAAAAGTCAGAGACAGAAACAGAAAAGCCAGTGCACAAACTCCTCGCCCCGCCATCCCATTGACAGCTAGAACCCATCAATAGCTCTCACAGGTCTGCATTCTTGACATTTCACTCCCTCAGTTAAGGTTACGGCTAAGGCCCTTAATGAGGATCCACTTGGTAAAACGCACTCTGACATTGTCTTATGGATCCCAGTGGCAAAGACAAGGGTACAAAAAAACCAAAACCAAACCCACTGCCGTCGAGTCGATTCCAACTCATAGTGACCCAACAGGACAGGGTAGAACTGCCGCATAGAGTTTCCAAGGAGCGCCTGGCGGATTCGAACTGCTGACCTCTTGGGTAGCAGCCGTAGCATTTAACCACTATGCCACCAGACAAGGGTAACCTGGAAGGGGAAATTAGAAAAGGCAGAGAAGAGGTGTTGTCAGCTAGTATTTGAAATGATAGGAAATATCTGAGGGCTGTATCAAATAATAAGAGGTACACAGAGGAAAACTCATCACACATAGCACTTCAAAGTAAAAATAAACAAAAAATAATATAAAGCGCCTACCATTGTGCTCAAAAATATTAAAATAATTGCTTCTCAGGATGAAGTTCAAGGGTGTCCAGCCCTCCCACGACTGGAGCTGAAATTTCAGCTGTTAACCCAGTGCGTCCTGCTCCTCAGCCTATCCTGAGGACCTGTATTCCACCACCAGAGGGGCTGGCAGGCTGTTTGAGACACACCTGCACCTCTGCAACCTTGTCTGGCCGTGTCTCTTACCTTGAGACTCTGAGAGCCAGATCAAAGAGGAGAAAGTCATGGAACAAACCCACAGGGCTCTCCTGGAATCTGGTAATGGCTGTGAAAAGCTCGAGGGAATCAGGGCTTTGCAGAGAGTGTTGCTGGAGGGGAAACCCAGGCCACTTCCCTACAGTCTTGCCTCAGAGAATAAGGCTCTTTGAGAAAGAACAACTGAATTCTGGCTGTTTTCTGAGGGAGATACCAGAGGTCAGGATTCATTTGGCAGCACGACCCAGCTAAATTTGGGTGCTGATGCTCAGTGGTATCCATGAGAGTCACCCCCGCAGCTATTTCACATTCCTTTGGGAGCCTGATGTCCCCCTACAAATGGTTAAGCAGTTTGAGTCCAGGGGTACCTTGGAAGAAAGCCTTGGCAATCTACTTCCACAAATTCACCCATCAAAAACTCTATGGAGCACAGTTCTAGTCTGACACACATAGGCTTGCTATGAGTCAGAACTACTTGGTGGCAACTGGTTTGGTTGTTTTTGTTTCGTTTTTGTTTTTTGGTAGCCTAGTGATGGGGAGTCTCATGAAGGACAAAAACGGGGAGAGAAATTTACTTTGGAATCTGGGAAAGAAATTTTCCCTCATTGCTTCATCTGTGTTGAGTTATATACCCTTCCTCAAGCTTGAAGACCAGTTATTACCCTATGGAGTGGACCATACCCCTCCTCAGCAGGCCCAGCTCTATCATTACAGGTAACAGAACCAACTGAGAACACCAGGGTGCCTGGGGAACAGGAAGGAGGAATTCTTCAGGGAACCGTAGTGTAGATGGGGATTTTCAGGGTATGGACTGGAGAACTTGTCTCATCAGAAAGGTGCTAGAGGAGCAAAGGGAGCAGGAGGTACCTCCGGCAAAACAGGAGACTGTGCCTGGACCCAGACCAGGATCCTTCCGGCGATGCTCCTTGCCTACACTGGGGACTGTCTTCTTCTCCCCCTTCTACACTGGCCATCTGCTCTTGTTACCACCATCCATGGTGCCTTCAGAGGAGGTTTATAAAAGGCCCAGATTTTCTCCAGGAGCCAAGGTCTTTTGCTTCTGCCCCTGCTTATCATGGCACTCAGTGGCCTCTATCACAGTGTTTTCAGTTGGTCTTTCTAGATAGTTCTCCCATTGCACACCTACTAATCTCCAGCAACACAGAATGCCCACCAGGCCAAGACCATGCCCTGCACTTTCCAACCCCCATGCCTGGCCCCACAATGGCCCACGTATAATGCCTGTTCCTCCTATTCCTGTCCCATGAACTGCACTCATCACTCATGATCTGGCTCAAATGACACCTCTGTCGTCATTAACCACTTCAGCCACTGTGCTCCTGAAGCACTGGCAGAGAGCAGGTCCCATCCTACCTTCTCATACGCAGGTGTGTATTAGGTTGCAGTCCCTTTGAGGGCAGTAGTCCCCACCATTCTGAACACCATGTCTCTAACACAATAGAAACTCGGCCAGTGTTTGCTTGACTAAATCCAGTTCTATTGGCTTGCCAGCTCCAGGACCCTTGAGTCCTTAACTTTTGCTTGGACATTTGACCATCTGCTTTCTCCACTCCTGAGGTATCTGCTTCCTAGTTCTTATTTGTCTGTAGAACTTCTGACCCACTGGTTGTCCTGGCCCTTATTATGTTTGCCCCGGGCCTGCTGAACTTCTCAGCTCTGAGACACTTTCAGCTCTCAACCTGGCTTCCCAAAGGACTGCTGCCTGGTGGTGGTTGTAGTGGATGCTCTGAGTGCCCCACCACATCCTCGCAGCATTCACCATTCCAGTACTTGCTGAAGATCCCATTGAAAACCTAAGGTCTCTCCCATGGCCCAGACATAGGACAGGCTGAAAGTGACAGGGAATTACCCCTTTCAGGAGCCACCCTCAGCTAATGACAATCAAGAGGAGGAAGATAAATACCGCAGCTTCCTTGACCCTCAAGAGGGACAACTTGGGGGCATGCCCCATACCATCTCTTAGGGTCTCCCAAGGGAACCAAGCCCAGTTGCCTGTGGCAATGACCTGCTCCCCTCTTCTCTGTTACCCTTTCTCACCCCCCTACCACTGCTGCCTGAGATCCACTAGTATCCGGACCCTTGTCTCCAGGGCTGCTCCTGGAGCACACAGCCTAAGGCTGGGTTTAAGAGTCCTGCTTGAATCTTGCACCTTCAGAGAGCCCTTCCAACCTCAGCTACCTCATCTTAGAATGGGGATAGTGACAGGATCTGCTAATAATGGTGACCACGTATGGAGCTTTGCTGTGTCCAGCCACTGTGTCTTGTACTTAATGTTGGTCACCTCATTTAAACCTCCCAATTACCCTTAGAGTCAAATACTATTGGGATCTCCATTTTACAGATGAGGAAATTGAGATGCACCCATGGACACACATGCACAATTAGATGATCTGTCTATTCATCAGGTAGTAAGTGGAAAAACCAGGCTTAAATTACACAGTGATGATAAGGGTGGTGGTGGCAGTGGTGGCTACCAGTTCAAGGCTTTCTTTGTGCCAAACCCTTGTAGGCATTTTCTTATTTAAATATTAAGGCAATTCTGAGAGATGAGTAATATTATTATACCCATTTTACAATGAGGAAAAAAGAAGAAGAAGAAGCCCTGAGATGTTAAGTAACTTGCCAAAGGTTGGTGTTATAGACTGAATTGTGTCCCCAAAACAAGATTTCTTCAACTCCTAACCTTTGCACCTGTGAATGTGGCCTTATTTGGAAATAGGGTCCTTACAGATGGAATCAAATTAAGATGAGGTCATATTGGATTAGGATGGCCCCTAATCCAATGATAGTATCCCTAAAAGAAGAGGGAAATTTGGACACAGAAATACACAAGGAGAACACCATGTGACAATGGAGGCGGTAAAGGAATACTGCAGCTGCAAGCCAAGAAATGCCCAGCATTGCCAGGAGCCACCAGGAGCTGGAACAGGCAAGGAAGGATTCTGCCCTAGAGACTTCAGACGGAGCATGACCCTGTCAACACCTTGATTCATGATTTCCAGCCTCCAGAACTGTGAGAGAACACACTTCTGTTGCTTATGCCACCCAGGTGGTAGTAATTTGTTATAGCAGCTGTAGGGAACTAATACAATTAGACAGCCAGTCAGTGGAGGAAACAGGATCTAACTCAGGTCTAGCTGATTCTAGAGGCCCCCTTTCAACCAAGATGCTATTTATGTGTTATAGATTGAATTGTGTCTTCCAAAAATATGTGTCAACTTGGCTAGACCAGATTCCCAGTATTGTGTGTTTGTCCTACATTTTGTGACCTGATGTAATTGTCCTAGATGTTGTAAATCCTAATCTCTGCCTGTGGTTAATGAGTCAGGATTAGGTTATATTAAAGAGGATTAGGGTGGGGTGCAACACCCGTACTCAGGTCACAGCCCTGATACCACGTAAGGGGGGTACCCCTGGGGTGCGACTGCACCACGTTTTATCTTACAAGAGATAAAAGGAGAGAGAAGTGAGCAGAGAGATAGAGAGCTCCTACCACCAAGAAAGAAACTCCAGGAGCAGAGCCTTTCCTTTGGACTTGGGGTCCCTGTGCTGAGAAACTCCTAGACCAGGGGAAGATTGATGACAAAGACCCTCCCCTAGAGCCAACAGAGAGAGAAAGCCTTCCCCTGGAGCTGGCACTGTGAGTTTGAACTTTTGCCTCCTAGACTGTGAGAGAATAAACTTGTTTGTTAAAGCCATCCACTTGTCGGGTTTCTGTTATAGCAGCACTAGATGACTAAGACACTATGTATCTACACCACTGGGCACATTCAGCTAATGTCCATTTTACTTTATTATCATCATTTCTCAGTCCTGTTTTCCTGCCAGGCACTTTACTTTCTTTCACCAACCATCCTAGCTCAAGCCCTTTCATCCTCTGGGGGAATTTGATAAAAAGTATGTTTTATTCTGGAAACCCTGGTGGCATAGTGTTTAAGAGCTATGGCTGCCAATCAAAGGGTCAGCAGTTCAAATTCACAAGGTACTCCTTGGAAACCATATGGGGCAGTTCTACTCTGTCTTATAGGGTTGCTATAAGTCAGAATCAACTAACGGCAACAGGTACCGGTGTCTTATTCTCCCGTTCTGTGAAGCTTGTTCTGAAAAGATTGATGTTCCCTTGATATGTCCCAGTTACAGCATGCGTGGAAGTGCGGTGAGTCAGAGAGCCATGTGTCTCTTCTAGATAAAACCATGTCAGCTTATGATCTGATCATTACTCCCCCATTACTCAAAGGCACCCTGACTCCCATGCATTCCCCTCTGCCTGCGGTTGGGGCCTCCAGCTTGCTGCCAGTCTATTACTGCTCCTTAACTCCTAAGACTTGAGCGTATTTACAGTGGTGAGGGTCATTATCAGAACAAAGCCAGAGAAACATGCATGTTTACAGGCCTTGGCTTCCTTTAAAGTCCTTGAGGAGGCTGGTGAGCAATTTTCAGCAATTGTGAGCAGGGATGTTTTATGCTGGACCGAGGGAATTAGACAGTGAGAATTGCATCTTTGTTCTCGAGCCTCCTCACCTCTCCCCAGGCTGTCAGCAACAAAGCATTGCAAAAATAATTGTCCAATTTTTCCAACAAGATCAATTTGCTATAATTTTTTGAAGGAAGGAAAGGGGAGGGCACTGCCAATCGATCTCCCTCTTCTCTGCCTTTCCTCACCCCCGCCTCTCAGAATCTTTTCCCAAGTGAAGGTGCCTGGCACGCGCTGCAGTGCCTGCAGCCTGCAGGTCAGACATGAGAATCTGGGGACAGTCCTTGTGCCCAGAGACACATGCGGCACCTGCTGCTAGGTCAGCTCTCAAATGGAAGTGCGATACCGTTCCCCTGTGTGCTGCTAGACTTGGTTATTTAAACGAAGTCAACGAGGGCAACGTTTGAAGTGGCAGCAAAAAGAAGATGAGAGAGGAGGAGGAAGAAGAGGAGGAGGAGCTGCCGTCATCACTGGAGATGGGATGACATGCTCCCATTGTCTCATGTCCTCTCAGAGGTGATAGCAGAGCCGGGGCTCTTCTGAAAGGAGCGGGTTAGCTCTCATCCCAGCCTAGCTCTCATGCCAGTCTTCCTTTCTTGTTACCCTTTTCAACTCCCCTCTCCCTCCACTTCGATTCTGAGAGAGGTAGAAAAGTCCTCATCCCCTGAGGCTGAGACCTCGGAGAACCACAGTGCAACCACTTCCCTGTTTTTATTCATCTCTCGTGGGTGTTTTGATGGTTTCTGAGTTGAATGCTTCCAGGCACATTCTTGTGTTTGTTTATTTATTTCTTCAACACACATATTTACCAAGTGCCTACAGTGTGCCAGGCACTGCTCTCAATGAACAAGACAAAGGAAAACAAAAATCGCTGCCCTGGTGGGGCTGACTTTCTAGTGACAGGAGACACTCAAAAAACAAAGAACGAGGTATACAGTAGGTCAGATGGAGATCAGTCATCTAGGGAAAGAAAAAGCTGATTAAAGGGGCAGGGAATGTGGGTAGTTAGTGAAAGCATTTAGGAAAGACATTTGAGGAGGTGAAGGGGTAAGCCATAGGGATATCTGGGGGTAAAGCATTCCAGACAAACAGAACAGCCAGTGCAAAGTCCCTGAGGTAGGAGTAGCCTGGTGTGCTTGAGGAACTGCAAGGAGCCAGCGCTGGCTGAAGCACAGTGAGCAAGGAGAGCCTAGCAGGAGATCAGATGGGAGCAGTGAGAGAGTTTGGTGGGGGGGGCAGCCATGTAGGGTTTTGACAGCCATCATAAGTGCTTGGATTTTCACTCTGGGTGAGATATTCTCTTAACCCTGAGAAAGGGATAAGAAATTGAACTAGGAGTCAGGGATTGTTTCATGATGGGCTTGCTAAAAATTGTCCAAAGTTCACCACGGCTAATAGGACTAAGTCCAAGGTTATGCATAATATGAAAACATCCTCCAGTATCTGTTGTGACCCCACGTAAGCCCTCGGTGCTACCAAGTCCTCCACCCTCTTCTAGTAGATCTTCTATTTTCACTCCTTGGTGATTTCATCCAGTGCTGGGTTTTTATGGCCATCTATTGTCTGACAATTGCCGAATGTACATATCTTGTCCAGACCCTTCTTCTGAGCTCCAGGAATGAGGGTGATGTTCTATATGATGGCAATAAAAAGACTTTTCCCCAGAAATTACCTGGGTGAGGACTACAGTCCCTGTGAGTTGTGACAGAAGACACAGAGCTTTCTACTGACCACCAATTAGTCTTTGGCAGAGATAAATTCTCTTCTGTGGACAGAGAGGATGGGGTGTGTACTACTCTCTTCTAGTGCTCACACATCGTATTGTCCATTCCTATTAACGTGTCTGTCTTTTGCATTCAGTTAATAGCATTTCTAATAGGAACCCTCTCTTATTGATGTGAGAACCACTAACGCCTAACTCAATATATGATGCTTAGGTGGTGCAGTCTTAGAAGTCATACAACCAGAATGTTCCTTAAAAGCAAGAATGATGAGACTTTGACTCACTTACTTTCAACACGCCATCAGGAAAGATCAATCGCTAGAAAAAGACAATATGTTTGGTAAGTAGAGGGCTAAGGAAAACTAGAGAAACTCTCAATGAGATGGATTGATACAATAGCCTCAACAACGGACTCAAACATACCATGAAGATGACACAAGACCATACAGTGTTTCATTCTGTTATATTTATATAACAGAATGAAAGGTCACCATGAGTCGAAGCTGACTTGATGGCAACTAACAACAACAACGGTGCTCAAAAATGGTACTTGTGGAGCAACAAATTAAGTCACCTTCAGAACTACTTCATAATTTTGCAGGGCCCAGTGCCAAATAAAAACACTAGTCACTTTGTCCAAACGCTATGAAGAATTTCAAGATGACAGCAGCAGAGCATTAAACCAAGAGAGGCACCCTTCTGAGTGCAAGGCCCTGTGTGCCTGCGTAGGTCATACACCCATGAAGAGGGCCCTGGTGACCATTGCTGTCCTGTGAATTCCCAGAACACCTTAATCCTGGACAGGTCAGGGTCCAGGCCTAGGACTCTAAGCACAAAAGCCATTGCTTACTAGGCAAATGAGTGACTCAGACAAGGTTGCTGAGGACTGGCCTCCACCTTCCTCTTTCCTGCTGTTGGTTCACTAAACTATCCGCCACCTCCAGGCCCCAAATACCTAGCATTGGTTTTCTTCTGGGCATAATAAGTAACCCATTGGGTTATAATGGTCAGTTTGTTCTCTGTACCCCTGATGGGTGGAGAACGTCCTCTGCCTGATTCCCCAGGGACTTGAACAGAACCAGGAACATTTTTAGCACTTAATTAATGTTTGTTTTACTGACTGGAGGATAAATGGATAAAGCCGAGAAGGCAATGACTTGTGATAGGATTTTCCAAACTCTGAATTATTTTCCATGAGCATACAGGTAGTCTCTGGCTTACAACACATTCGAGTTATGACAAACTGCACTTGCAACCATCCTTTTTTTTTTTTTTTTAACATCTTATCCTTAATAATGTGTACTACATGTAATGTTGCAGCATTTAATTTGCTGATGTCATCAAATCGGTAAAATTATATGAAATGTTTCCAACCACCGAAGACAAATAAAGATTGAATTTATAAAGATGCTGATAATAAAAAGCAGTAATAATGAAAACTAAAAATTTACGTCAGAACCAACATATGACAGCATCATCGGAACGGAATCCCATCGTAAGTTGGGGACTACCTATACTAATAAGTACATTCAAAACTACAAGAGCAGCAACTGAACCCCTACTAGCATCTTCTGGGACATACTTCCCAACATGTGGTCCTGGGACCAGCAGTATCAGCATGACCTTCCCCTGAGATCTTGTTAGGAATGTAAATGCTTGGATCCCACCCCAGACCTACAGATTCAGAAACTCAGAGAACAGAGCCCAGCAATTGGTATTTTAACAAGCCCTCCAGGTGATGCTGACACCTGCTCAAGTTAGAGGAAGTTAGTGTTCTGAAGAACCGTTCAGAGAGCTGCGCTTACGGCATCCTCTTCGAGATGTGCTTGGAGTTTAACACAAATTAATTGTTTGCAGCTGCAGCCTTAAAAGTCTCAAAGGATTAAAAGTTTTGTGCTAGAATTTTACACAGTGAAATGGGGCTGACCCTGGATATGGGCATTTGCTCAACTCAGCAAGCAGGATATTTTGAAAGAGGCTGGGATGGGAAAGGCAAATACTCTTATTAAGTGTAGCTTTGTGCTAATGTAAAGTCAGAAGGTGAGTTGTTATTGTTAAGTGCTGCCAAGTCGGCCCTGACTCATGGCAACACCATGTACAATGGGATCGGACGTTTGTAATCTATAGGGTTTTCAGTGGTTGATTTTCAGAAGTAGAATTGCCAGGCCTTTCTCCCTAGTCCTTGGGGACTCAGCCTGGTGGAAGTGACCTACTCAGTAAAAGGGTTAGAAGCACATGGAACCCAACAGCTCTTTGATCGGGCTCCAGATACTTGAAAGTGAGCCAGCCTGGATGGCTTGTTCATTCTGTTCTTAGAACAAAGAAGGCCCTTTTTGATACTTTAGTTTGGGGATGAAAACCTTCTTATTAAGACGCTACAAAAATCTCAGTTGACCTGATTTCATAAGTACCAATATCTTGCCTGTCAGTTTGTTATACTGTGATGGCTGGCATGTTACTGTGACGCTAGAAGCTATGCCACCAGTGTTTCAAATGCCAGCAGGGTCACCCATGATGGGCAGGTTTCAGCAGAGCTTCCAGACTAAGACAGACTAGGAAGAAGGACCTGGCAATCTACTTCTAAAAAACTGGCCAGTGAAAACCTTATGAATAGCAGTGGAACATTGTCAGATGTAGCGCCAGAAGTTGAGCCCCTCAGATTGGAAGACACTCAAAATAACACTGGGGAAGAGCTGCCTCCTCAAAGTAGAGTCGACCTTAATGATATGAGCTTTCAAGACCCTCATTTGCTGATGTGACACCTCTCGAAATGAGAAGAAACAGCTGCAAACATAATTATGATGTTGGCAAAGAATGTTGAATATACCACAGAGTGCCAGAAGAACGGACACATCTGTCTTGGAAGAAGTACAGCCAGAATCATCCCTAGAAGCAAGGATGGTGAGACTTCATCTCACACACTTTGGACATGTTAACAGGAAGGACAAGTCCCTGAAGAAGAGCATCATGCTTAATAAAGTAGAAGGTGAATGAAAAAGAGGAAGACCCTCAATGAGATGAATTGACACAGCGGCTCCAACAATGGGCTCAAACATAGCAGTGATTGTGAGGATGGCAGGGGACCGGGCAGTGTTTTGTTCTGTTGTACATAGGGTCGCTATGAATCAGAACTTACTCGACAGCACCTAACAACAACAACATCTAAAACTGAGCACCAAAAGGACTTTTTATAAAAGCAAGCTGTCTTATTCATTGCCACCTTGTGGCAGCTTAGCAACATAGCATCATCCAAGGTGAGCTGACACCTGCTCTCTGGGGCACTTGGGACATTTGTAGAGGCTCCCTTCTTGGCATGCCTTCCTCATCTTCTTTTTCCCAGTCTCCCTTTTGAGGAACTAATAAGCCACTAGTTGGTCTCATTGAGGTACCTGAGAAACCGGGTTGAATTTGGTCAATCAACTAACCTCTCTCTGGCCCCCATCTTCCTCCACTCAACCCCACACCCTTAAACTGGCCTTTAATACTCTGCAATCCCACCATGATTTGTTTTCGCAAAGGTGAAATGGGCTTCCCAGGCACTATATTAAAAGACGGCTTTTATTTTGTATTGCTTTACTTCACAAATCAAAAACACATCTCAAGCTGCTCCGGAATTGGGCACCAGTGCTCTGCAGAACAGCTCCCGAGGGGTCTCTGTACCATGAAATAGGGTGCCTGGCTTCCAAGAGGGCCACCGGATCTTCAAATGCTGCCCAATTAAGTTCCAGCCAGCAGGCTACCTCTGTGGGCCAAGGGGCTCTTCGAAGATAAGACAAAGCCTTCTATAGAAGACAGAGGTTTGCTTTAGCAATGAAATAAATCAAGAGCAGCCCATCCCATTTGCAAATGGAAATTATTCTAACAGGAGCCCCGCAGTCTTTTGAAAGGAAGAGTCACCATTTGATTGGAGGCAGCTGGCCTTTCTGCCCACTCCAGGACTCCCATGGTACTAACTGGGATTGAGAGATAAGGTGAGATGTCCTTATCACTGAGGAGGAGAGCATGTTTCCTCAATTCCCGAAGCTAATCCCAGGTGACTCACTCCTCCTGAGCCTCCCACGGGATCTGGAGGCACTAAAGGTACATTGTGCATTCCTATGACCCAGGTATTTTGCTGCCTTCATTAGAATGCTAATGACATTCTGTGATCTCCTTGCTGTCTAAATGGTGTGTTTCTCTGACTCATTTTACAGCAGGCTTGCTACCCTTTCCTGCACTCCCAGTGTAAGAGTTACCGGGGATCCAACTGTCCTTCCAGTTTCCATTGTTTTCTCTAATTTCAAGCACAATCTCCACCCTAGAAATCATAAAATCTTACTTAAGTCCTCATTGTTGTTAGTTACCATCAAGTCGGTTCCAACTCATGGCAACACTGTGTGTACGAAAATGTTGCACAGTCCCATGCCATCTTTACAATTGTTGATATGTATGAGTCCATTGTTGTGGCCACTGTGTATTTAGAGTGTCTTTTTTAACCTACAGTGCTCATCTGACAATGTTTTGTTGTGATCCATAGGATTTTCACTGGCTGATTTTCTGGAGTAAATCTCCAGGCCTTTCTTCCTAGTCTGTCTTTGTCAGGAAGTTCCGCTAAAACATGTCCACCATGGGTGACCCTGCTGGTGTTTTAAATACCGGTGGCATTGTTTCCAGCATTATAGTAACATGTCAGCCACCACAGTATAACAAACTGACAGACAGGAGGTGGTTGCCCAACTTAGAAATGGGCAAATTGAAAGTTGTATGACTGAGGGATTCCGGTCACCTCGACTCCTTTGCTAACTGTGTGGCACAGTTTTTTTTTTTTTTTTTTAATGTACCAAGATCTTAACAGTAGAGTTTCTTGACAGGTGTGTGGTACAGACAGAGTAACTCTCAAACTTTAAATGAAAAGCCTTTCAGTGAAAACCTTTCTGAGATAGACACCTGTCTTAGTTGCCTTGTGCTGCTATAACAGAAATACCACAAGTGGATGGCTTTAACAAAGAGAAATTTATTTCCTAAAGTAGGCTAAAAGTCCAAATTCAGGGTGTCAGCTCCAGGAGAAGCCTTTCTTTCTTCATTGGCTCTGGAGGAAAGTCCTTCTTATCTATCTTCCTCTGGACTAGAAGCTTCTCCACACAGGAACCCTGGGTCCAAAGGATACGTTCTGCCCCTGGTACTGCTTTCTCGGTGGTATGAGGTCCTCACTCTCTGCTCCCTTCTCTCTTTTATGTCCCAAAAGAAACCTGGCTTTAGACACAATCCAGTCCTGTAGATTGAGTCCTGCTGCATCAACACAACTGCCGATCATCCCCCCCCCCCTTTTTAACATCATAGAGGCAGGATTTACAACGCATAAGAAGATCACATTAGATGACAAAATGGTGGACAATCACACAATACTGGGAATCATGGCCAAGCTAAATTGATACACACATTTTTGCGGGACACAATTCAATCTACGACAAAACCCATGAAGGAAAACTCAAAATCCATTGTAACAGCAATACCTAGCCTCTGGTTCTTTTGGGGTCGCCTGCCCTCCTCTCCCATCTTCAAAATAGACTAAAGCAAGGATTCATGATTCTAATTAAAACAAATTAAAATGAGTCTTGAGAATTGTTAGGAAAGAGAGGTAGAGAATTGTTCCCTATAAAATCCTCAGATGTCACGAGATAGTGAAGTTTCTGGTTAACAGCTACCATGTGCCTGCTTCTGCTGTTGCTGTGTCTATTAAATTACTTGACAATTTTTTACATGTCTGTGCCTTAGATGTTTGAATTCTGTCTTGACACTCGGCAGCTTTGCCTTCTCTCACAGACCCCTCGAGGATCCCTTTCAGCCTAAGAGAGATACAGGCTACAGCTTCTGCTCTGCTCTCTGACCCTAACTGCCTGTGCTTGAGGTTTTCTGGGGCAATTCTTGCTCAGCCCTTAAGTCTCTCTCCAAGTTCAGAGCCAAATGAGAAGTAGGCACAGCAGTCAATTGATCCATGAATCAGCATCTGGAGATCACAGCGTTTTGTTTACTTACAAGAGGAAGATGGAGGATGAAACTAAGATGAGTGGCCACAATGAGTTTCTAAGTCTCTGTTGTTGTTGGGTGCTGTCGAGTTGATTCTGACTCATAGCAGCCCCATGTGACAGAGTGGAACTGCCCCACAGGGTTTTCTAGGGTGTAAGCTTTATGGAAGCAGATGACCAGGCCTTTCTTCCAAGGAGCCTCTGGGTAGGTTCAAACCACCAACCTTTCAGTTAACAGCTGAGCACTAAACCATTGCACCTAAGTCTTTAGAATTAAACTCACCCACAGGCAGAAAGGCAACTACAGGCCTTCCCGACAGAGGTAGAAGCAACCCTAGTAGCCACAGAGTGAAAGAGAATATTCCAGAAAGTACACAAGTCCATACAAGAGATCCTAGGAGAAGTGGCTGAGCCACCAGTGCCAAGATTCTTCTCTGTTGGGTAAGTAGGAATGAGAAGAGAGGCCACGGTCCACATCCCCGCTCCCCACAAAATAATTCTCCGGCTTGTTCTCTTAATCTGTTGGGTTTAAGCATTAAGCCGTGGTCAACCAAGGCTGTGGTTGCCTCTTCAGAGAGAAAATTGGCATCCATCAGGGCAGCCCTGCCACCACAGCCATGCAGACACCCTTCAACACCAACTACTGTGCCTTGGTGCACCCCTTGGCACCACAGGCAGACAGTTCAGCATTTGGTTCCAGAAGGCTCTTAAATGTTAAAAGCAGTATATTAATAAAATTAACCCAAGCCCTTGCTGGCCTTGGGATCAAAACCCACTTCCTATTCTGTTTCCCATCTCAAACTACACCCAGCCATGAGTCCAATATAGATCACCAGAGGCCATGCAATAAAATCAGATGATGCCATATTGATAACACAATAATAGGTACAATGCCAACTAGAGAGAGCTGTTCAAGATTTGAGTGTAACCCTTCTCCCATTGTGAATTTTCTGGAGAAATCTGAAACTTATACATTTCTCTTTCATAAATTAAAGTTTAAAGGAATGAAAGCCCTAATCTTTAAAGTTCAAAGACCACCTTCCCTGACTCTAGTTTGTGCTGGGATGCAATTCACTCGGGTAGAGTTGGGATTCTCCACAGTTGCAGTTGGGCATTTTCTTCTGGAGCGCTTAAGATTCCTTCAGGACTTCAAAATTCGAATTTGTTCTGTACCCAAGATCTCACATGCCCCACTTTTAAATAAGGGTACAAAAATTGTGTGCATCTATATATATGTGTGTGTGTGTATATATATATAAAGAGAGAAAGATATAAATATATATATACACACACACGTAAGTGTGTGTATATGTATATAATTGTGTATATGTGTATATATATGTATGCATGTATATATATGCAGTCCCTGCATGGTGCAAATGGTTAATGCTCTCAGCTGCTAACTGAAAGGTTAGAGGTTTGAGTCCACCCAGAAGTACCTCAGAAGAAGGTCCTGGCAATCTGCTTCTGAAAAGTAAGCCCTTGACAACCCTATGGAACATAGTTCTGCTCTGATGCACATGGGATTGTCATGAATCCGAATCGACCCTCTGGCAACTAACAACGACAATAACCTGAAAGCAGACCCTAATCAAGGAACTGAAGGCCAGTTAGGGTGGTGGCCCCAGAAACACTGGTTGTGGAATGGGAAAGTGAGCCAAGGAAGGGAAGGTAGCCAGTGAAGGATGCTGTATCCAGCAGGGTTCCACCGAGGGCAAATGAGGCTCAATGTCCCAGGACACTCTGGGAGACAGTGTAGAACATGGACCTCAAAGCTATCCCAGCTGAAGGGTGAGGAAGCTGAGGAATTCATCATCCAGCTCCCGTCTGTCTTTGACAAAGGCTCCCTGGGCTCCTGCTGGCTGAAAGCAAGCCCTCAGGTGCATACGCGTGCGGTGAGACACGGTTGGCATGGACAGGAGCAGTGAGTGCCGGTATGAGACAGGCAGAAACAGCATCTGCTACACACACAAAATTTAGAAAACAATATAGTCACTGGCTTAGATACCTTTTGCCAAGCAGAGTGATGTTGTAGAGCCCAGAACATAGAGCAATCCAGACGGACATTTCGATTGCCAAAGACCATATTAGGGACCCAGTGAGTAGATGGAAAATAGCCTGGTTTCAGCTTTCCCATGATGCCAGTGGTCCACACCTGTTGCCTGGAGTCCCCTATGTGTGTGGACTTTAACTGAATTGGGAGAAATCTCTGCAGAGGTTAATCATGGTAGTGCTAACCATCAAGGCAAAATACCAACAGTGGCAGCCCCAGTGACTAGTTTTACTTCTTTCTTACCCATCCCACACATTCAAAATCTCTTAATTCCTTTTTTTCTTTGAACTCTGGGCTGGAGGACTCTTTGTTTCTTTCATTTAGGGGGAGCCGGGTCTAGTGAGCACCTCCGTAACCCCTTGGTGCACTGCCAATTCTTGGTGCACCGCCATGCCTGGTGGAATTGCGTAGCTTTGAGGGACCTTGCCTCCTAGGAAGGCTTCTCCTCCCCATACCCACACACACTTCATCCTCTGTAGATTCCTGAATGGAAGCACTTTCCTTTTGCAAACCCCGATCAAGCCAGCCCTAGACTCACCTCCTCAATCTTGGACTTACCTCCTCAGTCTTGGCTTAGCCTCATCTCCCCCTTCTCTTTAGTTGTTTGTACCTTTTGCTAGAGACAGAGGATTCTCACAGAACCAGAATACCCATTCCATAGGCATCTTTCACCATCACCCTTGGATGGTGTTCTTGCACTGGCCCCTAGCTCAGAGGTTCTTAACTGGGGTGGGAGTGAGGGTCCATGTCTACCTAGGCTGCAGGGATGGGAATATTGTCCTAAATGAAACTGTATGCAAAATTGTGTGTGTGTGTGTGTGTGCGTACATATAGATGTTTTTCAAGTAGTAGGGTAGTACAAGGAGTCTCTGGGTGGTGCAAATGGGTAACATACTAGGCTGTAGACCAGAAGGCTAGAGGTTTAAGTCCACCCAAAAGTACCTTTGGAAGAAAGGTCTGATGATCTACTTCTGAAAAATCCATCTTTGAAAACTCTATGAGGCACAGTTCTACTCCGACACACGTGGAATTGCCATGAGTTGGAGTCAGCTTGACAGCAGTTAGTATCGGTTAGGGCAGTATAAAACTTTGAACACCTCGGGGCCCATGTCTCCCAAGAGATAGACAAACAACACAACAAGGTTTTGCTTTGGTAATTATTTGGTGAATTTCTCTTGGGATAAGGGCCAACCTTACATGGTCTATAACCAATATTACCTAGAAATAAGGAATATTTGCAAGATCAGGGAACATCCTACCTGCCTTTTTTTTTTTTTTTTAGCAACAGGCCACTACCAAGAGATGACTCTTCCCTGACCTCATCGCTGTTATTTCAAATCCACTTGAAGTAATTTGTAAGTGGGTTTGGTTAGCCCTGTCTAACTCTAAGTTTGAGCAAAAAGATGGCATACATTCCCAGCTTCAAGGGACAGTGTGGTGAACAGCATTTTGCCCTGTTTAACTCTTAATGGCCTCCCTTGGGAGAGGTTTATCATTTTGTTCCTGGCTCCAATGTGGTGCTCCCATTTGCTCTTCCCAGGCAAATACTCTCATGCAAATAGGAGACACAGCAGACGCTGGGAGATGCTGGGGAAGGCAGGCTGCCCCATCCTGCAGCATCCTTCTTCCTGCCATGCATCCACACCTGCCCTCTCCTTTCCTGGCCAGCCTCCATCCCTCTTCCTTCACATTTAATTTCTGTTTTCCCAAATTCTGATTGAGTTGAGGAATGGGATACAATTTCATGGTAAACTAGCAAAGGGCACTTGACTTAAACAGAGCTGCCGGGTGGCAGTGCCCTTGGTGATGATGGGGAGAGGGGAGCATGAAAAAATGATCTCAGCCATCACTTTCTAACTTTATACAGACCCCAGGTGTCAAGGGCTGGGAACGGAGGGCAGTCTGTTTGGACTTGCAAAGGAGAGACCTGGACAAGTGAGGTGCCTGTTGAACACCCCAATGTTGTCAAAATCAGAGTATGCCACAGTCCCAGCCCCTTCCAAGGCTTAGGCTCTAAAATAGGATCAAATACCCCCTCTTCATTGTACATGTTAGGTGGAAATTGTATTGTTACCTCAAAAAGGCAATCATTCCTCAAAAAGTTAAATGCAGCATGTTGTTGTTTGCTGCCCTCGAGTCAACCCTCAACTCACAGCGACCCCATGCACAATGGACCAAAACATTTCCTGGTCCTGCACCAACCCCATGATTGGATGCGGATCAAATTGTTGTGAGGCATAGGGTTGTCATGGGGTGATTTTCAGTAGTAGATGGCCAGGCCTTTCTTCCTAGTCCATCTTAGTCTGGAAGCTCTGCTGAAACCTGTTCAGCATCAGAGCAACACACAAAGCCTCCACTGACAGATGGTGGCTGTGCATGATGAGGTGCACTGGCTGGGAACTGAACCTAAGTCCCCTGCATGGAAGATGGAAATTCTACCACTGAGCCATCAATGACCCCTATAAACATACTATATATCCCAGCAATTCCACTGCTGGGTACATATCCCAAAGAATTGAAAACAGGGACACAAACAGGTACTTGTATTCTAACGTTCATTGTGGCATTATTCACAATAGCCAAAATATAGAAACAACTTAAGTGCCCATCAAAAGGTGAATAGTCGTATATGCAAACAATGGCATAGTGTTCAGCCATAAAGAGAAATAAAGTTCTAATACATGCTATGGCATGGAAGAGTCTGGAAAATACTATGTTGAGTGAAGTAAGTCGGACACAAAAGGTCAAATATTGTATGATCCCACTTATAGGAAATATCTAGAATATTATTAGTGATTACCAAGAGCCTTAGTGGCACAGTGGTTAAAAGCTTGGCTGCTAATCAAAAGGTCAGGAGTTTGAATCCACAGCCACTCCTTGGAAACCTTATGGGGCAGTTCTGTTTTGTCCTGTAGGGTCGCTATGGGTCGGAATTGACTAGACGGCAACAGGTTTGTTTTTTCTTTAATTGTATTTTAGATGAAGTTCTATAGAATAAACTAGTTTCTCATTTAACAATTAGTACACATATTGTTTTATGACATTGGTTAACCACCCCACAACATGTCAACACTCTCCCTTTTCAACCTTGTATTCCCTATTACCAGCTTTCCTGTCCCCTTCTGCCTTCTAGTCCTTGCCCCTGGGCTGGTGTGCCCCTTTAGTCTTGTTTTGTTTTATGTGCCTGTCCTATCTTTGACTGAAGGGTGAACCTCAGGAGTGACTTCATTACTGAGCTCAAAGAGTGTCCGGGGGGCTCTACTCTCAGGGTTTCTCCAGTCTTTCCCTGGCCAGCAAGTCTGGTCTTCCTTTTTGAGTTAGAATTTTGTTCTACATTTTTTTCCAGCTCTGTCTGGGACCCTCTATTGTGATATCTGTCAGAGCAGTCTGTGGTGGTAGCTGGGCACCATCTAGTTGTACTGGACTCAGTCTGGTGGAGGCCATGGTAGATGTGGTCCATTAGTTCTTTGGACTAATCTTTCCCTTGTATCTTTAGTTTTCTTCATTCTCCCTTGCTCCAGACGGGGTGAGACCGATGGAGTATCCTAGAAGGCCGCTCATAGGCTTTTAAGATCCCAGATGCTACTCACCAGAGCAGAATGTAGAACATTTTCTTTATAAACTGTTACGCCAATTGAGCTAGATGTTCCCTGAGACCACTGTCCCCACAGCCCTCAGCCCAGCAACTTGGTCCCTCAGGGAGCTACCATGGCTTTGTCTTGTGCAAGTAGTGCTGGCTTCCGCAGTATTGTGTACTGTCTTACCCTTCACCAAAGTTGAGGTTTGGGTTTTTTTGTTTGTTTGTTTGGATAACCCCTGAGAAGGAGGAAAGAAAAGTTATTACCTAAGGGACACTGAATCCTGTTAAAGGTGATGGAAAAATTTGGAAACAGATAATGGTGATGGTTGCACAGTATGGTGGATGTAATTCATGTCACTGGGATGTACATGTGAAAACGGTTGAAATGGACTGCTTATCCATGGCCAGCTTAGGGATTAGCCTCTGCAGAAGCATATGGTTACAAACAACCAAGACAGGCTGAAAACAAAGAGGTTTTTGGAAGGACTCAGGGCCCACCTGGACCAGGGAGAAGCCAAGGTTAGTGAGGATCCGGCAAAAGAAGCCCAGCCCTAGAATCATGACAGGACAGCCTGGGGGTCACCTGCTC
The DNA here is from genome assembly GCF_030014295.1 of Loxodonta africana. Classification (NCBI taxonomy): domain Eukaryota; kingdom Metazoa; phylum Chordata; class Mammalia; order Proboscidea; family Elephantidae; genus Loxodonta; species Loxodonta africana. The sequence goes on from NC_087344.1 coordinate 49,069,654, forward strand.
CATCTTCTGTCCTCAGAAGACAGCATTTGATTGGCTGATCTTTGCTCATCTCTGGGTGCACTGGAGTGCTGAGAAGGAGATCTGACTTCTTCAGCTTCCCTAGTGCAAGGTCATCATTTGAAATTGCCTCCTCCCCAAGACTATGCATGATGAGGCATTCGTAATTCCCCAAAGGGAAACTGGAGTGCTTCAGAAAGAGGGGAGTGTTTGCTGGGAAGCTGACACACACACACTGAATACACACACAGAACAACTGTACACACACACACAATAAATACACACTTTTTAAAAAAGTATGGGACATATCCCTACACATGAGAAGCTGAAAAGACACGATGTCCTACACAAGGTTATTAGCAAATAAGGCAGCAGTATATATTACAGCTTTGTTCTACCAGTACAATAAAGCGCTAAATTGTGCAGAACAGACATTTACAGAGTGGGAGGTCCTTCAAAGAGAGGAGGACATGGAGAAAGGAGAGGTCAGAGTCAGCTGGTGCTTCAGGGAAGGTTCACCAGAAGGTGCTGTTACCCAACCCCTTCATTATACAGATGGGGAAGATGAGAGCCAGAAAAGGGTCTTGAAAGATGAATAGGGGACAGAAAATTGAAAATAGGCAGATGAGAAAATTCTAGTGGAGGGAAAAGGATAATGGTATGGATGAATGATGCACTGTTGGAATCCACCAGAATTCTAACCACTTTTCCTGGGAAGATCACACTGCAGAGCCCACCAGCCCTGGGTGTGAATCTTCACTCTGCTACTTATGGGCTGTGGGACACTGAACAAGCTACTCATTGCTTTTCGATCTCACATTACCTAAATGATGGAGCAAATAAATCCTACCTCACAGGGTAGGATAAAGCATGGAAACTGCCTGGCGCATGCTTGGCCCATAGTAAGGATTCGACAAATGCCAGTTCCCTTTTTCTTCCTCCTTAATTCCCTCTTCTTTATCCTAAATTGTGTTGGTTGATGGGTGAGAAAGATTTTAGACTCACAACTTGAGGAATAAAACCAGGAAGGTCCAGTTTAATAACTGCAGAAAGTGAAAAAAAAAAAAAAAAAAAACCCAAACCCATTGCCATCGCGTCAACTCTGACTCATAGCAACCCTATAGGGCAGGGTAGAACTACCCCATACGGCTTCCAGGGAGAGCCTGGTGGATTCCAACTGTTGACCTCTTGGTTAGCAGCTGAACTCTTAATCACTGCACCAGCAGTGTTCTTCCCCAAGGGAAATGTGGGGAGTCTGGCCTTGCCTGTGTCATACATCTGCAGGGCAACTTCTTTTTTATATAATAATTGATTTTATTTGCTGTTGTTATTGAGAATGTACACAACAGAACATACGCCAATTCAACAATTTCTGTGTGTACAATTCAGTGACACTGATTACATTCTTTGAGTTGTGCAACCATTCTCATCCTCTTTTTCCAAGCTATCCCTCCCCCATGAACATAAACTCACTGCCCCCTAAGCTTCCTCTCTAATCTTTCAAGTTGTTGTTGTCAATTTGATCCCACTTAGATAGTTCTTAAAAAAGTACAATGCTCAAGGCAGATATTCTTTATTAGTTAAACTAGTTTATTTTAATTTATTGTTTGGTTTTAAGAAGACTTCAGGGGGTATTTTGGCTTAAAGTTTAAAGATTATCTCAGAGCAATAGTTTCAGGGGTTCATCCAGCCTCCATGGCTCCAGGAAGTCTGGATTCCATGAGAACTTGAAATTCTGTTCTGCATTTTCTCATTTTCAACCAGGGGATCAGAAGATTCTTTGATCAAAATGTTCAGTAATGGTAGCTATGGGACAACTTTGAGAAGTATGTTCTGTTCACATGCTTTTCTCTGGGCTTCTATGTTCTCCTCTGTATGAAGAGACTTCCCTTGGGTTTCTCGTAAGCATTGGCATCTTGTTACAAACGCAGTCACTATAGACTTCATTTAATTTTTCTTTTTTTTTAATGATTTTATTTTTACCCAAAGCACAGCAGGGGCAGGCAAAGGCATGAGAGTACAAAAAAATTGCTCATTTTTAATAGAACTTCAGGGTTTGGGGTTTATGATTACAAATAGTCCCTGACTTGACAAACTGCACTTGAGACTGTCTTTTTGGTTTTTTACATCTTATTGTTAGTAATATGTACTACATACAATGTCACAGCACATAACTTGCTGATGACATCCTATCTGTAAGTTTATACATCACAAATGTTTCCAACCCACAAAGACAAATAGAGATTGAATTTATAAAGATACTGATAATAAAAGGCAATAATAATGAAAACTAAAAAAAAAAAAAAAAAAAAGGAAGTGTTCAACTTATGTTAGAACTGACTTACAACAGAGCCATCGGAATGGAACCCCGTCATAAGTTGGGGATGACATATTCATCAAGGCCCTCAAGGTGTAGCAAGTGGTCATTTGACTGAAGCATGACCTGGAATGGTGGGCACTGAGGAGTTAGTGTGCAGAGAAGAGTGAGTAAACTTAGCCAACAGGCCAGCATAACAGCCCTGGTTCCTGGCGTCTTCTCTATTCACACGTGCACTCACTTTCGTTAAATTATCCTTGGCTGTGTTTTATGGGGGAAATTATATGCTAGAGTGAGGACTGAGCATCAGGGGATTCCCAGAAGTCCTGGGAAATAGCCATCTCTAGGTCTGCTGTTGGAGGTCACAGATTTAAATGTCTACAAGGGCCAGGCAAGTGATGGTAATGAGTAAAGCAGGCCAGGAATTACTGTTTGCTAATTCCCATTCTTCTGGAAATATGCACCTCCTTTACTCGGCTTTCTATTTTCCCATTTTTGATGGAGATATTGGTAGAGAAAAATGTTACTCTGTCATAAGGCAGGAAAAGTGCTCCTTAGCCATAATGTAAAGGAATAATTGAGAGTGCAAATTTTCAATCACTGCTTAATTAAAAATAATAACACTACCAACAACCACACTGTGCAGGCCAACTTTAGTCTGAAGAGTGCTAGTTTAAGATATCTGGTCTACCATGTATATAAAGTCTGCTTAACCACCTGCACTCCACATTTAATAATCTATATACCATAAGTCCAAACCAAGAATATAAATGGAGAGGAAAAAATACATAAAACTTCTATCGTAGCATCTTCTGTTGTCATATTCAACAAAGACATAAAAAGACCTTGCAAAAAAAAAAAAACTAATAACATTTATAGCATGTATTTTTGAATTTTTTTTTTTTTTTTATTATAGTGAGGAAACCCTGGTGGCGTAGTGGTTAAGTGCTACAGCTGCTAAGTAAGAGGTCGGCAGTTTGAATCTGCCAGGCGCTCCTTGGAAACCCTATTGGGCAGTTCTACTCTGTCCTATAAGGTTGCTATGGGTCGGAATCGACTTGACGGCGGTGGGTTTTTTTGGTCATTATAGTGAGGCTCTGGTATATTTCACATGCAACGAGCCCTTTCCTTTAACTGGACAATAGGGTGGCATAAGCTTATACAGGAAATTCTCCATGGAGCTTTACAGAATTGAGAAATTTGGGGTTAATTTTCCCTATGTGCACCAAGGGGCTAGGGGAAAGAAGGATAACCTTACTGAAGGATGGAAGTAGAGGGTTTTCTTATTGGGGCTTTTTTTGTTTGTATTTAAAAGAAAAAAAATAATCTGACCCATATTTCACTCTTATTAAATTTCATACAATTTATCATTTGTTTATCAGCAACCAGTTCAGTTGTCATAAAGATATCAAGTACCAATCATGCTCTGGGAATAGCATCTCTGTTTCTGATTTAGAAGTTCTCTCTCGCAACTAAACTCCGATAAAATACTTGAGGGCAGAGATACTATGTCCCATTGTCTTTTGGATTGCCTAGATTATCTGGGACATCCTTCCTTGCGTTATGTGTCTTATCTCTCCTTGGAGAGAAAGAATGTGTTTATTCAGCTTTGTATCCCAGCCTAGAGGTACTGTCTTGCCCAAGGTGGGTGAGAGCTCAGTTAATGGCTGTTTACTGAGTACAGAAATGAATTCTGACTGTAGCACCTAGATCATCATTGAAGATAACAGTGGCAACCACAAAAATGACAAATAAATCACCTATTTTACACTATATTTTGAAGTAGAAAATGAGAAGGCCATTGTCTCCTCTGGAATGTGGAGGTGTTGGCCATCCTTGTTCAAAAAGAAAAGAGGTATGTATTAGTTATCTATTGCGGTGTAACAAATTACTCCCAAAACTTATAGACTTAAACAACAAACCTTTATTATCTCACAGTTTCTGGAAGTCAGGAATCTGGGAATGGATTATCTGGGTGCCTCTGGTTCAGAGTCTGTCTTAGTCATTTAGTGCTACTATAACAGAAATACCACAGTGACTGGCTTTAGCAAAGAGAAATTTACTCTCTCATAGTCTAGGAGGCTAGAAGTGCAAATCTGGGGTGCCGACTCTCGGGGAAGGCTTCCTATCTCTGTCGGCTCTGCAGGAAGGCTCTTCTCATCAATCTTCCCCTGGTCTAGGAGCTTCTCCATGCAGGGACCCTGGGTCCAAAGGATGCACCCTGCTCATGGCACTACTTTCTTGGGTATGAGGCCCCCTTATCTCTCTGCTCCCTTCTGTCTTTTATATCTCAAAAGAGATCGACTCAAGATACAACCTAATCTTGTAGATTGAGTCCTGCCTCAACATAATTGCCTCTAATTCTGCCTCATTAACAACATAGAGGTAGATTTACAACTTGTAGAAAAATCACATCAGATGACAAAATGGTGGAAAATCACGCAATACTGGGAATCATGGCCTAGCCAAGTTGACACACATTTTGGGGGACACAGTTCAATCCATAACAGTGCCCAACAAGTTACTGTTGAATGAACCAGACGCCAGGAGTCAGGTAATGTCTCAACAGACCAGGTTCCTTCATATTGGCTGTTGGTCCTGGCTCCCCATGGCAGAGCCAGTGATGAACATTACCACAAGTTCAGGGCAAAATGTGAGCTTGAAATACCTTAAGAGCCAAAGCAGATAAGTGTGTTTACATAAATACGTGCCTGTGGGTCGTATTTATGTAAACACACTTCCCCTATTGTGGACCTCATCAGATTTCATAATAATTACATGTTTATTTCAGTCTTTCCTGCTGTTGTTGTTGTTTCCTGCCATCGAGTCAGTTCAGACTTACGACGACCCCACGTGTGCAGAGTAGAACTGCTCCATAGAGATTTCAAAGCTGTGGCCTTTTGGAAGCAGATCTCCAGGCCTGTCTTCCAAGGAGCTTCTGGGTAGGTTTCAATCACCAACCTTTTGGTTAGTAGTCAAATGCTTTACCATTTGTACCACGCAGGGACTCCTTGATAGCCTGTGGGTTCCCTCAAGGTAGGACAGGGTCTGTCTTGTTTATTGAAGCGTCCCTGGCGCCTGGCACAATGCACACCTCTTAGTCGATGTCCAATAAGTATTTGTTGAATAAATGAATGAGGAAGCAATCCTAGAAACACATCTAACTTAAAATTTGACTCAGTCTTTGAAGGGTCTTAAGTTAGCCAACACTGTAAAAATCCAGACTTGAAAAAGAAGGAAGCTATGGCAACGCTTGTTTCCTTTTTGTTTTTCAAACTGGGTGGCCCCGTTATTTGTTTCCTGCCTGGCAGTTAAAGTGACGGGACTCCCTCAAGCTTTGGCCCAATTCCTTAGCTTAAAAGCTAGAGAGGAGTAGACTCCACTGGGCACTGTCACTTCCTCTGTATACCAGTGACACCCTTCACATGCCTGCTATTTCTCCCCACCCTCTTGTCCCTGGCCCTCTGCTGCCCTGGGAGTTAAATTCAGAGAGTGTGTTTGAGTGTGGGCATGGGGGGATATGGATGTGGATGTATGCGTGTATGTTTGTGAGTGTGGAGTGTGTATGCATGGGGTATGTAATTGTGTGGGTTTTTGTGAGTATAGGTGGTTTGTGAGTATAAGTATCTGTGTGTGAGGGAGTGTGCTTGTGTGTATGTGTGAGTATGCATATGTGAGTATGGGTGGGGAACTGTGGGGGTGGGGGTGCAAGTGTGTGAGTGTGTGTACGTGTGTGTGACTGTGTGTGCGTGTTTTTGTGTGAGTGTGGAGTGTGGAGGCTGTGAGTATGCGATGGGGGTGTTTGTGTGTGAGTATATGTGGGTTTGTGAATGTGTGTGAGTGTCTGCATAGGTATACAATGTGTGTGTGAGTATGTGGGTATGCATGTTTGTGTGTTGGGGTGTGTGCATGAGTGTAAGTGTGCATGTTTGTGTGGAATATAAAAAAGAGTGTGCGTATGTGTGCATTTGTGTGAATGTGGAGTGTATGTTTGGGGTGTGTGTGGATGTGGGTGTTTGTGTGTGAACATATGTAGTTTTGTGAGTGTGCAAGTGAGCATCTGTGTGTGTGTATGTGTATGGGTAGGCTGGGTGGGTGGGAGTGTAAGGAGTGAAGGTGAGTGAGCATGTGTGAGAGTATGTGGGTATGTTGTGTGTGTGAGTGTGGGGCATGCGTGTGCATGAGTATGTGTGTGTGTGAGCCTGCACAGGTTCTGGGATCTCTCGCTCCTTCCTCTGCATCATGCTCCCATGAGCCAAAGCTTTCTGTGTGATTAATGTGAAGCAGACATGTGGTCAAGGGGAAGAAAACAGGCAAGAGGCCTCTGTACTTTTTCCCTAATCAGGTTAACCCCCGGTAGGGTGAATCTAAATCAAGGATGACACACCGTTTTTATCTCTTATGCCAATTCCAATCAACTGGTTTTGGCTGCCTGGGCTGCTGTGTCATGAAGGACTCTGAGGCTGGGTTCCAGCTCAGAGGGGAGGCATGCCACAATCAATTAAGAATGCCTGCCATGGGCGCGGGAAGGCTGAGGAGCAAAGCACAGGCCGTATATAAGCCCCAGCGGGAGATGCCGATCCAGTGCCCTCGCAGCCATAGAAGATCTAGAATGTTCTGGCTTCCAAGGGAAAGCAAGGGTCCTTGATTATTGCAACATAAACACATGTCTAGAAAGCCTCAGTACAGAGAATAATTGGGTGGTGTTTGCACAAACAGAAAGAGAAGGAAGGAAGAAAGGCAAGACTTGAGCTGCTGTCACCCATATTCTAATTTCTAGGGTTTTTTTTCTTTTTCTTTCTTTCTTACATTCATATGATCCCATGGAAACCAGTGTCGCATAGGTAATTAATACTCAACAAGTAGAGTGAGCGTTAGGCAGGTAATCTGTTTAAAGCAGGGTTGGCAAATCTGTTCTCTCTTGTCCACCAGCTCCAATCTCTCGGTGGGGGCTGCCCTCAAGCCCCTGAATTCTCAAGCCCTGGGGGCTGATTAGCTGGCACCACGTATCTGTGCAATTATGTAGCACTGCCATCCCGACAGGGTGCAAAGGGTAACTATCATCTCCAAGACACCACCTGGCCAAGAGCCCGGGGACACGTGATCCCCTCTGCCTTTTCCACCCAAGCCCCATGCCGGCTGTCCAGCCTGACCGGCCCCACAAGGCCACCCACAGGCTGTGGGCATTGTCTGGGGTCTCATTCATTCATATGGTCAAAGGTGCCCAGCCCGGCTGGCCACACACACAGCCTGGCAACGGCCAGATGCTTGAGTATGGCAGGGAGGTTTTAGAGGGGTGTGCTCCCCACGGATATTGGCTTCTCCCCCTCTGACTCTGCTCAGACCTCAAAGGGCACCATGGCCAACTTAGACCCTAAACAAGATTGCCCAGGCCGTGTACCGGGAGCCTGTATCCTGGCCACCGGATGGCCAGATGGTCAGTGAGCACTTAATGTAGGCCTGAGTGGGATACCCTGCCCCTCCTCGCTTATGGTCTTTTCCCTAATGTCCTGTGCATCCCCATGCAGGACACCCCTCTGTCCCCCAATACCAGGCCTTAGTCCCACAGACGATTGAGGAAGATGCTGAGTGCCTTCCTCCTCAGGACCCTCTGATCAGAAAGTCAGAAATAGGGCCTCTTAGAAAAATAGATTCCGATTCATAGCAACCCTATAGGATAGAGTAGAACCGTTCCCATAGAGTTTCCCAGGAGTGCCCAGTGGATTCGAACGGCTGACCTTTTGGTTAGCAGCCATAGCACTTAACCACTACACCACCAGGGTTTCCAGGAAAAGAGAGGAATTCCCTTTATATGGCATTTTACGACGCTCCAAGAGCATTCCGGCAAAGCTGGTCTCATCACAAAATGGATCTCATTAAAGCACAAAACATCTCCAAGGTGGCAGTTTAGGCCCATTTTTCAATCAAGAAGTGAGTTTCAGAAATGTCAAATGATTTGCCAAGTTGAGGCTCAAACCACCAGCCTCCCTGACTCCACCTCATGTTTTCCCACAGAGCCAGGCTGTCTGGTCTCACTTCCCATCTGTGGCTCTGGTGGCTGTGACAGTGGTTTCTAGGACAGGTTTTTGTGCCTTGTGAAGGTTGCCATTGCTTCTTTGTTGTTGTTATTGTTGTTAACTACCATCAGTTGGACCCTGACTTGTGGCAGTCCCGTGCACAACAGAGCAAACCGCTGCCCAGTCCTACGCCATCCCCATGATCGGTAGGGGATCCGATTATTGTAATTCATAGGGTTTTCACTGGCTGACTTTCAGAAGTAGATCACCAGGCCTTTCTTCCTAATCTGTCTTACTCTGGAAGCTCCGCTGAAACCTGTTCAGCATCATAGCATGTGCAAACCTCCCCTGACAGACAGGTGGTGGCTGCATACGAGGTGCATTGGCCAGGAATCATACCTGGGTCCCATGCATGGATGGTGAGAATTCTACCACTGAACTATCACCGCCCTCATTCATTGCTTCTTAGTCCCACAGTAATCCAGTTTCCTCACCGAAATCCAGCAACAAACAGAGTCTGCCTGTTGTGTTAAGCATTACCCTCTCCCAGCTGCCCTTTCTCTTCTTCAGGGTTCTCATATGCCTAGGAGGGACAAGATACTAAGATAATCGCAATTTAATTGGAATTAGGTTATTTGTTGCCCTCCTCTCAACTGAGGAAGCAGGACAGGACTAAAGCCAGCACAAGCAAAGAAAGGGGTGCTGATGGAGGGAGGCAGGAATGAATCCCACCTACTTACTTCAGGACTCACCCTGATAGTCGTCATCCAGGTATGGCCAGCAACATACACATTCTGCATGTACCTAAACCAAAACCAAAACCCACTGCCATTGAGTCGATTCTGACTCATAGTGACCCCATAGGATAGAGTAGAACTGCCCCTTAGGGTTTCCAAGGAACACCTGGTAGATTCGAACTGCTGACCTTTTGGTTAGCAGCCGTAGCTCTTAACCACTACGCCACCAGGGTTTCTGAATGTAGCTAGGAAGGGATTAAAATAAATTAATTAAGAAAACAGAAGCTGCCAACATTCCTGGGAGGGACCTGCTTGGCTCTATGGCCATCAGCCTGACGTGCTCTCTGGGGGAAAGCAAGAGGCGACTTTTAGCTTTGGATATGCTTGTTCTGCTACAGATCCACCAGATGTTAAATAGCAAGGCTCTTTTACTCCTTGCAAGGAAGAGAAGTAAAAATGCCTTGGTCTTCCTTGTATTTTCCCAAAAGTCCAGGCTACCATGGCAGAGGGCTGAGAGTGGAGAATGTGTGCCCAGGACTTAGGGAGGGATGCCTAGATTTCTCCCAGATAACCCTGGAAGCTTCACTGTGAGTGTGGGAGGTTTTCCTCCTCTTGTCCACTTGCTAAGTGCTGTTCCACTTACGTATTTTGAAGGCAGTGGGGTCTGTATCAGTCAGGGTTCTCCAGAAAAACAGGACTAGTAGGGAAAGAGAGAGAAAAAGAGCAAGAGAGGGAGCACATGCAAGCATGCAAGAGAAGAAAGAGAGAGACAGATTGATTGATTTTAAGGAATTGGCTCAGGTAATGGTGGGTGCTGGCAAGTTCAAAATCTGTAGGCAGGCCAGCAGGCTGGAAACGCAGGCACGATTTCTTCTCCAGGAAACCTGCCCTTTAGGTCTTCAACTGATTGGAAGAGGCCCACTCACGTTAACAAGAATAATCTCCTTTACTCAGAGTCAGCTGATTATGTTTGTACTTGTAGTTCTATAGGCATTAATCACATGTACAAAATACCTTCACAGCAACAACTTGATTAAAGAACTGGGTGTTGTAGCCCAATCAGGAGTCCCTGGGTGGTGCAAAGGTTAATGTGCTCAGCTGTTAATCAAATGGCCGGCAGTTCAAGTCCACCCCTAGGCACCTCAGAAGACAGGCCTGGAGATCTACTTCTCAAATATCAGCCATCGAGAACGCTATGAAGCACAGAGTTCTACTCTGCACAACTGGGTTGCCGTGAGTCAGAATCAACTGATACAGCCTAGCCAAGTTTATACATAAGACTAACCATCACAGAGGCCAATGATTTTTATCTACCCTGCTGACATGAACCCCAATTTATCAGGCCTAGAATATTAGTCTAGGACTGCCATTCCAACCTGTAATCCCTGTAATCCCACTTCAACACCTTCCTGTGTACGAAGCTTCCTTGACCACCCCAGGCTTTACCTTATTTGAATCTCTATGTCGATTAACCTTCATGTGTCTGTCAGTTTCTCGTACTGTGGGGGCTTGCCTGTTGCTGTGATGCTGGAAGCTATGCCACCGGTATTCAGATACCAGTAGGGTCACCCATGAAGGAGAGGTTTCAGCTGAGCTTCCAGACTAAAATAGACCAGAAAGAAGGACCCAGCGGTATACATCTGAAAAGAATTAACCAGTGAAAACCTTATGAATAGCAGTGGAACACTGCCTGACATAGTGCCAGAAGATGAGCCCCGCAGGTTGGAAGGCGCTCAAAATACGACTGGGGAAGATCTGCCTTCTCTAAGTAGAGTTCACTTTAATGACCTGGATGAAGTCAAGCTTTTGGGACCTTCATTTGCTGATGTGGCATGACTCAAAATAAGAAGAAACAGCTGCAAACATTCATTAATAATTGGAACGTGGAATGTATGAAGTGTGAATCTAGGAAAATTGGAAATCATCAAAAATTAAATGGAGTGCATAAACATTGATATCCTAGGCATTAGTGAGCTGAAATGAACTGGTATTGGTCATTTTGAAACAAGCAATCATATAGTCTACTATGCTGGGAATGACAACTTGAAGAGGAATGGCGTTGAATTCATCTTCAAATAGAACATTTCAAGAGCTATCCTGAAGTACAACACTGTCAATGATGATAGGATAATATCCATGGGCCTACAAGGAAGACCAGTTACTACGACTATTATTCAAATTTACGCAGCAACCACTAAGGACAAAGATGAAGAAACTGAAGATTTTTACCAACTTCTGCAGTCTGAAATTGATCAAACATGCAATCAGGATGCACTGATAATTACTGGTGATTGGAATGTGAAAGTTGGAAGCAAAGAAGAAGGATTAATAGTTGGAAAATGTGGCCTTGGGGATAAAAGAATGCCAGAGATCACATGATAGAATTTTGCAAGACCAATGATTTCTTCATAGCAAATACAGTTGCGGTTTATTCACCAAAATAAACAGAAACTATACACATGGACCTCACCAGGTGGAATACACAGGAATCAAATCGATTACATTTGTGGAAGGAGACAATGGAAAAACTCAATATCAGTCAGAACAAGGCCAGACGCTGACTGTGGTACAGATCATCAACTGCTCATATGCAAGTTCAAGTTGAAACTAAAGAAAATTAGAAAAAGTCCACAAGAGCCAAAGTACAACCCTGAGTGCACCCCACCTGGATTTAGAGACCATCTCAACAATAGATTTGATTTGTTGAACACTAGTGACCGAAGACTAGATGAGTTGTGGAATGGCATCAAGGGCATCATACATGAAGAAAACAAGAGGTCATTAAAGAGACAGGAATCAAAGAAAAGACCTAAATGGATGTCAGAAGAGACTCTGAAACTTGCTCTTGAACATCAAGTAGCTAAAGCAAAAGAAAAAATAATGAAGTAAAAGAGCTAAACAGATTTCAAAGAGTGGCTCGAGAAGACAAAGTAAAGTATTATGATGACCCGGGCAAAGACTGGAGATAGAAAACCAAAAGGGAAGAACACACGCGGCATTTCCCAAGGTGACAGAACTGAAGAAAACATTCAAGCCTCAAGTTGCAGTACTGAAGGAACAGACTATCAGAATTAGAGGAAGACTCATTAACAACCTGCATTATGCAGATGACAGAACCTTGTTTGCTGAAACTGAAGAGGACTTGAAGCACTTACTGATGACAAAGACCACAGCCTTCAGTATGGATTACACCTCAACATAAAGAAAACAAAAATCCTCACAACTGGACCAATAAGCAACATCATGATAAATAGAGAAAAGATTGAAGTTGTCAAGGATTCCATTTTACTTGGAGCCACAATCAATGCCCATAGAAGCAGCAGTCAAGAAGTGAAAAGACTCGTTTCACTGGGCAAACCTGCTGCAAAAGACATCTTTAAAGTGTTGAAAAGCAAAGACGTCACTTTGAAGACTAAGGTGAGTCTGACCCAAGCCATGGTGTTTTAAACCACCTAATATGCATGTGAAAGCTGGATGATGAATAAAGAAGAGGTAAGAAGAACTGACGCATTTGAATTGTGGTCTTGGCAATAAATATTGAATATACCATGGACTGCCAAAAGAAAGAACAAATCTGTCTTGGAAGAAGTATAACTAAAATGCTCCTTAGAAGCAAGGATGGCAAGATTACATGTCACATACTTTGGACATGTTATCAGGAGGGACCAATCCCTGGAGATGGACATCATGTTTGGTAAAGCACAAGGCCAGCGAAAAAGAGGAAGGCCCTCAACAAGATGGATTGACACAGTGGCTGCAACAATGGGCTCGAGCATAACAATTGTCAGGATGGTGCCGGAACAGGCAGTGTTTCGTTCTGTTGTACATGGGGTCGCTGTGAGTGGTAACGGACTCAACGACACCGAACAAAAATAACAATGTTGATTAAGGATAGTTTATGTCTGTAAAGTGCTTCTATAACAGAGCCTGGGATATAGTAAGCACTCAATAAACATTAGCAATTTTATTGGCAATGTGATCCTTCAAATCGGCAACATCCGTTCTTCCCCTTAATCATACTCTCTGAAGCTTTTGATGTATATATTATGACAGCATTCAAACAGTGTTCTGTAATTAATTACTATTGCTTCTAAGCGCAAACAAAAAGAGAAAATCTGGGCACAGTCCCCAGCACAAATGTCTCTCTGGCAGATGCAGCAGACTGCCCTATAGTCTTGGAAATGCTGCAGAAGCTTGAAAATGGCAATTCCGCCCTTTCCTATGAGGCCAGAGTGCTGTCAGGACTCAACCCAGCCCAGCATGCATCTTACATGATGCCAGCCCATGGGAACAAATCATGTTGGGGCAAAGCCTTTTCCATCCCCTTCTGGACACACAGAAGGACCATACTTCCCAGCCCCCCGGCAGTGGCATGTTTAGTTCTAGTCCATGGGATGTGAACAGAACTGATGTGCACAGATGTCCGGACCCAGCCCCTTGCAGAAAACAAACTAAAGAAACCCACCTTCCAGGTCAACCCTCCATCCATAGGGTTGGATGAGCTTTCCACAGCCACAGGGTGGGAAGTGAAGCATTCCAAATTCCGCGGTGACATCAGAGACTCTGGAGGGAGCCAGGGCCCCAAGTCACCCTTGGAGGACAGCCACCCAGAAGAGCTACCCAACTAACATGTCTACTGAACCTTTGCATAAGCAACAGCCATTTTTAATTATATTAAGCTATCAAAATTTGGGGATTCCAGTCACAGCCTCAGCTTACCCTAGTTAACACAGTTAACTGGTCTCTCGTTATATGGGGCAGAAACTAACAATGAAAGTTACAGAATGTGTCACCCAACAAGTCCTGATGAACTAGGGCAGTGGTTTATATACTTTTCTTTACCATCAAAATTTGTCGTACAAGTAAAATGTTACTGACAAGCATAAGCAAATAAAACCGATAGAATTCGTGCTGCTCTGAGTGAAGCCCTGTTGTGGGTCAGAAATTTCTCTTCAGCTCCACCCTCAAGGAGACCTGGATATTCCCAGGAGCTGTGGGCTGTGGCTCTGCTGATTCTGCAAAATGCAGTTCTGATCGCTTGCTGAAGCCTTTAAATGATATTATCTTCACTTCAGTTAAATCTAAGAACGCCTAAGAGGGCTGCCTACCTGGGAATTCTCTGTCTTGACCATGTTGTGTGTCCCAGTACAAGAGTCCAAGTATAAGGGTACAAGAGGCCCAGAGGTAAAGATCTGGGCTCCAACCTTTTCTTAGGATATCAATGCACAGTGGCCCCTTGAGAAAGACCCATCCCCTCCTGGGCTTCTGTTTCCCATCTGTTGTGAGGTTTTGAGCCAAATCAGAGATCACAAGCTGGTAGCTGGCGGGGGGCGGGGGGGGGGGAGGTGTGTATCCTGCAGATGTGTGTGTTACTTGGCTTGCAAAATGGTATTATAATTTTTTTAAGTTCATTCTCATCTGTCAAAAATTAGGATTTTGGCATAAAAAAATCTGACTGCTCTTGAAAAGTATGGCGACACAGGACCTGGGTTCCCTCAGGGCAACCACTGGCTTTCCTCTGTATTCATGACATATGCTCTCTAGTGCACAGATTCACCCCACCCCAGGTCATCCATTCATTTCCATTACCTGCTTGGCCCTTATTGGCACTTGAGTTTGAGACCCCTACCCATTGCTGTCGAGCTGATCCTGACTCAGAGCAACCCTACATACAATAGAATGAAACACTGCCAGGTCCTGCACCATCCTCACAATCATGATTATGCTTCAGTTCATTGTTGCAGCCACTGTGTCAGTCCATCTTGTTGAGGGTCTTCCTCTTTTTTGTTGACCCTCTACTTTACCAAGCTTGATGTCTGTCTCCAGAGACTGATCCCTCCTGATAACATGTCCAAAGTATGTGAGACGTAGTCTCTCCATCCTTGCTTCTAAGGAGCATTCTGGTTGTACTTCCTCCAAGACAGATTTGTTCATTCTTTTGGCAGTACGTAGCATATTCAGTATTCTTCACCAACACCAGAACTCAAAGGCATCAATTCTTCTTGGGTCTTTTTTATTCATTGTCCAGCTTTCCCATGCATATGAGGCAATTGAAAACACCATGGCTTGGGTCAGGCTCACCTTAGTCTTCAAAGTGACATCTTTGCTTTTCAACACTTTAAAGAGGTCTTTCCCAGCAGGTTTGCCTAATGCAATGTATCTTTTGATTTCTTGACTGCTGCTTCCATGGGTGTTGATTGTGGATCCAAGTAAAATGAAATCCTTGACAACTTCAATCTTTCCTCCATTTATCCTGATGTTGTTTATTGGTCCAGTTGTGAAGATTTTTGTTTTTTTTATGTTGAGGTATAATCCATACTGATGGCTGTGGCCTTTGATCTTCATCAGTAACTGCTTCAAGTCCTCTTCACTTTCAGCAAGCAAGGTTGTGTCATCGGCATAACACAGGTTATTAATAAGTCTTCCTCCAATCCTGATGCCCTGTTCTTCTTCATATATTTCAAGTTCTCAGACTATTTGCTCAGCATACAGATTGAACATGTATGGTGAAAGAATACAACCCTGACCCATACCTTTCCTGACTTTAAACCAATCAGTATCCCCTTGTTCTGTCTGAACAACTGCTTCTTGATCTGTGGAAAGGTTCCTCATAAGCACAATTAAGTGTTTGGGAATTCCCATTCTTTGCAGTGTTATCCATAGTTTGTTATGATCCACACAGTCGAATGCCTTTGCATAGTCAATAAAACACAGGTAAACATCCTTCTGGTATTCTCTGCTTTCAGCCAGGATCCATCTGACATCAGCAATGATATCCCTGGTTCCACGTCCTCTTCTGAAACCGGCCTGAATTTCTGGCAGTTCCCTGTCAATATACTGCTGCAGCCACTTTTGAATGATCTTCAGCAAAATTTTACTTGCATGTGATATTAACGACATTGTTCGATAATTGCTGCATTTGGTTGATTCACCTTTCATAGGGACCCTATAGTCTAGATGATTCCTGGAATCCCCTTCTGCCTGGTCTAGTTGTTGTTGTTAGTTGCCTTTGAGTCAATTCTCACTCATGGCAACCCCATGTATGCAGGCAGGGACTTTTTGGAAGCAGATTGCCAGGTCTGTCCTCCAAGATGCCACTGGGTAAGTTCAAAGCACCAACATTTTGGCTAGTAGTGGAGCCCTTAACTGCTTATGCCACCCAAAGACTCCTACCTCATGTAAATGAACAAGGTAATATCACCTTGTTACATAGTCTATTGATGTATTACAAACTGCCCAAAATATACTGGCTTAAAAGAACAATTATTTTATTATATCTCATGATTTTGTGGGTCAAGAATTCAACAGGGCTTAGCTGGGAATTTCTTCTGTTTTATACCATGTCAGCCAAGGTTACACACTGCTCTTCAGTGATTGGCTAGTCTGAAGGGTCCATGGTGGTTTCACTCAAATATCTCATGCCTTGGCAGGGGTGGCTGGAAGGCTGGGCTCTGCTGACCTGTCGCCTGGAGCACCTGCGTTTGGCTTCTCCAGCACAGTGGTGGAATCAAGGTAGTCAGACTCATGCTGACTCAGGGCACCCAAAAAGAGTATTCTAAGAGACCCAGGAGAAGCTACGAGGTCTCTTGAGACATAGCCTCAGAAATCCCAGGTCACTTCCACCACATTCTGTTGGTCAAGTAAGTCACTAAGGCCAGTGTAGATATGGGACAGATAATTAGACTCAATGAGAAGAGTAGCAAAGAATTTGTGGCATCTTTAACCTGTCATGGAGCCCCAGTAGCACAGTGGTTAAGAGCTCAGCTGCTAAGTAAAAGTTGAAATCCACCAGCCACTCCTTGGGAACTCTAGGGGGCAGTTCTACTCTGTCTTATAGGGTCACTACGAGTCAGAACTGAATCGACGGCAAAGGGTTTGGTTTGGTTTTTGGTTTTAATCCACCACAAGTCTATTATTCAAATTTTCCTCTCTTGAATTAGAGGATACTGACTAGGCTGAATAAAAAATGTTTTGTAATACTCTGCTCTTAATTCATGAACAAACATGCTGCCTCTAACCCCAGAATCAGAAAGACAGGTTTGTATATGATATAACTCACTCAACACTGTGCTCAATGCCCTTTTAGGTGTCCCCCTTGGCACATAATACTATATAGAACATTTTGAGTTATAAGGAATTGAACTTTAATTCAAGCTTTTATAAGAAAAGAAAGAAAAGGAGAAGTTATTGATTCATATTGGTAAAGGTAATAAAAAAATACATGAGGTAAATATAAAAGATAACATAAATGCATGTTTTGTAACTGTTTTCTTCTATCTGATTTAAAAAACAACTACATAAAGCAATAATTATAAAACTGTGTTGATGGGCTCATAATGCATAATGATGCAATTTGTAGGGCAATAATAACACAAAGGAGGGGGAAGGGAATGGAGCTATGGTGGAGCAAAATTTCTGTATACCATTAAGATTAAGTTAGTATTAATCTAAATTAGACTGTTTTACATTAAGATGCTAATTGCAATCCCCAGGGCAACCACTAAAAAAACAACTTTTAAAGTATAGTAGAAATTAAAATGGTACACACACAAAAAAATATCTATTTAACAAAAAAGAAGTCAGCAATGAAGGACTAGAAGAACAAAAATGATATAAGACATTCTGGGAAAAAAATAGAAAAAAAGACAGAAGAAATCCTACCTTATCAGTAATTACATTGAATCTAAATGAATTAAATACTCCAATTAAAAGGGAGAGATTACCAGAATGGATTAAAAAAAGAAAACATGGTCCAACTCTATGCTGTCTATAAGAGATACACTTTAGACTCAAAGATAACAAACAGGTTGAAAGTAAAAGGATGGAAGAAAACACTGGGCTCATATATACAAAAATCCAAGAGTAGACTTGCATCAACACCAGCTGGATCCAGTAGTTCAAACGATACCATCAGGACTCAGTCTTGCTCACTTAAGGTTTCTTCTGTGTTAGCTCCACTCTTAGATGGCTCAGCCCCCACTGGTGACTCCCCCCAGACCCTTCAGGTTTAGCAACCTCAAGAAAGTAAACTTTTTTTTATCTACTTCACCAGCAAACTTCCTGTTTTGAATTTCATTGGCTTGCTTGGGTTGAATGTCCACACACTCGAGTCAGTTGTTGTGATCAGGCATGAGTCACAATCCCCTACCTAGATCCAGGGGCAATTTGGTTCAGCTTTCCTTGAACAACATGGCTTGAGAACAGATGAGGGACACTCCTACAAGTGGAAGTCAGGATCCTTTAACCGGAAGAAAGGGGAGTGGATACCTGGCCAGCCACTAAACAAGTGCCTGCCACACAGGCATTAGGGAAATGGTAGACTTGGTTTAGAGGGACAGTCTCTGACTGTGGAAGGAGACAAAGCTAAATGAATTATAAAGTGCTCAAACTTATGTCTTTATGTTCATGTTTTAATCATCCAAAAGAGTTCCTGCACTAACTTTTAAAATCTTTTTTGCTCCCTTGATACATAGAATGTATTTGAGCAGAGTTTGGAGGGACTGGGAAGAGCAAAGGTAGACTCTCACATTGTGAAGTGCCCACCTTCCACCAGGGCCCTTTACATATACAATCTTACTCAAACCACATGAAATCCTGTGAATAGCTGGAATCCTCAGCCTTTTGAAGGTAAGGAAACTGAGGGAGACAAAGATAAACAACTTGGCCAAGGTAACAGTCTGGCAAGTGGTAGAGACTAGATTCCCATTCACATTGACAGAGCCCCCAGAGCCTGGGGTTCTTTTCCCTGCAATGCAGGGCCTTTATCATATTGTGCCTCGTGCAATAGCTACGTGTCTTCCTACATGTCTACATTCAAGTGAGAACTACGATGAAGCCACAGACATGCCCAGGGAGGAGCTGGCTTCACCACAAATCTGGGTTTGAACATGAGGATTAAAACTAAATCAGGGGGATTGACGATTGAGTGCCAGCAATGCACAATGTCAGAATTTCTTGGCTTTCACTTTACTGGAAAAATATTTCCCTATCAGAGTTGGATTATTCATGGTCTATGTAACTCGTACATTGGGTGCTTTGCCTGTTCAGGCATCACTGTGGGTAGGCATTGCCAGTGGTTTGCAATATGGTCTCCTCGTGGTCAGGACTCGTGATTCTTGCTTTTATTTGCCTCTTGGTCCCAGTTCAGATCTCATCAAGTTTTCAGTCTTTGGCTTCACCTTGATATCAAGAATAGATCATGATGAAAGCTGGAATTGCCACAGTTATGTTTTCTTTCCCTTTTAATTCCCCTGCCTCCTCTTTGGCAGAGCTTGATAACCAATGTTGAAATCAGATAGTTCCCCTCATCCAGATCTTTCTTTGAAAATGCTTCTCTCATTTTTAATGGATTCAGGCAGCAATTCCCATAATGTGTCTTCTAAACACAATTATCCAGAATCTCAGCCATAAAAAGTGGGGTGATGCTATCAGATTCAAGGGGATGTTAGGCAAAAACAAATTTAAAAATTAAAAAAAAAAAAAATCCACAAGCATCCAGTACATTCTCCATGAAGTAATCAAGTGTTCCAATAAGACCCTTTCTATCAAAAGCAATTTGGCTAGCAGTCCAAGGTCAGCAAGAGTCTGAGTTTAAAATGTAGCGCTTTTATTTATCAAGGATGAAAAACCAGCCCCCACCCATGGCTAGTGAAAACTGGGAGTTAGGAACTTGACTTTGTAGGAGACATGAAGCCACTTTCACTCATTTCCATTCCATCCTTTTTTTTTTTTAATGAACTGAAAGGTTATTTTGCTAGCAGAAAACTGTTATTGTTGTTGAATATGCTGAGAAAATTGGGCAATTTATGAGTGAAGATGGCAACAGCAAATATACCGCATTGCCAGAGGCATTATTTTGCCATCCTAGCAGCATTAACAACTTTAAAAAAAATTCCAGGTTCTAGAATGGCAATCATGGATTTTAGTTTCAAGAGCAGGAAGATAAGTGGTGGACATGTTTCTCCCTGAGCATGTGCCAGTGGACACTGGAGTTTTCTGGAAAAGGGGCATGATGTCAGATTCCTAATAGCATTAATGATTGGTTGCTCGACAAAATCTCGGAGCCTTATACTACAAATCTCCCTGGAAGATTTGGGGCTAACCATCAGGATTAAGTGACCATTTTCTCAGCTCTTGCTGTGTTAACTCTTCCTTATTGTCATTCCGTGTTGGTATTTGGCTTTGAATAATGTCTTGTTTTGTAAAACACCAAGAAATAGTGTCATGATTGGGAGCTAAATGGATGGTGCTGCACTGATAGGGCAAGCACTATTTGTAGGGGATAAGTGAGTCTGGGTGGCGATAATGTTGAACGGTGAAGCTATTGTTATTGACCATTTTATAGGAACGGGTTCTTTTTTCAGGCTGCATGCTTACATATTTCATAAACAATGTACTCACGAAATGTCCAGCAAGCTACAGTGGATGGAATAAGAATGAAGGCTGAGTTAAGACAAATAGCCTAGTCTGAAAGTCCTGTTATGAAAAACAGGAAATATAGATAGAGGTAGAATATTATGTCAACTAGACTGATGAAAGGCAAAGCAGCCTCCTCAGAAGAGCAGCATTCATGATCTTCTCTGTAAATAGTTAGCATCTGAGGGTAGGAGCAAATGTTGGGAAAGGTAGGAAAAGGTATGGCCATGCAGAGGTTAAGCATTTGGCTACTAACCAAAAGGTTGGCAGTTCAAACCCAACAGCCATACCTTGGAAACCCTACAGGGCATTCTACTCTGTACTATAGGGTTGTTATGAGTTGGAATTGACTCGACTGCAACAGGCATGGACTTGGGCCAGAGCACAAGGACAAAAACAAAAAGAAAAAAGAATCAGCCATGTTGCATACACTTAAGCAGAAAGCAATGGCACACCAATATGGCAAATACCTCACCTATATAGGCTCACCAAGAAGAAAACCATTCTCCCTCATCTCAGTATAGGGCTTCAAAGTGTTGGCTAATATGGATCCTCTACCCAAATAAATCAACCTACATCCAGTCCAGCATTCTATCCCAAGAAAATTGCCCACTGTAGTTGACCAGCCAGCATCATTAAATGGAGGATTTGAAACCCTATACTGAAATGAGGGAGAATGTTTTCTTTTTGGTAAGCCTATGTAGGTGAGCAACTTGCCATGTTGCACCACCGTCTTCTATGTTGATAATACTAGCCTCCAGGATGGCTCCCAGTGACCACCCCCTGTCCCATCTGCTGATGTTTACACCCTTGTGTGGTTCTCTACCCCACTGACGAGGGCTGACTTGTGTAACCAGCGAAAGATTGCATAAGCGATACAGTTTGACATCTAAGGCTAGGTCATAAAAGATATTGTGGTTTCTGCCTTGCTCTCTTGGATCATTTCCCCTGTGGAAAGCCAGCTGCCATGTTGAAAGGACATTCAAGCAGTCCTAGAGAAAGTTTCATGTGGAGGGAAATGAGGCCTCCTGCCAACAACCATGTGAGTGGGCCATCTTGGAAGTAGAGCCTCCAAACCCAGTCTAGCCTTTAGATGACTACAACCCCAGCCAACATCATGACTCCAGCCTCATGAGAGATCCTGAACTACCTAGCTAAGCCACTCCTGAGTTTCTGACCTACAGAAACTGTGAAATAATAAGTGTTTGTTGTCTCAAGGCTCTAGGCTTTGAAGTAATTTTTTATGCAGTAATAGATAACTAATACAGCTGGATATAGGTCTTGATTGGGTATTTGCCAACCTTTTTTATATATAGAAATAGTAGAGCAAGTAACCCAGGTACAGCTATAAAAACCAGTTACCATAGAGTTGATTCTGACTCATGGCGACCCTATGTGTGTCAGAGTAAAACTGCTCCACAGGGTTTTCAACAGTTGATTTTTTGGAAGTAGCTCTCCAGGCCTTTCTTCTAAAATGCCTCTGAGTGGACTCAAACCTCCAACTTTTTGGTTAGCAGCCAAGCACATTAGCTGTTTGCGCCACCCAGGGACTCCAGATTCGGTTATAAAGGAGGATCAAATTACATATTTTGACATATTACTCAATACAATAAAAGCTAGATAAAACACTGTCCTGTATATATAATTTTATCTGAAGCTACTTTACCTTTAAGGCCTAAAAGAACATTGTAGGAAGTTTGGCTTTTGATCTGGTGAGATGACGAAGCCGCTAGAGGATTTTGAGAAGAGTGACACATTACCCAACTAGGGTGTTGAGAATAGACTGTCCAGAATAGCATACACCTACTAGAAATCCTGGTGGTGTAGTGGTTAAGTGCTACAGCTGCTAACCAAGAGGCTGGCAGTTCAAATCCACCAGGCACTCCTTGGAAACTCTATGGGGCAGTTCTACCCTGTCTTACAGGGTCGCTATGAGTTGGAATCAACTTGACGGCAATGGGATTTTTTATGGGTACTATGTGCCCAAGGGTGTGCTACATACCAATGATCATGCAGAAGATGCAAGACTGGGCAATGTTTCATTCTGTTATCCATAAAGTCATCATGATTTGGAGCCAACTCTGCAGTCATGAACAACAACAGTCCTAAACTGGCTTTCCCTTATTCTCACTGAATTAGTTCTCATTTACTAAGCATCTGTATATGTGCAAGGTACTGTGCTGGGTGCTGTAGAAGAGATGCAGAGTCAATTAGGTACACTCCCTCCCTTAAGGGAAGCATATGGCCTCTCTGTTTGAGCACAATTATGAGAGTAAATCGCCCGGAATAATCATCATATATTGTGTGCCAGAGATAAATACACTTCTCAATTTCCTTGTGTCTTTTTGACCCAAGTAGATGTGAATGAGTGATAATTCAATTAACTGCAAGTTCATCTTTCTTCTCTGAACTGTTCCCTGTCATCAGGGGACAGCAACATGGTCCAGGATTATGGAACAACAACAGTTTGATTGGGTTTGGGGTTCTATCTTAAAACAGAGTTGCCTGACAAAATACAAGATGCCTGTTAATTTGACTTTTTCAATTTGTTATTTATCTGTGATTCAAATGTAACTGGGTGTCCTATATTTTGATTTGCTAAATCTGGCAGCCCTATCTTAAACACACACATCATCAGGGAATCCCCAACCACCTCTAACTTCATTCTGTATCACCCTCCCCTTGCTCACTACATACCAGCCACACTGACCTCATTTCGGTTCCTTTAACATTCCTGGTCTGTGCCCACCTCAGGACCTTTGTGTGTGCTTCTCTTTCTGCTCGAAACTCTCTGCCTCCTTGAGAAGGTGACTCCTTCTCTTCTTTATCCTTCTCAGCTAGAATGTCACCACTGTACAGAGGCCTTCTCTGATGAGGCAATCTAACTAAATTCATATCCTCTTAATTTGGACCGTATTTGTTTTGCTCATTAGTATATTCAAGCACTGAGAGCAGGGCCTGAAATGTGGCGGGCAGGAATAAACATTTATGTATCGAGTCATACTTTTGTTAGGTGAAGTCTCCTACCCTCTAGTGTATATTTAGGAAGTTAAAAGAAGAGGGATCAATAAATAAACAGGTATACAACCAAGTGGTATAATTTAGGATAAAACCAAAAAAAACCACTGCCATTGAGTTGATTCCGACTCATAGCGACCATATAATGTTGTCAAAATTAAATGGGGCAATGGACTGAAGACTGACTGGGGAAGTTGACTGGGATGGGTTCTACTTTAGTTGAAGTGATTAGGAAAAGCTTCTCTGAGGAGGTGGTGTGAGCTAAGTTCTATATAATGAGAATGAAGGAGCCACCCAGGGAAGAACGTTCAGGGCAAAGCAGCATTGGAAAGTCCCTAAGGAAAGAACATCCTTGACTTGACTGAGGAAGAACCAGCTGACCCGCTGGCTGGAATGGCATAAGCCAGAGGACAAGTAGGGAGTGAAGTAGTCAGAGGCAGCCAGAGAAGGCTGAGACTTGTTTGAGTTTAATTGAAAGTACAGTGGTAATACATTGGAAAGTTTTAATCAGAGGAGTAAAATAATCTTGAATACCCCTTAAGAAGATCACTTTGGGGTCTGCAATGAGAATGGATGGTAGGGAAGAAAGCATGTAAATAGGAAGACCAGTTAGGAGTCATTGCAGTCATCCAGGCAAGAGATGATGGAAGGTTGATCTAGGGTTATAGCATTGGTAATGGAGAAAGAACGAGTCATATTTAAGCTATAATTGTGAGTATTCCCAACGGAAATTGCTTAATTAATTAATGGAAGGAATGGAAAAATATGTGCATGAGTAGGTAAAGGGGTAAATGAAAAGATTCATGGATAGATGGATAGTAGACAGATGATGGATAGATAGATGGTGGATAGATGGTGGATGGTGATGGATGGATGGGTAGTAGACAGATTGTGGATAGATAGATGGTGGATAGATGATGTGTGGTGATGGATGGATGGTTTGATGGTTGAAGGATGATGGATGGATGGTGGAATGATAAATGGATAAATGGAAGATGGATGGATGGATGGATGGATGGATGGATGGATGGATGGATGGATGGATGGATGGATGGATGGATGGATGGATGGATGGCGAATAGATAACAAATGGTGTATGGGTGAGAAAGTACAGCATACTAATTAAGAGCCCAAGCTCTGGATCGAAGCCAATATCCTTTGGAATATTATAGCTGATACCCTAACTAGCAGAGCAACCTTGAAGAAGTGGATCAACCCTAAGAGGCCTTGCTTTCTTTATCTCAAAAAGGGGACAGTAACATTTTGTCGTTAGTTGTCTTCAAGTCAATTCCAAATCATAGCAACCCCATATGCACAGAGTAGAACCGCTCCATAGGGTTTTCAAGGCTGTGAACTTTTGGAAGCAGATCTTCAGGCCTGTCTTCCAAGGCACCTCTGGGTAAGTTTGAACTGCCAACCTTTAGGCTGGTGGCTGAGCATTTAGCCATTTGGGTCACCCATCTGTTATAAAATGATGTGAGGAATAAAAGAGATAATGTCTATTGACTCATTATACCAGTACTCAGACCACAGTAGTTATTGTTACTCACCTTCAGCATTTTGTGTATCAATTTGTAACATTTCAAGTTGTCTTTTTCTCACTCTCACCATCACTTAGTTCCATACTGTTCAGACACTAAGACTGCACCCAAACTCAGTGCAAATAAGAGCATATCAAATTGTTTAAAGATTTTTTTTTTTTTTTAATGAAAAGGAGAGGTGGTATAACCTAGAAAGTGTTATAAACCATTTATCATTTCAAAATATTTTGCAGTCCTGGATTCCCTTTGATGGCTTTTTAATATGGGGGGAGGGGGAATCTGGTAAGTCTGTTTGAATAATTAAACTTTTTCTGAGTTTGAAAATAAGCTGGAAGAAGCTCATTTCACTGTCAATGATGTGAGGCAAAGGAAAGCCCAATGGGGATATTTTTTACACTAATTTTGTGGGATTTTTTTTTTTTAATTCTCTTCTCAGATAGTCTGAGAAAGTAAGGCTTTGGAATGTTCTTCACTGCACCATCCTATCTTTTGTGTTATGTTCACAAACCTTGATTAAAGGAGAAAGAAGAGGTAAAAGAGGAGAAGGACAGGGACAGTGATGAAGATGCTATCATTGTTTGAGTGCTTACTATGCACACACATAAACAGCTTTATAGTCACTCTCTCATTTGGGGCTCCCGGCAACTTACAAGTGCAATGAATACTCTTGCCATTGTGCAGATGAATCAACTGAGGCTCTCACAGGTTAAGCGATATGTCCAGGTGGTAGAGCAGAAATTCACACTTATATCCATGTGATTCCAGACCTGGGACTCTAACCATGCTGCTAGACTGCTCCTTGATTGGGTGCATGGTACTGGGTCATTTCTCAGCATTATTTACTATGTTTATTCATTCTCCTCCCTCCTCGTTGACTGACAGCTATTGATTTCTATGCATGATGATGCCCTTGGCCTCAAATAGTTTTGCAATTTCTTTCCCAATTTCCGAGTGAACTTTATCATCCTTTTGCTTAGTGAAGCATGTCTTTGTTCTTTGGGCAATAATGGATGATTCAGTAAATGGCATGTCACAGAACAGGAGAGATGTTAGGGCGACCTTTATTAAATTAAACATGTTTTTCCCACCCAGTCTCAGTGGCATTGTGGAATTGCTATCAAGGACAGACAAACAGGGAATAAGCAGTATATAGTCTAGAGCTTCCCCAAACTTGTATTAGTAATTATTTGTTTTGATATAGTTATAATTATTGATAATAACCATTTTTTATAATTTATAACAGTTCATTTGTCAATGCAACCCAGTATATTATGTATTCGATGTGCTTAAAAGCTCCTTAAGATTATGACTTAGCTCTTGGATGCAGCCACCCCCATCCAACTTCTAAATCTATCTCCTATCTAAAACTGAATCATGCCCCTGTGGATGGAGGACTGATAGGAATGTGTGAATATATGGCAAGCAACTGGCAATGAGGTTCCAAATGCTTTGTCAAACCCTAAGTGACCTAGCTCCTGCCATCTTCCTTCCACTCCCTTCCTTGTTCACTATCTTCTAGCCACAGTGGCATTCTTTTTGTTCCTCAACTATACCAAGCTCGTTCCTACCACAAGACCTTTGTGCCTCCTGCTCCTGCTGCCTGGAATGCTTTATTTATGACCTGTGCCTGGCTGCTTCCTTCTCATCATTCATGTTTCAACACAAATGTCAGCAACCTGGAAGAAAGATGGAAGGGTGGGTGGGTGGATGAGTGGGTGGGTGGGTGGATGAGTGTGTGGGTGGGTGGATGAGTGGGTGGGTGGGTGGATGGGTGGATGGGTGGGTGGGTGGATGGATGGATGGATGGATGGATGGATGGATGGATGGATGGATGGATGGATGGATGGATGGATGGATGAAAGAAAGAATAGAAGTATGGAAGGGCAGATAGCAGTTTCAGGCACTCTAGGGCCAATTGGGCAAATTTTAAAAAATTAAAGTTCATTATTTTTCTATCTTCACATAATGGCCTATTCCTACAGATGCTTCAAACTCAACATGTGCAAAACTAAAGTGGCCATGGTTTCCCTTAACATTTCCCTTCCTTCTCACTTTTTCTTCCCAAGACATACACATGGCAGCTATCCTTGGCCCCTCTCTCTTCTTACCACCCATCCTCATCCAATCTATCAGGACATCTTTCCTATTTTACTTCCCATGTGTCTTGAGGCTCAGTCCCTATCTCACACTCCATAGCTACTACCCTACCTCTGGCCTTCAACATGTCTTACATAGACTGGTGCCCCAGCCTCCCAGCTGGTCTTACTGCCTCTTGTCCAGTCTCAATAACATCCAGCCTCTGCCATGATCTGAGCATGTCCTGATTTGGGATCCCCTGAGCTCAGAGCCTGAGACAAAAGCTTGGATGCAGGTGGTTTATTGGGAGGAAAAATCCTAGAAAATGGGAGCAAAGAAGCAGAGAAGAAAGAAAAGCCATCAACAAAATGGTATATTATCAAGTTCTCCACTGTGGGCAATAGGGTCTTGACACCACTGGAACAACCTGGGAAACATCCAGAATACCTCCAACTATTGTCCATCTGAAGGATGGGAATCTGGAGTGCTTATCCACCAGCTAACATCTCCCCTCCCCCTTGGTTAAGGGTTGCCCCTGGCAGCATAAACTGCCCCACACTGCCAGGCTGTGCTTGTGTGCAGGCCAAGCGGGTACTGTGGGGTTGGAAAAGGCCCTGCAACAGAAAGAGTCTAGAGGTGAGTCTGAGCTTCTGTGAAACTGTCCACTGCAGCTGCAGCCAAGCTCAGAGGTGGGCTGAGGATGTAACACAAGGTACCAGAGGGGCCTATGGCAGAGTGAGCTCTAAAACGCATGTGCGACTCTTCTCCCCATTGGCTAAGGCTCCTTGATGGCTCCCCTGAGCCTATGGGGAAATGCCCTGCTTTCTTAACGGGGCTCATGAGATCTTCCACGATCAGGCCCTGGCCCTGCTGTACCTCAAGGTGCTCTGTGTACCCTACATGTTTCTTACCTCCATGACTTGGCCTATGCTGTCCTCTCTACCTGGAACTCCCTTGCCATTTGCATCTCTTTTCTAGAGTTCAAGATTCCTTTTCCGATAGTTCCAGGAAAAGTTAGATACTCTGCCCATGTTTCTATCATTGTCCCTACAACATTTTGGGGTGCCTGGTGGCACAGTGGTTAAGCAGCTCAGAAGATCGGCAGTTCGAATCCACCAGCCCCTCCTTGGAAACCCTATGGGGCAGTTCTACTCTGTCCTATAGAGTCAGTATGAATTGGAATTCACTCAGCGGCAACAGGTTTACAGGTTACCGTATTTTTTTTATAATTACTGTCAGTTTAGGCACTTCCCCTTTCCCAATACCTTGGATGATGAACGAGTGGGACTGGGTCAGGGTCCTCTTTATCCTGATTTCCTCAATGCCCAGGAAGGACCTGAAACATCAGAGGCAGTGCTGAATGAAGGGCTAGATAGATCCATTCATGAGTCCTTGAGGTTTTATTTTACCTATTCAAAACACCAAAACCAAACCAGTTGCCATCAAATCAGTTCCAGCTCATGGTGGCCCCATGTGTATCACAGTAGGTCTGTGCTCCACAGAGTTTTCATGATTATGACCTTTCAAAAGCAGATCGCCAGGACTTCCTTCCAAGGCACCTACAGGTGGACTTGAATCACCAACCTTTAGGTTAGTAGCCATGTGCTTAGCCACTTGTGCCATCCAGGGACAGACTCATTTAACAGAAGGGAAACATTTCTAGTTAGAAAGGTCTGTATCTAAAAGGGAATGCAGAGCCCACATTACAGAGGGCTTTTTTATCTGATAACTCACTAGTTTCCAATCTAAATACAGTACTCCCCTCTTATCCACAGGGGATACTTTCCAAGACTTCCCACGGATGCCTGAAACTGCAGATGGTACCGAACCCTCTATATACTACGATCTGTGCTATACATACGTGCCTATGATAAAGTTTAATTTATATGTTAGGCACAGTAAGAGATTAACAACAATAACTAATAATAAACTAAAACAATTATAACAACATAGTGTATTAAAAGTTATGTAAATGATGGAGCGGGGCAGCATGAGATTTCATCATGCTACGTACTTATTTACATTTTTGAACTGAGATTTGCCCCAGGTAACTGAAACCAAGAAACCTTGGTAGCATAGTGGTTAAGTGCTACGGCTGCTAACCAAAAGGTCAGCAGTTCGAATCCACCAGGCGCTCCTTGGAGACTCTATGGGGCAGTTCTACTCTGTCCTATAGGGTCGCTATGAGTCAGAATCGACTTGACGGCAGTGGGTTTGGTTTTGGTTTTGGGAACTGAAACCGCGGAAAGCAAAACCGTGGATAAGGGGGAACTACTGGTAGTCTGGACCATCTGCTCAAGGTCGTTTAGGGACACATAAGCCATTTTTCCAAGTGTCTATCAAGAAGCTGACAGCCCTGACAGCAAACTCAATCCAACAAACATTTGTTGAACAGCTAAAGCGCTGAGTCACTAAGTTAGACACAGATAAGAGAAGATAGAAATGTCTGACTGCCTTGGAGCATCTATGTGTCAGTGCTCAGTAGTCGCACAAGAATGGGGACAGGCAAGTCAAGATGAGAATATCAAAGCAGCCAAGCTTCAAGTGTCACGGAGGTGTCAGCCTCTCCTCTTCCCTGTGCACATGCAGGTATCCACCCTGGGGCAAGGGCAGAAACTGAGCCAGCCATTTGTGATCTGGAAAAGGCTGTGTCTGCAGGCAGGGCTGTGTACCATGTGCAGGTTGCTACAGCCGACAACAGCACAGGTTTACTGAGCCCCTGGCACAGGTTGCCACTCTGCTCACAGAGGCAAAGTCTCTGGCCATCAGTTCTCTTACACTCCAGCCAGGAAAACAGGCACTTGAACACCCAGTGGCAATGTGTTGTCATAAGGGCAATAACCTAAGGCATGCTAGGTACAGAAGTCACATAGACTGCAAGGGATCATGGGAGCTCTAGAAGGTTTTCGCATTGACAAACTATGCTAGAATGTATGTTGTTGGTGTGTGCGGTCAAGTCAATTCTGACTCATAGTGACCCTATAGGACAGAGTAGAACTTCCCCATAGGGTTTCCTAGCCTGTAATCTTTATGAGAGAAGATCGCCAGGTCTTTTCTCCTACAAGTGGCTAATGAGTTCTAACCACCAACCTTCCAGTTAGCAGACAAGTGCTTAACCATTGCACCACCAGGGCCTCTTTAGAATATATGAATGTACACTTAATTAAAGCCTTGTTTGGTTGCCTTTCTGTTGAGTACGAATTGCCTATCTCTTTTTTTCCCTAAGCATAGGTTTGCTTTTCTTTTTTTTCAAGCCAGTTGATAAGTGTATAAAGAGTATATAAATCCCAGTGGTTAAAAGGTAGAGTCAGGAGAATGCTCTCTCAGCCACCATGTGGTGGGGACCTCACTCACCTGCTAAGGGGGCTGAGGAGTGGGGTTTTCATGTGCACCAAGCACATGGTCCCCATGTGCTCCAAGTCAGTGGAAGCTGATATAATCTCATGATCAAGGTCATGGGCTCTGGCATCCAAGTGCCTGGATTTATAGCTCAGCTCTACCACTTATTAGCTGGGAAAATGTCCTATGGCAAGTTACATAACCTTTGTTGTCTCATCTGTAAAATGGTAATGATAATATTTCCTCCATCATACAGTTGTCTCAGGGTTTAAATGAACTAACATATGCAAAGGGTTTTCCTAAGCTTTCCTGTCTGGCACACTGAAGCACACCATAAACATTTGCTATTCTTATTCTGATTTTGCTCCCATCCAAGTTTATACTTCAGCTGGTACAATCCCTCAGGATCTCAAAACTGATTTCTCCTGGAGTAATAAAAACCATCCAAACTCCATGATGTTTTCTAGCAAGGGAGAGTCACATCAGATTAAGAATATTAACAAAAACAAACCCATTGCAGTCAAGTCCATTCTGACTCATAACAACCCTATAGGACTGATTATAACTGCTCCACAGGGTTTACAAGACTGTAAATCTTTACAGAAGCAGACTGCCACATCTTTCTTCCACAGCTGGTGGGTTTGAATCACTGACCTTTCAATTAGAAGCCGAGCTCTTATTCAAATGTGAAACTAGAGGGTGGGGCCCTTCCCCTCCAGGTATCCAGGTGAATATCTCTCACTTGTATTTCAGAAAGGAGCAAAAGGGCCCCTACAACCCAAAGTTAGCTGCTCACAGCAACAGGGAACAGTTACTGCATTAGACATTAATGAATCAAAGAAGGAACAGAAGGAAAATCTACTTAAGGAACACAGTTCTCATTCATGTGTTTTCCTTGAACAAATATAAGGAAAAAGTAATTTATCCTGCATCACTTATCTAGGCATCCTGTGTGGCAAAAATGGTTCAGTGCTCGACTACTAACCAAAAGATTGGTGTTTTGAACCCATGCAGAAGCCCTATGGAAGAAAGGTCTGGCAATCTGCTTCTGAAAGGTCACAGCCTTAAAAACCCTGCAGAGCACAGTTCTACTCTGCAACACGTAGGGTCACCATGAGTCGGAATTAACTCTACAGGGACTGGTTTGGTGTTTTGGATCAGTTATCTGTTGCACCAAGAATGCTGCGTAACAAACAGCCTCAAAAGCTCAGTTGTGGACTATGGGTTAGAAAATAATACTGGCGAAGAGCAAGCTTCCTGGATCAAGTAGACACATGAGACTGTGTGGACAGCTCCTGTCTGGAGGGGAGATGAGAGGGCAGAAGGGGTCAGAAGCTGGCCTAATGGACACAAAAATAGAAAGTAGAGGGAAGGAGTATGCTGTCTCATTAGGGGGAGAGCAACTAAGATTATAAAGCAAGGTGTATATAAATTTTGTATGAGAGGCTGACTTGATTTGTAAACTTTCACTTGAAGCAAAATAAAAATTAAAAAAAAAAAATCTCAGTTGCATAGAATGAACATTTATTTTTGCTCCTGAGTCTCTGGATTGGCAGGCTAGTTCTGATCTGAGGCTGTGCTCAGCAGGGCTCACTCATGTCCGTAGTCAGCTGCTGGAAATCTAGGCAGCTTTTTGATCTTGGCCAGGCTCTTTCATGTGTATGGGGCCTTAGCTAGGCCAACTGAATTGACTTGGCTATGCTCCACATCTCTCATCCTCCAGCAGGCTAGCCCAGGCATGTTTCTCCAGCAGAAGAGTGGAAATGCAGCATGCTTGGTTAAGTTTCTGTTTGTTTCACATTGGCTATCATCCCACTGGCCAAAACAAATCACATGACCGAGGCCAAAGTCAAGGGGTGAGACAGAATGCTCCACCCACCATGGAGAGGTAGTACAGTTACCTAGTAAAAGGTGTAGATCCAGGGAAGGGTGAAGAACTGGGGCCAACTCTCATGCAATCTAGCACATGTCCAGAAGAACTTGCCAATATTGATTCTAGGAAAGAAGAGAGAAAAATCATGAAAGAGATCAAATCTACCAGACATAATGGCAGAATTGCCCATCTAATGAGTAGCTTGGGGGATATTAAATGACATCTCCCTTTTATGGATCACTTTACATTCAAATAAATACCAATTCTCACATTCCACTCTACTACTCAGATATTTTTTGGCCCCACCTACTTGAACGAATCCAAATATGCCTTTGATTTTGAGTTATGAGTACAGTTATGAGTACGGTTTTTTAGCCATCCCGTTCCAAGGCTTTAATATTCCAGGAACTGCATATCCTTGTGAAAATAAATGAAAAACAAGTTTAAGGAAGTGAAGATTTCTCCCCATTTCAGATAGGTTTGATTCCAACTTAATGGGTAAAAGTTTGAGATCTCTCACCTTGCTATTCCCCTCCACCAGTTTCCAGTTAAGATTCACGAGGTAGGTCACAAACAAAATTATTTTTTGTGTGATAAATGTTACAGGACACTAAGTCCCCACTAACCTTGGCTTGTGGTTAAAATCCTGGTGCCTGGTATAGATGCCAGGAAAATAAAATGAAGCCAGAAAGTGAAACTTCATGATGGAAATTTAGAATCAGCGAGAACTGTTCTGCCACTGTACATTTCTCACGCAGACGTTATCTCAGAAACAGTCTTCCTTTTTTCTGTGTGTTGTTTTATAAGAGGAGCTGGCCACACTTTAATAGCCTGTACATTTAAGATCCATAAAAGATAATGTGCAATGAAGATGGTTGAGTCAGATACACTCCATGGATAGACATTTTGATAATCAATTTTTAACTAGGTAATAAGAGGTGACACCATGCTGTTAACACTTTCTGGTTTGGGAGGAGAATTCTGTTCTTTGTCCTTCATGGTGAACTTCACAGAACTGCCTGGATGAAATCCAACATACTGACCACTGGGAAGAGCGAGGCATAATATTACACTTGATGGCCCATTAGTTTGACCTCAATCCTAAATTCCTGGGTAGCTCCCTATAAATTATGGGTTCTGTCATTTTATCTGAAGCAATTATTCATATTCAGTGTGGTTTTGTTTGTGGCCAAGTTAATACAGAGGAATCCATCAGCTGTGTGTGTATTTGGAAGGACCAACCTTTTTTTTTTTTGGAGTGGCTAGAAATGGTCTAGATGAGATTCCATAAATCAATGTTAACAGCTGCAGTGGTGACTTCTCTCGTGGTACTTCAGGATGTTGGGGCTAAATCAACAAGATTACTATTTTCATCTATACCTGGTTGAAAGCTCTTATTCCAACACTGGCATGAGTGCTCAGGCCACCTTCTTACTTCCTGTTTTGTTTAACCTGATTTTGGGGATACCAAAAAAAAAAAAAAATTTTTTTTTTATTACTGGGAGAGATTACAAGCATAACAATGATTGTAAGGATAATGCAGGACTGGGAAATATTTCATTCAGTTGTGCATAAGATCACTATGCATCGAAATCAACTCTATGGCACCTAACAACAACAGCTGGGAGAGAGAAGGCAAATATAATTATAGTAGCGTTTTCTATGTAACTAAGACTTTCATACTTTAACTAATGGCTAATTCATGTTCATAACAACCAGTAAAACAATTCAAAGATACATAAAGAAAATCTTTCTCCATGCATCTCCTTTTCCGGCCTCACATCCCAAGGTGTCCAGTGTTAACAGCTTGGCATATGTTATTATTGTTAGGTCCCATTGAGTCAGCTCTGACTCATGGCGATCCTATGTACAACAGAACGAAACGCTGCCTGGTGGTGCACCATCCTCACAATCGTTGCTATGCTTGAGTCCACTGTTACAGCCACTGTGTCAGTTCATCTCTTTGAGAGTCTTCTTTTTCACTGATCCTCTGCTTTGCTAAGCATGATATCCTTCTCCAGGACTGGTACCTCCTGATAACATGTCCAAAGTACGTGACACAAAGTCTCTGTGTCCTTGCTTGTAAGGGGCATTCTAGCTGTACTTCTTCCAAGACAGGTATGTTCATTCTTCTGACAGTCTGTGGTATATTAAATATCCTTCGCCAACACCATAATTCAAAAGCATCAATTCTTTGCCGTCTTCCTTATTCATTGTCCAGCTTTCACGTGCATATGAGGTGACTGAAAACAACATGGCTTGGGTCAGGCGCACCTTAGTGCTCAAAGTGACGTCATTGCTTATTAACACTTTTAAGAGGTCTTTTGCAGCAGATTTGCTCAATGCAATACGTCATTTGATTTCTTGATTGCTGCTTCCATGGGTGTTGATTGTGGATCCAAAAGAAATCCTTGACAAGTTCAGTATTTTCTCCATTTATCATGATGTTGTTTATCGGTCCAGTTGTGAGAATTTTTGTTTTCTTTATGTTGAGGTCTAATCCATACTGAAGGCTGTAGTTTTTTATCTTCATCAGCAAGTGCATCAAGTCCTCTTCAGCTTGGCTTATAGACATCCATATATTTTCCATCTTCATACCCACATATGGAGATGAGAATGATGAGAGATGAGGAGGTGAGCTAAGTGGGGACTTGACCATGAATGGCCTTGGAGCCAAGGATTTTATTTTGTTCCAAGTATGAAGAAATGCCATTAAAAAAGGTTTTAGGTAGGAGAATGATAAGATCTCTCTTGATGCAATGTGGCAACTGAATGAATGGAGAGATACCTTCAGGAGACTATTATTGTCCAGGCAAAACACGAGGGTGGCTGGGACCAACGTGCTGGCAGGGCAGGTGGAGAGTAGTAGATATTTTGTAGATAGACTGCAGAAGATTTGACGATGTGTTGGATACCATTCTGGCTTGTGCATATGGGTAGCTGGTGCTGCCTAGGCAGGAGAGGAATTGCTGAGTAAAGAGGAGAGAAGAAAGTCCTATCATTTCATTTGGAATGTGTTGAGGTTGGGGTCCCTAGGAGACTTTTAAGAAGTGAGTTCATGTGGGCAGGTGGGTCAGAGGAGAGGTGTGGGCTGGAGATTTTGACTAGAAAAGGTGCCTTTTTTTTTTTATCCCCAGCACCTGGCATAGTATTGTAGCATGTTAGATGCTTAGAAGATGCTTACTAAATTAATAACTTATAACAAGGATTATAGAAGAGCTTGAGCGAAGGACACCTCTCTGCATATCAAGTTATCCACAGACCCAGACTTAAGACTCCTCAGTATCTTGCAGAGGCTAGTAATTGAAGGCACACCTTCAATAAAATATTCTTTAAATATATGCTCATTAGCCACTTATTTAGAAGAGAGACTCAAAGCAGAACAATGTGGTGGTAAAGAGGGGAGGGAGGTAGGAGGATGCTGAGAAAGAGAAGGGTGACCTCTTATTTCCTGTAAGGTCCTGAACAATTCAGCTCTGGCCCACACATGCATGTTCCTTCTCTGTAGAACAGTTAAGAGCAAGGGCTCTGAAGTGGAACTGCTTAGATTCAAAGTCTGGCTTCACCACATGGTAGGCTGTGCAAATGCAGGCAATTTTGTAACTGCTGGTCTCCATTACTCCTTAAAACACAGGGCTTATACTACTGCCAACCTCATAAGGTTGATCTGAGGATTGAGTGAAACAGCACAATTAAAGCCTTTAGCAGAGTGCCTGGCCCATAGTAAGCTCTCTGAATGT
Source organism: Loxodonta africana (assembly GCF_030014295.1). Classification (NCBI taxonomy): domain Eukaryota; kingdom Metazoa; phylum Chordata; class Mammalia; order Proboscidea; family Elephantidae; genus Loxodonta; species Loxodonta africana. Next base: position 49,105,724 of record NC_087344.1, read on the forward strand.
TGGCTGCTCATATCATCACCCACATGTTCTTTCCAACCCCACAAAATGCTGTCCCTGAGAGAAGTTCCAGAAAATAAAACTTTCTCCATATCATTGTATTTTCTATGAGGTCTGAGAGGCACCATGATGTTTCTGCCCCCAGCAGCCTTTCCTCTCTCCACCTGCCTCTGACTTCCCATTACCCCCTGACCCAGTCTAACATGTTTTATGGCCATCCAAATTGGGGATCCCTCTCCTTGCAATAGATAATTCCTTACTTGGGGACAGGACCCAGGTCTTGTCCATCTTTGAATTGCTTCACTGCCCCCAGCCCTGTGCCTTATACACAGTAAGGGTGCCACAAATGTTTGTTACAGTTATCCTATAAGTGAATCTCCTTCAATTGGACCTTGAGCGAGAAACAGAGATATCATGAGTAAATTTCTGTCCCACACCTCAGGAGCCAAATTCCTTGGCAATTGTTGATACTGATAGGTTTTCTTTCTTTCTTAAAAATAATGTTAGTGTTTGGCTATTATGAAGATAATTTCTATACATTGTAGAAAATTCAGAAAAGTGAAAAAAATAGATGACTGTAACAAAAATAACAATTGCCAATAATCCAACTAGAGATAATCACTGATAACATTTTGGGATTACATATACCTATATATGAGGCATTGCTGGTTCAGTGGTAGAATTCTTGCCTTCCATGCAGGAGACCTGTATTCAATACCCAGCTAGCGTACCTCATGTGAAGCCAATATCCGTCTGTTAGTGGAGGCTTGCATTTTACAATAAGGCTGAACAGGTTTCAGCAGAGCTTCCAGACTAAGATGGCCTGGCTATCTACTTCTGAAAATCAGGCAATGAAAATCCTGTAGATCACAATGGTCCGATCTGCAACCAATCACGGGGATGTTGCAGGACTGGGCAGCATTTCTTTCCATGTGCATGGTGTAGCCATGAGTTGGAGGTCAACTCGATGGCAACTAACAACAATATGTCTATATATATTCTATTTACCTACATATCAATGTGTATTCTACACCCCTATATTGTTCTATATATTTGTTGTTGTTGTTAGGTGCTGTCAAGTCTGTTCTGACTCATTGCAATCCCATAGGACAGAGTAGAGCTGCCCCATAGGGTTTACAAGCAGTGGCTAGTGGATTTGAACTGCTGACCCTTTGGTTAGCAGCTGAGCTCTTAACTACTATGCCATCAGGGCTACGTTCTACATATAAAAAAATAAACTGGATCAAATTGAATAAACTGTTTCAAAATCACTTTTTTCACCTAACATCATTTCAGGATAACTTTTTCCATAATTTAAATATTATTCAAACATGATTTTAGTATTAATATCTCTGACAAATAAATGTCCTTGTGTATATATCCCTGCCCTCATAAAACAGACTTCCTGAGAATGGAATTTCTTTGTCACAGTGTGTGAAACCAAAAGCCAAACCCATTGCCATTGAGTAGACTCTGGCTCATAGCGACCCTACAGGACAGAGTAGAATTACCCCCATAGAGTGTCCAAGGCTATAAATCTCTATGGAAGCCAACTGCCACATCTTTGGTTTCCAGGAAAGGCGTGCACCTTAGGGCACCAGCAACCATGGAAGATTCAGGTGTAAATATGCTCAGAAACTCCAGCATTCATAGTCTTTGCATCTTCAACAGTTGGAATGGCATAAAAATGGGATGACTTTTGTTGTTAGTTTTTTTGTTTAGTCAAGTTGAACTCTTTCCTGAGTTGTCTGTTCATATCGCCTGTCCTTTTGTTCACTAACTTTTTTTTATCTTTGAGAGCTCTTTCTATAAGAAAGATATTTACCTTTTTTCTGCATGGCTGCATAAGTTACAATTTTTTTGTCTTTGCAGTTTGCCTTTTCATGGTTTTGCTTTTTGAGAAACACATTTTAATTTTTGTGCATTCAACTGTATCACACATTTCTATATGATACTTTAATTGTGCTTATATTTAGAAAAGTAGTGTTTAGTTTGAGGTCCATTAACTACTCACCTATTTTTTGTTCTTTTTGGTGCTTATATTTCTGTGGTTAATTCTATTTTAAATGAATTTTAGTATAAAATATTTTTATTTATAAAAAACTAGAAAATGAAAATGCAAAGAAAAAAATAAAACTCACACATTATTCCATTGATAATATATAATCAGTGTTAACAGTTTTGAAATATCGTTCCAACCCTTTCTTAGTTTTTTTTTTACCTGTTTGTTCCTGCAAATAAATGTTAGAATCATTTAGTCAGGTTTCAGAAGAAAAATAAATCCAATAAGCTATTGACTGAGAAGTTAGTAAATTTATAATCTAATTTGAGGAGAATTGACATTATTACAAACTTTAGCCATTTCTTCTAGAACAATGATACGTGTATACATTTGTTCATATTTTGCATATCTCAAAAAGATTTTTCTAGTTTTTATCATATCCAAACCAAAACCAAACCCGTTGCTGTTGAGACCCTACCCATTTCTTGTAATGGGTTTTCTAGGTACCTGGGGCTTGCTAATACAATTAATAGAGTGATTTTCCCCCTTTATATCTTCTAACTGGATATTGCTGGTATAAGTAAAGCTATTGCTTCTTCTGTATTTTATACTTAATCCACCTGCTTTACCAAACACTAATTAACTCTAAGGGATTTACAGGTGATTCTCTTCACAGGCTACCCTAATGATGCTGGTTAAGGACCAACTCTGAGAACAACTAGTAGAGCCCCACCCACCGCCCTCAGGCTGATTCCAACTTGTAGTGACCCCTTAGGGTTTCTAAGGCTGTAAATCTCCATGGAAGCAGACTGCTACATCTTTCTCTCTTAGAGCCACTGGTGCTTTCCTACCACCAACTTTCCAGTTAGCAGTCCAGTGCTTTAACCACTGAACCACCAGGACCCTGTACTAACAGAGCAACACCCAAAACAACCCGTTGCTGTCAAGCTGATTCCGACTCATAACGACCTCATAGGATAGAGTAGGACTGCCCCATAGGGTTTCCAAGGAGCAGCTGGTGGATTCCAACTGCCAACTTTTTGGTTAGCAGTCAAGCTCTTAATCACCGTGCCACCCAGGCTCCACTAGTAGAACAGTGGCTCTCAACATTTATTCTATAAAAGAATCACCTGGAGATGTTTTAAACTGTAGGTTCTGATTCAGTATATCTGGGTGGAAATGAAATTCTCAGTAGGGGATCAAGCCAGACAAACCAGTCTGAAGCCCTGGTATTCACCATTTAATATAATGGTGACTCTGGGTTTAACCTAGATGTTATTTATCATGCTGATTAAGTGGACTTCCATTCCTTTCAAGGAGGTATCTCTCCCTCTTTTAATTAGAGTGAGTGTTGAATTGTAATCTAATACGTTGTCGGTTCATGGCTATTTATAAATTCTGTGTCATTATAACTTTTATCTATATAAATGTCCCTGTTTGTTCTGTTTAATAATGCTTTCCCCCCTTGAATTTTTTGTCTAAAATGGATACTGCCAACCATGCCTTTTTTTTTTTTTGCTATGTCTTTGCTTGCATTATTTGTTAGATTTTTGCTTATCCCTCCATTTTTAATCTTTCCGTACAACTGATTTTCATGTATGTCATTCAGTTAGGCATTTAATCAATACTGACTACAAATTTACTTGTCCTTGGGTGGCACAAACAGTTAACCACTCAGCTACTAGCCCAAAGGATGGCAGGTCGAGCTCAGCTAGAGATAGATGACTTGGGAGACAGGTCTGACAATCTGCTTCTGAAAGGTCAGAGCCTTGAACACCCTACGATACACAGTTCTACTCCAACATATGTGGGATCATTGAGTTGGAATCTACTCAACAGCAACTAACAATGGGCCTAGTATGTGTTGGACACTAAATTAAGTCGCTAGGATATAATTATCCAACACTTGTCTGCCAGTGTGTCGTAATATGGTGGCTTGCGTGTTCCTGTGATGCTGGAAGCTATGCCACTGGTATTTCAAATACCAGCAGGGCCACCCATGGGGACAAATTTCAGCAGAGCTTCCAGACTAAGACATGCTAGGAAGAAGGACCTGAAAGTCTACTTCTGAAAAGAATTGGCCAGTGAAAACCTTATGAACAGTAGCAGAACACTGCTGATGTAGTGACAAAGATGAGCTTCTCAGGTTGAAAGGCACTCAAAATATGACTGGGGAAGAGCTGCATCCTTGAAGTAGAATTGACCTTAATGAAGTGGATGGAGTCAAGCTTTTAGGTCCTTCATTTGCTAATATGGCACAACTCAAAATGAGAAGAAACAGCTACAAACATCCATTAACAACGAGAACATGCACTGTAAGGAGTTTGAATCTTGGAAAACTGGAAGATGTCAAAAACGAAATGGAATGCATAAAGGTCGATATCCTAGGCATAAGTGAGCTAAAATGGACTGGTACTGGCCATTTTGAATTGAACAATCATATGATCTACTATGCCAGGAATGAAAAATTGAAGAGGAATGGCAATGCATTCATAGTCAAAAAGAACATTTTAAGATCTCTCCTGAAGAACAACTGTCAGTGAAAAGATAATACTCATATGCCTACAAGGGAGACTAATTAATATGACTATTTAAATTTACATACCAACCACTAAGGCCAAAGAGGAAGAAATTGAAGATTTTTACCAACTTCTGCAGTCTAAAATTGATCAAACATGCAATGAAGATGCACTGATAATTTCTGGTGATTGGAATGTGAAAGTTGGAAACAAAGAAGAACGATCAATAGTTGGAAAATATGGCCTTGGTTACAAAAACAACACTGAAGATCACATGGTAGAGTTTTGCAAGGCCAACAACTTCTTCATTGCAAATACCTTTTGTCAACAATATAAGTGGCAACTATACACATGGACCTCGTCAGATGGAATACACAGGAATCAAATTGACTGCATCCTTGGAAAGAGATGATGGAGAAGCTCAATATCATCAGTCAGAACAAGGCCAGTGTCCGACTGTGGAACAGACCATCAATTGCTCATATGGAAGTCCAGGTTTAAGCTGAAGAAAATTAGAACAAGCCATGAGATCCGGAATACTATCTTGAGTGTATACCACCTGAATTTAGAGACCATCCTAAGCATAGATTTGACACATTGAATACTAATGACCGAAGACCAGAGGAGTTGTGCAAGGACATCATACATAAAGAGAGCAAGAGGTCATTAAAAAGACAAGAAAGAGAGAAAAGACCAAAATGGATGTCAGAAGAGACTCTGAAAGTTGTTCTTGAGCGTAGAGTTGCTAAAACAAATGGAAGAAATGATAAAGTAGAAGGGCTGAACAGAAGATTTTAAAGGGCAACTCGAGAAGACAAAGTATTATAATGAAATGTGCAAAGGCCTAGAGTTAGAAAACCAAAAGAAAAGAACACTCTCAGCATTCCTCAAGCTGAAAGAACTGAAGAAAAAATTCAAGGCTCAAGTTGCAATATTGAAGGATTCTTCAGGGAAAATATTTAAACACACAGGAAGCATCAAAATAAGATGGAAGGAATACACAGGGTTATTACGCCAAAAAGAATTGGTTGATGTTCAATGATTTCAGGAGGTAGCATATGATCAGGTACTGGTGGTACAGAAGGGAGAAGTCCAATTCTGCACTGAAGGCATTGGAGAAAAACAAGACTCCAGAAATTGATGGAATGTCAATTCAGATGTTTCAACAAACAGATGCAGGGCTGGAATTGCTCACTCCTCCATGCCAAGAAATTTGGAAAACTGTTCCCTGGCCAATCACCTGCAAAAAAAAAAAGAAAAAAAAAAACCAAACCCATTGCCGTCAAGGCTATTCCAACTCATGGCAACCCTATAGGACAGAGTAGAACTGCCCCATAGAGTTTCTAAGGAACGCCTGGCAGATTTGAACTACCGACCTTTAGGTTAGCAGCCATAGCACTTAACCACTACGCCGCCAGAGTTTCCATTCATCTGGAAGAGATTCTTATTTGTTCCCATTCCAAAGAAAGGTGATCCAACCAAATGCAGAAATTATCAAACAATATCATTAATGTCACATGCAAGTAAATTTTACTGAAGATCATTCAAAAGTGGTTGGAGCAATATATCAACAAAGAACTGCCAGAAATCCAAGTTGGATTCAGAAGAGGACATGGAACCAGAGATATCATTGCTTATGTCGGATGGATCTTAGCTGAAAGCAGAAGATACCAGAAAGATGTTTACTTGTGTTTTAATGATTATGCAAAGGCATTCGACTGGGTGGATCATAACAAACTATGGATAACATTGGGAAAATGAGGATTTCAGAACACTTAATTCTGCTTATGAGGAACCTGTACATAGACCAAGAGGCAGTCATTCGAACAGAACAGAGAATACCGTGTGGTTTAAAGTCAGGAAAAGTGTATGTCAGGGTTTTATCCTTTTACCATACTTATCCAATTTGTACACTGAGCAAATAATCTGAGAAGCTGGACTATATGAAGAAGAACGGGGCATCAGGATTGGAGGAAGACTCATTAACAACCTGCATTATGCAGATGACACAACCTTCTTTGTGGAAAGCAAAAGGGACTTGAAGCACTTGCTTATGAAGATCAAAGACCACAGCCTTCAGTATGGATTATGTCTCAACATAAAACAAAAATCCTCACAACTGGACCAATAAGCAACATCATGATAAACGGAGAAAAGATTGAAGTTGTCAAGGATTTAATTTTTCTTGAATCTACAATCAACACCCATGGAAGCAGCTGTCAAGAAATCAAATTAAGTGTTGCATTGGGCAAATCTACTGCAAAAGACCTTTTTAAAGGGTTACAAAGCAAAGGTGTCTCCTTGAGGACTAAGGTCTGCCCAGCCCAAACCATAGTATTTTCAAACATCTCATATGCATGCGAAAGCTGGACAATGAATAAGGAAGACTGAAGAAGAATTGATGCCTTTGAATTATGGCGTTGGTGAAGAATATTGAATATACCATGGACTGCCAGAGGAACAAACAGGCCTGTCTTGGAAGAAATACAGCCAGAATGCTCCTTAAAGTGAGGATGGCAAGACATCGTCTCATGTAGTTTGGACATTGTCTTAGTTATCTAGTGTTGCTACAACAGAAATACCACAAGCAGATGACTTTAACAAAGAAATTTATTCTCTCACAGTTTAGGAGGCTAGAATTCCAAATTCACGGTGCCAGCTCCAGAGGAAGGCTTTCTCTCTCTGGCCTCTGGAAGAAGGTCCTTGTCATCAATCATCCTACGGTCTAAGAGCATCTCAGTGCAGGGACCCTGGGTCCAAAGGACACACTTTGCTTCTGGCAATACTTTCTTGGTGGTACGAGGTCCCTGTCTTTTTGCTTGCTTCTCTTTTTTATATCTCAAAAGAGATTGACTTAAGACACAACCTAATCTTGCAGACTGAGTCCTGCCTCATTAACATAACTGCATCTAATCCCACATCATTAACATCACAGAGGTAAGATTTACAACACATAAGAAAATCACAACAGATCACAAAATGGTGAACAATCACACAATACTGGGTATCATGGCCTAGGCAAATTGACACACATTTTGGGGGGACACAATTCAATCCTTAACAAACATGTTATCAGGAGGGACCAGTCTCTGGATAAGGACATCGTGCTTGGTACAGAGCCAGTGAAAAAGAGGAAGACCCTCAACAAGATGATTGACAAAGTGTCTGAAACAATGGGCTCAAGCACAGCAACAATTGTGAGGATGGCACGGGACCTGGCAGAGTTTCATTCTGTTGTGCATAGGGTTGCTATGAGTCAGAACAGACTCAACAGCACCTAACAACAACAACAGGGTACAAAGATAAGGAAGAAGGTAAAATCTGCCAGGAGGGCTACATCACAACCCAGCCTACATTGGGCAATGCTTTGGGCAGGTAGGAATCTCTGGGTGCTGCAAAAAGGTTGCACTTGGCTGCTAACTGAAAGGTTGGAGGTTCAAGTCCACCTAAAAGCACCTTGGAAAAAAGGCCTGCCAATCTACTTCTGAAAACTCAACCACTGAAAACCCTATTGAGCACAGTTCTTCCTAATACACATGGGGTGGCCATGAGTCAGAGTCAACTTTATGGCAACTGATTTATGGGCAGATGTGGGGACAGTGGTAGCTCCTAGGAGGTCTGCTAACCCAGCTGGGTGGTCCGGAAAGGCTTCCCAGAGGTAATGGGGAGAAGTTTGTTACAATGATCCACATGCACAAGGTAACCCAAAAAGAGTCAACCAGCCAGACCTCAGGGAGAACAGGAGTTTGGGCACTTTGGAGTCCATGGAGTTTGGGAAATCTCACACTAGAGTGTCACCATTGATTCAGGAGACTAGCTGCTTCTCCTCTACTTTCTATCTTTTTCTGTACCTCATGTACAGAAAAGTCTACTCATTCATTCATTCTCTCCGACAACAAACAATTTTTCAACTTCCTCCTACAGTACGTAGGGTTGCTATGAGTCAGAACCAACTCAACAACACTTAAAAGCAACAACTCCATGCCAAGTGCTGTTCCAGGTGCTGGGAAATCAAAAGTGAAGAAAATGAAAGAAAACATCACATAGCTTATGACGTAGTGGGTGGGAACAGGCATTGACAAGTAAAAGTGTGAGATAATTTCAAATGGTGGTAAATGTCACCAGTGATGTCCACTCTGATGGCTCCTCATTACGCTTAGAATAAAATCCAAGGTTGTCCCTATGGTCCTTAAAAAAACTTAAACCAGCTGCCATTGAGTCGATTCAGACTCATGGCAACTCATGCATGTCAGAGTAGAACTGCACTCCCTGGGGCTTCAATGGCTGTGGTCTTTCGGAAGTACATCTCCAGGTGTTTCTTCTGAGGTGCCTTTGGGTGGATTCAAACTGCCAACCCTTCGGTCAGTAGCTGAGCATTTAACCGCTTGTGCCACCCAGGGACTCCTCCATGGCTCCTAGATCCCATGTCGCCTGACCCCGGACTACTTCAGCAACCCCCCTCTTCACCTTGTGCCCTGAGCTCCAACCTCCTGGCCTTAACCTTCCTCAAACAGGCCTGTGCACTGGCTCTTTCCTCTGCAGGGACACTCTTCCCCCCAGGTCCACATGGCTTCCCCTACTGCCTTCAGGTCTCAGTTCAAATGACGCTTCGTCAATATGGCCTCAACTCTCTAATAAACCAGTACCTCTCCTTCCCTTTCCTTCCTGCCTAATCACTCTAACCCCTGCCTCACTTTGTTTTGCTTTGTAGCTCTTATCACAGCATGCTCCTGTGACATATGTTTGTTTATTGTCTGTCTTGCTCTCTAATAGGAGCCCTGGTGGCTCAGTGGTTAAGAGCTCGGCTGCTGACCAAGACGTCGGCAGTTCAAATCTACCAGCTGCTCCTTGGAAACCCTATGGGGCAGTTCTACTCTGTCCCATAGGGTCAGTATGAGTCACAATCAACTCCACAGCCACAGGTTTGGCTTTTGGCTTTTCTGGACTCTAATGGTCAGGTCCTTGAGGGCAAGAACTTTCTCTGCCAAACCCCCAGCACAGAGAACAGGGCCCGGCACAAGTAGATCTTTCTGAATATTTGTTGAAAGAATGAATGAGGAAAACAACCAATGCTGTGTGTGGTGACAATGCTGGAGAATGACTGGGAAGGAAGGGGGTGGGTTAGGTGATCAGAGCAGGCCTCTGAGAAGGTGACATTTGAAAGTTGTTGTCATTGTTGGGTGCTGTTGAATGGATTTCAACTTACGGTTGACCCCATGTGACAAAGTAGAACTGCCCCGTAGGGTTTTCTTGGCTATGATCTTTACGGGAGCAGATCACCAGGTCTTTCTCACGCAGAGCTGCGGGGTGAGTTCGAAACATCAATCTTTTGATTCGCAGCCAAGCACTTAACCATTTGTGCCACCAAGGATCATAAAGAGCTGAAAGATGAGAGGGAGTCAGTCATGCAAAACCTGGCAGCAGGTGGCTCAGGCAGAGGGACGGAGCCGGAGGCCCAGCACCACCCAGGAGAGAGCCCTCTGCTGGCAGACAGTTCTCAAGGAGAACAGAAAAGGAGAAGGGGCTGAGCTCCTTGGCCCTATTCATCTCCCAAACTCACCAATCAGTAATTTGCTCCACCTCCCCGGAGAGGAGTATCAAACGGAGTAAGACAAAAGAGGACAAGCCTCCCCACAGCACACCTTGTTTTGTTGTTTTGTTTCAGACTCGTATGATTTTTTAAAATCTTCATCCTTGTAATTTATGTTTCACCAGAATATGCCAGAAACAGGACCCTTTTCATTAATTTCCCAAGAAAGAGGATATAACATTTCTATCTGCTTGCTAAGGTCATCTCTGGTTCTGAAGATTTCTTATATCTCATGTTCTTATTCTTTATAGATTTTCATTTTGTCCCACCTTCTGGGAGAGCTTCTCAGATTCAGACCCACATCATTTCATTGATCTGGCTTTCTGCAGTGTCCATTCTGTCCTTTCTCACATCCAGAGTGGATTTTAACTCTGCAGTTGCACCATCCTTTCCGTTCAATGCTTCCTTGTCTCGCCAGTCCTGTTTCCAGGTCGGCTTTTTGTCTCAGACGGTTCTTCAACTTCAGCCTCTTCTTTCCTAGGGCTTTCTATTCTTTTTCTCAGCTGGCCACTTCTTATATTCTCTTGTGTAGGTCAAATTGTTTTCTAAAATTTTTCTCTGGTTCTTAGAGTGAATCATTCTCAGAGGCATACATTTCCTCTGAGCTTTATGGATGTTTCCATATTCATCCATCAATGACGTTGATTGACTGCCTACCCAATACCAAGTGCTGTAGTAGGTCCCAGGAGGCAACCCATGTCCAGCAAGTCTCTGGCCCCAAAGATGGTAGAGTCAAATGGGGAAACCAAACAATCAAGACAAGCAATTCCAATGAAGTGTGATGAGCACCGTGAATGGGACTCATGTAGGGCAAAATTAGAGCACACGGTAGAAGTGTATCACCTTATCTAGGACAGAATCAGGGAGGAGCCACCCTCTCTTGTTCTGAGGTTCTTATAGCCAATGTTGTTGAGTTTGGGATCCCCCCTCAACTGGTTACCCTCAACAAGACACAACTTATATAAGCTTCTTGTGCGATGACATATGGGCGTCAAGTTTCCCTTGGTTTTTCTCACTATCCATTTGGCTGCCATTCAAATCCCCGTTCAGATCTACAGACAGGTGACAGGTTGATGGACACAGCATCTGGTCCAACCTCAAGTGTAGAGAGGCAGCTATCCTCGTGTGTCTCTGCTGACATAAGGTAAGTTCGCCTGTCCCCACAGCATTGCTCCCTGACATTCTAAACCAATCTGTGTTGTACATGCAAAGCCAAAATCCCCAGTAGGCATTGCTTCCAGCGCTCTTCTGGAGTAAAGAAGTCCAGACTGGACAATGTCATCCAAAATCTGACCTCTTCCAATGCAGGGGAAATGCATTTGGTGCCATGTTTATAGGGAACTGCAGAAGGTACATTGTATTTCTGATACTCGTCAGAATCGACTCGACAGCAACGGGTTTGGTTTTGGTTTTGGCAGTCATTAGTAGAGGCGACCTGGGTGATGTGAGGAGGCAAGAATGTTAAGGGGGTGGTCCCACGGTGGACCTTCTAGAATGTGGAACGCAGAGAGCACCAATGAACCTGACTCCAAGGAAGGGAAGGAGAAATTAAATACAGGTGAGTGGAGAGGGAGGTGACAGGCAGATTTCAAGGAGTTCAGATAAACTTTTAAGCTTGGGAGGAATTATGAGTCTCCCAGAATGGTATGCATCATTAGTTCCCAGGCAGCCCATTAACAATAAGCTGGTAGGGAGATGACTTCTTGAATTATCCTTTTAATGGAGTTCCCAGGTTAAAGCAGATTCCATTAAAGGTCAATCAATAGGCAATTTTATTCAGGCTTAGTGATTAAAAGAAAACTATAAACAAGGCCTGTGACAGTAATCATTTTGGCTCAATCAGACCTTCCCCTAAACATGGAAGCACTGGATGAAGGCTACAGCCAGATATTAGGGCAGGGTCTCCTGATCCTGTTTTCTAACAGGTCCCCAACTCCAAGTGAATGTCAATGCCCCCCCCACCCCTTTAACCAGATGGTTCAGTCCACACCCCCAGGCAAAGCGCAGAAAATCCTGTTCCATTCTTTCTGGTAGATGGGGCACCGTGGAATAATTTAAATTAACAGTGTAGATCCAGCTTCGTTCTTGAATTCTCAATGATCAGTCACAGTGAATTAGTGTGAGTCAGAATTTTAGTTTGACAGAAGTGATTATATTAGGTTCGTTGCAAGTCTCTGGGTCTCTCTAGCACTCCTTTTTTTATTAGAAGTAGCCCCAGGAAATCAGGAGGAAATGAGATGCCTAGGACCCTGTATCTCAATGATCCACCGTTGACTAGGTTAGAAAATTAGGGGTAGAAGAGGCTTTCAAGAAATAAAATTGCCTTCAGGTCTTGCAAACTGATTCAAGGGCTTGCAAAATGCATCCAGAAATTAGAAGCTTTGAAGGAATGGGGGCTCTCCTTTGTCAATCATTTGTCTTCCCGAAGTCAGTGGAACCAATATCCCTTGGAATTGAAATATCTTTCTTTCTTCCTTATTCTTCTTCCCTTAATAGTCCAGGACTTTTTTCTAAAAGTATGTTTTCCCTGATGCAGCGTTTTAAGTTTATTAGCCAGGGTTTTCCAAGACTTGCTATTTATTTTCATAGATTCGCTTTTTACTGAGTTATGAGAATGAAGAAGAAAGATCCTGGCGGCCTTGTGGTTTTTTTAAATAAATTAGGCTTTAACGGGGCTGCTGGTTGCCAGTTCTGGCACACGAGCAAACTCTGCTATAGTTTCCATATTAAAAAAAAATAAAAAAGATCCCTGCTGTGAAACTAACAAGGAATAAGGCTCTGAATCTCTCCTTCTTGCTTATCAAGAATCAAAATAGAAACAAGGAATGTTCGAAACAACACAGAAAGGATACTGAGGAATGTGAAAATTCTGTGGGCCAAGGGGATGCATGATGTATTGCTCTTGGGGGGTGCTGTGCATGTAAATATATTCTTCAAATTGATATTCACAGACTGGTAAATGAGGTGCTAGGAGGCAAGACATTTTATATAATTCTTCACATTTTTTTTTTTTAATTTTCCTAAAGGCCCAGAGAAAAATAAGGTGTTTCCTCCTGAGAACAAAATAGCTTCTTGAAAGACTTTAATTATTATTGCTCTTGAAAAGGTTTGTGATGACTTTTGGAAACATTTATTAAAATGATAGATGGGGAAGACTGACAGAGGAAATAGAGGCTTAATTTCCAATTCCCTTAAAATTTTCAGCTCTAAAGCATCTCAGCAATGCCTCTAAGGATGACACTCGGCTCTCCAGGTCATACTGAATGAGCTCTTTGGAGTTGACATCCGTGTGTGTGTGTGTGTGTGTGAGAGAGAGAGAGAGAGAGAGAGAGAGCACAGGCTATGCCATTCCTACGCATACTCTTACTAACAGAACATGCATTGTTGTCAGCTGCCCTGCGGTCAGCCCCCGACTCATGGAAACCCCATGCACGACAGAAGAAATGCTGCCCAGTCCCGAGCCATCCTGAAGATCAACTGTAGATCAGACCATTGTGATCCACAGGGTTTTCATTGGCTGATTTTTGGAAGTAGATGGCCAGGCCTTTCTTCATAGTCCGTCTTAGTCTGGAGCTCCGCTGAAACCTGTCCAGCATCATAGCAAAGCAAAACATGTAGCATTAGCGTTTTAAAAGCTTAGCGAAGGGGCTAGCTTTCAAACCCAGGAACGAGGAGGAATTGCAGAGACACTTACCTGTGAATCTACTGAGCCGCTGGCTCCCTTTCCAGGCATTGATCTCAGAGCTTGACAACTGAGAAATACATCTTCATCATCCTTTTTGCCTAGACTCAAGTACTTTATATACTTGAATGCAACATTGTATATTATTTTCCAACTCTGCCAAGATTCAATCTCTCGGTATTGAATATCTACCAAAAGAACGCTAGACTATTACAGAGCCTGCACAAAGGAGGTTCAGAAAACCCCATAAGCCCCATTCTATCTCCAAGTCTGAGAGCAATAAAACACCAACTCCACCCTTTTCTCTCTGGGATTCTGACTAATAAGAAGAGACAGAGGAGAAAATGAAACTGAATCTCAATTATGAGAGATATAAAGGGGATGGCTGCTTTTATTACATTTATGGAGCCTGGTCTTTTAAAGGCTTTCCTTAATCCTGACACTAAATAGGAAAAAAAAAGCCTTTTTTTTTTTTTCTTTAATTCAGCTGTAAGAGCCTAAAGAGGTTTAAGTAGTGGCAAACTAATAAATCATTTTAAAGGGAAAACATTTCATAGAAGCAAACCAGAGTCATTTCACTACCTTAGAACTGAAGTTTCTCTTACTTTCAGGAGGTTTTCAACCTTAGGATGAATAAACAGAGTAACCAGGAAAGTAATTTGTTTGAGTTTAAAGCTGGCCATACGAATGAGCATGGAATTTAAAACAGGGTAAAATAATAAGGAATTTAATACTGCTTGTCAAGGACTGGAAACCATGGTGGCGTAGTGGTTAAGTGCTATAGCCATTAACCAAGAGGTCGGCAGTTCAAATCCATCAGGCCCTCCTTGGAAACTCTATGGGGCAGTTCCACTCTGTCCTATAGGATCGCTCTGAGTCGGAATCGACTTGACGGCAGTGGGTTTGGTTTTTTGGTTTTTGTCAAGGGCTGCTTGCCCCGTTCAGCCTGCGAAGATACATTATCCGTGTAACTAGACTGCCGAGGGGAACTGAGGATCTGGAATGCTTGAAAGGGTAGGTCTTGGGTTCCAGTACAGCCACCTGTTAATGTGTTGAGCAGCCCCTTGGGAACTGTTGGGTGGCTGACCCAATACATGACAAGACATATAGTTCCATGGTGTGAAAAAAAGGAATCCTGGGGTGCTGTAAATGGTTAATATGCTCAGGTGCTAACAGAAAGTTCAGAGGCTTGAGTCCACCAGAGGTGCTTTGGAAGACAGGCCTGGGGATCTACTTCAGAAAAGTCAACCTCTGAAAACCCTATGGGGCACAATTCTACTCTGACATGCATGGAGTTGCCATGAGTCAACTCAATATGGCAAATGGTATAGAAGAAAATGCAGAGGGACCAAATCCATCATTAGAAAGAAATCCTGTTAATCCCTTGCCTGTGGACCCATAACGTGTTTCAATGACTCCTCACCGCCTCCTGGTTAAAATCCCAACTCTGCAGCCTGGAACCTATTTCCTTTACCAGTCCACTTAGTCTCCTGCTCCTGGGCTTTTACAGGTTGTTCCTCTGTGGCATAATTCTTATTCGACATCCAGGACTCAGTTCAAGGATCCTTCTTTGGAAAGCTTCCCTGACTTCCCTCACTGACCCCCTTCTTCATTGCCTTCTTTCACATTCCCATAGTATCCTGTACATAAATGGCACGTAATGCATGGCTAGTTGTCAGGTACGTCTATTTCCTTCCCCCTCGAGCATGAGCTCCTAGCCCTAGGACTGGCTCTGGCATCTCTGTATCTATTGCACTGTGTTGGGTATTGTCCCTTTCCTACTCCATGCCCATTCTCCACTCATCTCCCTGCTCTGTGCCCCAGGCTGGAGCATCATGCAGACTCATTGCTTTTGCTTCTAGTTGGGTTATCTGTTGAATATATAAAAAAAACTAATCATGCAAAGCTGGACATTGCCCTCTGGCTTATACTTGGGAAGGCACAGATGAGAAATGGAAGGTGGAAGGTGGGAAGAGAGAAGGTTCAGGGTATTTTTTCTCCTGGCTTCCCATCTCCAGGCCATGGATTGCAGTGGCTATGAAACTCAATGGCCACAGCTTCCAGTGGGGCAGCCCATAGATCAAAGGCCCCTAGGAGACTCTCCCTCCCCTTGCCCCTTCAGTCCTGAGGATGCTAAGAGGTCTGCATTGTTACCTTCTGGGTACTTGTTGGTTTCCGTAACCCCACCCAGACCATCGTAAATAGTCCCTACCTTAAAATCTCCACAGTCACCCTTACTAAATGTGCCATTGCTTTCCTGCCAAGACCCTCACCAATACATTGCCAAGCAGAGTCACTAGCAACTAACAAAACCAAAACCAAACCTACTGCCCTCGAATCAATTCTGACTCATAGAGACCCTATAAGACAGAGTAGAACTGCCCCATCGAGTTTCCAAGGAGCGCCTGGCGAATTTAAACTGCCAACCTCTTGGTTAGCAGCCATAGCACATATCTACTACTCCGCCAGGGTTTCCAGTGATAACAGGGATCTGTAAATATTTGGTGAATGCTGCACTGAGTTTCTGTTAAGGGTGACGGAAAAATTTGGAAAAGGATAGCGATGATGGATACACAACATGATAAACATAATTCATCTTACTGAATTGCATATGTAACCAATTTGAAATGGCCAAAAAAAAAAAAAAAAGTTTTGATATATATGTATATTTACCAAAAAGGAGCCCTGGTAATGCAGTGGTTAAGCTCTCGGCCGCTAACCAAAAGGTCGGCCTTTCAAACCCACCAGCCACTCCACAGGAGAAAAATGTGGCAGTCTGCTTCTGTAAAGATTACAGCCTTGGAAACCTTATAGGGCAGTTTTACTCTGGCCTTTTTTTATTTTTATTTTTATTTTTATTTTTATAGTGTCACTATGAGTCAAAATCAAGTAGACGGAGATGGGTTTGGGTTTTGTATATTCACCACAATAAAAGAAATAAACTAAAAAAAAAACTAAGGTCAGGCAACTAGAGTTTTAATCCCAGCTCTGGCTCCAACAAACTATGTGCGTTTGGACAGTTCTGAGCCCCTGGGAAACCCTGGTGGTGTAGTGGTTAAGTCCTTCGGCTGCTAACCAAAAGGTCAGCAGTTCGAATCTACCGAGTGCTCCTTGGAAACTCTATGGGGCAATTCTACTTTGTCCTATAGGGTCGCTTTGTTGGAGTTGACTCAACAGCCACAGGTTTGGTTTATGAGCACCCCACCTCCCACCTTGTCAGTCTTTAAAACATAAAAGGAGGCCTTAGATTCAGAGATGCCTATTACAATCCCCACCATTACCAAGTATACTCTCTTGCACACCTCGAGTTTGGGGTGGGTACTCAGCACCCCCACGTTTGAGTCAAGCGTAGGTAGAAGGCCGTCTTGAGGCTCTGCCCTGGGACAGATCCCTCCTAAGCTTGAGAAAATTGATCCCAAGACAATTGTGGTCCTGCCTGTCTTTCCAGGAGGAACTGACTATAGGCTCAGGGATTGTGCACAAGGGCAGTGTTTCTGAATAACAACGGCTCATTGTCCCGTTATTGATTGTTCTGCAGTCTAAGTGGGTTAGAACTGGTGTGCCTTACAGGCCTCCTTCCTCCTTCCTCCCTCCCAAAACCAGCCAAAGGCTTTAAAAGGGAAGGGCTAGGCATAGACAAAGCAGGGTTTTTTTCTTTAGTATCGAAACCCTCAGCTCCCAACCAAATACATTTTTATTTCAGCTTGAATGTGGAAATTGGATCATGGCAACTATCGTGGTAAAGACTTGGCTTAGTCTGAGGGGCTTGGACCTCAAAGAGTTCTGTTCTAGACCTTTTCCTTGCCAGCCCATCCTGAAACCTGCGAGGACCAGAGTGGGGCCTGCCTGTCTCCCCAGGGTCTCTGTGGTATATATACTTGGCTCTTCTCCAGTAGGCACAGTGCTGGGGCCCATGATACATTTAAGGGCACAGGAAAGAGTCTTAAGTTTACTTTCTTTTAAACTCAGAAGAAAAAGGAATATAGTAATGATTAATGTATAATAGTGAATCCAGCCTCCGTTATATTTGTCTTTACGTCAATGCAGTTGTAAAATAAAATTTTTAATGCTGTTTGTGAAGGAAAGGACCTAGCAAGGCAACAGTGCCTAGGGACCACAAAAGTTATAATGCAGCCTTGATCTGCAGAACACCAGCACTGAAGATGTGCTGCGGACAAATAAAATTTGGGAAGCCCAAGGGCAGCACTTTCCTTGGAAGACTCATACCACACACTGGCAGATCAAAGGCCCCCAGCATCCCGCAGTGAAGGAATGGGTTCCGCTTTGTTTAAGTCAGCAAGTCTCAAACTTACGGCCACAGAACACTTAGGGAAACACAGATTTAAATTTTGTTTTACTTCTCTTTTTGATCTAGATAACTTCTCAGGATTTAAGTAGTACATCTTTGTATTTATCTTATCATTATCTGTGCCACCTGGGAAATTTATAGCTATAAACACCTATATTTAAAACAAAGAAAATTGCAAATCAATAACCTAAACTTCCTCCTTAAGAAATGTGAAAAAGATTAAACTAAACCCAGACCAAGTTGAAGGAAGGAAATCATAAAGATTAGAGTGGAAATATGTGAATTTTGGAAGAGGAAAAACAATAGAGAAAATCAACAAATCCAAAAATTAATTCTTTGAAAAGATCGACAGATTAGCAAAACTTTAGCTAAAATGACCAAGAAAAAAGAGAGGAGACTTCAACTCTAAAGTCAGGAAGGAAGAAGGGGATATTACTATACATCTTACAGACCAAAAAAAAAAAAAAAAAAGAATTATAAGGGAATAAATTACATAACTTAAGTGAAATAGAAAAATTCCTAGAAAGGCACTGTGCTAGTCATCTAGTGCTGCTATAACCGAAATACCACAGGCGGATAGCTTTAACAAAGAGAAGTTTATTCTTTTTCAGCCCAGTAGGCTAGAAGTCCGAATTCAGGACGCCGGCTCCAGAGGAAGGCTTTCTCTCTCTGTAGGCTCTGAAGGAAGGTCCTTGTGATACACCAGTCTTCTCTTGGTCTGGGAGCATCTCAGTGTAGGAATCTCAGGTCCAAAGGACACGCTTTGCTCCTGGCACTGCTATCTTGATGGTATGAGGTCCCCCATGCCTGTCTGCTTACTTCTCTCTTTTATATCTCAAAAGAGATTGGCTTAAGACACTATCTAATCTTGTAGATCTCATTGATACAACTGCCACTAATCCATCTCATTATATCAGAGTGATAGGATTTACAACACATGGGGAAATCACATCAGATGACAAAATGGTAGACAGTCACACAATACTGGGACTCGTGGCCGGGCTAAGTTGACCGATATTTTGGGGGGACACAATTCAATCCATGACAAGCACAAACTGGAGAAACAGACTCTAAAAAGAAATACAAAATCTGAATAGACTTTTAATAAGTAAAGAGATTGAATTCCTAAACAAAAAACTTTCCACAAAGAAAAGCCCTGACCAAATGGTCACACTGGTTAATTCTAACTAACGTTTAAAGAAAAAACTAAAACAAATTCATCATAAACTGTTTCAAAAAAATAGAAGAGGAGAGAGGACTCGCCGAGTAATTTTATGAGGTCAGTATTACCCTATGGAGCCCTGGTGGCACAGTAATTAATAGCTTGGCTGCTAACCAAAAGGTTGGCAGTTCAAATGTACCAGCTGCTCCTTGGAAACCCTATGGGGCAGTTCTACTATGTCCTGTAGGGTCGCTATGAGTCAGTATTGACTTGATGGCAACAGGTTTGGTTTTGATTTTTATTACCCTAAATGCCAAAAAGCAGACAAAAACATTCCTAGACAAGAAAATTACAGACCAATATTCCTAATAACTATAGACACAAAAGTCCTCAACAATAGCTAGCAAACTGAATCCACCATGTATCAAACGTTTTGTTCAATATGCAAAAAAAAAATCAATCAATATAAAATACTATGTTAATAGAATAAAGGACAAAAACCATATAATTATCTCAGTAGATGCAGAAAAAGTATTTGACAAAATCCAACACCCTTTCATGATCAAAGCACTCAACAAACTAGGATTAGAAGGGAACCCACCTATAAAAATGTCTACCAAAAAACCTGCAGTTAACATCACACTTAAAAAAGACTGAATGCTTTCTCTCTAAGATTAGGAAGAAGACAAAGATGTCCACTTTCATCACTTCTATTCAACATTATATTGGCAGTTCTAGCCAGGGCAACTAAGCAAGAAAAAGAAATGAAAGGCTTCCAGATTAGAATGGACAAAGTAAAACTATCTCTAGTCACAAACGCTATGCTCTTGTATTTAGAAAATACTAAGGAATCCACCAAAAAAAAAAAAAAAAAACTTCTTAGAACTAATAAATGAGTTCAGTAAGATCACAGGACACAAGATCAACATATAAATGTCAATTGTATTTCTATACATTGCAATAAACATCCTGGAAATAAAATTGCAAAACAATTTCTTTTATAGTTGGAATCAACTTGATGGCAAACAACAACAACAGAATCAAAAAGAATAAAACGCTTAGGAATAAATTTAACAAAAGAAGTGCAAGATTTCTTGGCTGTAATCTTTACAGACGTAGAGCACCAGGTCCTTTTCCCACAGAGCTGCTAGGCGGGTTCTAACCTATAACCTTTCAGTTGGCAGCCAAGCACTTAACCTTTGCACCACCAGGCCTCCTTTTATACCCACTAGGGTGGCTAAAAGGAGCCCTGGTGCCACAGTGGTTAAGATCTAGAGTCAAACCCACCAGCCACTCCATGGGAGAAAGATGTGGCAGTCTGCTTCCATAAAGATTTCAGCCTCAGAAACCCTATGGCGTAGTTCTACTCTGTCCTATGGGGTTACTTTGCGTCAGAATCAACTGGGTGGCAATAAATTAGTGTGGCTAAAATATAAAAGATAGACAATAACTAATGCTAATGGTGATGTGGAGAAATTAGAGCCCACATACCTGGCTAATGGGATTGTAAAATGATACAGCCACTTTAGAAAACAGTTTCACAATTCCTCAAAATATTAAGCATGCAGTTACCATATGACCCAGCAGTTACACTCCTACATATACACCCAAGAGAACTGAAAACGTGTCCTCACAAAACCTGTACCTGAATGTTCATAACAGCATTATTCATAAAAGCCAAAAAGTGGAAACAACCCAAATGTCCATCAAGTGATGAATGGATGAACCATATGGAATATTATTCAGCCATAAAAAGGGATGGAGTACTGATACTTGCCACAACATGATTATGCTAAATGAAAGAAGGCAGTCACAAAATGTCACATGTTATTTGATCCCATTTATAACAATATCTAGGAAAACTGAATCCATAGAACAGAAGGGAGATTAGCAGTGGCCAAGGGCTGGAGAAATGGGGCCTGACAGCTAATGGGTACAAGATTAGGGGTGATGAAGATGTTCTGAAATTAGCTTGTAATGGTTGCACAACTCTGAATATACTAAAAACCATTGAGTTGCACACCTTAAAGGGGTGAGTTTTCTGATATCTGAATTATATCTCAATAGAGCTTTCTTTTTTAATGCCCCCTAGGGGCCACTATGAGTCAGAATTGACTCGTTGGCAATGGGTTTGGTTTTTTTGATTGAGAGTCACTGATGGCAATGCCCACGTCATGAGCCTGTTCCTGCGCTGGATGAAATCTGCCCTACTTCCAATTCCTTCATGACTTTCTTCTACAAGCTCTGCATCTTTCCAGACTGAAGAGTCGTGACATGTTCCTTCATCTATTCACTGCATCTTAACTGAGTGCCTGCTATGCTGTTCTATGTGCTTCTTTCACCACCATAAACGGTGACTATACGCATGGAACTCGCCAGACGGAACACACAGAAATCAAATCGACTACATCTGTGGAAAGAGACGATGGAAAAGCTCAATATCATCAGTCAGAACAAGGCCAGGGGCCAACTGTGGAACAGACTATCAATTGCTCATATGCAAGTTCAAGGTGAAACTGAAGAAAATCAGAGCAAGTCCACGAGAGCCAAAATATGACCTTGAGTATATCCCACCTGAATTTAGAGACCATCTCAAGAATAGATTTGACATATTGAACACTAGTGACCGCAGACCAGACGAGTTGTGGAAGGACATCATCCATGAAGAAAGCAAGAGGTCACTTAAAAGACAGGAAAGAAAGAAAAGACCAAGATGGATATCAGAGGAGACTCTGAAACTTGCTCGTGAGCTTCGAGCAGCTAAAGCAAAAGGAAGAATTCATGAAGTAAAAGAACTGAACAGAAGATTTCAAAGGGCCTCTCGAGAAGACAAAGTAAAGTATTATAATGATATGTGCAAAGAGCTGGAGACGGAAAACCGAAAGGGAAGAACGTGCTCGGCGTTTCTCAAGCTGAAAGAACTGAAGAAAAAACTCAAGCCTCAAGTAGCAATAGTGAAGGATTCCATGGGGAAAATATCAAACGATGCAGGAAGCATCAAAAGAAGATGGAAGGAATACACAGAGTCATTATACCAAAAAGAATCAGTCCATAGTCAACCATTTCAAGAGGTGGCATATAATCAGGAACCGATGGTACTGAAGGAAGAAGTCCAAGCTGCTCTAAAGGCACTGGCGAAAAACAAGGCTCCAGGAAATGGTGGAATATCAACTGAGATGTTTCAACAAACAGATGCAGCACTGGAGGTGCTCACTCATCTATGCCAAGAAATATGGAAGACAGCTTCCTGGCCAACTGATTGGAAGAGATCCATATTTATCCATCCCTATTCCCAAGAAAGGTGATTCAACTGAATGTGGAAATTATAGAACAATATCATTAATATCACATGCAAGCAAAATTTTGCTGAAGATCATTCAGAAATGGCTGCAGCAGTATATAGACAGGAAACTGCCAGAAATTCAAGCTGGATTCAGTAGAGGACGTGGAACCAGGGATATCATTGCTGATGTCAGATGGATCCTAGCTGAAAGCAGAGAATACCAGAAGGATGTTTACCTGTGTTTTATTGACTATGCAAAGGCATTCGACTTCGTGGATCATAACAAACTATGGGTAACACTGCGAAGAATGGGAATTCCAGAACACTTCATTGTGCTCATGAGGAACCTTTACATAGATCAAGAGGCAGTTGTTCGGACAGAGCAAGGGGATACTGATTGGTTTAAATTCAGGAAAGGTGTGCATCAGGGTCGTATTCTTTCATCATACCTATTTAATCTGTATGTTGAACAAACAATACGAGAAGCTGGACTATATGAAGAAGAACAGGGCATCAGGATTGGAGGAAGATTCATTAACAACCTGTGTTATGCAGATGACACAACCTTGCTTGCTGAAAGTGAAGAGGACTTGAAGCACTTACTAATGAAGATCAAAGACCACAGCCTTTAGTATGGATTACACCTCAACATAAAGAAAACAAAAATTGTCACAACTGGACCAATGAGCAACATCATGATAAATGGAGAGAAGATTGAAGTTGTCAAGGATTTCATTTTACTTGGATCCACAAACAGCCATGGAAGCAGCAGTCAAGAAATCAAAAGACGTATTGCATTGGGTAAATCAAAAGACGTATTGCATTGGGTAAATCTGCTGCAAAGGACCTCTTCAAAGTGTTGAGGAGCAAAGATGTCACCCTGAAGACTAAGATGCGCCTGACCCAAGCCATGGTATTTTCAATCACATCATACGCATGTGAAAGCTGGGCAATGAATAAGGAAGACCGAAAAAGAGTTGACGCTTTTGAATTGGGGTGTTGGTGAAGAATATTGAATATACTATGGACTGCCAAAGGAACGAGCAAATCTGTCTTGAAAGAAGTGCAGCCAGAATGCTCCTTAGAGGCAAGTATGGTGAGACTGCATCTTACACACTTCAGACATGTTGTCAGGAGGGAACAGTCCCCGGAGAAGGACATCATGCTTGGCAAAGTACAGGGTCAGCGGAAATGAGGAAGACCCTCAACGAGGTGGATTGACACAGTGACTGCAACAATTAGCCCAAGCATAACAACGATTGTGAGGATGGCACAGGACCGGGCAGTGTTTCATTCTGTTGTACATAGGGTCGCTATGAGTCGGAATCGACTCGATGGCGCCTAACAACAACAACAATGTGTGCTAGACCCCAGGGATGCAGACTTGAAGAAGACAGACCTGGTTCCTGCCCTCAGGGAGCTTACAATCTAGTTTATACTCACCAAGCATCTAATTCTGAATTTCAATGTTTTAGGACATCTCTTGTGAGTTGTCATGGGGGTGAGAGTAAAGAAGCAAGTAGCTTTTTTCTCTTTAGAGCCCTCACTTCATGTCTCTTGCAGACCCTTCCCCTAGGTGCCTATCGAATATCACCTGCTGTCTAAAGATCACATCAAAATGTTTGCCTTTCTGGAGCTTCCTACATTTTAATAGGGGACTCTGGGAAGAAGGGAGAAGAATCCAAACATCATATGAGCCCCTAGTATATGCCAGGTAATGTGCAATGATTCCTCTAAGGTGGGCAATTTAGCAACAGCAAAAATAAAATGGCCAGCATTGACAGAACACTCACTATGTGCCAGGTACTGCACGGGGCTTTTACAAGCATTATCTCATTCCCTTCTCTCAGTAACTTTATGATCCCTATTTTATAGACACCCTTCAGAGAGAGTTGCCCAATGTCACAGAGTTAATGAGTTGAGGTGCCAGAATTTTCACTTCAGCTTCACCAGGCTCTAAAACCCATCCTCATTCTCCTCTCCAGGGCTGGCTGCCTCCTGGGTTCTGCCGTCAGGATGAATCTCTAAAGCAGGCTTTTGAGCCCTGGGGCAGGAGACGGAATACTGGTTGTTCAGGGTTCCAGCTCCTGCACCTGCCAGCTGTTTATTTTGCCTCCATTTCCTCCTCAGGGAAGTGGGTCAGCAGCAATACCGATTGTAGAGGGGCATTATAGGATTAAATGAACCGACATGTGTAAAGTGCTGAGAGCAAGGCCTGGCTACGCTAGATGATCAATAAATATTATTTATTATTGCCATTACTACCCTTTATCAAATGACACAAGTCTAACAACAATACCAATGGATCCACTGCCTGATTTATTTACCAGGTAGCAAGCATCATACGACGCATGTTCCATTCCCTGTCCCCAACCCCCATGCCCTATACAAGCAGATTGGGGTTATTATTCCCATTTTACAGATGAAAAAGCCAAGGACAGGATAACAAAGGCTAATAGGCAAACACATTTGTCTAATCTATGCCAATAGCTTCCTATTACATCCCAGGGCATTCCCCAGAACTCGAAATAGCTTCCTTCTCAAGAAAGCTTCTCACCCCTAAACTCCAATCACATGGTGGCATCTAACAATCCTTGGGGGGGTACTGTGAGCTGTAACCAGCCTGGGACTAGGGTGAGGCAAGGAGGTACCTAGGGCAAAATTTAAGGAGGCATTCATTCTCAGGATCATGCAAGTGCAAGGTTGGCACCCAAGGGTGAGAGCCTTCTTAAATCGTGTGCCCTAGTCGCCTCATTTGGCTTATCCTGATCCTGGCCCTGACTGTATCTTCAGTCATGGAAGCCCCAGACCTTGTCACAGTGAGGACAAAATATTATGGCTTGTGTTTGTAGCTGACAAAATTTCAGTGTCTCAGAAGTACAAAATGGAAAGAGAGTTGAGGATAGCAGGGAAGTAAGAGTCGTGTTGAGTCAGGTCTAATTCAAAGGCTGGCATTGGCCAAATTCACCACACATTTAAATCTGGAAGAGAAAGAAATTTGAAGAATGACAAGGGCCTTGTTAAAATGCTGTGGAGATGTCAATCGAGGTGGGGCCAAGATGGCGGACTAGGTGGACACTACCGCGGATCCCTCTTGCAACAAAGACTCGGAAAAACAAGTGAATCAATCACATACATAACAATCTACGAACCCTGAACAACAAACACAGATTTAGAGACGGAGAACGAACAAATACGGGGAAGCAGCGATTGTTTTCAGAGCCTGGAGCCAGCGTACCAGTCAGGTGACCTTCAGCGCCCGATTGGGGGCAAAGCCCAGGGGGGCAGACGGCACAAACAAGGGGCCTAGCCCTAGCCCCTGAACTCATTCCGGGAGGGGGCCCAACTGGTTCGCGCAGGCGGCGTGGCGGCGCAGCCGATGGGAAAAGTCCCCGGGAGGGAGTGACTGGTCTTGGAGCGGGGAGAGCAGCGTCCCAGCCGGGGAGCCGTCCCGCCGGGATTTTGGTGGACCGCGGGCACTGCATAAGCGCGGGGAGCAGCTCCATCCACCTGAACTAGCCCCAGGGCGGGGCCCAGCCAGTTCTCGTAGGCGGCGTGGCGACGCAGCCGGTGGGAGAAGTCCCCGGGAGACAGTGACGGGTCTTGGAGTGGGGAGAGTGGCGTCCCAGCTGGGACAAGTGGTCACGGCGCAGGCGCGGGGAGCTGCTCCGCTCGCCTGAGCTGACCCCAGAGGGGAGCCCAGCTAGTTCGCGGTGGCAGCACAGCGACGCGGCAGGCTGGACGGGGAGTCCCCGGGAGGCAGCGACTGATTTTGGAGTTGGGAGTGCACCGTCCCAGGCTGGCAGCGGAGGATCTGACCGTGACTCCAGTGGGCCAGACCCCCCGGGGGCAATCTCCACACAGCCAGCACACATAGGCGACGCGCCCTGTGGAAATCTCAGATATAATTGTGATTCCAAGCAAGACAAGCAACTCTGGCTATATTCAGAGGTGCTACTCTCCTATCTCTCTGATCCCTCCCCCACCCTCCCCAGGTGGCTTCTTTAACATCTGAATAGCCTGAGCCAGAGGGAGAACTCTGATAGGGATCTGACTGCATTTTTTTTTTAGCGGATTTTCTGGAAAAACTAGTTTCCCAGTGATGGCTCGGAATCCGTAGTCCATATCAAACCACATAAAGAAGCAGATCATGACAGCTTCTCCAACCCCCCAAACAAAAGATTCAAAATCTTTCCCAAATGAAGATACAATCCTGGAATTATCAGATACAGAATATAAAAAACTAATTTACAGAATGCTTAAAGACATCACAAACGAAATAAGGCAAACTGCAGAAAAACCCAAGGAACACACTGATAAAACTGTTGAAGAACTCAAAAAGATTATTCAAGAACATAGTGGAAAAATTAATAAGTTGCAAGAATCCATAGAGAGACAGCATGCAGAAATCCAAAAGATTAACAATAAAATTACAGAATTAGACAACGCAATAGGAAGTCAGAGGAGCAGACTCGAGCAACTAGAATGCAGACTGGGACATCTGGAGGACCAGGGAATCAACACCAACATAGCTGAAAAAAAATCAGATAAAAGAATTAAAAAAAATGAAGAAAACCTAAGAATCATGTGGGACTCTATCAAGAAGGATAACTTGTGGGTGATTGGAGTCCCAGAACAGGGAGGGGGGACAGAAAACACAGAGAAAATAGTTGAAGAACTCCTGACAGAAAACTTCCCTGACATCATGAAAGACGAAAGGATATCTATCCAAGATGCTCATCAAACCCCACTTAAGATTGATCCAAAAAGAAAAACACCAAGACATATTATCATCAAACTCACCAAAACCAAAGATAAACAGAAAATTTTAAAAGCAGCCAGGGAGAAAAGAAAGGTTTCCTTCAAGGGAGAATCAATAAGAATAAGTTCAGACTACTCAGCAGAAACCATGCAGGCAAGAAGGGAATGGGATGACATATACAGAGCACTGAAGGAGAAAAACTGCCAGCCAAGGATCATATATTCAGCAAAACTCTCTCTGAAATATGAAGGGGAAATTAAGATATTTACAGACAAACACAAGTTTAGAGAATTTGCAAAAACCAAACCAAAGCTACAAGAAATACTAAAGGATATTGTTTGGTCAGAAAACCAATAATATCAGATACCAGCACAATACAAGGTCACAAAACAGAAAGTCCTGATATCAACTCAAATAGGGAAATCAAAAAAACAAACAAATTAAGATTAATTAAAAAAAAATAATAATACACATAACAGGGAATCATGGAAGTCAATAGGTAAAAGATCACAATAATCAAAAAGAGGGACTAAATACAGGAGGCATTGAACTGCCACATGGAGAGTGATACAAGGCGATATAGAACGATACAAGTTAGGTTTTTACTTAGAAAAATAGGGGTAAATAATAAGGTAACCACAAAAAGGAATAACAACTCTATAACTCAAGATAAAAGCCAAGAAAAACGTAACGACTCAACTAACATAAAGTCAAACACTATGAAAATGAGGATCTCACAATTTACTAAGAAAAATGTCTCAGCACAAAAAAGTATGTGGAAAAATGAAATTGCCAACAACACACATGAAAAGGCATCAAAATGACAACACTAAAAACTTATTTATCTATAATTACGCTGAATGTAAATGGACTAAATGCACCAATAAAGAGACAGAGAGTCACAGACTGGATAAAGAAACACGATCCATCTATATGCTGCCTACAAGAGACACACTTTAGACTTAGAGACACAAACAAACTAAAACTCAAAGGATGGAAAAAAATATATCAAGCAAACAATAAGCAAAAAAGAAGAGGAGTAGCAATATTAATTTCTGACAAAATAGACTTTAGACTTAAAATCACCTCAAAGGATAAAGAAGGACACTATATAATGATAAAAGGGACAATTGATCAGGAAGACATAACCATGTTAAATATATATGCCCCCAATGACAGGGCTGCAAGATACATAAATCAAATTTTAACAGAATTGAAAAGTGAGATAGACACCTCCACAATTATAGTAGGAGACTTCAACACACCACTTTCGGAGAAGGACAGGACATCCAGTAAGAAGCTCAATAGAGACATGGAAGACCTACTTACAACAATCAACCAACTAGACCTCATTGACTCATACAGAACTCTCCACCCAACTGCTGCAAAGTATACTTTTTTTTCTAGCGCACATGGAACATTCTCTAGAATAGACCACATATTAGGTCATAAAACAAACCTTTGCAGAGTCCAAAACATCGAAATATTACAAAGCATCTTCTCAGACCACAAGGCAATAAAACTAGAAATCAATAACAGAAAAACTAGGGAAAAGAAATCAAATACTTGGAAAATGAACAATACCCTCCTGAAAAAAGACTGGGTTATAGAAGACATCAAGGAGGGAATAAGGAAATTCATAGAAAGCAACGAGAATGAAAATACTTCCTATCAAAACCTCTGGGACACAGCAAAAGCAGTGCTCAGAGGCCAATTTATATCGATAAATGCACACATACAAAAAGAAGAAAATCAGAGAACAGTCCCTACAACTTGAACAAATAGCAACTGAGCAACAAAAGAACCCATCAGGCACCAGAAGAAAACAAATAATAAAAATTAGAGCTGAACTAAATGAATTAGAGAACAGAAAAACAATTGAAAGAATTAACAAAGCCAAAAGCTGGTTCTTTGAAAAAATTAACAAAATTGATAAACCATTGGCTAGACTGACTAAAGAAATACAGGAAAGGAAACAAATAACCCGAATAAGAAACGAGAAGGACCACATCACAACAGAACCAAATGAAATTAAAAGAATCATTTCAGATTACTACGAAAAATTGTAGTCTAACAAATTTGAAAACCTAGAAGAAATGGATAACTTCTTGGAAAAACACTACCTACCTAAACTAACACATTCAGAAGTAGAACAACTAAATAGACCCATAACAAAAAAAGAGATTGAAACGGTAATCAAAAAACTTCCAACAAAAAAAAGCCCTGGCCCGGACGGCTTCACTGCAGAGTTCTACCAAACCTTCAGAGAAGAGTTAACACCACTACTACTGAAGGTATTTCAAAGCATAGAAAATGACGGAACACTACTCAACTCATTCTATGAAGCCACCATCTCCCTGATACCAAAACCAGGTAAAGACATTACAAAAAAAGAAAATTATAGACCTATATCCCTCATGAACATAGACGCAAAAATCCTCAACAAAATTCTAGTCAATAGAATCCAACAACACATCAAAAAAATAATTCACCATGATCAAGTGGGATTTATACCAGGTATGCAAGGCTGGTTTAATATCAGAAAAACCATTAATGTAATCCATCACATAAATAAAACAAAAGATAAAAACCACATGATCTTATCAATTGATGCAGAAAAGGCATTTGACAAAGTCCAACACCCATTTATGATAAAAACTCTTACCAAAATAGGAATTGAAGGAAAATTCCTCAACATAATAAAGGGCATCTATGCAAAGCCAACAGCCAATATCACTCTAAATGGAGAGAACCTGAAAGCATTTCCCTTGAGAACGGGAACCAGACAAGGATGCCCTTTATCACCGCTCTTATTCAACATCGTACTTGAAGTCCTAGCCAGGGCAATTAGGCTAGACAAAGAAATAAAGGGTATCCGGATTGGCAAGGAGGAAGTAAAGTTATCACTATTTGCAGATGACATGATCTTATACACAGAAAATCCTAAGGAATCCTCCAGAAAACTACTGAAACTAATAGAAGAGTTTGGCAGAGTCTCAGGTTATAAAATAAACATACAAAAATCACTTGGATTCCTCTACATCAACAAAAAGAACACCGAAGAGGAAATAACCAATCAATACCATTCACAGTAGCCCCCAAGAAGATAAAATACTTAGGAATAAATCTTACCAAGGATGTAAAAGACCTATATAAAGAAAACTACAAAGCTCTACTACAAGAAATTCAAAAGGACATACTTAAGTGGAAAAACATACCTTGCTCATGGATAGGAAGACTTAACATAGTAAAAATGTCTATTCTACCAAAAGCCATCTATACATATAACGCACTTCCGATCCAAATTCCAATGTCATATTTTAAGGGGATAGAGAAACAAATCACCAATTTCATATGGAAGGGAAAGAAGCCCCGGATAAGTAAAGCATTACTGAAAAAGAAGAAGAAAGTGGGAGGCCTCACTCTACCTGATTTCAGAACCTATTATACAGCCACAGTAGTCAAAACAGCCTGGTATTGGTACAACAACAGGCACACAGACCAATGGAACAGAATTGAGAACCCAGATATAAATCCATCCACGTATGAGCAGCTGATATTTGACAAAGGCCCAGTGTCAGTCAATTGGGGAAAAGATATTCTTTTTAACAAATGGTGCTGGCATAACTGGATATCCATTTGCAAAAGAATGAAACAGGACCCATACCTCACACCATGCACAAAAACTAACTCCAAGTGGATCAAAGACCTAAACATAAAGACTAAAACGATAAAGATCATGGAAGAAAAAATAGGGACAACCCTAGGAGCCCTAATACAAGGCATAAACAGAATACAAAACATTACCAAAAATGATGAAGAGAAACCCGATAACTGGGAGCTCCTAAAAATCAAACACCTATGCTCATCTAAAGACTTCACCAAAAGAGTAAAAAGACCACCTACAGACTGGGAAAGAATTTTCAGCTATGACATCTCAGACCAGCGCCTGATCTCCAAAATCTACATGATTCTGTCAAAACTCAACCACAAAAAGACAAACAACCCAATCAAGAAGTGGGCAAAGGATATGAACACACATTTCACTAAAGAAGATATTCAGGCAGCCAACAGATACATGAGAAAATGCTCTCGATCATTAGCCATTAGAGAAATGCAAATTAAAACTACGATGAGATTCCATCTCACACCAACAAGGCTGGCATTAATCCAAAAAACACAAAATAATAAATGTTGGAGAGGCTGCGAAGAGACTGGAACTCTCATACACTGCTGGTGGGAATGTCAAATGGTACAACCACTTTGGAAATCTATCTGGCGTTATCTTAAACAGTTAGAAATAGAACTACCATACAACCCAGAAATCCCACTCCTCGGAATATACCCTAGAGATACAAGAGCCTTCACACAAACAGATATATGCACACCCATGTTTATTGCAGCTCTGTTTACAACAGCAAAAAGCTGGAAGCAACCAAGGTGTCCGTCAACAGATGAATGGGTAAATAAATTGTGGTATATTCACACAATGGAATACTACGCATCGATAAAGAACAGTGACGAATCTCTGAAACATTTCATAACATGGAGGAACCTGGAAGGCATTATGCTGAGCGAATTAGTCAGAGGCAAAAGGACAAATATTGTATAAGACCACTATTATAAGATCTTGAAAAGTAGTAAAAACTGAGAAGAACACATACTTTTGTGGTTACGAAGGGGGGAGGGAGGGAGGGAGGAAGAGGGTTTTTTATTGATTAATCAGTAGATAAGAACTGCTTTGAGTGAAGGGAAAGACAACACTCAATACATGGAAGGTCAGCTCAATTGGACTGGACCAAAAGCAAAGAAGTTTCCGGGATAAAATGAATGCTTCAAAGGTCAGCGGAGCAAGGGCGGGGGTCTGGGGAACATGGTTTGCGGGGACTTCTAAGTCAATTGGCAAAATAATTCTGTTATGAAAACATTCTGCATCCCACTTTGAAATGTGGCGTCTGGGGTCTTAAATGCTAACAAGCGGCCATCTAAGATGCAGCAATTGGTCTCAACCCACCTGGAGCAAAGGAAAATGAAGAACACCAAGGCCACACGACAACTAAGAGCCCAAGAGACAGAAAGGGCCACATGAACCAGAGACCTACATCATCCTGAGACCAGAAGAACTAGTTGGTGCCCGGCCACAATCGATGACTGCCCTGTCAGGAAGCACAACAGAGAACTCCTGAGGGAACAGGAGATCAGTGGGATGCAGACCCCAAATTCTCATAAAAAGACCAGACTTAATGGTCTGACTGAGACTGGAGGAATCCCGGCGGCCATGCTCCCCAGACCTTCTGTCGGCACAGGACAGGAACCATCCCCGAAGACAACTCATCAGACATGAAAGGGACTGGTCATCGGGTGGGAGAGAGATGCTGATGAAGAGTGAGCTAATTATATCAGATGGACACTTGGGAGTGTGTTGGCAGCTCTTGTCTGGAGGTGGGGTAGGAGGATAGAAAGAGAGGGAAGCTGGCAAAATTGTCACGAAAGGAGAGACTGAAGGGGCTGACTCAATAGGGGGAGAGCAGGTGGGAGTACGGAGTAAGATGTATGTAAACTTATATGTGACAGACTGATTGGATTTGTAAACGTTCACTTGAAGCTTAATAAAAGTTAATAAAGAAAAAATGCTGTGGAATTTTAGTAAAGGTAGGGGAACTAATGGAAATAATTGGAACGAGCATAATGAGGATAAGTGCCAAGCATTTTGCTCGGGAAGAAAGTAGCCAGTGAGTAAGCAAGTCTAACAAGTAAGTTATAGTTGGAAAACAACCATAGAAAGGGAACCAGGAGAAGCTTATATGATGGAATCAGCCTGCCCAAGTGGCGATGCAGGGATATCTGGGAAGATTTATTTGTAGGAACAGAAGCTAATCATGGGCACTGGCCTTCAGCAGAGAAGATACCTCAGCAGCAACCCATCTTCCTGTCAAAGATTTGAGTTAATGTCACACTCTAATTGTCTGGGGGCATCTTCAAAAATCCTTGCATTCTTTGCGATCATGGATCAAGATTTTTATTTGCCCCCAGGTTGAGTTTTTTCTGCCTAGTTATCAAACTCCTTGCTCAGGTAGTAATCAGCAACGCAGGGGATTTATATTCTTTCTATAATAACTAGAACTCTTTTGGCTGTGACTTGAGATAGCATAAACAGAAAGGGGATCGGATTAGAAGATTATGGGTGCATGTCCCTTAGCATCCAAGGGCAGAGAGAAGCTAAGCCTCAGGAAGGAAATATTACCAGGACCTACGGCTTTGTAGGAACCTGGGATGCCTTCGCCTTCAGTGGCATCCCTGCTTCTCTCTCTGGAGAAGGGCTTCTCTCTCTGGAGAAGGGCTTCTCTCTCTGGAGAAGGGCTTCTCTCTCTGGAGAAGGGCTTCTCTCTCTGGAGAAGGGCTTCTCTCTCTGGAGAAGGCCTTCTCTCTCTGGAGAAGGGCTTCTCTCTCTGGAGAAGGCCTTCTCTCTCTGGAGAAGGCCTTCTCTCTCTGGAGAAGGCCTTCTCTCTCTGGAGAAGGCCTTCTCTCTCTGGAGAAGGCCTTCTCTCTCTGGAGAAGGCCTTCTCTCTCTGGAGAAGGCCTTCTCTCTCTGGAGAAGGCCTTCTCTCTCTGGAGAAGGCCTTCTCTCTCTGGAGAAGGGCTTCTCTGCTTCTCTGTCCACATGGTGGATAATGGCCGCCTCTGCTGGACTAATGCAATAGCCACAACAACGGACTCAAACACACCAACCATTATGAAAATGGTGCAGGACCAAAAACTGTTTCATTCTGTTGTATACATAAGGTCGCCATTAGTCGGAGCCAACTCAATGCAAACTGACAACAATAGCTCCCGTTTTTAAATCTTCTCTATTCTCCTAGTACCAATCCCAAATACCCAGAGAAGAGGCTCATGGGCCAGCTTAGATTAGAGGCCATCCCTGAACCAGTCAACTGTGGCCTGGAGCGTAAGTCTGAATATGGCTTCTCCCCATATAAGCAAGTAGATGCAAGGAGAAAAAGAGGCATGTTCTAAAATGGTCCTGGATGGATAAGCCAGTAGGTATCTACTTCCTCCTTCTGTGACATGTGACCTCATCCATGACTGTGTGGCAATATGGACTAAAATAACAAAAAATCTAAACTGTGAATGCTTCAAAAGTTAACCAGGGAACTTACAGGGAACAGACCCCAAAGGTGATACAGCTTACCATTTTGTGCATCTGTGCATCTCAGTGGGCTACTCCTTTTGCTTGGAACACACTTTCTTTTCTTCTTTATTTAAGGAACTCTTAGTCATCCTTCAAGACCCAACCGATAAAACCCATCTCTGTTAAGGCTTGCTCCACTCCCCCAGGCAAACTTAATCTCATCCTTCCTATGTTACTATGGCAATATATATGGTATATAATGCTATTACTACATATCACATGCCATGATAATTTTGAATACACTTGTCTG
Source organism: Loxodonta africana (assembly GCF_030014295.1). NCBI lineage: Eukaryota > Metazoa > Chordata > Mammalia > Proboscidea > Elephantidae > Loxodonta > Loxodonta africana. Next base: position 49,140,469 of record NC_087344.1, read on the forward strand.
TCCCGCTGGCCTCTGAACTCCAGAGCAGAACAAGAGACCAGGATATTATGGTAGTTAAGACAGCAGACCTTGGAGCCCTGACTCCTAGCATTGCCTTGCCACTCACTTTGTGACCTTGAACAGATTACTTTCTGAGACTGAGGCTCTTCGACTGTAAAAATGAGGATAATTATCATACCTACTGATGTGGTTTTTGTGAAGATTAAATGGGAAATTCACATGAAGTAATTGTATGTGTTGCTGACACATCGTAAGCACTCTGTATATTTCTAACTCTCACTGGTATCACTCACTGTCAAACACAGCACCGGTGTTATTGTGGCAACTCACTATTTGTCGAATGGATGAACAAAATATGTAAAAAATAAATGTGTGTGTGTAAATTGACAGTTGGGACAAAAGCAAAGGGAAACAAGTTAAGGAGGAAAAGAAGCATTGTTAGACTTGACAATGGCCTCAGCTTTGCCAAGGAAGCTGGGAATATATTTTTCCTAAAGGCAGCTCTGGAAAGAGTAGATGGGGGAAGTTAACCAGCGACTAGCATCCCGTTGTGGAACATCTGCATAAATGAGTTGCCCAGAACAGCCCTTTCTGAACATAGATTTTGTTTCCACTTAGCTGCTATATCCTTTGTCTACAGAGAACAGATTGGCACTTACATATGTACATTGCCTGTAGATTTCCCCCGGGAAAGGGATGGATGAAGCTCCTGTTTATTTGCAGTATGGGTTTGAGTGTGGACCGGCCTGTCCTTTCCAGCATTAGATCACTTGCTTTCTGGACCCCGCTGCTGTTTGAGATCCTGGCACCCCTTTTATTTTCATTTTGAACCACTCTGACTTTGGGGCTTCTAAGGACGCTGAACAAAATGTTCATTTCAGGAGAATGGGGGCTTTGTTCCCTACAACTAACGTCCATCTTGGTGAAATGACTTACAACAGCTGCTCCAAGAAGTAAAATCTAATAGAAACAGAGTCTGCATGGATATAAACATAAACATTAGTTTCTATGGAAACAAAAGTTGCCAAGCAATGGCTGGAAGACCTGAGAGCCTGTATTCCAGGAATCAAACGCTAAATTCATAACAAGCGCACCCACTGGGGGATCGCACCAATAACATGGAATTCTTTTTGAGAGTAGAACAGAGCACATATAAGATTTTGGCTACAATGGACACCACCTAGCAGAATCAATATGAAGGACGGCTGCCTTTTCGGCCCCAAATTGAAAGCATATTTCTTTCCTTAAATGAAAGCCTCCCAGCAGTGAATCAAGCATTGATGGAATTCAGTCAACAATTATATCCACGGCCATTTCATTCTGGTGTCCAGTAAAGCTGTGAAGTCCTCATAAAGATTGAAATTCCAGCCCTCAGAGTAAAATGTTCCCAAGACTCCCATCAAATGGACCCAGTTTCTGTGACCCCAGTACCACCCATCCTTCAGGGCTGCATGCCTCAGCTGGTCACCACCCCCACTGCCATCGCTGCAGGCATCCGTGAAGCAGTTGTTATTCCCAAGGATGAAGGGCTCTGGCTAAAATGATACTGGAAATGTCATCCCAGGAGACCTAAATGAGGCCCAAGGATGTTCATACAAAACAGTCAGGTTGGGACTGGGGGTGGAAACGAGGGGTGTGACACTCTACGAGATATGCCAAGCTCCATCCCAACGGGGTGATTTCTCCATGACCAGAAGGCCAGGATGATTCCAGGACACCCCATTCCCCATTGTCGCCAAATGATCATAAATAAATAACAAGAATCATTACTAGTTGTTAGTTGAAAGCAACTCAGCTCCAACTCATGGTGACCACATGTACAACAGTACAGAGCATTTCCTGGTCCCACACCATCTTATGATTGCTGGTGCGTTTGAGTCCATGTTGTGATCACTGTGTATTCTGAATGCCTTCCAACCCAGGGGGCTTATCTTCCAGCATTGTATCAGACCATATTCTGTTGTGATCGATAGGGTTTTCATTAGCTAATATTCAGAAGTAGACTGCCAGGTTTTTCTTCCTAGTCAGTCCACCACGGATGATCCCACTGGTATTCAGAATACTGGTGGCACAGCCTGCAGCATGACAGCAACACACAAGCCACCATGGGAAAATAAACTGACAGATAGGTGATGGAGTCACAACAGCTCCCATTTGCTGAGGGCTCCCTGCATACCAGCCATAATTCTAAGCATTTAACCTGGATTATCTCATTGGCTGCTCACAACAAAGTTACAGATTACTGTTATTCTCATTTCAAAGATGCAGAAAGCAAGACTTGGCCCAAGTTAGCTATTGGAGCTGAGATTTGAGTCCAAGTCCATCTCCCTCTAAAATCTGTGCTTTCTTGCCCCCACCCACCACCCCACATAGCACATTCAGGGGCAGCTCTGCCAAGTTTGGGCCAGCCCAACAAAACGCCTATCTGAAAAGTAAAACCAACACTAAGTGATGGATTGGATATGGAGAGGTGAGAGAAAAGGACAGATACTAGCTTTTATGACCCAGGGGATAGAGGTAGAAAACACTGGAGAAGAACCAGGAGAGACAGAGTCATGGGTTCCGTTTTGGACATGCTGAATTTCGGATGCCCCTGAGGCAACCAAAGAAAGCCAACCCGTCTCCTCCAGTTAATACTGGTGCATAACAAATTATCCTAAAATGTAGTAGCCGAAAAGGACCTTTTTATTATGCTCACAGCTTCTGTGGATCAGGAATTCAAACAACATATAGTGGGAACAGCTTGTCACTATTTCATGATGTCTGGGGCCTCAGCTGGGAAGACACAACATCTGGGGATTACTCATTGCTGGGCAACTCAAGGACTGGGGGTTGAAGACATCTGGAGGTGCCACATGTCCGATGGCTAATGTTGGCTCTCAACTGGAACACCTACATGTGGCCTGTCCATGTGGCTTAGGCTTCCTCACAGCATGGCAGCCTCAGGGTAGTCAAATTTGCATGACAGCTGACAGCTTCAAGCAAATGTGAACAAGGCCTCATATGATCCAATCTCAGAAGTCACACAGTGACAATGTCACTTCCACTGTATTTTGATGGTTCCAATTGAGGCTCCTCCCTCCAAGGGGAGGAGACATAGCCCCCCCCCCAGTGGGAGGGTCAGAATTTCTGAAAATGTTTCAAAATCACCACACCAAAGTTAAAAAAAGTAATACTAAACTACAGACGTACTTCAAGACTTTGACAAAATAATTTCAAATTAAAAAAAATTTCCTACTAAGTAGATAATTTGTGACCATAGCATAAGAGTTATACGGTGAATCACCTGGTTTCAATAGACATTCTCTCCACTAGCCAGCAAGTCCGTATGATGCCAGTGGTTACTACAAGAAAAAAAAAAGGGTTTAATGGACCCAAGTGTCCAGGCATGGATCCTCCAGCATTTACACAGAGCACTTAAAAAGCTTGATATAGGAGAAATTACTTTTGCTCTTTGGACCTCTGCTGTTCTCCCTTCATAGTTTGAGAAAATCTAAGCCATAATAGTTACCATGGCAACGGCAACATCTGTAGCGCATCCAGCCTGAAGGATATTTAAGGAGCAGAACCTGATCAGACAGAAACTGGTGTCATCCATCCTGGTTGCAAGGAGGAGACTAGAAAAGGTCTTTCCAGGACCCATGCCCGACCTTCCATCCTCCAAGACAGCAGGCAGCCCAGAGCTGTGTCAACAGGAAAGGCTAAGGGTTTATTAGAGCCAGCGGAAATTTGGTGCAGGGATTACAGGGAATGGGTTGGCAGGGCGGTGAGAAAGGAGAGAGATGTGGTGTTGGCAGGAGATACTAAGATGCAGGAAGTTTTAAAGAGCCTCTAAACACAATGTACCACCATTCCAAAGAGCCCTCCATCTATTAAAGGCCAGTGGTGTGCCAGGCCCTGTACTGGTAGCTTACTTATGTTATTACATGTAATTCTTCACTGTTGTGGTTGTTGTTGAGTGCCATCAAGTCAATTCCAACTCATAGTGATCCCATGTGATGGAGTAGAACTACCCCATAGGGTTTTCTTGGCTTTAATCTTTACAGAAGCAGATTGTCAGGTCTTTCTCCTGCACCTTCAAATTAGGTATGGCTGTCCTTATTATGAAAACCCTAGTGGCATAGTGGTTAAGTGCTATAGCTGTTAACCAAAAGGTCAGCAGTTCAAATCCACCAGGCGCTCCTTGGAAACTCTACGGGGCAGTTTTACTCTGTCCTATAGGGTCGCCATGAGTCAGAATCAGCTCAACGGCTATGGGTTTGGTTTTTGGGGGTTATCCTTATTATGCAGAGGAAGAAACTGAGGCTCAAAGAGGATGTGACTTAGCCAAAGTCAAAAGCTGGAATTTAAACCCAGATCTTTCTAAAGCCCAAGCCCATGGTTTTTCCACCAACCAATGTGGCAGGTCCATGGCGGATGTAGATGTGACCCAGCTCACGAAATGTGGGAAAATGCCATGGGAGAGAGGTCTCTGTGCTTGTGCTTGGCTACCAGCATAGTCGTTAAAGCACTCTGCTGCTAACCAAAAGGTCGGCAGTTCAAACTCACTAGCTGCTTCTTGGGAGAAAGATGTGGCAGTCGGCTTCCGTAAAGACTTGAAGCCTTGGAAACCCTATGGGGCAGTTCTACTCTGTCCTATGGTATCACTGTAGGGTCACTATGAGTTGGAATCAACTTGACAGCAGTGAGTTTGGGTTTGGTTTTGGTTTTGGGCTAACCTAAAGGTTGGCATTTGAACCCACCCAGAGGTGCCTCAGAAGAAAACCTGGCGATTGGCTTCCATAAAGACTACAGCCAAGAAAACCCTACTGAACAATTCTACTCTGTAATACATGGGGTCCCTATGAGTCAGAATTGACTCAGTGGCAACAAGTAACAGGTAGGCCTCCTTAGAAAAGTCTCCATCTGACATGACATTGAAGAGAAAAGCAAGGAGCCTCAGAAGCCATGGGAAGTGGGTCCTAATCCAGTATGAGTGGTGTCCTCTTCAAAGAAAATAGACATAGAGACAGAGATACAGAGGGAAGATGGCCATATGAAGACAGAGGCAGAAATTAGGGTGGTGGGTCTATAACAGGAACACCAAGAATTGCCAAAGCCACCAGAAGCAATGCTGAAGATCATTCAAAAACAGTTGCAGCCGTGCATCACCAGGAAACTGCAAGAAATTCAAGCCGGATTCAGAAGATGATGCGGAGCCAGGGATATCATTGCTGATGTCAGGTGGATCCTGGCTGAAAGCAGAGAATACTAGAAAGATGTTTACCTGTGTTTTACTGACTATGCAAAGGCATTCGACTGTGTGGATCATAACAAATTATGGATAACATTACGAAGAATGGGAATTCTAGAACACTTAATTGTGCTCATGAGGAACTTGTACATAGACCACGAGGCAGTCAAATCCCTAGTTCCACATCCTTTGCATATCCCTGGTTCCGAGTCCTCTTCTGAATCTGGCTCAAATTTCTGGCAGTTCCCTGTTGATATACTCCTACGGCTGCTTTTGAATGATCTTCAGCAAAATTTTGTATTGTTCTGTAATTTCTGCGTTCGGTGGAATCACCTTTCTTGGCCAGATGCATAAATATAGATCTCTTCCAGTCAGTTGGCCAGGTAGCTGTCTTCCAGATTTCTTGGCATAGATGAATGAGTACTTCCAGTGCTGCATCCATCTTTTGAAACATTTCAATTGGTACTCTATCCATTCCTGGAGCCTTGCTTTTTGCCAATGCCTTCAGTGCAGCTTGGACTTCTTCCTTCAGTACCATTGGTTCCTGATCATATGGTACCTCCTGAAACCATTGAATGTTGACCAATTCTTTTTGGTATAGTGACTCTGTGTATTTCTTCCATCTTATTTTGATGCTTCCTGAGTCATTTAATATTTTCCCCCCATAGAATCCTTTGATATTGCAACTTGAGGCTTGAATTTTTTTCTGCAGTTCTTTCAGCTTGAGAAATGCTGAGTGTGTTCTTCCCTTTTGGTTTTTCTATCTCCAGGTCCTTGCACATGTCATTATAATACTTTACTTTGTCTTCTTGAGTTGCCCTTTGAAATCTTCTGTTCAACTCTTTCACGTCATCATTTCTTCCTTTCACTTTAGCTACTCGACGTTCAAGAGCAACTTTCAGAGTCTCTTCTAACATCCATTTTGGTCTTTTTTCTCTTTCCCATTTTTTTAATGACCTCTTGCTTTCTTCATGTATGATGTCCTTGATGTTATTCCACAGCTCGTCTGGTCTTCAGTCATTAGTGTTCAGAGCATCAAGTCTATTCTTGAGATGGTCTCTAAATTCGAGTGGGATATACTCAAGATCATACTTTGGCTCTCACTGACTTGTTCTAATTTTCTTCAGTTTCAGCTTGAACTTGCAAATGAGCAATTGATGGTCTGTTCCACAGCTGGCCCTTGGCCTTGTTATGACAGGTGATATTGAGCTTTTCTATCATCTCCTCCCACAGATATAGTCGATTTGATTCCTGTGTATTCCATCTGGCAAGGTCCATATGTATAGTTGCTGTTTATGTTGGTGAAAAAAGGTATTTGCAATGAAGAAGTCGTTCCTCCTGCAAAATTCTATCATGCAATTTCCAGCATCGTTTCTATTACCAAGGCCATATTTTCCAACTACCAATCCTTATTAGTTTCCAATTTTCCCATTCGGATCTCCAGTAATTATCAATGCATCCTGACTGCATGTTCAATCAATTTGCAGAAGCTGCTAAAAATTTTTAGTTTTTTCATCTTTAGTCCTTAGTGGTTAGTGTGTAAATTTGAATAATAGTCATAATTAGCTGGTCTTCCTTGTAGGTGTATGGATATTATCCTATCACTGACAGCGTTGTATTTCAGGATTTATCTTGAAATGTTCTTCCTGATGATGAATGCAATGCCATTCCTCCTCAAGTTGTCATTCCCTGCGTTGTAGACCATATGATTGTCCAATTCAAAATGGCCAATACCAGTCCATTTCAGCTCACTAACGCCTAGGAGATCAATGTTTATGTGTTACTTCATTTTTGACAACTTCCAATTTTCCTAGATTCATACTTTGTATATTCCGGTTTCTGATTATTAATGGATGTATGCAGTGGTTTCTTCTCATTTTGAGCCACGCCACATCAGCAAATGAAGGTACCAAAAGCTTGACACCATCCGCACCATTAAAGTCGACTCTACTTTGAGGAGGCAGCTCTTCCCCAATAGTCTTCTGAGTGCCTTCCAACCTGAAGGGCTCATCTCCTGGCGCTACATCAAACAATGTCCCACTGCTATTCAGAAGGTTTTCACTGGCTAAATCTTTTCAGAAGTAGACTGCCAGGTACTTCTTCGTTGTCTGTCTTAGTCTGGAAGCTCAGCTGAAACCTGTCCACCATGGGTGACCCTGCTGGTATGTGAATACCAGTGCCATAGCTTCCAGCATCACAGCAACATGCAAACCCCTACAGTACGACAAACTGACAGACATGTGGGGGACGGTATAAGTAAGGACTTTATTTGTTGGTGTAAGTATGTCCCACATAATGCACGGGACTCACTTAATACTAAAAAACCTACTTGTTGTTTATCCAGAATTCAAGTGTAACTGGATGCTCTGTATTTTTATTTGCTAAATCTGACAACCGTATCTAGTGAACCCTCAGAATCATCTAAGAACAACGGAAAGTCATTGAAGGGCTTTCAGCAGGGAGTGACATGTACTGATTTACATTTTTTTTAAGTTTATTCTGGCTGCTGTGTGAAAAATGGATTGTGGTAAGGCAAGAGAGGAAGCAGGAAATGGTTATTGTAGACATTCAGGCAAGAGATGACGGAGGCTTGGATTAGGTGGTGGTGGTAGAGTCGGGGAGAAGTAGATGGATTCAAGATATACATGGAAGGTAGATCCAACAGAGTTTGTAACAGACTGAAAATATGGAAGAAAGGAAAGGGGGGAATCAAGGATGAGTCTTAGCTACTACAGCAAACCATCATTTGCTTTTTATGCTTGTTGTAGTTAGGTGCCATCAAGTCGGTTCCTACTCATAGCGACCCTATGTACCACAGAATGATACACTGCCTGGTCCTGTACCACCCTTACAATCATTGTTATGCTTGAGCCCGTTGTTGTAGCCACTGTGTCAGTCCACCTCACTGAGGGTCTTCCTCTTTTGCACTGACCCTGTACTTTATCAAGCATGATGTCCTCCTCCAGGGACTGATCCCTCCCGACAACATGTCCAAAGTATTTAAGACCCAGTGCCGCCATTCTTGCTTTTAAGGTGGATTCTGGCTGTACTTCTTCCAAGACAGATTTGTTCATTCTTTGGCAGTCCATGGTATGTATATTTAACTTTCTTTGCCATTATGATGCAGAAGTTAACTAGCCCAAGAGGTCTCTTTGGTATCAAGACACATGGTGACCTAGGTGGTCTTTGATGGTCTCTCTCAATTCTGTAGCCATGCCAACATTCTACGAGCTGACTCATTACATTTAATCAAACATCACATGCTTTAGAGTTCTTTGGGGGATCCCAGCTTCCATGTTGCATGTGCTATTCATTCCCACTCACTCCGGTACAAGCCAGAAATAGCAGACATCTGAGGCTCTGGATTTTTACATGTGTCAAGCTGGTCTTGAAAGATGAAGTTGCTTTAAAACCTGAGCTACAATGACCTTTTCCCAGGAGAGATACAACAGCTCATTACGTTCTTGTGGGCTTAACTAAGAGAGACACATACTGGAGCCAAGAAGAATGTATGAGCTGAGCACAACCATCCGTTGCCGTGCCGATCACTTCAGGGAGTAGAAAACAGTAAGAGAGTTTGGGGAAAGAGTTTAGGGGACAAATTCTAAATATGGCAGAACAAACAAAGAGGCTCTGTGTTTCACTGGCCTGTGTGTTGCATTCAAGACACTATCCCTACTGTATGCTTTCACAAAAGCTGAAGGAATAATCACAACACATTTATCATTCACCGGGCGGAATTATTTTGGCAAGAAATCTATGCCCCAGAATACATTATGCTAACTGCCAACATATTCTGAAAAATGTAGATTTTTTAAAGCTAGTAGGTGCTTATGCAACCGTGTCAGGCTAAGGGACTGAGTGATTATGTCATTATATGTGTATCAAATATTTTGGATAAATATTAAATGATCCACAAAGTCAAGTCTTGTTAATGCAGGGAGTGGAAACCAGCAGCTTCGACAATCATCTGTTAAAAGCCAGGCTGGGGGAGGTGGATTTCACTCCGGGCTCCCTGAAGAAGAATTCGTAATGTTCTGGGTAGAAAGCTGTATTCAGCATAAATAAATGCATTAGTTTAAACATTAGGATTCTGAAGGCTGAAACAAAGCTGCTTATCGTCTCTGCATAACTTGGGCGATCGGAGGAGGCCTCAAAAGAATGTTGCAGGGGGTGGCAGGGGAGGTCAGGATGGAGTTCTCCTCCTAAAGAAAAACGTGGAGTGCACTTAGCTTTTTTCCCAACTAGTGCAAATGCACGTTGACAACAAGTTTACATCACAGATATTACAAGATCACAGAGTGTGTCTTCCTTCCTAGGAATTCTCACAAACGGTAGCACTTAGGATGACTTGTGTCTTCAGGGAACCTGAGGAAGAATTTTATCTAGGACATCTCCTGTAGCTGCATTTGACATGGAGCGATGATGTGAATTCATGTTTAATTGGTGGTTTCAGGCAGCGTTTCTTAAGCTCAACGCTATTGACATTCGAGGTTGGATAATTCTCTGTTATGTGGAGCTGTCCTGTGCATTGCAGGACTTTTAATAGCATCCCTGGTCTCTACCCACTAGATGCCAGGAGCACCTGCAGGCCCCCATTTATGACAACCAAAGTGTCTCCAGGTGTTGTTAAATGTCCCCTGGAGGGTATTTCGATCCCCCAGTCAAGAAACACCGGATTAGGCTGTGCAGGGTAGATTCAGCACAGTGGACATTTAGGTTGATGTGAATTCATTGACTCAATAATGGTGTACTGAGCACCAACCAGAGTCACTGAGTGGTGCAAAGAGTTAATGCACTTGGCTGCTAATCAAAAGGTTGGAGGTTTGATTTCACCCAGGGACACCTTTGGAAGAAAGGCCTGGATATTTACTTCCAAAAAATCAGCCATTGAAATCCCTGTGAAGCACAGTTCTACTCTGACATACGTGGGGTCACCATGAGTCAGAATCAACTTAACAGCAACTAGTTTGGTTTTGTTTTTGAGCACCAATCAGTTCCAACCCCTAATTTGACAGGTGAGAAAACAAAGCCCCAGAGAAGTGAAGACTTTTGCCCAAGGTCATACAGCCATCCAGGGCCAGTAGAACACCAGCCTCCAGCATGCCCTCCACCACTCATGGGCACACTCCTTGCCCCATTCTACCTTGCTGGGTTTATAAGAGAAATTAAGACTGAGATAAGGGCAAACAGCACATCGTCATTCCTATTCAGGGCAGTGCTTGCCAAGACGTACAAGTCTATTAGGATCTGACAACTGAGACCGTCCTCTCCTGAGGACACCTTACACGGGTAATCAGGCAGATTTTTCTCCAGCTGAGAGCAGCCACTTCCCTCTCTTCCCTGGGACTGAAAAGCAAGCAAGTTTGGAATGCAGTTGCTCGCCAGGTTGTCTTCCTAATCAGCCCGAGGAACAAAATAGTTCAAGAATATCACATGTGATTGAGTTGGCTTATAAAAGACCTCTTTACAGTCTGGTTTCCCTGGCTCGTTATCCACAGAGTTGAGAAACTGGCCTCCTTGGGGATGTCTCCAGGCAAACTCCTTTGACCCATTCCCTTGGAAACATGTCCAATTTCTTCTACCTTTAGGAAAAGAAGTATCAGTGTGAGCTGGTTCCTCCTCTGGGCATTGTACGTTTTATTGTCTTATGCCTCTGTGTTAGTCTGCCGCTCTCACATCTTTGTCTGGAAAGCTTCTCTGACTCCTACAGTCAAAAGCAGCATCAGGGAGAAATTGTTCAAATTACCCATAAACCCCCACCCTTTTGTTGATATTCTTCTGTTTAAACCTGGGCATAGGCTTGTGGGGTGGTTGAGAATAGTAGCCATTTTCATAATTCCCAATCACAAAACTCAACACGCTCAGGTTGTGTGCTCAAGTGTTTTTAACAAATGAACCCCCCAGTTAAAGAAGGGACACTTGTCACTTTGTGACATGTAGCAGGGGGCAAAAGAGCCTCATATTGGTGAAATAAGGCATCCCAAACCTATTTATTGTGCCTTGGTTAACAAAAAAAGAAAACTAGATTCTCATTGCCAGAAATTTTATAGAAGCTACATATTGGAAACATACAATAGTAAGCATTTTAAAATAGGCACCTTATTTCAACTTTACTTCCTAAAATGATGCTGTTATGCGGGGTAATTACATAATAATTTGTTAGGGGGATATAAAGTAATAAAAATGGTGGTAATGGTTTGTCATTTAATAGCTGAATTGTAAATGAGTGTTTCAACCTTAATGTAGCAGGTTGCTACAATTAGGAGACCATTCTTAGGGTTGTCTTCAATTTCTAAAAAAAAAAAAAAGTCGTTCTGAGGTTCAATATCATTAATTGCGTCATTTAAAGATACTTTTTTTTTTTTATATCTTTAACCATTTGAAGTCAGAGGAACTATCGGACTAAAAAAAGAAATCTCAAAATTATCAAGGACATGTGCCTGCATAAAAAATTGCACCTCGGGAGGGTGATTGGTGGTTAAAAACATGGGCTAAACCACTTAAAAGTTATAGGGTCTTGACTAATGACTTGATCTTTTGGACCCTTTTTCCTAAATCTCATTCATAAAATGGGAACTGATAACCAACCATATTGTAATTTGATTAGGATCTTTGATAGGATTGATGAATTAAGTCAGATGGTGTATGCGAAAGACTAGCGCAGCCTGTGGCTCACCGTACGCACTTCGGAAATATCAGTTACTGCTTTTACCGTTATCATCACTACTCTCAGCTTCTTACCTTCCTTTTACCTTTTTTATTCCATGTTGTTGGTTTGTGTGCCGTCAAATTGATTCCAACACGTAGCAACCCTATAGGACAGAGCAGAACTGCCCCGTAGGGTTTCCTAGGTTGTAGTCTTTAAGTCTTTAAGTCTTTTCTTCCAAGGAGCGGCTGGTGTGTTTGAACCACCAAACTTCTGGTTAGCAGGTGAGCACTTAGCCACTGCACCACCAGGACTCCTTTTATTCCATCCTACACTCCATTTCCAGACCTTTGTTCCCATGTGTCTAGTCTTCTAGAATGGACAAAAACTAGGAAGATAATTTTTTGTTCTAATCCACCTGACCCTAGGTCATAATTCCCTCTCTTACAAATGAACTCAAGAAAAAACAAAAACAAAATACCTAACATTAACTGGGCTTCCACTCTGACCTAAGAGATCCCTATTCTCCTGTTTTCAGATGAGAGACCCAAAGAGTTTAAGCAGCTTTCCCACTGTCACTCAGCTAAAAAGGGGCCAGAGCTGGGATTCCAATCCAGTCATTTCCCCCATACAATACTTTCTCAGTATAAGAATAAGAAACATTCACCAAACTCCTGATACTTCCAAGGCGTAGTGTGTGTCTTAGTTATCCAGTGCTGCTATAACAGAAATACCACAAGTATTTATTTATTTTCTCACAGTTTAGGAGGCTAGAAGTCCAAATTCAGGGTGCCAGCTCCAGGGGAAGGCTTTCTCTCAGTCAGCTCTGGGGGAAAGTCCTTGTCATCAACCTTCCTCTGCTCTAGGGGCTTCTCAGCACAGGGATCCCAGGTCCAAAGGATGCACTATTCTCCTGGCTCCTTTCTTGGTAGTATGAGGTCCCCATGTCTCTTTGCTCGATTCTCTCTTTTGTGTCTCAAATGAGATTGCCTTAAGACACAACCCAATCTTATACATTGAGTCCTACCTCATTAACATAACTGCCTCTAGTCCTGCCTCATTGACGTCATAGGGGTAGGATCTGCAAGGCATAGGAAAATGACATCAGGTGACAAAATGGTAGACAATCATACAATAGTGGGAATCATGGTCTAGCCAATTTGGCACATATTTTGGGGGGACACAATTCTATCCGTGACAATGTGGTAGGAGAAGTGGAACCAGAGCATAAAGATATAGGAGCCAGACATGGAACCACCTCTCATCCCCACCGCACATAGGAGTAAGATGAGCTCATAAAAAGCTTTCACACGAGACTGAATGAAAAAGGGGCCATAAACACAACACAGATAAAGCCTTGGGAGACTCAGAAGAAGCAGAATCCTCAGTACAGGATCTGGCTTCTTCTCCCTTCTGCCCTTCTCCTGTTCTGCTGCCCCATCTCACTTACCATGCTCTAGCATGCTGACCTTCATCCTGGTCCTCAACTGCACCAAATCTATTCCTGCATTAGGCCTTTGCGTAGAGCTTCATCCCTGTGGGATCTTCATGGCTGCTTATTCTTCACATCTCAGACATTACCACCTGACGTGGCCTTTGCTGACTACCTATCCAAAGAGCACCCTCCTTCTGCCACCAGTCACTCCATTACCCATCACCATGCTTGGTTTTCTGCCAAGAGCTTGTCAAACATATCTGAAATGCTTTGTGCTGGGTCACTTGCTTACTGGGTATCTCTCCCACTAGAGTGTGCTTGAGCAGAAATCTTGCCTGTGTTCTTCATCACTGTACCCCAGACCCAAACAGTGCCTGGGCACGCAGTAAAAAAAAACAGTTGCCTTTGAGTCAATTCCGACTCATAATGACAGAGTAGAACTGTGTCACAGTAGAATTATACTTCACAGGATTTTCAATGGCTGATTTTTCAGAAGTAGATCAACAGGCCTTCTTCCAAGGCACATCTGGATTTGAACCTCCAACCTTCCAGTTAGCAGCAGAGCACATTAACCGTTTGCCATACCCAGAGGCTCCTGGGCACACAGTAGGCGCCCAATAAACCTTTGCTGAATAAAGAGCTAATGAATGAATGACTAAATGCTAGAGTGATTTTGTATCAGGTATTTTGTAGTTCTGACTCTGCTCCCAGCTACAGGCTCCTTGAGGATAGGCACCATGCCATCTGTCTTCATATTCCCAAGGGAAGTAAAGGAATCAGTCCTTAACTCTTAGGTCCTTTCCTTCTACCCACAGCTCCATTCTCTAGTCAGGACCAGGCTTCTTTCTCTATTCCATTGAATTTTTGCATACAGACTTTTTTAGGGAGAAAAAGCAGGCAGAAAAGTCTTTTTTTTTTTTTTTGCCGGATCTATATTCTCTTAGAAGAAAGGAATTTAGTTGTTGTAGTCATCTGTCATTTTGCCAGCCAAGCATTCATTAACTTTTTTTCTGATTTTGCTTTAGGGAGCCATCCTTCCTACCTAGAAAGTCACAGTAGTTTAGGGGGGCTGGCCCCACCGCTGTCCCCACCCAGAGGTGGGATCATAACTCATACCTGATCTATCAGTGTTTTCCATTCTTCTGGCCACAGTGATTCATTCAGAGATGAGCATGTGACCCAAGCTAGGCCAATGAGATTCAGTTCTGGAATTTTAGGGGAACTATTAGGAAGCAAAGTTCTCTTTATCTGTGGGAATGACCTGGCTCCTAGATTGGAAGCCTGCTACTACTGGTGGTGGTCATTTTACCATCATGAGGGAGACATTGCATGGGAGTGAAGCCAACACAGAAGAAAGCAGGGCAGAGAGATAATGAGAGAGAGAAATGAGCCCTTCTGATGTTGGTGAGTCCCTGGATCCAGCTACACCTAAAGCTAAATCTATCTCTGAACTTTTCATTGAGTAAGCTAACACACTCACTTTTATTACTTGCACGTTTGTATCATTTGCAATCAAAAGACGAATGCAAGAATTAAAGTTAAGCAGCCTGGAACCCATGCCTTAATGCAGTCCGGGGCTCACAGTATGGGCTTAAGCTCTTCAGTCCTGCATATACAGCATGCTGGGCTCCAATCAGGAGAAACACCTTAAAGCAAAAGCTAGAAATATTTGGGTAGAAAAGAACATTTGTTTGTCTTCCAGCTCATACAGGGTGGATGTGCAATTTTAATCTCTTTTTAAAGGGTAGTCCTTTGGAACGGGATATTGCTTAAATACCAGGACCAGACAGCTGCCAAGGGGAACATCATCCGGTTATTTTTCAACAACGGCGAAGTGGATGGCTGGCTCCACATTCTCCCGTCGCCATAAAACCAAGCCGAGGAATGTAGATTGCTTTAGCTGTGAATGTGTGCCTGGCTCTTGGGAACAATGTGGCAAAAGGAGAGGGGAAGACATGAAGCTGACTTTGCCAAGCACCTACTGTGTGTTCCAGACCTGGTGATGGATGTTTTACATGCTCTAGCTCACTATGCTTGGGAATCAAAGCTCTGGGTTCAAGCCCCAAATCTGCCATTGACTGGCTGCAAGACCTGGAACAAGCCACTAAGCTGCTCTGGGCTTTAGCTTCTTCATCTGTCCAATGGGCTAATAAATACCCATCATTATCAGAGAGCTGTGCCCTATATCGACTGGGTGCCCTGTATAGCTGGAATCTACTTATTTACTTGAAGGTAGGAAAAACAGGTATTTTTTAAAGGTAAAATAAAAAGTATTAGTAATGGAATTGTAAACTTACTAGAGTCCCAAGTGATGAATTTGCAAGGAAGAGATGATCTATTCTCATCCCTTGATCTGCCATATTTGGGCTGAACAATGCAGTCCTTTCATTGCTGTTGAGCTTTGTAAGAGTTCAAGCCCTGGAGTCACAGACTGGGTTCCAGTCCTGGCTCTAGCACTTACAAATTGTGAGTCCTTAGGCAAGCCTCCGTTTCCTCAATTTCCCCTTAAAATGGAGAAAATATGGGGTTATTAGAAGGACCAACAGAGATACTGTATCTACAGAGATGATTACAACACAGTCCATGTGGTTTCTGTCCACCAGTGGCCACGGCTATGTGGAGGAGACAGACATACAAACAAAGATAGGAATGTCAGAGACATAGTTAGTGCTTAATATTGTTGTTAGTTGCTGACTCATGGCAACCTCATGTACAACAGAAACAAAATGTTGCCCAGTCCTGTGCCATCTTCCTGGTGGTCAAGTCCATTGTTGTGACTATTGTGTGGTGCCTTACAACCTAGTGGGCTCATCTTCCAGCATTACATTGGACAATATTCTGTTGCGATCCATAAGGTTTTCTTTGGCTAGTTTGTGGAAGTAGATTGCCAGGCCTTTCCTCCTTGTCTCTGCAGTCTAGAAGTTCCACCGAAACCTATCCACCATGGGTGCTTCACTGGTATTTGAAATACTGGTGGCAGAGCTTCTAGCATCATAGCACCATGCAAGCCACCACAAAGCAGACACTCCATCTCTGAAAATACTGCAAGTAAGTATGAAAGCAAAACTTCCTCTGCACGGAGACTCACCTTCTGAGAGCCTCTTGCTCTCGGGACTCTATTCAACCTTGGCAAGTATTTGGTGCTCTCTGTGTCACCATTTTTCTTAGCCATAAAACGAGGAAGTTGGAGATTAGAAATAATCTGAATCTCTGAGTGCCATTCACCTCCGACTCGAATTGAAAATTAAGTGTTTTAAAAATAATAATAAAAATAAAAAGTTTCTGGAGCCAAAGAAACAGCCCCTGGCTACATAGCTCGAAATGAACACTGTGGTGAAGATAAGAAGGTCATGGGATTGAGACATGGTATTGTAATCTAGAAAGAAGGGAGCCCTCTGCTTTGCTTTTGATGGCCTCAAATGCCAGCTCTTTGCGCAGAGATCCAGGACACAGGATAAAGTTACGAAAGAAAGAGAGGAGACAAGGAAAGGAAGCGGAGGAGGTGTCTGAGAAAAGTGGCCGAGAGCAGCAGAAAGAGCTGGAGGGAAGGGAAGGCAAGAACCGGCGCTGAGCAACAGATACCCTCGTGGTGTCTGCCATCAATTGAGGCTTTTCTCCTTTTGAGTTTTTCCTACCCTGCTGCATTCATTGTCTCTAGCGAGAGCTAACACAGGAGGAACCAAAGTCCATTTTTGGTCTTTGAGTTTCGAAAGCCTAGTCCAGGGCACAAGACAGAAGATATGGAAGCATAGAAATGAACATTGTGCCATAGGAACAAAGAGAGGAGAATAAGAGCAGAAGCAGAGAAAAAGTGGGTGCCAGTGAGCCCTGATCAGTGACCCCGCACCCCGCACCACTGCAGGGCCCCCAGGCAGTTTGGGGGATACCAGCCCATGAAGAGGCCTTGAGAGGCAGCAAGTTGTAGAGCCTTAGCCTCTGGTCTGACCCAGCGGCAGAAATGCCTGAGCAAGGAGCGGGTGGGCCTGGCATGCCTCACGGGACTCTCTGTGCTGCGTGTGAGGCCAGAGCAAAAGAGTGTTCCCAGGTACCCAGAGGGCCACAGACAGAGGGCCCAGGACAGTGTGGGAGCTCTGGGTACTTCCGGGAGCCTAGGCATCAGTCATAGGTATGGCCCTTGTACTGCACTAGGTGATGATGGGAGGGTGCCTTGTAATTGGGACAAAACAAAAAAAACAAACCTGTTGCCATCAATTTTGACTCATAGCAACTCTATAGGACAGAGAAGAGCTGCCCCACAGAGTTTTCAAGGCGCACTTAGTAGATTCAAACTGCCAACCTTTTGGTTAGCAGCCGTAGCTCTTAACCACTATCCCGCCAGGGTTTTTAAGTGGGAAAGGGAGAACATAGCAGAGACATGTACATCCTAAGGAGGGAAGAGAAGTTCAGAGGATGCTAATATGGCACATTGATGACACACGGTCCAATGGCATCCAGTCCCAGCTCTCGAGGCATTCATTCATTCTCTGCCATTTACTGGACAGTCATGTGATCCACGGGTGTGGCCAGGCTGTCGACACAGGACA
The DNA here is from genome assembly GCF_030014295.1 of Loxodonta africana. Lineage (NCBI taxonomy): Eukaryota > Metazoa > Chordata > Mammalia > Proboscidea > Elephantidae > Loxodonta > Loxodonta africana. The sequence continues at coordinate 49,158,330 of NC_087344.1, forward strand.
TGGAGATGACTATGGCAAAGTCTGTGTGGTTTCTGTCCACCAGTGGCCACACCCATGTGGAGGAGACAGACATACAAACGATGATAGGAATGTCATACCCTGAGAGAGGTAACAACGCCCTGGGGAGAATGTGACGGTGCAGATGAGAGAGAAATGGACAACAAACTGTAGAAGTGCTGGGGCCAGTTGTGTCCCAATGCCAGGCACCCAGGGAGCGCCAATGGGACAAGCAGATGGAATAAATGGCACACAATAATATTACAACTGATCGATTGTATGCTCCATAGAAAACAGCAGCTAATAGGACAACGGTTTATGCACAAAAAGCCAGGGTTCTTCTAACTTACTCTCCTGCCCAAGAAAGACCTGGGAGAAGAGGCTCTGAAGAGCCCGGGCAAGATCCAAATGCAGTTTTGCTGAGGTTTGCCTCCAGATGCAACCTCCCCCTGGAATCCCCCTGCCACCTGTATGGGCAGAGGTTGAAACTGAACTGAAGCATTAACATGCGATCATTCCGCAAAGCCTCCACCAAACCTCACTCTCGCACTAAACCAAAGGTGCTTTTGTTTTAACACCTGCATAACAGGTCTGGACTGAAAATGAACGGTATTCTGAAAGGAAAAGACCGGAACCAAACCAGAAAAACGGAATGACCCTTGCAGAGCCTGAAGCAAACTGCAAACTGTTTATTCTCTCCGCTTGATTGCCGGGCAGAGGTGAGGGAACTTGGTCCTTGTCAGGAAGAAGGGGCATGAGAGGCTGGAGCTGAGAAACTCATACAGTGACACGCTCTGGAGGTGGAGAGGGGAAAGGGAAAAATAAAAATGCCTTCTGTGCACTCCGCACTCCTGCTAACAGCCAACAGGTAAAGCCCAGATGCGCTAATGTGTGTTCAGTTACAGGGTCCTCTGGGCAGATGCTGAGGGAGGGGTGCACCCCAAAGCAGCAGGCGTTTTCTAGAAGCATTGTTAGGGCGAAATGGAAATAAAGACAGGCCCGAGGGTCTGGGGTCTGATGACGACCCAAAACTTTGGTCAGTACGATCTTTGACATTTACGGAGATGCCCGTGGCCACTTCAGCCAAATCCCTTTATAGTCTGTGTGTCCGACGTGATATTTAAATAGAAATGTCACCCTTGTGGCATTTATGTCCCCAAATCCTTCAGCACGCTGTCTGTTGTTGAATTAGCTCATTCGTGGTCTCTTTCCAGAGCCAAAGTGAAAACTGTCGGTAAAAAAGCATAAAAAAGAAGATTTGGGCTTTATGAACACAGAATTAAGTCTGAGAGTTAGAGGACCCATCGGGGTCCAGATTTTTAGTGAAATGTGAACATTGTAATACTCAGAAATTAGAGCAGCACTTTCATTGTCAAAGCACTGGGTCGTCTTTAATTGTGCTCTTGAATGAGGTCATGAGCTATTGTCAGCACCACTGGGCAATGCAAGGAAGAAACCAACAGAGCAAGTGGCTAAGGAAGGACAGCCACCTACCCTCAGGAGGAGGCTGGCCGGAGTCCTTGAGCTTGCCTCATCCTGTTTTAGAATCATTGCTTTTCTTTGAAAACTGGGGAGAGGGAGATAGAGTGGTTACTGAGTACGAGGCTTCAATCACCTGCTCCTTGGGGGTCAAGCCACTATGTCGCGGTTTGGATTATCAGAATTGATTTTTTTTTTTTTTTGGCAAATGTACACTAAAAGTCGCCTTTTTTTTTAGTGGATGAAAGTGCACCGTAAAAAGAAATTCATATTTGTAGACATCAGCACATTCCAGTGAGCATTGCAGCTAAATTTGAAAGAATGTGCACTTTTGAGATTTCTAATGCAGATGCAAATTTGTGTTAAGGAATGTACGTTGAACTGTATTATTGCGAATCTTCCACACAGGCTCTTTCCGCCAAGAGATTCACAGACAAATTCAAAAAAAAAGAAACACATGCTCCTGCTCTCACGGAAGTCCCCTCCCCTTTAAAGCCAGATGCCACGAGTCAATTCTGACTCATGGCGACCCCATGTGTGTCAGAGTGGAACTATATTCCAACGACTGATTTTGGAAGCAGGTTGCCAGGCCTTTCTTCCAAAGCACCTCTGGGAGGACTCGAACTTCCAACCTTTCTGTTAGCACCACCCAGGGACTCCCTCTCCCTTTACCTACGAGTTCTTCTGTTCCCACATCAACTGCATTAAGCAAGATATAATTTTCAGCTTCTCCTCCAAGCACAGTCACAGCTTCTACCATCTCTGCTTTGTTCTCCCCAGTGAGAGGCCTGTAGCTGACCTAACTTAAGGAAGAATAAATCCAGCCTCACATCTTCAGAGGAACAAACCACCTGAGGTTTATTTACATCCGATTTGCCTTGTTGGTTACAAGGTTTCCTCTTTGTAAATGAAAGCTGGCTTGGTTGGGAGATTTGAACAGATACAGCACCTTGCTGCTGCCGCTGTTACCGTAGCTCTCTTTTAACTTGACAGTGATCCTCATAATTAAAGTTATTAGAAAGCAGGCTATTTAAGAGGATTTTCTCCAATTCAGAACCTCAGACGTGGACAGTTTGGTGTCTCAGATCACACAGTGATTCTCAACGTTGTTTTAAAGTCACGTTTTAATAAATGGCCAAGCAGAGAAGAAACGCAAATGAGTATTGATGTAGACGGTCCATCCTTTGGCACAAGTAATAGAATATAGCTGGTACCTACAGCAAAACAATAGATAATGCATCCAGAATTACCAGGACACTTCCTATGCATCGGACAATTCAGGGGGGAAATATAGATTTTTGTTTTTCAGATGTAGAAGGAATGACTCAGGTGTGAAATAAGTATCAAATCTGTTTATTTGTTTCCAAGCAGCTTTATTTCAACCATGTATACTCCATGCCATCAGGTAAGCAGGAAATTCAACCTTCAAGATTTCCAGATCTTGCCCATCCCCACCACAGGGCGTCTTTTTATAGCACCAAGGTGCTGGGGGCACCCTCATTCTCCCATTGCTGCCCCCACCTCACTCCCAGCATGCGTGGGCTGTGAGTCACCAGACCATAGTGGTTGCCATGGAGATACACCTCATCCCAGTCTATAGGTCCCTTCAGATCTGGGGATCTGTTGCTTCCACACCACGCATAGAGGCCTGGGGGTCTTGGGGAGGAGAGAAGCACCTCACTATTCTCTGTGGCATTCTCACCACCCCTTTTGGCACACCAGGGAGTAGGGTGCGGGGCCCCCAACTCTCAGAATGCTCTGCCGCTCTTGGTCCAAAGAAATAGATTCTTACTCAAAGGACTATCCCCCCCGCCCCCCATCTTCATATATCTCTGAGGTACTTCCTCTCTCCGCAAACCTACCCACTTCTGTGATTTTAAGCTTTGGCAAAGTCAGAGAGAGAAATGTCTGGCCAGCAACTCTGACTCTCCATCTTGCTCTGAGACTCCCAGCTCAGAGCTGTTGGGCTACTGGAGAAAGGGAAAAGGGAAAATAGAGGAGAACAGTATCTACCTACCTACCTATCTCTCCCCGTCCCCCATCTATCTATCCATCCATCTACCATCTATCTCCTAACCCCACAAATGTTACGAAGTTCTACATCGTTATCAATCAGCTGCTGTTGACTCCAACTCATGGTGACTCCGTGTGTTTCACTGTAGAGCTGTGCTTCTTACGGTTTTCAGTGACTGATTTCTCAGAAGCTGATCACCAGGCCTTTCCTCTGAGGTGCCTCTGGGTAGACTTGAGCCTTAAACCTTTGGGTTAGCAGCCAAGTGCTTTAATCGTTTGTACCGCCCAAGGACTCAAACATCATTTCAATGAGGGGGACCTGCAAGTTCTTTCCTACACTAATATCACCAGCCTTCACATGCATTCTGGCACTTTCTTAGCTTTGTCCATCTCCTGGCTCCATTTAAGTAAGTATTTCATTGCACGTTCCGTCTGCCTTCCTGGTTTCTCACTACTCATCAGTGCCCCGCTAGGGGACAGCGGGGAGAAGCAGGACTGGTAGATCACAGGGCACAGGAAGCTAGGGGTTGTGCACCTCGTGTGTGGTCCTGAGGCTCACCAAATGCGCGACTGGCCACGGGAAGGGTCAGATGCCATGATGTTGAGGTAGGGGCCCAATGGGGGTTCTCAGACATAACGAACCCACATGACATGGAATAAAAATATTTTCCATGTCAGACAAATTGAAAAGCTAAGGGAAAGCAATGCTTTATGTTGTAAGTGTACATCCATGTGTTGTCGTTAGTCACTGTACAGTGGACTCCGACCGATGGCATCCGTATGTATAACAGAACAAAACACTGGCCAGTCCTGCGCACCATCTCCCTGATCTTTGATGTGTTTGAGTCCTTTGTTACAGCTGCTGTGTAATACCTTCCAACTTAGGTGGCTCATCTTCCAACACTGAACCAAACAATATTATGTTGTGATCCATAGGGTTTTCACTGGTAAATTTCAGAAGTAGATTACCAAGTCTTTCTTCTTAGTCCTAGCCTAGAATCTCCATTGAAACCTGTCTACCATGGGCGACCCTGCTGGTACTTGAAATGTCAGTGGCATATCGGCATATCCTCCAGCGTCATAGCAACATGCAAGCCACCAGTAGCTGTGTGTATGTATGTATGTGTATATACATATATATACAGGTCGTCTCTAACTTACGACAGGGTTCTGTTCTGACAACTCCATCGTAAGCCGGTTCTGGCATAAGTCAAATACGTCAATTTTCTTTTTAGTTTTCATTATTACTGAGTTCCATTTTCAGTATCTTTATAAATTCGACCTTTATTTGTCTTTGGGAGTTGGCATGAGAATGATAGCATCAGCAAACTATGTGCTGCAACATTGTATGTCGTACATATTACTATTGATAAGATGGACCAAAAAAAAGGATGGTCCTAAGTGCAGTTCATTGTAACTCGAGTACATCATAAGCTGGGGACTACCCGTATATATATGTGTGTATGCGCACATGTGTGTGTGTATCGTTGTTACTGTTTGTTGCCATTGAGTCAATTCCAACTTCTGGTGACCAATGTGTGCAGAGTAGAACTGCTTCATAGGGTTTTCAAGTGCGTGACCTCCCAGAAGCAGATAGCCAGGCCTTTCTTCCAAAGTGCCTGTATGTTGGTTTGAACCACCAACCTTTTGGCTAGTAGTTGAGCATTTAACACTTTACGCTACCCAGGGACTCCATATATGTATATATACATACGTGTATTTATATATAGACACAGAAATATACATTTACAGATATACACACACATCCATATAGCTTATGAGATACCACATGCGTGTATCAACGTGTTATCCAGGAAGCATGGTGGCAGGGAAAGGGGCCTGGACTCAGAGCCAGTGACCAGCATCTGAGATCCAGCTTTCCCATGAAGGAGCCTATGCCTTTGAGAAAGTCCATTCTCCACTCTGACCCTATGTTTGCTCATCTCTAAAACAATAAAGATTTGTACCAATTAATCAACAGGCTCCCTTTGGCTTTGATGGTCTCTGGTGCTAGTTTTTAAAAATAGACAATATTTTTCAACACCATTTTATGGTGATTGGGGCACCTGCAAACCTGGGTGGACTTCGACCCCCAGGCGAGTCAGCCTGCCGTGGCTGCACTTGCACCACTCAACTCTCTAAAACCCAGCAAACTTTATATGTATTAAAGTTTAAGAGCAGTCCAGGAGTGAGAAGAAATGTGAGCGGTACCTCAGGGGTGTTTGATTCATGTTGATTCTCATATGTATGAAAAATAGTTCCTGTGCCTGATGGTATGATGAGAACAGGTTTCTAGAAACTCAGGCAAAGGGAGCCCATAAGGAAAACGAAAATAATCTACCATAAACCAAGCGCTAAAATATTCATATATTTCTTTGGAGGCTCAGCAGGACTTGGAGAGAGCCAGCCATTTGCGACTCAGCCAGACGCCTTCACTTCTGATGCTGTGCTACAGATCCCACACTGGCCTGAGTGCTGAGCAGCACGGCATGGCCTTTAGATAGCTGGTCACCCAGTGAGGGCACCCAGAGTCAGCTCAAGGTCAGAGGAGGGGATACAGGAACATGTGTGTGTCTGAGTTGTCCCACATGTATGCGTACTGATGTACACCTGAATATGTATACGTCTGTCTGTGTGTGTGTAGAGGAGTCTATAAATACATACAAGTCATTACTAGTTGCCGTCAGGTCATCTCCATCTCACGGTGACCCCACGAACAACAGAATAAAATGTTGCCCAGTCCTGCATCATCTTCATTATCGTTGGTATATTTGAGTCCATTCTTGATGCCACTATGCATTTTGAGCACCTTCTAACCTAGGTGGCTCATCTTCCAGCAGTATATTGGAAAACACGCTGTTGTGATCCATAGTGTTTTCACTGGCTAATTTTTTGAAGTAGATTGCCAGGTCTTTCTTCCTTGTCTATCTTAGTCTGGAAGCACCACTGGGTCCACTCACGTGACCCTGCTAGAATTTGAAATACTGGTGGCATAGCTTCCAGCATCATGCAAACCACCACAGTACCATAAACTGGCAGACGGATGGTATTATGGATTGAATTGTGTCCCTGCAAAAATGTATGTCAACTTGGCTAGTCCATGAATTCCAGTACTGTGTGATTGACCAACATTTTGTCATCTGATGTGATTTTCCTATATGTTATAAATCCTACCTCTATGATGTTAATGAGACAGGATTAGAGGGAGTTATGTTAAAGAGGCACAGCTCAATCTACAAGATTAGGTTGTGTCTTAAGCCAATCTCTTTTGAGATATAAAAGAGAGAAGGAGACTTCATACCACCAAGAAGCCAGGAGAACAGCTCGTCCTTTAGACCTGGGGCCCCTGTGCTGAGAAGCTCCTAGACCTGGGAAGATTGATGACAAGGATCTTTCCCCAAAGTCAACAGAAGGAGGAAGCCTTCCCCTGAACCTGGCACCCTGAATTCAGACTTTTAGCTTCCTAGACTCTGAGAGAATATATTTCTTTTTGTTAAAGCCATCCTTTTGTGGTATTTCTGTTATAGCAGCACTAGATAACTAAGACAGGTGGTGGCAAACATACGTATGTTGTTGTTGTTAGGTGCCATTCAGTCGGTTCTGACTCAAAGCGGCCCTGTGTATGATAGAACAAAACAATGCTCGGTCCTGCACCATCCTCACAATTGTTGCTGTGTTTGAGCCCATTGTTATAGCCACTGTGTCAATCCATCTTGTTGAGGGTCTTCCTCTTCTTCACTCACCTCTACTTTACCAAGCATGATGTCCTTCTCCAGGGATTGGTCTCTTCTGATAACATGTCCAAATTAAGCGAAGCAAAGTCTCTCCATCCTCACTTCCAAGGAACATTCTGGCTATACTTCTTCCAAGACATACAGGAGGATGTAATAATCAATTATGAATCTGTGTTCTAACATGGTGCTTGTAAGTTAGTTTCTTTTTTATCACTTAGAACAGAGGTCAGCAAACTTTTTCTGTAAAGGACCAGGTGGTAAACATTTTAGACTTGCAAGCCAGAAGGTCTCTGTTCTAACTACTCAAATTGCCATTGCAGAGGGAAAGCAGCCATAGAAAATATGTAAAAAATGAATGTGCTTATGTTCCAATAAACCTTTCTTTATGGACATTAAAATTTTCACATCACAAAATATTATTGTTCTTTTGATTTTTTTCCAACCATTTAAAAATGTAAAAGCTATTCTTAGCTTGGGAGCCATTCACAAACAGGCAACAGGCCAGGTTTGGCCCGAGGGCAAAAAGTTTGCTGACACTTAATTTAGAATTTCCCACTGGGGGAAAAACAATGATTGCAGGTATTGTTTGGGTGACCAGATCAATCCATGAAGAACCCCAAATATGGCATATACAGTCACTAATATTTTTAATGTTTATGCTAGGCACTGTGCCAAGATCTTCATAGTCATTACTTCTCTTAATTCTCGGTACAATTCTATGGGGGAAAGAAGTACAGAGAGTTTAAGTGACTTGCCCTCTTCAGCGAAGACACTGCAGAGCTGGGATTTGAACCAAGGTCCTAGGATCTCAGACCTGTGATATTCACGGCAAAGCCACACAGCCTGTCATAAAGCAGGGGGACAATGCTCAATACCTAGGGAGCCCTCAGAGCATGTGTAACTATCATCATTGTCACCATCATTACTAACTGTACTAATTCAACTCTATTCAGTCACCACTTACGGTAGAGCTGTTGTTGGGTGAGTCGAATCGATTCCGACTCGTAGTGAACCTATGTGACAGAGTAGAACTGCCCCACAGGGTTTTCTTGGCTGTAATATCTACAGAAACAAATCACCAGATCTGTCTCCTGCAGAGCCGCTGGTTGGGCTCGAACCGCCAACCTTTACGTTAGCAGCTGAGCATTTAACTTTTCACCACCAAGGCTTCTTTATGCTCATCCTAATGCCCGAGTTTTTGATACAGGGTTTTCCTTAACAGAGATCAGCTTGAAAACAAGAAAAATATGGAACATTTAATGAATTTGTGATACTGCTCCCTTCCTGGGACACCCCACACATTTTTCCCTTCCCTGGCTTTCAATACCCAGCCAGTACATTTAACAAGAGAGGATGGAAATTTTCATGGATAGGATTGTCCCTGTCATTGTCCATACTTCTGCCTCTGCCTGAGAGCAGACAAGCCATCCATCTTCTAGCTGCTCCGAGGGAGGGAGCAGAAGGTAAGAGAGGACTCTCTCTGCAGCAGTGTCCTGAGAAGCCGTGTTTGAACCCCCTTGCTGCCCATTCGTAATGAGTGAGCTGTTGGCAAGTCATGTGTTACAGAATCAAGGCGTTATGTATACACATGGGTTACAGCTATGGACTACATCCGCTGGATGTTTGAAATGTAATGTTTCATCATTAGAATCATCAATTATCTTTTAGTACGCATGCAAACTACAATGTGTGCTGAGAACAAAGAACCCTCACAGTCAGCCACAGCTAAAATTGACAAATGGAAATAGACAAAGATATAAGTGAATATTTTTGGTCCATCTTTCAATTTTTATCTTCTTGTTCTTGCCTCCAGCCTTTTCCAGTTTCATAGTGGCTCATATTCCAAAGTGTATCCCTTATTCCCCCTACCAATCTGGACACCAAAAACCTCATTCCCCTGGTGCCATTTTCAGACATCAGTAAACCACTTCATATGAAGGTACAAATAGCTGATTAATCTTAAGGGATTCTCTCTCAATTGTATTTGATTTTGAAAGATATCACCCGTCAACTAGTAGTAACTGACAGTGCAATTTGGAGCAACATGCCAGGCCACTGGGGAGATGTAAGGAAGAGTTCTCACTAATGTCTTTCTGATAATACCATCTTCTTCACCTATGACTAAGCCCAGGACTAAGGTGCACCTGACCCAATCCATGGTATTTTCAGTTGCCTCATATGCATTTAATATGCATGCGAAAGCTGGATAGCTAATAAGGAAGACCAAAGAAGAACTGATGCCTTTGAGTTGTGGTGTTGGCGAAGAATATTGAATATACCATGGACTGCCAAAAGAATGAACAGATCTGTCTTGGAAGAAGTACAGCCAGAATGCTCCTTGGAAACGAGGATAGTGAGAATCCATCTCACATACTTTGGACATGTTGTCAGGAGGGACCAGTCCCTGGAGAAGGACATCATCTTTGGCAAAGTACAGGGTCAGTGAAAAAGAGAAAGACCCTCAGTGAGATGGATTGACACAGTGGCTGCAACAATGGGCTCAAACATAGCAACAATTGTGAGGATGGCACAGGACTGGGCAGTGTTGTACACAGGTTTGCTATGAGTTAGAACTGACTCAACAGCACCTAACATCAGCACCAATCCAATCTCCCTCCTATGAATAGTTAATAGAATTATTAATTCTAATGATTATGGGCCTGTACTTATCATTGCATAAGAAAAACACAAAAAACAAAACCTGTTACCATTTAGTTGATTCCAACTCATGGTGACCACAAGAGTTACAGAGTAAAATGGCTCCATAGGGTTTTCTTGGCTATAAAATTTACAGAAGCAGATTGCCAGGCCTCTCTTCCATGGCACCTCTGGATGGGTTTGAATCACCGACCTTTACATTAGTAGCCAAGAGCAAAACATTTGAACCACCCAGAGACCTGTTATATAAGAACCGACCCCATGATTTAATAGATCAAAACAATTTATTACTATGTCTCATGATTCTGTGGGTTGACAGGGTTTGTCAGAGCTCAGCTGAGTAGTCATCATTCGGGTTCTATCATTAAGTTGCAGTCAGATGGTGTCTGGGACTGGAGTCATCTGAAGGCTTCTTCACTCATGTATCTATTACCTGGGCTAAGATATCTGTAACAGTGGTGTTTGATCCATCATCTTTCTTAGTCTCTGGGCAGCTTCTCCATATGGTTAGCTTGGGCTTCCTCACAACATGGCAGCTCCAGAAGAACCAAACTTCCTACACGGTAGCTTAAGGCTCCAAGAGCAAATGTTCCAAGAGACAAGAGGTGGAAGCTGCTAGTCTCTTATGGCCTAGGTCTAGAAACTAGTACAGCAACACTTGTACTGTGTTCTATGTTCAAATAGTCACAGGACCCACCCAGATACAAGAATAAGGGACACAGGCTCTACCAAAGAAATCGTGGCCCTCTTTAATCCACCGTAGGTTGGATGAGAACTCAGGGGTCATACTATTCTAAAAAAAAAAAAAATATTCTATCCCTTAATAAGTGATATTTAATTTGTGTTATAGCAGCTGGCAAAGTCCAACCTGTACTTGAAACACCTCTGGTAAGAGAGGACTCTGTTCTCCCGGGGTACCCAATTTGGAGATTTCTTTCTCTAAGAAAATAGTTTTCACATTTAGTGGAGGTCTGTCTCACTCTAACACCCGCCCATATATTCTAGTTCTAGTTCTGAGAACTACAAAGAACATCCTCCCACCTTTCCACATGTCAACGTTGCATATATTTGAAGACAGCTTTCCTCTGTCGGCTGAGTCTTCTTTTCTTCAGCTACACAACCCTAGTTTTTTCATCTCTCTCTCAGATGACATATCTTTTCCGTCCTTTCTCAATCTCGGTTCTCTCCTCTGAACAAGCTCTACTTTTTCATGTCCCTCTGACAGCCTACTGCCAAAAACAAAACAAGGCTGACTTGTCAGAGGAAGGAAGACCCCTTCCCTCTCCCATCCAGGTTACCACTGGTCTATTGATGTAGTTTTAACAAGGATAGGATTTTTTTTTAAATATATTAATCTGCTTATCTTTTTTCATGCTTCCTTGAACATTAAAACCCACTGCCATTGAGCTGAGTCCAACTCATAGCAATCCTGTAGGACAGGGTAGAACTGCCCATAGGGTTTCCAAGGCTATAATCTTTATGGAAGCAGACTGCCATGTCTTTCTCCCATGGTGGGTTTGAACCTCAACCTTTTGGGTAGCAACCAAACGTTTAACCACTGTGCAACCAGGTCTCCATCCTTGAACATTGCCATCCTCCTATTCAACAGAAGCACCCAGTGCCTCTGGGGGTGGGGGGAGGCTGTTAAAATTGTTATAACAGGAATGCAAAGAGAAGGAAAGAATCACTGTTCAGCTTTTCACTTCCAGTTTTGGATTTCGTAAGCCACAGTTAAAGAATGGTCTAGAAATATAGGCTTTGTGAGAGAAGAGTGTCTTCTAAATTTTAGAAAGCCAAGCATGTTGAATTAGAAACATGAGGTGTACTCTCAGCCACAGTGTGGAGAGCACAGAGAAGTTTCCTGCAGACAGGAAAAGAAAGCCTGCTTCCGATGGCAGTTCTAGAAGGAAAGCAAAAGGAACCGGCAGGCAGACAGACTTCAGGGTATTAGAAACAGACAGATGGTGAAAGAACCCAGGGCCCACTGCTTGTTCTTGCTTCTCAGGTACCGAATGGGAAATTTCAAGCCCTGTTGTAAACACTTTGTGTCCTACTTGATACTACTTGGGCAAAAGGTTAAGAATGATCTAATAAGGTATCTAGGTGAGGGGATGAGAGCACCTCAGCACTCAGAGAGAACCAGTGGGATCAGAATCCCCACAGAGGGTGAGACTCATGACCAAAACCCATGAGAAAGACCACAGACTCCAGCTGTAGTTGATAGCATAGCACTCAAAAAAATCCAGATGGCACGGCTGCATCTCTGCAGTTGCCAGTACTGGACTGACTCCCAGGGCCAGACAAAGCCAGCAACCCTGAGTGGAAACCAACAAAGACATGGAAGATAGCAGGCCAACCACCTTCCCCCAATGCTCTGAGGACACGTAGGCTTCCCTCTGTCCGGATAACATCCCAGGAAGAGGCAGAGGGAGCAGGAGGAATAATGAAATATTGAATAATTACCCAAAACAGACTGAGTTAACCCCAAAGAGGCTGCCCTGAACCAGAAGAGACGAGCTGCCTCTAACAGGCAGAATATAGTTTTCATCTCCCACAGCCAACAGTGTTTTGTTGGCTGTCCGTGGGTGACATAAACACTTAAGCGTTCAGCTACTAACTAAAAGGTTGGTGGTTCAAATCCACTCAGAGGTACCTGCAAAGAAAGGCCTGGAGATCTACTTCAAAAGATCATGTCCATTGGAAACCCTACAGAGCTCAGTTCTACTCCGATACACAAGGGGTCGCTATGAGTCAGAATCAACTCTACGGCAAGGGGTTGCAGGATTTTGTTTTGTTTTGTTTTGCCAACAGTGGAAGGCAGACCTTCTGAGCAAGATAAGGACATTCAAAGAAAAGCACTTTTTTTTGCACGTCTGAGTTGTGCGATGTAAATTTCTCACCCCCAACTCTACATTCAACTCAGCGACTCCAAGTGACCCTACAGGACAATGTAGAAGTGCCCTATCGGGTTTCCAAGGCTATAATCTTCACAGAAGCAGACCGCCAGGTCTTTCTCTGGAGCTGCGGCTGGTGGGTTCAAACTGCCAACCATTTGGTTAGCAGCCGAGCGCTTAATCACTGTACCATCACAGTCGCTATGAATACCAGGTTGCTATGAGTTGGAATCAACTCAACGGCAATGGGTTTGGTTTCTTTTATGGAGGCCAAAACCGATTTTTGCAGCCACTATCCAACTTATTTATAGACGCTTCCTGTGAGCAGATCCAAACAAATATATCTTGAGTATTGAATTTTCCCTCCCATATATTGGCAATCCCATGAGATTACCCAATTAAATGAATATAAAGCCCTAAATGGGAATTCTCACCTAAGTGGGAGTTACTTATCCCATTCTCAAACTCAACCATGGTAGCCCTCATCAGACAATGGCACAAGAGCTGAGGGCCTCCCGAAGCTCAGGAAGAACCTGTAATCGGGATCATTCTTGTGGGGCCAGCATTTCATTGGAAAATGTGTCTCAAAGCTGAGGCATTGGGAAGGCTCTTCTGGGTGGAGAGGGGTGGGGGGAGGTACAAGAGGGGATGGACGGTGGGGTAGAAAGGAGTGTTGTGGTTCACATCTTGGGTTCCAGAGTCAAACGTGGTTTCTGGCCCAACGTTGTAACTTACTATCAAACTTTGGTTAATTTACTTAATCTTTACCAGCCTCTCAGTTTTCCTTATCTATCAAATATTTTATTATCATTTCAAACTGCCTGACATGTTCAGAGGAACACCAACAGAAGCTTTGAAATGAACACTAAAAACAACAAAGAGAGCTGCATGGGCTTCCACTGTTTGTGAAATTTTTTCACATACGTTTTCTTCCTAACACATTGTAGGCAGTAATTTTCGAAGTGTGTTCCCTGGGACTTCCGAGGGTCCCTGGAGCTTTCCCTTGGGAGAGGGCGAAGGGGTAAGGAAAGCGATGGATTCCGTCTTCCATCGTTAACTTCAACCAGAGCCACACAACTTTTACTGGCTTCACGAATTGCCTTTCCTTCTTAGAATAGAGTCCTTGACTAAAAAAGAAAGTAAAATGGGTTGGAACACACTGATTTCCAGAAAGCTGTGTGAGGAAGGTGGGTGCTACCCTGTCTGTGGATGCGGCAGCCTTCTCCCGTCTCTTTCAGAACAGCTCGCCCACCTGTTTCCTCTTTCCTACCCGGCCCCTTGGCTCCCTGAGTCATGGCTCACCCACCAGGAGCAGCGTCCACCCCACCCCTCCAAAGCCCAGGGCCCAGAGTCTTCAACCCCATTTTCCAAAACCACAGACCTGCCCTCCCTCCTGGTGCTTAACTCCTGGCATAACTCAGACAGGAACTGGAGAGAAGATGAAATTCACTGTCCTGTGACATTCTGGGGGCTGGCTGCCTTATTTCTAAAGGGCAACAATTGTCATTATGCATAAATGGACTGCTTTCCTGGCTGAAAACATGTATTTTTAAAAAGCTTCATTTCTGTTTCTCCAAAATGAGAATCCAGTTGTGACTGCAGCCTGGTACCTTGAAAGCATTTCCTCTTTTATACAACATAGAATCTTTAATAATACAAAACCTGCCCAGAGCCTTTCACACTGAGTTAGGAAGTCATTAACATTCCTGGGATAAACACAATCCCACAGGACAAGGCATTAGACAGAGAGTAGTGGGGGAAAAAATTAGATACATTGAAAAGGCCCCATGTCTAGGTACTATAGGCAGGACAATCCCCGTGTTCCTAGTTAAGGGCAGCAGCAGCAGCTTTGCAAACCCCACCGCAGACAGAATGGTCTTTTCTCAGCCAGCCCACTCAACATATTGGATATTGGTGAAATTTTAAAGAATCAGCATCTTGATGTCCCAAGGCCAGCAATCTTTCCAAACTCGCAGCTCTGCATCCCGCCTCAAGGTTCTTGGTATTTATGATCGTGTCAACAGCAAAATAGTTGCTCCCCCACACCAAAGTCTATTCATATCCATAAAAATTTTTATCTAGCTGTGCTGTTTGCTTTTAAATTAGCAGGGCAATCCATCATATATGCTCTCCACTTCCTCCCCACATCTCCTATTTCCTCCTGTCCTTCACAATTACACTCAGCTTTCACCTGCTTCACCCAGGTTTCCAAATGGCTTTGTTGTTGTTGTTAGCTGCCCTCCAGTCGTCCCTGACTCATGGTGACCCCATACACAGCAGAACAAAACACTGCCCGGTCCTGCAGCCATCCTCATAATCATTGTTATGCCTGAGTCCACTGTTGCAGCCACAGTGTCAACCTATCTTGTCGAGAGTTTCCCTGTTTTTCACTGACCTTCTACTGTAGCAAGCATGATGTCCATCTCCAGGGATTGGTCCCTCCTGACATGTCCAAAGTACATGAGTTGAAGTCTCGCCATCCTCGCTTTGGAGGAGCATTCTGGGTGTACTTCTTCCAAGACAGATCGGTCCATGCTTTTGGTGTATTCAATATTCTTCACCAACACCATAATTCGAAGGCACCAATTCTTCTTTGGTCTTCTTTATTCATTGTCCAGCTTTCACAAACACATGAGGCGATTGAAAGTACCGTGGCTTTTTTTGGGTCAGGCACACCTTAGTCCTAAAAGTGACATCTTTGCTTTTTAACACTTTAAAGAGGTCTCTTCAGCAGATTTGTCCAAATGGCTAGAGCCCACATTTTTGATAAACGACTCTGGCATATATGTGTATATATATATATTTATTTATTTATTTTACTGGAAATTTTCTTTTGGGGATTTAAGCATACTGTACATTGATTATTCCCTAAATATTTCATGTGCCTACTTTTCGATGGTAAAAGACACATGGATGGGGGTGATCGTACAAATGTGTAATGAAGCTTCTGGCTGAATCCTCAACTAACAAAGGTAAACTTTCATAAAATTTATAGATGATCTCAAAAATTCGGTTTGTTTATGAGTTCTGCTTAGCCCAAACTACGCTGGGGTTAGTTCTTGCTCCTGAGAGCCTATTCCTTGCTATTCAACGCAACCCTTTCCAAAAGGCTAAATCAAGGAGGATGACGTATCCTGGGCAAGAATAACACACTCTCCCATCCTGTATCTATAGCCCAAAAAAACAGAACCAGTTGCCAATGAGTTCATTCTGACTCACGATGACTCCATATGTGACAGGGTAGAACATGCTCCAGAGGGTTTTCAATGGTTGATTTTTTGGAAGTAGGTAGCCAGGACTTTCTTCCAAGGAACCTCCAATATTTCATTTATCAGCTGGGTAGGTTAACCATTTGCACCAGGGACTCCTGTATCTACAGGAAATACTACCAATTCACCGTGATGTCCTTTCTCTTTGGGCCTAAACTCAGCTTCAGAAACCTTCTCAATAAAGTATTCTACTAAGCCATTTCCAACTGCTATTGGCATATGATTAATAACACCTATTCCATCTGCAAGGAGCCCTAGTGGCACAGTGGTTGAGCACTCAGCTGCTAACCAAAAGGTCTGCAGTTGGAACCCACCTGACACTCTGTGGGAGAAAAATGTGGCAGTCTGCTTCCACAAAGGTTACAGCCTTGAAAACTCTCTGGGGCATTTCTACCCTGTCCTACTGGGTAGCTATGAGTTGGAATTAACTCCACGGCAATGGGTTTTATTCCATCTCCGATGCAGTCCATGAAAAGCAACCCAACTTCAAGGGTGCATTGCTCTTGAAAATCCAATTAAAACTGTTATGACTGTCCAAATAACTCAAACAGGGTTCCACCTCTAGCTACTTATGGCATCTCCCACACCTCATGCCCCTTTTCCCAGGGGCAGTAGCCAATAATAAAGGCACTCGTGCCTGGAATCTTCAGCAAGTGGCTGCACAATTTCAAAAATCTCTGACACTTTAAGTATTGTCACCACTACCTTTGAAACTCACTGAAAGGACTGCTTTCCACATTGCCCTTTGGGACTAGCAGAGCCAGGTCTGACTTTACCCTCATCAACCCCACTGGCCTTCACTTCCACTTCATAGCACCCTCCCCCTGAGCCCCTCATCCTCTCATGAACCTACTCTTCAAGTTCAGTCTTGAGCTCCCTTCGGCCTCCTTCAGTGAACCAACTGTCCCTTCGGACTTCTCATTGCTTGACTGGTCACCTGGTCTATTGGCTCTTACTCAGAGCCGATGCATTTGCTGGCCTGCCTAAACTCCATAGCCACCCTCTTCAGTGTTGCCCCTAGTAGCCTCCAAGCAATGTCAGCTCCTTGGCCATTTACTGTGACAATTCCCAACCCTGAATCAGCCCTGCAGCCCTATCTTCTCTCTGTGGAAATGGTGACACTCAACACACCTGCAAGACATTAGGAATAAGCTCATAGGCTACGTTTAGTGCATTCACTGGGAATCTGTGATATCAAATTAATCACGTTATCACAAGGAAAAGAAGTAGCCTAGACTGCTGCTTGTATACCAGGGAGAAACCATTAGTATTCTTCTCCATTCCACATATCTGAGAGGCCTCAGCCCGGGCTACAGCACACCCCAACTTACCTATCATGATATTGAGAGTAATCATTGATGGTCATACAGAACTCAGATCACCAACCAAAACCATGGTTTTTTTTCCATTGTGGGACCAACCCAAGAAGCCAGATCTCCAGGGTAGCCTGATGAAAATAGAATGGCCTATAAATATTTCTTAAGTGGAATGGCTGAAAGCTCTCTGGATCATCCAAAGCAATCTTTTAATTAGCTTGGACTCCCTAATTACTGGAGCAGACTAGAGAAAGAGTCAGCTGTATAGGGCCTCTCTCGTTGGCATAGATGATCTGCAGGCCAGAACATGGTCCTCAGCCTCATCTGGACACCCTGGTGGGTCACACAATTTGTTACTAATAATGACTGAAGGTCCAATGCTGAGTAATGATTTGCTTCCTTTCTTTTTTAAAATCATTTGGCATGGACTTGAGGTCGACCCTATAGTAGTGCCTTCTTACTCTTTCTCATCTGCTGATACTTTACTTTTGTGAGTGGGAATGCCAGGGGCACCTGTGTGAGTAGACTGCTCATGTGAACGTCCCTCACTAGGTGGGTCTGGGCAGAGTGGATGAGGTCCCGGAGGCTACACTTTTTTTTTTTTTAGCTCTTGAGATGATCCACCTTTTTGGAAAGAGAGAAATAGTGGCCAGATACGTAACCTTGGAATTAGGCATAACATCACTGTCAACATCATGACAGGCACAATGAGAGTCGTTAATGCCCAGGGTGAGGTGTCTCAGAAATGTAGAACAGAGAAGAGCACTAATAGTGTCTCCATAAGAAGACAACCTTGGCCACTCTGGTTTCCTCTATCTCATTAGTGCTCTGCATCTTCCAGCCACTACCATCTCCCTGGTGCAATAGGCATTCAGGAGATGGTGAGCTCTGAGAGCGTAGACTACACCTGCTGTGTTCTCTGACATATCTCCAGCACTAGTATGGTGTCAGCATATAGAAGGTGCTCCACAATAATTTGGGGAATGAGTAAATGAATAAAAGAACGAACATCTTTTTGATAGTGATAGCTGGCTGCTCACTGGTCCCCAACAATAACACTCCACAGAGCTGAATTTCAAGAAAGCTCCCAAATCAAGACATTTCTGATCCTTTCCAACCATCAGGGCCCCACCATTGAACCAATCTAAACCAACACTATCCATTAGAACTTTCTACTGTCCAATACAATAGTCACTAGCCTCATGTGCCTATTGAGGACTTGAAAAGTGGGTACTGCAACTACAGATGTGAATGTTTTATTTTAATTAATACAAATTTAAATTTCTAGCTACCTGTGGCTAGTGGCTACTCTCTTGCACAATGCAGATCTAGACTCTTGGGTACTAACCAGCTGTGTCTAACCCATCGGGGCATATTGAGACCTTGCAAAGCCATGGTGGCACCAATAGTTAAGTGTTCGGCTGCTAACCAAGAGGTCAGCAGTTAGAATTCACCAGAAACTCCTTGGAAACCCTATGGGGCAGTTCTTCTCTGTTCTGTAGGGTCACTATGAGTCAGAATTGACTTGACAGCAATGGATTTGGCTTTGATTTTCGTTTTATTGAACCTTTGCACTCATTCTAAGCATTAGATAGGTCATCATTTGACCTATCTAATTCCCTGTTTGTACAGTTCCTGTATGGGGATGATTGTAATGCCTATACCCTCTGCCTCACCAGGCTGGTTGGTGGAAAGATGCTGTGTAAGATCATGCTGAGAAAGTTTTGGAATCTCTGAAGTGCTGTTCAGTTGTTGTTATTACTTCCCCCATCCCTCTCAGTTGTCACATTTTCACCCTTGTCTCCTGACAATACAAGGCTTAACTCAAAGAAACAATACAGAGAAGGGGAAATTCTATACCCGGGTAATCTTGTGGAGGCCGTGCCATCATGTCTGAGCCTCTTCTGGTTGAAAGGAATGAAAACCCATACAAACTAGCACAAGTAATAAAGACAGGCTATTGTGCAGAGAGAAGCATCTCAGGGGATCCAAGGGCAGACACTTTTGAGTGGGGACAAAGGTAGCCTTAAAGTCCAGTGAGATCGTGTCTACTTATTTAACCCTCTGCTAAGTGGTTTACTTATTAGTGACTGACCAAGGACTTGAAGGTCTAAGTTCATATCTTGCTTTATACTCACTGTATCAAAGATTCGTATCTAAGAAAGACCAGTTCAGGGAGCCAGAAATTATAATTTTTCATCAAGGCTCAACTTTTTCACTAGTCAGTATTTTAGACAAGGGAGAAAGGTCTGACAATTTACTTCTAAAAATCAACCAATGGAAATTCTGTTGGTCACAGCCGTTTGATCCACAACCAATCATGGGGATGGTGCAGGACTGGGCAGAGTTTCATCCCATGGGGTTGCTGTGAGTCGGGGGCTGACTCAAGGGCAGATAACAACAACAACATAATATAACCCCAAGCCCCATTGGCATCGAGTCAATTCTAACTCATTGTGACCCTAATAGACAAATTATTTTGTGTGTATGATTTGCCTAACTTTCTTTTCCTGAAAATAGGCATGACCAAGACCATAAAGTGTATCAGTGGAAAGAGTATGTGTAAGAGGAAGAAAATGTTAAGTTGAGGGAACTGTATCTTCCAGGTCCCTGAGGTTATGAAACTGCAATAAAGGAAACTTTTCACTTTACAAAAATATTTATCAATAAACTGATCACTTATCAAATTAACCAAATCAAATTATCAAATTAATTAACATCAAGATGATTACACAAATATTTGACATCCAGTACGGAACAGGCAAGGAGGCCCTGGGTGACACAAATGGTCAAGCACTCAACTGCTGTCTGAAAGGTTGGCAGTTCAAACCCAGCCAGAGGCACCTCAGAAGACAGGCCTGACAATCTGTCTCTGAAAGGTCACAGCCTTGAAAACCCTATGGAGTAGTTCTACTCTGCACACATGGGATCACCATGAGTCAAAATCAACTTGACAGCAACTAACAATGACAATAACGACATGGTGCCACTTAGGGCAGATTCCAGCTACCTAGAACAGGGTCCTGGGTGCCCTTGCTGGCTAGAAATTTACCCTTTAGCTGCTACATCAAGAGAGGTGAGCAGGTAAGCCCTCTGGCCATAGTTATTTCCTAAAACTTACAGCCTTCAGTATGGATTGCACCTCAACATAAAGAAACAAAAATCCTCACTACTGGACCAATGAGCAACATCATGATAAACAGAGAAAAAATTGAAGCTGTCAAGGATTTCATTTTACTTGGATCCACAATCAACAGCCATGGAAGCAGCAGCCAAGAAATCAAAGGACGCATTGCATTGGGTAAATCTGCTGCAAGGGATCTCTTTAAAGTGTTGAAGAGCAAAGATGTCACCTTGAAGACTAGGGTGCACCCGACCCAAGCCATGGTATTTTCAATGGCATCATACGCATGTGAAAGCTGGACAATGAATGAGGAAGACCGAAGAAGAATTGACACCTTTGAATAGTGATGCTGGCGAAGAATATTGAATACACCATGGACTGCCAAAAGAACAAACAAATCTGTCTTAGAAGAAGTACAACTAGCATGCTCCTTAGAGGCAAGGATGGCAAGACGTCTTACATACCTTGGACATGTTGTCAGGAGGGATCAGTCCCTGGAGAAGGACATCATGCTTGGCAGAGTACAGGGTCAGCGGAAAAGAGGAAGACCCTCAACGAGGTGGATTGACACAGTGGCTACAACAATGAGCTCAAGCATAACAACGATTGTAAGGATGGTGCAGGACCAGGCAATGTTTCATTCTGTTGTGTGTAGGGTTGCGATGCGTTGGAACCAACTCAACGGCACCTAACAACAACAACAGGAAATTTTTAATATTTTATTAAGCAAAGGATTGTACCTGTGCATATGGACTGAAAACCAACCCACATTTAACACTAACATCAAGTTTCCCACCCCCAAAAAATGAAACAATAAATTTTTCCCATCAATCTCTTGCCAAATGGAATTGCAAATATTGTAACTGATACACGATTTCATGACATCAGCGAAAGTGATGTAAAAGAATTACACAAACCACATTCCAGGCAAGCCACTGACAAACAAAGACATAGAGAATTAGACCCGTTACAATTGAAGAAGATGATGTTAAGAAAGATGCTTCACAAGAGAATGGTTGCTAAATGCTGGCACTTCCTTAAAAAGCTAGAAATAGAACTGCCCTATGATCCAGCAATCCCACTCCTTGGAATATATCCTAGAGAAGTAAGAGCCTTTACATGAACAGATATATGCACCCCCATGTTTATCGCAGCAGTGTTTACAATAGCAAAAAGATGGAAGCAATCAACGTGCCCATCAGCAGATGAATGGATAAATTATGGTATATTCACACAATGGAATACTATGCATTGATAAAGAACAGTGAGGAATCTGTGAAACATTTCATAACATGGAGGAACCTGGATGGCATTATGCTGAGTGAAATTAGTCAGTTGCAAAAGGACAAATATTGTATAAGACCACTATTATAAGAACTTGAGAAATAGTTTAAACTGAGAAGGAAACATTCTTTTGTGGTTATGAGAGGGGGCAGGGAGGAAGGGTGGGAGACGGGCATTCACTAATTAGATAGTAGATAAGAACTACTTTAGGTGAAGGGAAAGACAGCACACAATACAGGGGAGGTCAGCACAATTGGACTAAATCAAAAGCAAAGAAGTTTACTGAATAAACTGAATGCAAAGGCCAGCGTATCAGGGGCAGAGGTCTGGGGGCCATGGTTTCACGGGACATCTAAGTCAATTGGCATAATAAAATCTATTAAGAAAACATTCTGCATCCCACTTTGGAGAGTGGCGTCTGGGGTCTGAAACGCTAGCAAGCAGCCATCTATGATGCATCAGTTGGCCTCAACCCACCTGGATAAAAGGAGAATGAAGAACACCAAGGACACAAGGCAATTACAGGTGCAAGAGACAGAAAGGGCCACATGAGCCAGAGACTACATCATCCTGAGACCAGAAGAACTAGATGGTGCCCGGCTACAACCGCTGACTGCCCTGACAGGGAACACAACAGAGAACCCCTGAGGGAGCAGGAGAGCAGTGGGATGCAGACCCCAAATTCTCATAAGACCAGACTTCATGGTCTGACTGAGACTGGAAGGACCCTGGTGGTCATGGCCCCCAGACCTTCTGTTGGTCCCGGACAGGAACCATTCCCAAAGCCAACTCTTCAGACATGGATTGGACTGGACAATGAGTTGGAGAGGGATGCTGGTGAGGAGTGAGCTTCTTGGATCAGGTGGACACTTGGGACTATGTTGGCATCTCCTGCCTGGAGGGGAGTTGAGAGGGTGGAGGGAGTTAGAAGCTGGTGAAATGGACACGAAAAGAGAGAGTGGAGGGAGAGAGCGGGCTGTCTCATTAGGGGGAGAGTAATTGGGAGAGTGTAGCAAGGTGTATATGGGTTTTTGTGTGAGAGACTGACTTGATTTGTAAACTTTCACTTAAAGCACAATAAAAATTAAAAAAAAAGAGAGAATGGTTGCTAAATGCAAGGTGGTATCCTGGATTGGGTCTTGGAACAATAAAAGGACATTTGTGGAAAAACTGATGAGATCTGATTAGTTAATAACAATGCACTAGTGTTCATTTCTTAGGTTTGAAAATTGTGTCATGGTTATGTAAGATGTTAACATTGCAGGAAACTGGGTGAGGGGTATACAGGATCTCTTTGTATTATTTTTGCATCTTTTCTGTAAATCTAAAATTATTCCTAAAAAGACTATGACTGAATATCAAAGGGTTAAGGGAGGCCCTTGGGGTAGTTAATAAGGCCTCCAGTTTTTTTTTTCCCCCCCAAAATTTGGCTTGGCAAGTGGCCATCTAAGATGGATGCATCAGTTGGACTCAACCCACCTGGAGCAAAAGAGAATGAAGAACACCAAAGACATAAGGTAAAGATGAGCCCAGGAGATAGAAAAGGCCATATAAACCAGAGACTACATCAGGCCGAGACCAGAAGAGATAGATGGTGCCTGGCTGAAACCAATGACTGCCCTGACAGGGAACACAACAGAGAACCCCTGCGGGAGCAGGACAGCAGTGGGATAAAAAGATACAGACCCCAAATTCTCATAAAAAGACCAGACTCAATGGTCTGACTGAGACTAGAAGGACCCCGGTGGTCATGGCCCCCAGACCTTCTGTTGGCCCAGGACAGGAACCATTGCCGAAGCCAACTCTTTAGAAAATGATTCTGGTGGCGAGTGGACCTCTTGGCTCAAGTAGACACATGAGACTATGTGGGCATCTTCTGTCTGGAGGGGAGATGAGAAGGCAGAGGGGGACAGGAGCTGGCTGAATGGACACGGGGAATACAGGGTGGAGAGAAGGAGTGTGCTGTCTCGTTAGGGGGAGAGCAGCTAGGAGTACATAAAAAAAAAAAAAACCCAAACCCAGTGCTGTCGAGTCGATTTCGACTCATAGCAACCCTAGAGGACAGAGTGGAACTGCCCCATAGAGTATCCAAGGACCGTCTGGAAGATTTGAACTGCTGACCCTTTGGTTGGCAACCGTAGCAATTAACCACTATGCCACCAGGATTTCCAGGAGTACAAAGCAAGGTGTATATAACTTTGTATGTAAACTTTTGCTTAAAGCACAATAAATAAATAACTACATAAATAAATACAGCTTGGTTTGGCTTTCTTTATGATACTGCTATGAATGTCAAATGGGCTGAAGATGTTCTAGGTTGGAAAATAAAATACCAATTTGTTTTTTTTAAATCCTCACTTGATTCATCTTCTGTTAATTCTAAGAATTAGTGCTTAGTTGCAATTATGGAGTCTCTGGGTAGCAGAAACAGTTAAGCACCCAACTACTAGCCAAAGTGTTGGTGAACCCACCCAGAGGTGCCTTGGAAGACAGATGTGTCAATCTGCTTCTGAAGAGTCACAGCCTTGAAAACCCTACGGAGCACAGTTCTGCTATTCACACATGGGGTGGCATTAGTGGGAATTGACTGAATGGCAACTGATAGCAACAAAGTTGGAATTATAACCTAAATTTTGCTAAATATAACAAATTAACTTCCATAATTTTTAGTTATATTTTTCAAAATGATGTCACAACCACCATTACACAATCACCCCCACTGCTTTTACTTTGAAAAATCCTACCCCTATCCCCAATTAAATTAATGCATTTTAAGTCATCTTTTCCAGTGATATGTGGATAATATGTGGCTAACCAACAGATATATTATGGTATGGTGAAGAATATTGAATATACCATGGACTGCCAGAAGAACGAACACGTCTGTCTTGGAAGAAGTACAGCCAGAGTGCTCCTTGGAAGCGAGGATGACAAGACTGTCCCACATACTCTGGACATTTTAACAGGAGGGACCAGTCCCTGGATATGGAAATTATGCTTGGTAAAGTAGAGGTCAGTAAAAAAATAGGAAGACCGTCAGCGAGACAGACTGACACAGTGGCCGCAACAATGGGTTCAAGCATAACAACGATTGTGAGGGTGGCACAGAACTGGGCAGTGTTTCATTCTGTTGTACGTAGGGTTGCTATGAGTTGGAGCTGACTCCACGGAAGCTAACAAGAAGCTACCCTCTGTAACCAACCCCCATCCCTGGACACAAATTCCCTCTCCAGCAGCTGCATTCTAAGTAGGATTCTCTGTATTGTTGGGGGGAGGAGGAGAGCAAGTGTGAGAAGTCCAAAGAAGACTAAATTGCTTTGCATAATAAAAGGATCCTCAGACCCTGAAAGTCCTGCTGAGTGAAATGTGATGTCACTTAGTCTCATCATTCCCAAGAGATCTTCAGTAAAATCTGCCTTTTGCATCAATGCCTTGAAGTAGGAGCTTGTTTACTTTTGGGTTTTATGAGACCATATGTTGACACTGCCCTTAAAGGCAAATGCCAGGCGGTCCCGTTACTGCTGGATACCCAGTGCATCGCCCCTACTGTTGAGAAGTGCTTATCACCCACTTTCTCTCTTAGATAAGCCTTTGAAGAAGAATCACCCTGTTTTGTGGAGGAGGAACTGAAGCCCAGAGGGGTTAAACTCTGAGCTGCCCCCTTTGCTTAGGGGCTGAAAACCAGGGCTTCGAACCGGTTCCTTCTGGTTGGCATCCCTGATGAGAATTTGCATTTCTAACAAGGTCCCAGGCGACGCTAATGTCTCTGAGACCCACTAGTCCAGCCATGGTTCTCAACATTCATTCAGTGTAAGAATCACTTGGGGATCTTGTTCTGATTCAGGCTGAATCAGAATCTACATTTTAACAAAATCCCCTTTTTCTTTTTTTTTTGAACACCTTATCATGGAAACCCTGGTGGCGTAGTGGTTAAGAGCTACAGCTGCTAACCAAAAGGTCGGCAGTTCAAATCCACCAGGCACTCCTTGGAAACTCTGTGAGGCAGTTCTACTCTGTCCTATAGGGTTGCTATGAGTCAACTCAATGGCAATGGGTATCATGGTTTAGGTGAAAGTTTACAGAGCAAATTAGTTTCCCACTCAACAATTTATGCACAGCTTGTTTGTGACATTGGTTGCAAACCCCTGAATGTGTCAGCACTCTCCCCGCTTCCTACCTGGGTTCCCCGTGTTCATTTGCCCAGCTTTCCTGCCGCTACCTTCCTTCTGAACTTTGCTTTTGGGCAAATGCTGCCCTTTAGGTCTCATATAGTTGATTGTTCTGAGGTGTACGTTCCTCACTGGTGTATATTGTATGACTATAGTGACCTCTGGGAGTGATTTCAGTTCCAAGTTTGAAGGATGTCTAAGGGGCACAGACTTGGGGGTTCCACCAGTCTCTATCAAATCAGTAAGTCTGGTCTTATTTATGACTTTTCTCCCACTCTGTCTATAACCTACTATTGTGGTTCTGGTCAGAGCAGTCAGTCGTCTTAGCTGGGCACCATCTAATTCTTTCAGTCTCAGGCTAGTGGAAGCCATGGTTCATGTGGTCCATTAATCCTTTGTTTCCTTGGGTCTTTAGATTTCTTCACTCTTCTATGCTCCAAATGAGAAGAGACCAATTATCTTAGGTGGCCGCTCATAAGATTTTAAGACCACAGTCACTACTCACCAATATAGGATGTAGAAGATTATTTATATGGATTTTGATATGCCAACTGACCTAGATGTCCCCCGAGGCTATGGCCTCTAACTTTCAAACTAGTGTCTCATTCCCAGGAGGTGTTGGCTATGGCTAAGAGGTTTCATGACTCTGCAGCTGTGTACTCTATTATATACATGGTATATTTGCAGCATGTACAGAAATATATGTAGGAATATCTGCTGCCAACCCTATTTATGCACGTGGGTGTGCTCTCATACACCCTCCCACCTCTTCAGGTTATATAACTACCTCAGGGAGGTTTTCTGCCCCTTTATTTTGGTCACTTGGTTGAGCCATCTTGTCTGGTTTCTTTATATGATTTGATATTGTCTGCTGCCTCTGAGGCATTAAAATGTTATTTTATTTAGGATTTTTGTTTTGTTTTGATAGCAAGCACTCTCTCTGGCAAGGGAGGGGTGGCATGAGTGGCTGGGGAGTGGGGGAGAAGAAATTTTTTTAAAAAAGGGGCTCGTCCATTGCTCCAAGTTTGCCACCCACCCTACCAATGGGGTACCGTCACTGGAGAATCGCCCTGTCGCTGGGTCCTGATTCCTCCCTGCTCTGTGAATGCCAGGATCCCTGAAGCTCTCGTCCTCCTTCTTATACTTTCCCTCCTTAGCTCCAGTTCATGTCCTGCTCACCCTCCTTCGCTTTGGGTATGTCTTCACAGTTTCTCTGTCTTCTGTTGGCAGTTCTATGATGTTGTCTTCCCATGTTCCTTACCTGTAGTCATTGCTGTCTTTGTCTCAAAATGTCCCCACTGGGCCAGAGCACCTGGCAGGACACCTCCACGCCTTATCTCTCCCCACTCACTGTTGTTCTTCAGTCTCTTTTTCCAGTCAATGTTTGATCTAATTCTATAGCCTTTCATTTGATGATCAGGGTACCAGGGTTGTCACCTGTATCTGTTACACATTATTTCTCAGGTCTTTGCTGTAGAGGGATGGCATGCTGCATCTGACTAGGCTGCCATCTTGAATCCAAAATCCAGGTGATTCTTATGTATAATAAATTTTAAGACCCACGGCTCTAGTAGTGGTTCTCAAATTGTGCTCTACTCCCTAATCAGCAGTATTAGCATCACTTGGGAACTGCTAGAAATGCAAATTCTCAGCAGAGGTGCAAACCAGAATGAACCAGTTAGAAGCCCTGTTATAAACACAAATATCCACATGGGACAGGGAGAGAGATGAGACCACAGTAAACTGGAGAAGATAAACCAAAAAACCAAGCCCACTGCCATCGAGTCACTTCTGACTCATAGAGACCTTATAGGTCAGAGTAGAACTGTCCCATAGGATTTCAAGGATCTGGTGGATTTGAACTACTGACCTTTTGGTTAGCAGCCATAGCACTTAACCACTATACCACCAGCACTCCAGAGAAGATATGTTCTGTTCAAAACCAAATCAAACCTGTTGCTGTCAAGTTAACTCATGGCAACCTCATATGGTACAGAGTAGAACTGCTGCATAGGGTTTTCTTGACTGTAATCTCCATGGAAGCAGATCTCCAGGCCTTTCTTTTGTGGCATTGCTGAATGGGTTCAAACCACCCATCTTCAGGTTAGCAGTTTAGCGCAAATCATTCACACTACCCAGTGTGCCAACAATAAGTATGTCCAGTATAGCAGGACTTCTGCTAAGCCCTTCTGATTTTTCAAAAGAAACCGGAACTCTAGATTTGAAGGTGAAGTTGACCTATGGCTCTTTTTTGTTTGTTTTTGTTTTGTTTTTTAAACACAGGACAGGCCGTCAAATTAAGTCTGCAGGCTGTATACATCTATGCAACCTCCAGATTGGGAAAACATTAAAATTTGCGTTGAACTTATCTAGGATACTGCCACTTTGGAAAATAAATTTATTTTGTCCTAATATAAGTGATCTCTACATTTCCTCTCTATTTTATCAAATTCTGGGTCACAGTATATTTATATATAGATAGATAGTACGCATATCTTTATCTAGAGAGACAGACTCTAGCTGCTCCCTTAGCTTTTCAAACTTCTCCCCATCTCTACTCTTTAAAGCCCCGTTAATAACCAGATTAATAAGGAGAAGAGCTTTGGGTACATATGAGATGCAAATTCTTTGCGAGAAGTTGTACTCTTTCTAAGGAGTAAGCAACAGACCTAGGCACAAAATGCTTATCCAATTGCTCAGGTATATAAGCCAATTACCTTTTTCAAAGAAGCTATTCAAAGGTAGCTCTCCCACGATCCAGCTATTTCTAAGAGTTCTTGAGTTTTTTGTCAACGGATATCAAGTTAAGGTTAACCATTTATCTTATGCTTCTTCTTCCCAAGGACAAACAAGGTAACTACATATTAAGCAGTTGTGTTTTTTTTTTTTTCAGATGGCAATCGTAAAGACAAAACAGGCACTCAGCGTGATTTATGGGATAGACGGATGGGGAAAGGGCTGATTTCCTATGGCGGTGATTTGTGGGTATACAGTAAATTCTTGCCTGGGGCATATAAATGTATGTGTTTCCCATTTTCATTCAGAAAAACATTGAGGTCAAGGCAAGCACAGTCCCCAACAGTGGGGGTGCACCCCAAACTTGCATTTTCCAGAGAGACTGTGTAGAAACGTACTCGGGGCTGAGATGCTAATCCAGGATTTTGTGATGAGCCAAGTAACCTTGAATAAATCACTCAACCCTGTGTGCTTCCTCTTCAACTGCTGAGTGTTTGGACAATAAATGAAATTTACTCTGGGGTGGGGGCTTTGAGCACTTCAGAAGATCCGCTGTCCAGCTGGGGCAAAGTTAGTTGCTGTTTGAGGCTAAAGCCTTGCTTCTCTTACAAGTCTTTCAGTCTGTTTACAGCCCCTGAGTTATGGGTTCTAATCTCTCTTGATCCTCAGTTTTCAACTCTATGAGGAAAAGGCATTTGTTTTCTTTCCCTGGGGCTGAAAGGTTAGATAACTGCTGGGTCTCATCTTTAAAGGCAGCCTTCTCTGTCACATTGAGCTGTCTCATCTGATGACTGGGAGCATCCAATCCAAACTTCCAGCTATCTGCCTTGACAGCCAGAGAATCAAGCTTCAAGGCAGAGGCCTGCTGAGGCCATTGCCAGCCTCTCTGATTCATCACAGCACATTTCCTCCAAAATACACGGGTTGACAGAGAGTCTAGGCCCTCCTGAATTTGTTCCGGAAAGCAGCGGCTCCATGGCCTGTGTCAGGACTGTCCTTTGGACTCAGAGGCTCGTTTTGCTCACACAGCTCTGTGAATTCGCAGACAGCCACAAATACAGTGTTCACCAAAAAGAATTAGGTAATAGCAACTATACATATTCTTATATATACTTCCTACTTTTGTTGTTTTCTATAAGATTTTCATTGGCTAATTTTCAGAAGTAGATTGCTAAGCCCTCCTTCCTAGTCTGTCTTAGTCTGGAAGCTCTGCTGAAACCTGTCCACCATGGGTGACCCTGCTGGTATTTGAAACACAGTGACATAGCTTCCAGCATCGCAGTAACAAACAAGCCCCCACAGTACAACAAACTGACAGGTGGAGGGTACTTACTTTGTTGGTTTACTTTAGAGACGTCTTCAGGAAAGACCAATTGCTAGAAAAGGACATCATATTTGGTAAAGAAGGGGATCAGTGGAAATGAGGGAAACCCTCCGTGAGATGGGTTGACACAGTCGTTGCAAGAGTGGGCTCAAACACACCAACAATTATGAGGATGGCTCAGGGCCTGGCAATATTCTATTCTATTACACATGAAATCACCATCATTTGGAACCGACCCGACAACAACTAACAATAACAACATACTTCATATTTAAGGACCCAGAAAATCAAACATAAATAAAGCCATTGTTCTTTACCTTCTGGTCAACTTCAGAATTTACTCACCCTGGGCAATTCAAGAGGCCCCAAACCAAAATAAATGCAGCTTAAACTCAGCGGGTCACGACCACCCTGTCTTTCCTAGGCAAAACTCCAGGAGGCGCCGCTCACATTGTCTGAAGCCGTGCATCGCTCAGACGGTACAGCCGTAAGTGGCAGCCCTGCTAATGGGTATAGGAAAGATGGAAGGAACCAGAAAGGGAACCAGTATTTGGGGGGGGAATGCCTGGTGGCATAGTGGTTAAGTGCTACGGCTGCTAACCAAAGGGTTGGCAGTTTGAACCTGCCCAGCGCTCCTTGGAAGAAAACTCTATGGGGCAGTTCTACTGCGTCCTATAGAGTCACTATGAGTCGGAATTGACTCAACTGCACTGGGTTTGGTTTTTGGGTTTTTTTTTTTTTTTTTTTTTGCCTACTTAAACAATGCATTTATACATTTTATTTGCCAGTTAGTAACACAATGACAAAGCATAAGCTCGAAACTACCTGGGTAAACTTGGGCACTCTTTTACCTTTCTACATTTCTCATCTTTAATTGGACTATTTGCCTCTGTTATAATTTACTTTAAAATTAATTTCTCACAAAAACAGTATGATTCAATGTGCGTGTAAGTTAGCAGGAATCTGCACCTGAGTAGCATTTGAAGAACCTTAATTTCAGTGGTAGAATTCTCTCCTTCCATGTGGGAGACCTGGCTTCAATTCCCGACCAACACACCTCACGTACAGCCACTGCCCCTCTGTCAGTGGAAGCTCGTGTGTTGCTACAATGCTGAACAGGTTTCAGCAGAGCTTCCCGACTAAGATGGACTAGGAAGAAAGGCTTCATGATCTAGTTCTGAAAATTAGCCAATGAAAACCCTATAGATTATGATAGTCTGATCTGCAACCAGTCATGGGGATGGCACAGGGCCCAGCAGAATTTCCTTTCATTGTGCATGGACTCACAACAGCCAACTCAATGGCAGCTCACAACAACAACAATTGTGAATGCACACATGAAGGGTGGTTGTTTAAGGCCTTCAAACTCTACACCAGAGGTTCTGCTAATCAGCAACGGATGTCAGAAATAATTTCTTTTGGTAGTAAAATGAGTGGTGTTCAAGATGGGTGGCTAGCTAGAAAGCTTGAAGGGGCCTGCCATCCTTGCATTAACAAGGAGTAAGAAACCGGCCTGAACAATAGTGCAGCCCCTGCAGAGAAGCCCCCAACACCCCCAGTTTCATTGGTCCTCTGGCTCCCCTCCCCAGGGAATATTGCCCCCGACTTGCCCGTGAAGTTGGCTGCTCCTGGAGTGAACCAATCATGCCAGGGGCTCGTCAGAGTGCTGGAGGGCAGACAGAGGCAGTGCCTGTCTTCCCAGTGCAGTCAGTGGGTCCCTGTGGTTGTTGTTATACTTTAGTGGATTCCAACTTACGACACCATATGTGTGCAGAGTAGAACTGCTCCATAGGGTTTTCGAGACTGTGGCCTTTAGGAAGCAGGTCACCAGGCCTGTGTTCTGAGGCACCTCTGGGTGGGTCTGATCACCAACCTGGTTTAATATGAAAATTGCTTCATACTTGCCAAACTGGTTCAATGACAACCAAATCACAAGATTACGGGTCTTGCACAATAGTTATTTCCATCTGAATGTGAAAGTCATGCATTTCTGCAGCCACGGGTCATTGGAGGCTGCCATACTATGAGTGTCTCATACATTAGAAGTAAGAAAATGGAAAGTTACATGTATTAGAGTTGTTAGTGTAAGCAAATAAATCAAATAAGGAATCCGATTATTAAATGACCAATTCAGTGAAAGGACTACTTGGGCATTGTTCGTAAGACAATTAATTGTAGGTTTCTACTCATCTATATACAGTTGGTTGCCTATTAAGATAATGAATCGATTCTCTAAGACTGGATCTAAAAGCATGTTTAATCAGACTCAGCTAGGCAAAGGATCATTATTTTTATGACTTTGTGAAATGCCTATTTTTACCAACCAATTTAGAAACGGGCTTTTCAAAGGTTAGAAGAAGGGAGTTCTTATCCTTTCCCATAGCACCAACTGCAATCAGAAGTTTAAAGAAAAATCTCCTTATAAAGAGAATGATTTTTTTTTGGAAAACTACGCCCAAATCTTGCTTTGATTTGGCAAATGCCTCAAATAGAGTTTTCTGAGCAGGGGACTGGGGAACATGTTTTCCTTCTGGATTTTCTCAGAGGATATCAAATCCCAATAACTAGAGTATAGACAAACCACAAATTACTACTTTGCGTTTTTTTTTTTTTTTTGGTCCCCTCTTAAAGAAATTTTCACAAGTATAAAAAGGGAATAAAGTAGGCCCCTTTAATCCCTGGTAACTAAGAATATAGGTGGGTAGGATCAAAATCTGTAAAAATTATAAAGATTTGCAAAGGAGAAACGTAGGCTTCTTTACTAAATCCTAAAATACTGATATTGACCTTCTTGCCTGGGAATTTAAAAGACACTGTTTTGGGCTAAATTAGAGGAGGTCCTATTCTGAACAACTTTTCTTTATGCAAGACGTAGTACAGGCAAAAAATATAACTCGTTTCAGGAAGTGTTTACATAAATCCCCAGGAAACATATCTATGTCAGGTTATTGCGAAGGAACTAAGGATGCTTAGAGGAGTCCCTGGGTGGCACAAATGGTTAAGTGCTTGACTACGAGCCAAAAGGTTGGCAGTTTGAACCCACCTAGAGGCAGCTTGGAAGACAGGACTGGCAGTCTGCTTCCAAAAGGTCACAACCTTGAAAACCCTATGGGACAGTTCTATACTGCACACATGAGGCTGTTGCTACAAGTTGGAATCAACTAGATGATAAATAACAACAACAAGGATGCTCAGAGGCCATCCCAAGTGTGTTGATGCTCAATCCAGTCTTCCTGGACACCGAGGCTGTTCAAAGTGCCCTCCCCTGTGCTCCCGGTGAGCAAACTTCCCTTGAGCACACTGTACTGTATCATTCCTTTAAGTATCTCTCTCCTACACTCAACTATAAGCAGGGACAGTGTCTTCATGGTCATATAAACTGTTAAAACACTCAGCTGCTAAAAGGTTGGAGGTTCAAGTCCACCCAGAGGTGCCTCAGAAGAAAGGCCTGACAATCTACCTTTGAAAAATCAGCCATTAAAAAACCCTGTGGAGCGCTGCTCTACTCTGTCACACTTGGGGTCACCATGAGTTGGAGTCAACGCCACAGTAACTCTTTTTTGTTTGTTTGTTTAAGCCTAACAAAGGGTCTGATGCAATAAACATTGGGCCCAATTGGACATTGGTATCAGACATTTTCTCCTACAAAATGCCCTGAGACATTTCTTATGATCTCATTATTTCTCTTCCAAGTTGTCCCTAGAAAGAAGTTCAAGCACTTCTCTCCAGGTATTGCAGCTACACTCTGCCATTCCTGGTGCCTGTTTCCACAGGATCATTGACTTTATCAACATAGTACCTCTAACTGCAGAGGAAACGAGGTGGAGGGGTGGTCACCAAATGTTCGTTTTTAAAGAATGTTCTTTCTCCTTCCCCAAGTACAACATTCTAGCTTCTCTAAACCACCTGTAGAGTTTTGTGGTTTTCATTGCAGGCTCTGGACACAGATGGCTTGAGTTTGAATCCTAACTCCACCACATGCCTGCTCCATGAACTTGAGCAAGGTACTTAGTGTTTCCGTGCCCACAATGCTTCATCAGTCAAACGAGGGCAATTAGAATTGTTAGTTGCCATCAAGTCATCTGTGACTCTTGGCAACCCTATGTATAACAGAATGACATGTTGCCTGGTCCTGTTCCATCTTCATGATCATTGCTATGTTTGAGTCCAGAGGAAGACTTTAATTTAGTCCTGGTATTTTTATATAGGAAGAGTTTAGTAAGTATATATCTGTCGGTATAAGCTAGGTTATGCTGCAATAACAAAAGGCGCAAAATCTCAGTGGCTTAAAACAATAAAGTATTGTTTCTTACTCATGTTACATGTCCACAAGGTAGACAGGGGTTTCTGTGCACTGAAGCCACTCAGGGAACTGGGCTAAGGGAGGAGCCCCCTGTACATCAGGTCAGAGGGAAGGAAAGAGAAAGTAGCAAGTAATGCACTCCTTCTTAAATCTTCCACCAGAAGCTACACATGTTACTTTTACTCCTATTTCACTGACCAAAACAAGTCACTGCATGGCCACACTTACCCCACTAAGGCAGGGAAATGCGATTCTACCATGTGCCTAGAAGTTAGGACAACCAGAAATATCTAGGCAATGATATTACTGACCAGCACACCAGCCTAGCTGATGTTATTATGATGATGCTGTTAGTTGCCATTGAGCCAGCCCCAATTCATGGTGACCCCACGTACCACAGAATGAAACATTGCCCGGTCCTGTATCATCTTCACAGTCATTTGTATGCTCTGGTCCATTGTTGCAGCCACTGTGTATTTTGAGTGCCTTCCAACCTAGGGGACTTAACTTCCAGCAGTAAATCAGACAGTATTCTCTTGTCATCTATAGGGTTTTTGTTGGCTGGTTTTTGAAGGTAGGTCACCAGCTTTCTTCCTAGTCTGCGTTAGTCTAGAAGCTCCACTAAAACCTGTCCACCATGGGTGACCCTGCTGGTATTTGAAATATCAGAGGTATAGCTTCCACCATGCATGCATATGCATATACATGTGAAAGCTGGACAATGAATAAGGAAGACCGAAGAAGGATTGACGCCTTTGAATCGTGATATTGGCAAAGAATATTGAATATACCACGGACTGCCAAAAGAACGAACAAATCTGTCTTAGAAAAAGTACAGCCAGAATGCTCCTTAGCGGCAAGGATGGTGAGACTGCATCTTACATATTTTGGACATGTTGTCGGGGGGATCAGTCCCTAGAGAAGGACATCACGCTAGGCAGAGTACAGGGTCAGCGGAAAAGAGGAGGACCCTCAACGAGGTGGATTGACACAGTGGCTGCAACAACGAGCTCAAGCATAACAACGATTGTAAGGATGGCTCAGGACCAGGCAGTGTCTCGTTCTGTTGTGCACAGGGTCGCTATGAGTCGGAACCGACTCGATGGCACCTAACAACAACAACAGCTTCCAGCATTAGAGTAACAAAAGAGCCACCACAGTGGGACAAGCTGACTCATCGTTGTCATCCTCCTTTCTCTGCCCTAGCAGCCTGTGTGCACCATGAGCCCAGCACAGAGCCTACCACATTGCAGGCACCCAAGAAATATATATTCAGTGAGGTTCCAATCCGTCTACTCTGTTCCCCTTGTTTTACTGATGGGCAAGCCGAGACTCAAATGTGAAACTGGTTGGTCCAAAGTCAGACAACCATTTGGTGGCACAAGGGGGTCTAGAGCTTTGGGTCCTCCATATTGCATCTCACTCTTGCCAATAGAACACACCTGGAAACTGCATTGAACCCTGTCCACCGTAGGTGACTCTGCTGGTACTTGAAATACCGGTGGCATAAGTTCCTGCATTATAGCAACACACAAGCCCCCACAGTACGACAAACTGACGGATGAGAGTGGCTAAACAATATATAACTCTATTTTGCGTATGATAAACTGGTTTATTATGATAGAGGCCCTTAGACACTGTACCTCCAGGGTTTCACAAGCATAGATATAAAGTGTCAGTGGTGTGAAGCAGGTGGGTTCTTCTGCCTGAAATCACCCATCAGTTCTGTATCTTAGCTCAGCACAGGTTGCAGCAAAACACATTTTCTCTCCCTACCAATGTCGTTCTTCCCAAATACAGGAATCTTTTATAATATACATTGTCAATAGCCAATCATTTGTGAGCGGCCTTGCATTTCAGCCTGGTTACTCGACAGATGGAGAGAAAAGTGTCCAGGGAGAAAATGGAAACAAATTTCTGTTTTTTTCTTTCAAAGCTTAAGAAACAACAGCATGGTGCTTAAGAAAAACAACCCCAGGTCCTCTGTCCTGTCAAGTAGTTGGATGTGAGGACTTTTTTTATCCTTTATGGGGGTGAGAGGTGCTAGAGATAGAGAGGAGCCCTCCCCAGGTCTAAATGATCTCCTAAACGTTCCACAGTGATTTACGTAGCAAATAACTAAAACGCACAGGGAAGCCGGTAACTTCTCGTTTGATCTTTCCTGTAGAGAAGACGAAAAGGAGAGGCTGTTTGGAGACTTCAGAGCCACTAAACTGCTTTCTATTGATTTTATACTAAGATACTTTATCACTCTTGTCACTTTAAAAAGAAATGCAATCTGCGTCAGGGTCTAAATAGACTTTCCTAGAAAAACCAGACCCCATACTCCTACATGAACAGACGTGAAGGGTGTTTATCAGCCTTGGCAAATCAACTTGGGGGGAATTTTTTTTAAAAGAAGCATTTCTCCTGCTGTAACATTCCCAGTCTTGGAACGGTTGTAACTGGAGCCTGAGACTAAATAGATCCGGAAGTTACCTTTAAAAAGTATAGCATTCAGTCGCTTTCTTGTGCATCTGGGGAAAATGAGGCTCAGCGACACTAGAAATTCATGTAAGTCACTGAGCAGAGACAGAATCCAGCTCAACTCTGCTCTCACTCCCAAGACAGAGAATCCCCGAGTCTCACGATTGGCATAAATTTTAAACCCCGGGTACCCTTTTCTGCACCAGGATCGTTCCCTAGGAGCCAAAATGTCAACAGATTTCTCCTCACGTTACCGAAGAACAGAGAATGATGATGCTTCCCCCCTCCCCCCGCCCCCTTAACCTTCTCAATGCAAGCTACACTTGGCCTATTCTGGACAATATTTGGAATACCCATAACTCCTGTTTTAAGAAATTAAATAAGTAGAAATCTTAACCTACAGAACTGGTAAATCACAGAGATCCTTCATTTTCCAAAATGGTTCCACATAAGGAAAGGCCCGAGTTTAGTCTTGCCTTTGCCATGAACTGGGTGTGTGTCTGTGAAAAACTCAGTTAATCATTTTGGCTTGAGTTTCCTTATCTATTAGTTGGAGGGACCGGAAGGTTCTACTCTGCTGAGTAGATTTAAAAATCCTTTTATACTGGAACTGTTTTATAAATCCATTACACGAATCAAAACAAGTTTCCCTGATAAAAAAAAAACAAAACCAAACCTCTTGCCGTTGAGTCTATCCCAACACATAGCAACCGTATAGAACACAGTAGAACTGCCCCATAGAGTTTCCAAGGAGTGGCTAGCGGTTTCAAACTACCAACCTTTTGGTTAGCAGCCAAGCTCTTAACCACTGTGCCACCACTACTCCAGTTTCCCTGATAAGTTATTTTAATTTTAAGTTTTGTTATTTATTATGAAATATTTCAGATTTATAAGAAGGTATAAAAAGTAATACAATGAACATCTATGAAGCCACTACCCAAATTAAGATGTAAAATATTAGGAACACATTTGAAGCTTCCTCTGGAGCCCACACAGTCCCCTTGGTGGTGGTGCCAATGGTTAGGCACTGGGCTACTAACCAAAAGGTTGGCAGTTTGAACCCACTATCAGGCACCTTAGAAGAAAGGCCTGGCAATATGTTTCCAAAAGCTCACAGCTTTGAAGTGCAGTTCTACTCTGACACACATGGAGTCCTCATGAGTTGGAATTGACTTGATGGCAACTGGTTTGGTGTGGTTTAACATAATCATCGCCAACACCCTCCCCTTCTTTCCACACCACCCCAGAGGTAACCTCTACCTTGAACCCGGTGCTTATCATTCCCATGCATTTCTTTATAGTTTCACTACATACGTTTATGTCCCTATACAATATGTCGTTGTTGATGTTAGGTGCCTTTGAGTTGATTCTAACTCATAGCTACCCTATGTACAACAGAACGAAACACTGTCCAGCCCCACATGCCTCAGAATCACTGCTGTTTGAGTCCATTGTTGCAGTCACTGTGTCAATCCATCTCGTTGAAGGTCTTCCTCTTTTTTGCTAACCCTCTACTGTACCCAACATCGTTCAATTTCTTTATGGTTGCTTCCGTGGGGATTGATTGTGGATCCAAGTAAAATGAAATCCTTGACAACTTCATATTTTCTCCATTTATCACGATGTTGATCATTAGTCCAGTTGTGAGGATTTTTGTTTTCTTTCTTTATTTATTTTTTTTTATGTTAAGGTGTAATCCATACTGAAGGCTGTAGTCTTTCATCTTCATCGGTAAGTGCTTCAACTCCTCTTCACTTACAGCAAGCAAGGTTGTGTCATCTGCATAACACAGTTTGTTAATGAGTCTTCTTCCAATCCTGATGTCGTGTTTTTCTTCATATAGTCCCACTTCTTGGATTATTTGCTCAGCATACAGATTGAACAGGTGTGGTGAAAGGATACAACCCTGACACACACCTTTCCTGATTTTAAATCATGCAGTGTCTATCCCATTGCTCTGTTCAAACGACTGCCTCTCGATCTATGTACGGTTTCCTTATGAGCACAATTGTTTTGGAATTCCCATTCTTCACAAAGTTATCCATAATTTATTATCATCCACACAGTCAAATGCCCTTGCATAGTCAATAAAACACAGGCAAACATCTTTCTAGTATTCTCTGCTTTCAGCCAAGATCCATCTAGCATCAACTATAATATCCCTCATTCTACATCCTCTTCTAAATCCAACTTGAATTTCTGGCAGCTCCCTGTCAATGTACTCCTGCAATCTCTTTTGAATGATCTTCAGCAGAATTGTAGTGTGTGTGATATTGATGGTATTGTTCAATAATTTCCACATTCTGTTGGATCACTTTTCTTTGGAATGGACACAAATATGGCTCTCTTCCAGTTGTTTGGCCAGGTAGCTGTCTTCCAAATTTCTTAGCATAGACAAGTGAGCGCTTCCAGCATTGTATTCTTTTGTTGAAACATCTCAGTTGGTATTCTGTCAATTCCTGGAGCCTTGTTTTGTACCAATGCCTTCAGAGCAGCTTGCACTTCTTTCTACAGTACCATCAGTTCCTGATCATATTCTCCCTCCTGAAGTGGTTGAACATCGACCAGTTCTTTTTGGTACTGTGACTCTGTGTATTCCTTTTTGGTACTGTGACTCTGTGTATTCCTTTTTGGCACTGTGACTCTGTGTATTCCTTTTTGGTACTGTGACTCTGTGTATTCCTTTTTGGTACTGTGACTCTGTGTATTCCTTTTTGGTACTGTGACTCTGTGTGTTCCTTTTTGGTACTGTGACTCTCTGTATTCCTTTTTGGTACTGTGACTCTGTGTATTCCTTTCATCTGATTTCGATGCTTCCTTTGTCACTCAGTGGAAACCTTGGTGGCACAGTAGTTAAGAGCTACCTATAGCTGCTAACCAAAAGGTCAGCAGTTGAAATCCATCAGGAACTCCTTGGAAACCCTATGGGGCAGTTCTACTCTATCCTGTAGGGTCACTATGAGTTGGAATTGACTCGACAGTAGTGGGGCTTTTTGTTTGGTTTTTGTCACTCAATATTTTCCCTGTTGAATCCTTCACTATTGCAACTTGAGGCTTGAGAAGTACCGTTAGAAAACTCCAGGTCTTTGCACATCATTATAATACTTTGTGTTCTCAAGCCATTCTTTGAAACCTTCTGTTCAGCCCTTTTACTTCATTATTTCTTCCATTCGCTTTAGCTACTCTACATTCAAGAACATGTTTCAGAGTCTCTTCTGACATCCATTTTAGTCTTTTCTTTCTTTCCTGTCTTTTTAAGTGTGTTTTGCTTTCTTCATGTATGACGTCCCTGATGTCACCCCACAACTCATCTGGGTCTTTGGTCATTAGTGTTCAAAGCATCAAATCTATTCTTGAGATGGTCTCCAAACTCAGGTAGGATATATTCAAGGTCGCACTTTGGCTCTCATGGACTTGTTTTAATTGCCTTCAGCTTCAACTTGAACTTGCCATGAGCAATTGATGATCTGTTCCACAGTCAGCCCCTGGCCTTGTTCTGACTGATGAAATTGAGCTTTTCCATCATCTCTTTCCACAGATGTAGTAGATTTGACTCCGGCATATTCCATCCAGTGAGGTACAGGTGTATAATCACTGTTTATATTGTTGAAAAAAGGTATTTGCAATGAATAATTTGTTGGTCTTGCAAAATTCTAGCATGCAATCCCTGGCGTAATTTCTATCACCATGGCCATATTTTCCAACTACTGATCATTCTTCTTTGTTTCCAACTTTTGCATTTCAATCACCAGTGATTTTCAGTGCATCTTGATTGAATGTTCGATCAATTTCAGATTGCAAAAGTTGGTAAAAAATCTTCGATTTCTTCATCTTTGGCCTTAGTGGTTGGTGCATACATTTGAATGATAGTCATATTAACTGGTCTTCCTTGTAAGCATATGGGTATTATCCTATCACTGACAGAGTTGTACTTCAGGACAGATCTTGAAAGTTTCTTTTTGACGATGCACGCAATACCATTCCTCTTCAATTTGTCATTCCTGGCATAGTAGGCTTTACCATTGTCTGATTCAAAATGGCCAATACCAGTCCATTTTAGCTCACATTAGTGATATCAATCTTTATGTGTTCCATTTCATTTTTAACAGCTTCCAGTTTTCCTAGATTTATACCTTGTACCATCCATGTTTCAGTTATTAATGGATGTCTGCAGCTGTTTCTTCTCATCTTGAGTCATGCCACATCAGCAAACGTAGGTCCCAAAAGCTTTATTCCATCTACATCATTAAGGCCGACTGTATGTTAAGGAGGCAGTTCTTCCCCAGTGGTATTTTGAATGGCTTCCAACCTGAGGAGCTTACCTTGCAGCATTATATCAAACAATGTTCTACTGCTATTCATAAGGCTTTCACTGGCCAATTTTTTCAGAATTACATCACCAGGTCCTTCTTACTAGTCTCTCTTAGTCTGGAAGCTCCACTGAAACCTATTCCCATAAGTGACTCTGCTGGTATTTGAAATACCAGTAGCATAGCTTCCAGGATCACAGCAACACACAAGCTACCACGATATGATAAAATCACAGATGCAAAGCGGCTGAACAATATATAATTTTATTTTGCATATCTTGAATATATAAATGGAATACTATTGTATGTTTCCTTCTGTGACACTCTATTTTAAATCCCATCCTTGGCACATGGGTTGCAGTTAATTCATTCTCTTTGTTGTAGACTATTCCATTGGGTGAATATACTAAGAGTTTACTTATATTTTCTGGTGGCACAATGGTATTTGCTCGGCTGCTAACCAAAAGGTTGATTTGAACCCACCCAGTGGCTCCATGGCAGAAAGATGTGGCAAGATGATTTTGTAAAGATTACCACTTTGGAAACTCTATGGGGCAGTTCTACCCTGTTCTATATGGTCGCTATGGGTCAGAATCAACTCAACAGCAATGGGCTTTTTGGGTTTTTTACGCACTTGAAAGCTGGACAATGAATAAGGAAGATGGAAGAATTGAAGCCTTTGAATGATGGTGTTGGAGAAGAATATTGAATATACCATGGACTGGCAAGAGAATGAATAGATCTGTCTTGGAAGAAGTACAGCCAGAGTGCTCCTTAGAAGCAAGGATGGCGAGACTTCATCTCACACACTTTGGACCTGTTATCAGAAGGGACTAGTCCCTGGAGAAGAACATTAACGCTTGGTAAAGCAGGGGTAGTGAAAAAGAGGAAGACCCTCAGCAAGATGGATTGACACAGTGGCTGCAACAACGGGTTCAAACAGAGCAAGAATTGTGAGGACGGTGCAGGACCAGAAGTGTTTCTTTCTGTTGTGTTGTACATATTGTCATCACAAGTTGAAACCTACGCAAAGGCAATTAACAACAACCCAATAGCAAAACCCACTGCCATTGAGTCAGTTTTGACTCATAGTGACCCCATAGGGTTTCCAAGCCTATAAATCTTGACAGAAGCAGGCTGCCACATCTTTCTCCCACAGAGCCGGTAGAGGTTTTGAACTGCTGTCATTTCAGTTAGCAGTAGAGCACTTAACCACTGTGCTACCAGGGCTCTCAACAACAGCAAGGTATAAAAACCAAGCCAGTCACCACCTACTCGATTCTGACTCATGGAGACCCCATGTGTGTCACAGTAGAGTACAACCATTCTCCATAGGGTTTTCAAAGGCTGATTTTTTTTTTAATAATTTTTATTGAGCTTTAAGTGAACTTTTCAAATCAAGTCAGTCTGTCACATATAAGCTTATATACACCTTACTCCATACTCCCACTTACTCTCCCCCTAATGAGTTAGCCCTTCCAGTCTCTCCTTTCGTGACAATTTTGCCAGTTTCTAACTCTCTCTACCCTCCTATCTCCCCTCCAGACAGGAGATGCCAACACAGTCTCAAGTGTCCACCTGATACAAGTAGCTCACTCTTCATCAGCATCTCTCTCCAACCCATTGTCCAGTCCCTTCCATGTCTGATGAGTTGTCTTCAGGAGTGGTTCCTGTCCTGGGCCAACAGAAGGTTTGGGGACCATGACCGCCAGGATTCCTCTAGTCCCAGTCAGACCATTAAGTCTGGTCTTTTTATGAGAATTTGGGGTCTGCGTCCCACTGATCTCCTGCTCCCTCAGGGGTTCTCTGTTGTGCTCCCTGTCAGGGCAGTCAAAGGCTGATTTTTGAAAGTAGATCACCTGGGTCTTTTTCCCAAGGCATCTCTGGGTAAACTCGAACCTACAACCTTTTGGTTAGAGGCTGAAAACCTTAATCATTTGCACCACCCAAGGACTCTATTAAGGTATTATTGTTGTTGTTAAGTGCCATCGAGTCGATTTTGACTCAGCAAAATGACCCCATGTGACAGAGTAACACAGCCCTACAGGATTTTCTTGAGTATAACTTTTGAGAAAGCAGATCACCTGGTCTGTTTCCTATGGAGCCACTGGGTGAGTTCAAACGGCCAACCTTTTGGTTAGCAGCTGAGTGCTTAACCTTTTGCACTAACCAGGGACTCCGTTAACATATTAGCCTTTTGTATCTTTATGCTATTGACGTTTGCCATTCATGAACATGATCGATCTCTCCATTTATTTAAGTCTAATTTTATGCCTTTGAATACTT
This sequence comes from Loxodonta africana, assembly GCF_030014295.1. Taxonomy (NCBI): domain Eukaryota; kingdom Metazoa; phylum Chordata; class Mammalia; order Proboscidea; family Elephantidae; genus Loxodonta; species Loxodonta africana. The sequence continues at coordinate 49,201,692 of NC_087344.1, forward strand.
TTATAATATTATCCGTAACTGGCTTGCACATATTTTGTTGAATTTACTCCTAAATAGTGTTTATGTTGCTATCTTAAAAGGCTGCCTTTCTATAGGAATGCAGTTAATTTTGGTATACTGATCTTATAAAAGAGCGTACATGCTGATCTTGCTTATTAATTCTAGTAATTTTTCTGTAGAGCCTTTCAAGTTTTCTATGTAGATAATCATATTATCATTTTAGTTTCTGTGTTTCTAATCCTTACACCTGGTGTCTGACCATGCTGGCTGTCTATCCGGTGTCCATTCCCCCTTCTTTCTTATCAGCAGAACTCAGAATTCCTCCTTTAGCAATGTGCAAAGCTCACTCAGTCCACCAGCCTCCCTTCCAGCTGGGGAATGGTTCTGACCAATGGAATGCAGATTTAAGTTCCTACAGATGAAGGCCCACCCTAAACCAAAGACCAAGCTTCATGAGAAGGCTTCTAGAGTTCCCCTTATTCACACCTGCAGCACAGACCAGGCTGCTTTGTATTAATTTCTCATCTTGAGGTTTCCTGGACCACGTGGGTAATATTCATTTGAAGCCTGAACTTACAAGCAGACAGACCATTGTTAGGAAAACTCAGAGCAATCTTTTTTATCCACCAAAGGCCCAGGCTAAGACAGACGAGGTACTTGCGAACTCCCTTTGACAATAAGTAATTTTTCCCCTGTGATATTCTTTATTAGAAGACCTAACCACTCAAGGATTCCAGCTTGGGGCATGGGGTTCCGTTCCACCTTGGGTAGTCCAAGGCTTGTCTCCTGTCCCCATTAAAAACCAAGACTCTTGGGTACCATGATTGCCAACATCCTCAATAGCCATGGCCTCAGCACCTGCCTACCGCTCTGGCTCTCAGTTTCCTCTTCATTTTTGGTCCTTGGAAATTTCCCTTACTTTTTTGAAAGTTCAACTGAGCATCTGAGAGTATGATTGTTATATTTTACCCAACATTCCTAGATGTTTGATAGTGGAAGAGTTTTCAGATTGGAAACGAAAGTTCCTCCTGTTATTCATTTAGTTTATGGTTGAATTTACAAAATTCCTACAGACACACACCTATCCTCCAGAGCATCTATTGCATACCAGGAGCTACTCTCATTCAGCACATGTTTACTTATCACCTATCTGTGCCAGGTACTTTCTAGGTTCAGGGGATACAGATGGGAAAAAGACAACCAGTTCTCTACCTTCATGGAACTTAGAATTAGTGGGAAGACACACAAGAAACAAGGAAAAAATAAGCAAGATTTCAGAGAAGGATAAATGCTATGAAGAAAACGAATAGGATAAAATGAAAGAGAGTGGGAAGGGAAATAGATTAGCCAGGGCAATTAAGAAGATCTCATGGTGGTGACATTTGACTGAGGCTGGAAGCTCAAGAAGCCACCAGCTAGAGATCTGGGGGTAAAGATTCCAGATGAGGGGATCAAAAAAAGAAAATAAACTAAACCCACTGCCATCAAGTCAATTCTGACTCATAGCAACCCTATAGGACAGAGTAGAACTGCCCCATAGGGTTTCCAAGGCTGTAACCTTTACAGAAGCTGACTGGTATGAATTGAATTGTGTCCCCCCAAATATGTGTCAACTTGGTTAGGCCACGATTCCCATCACTGTATTGTTGTCCTCCATTTTGGGATTGTAATTTTATGTTGAGAGCGTTAGGGTGGGATTGTAACACCACCCTCACTCAGGTCACCTCCCTGATCCAAGGTAAAGGGAGTTTCCCTGGGGTATGTGTGGCCTGCACTACCTTTTATTTCTCAAGAGATAAAAGGAAAGGGAAGCAAGCAGAGAGTTGGGGACCTCATACCACCAAGAAAGCAGCACCAGGAGTAGAGTGTGTCCTTTGGACATGGGGTCCCTGTGCCTGAAAAGCTCCTCGACCAGGGGAAGATTGAAGACAAGGACCTTGCTCCAGAGCTCACAGAGAAAGAAAGCCTCCCCCTGGAGCCAACACCCTGAATCTGGACTTGTAACCTACTAGACTGTGAGAGAATAAATTTCTCTTTGTTAAAACCATCCACTTGTGGTATCTCTGTTATGGCACCACTAGATGACTAAGACACCGACTGCTACATCTTTCTTCCATGAAGTGGCTGGTGGGTTTGAACCATCGACTTTTCAGTTAGCAGCCAAGCACTTAACCACTGCACCACCAGGGCTCCCCATGATGTGTCTGGGGCACAGTAGATATATTTCTTAATTTTCCATGCTGTTTCTTCCCAATGTGCCAGAGCCAACAATGGGCACAGCTTACTCTTCCAGCTCAAGGGGGCATCTAATTTAGCCTAGGAAAGCTTCTGTACATTTTTTTTTTTAAAGAATAAGTTAATTAAAAAAAAAAAAAAAAAGTAGTAGCAGCCAAAACATGATCAACTTGAACTTTCTTCATCTCCTTTTTTTTTTTAATTTCCAGTAACAAAAGAGAATGTAGTCCTTAGTGTAGGCTGTTACCAAAACCCACAGACAGGATAGTAACCTAGCAGACCACAGGCAGTGGGATGCCCCACAGGGTTACATTGTATCCGGTAAAATCTTCAGTCCAGATTCCAGGAGGATGGTGGAAGGGAGAGGTAGCTGCTGTTGCTTGTCAATGTGGAGCTGTTTTCACTGCGGCCAAGTGGAGACAGCCCTGGATGAGTGGGAACGAGGTGCAGAAGACCTGAGAGAGGAGGTACTGTTTGAGCTGTGTCTTGGTGGTGGGGAAGGGAGGAGGAAGAGGAGCGTGTATTCCAGGTTGGGAAAAATCAGGGCCTCCAGGTGATGGAAGTCGCTTGGGCAAAGGCACAGGAGCAGGAAAGGAGGTAGAAGACAGGGGGAACCAGGTTCTCAAATTTGACTGTTTGGGTTAATACCCAGGCTCCACCACTAAAAAGCTTTGTAACCTTGGGAATCTCTCTTGATCTCTTTGAACTCCAATTCCCTTAAACATACTCAGGGGATCATGAGCACCTCCCTCATAGGGGCTTTGCTCTGAGTATGAAATGAGGTAATTAGTATGAAGTACTTATCACGTAAAAATCTGTTGTGGCCAAGTTGATCCCGACTCATAGTGACCCCATAGGGCAGAGTAGAACTGTCCTATAGGGTTTCTAAGGCTGTAAGGTTTTACGGAAGTAGACAGCTGCATCTTTCTCCCACTTAGGACTGGTAGGTTCAAGCTGCCAGCCTTTTAGTTAGAAAGCCATTTAACCACTGTGCCACCAGGGCTCCTTGTTTGTCACCTGCTTTCTTCTAAATAAACTTGAGCTAAATACTACCATTATAGAGGCAGTAATGGTTCTCTTGCCTTCCATGTGGGAGAACTGGTTCGATCCCCAGCCAATATACCTCATGCACAGCTGCCACACGTCTATCGGTGGAGGCTTGTGTGTTGCTACGGTGCTGAACAGGGTTCTGCAGAGCTCGCAGACTAAGACAGACTAGAAAGAAAGGCCCGGTGGTCTACTTCTGAAAATCAGCCATTGAAAACCCTGTGGATCACAACAGTCCGATCTGCAAGGAGCATGGGGATGGCGCAGGACCGGGCAGTGTGTTTTGTTGTGCATGGGGTCGCTGTGAGTCAGCTAACAACAACAACACTATCTTTACATGTTGCCGGTGCATGAAATGCTTGCTGAGGCAAGGCCAGAGCTCAAGATAAGGAGGTTAGTGGGTGCCAGACTGCAATGGGTCCTGTGGCCACACAAGGGGTTGGAATCCTTTCTAGTTCTTTCTCTTAGCCTCTATTCCTCTTATCTGGACACAGCCCCAGGATCGCACTGAAACTCCTCAGCTAAGCAGTCCCCCAACCAGAAGAGGTGGCTGCCCCTTCTTTTGTGACTCCCATATCCGAATGTCTGAACCAACCTCTCCCCAGCTCTCTTCCAGAAAACTCTCCACCCTTTCCAGCCTTCTTAAAACACCATCCTTTCCTCCTCCTAAGCCTCAGTACCCTCTCAATCCTTATGAAATATTTCTCCCCATCATTTCTGTTTGTTCACACTTCTCTGCTCCTCAGAAATATGACTTTACCCAGCAATTGTGCAGGTTATAAATTGAAATGCAAATAGCTGAACATAAATCTGTATGTACACTCACATTAAATATATTATGAATATAGAAACATAAGGCCCCATGGGTCCAACTCATCAGCCTGCTACTCTTTTGCCCTTTGGCAGAATCAACTTCTAACCCATCACCAAGTCAGCACTCACCAACCTCATATCTGCACTGAACATGTCATACAAGATAGATTTCCCTTGCGCTTCTAATTAGGGCAGGAGGCCACTGATCGCAGGGAAAATGTTTTGCCTTCTCCTCTTCCTTACCGTGAAGAGCAATTATTGATGTGCCATTCTCCTTGTAAACTTTTGCACAGCTCTCTAGAATGGGAAGAATCAAATTAAACCCCTGTAAAGGATTTGGGGCATCTCTATTTATGCAGCTAGGCTTGGCACAAATCTAATATTCTGTAAAGATGCTAAGCTCTGCGCAATTTGTGTGCGCACAGCACCTCGTACAAAGGCACTCAATAGATATCTGTTGGTTGGTTGGTTGGTTGGTTACAAATAACAAAGCACCACTATGGCAACAGTGTAGTGTTATCTGCCCATTCCTTTCTAGGTCAAGGCCTTTGATATGTTAATAGCGGCCTGGGTTGAGATATGGGTGACTCAGCAGTGAGACAAGTTAGGAGGAGTGATTCTCCAGTTTGAGGCTGGAAGCCTCCCAGCCTGGTCCTCCTGTTCAAACCCCAGCTAAAACAGCAAAGCCCTTCACTAGTGATTTTTAACCATTAAAAAAAAACTTGCAGTCGAGTTGATTCCATTCATAGCAACCTTGTAAGACAGAGTAGAACTGAAAAAATGCCCAGTAGGATATGCCTGATCCAAACCATGGTGTTTTCAATCGCCTCATATGCATGTGAAAGCTGGACAATGGATAAGGAAGACTGAAGAAGAATCAGTGCCTTTGAATTATGGTGTTGGTGAAGAATATTAAATATGCCATGGACTGCCAGATAACAAACAAATCTGTTCTGGAAGAGGTACAGCCAGAATGCTTCTTAGAAACAAAGTGGGGAGACATCATCTCACATACTTCGGATATGTTATCAGGAGGGGCCAGTCCCTGGAGAAGGACATCATGCTTGGTAAAGTACAGGGTCAGTAGGAAAGAGGAAGACCCTCAACAAGAAGGATTGACAGGGTGGCTGCAACAACGGGCTCAAGCATAGCAACAATCGTGAGGATGGTACAGGACTGGGCAGTTGTTTTGTTCTGTTGTACATAGGGTCACTATGAGTTGGAACCTACTCAACCGCAACTAACAGCAACAATCTTTACAGAAGCAGATTGCCACATCTTTCTCCCATGAAGCAGCTAGTGGGTTTGAACAGTTAACCTTTCGATTAGTGGCAGATCGTGCATAACCACTGCACTACCGGGGCTCTTTTGTTTAGCCATGTTGTTGTTGTTGTTGGAAGAAGGACCCGGCAGTCTACTTCTGAAAAAATTTAGCCAGTGAAAACCTTATGAATAGCAGCGGAACATTATTTAACCACAGGGTAGGTAATTACCAAATGAGGGCTGTATAGTATAATCCACCCAGGGATTAGGGAAGGAATTAATGGCTACCTGGAATTCTTCTCATCCCTCCTTCGCTCCATGGGGTGGATAAACAGCCTGACACCGTGTGCTCTTCTCTGCCCATTACTGCCAAAGAATGTTAAGGTAGGATCTCTCTCTCTCTATCTCTCTCTTTGTAATGCCACCAATTTGTTTGAGTGCCCTTGACAAAGATTTCTAGGACTTGGTTCAAAGCTGAGAATCTGAATTATTCCTTGGGCACCACTAAAACATAATTTATCCTTTAGAATATAATTGGTTCAGGATGCTTACAGCTAAAGAAATACACCAAGGGTTTCTCAAAGCAGGCAACCTCTCTCCCTTTACCACCATCCTCATGCACCCTGTTGGGAAGGAATCCTGGGTGAGTCACTCCCATTACTGAAGGGTTAGGCAAGAGTTTGGGGCTGCACTGGCGAGACAGCTCTCCCTTCTCCGGCGGGCCAGCAGGAGGGCTGGGAGCTGCATCCTGGGGCTGTATTTCATCTTCACCCTCCGTGCACCCACTGCCTCACCTCCCAGCAACTGCCAGTCTAGTTCGCAACCACAAAGTGTGCTAACTCAGAGCAGAGTGGCAACTTGAGGGTTGCCGGGGAAACCGCTCCCTGTTTCTTCTGGTGGAGACTGTGGCAGTGGTGTGTGGCAACTGGATCTGGAGGAACCAGGGACCTGTTCACATGGGGTTCCCTCCTCCCATCGCAATAACTGGAAGGGAGCCCCAGGAGTCCCTTCATGCAAGACTAGGCATGAGCATACCAAGGGAGGCAGCTAGACTCAGGGAAAGCTGGGCAAAAAGAGATGAGCGGTAATAATAAAGATTAAAACCAAAACCTTTGCCCTCAAGTTGGTTACAGAAGTCCTACTCTGTCCTACAGGGTTGATAAGTTGGAATTGACTCAGTGGCACAAAACAACAACACTCTTTACAGGGGCAGATTGCCTGGTCTTTCTCCAGCAGAGCTGCTGGGTAGGTTCAAACTGCCAAACTTTCAGTTACCAGTTGACCACTTGACAGTTATGCCACCAGGGCTCCTTTAAGAAAAAAATCTGTTGTCATCAAGTCAATTTTGACTCATAGCAACCCTATAGGACAGAGTAGAACTGCCCCACAAGGCTTCCAAGGAGTAGCTGGTGGATTTGAACTGCCAACCTTTAGGTTATCAGCCAGACACTTAAACACTGCACCATCAGAGCCTGTTAGGGCTCCCTAGGGATCACCAATTCACATGGCTCCAGAACCAGCCCAAGGATAGAAATTAGAAACTAGGCTGGGGTGAGACATTAAGGCTGGTGGGGACAGCTTCAGGTGAGCATCTGCCTCCCATCAAAGGGACAGCTAATACTCAACCCCAGCTGACTGTGCCCATTAGGATCACAGAAACCCACTCCTGGTACATACATCTTCCAGTTTTCCAAGAGAAGCTGGAAGTGCCAATTGCTTTGTGCAGTCTCCTGATTCTTAAATCTCGGTGCCTAATTCAAAACCATTTCCAATGCCATGCAAGTAAAACTCAACATGTCAGTGGGTCAGGTTCCGTCCTTGACCATCAATGTGTGACCTTGACCTTAAAACTCTGGCGTGTGTGGGCGGGGGGGGCATGACTTCCATTTCTCAGAAAGAACACTGAGTCTCAAAGCAGGTATGTGCCTTGTCCAGGGCCACACAGCCATAGTGGTGCTCACCAGGCTGGAGTATCTCGGCTGCATTGATTATCTGAAATCCTCCTCCTGGGTTGGGGGCTCCCAAGTGCCATAACTTGAAACCACTGCCCGTCTCACACTCTGAGTACCAGGGCATGGGATGGTGGGCAACTCAAATCCAAATACCACTCAGAACCACTGGGCTAGACCTGGCCAAACATTAGACTCACCCAGCAGAGCTTTTAAAAATGACCAATGCCTGGGCCTCACCTCTGGAAAATCTGATTTAATCAGTCTGGTGCAAGTTCCAGGCACTGACTTTTTTTTGGAAACCCCTCTCTGTGATTCTAATGTGAATCCATGGGTGACAACCACTAGGCCAACTCCTTGCATAAGTGCCAAATCCAAGCTCCTGGGAATAAGAAAGTACAAAAGAATAATTAGGAGCCTGAGTATTACAGACAGACAAACCTGGGTGTGAGTCCTGGCGCTGGCCCTTCCTAGCTGAGGAACCTTGGGGAAGGCAATTCACCTCTCTGAGGCTCAGCTTCCTTATCTGTATAAAGGGCACAATAATGACCACTTCATTGGGTTCTTGTGAAGAATAAGCATGGTGATTATTTGAATATGAAATGGTACCTGGCATACACTAAGCATTCAATAAAAGTTAGCTTTCACCTAATATAGCCCCCAGCCACAGCCACACAAATACAGGAGGAAGGAGGAGTAAGCCTGGATGGCTGGGGACTCGAACAGCAACAGCACCTGTGTATTATCCAGGCACTTGCCTCTAATGTCAGTTCACAAGGAAGCCCTAGACAGCCTTGGGACCCATGCCAAGATGGATTTAGCTGCTCTTTGATGGGGGGAAAGAGTCCCTGGGTGGTACAAATGGCTAACACCCTGCTCAGATGTTAATCAAAAGAAGGTTGGAAGTTCAAGTCCACCCAGAAGCACCTCGGAAGAAAAGCCTGGCAATCGACTTCCAAAAGGTTGCAGCGACTGAAAATCCTATAAAGCACAGAGTTCTACTCTGAAACATGGGGTCACTATGATTCAGAATCAACTCAAGGGCAACTGTTTTTTTGTTTTCTTTTTTAAAATGGGAAACCATCCTTTCCTGGGGAATCCCTCAACATTTCCCTTCTTCAAGCCAACTCTCGAAGAATCTGACAGGAGAAGCTGACCCACACACCTGTCCCCTTTGAGACTTTCAACAGCCAAATCCCCACTACCACCACCATCCCCTCAAACTCTTAGAAAAGATATGATTTGAAGGAGAAGGAGGCAATTTAGAGGAAAGCATCTTGGAAAGGTTAACCTGGTACTTGAGATTCCTAGAAAGATCTATATATTGGAGTCCACATTTTCTTGTGCAGGTAATCCCCTAAAATTAGATAAAAACTGCTGTCTCTTGTCTAAATTGACTTACCTGGTAGAAACCCCTTCCTGCTTTCCCAGGCCCTCTGGCTAATCCTCAGCTATTTAACAGATCATTGTTAGCAGTCAACTATTTGTGCATAAGCATTGAGTCACAAACCAGCCCAGAAAGGCACAAACCAAAATGTTGCTTCTTTGACTACATCGAATGGGAAAGAACAGTCCCCCACCAACCCTGCTACAGTGAGAGTTCCTCAGCTTTTCTTAGGGGATGCATTTATTCCAAAGAACAAAGGGTTAATAGTTATAGCCATGAAGGGGTTATCACCAAGCATCCCAAAGTTTCAGGGTTGTGTCTCTGACCTGTTGACCTCACTGACAAGTGCAATTTCACTGTGTGTTTAACCCATGGATGGAAGTCCCCTTTGTTGAACAGAGCAGAGAGCTCGCACAGCAAATCTGCAAGGACAAAGTTTCATACAAGAAAAACCCGTGGTTGCTTTATCTACGCTTTTTTTTGTTTACCCTTGACACCTACACATTTTAGACGTGTACCCCAGGTGCACAATCTTTCAGCAACGCCTGTGTAGAGCAATGGGCAAAAAGGAGCATCTAGCTTACCCTGGGTGGTGCAAATGGTTTAAAGCACTTGGCTGCTAATTAAAAGGTTGGGGGTCTGAGTTCACCCAGAGGCACCTTAGAAGAAAGGTCTGGCAATCTAATTCCAAAAAATCAGCCATCGAAAACCCAATGGAGCACAGCTCTACTCTGACACACATGGAGTCATCATGTGTCAGAATCAACTCAATGGCAACAGGTTAGCAAACACGGTAAAAATTGCCATTTACACACTCACCACGAAGTTATAAATAAGTGATCTCCAAGCTTTCTGCAATTGTGGTCCCTCAGCATTTTGTTTACTTTGGTGGGAAATGCCTCCACTCCTAGTGATGCTATCGGATATGGCTTTACTTTGGAAATTACTTTGAATCTACATTAATAATGCTTTGGAAATGGGAATATTTTTTGACATTCCTAGAAGTCAAAATGATGGTGTGTAGGAAAGTTGGGACTGCAAGTCCCCAATGGAAACAAAAGCGATTCCCAGAGCATGTTAGAGTCTTTCGCTTTATTTTATAAAAGACAGAGAATTCTGTTGAATTCTGCTAGATCACAAGCTCCAAGCATGTCAAGGACCATGCCTGGTTCAGTCCTGAATCTGCAGTGCTTTATACGAGGTAAGACAGATAGCAGATACTCCATCAGTGTTTGCTGACCCAGGCATTTGTACAAAATAGTGCTGTGGGCAATGGGCTTGCCTCTTCTTCTCCAGCATTACATCTACAGAGACAGGCAAGTTGCCTTGAAATCAAGATTTACGTGGTCACCGAACAATACGTGTGTAAAAACAATTACGTATGTGTGCATTCACGTCAGGGGTGAGCTGAAGCCAGCTCATACTGGCTCAGAGGATCAGTTGTTCCCATGGCTTCCCAGCCCTGCATTCAATGATGTCATTATGGTAGCTTGAAATCAGTCATGGTGGAAGAATTTACACCATGGAAATTGGCAAATGATACAAATCAGGGCTTTTTTTTTTTTTTTTTTTTGGAGGGGTTGTTACGATATTTACAGCACATCACTAATTCATGTGTACATAAAAAATAAATCTTTTATATAAGGGCCCATGGAGATGCAGAGCTAGATCTTTTTAACCTTGAGCCCACCAAGAGTGGATTTTCCTCCTCCTTCTTTTCATGCTGTTAGTTGCCATCAAGTCAGTTCTGACTTGTGGCGACCCCGTGTGTGCTGAGTTTTCAAGGCTTTGACCTTTTGGAAGCAGTTCACCAGGACTGTCTCCCAAGGTACATCTAGGTGGGTTCAGACGTTCAACCTTTTGGCTAGCAGTTGAACGCCTAACCATTTGCATCACCCGGGGACTTCTCACAAAAGACCAGAATTTTTTTCTCCAGGGTATTTTTCTCAATTTACATGCTCTTTTACCCAAAGTGATAGTAGCTTATTGGCAAATAAGCAAATATGCATGTAAGAATTTGTGTTTATATCTTTCCATTATAATTACTATGGAAAATGTGTGACTTTGAACCCCTTTGCCTCTTCTCTTGACCTTAGTTTCCCCATCTCTAAGAAGCAATGAGAATAGATGAGCTTCAGTGGCCCATTTGGCTCTGATATTCTGATTCCAGGTTCTACTGACAGGCAGCTCTCAGTCTTCAGTATTAAATGTTCCAAGAACCCTTGCATGGCTGATCAGACTTGCCTGAAAGAACAGTGTGTTACCAAATTAAGAAAGCAGGACATGGCAGCCATTTGGAAGCTGAAAGAATCCTTTTTTTTTTTTTTTTTTTGCCCAAGAGCAGCAGGTGGTAGCGAGAGTTTCTTAGGACTGCTTCAGTCTGCAAATAAAATAATTCACAGAGCAAAATAGAAGCTACAAATAAAATAGCCCCTGGGGCTGGAGGAGGGGGGGTGATGGAATCTGTCCTAAAACCAATAAAAACAGAGATACTAAGTGCAAATAATAAAGTTAAAATTTTAGCAGACTGCAGGAAAAAGATGATATTAAAAAAATCAACATCAATCTTAAATTAACGCCAACACCTAGTAGCGGCATTAATCCTGAGACTAGAACAATAAGGAGACACCTGCATTGACCTATAAGCCCAACCTTTGCGCATTAATTAAATAAAAACTCTTTGTAGAAGGTTATTCTGTGGACTCCAGCTATCTAAGTGGGGACCAGAGAAAATCCTTGGAATCACAGGACCAAAGGCCAAAAACTCAAATGCCTGTAGGTGTAGAAGTCAAGCACTTAACCAATTACACCACTCAGGGTCTCCTGCCTGGCATTCCACACACAGCTGGTGACTGCAGAATGGAAACCATCATTTTCACTACCAATAGTACATTACCTTCAGAAACCACCTCCAAGGGCAGAACACAAACAACTTCATGGATTCAGCTTATGCTCCTACGAGAACCTCCAAGCCCTGATATCAAGTAGGAAAGCGGTCTTCCAGGCCCTGGTGCTACTAACTCCACAATGTGATAACACATTGATATCAGACATGAAGAATTTCTGATTTTCAACTTCTACAGTCATGGATCATCCTAACACAATGCCAGTCTCCCCTTAAGTAGCCTGGAATTGGGTGATGGATGGTAAGTTGTACATAGAAGGCCTACTTCCTCTCTTTGCACGTGGAGGACTTGTCACCAGTTGACTTCAGGAGTGATTCCATAATAGGACAAGTCCCATTCCATCATCCTGTTACACTAAGGGCAAAAATGGAGCACCACCAGTAAAACTCAGAAGGTAAAGAGACCAGCTCAGCACAGCCGCACGTACCAGTAATGTGATTGCTTCAGGAGCCGTCCAACCTCCCAGGAGGCAAGTAAACAGCATTCTTCTTTTTGCTACTTGTCTCTCATTTGCCTGGAGGAGTTTAACAAGGATTCATGCTTGTTAAGAGCTCCTAGGATGAACCGGCCATTGTGATAAGTACAAATTGGTTGTATTGATAGACTTTTTCAATAATTTCTCAGCTAGGCTTCATTCAACTTGTTCTCTATAGAGATGGAGCCATACCACGTTTCTTGGCCAGGTGTTTGGGGGAGTCTTGGAATCTCTTTCAGCATAAAAAGGGTGTCAGGGGCACATGGTAGCACACGTACTTGTGTGTGTACATACAGGGAGGAACTTCTTTCTGCCCCGCACTGCAAAATGAGCTTCTAGACCACAGAAGCAAACTGATACTTATCTGTATTCCAGCATCTAGCCCAGCATATGGTCCAGAGAAGGCTATGCCAGTTAAGGCCCTTTTTGTCACTCAGAACAGACTCCCACTCAAGCTAGCTGAAGATAAAAGTGGGGCTGATAAAAGGCACCCAAGTCTCATTGGGGAGCGAGGCATCACAGCTCTCTCTGATCCTTCTTCTAGTTTCTCTCTTCTCCTCTCACCTCTTCTCTGCTTCCTCTGCTTTCTCGTCTTGCCCATGGTCCAAGATGGTTGCTCCAGTTCCTGTGAGATGCTATCCAAGATATGTGATCCTTTTACTCAGGCACCTACTATTAACTGAGCCTTCTTTTGTATATCCTGGTTCCAAAGGGATCTGATTGGTTCAAAACAGCCCTTAAGTTCCACGTTCCAATCAGCTGAGCTGGGGCTAGGGAGAGGAAAGTGGGGATACAGGATGGGTAGGGGTGTCCCTTCCAGGGCTGGAGGCAGAGGGAGGAGACGTATCTCTTAGGTAGGTATTTGATAGCAAATGCATGTTGAATGAATCAGCTCAACACTAGGGGACTTTTTCCCCCACCAAACACAGGAAATGAAAACTCGAGTTGGGGGGAGTTAGTGACATCCTCGTCCCTGGAAAGGCAGGTCTCATGGTCCATTCTTCAGGACAGCCACATTCCAACCTCAGAGTGGGAGGCGTTGGCACCTCTGTGACCATCACGCCTTCAAGCCACGATGATGTGATCTGGAACAAGTGGCACGTAACCCCTTTGAACTTCAGCTGGTTCATCTTTAAAACAAGAGCAGAATTATCTGCCTCAAGGGGTTCTTATGAGAGCTGAAACAGTAGCAGAAGAGTCTGTGAATTCCCAAGGCCAAGGCTTCTACACCCCAGGCCAGGCCTTCCAATCTATTGCCACTCAGGACCCAGAAAGTACAATTTCATAGTGTTCAGTCCTCACTGACAGGGGCGAGAGCCCACCAGGAAATACTTCTTTTCAGTCACAGGAGTCAAGAGTCCTGAATTCAAGTTTCAGATCTGCTTGCAACCCTTGTGTGACCTTGAGGAAGTCACTCAAGGGCTCAGTTTCCTCACAGGTAATAGGGGAACTGGAAGCAAACCAGTGACACCCGCCAGTCCAAGGGCCAACGCTGAACCAGGCCATGTTTTAATTGCTGTGCAGTAGAATTAGAAAAATAAGGCCATTATGAGTTGTTCATAAAAAAAAAAAAATCATAACATCTGGTTTATTCACTTAAAGGACTGTACTTTTCTCTGAGGTTATGTCCTTCCTACTTGTTCTGTGTTGAATAGCCTTTAATGACAGTAAAGGTCCTGCTTTGTTTTTCCACTCCTATTGTCCTTTCTTGATGAAATAAGAAGCTGGCAACTCTATGCCCATCCTCCCTGCTTAGTTATTGTTATTGGTCTGTGAAACCCCAAAGCATGAGAATTAGTGGACGAGATAACCTCTATAGCCCTTTTGAACTCTGACAAGATCTGATTCGAAGCGAGGCACAAAAATACACAGACAGGGAGCCAGACAGCCTGGGTTAAGAGTCCGACTCCACAACTTAGAACTGTGTGACCTTGGTTGGGCCAGTTACCTAGCTTCTTTGTTCCTCATCTAAAAAATTGGGACAATAATAACACCTACCTGGTAGGATTGTGTGCGTATTAAACACGTTAAAGGACTTAAAGTGATTTGGACAGTGCCTGGCACAGAGTAAGTGCCCACTAAGTGATAGCAATGATGATGATGGAGAGGATGAGAGAAGGAAGAGGGGGAAGGCTGAGGGGAGAAAGGAGGAGGAGGAGGGAAAAGGGAGGAAAAATGGGGAGAAGTTGGTAAAGAGGGAGGTCGGCAGGCAGAGAAGAAGGAGGAAAAGAAGCTTCTCTGTTGGGTTTGGCTCTCTCAGGTTACCTCAGGTAATGGGTGAGCAGAAGTGAAGCAGCCAGATTCATATCAGAAATGTCAGGAACAGGAAGGCTGGTCAGGAGGCGAGGCTGCTCTGGCTCCCAGAATATTATGTTGCCCCCTCAGGAACAGATGTTCGTGGCTTTCCATGCCAGAGGCCCGCCATTGACATGAACCCCCATTCTTTTAGCTGTTCTCTGCGGCCTCTGGAGGGAGGCAACTGCTGATTGGGTTGCCATCAACAACCTCACCAAGCAAAACCTAAAAACCATGTTGCCAGAGTACAATGGTGACCAGGCTGTCGATTGGCTGCCCTCGGATCAGGTGTCCTTCACTGGCCCAATCAGCTGAGGTAGGGGTGTGACTGAATCCTTGAGCCATCTCCAAAACTCCAAATGAAATGGAAATGCTCCAGGCGGGAAAGCACTCCAGGGTTTACCAGAAACTTCCAGCTAATAAGAAATGGGAGGGCCACAAAAGGCATTTGAGGGGGACTGGGGTAGGAGGTTAGGAGTGGGGGGAGGGAGGGATGAAGGAACTAATGATTGAAAGCTTGTTCCACGACCTTTCATGATTGGCTGATCTGGGTCACGTGCTCAGCCTGGGCCAATCAGCTGTGTTGGGAGGGCTGGATCATGTGACAGGAAATGTGGATCCACGACTGAGGGCGAGAAGATTTTCCTTCTGGAAAGCTGCAATTACAGTCAGTACCATGACAGGAAAATCTGTTTTCCCATGTTGAAAGCTTCGAAAAGTCCCTGAAATTCCTCCTTGGTGAAAAAAAGTGACTCCCAAAGGAAAAGCCTTTGGAAAACCCAGGCGCCCAGGAGACTGATTGGCCTCTCCCTGCAGATGGGTCTGATAAAGTGAGGGAATTACTTACCAGTTAAGTGGTAGCATCTTAATCTTTTATTAGGCGAACACCAGCTCCTTCGGGGACACGGGGATGCCATTCTGTTTGTTCGGCTAATAAATTGAAATCTTCCAGCTAATTTGGAGCTACCCATGCTACTAACTTCTAATTTGGAAAAGAGTGAATTAGTTGTGAGCAGTTACCTGGGAATCAAAACATCTGAGAGCAAATCCCAACACTAAGGGAAGTGGGGGAAAACCCATACAAAAAATACGGAGTGTGGAAAAAGTATGCTGGCTTCAATTTTGTGAGTAATTGATACTGGTTCTAGAGTCATGGACATTTTGTAGCTTGACTCAACCTGGGTAAATTTGACTATCGAGACCTCAACAAACTAAAAGATTGTCTCTGAAAGGCCTGCAGTCTCTTCAAGATAGCAGTAATTCCTGAGCCTTATCTCGGTGGATTCTCATTGATGTCCTAAACTGATCCTGAAAGCCTCTGATTCTCTGGCCGATTTTTCTTCTATCAGGTTTTCATTCTGAAATAGCTGCAGATATTTGGCAAAATGTATTTCTCCCAGTCTCATGGGTTGTGGAACAATGTGTGGCTAGTTTCAACATAATTTGGCAGATGTTTATTGAGCACCTACTAAGTACAAGGAACGTCCTGTGTTTATTTTCTCATCAATTGCAGTAAATATTTATTCATGAAAAAGCTTTCACTCTTCCCCCATGCCCATATGGCAGCGTCTTCTAGAGATTCTCATTGAAAGTAGGGGATGGCTGATTTAATGATCAGCAAGCCATACAGTCACGTGCCACATAACGTCCTTTCCATGGTCCCATAAGGTTATATAGTGTATCTTTCTATGCATAAAGAACGTTAAAGAAACACTTCCAGCTACACTAAAACATCTTTAACATAATAATACAGTAATAATAATAATGTTTTGATGCATGTCGCAAAGTGGTGCCAGTTTGTTATTACAAACCGTTGTGTATATCTCAAATTTTTAATATAGTAGGCTTTCCGTGTTTGGTTCGTAACTACGGGTTGTAGGTAAGTGGGGTGTTCATAACCCAGGGACTACCTGTATATAATATGGTGTTCGCACAACGTCCAAATCACATAATGCCCTATTTCACAGAATGTATCGTGGACATTGAGCGATGTGTGACCGTACTCGATTGCATAGCACTCTGGAGTGTGTTTAGTTAAGACAAGTCATCACTGAGGGGATTTGTGGAAGAAGGTGTTCTGGATCATTTAAGAGGCCTTACAAGCAGTGGTTTGATATGTTTGTTAAGCAGTGGACGCAGGAGGAGCAGGGTGAGCTGTCAAATCAGAAGGACAAAAGCACACCCATGACTGCCAAAAGATTCGGATGATGGCTGCTTTCCGTGCAAATGCACAGACTGCCAATGTGGGGAGTTTCTGCTCCAAGCACCAGGGCATCCAGCCACAGAGCTCTTCAGTCCAGCGAGGACTTACTACAGTCAGAATTTGGCCAACCCTTCAGCCAAGTGCAGCCAACCGCAGGTGGCAACTGGGGGCCCAGGTTATACCCCCTGGAACCCTTTTTGGCACCCATGAGAGTCATCTGGGGAGCTTGTTAAAAATGAAGTTTCCCTGGCCTTGATTCTGATTCAATAGCCCCGTGGTGGGGCCTAATAAAATGTATTTTAATCCATATCCCAAGGGATTCCAATTTAGATGTGTTTCCAGAGCATACTTTGACAATAGTGGTTTACAAGATGCTTCCATCTTGGTCTCTCTTCTAAACTCCTGGCTTGAATAATCAACATTTGTACCGAGACCTATCATGGTGGATTCATCCCCTTACTGGATTTACCACAGCTTCTCTCTCTCTTTCTCTCAGTTCTCATCAGTCCACTCCCTGAATTGCAATTAGATTTGCCCTGGTTATTGCAAGAGCTTCCCAACTGGTCTCCCAACCTTTGGTTCTGCTTCCATATTTCACTATGGCTGTCAACATTATAAGAAGCCCTGGTGGCGCAGGGGTTAAGCACTTGGCCGCTAACTGAAAGGTCGGCAGTTCAAACCCACCAGCTGCTCTGTGGGAGAAAGATGTGGCACTCTACTTCTGTAAAGATTACCACCTTGGAAACCCTATGGATGGTTCTACTCTGTCCTATAGGATCACTGTGAGTTGGAACTGACTGGGCAGCAATGGATTTGGTTTTGGATTTTTTAACAACATTTTGGGTTTGAAGTGCAAATTTGATTATGTACTCCTCTGCTCACAGTCCCTTAGTGGTGCCCTGTTGTTCTCAGAATATACCATAAAATGGTGGCTGAAGGCCCTTAGTACCTACCTCCTACTTTCCTGTCTCTTCTCATCTCCCAGTGCTCACCTGCCTGTTTGTAATGCCCTGAACTTATTACATCACCCTACCATATTCCCTTTGCATGGAATGCCCTTCCCATTTTTGTCCATCTGGTAAATGCCTACCTATTTCCTTTTCTGAAAATAGAGACTATACAGTGAGATCATGTACCCATATAGAATACAGCCCAATGTAATTCTGGCAGCAAGACTAAGTCCCCACGTCAGTCATATCACTTAGTAACTGAGGACATTGGGTAAGTTGCTTCACCTCCCTGTATCTCAGCTTCCTCATCTTTAAAGTGGAGATAATGACAGAAGCTATTTTTACCTAATGGGATTGTTGTCAGAATTAAACAGATGAATGTATGTTAAGTGCTAGAACAGTGACTGGCACAGAGTAAGTGCTCTAAGTGATTGCTATTACTACTACTGTTGTTGTTATGTACAATATCCATGGAAGCATGACCAAGACATTGACAACAAAGTTTCCAACAGGAAGAGAATTTGGACACTAGGGGTCCAGGGTAAGGAGAAGTGAAAATTTTGTTACAAAATTTGCATACATCAAAAAGGTATTATTTTTGCTCTTGAATGTTGTCAAGTCAGTTCCGACTCACAGCTATCATATGGACAACAGAAGGAAACACTGCCCAGTCCTGCGCCATTCTCACAATCATTGCTATGTTTGAGCCCATGGTTGCAGTCACTGTGTCAATCCTTCTCATTAAGGGTCTTCCTCTTCTTTTTGCTGACCCTCTACTTTACCAAGCAGGATGTCATTCTCCGGGGACTGGTCCCTCCTGATAACATGTCCAAAGAATGCGAGGTGAAGTCTCGCCATCCTAACTTCTAGGGAGCATTCTGGCTATACTTCTTCCAAGACAGATTTGTTTGTTATTCTGGCAGTTCATGGTACATTCAATATTCTTCACCAACACCATAATTTAAATGCATCAGTTCTTCTTTTGTCTTCCTTATTCATTGTCCAGCTTTCACATGCAAATGAGGTGATTGAAAACACCATGGTTTGGGTCAAATGCATCTTAGTTCTCAGAGTGACATCTTTGCTTTTTAACACTTTAAAGAGGTCTTTTGCAGCAGATTGGCCCAGTGCAATACATCATTTGATTTCTTGACTGCTGCTTCCATGGGTGTTAATTGTAAAACCAAGTAAAATGAAACCCTTGACAACTTCAATCTTTTCTCCATTTATCGTGATATTGCTTATAGGTCCAGTTGTGAGGATTTTTGTTTTCTTTATGTTGTGGTGTAGTCCATACTGACTGCTGTAGTCTTCGATCTTCGTCAGTAAGTGCTTCAAGTCCTCCTCACTTTCAGCAAGCAAGGTTGTGTCATCTGCACATTGCAGGTTGATAGTGAGTCTTCCTCTAATCCTGACGCCACGTTCTTCTTCATATAGTCCAGCTTCTCAGATTATTTGCTCAGCACACAGATTGAATAAATACGACGAAAGGATGCAACCCTGACACACAGCTTTCCTGATTTTAAGCCATGCAGTATCTGCTTGACCACCTCTTGGTCTAGGCACAGATTCCACCTGAGCACAATTAAGTGTTCTAGAATTTCTATTCTTTGCAATGTTATCCGTAATTTGTTATGATCCACGGAGTCCAATGCCTTTGCATAATATCTTCTGTTTTCAGCCAAGGTCCATTGATATCAGCAATGATATCCAGCTTGAATTTCTGGCAGTTCCCTGTCAATGTACTACTGCAACCATTTTTGAATTATTTTCAGCAAAATTTTACTTGTGTGAGATATTAGTGACATTGTTTAATAATTTCTGAATTCAGGTGAGTCTCCTTTCTTTGGAATGGGCACAAATATGGATCTCTTCCAGTCAGTTGGCCAGGTAGCTCTCTCCCAAATTTCTTGGCATAGACAAGTGAGCACCTTCAGTGCTGCATCTCTTTGTCGAAACATCTCAATTGGTATTCCATCAATTCCTGGAACCATGCTTTTCACCAATGCCTTCACTGAACCTTGGACTTCTTCCTTCAGTACCGTCAGTTCTTGATCATATGCTGCCTCCTGAAATGGATGAACATCTACCAATTCTTTTGGGTAGAGTGACTCTGTATTCCTTCTATCTTCTTTTGATGTTCCGTCATTGTTCAGTATTTTCCCACAGAATCCTTCAATATTGCAATGTGAGGCTTGAATTTTTTCTTCAGTTCTTTCTGCTTGAGAAATGCCTGGCATATTCTTCCCTTTCGGTTTTCCATCTCCAGGTCTTTGCGTGTTTCATTATAATACATCTTGTCTTCTCAAGCCACTCTGTGAAATCTTCTGTTCAGCTTTTACACTTCATTGTTTCTTCCATTTGCTTTAGCTACTCTGTGGGGCAGTTCTACTCTTTCCCATAGGGTCGCTATGAGTCAGAATAGACTCGACGGCCCTGGGTGATGGGACTCTACATTCAAGAGCAATTTTCAGAGTCTCTTCTGACATACATTTTGGTCTTTCTTTCCTGTCTTTTTAATAACCTTTTGCTTTCTTCATGTATGATGTTCTTGATGTCATCCCACAATTCATGTGGACTTCAGCCATTAGTGTTCAATGCATCAAATCTATTCTTCAGGTGGTCTCTAAATTCGTGTGGGATATACTCAAGGTCGTACTTTGGCTCTCTTCACCTTCAACGTGAACTTACATATGAGCAATTGATGGTCTGTTCTGCAGTTGGCCCCTGGCCTTGTTCTGACTGATGATATTGAGGTTCTCCATCATCCCTTTCCACAGATGTAGTCAGTTTGGTTCCTGATTATTCCACTTGGTGAGGTCCACATGTACAGTTGCTGCTTATGTTGTTGAAAAGGGTATTTGCAATGAATAAGTCATTGGTCTTGCAAAACTCTGTCATGCCATCTCCAGCATCGATTCTACCACCAAGGCCATATTTTCCAACTGCTTTGTTTGCATCTTGATCACATATTTGATGAATTTCAGATTGCAGAAGTTGGTAAAAATCTTCAGTTTCTTCATCATTGGCATTAGTGGTTGGCAAGTAGAAAGAATAAAATAAAGAACATTGGTATGCCTACCTCCACCGTAAGAAACAAAGCATTGCAGTTGGAGCGCCCTGTGTATCCTCCCTCATGGCATCCTCCTTCCCATTCCCACAACTCCTGCTCTGCCCCAGGAGCCAAACTTATTTACTTTACACTAATTGCCCTTTTATCTGCTTAAATATTTTAAATGTATACATATTATCTCTTTTATAACCTAAAAATAAAATATATTTAATAACAAAAGTAATAAATTCTCAATTAAAAGGTTAGACAACTTTAAAACATGATTTTTCTTTCTTTTTGTTTTGAGCCCCCGTCTATTTCAATCTGTCAAAAAACCATTTCCTCTGGGAAGATTTTCTAGCTGTCACTCACCCCATTCAGCAATTAAAAGCCCCCTTCTCTGAGCCCTCCCAGTACTTTTGCTCCACCATTTACTTAAGATCCTGCGGTGGGCAGAATTCCAAGACGGCCCTCAAGATCCTGGCCTCCCGGTATATGCACTCAAAATCCTCTTTCCTTAAGAGTAGACAGTCCTTGTGAATATGATGGGATTTACTCCCATAATCATATAACAAAGGTGAAGTGATTCTGTAGATGTAAGTAAGGTCACTAATCAGTTGACTTTGATTTCATCAAAAGGAGGTTATCATGGGTGTGCCTGACCTAATCAAGTGAGCCCAGAGGGTCCATGCCTTCCCTGAAAGGAGAAATTCAAAAGCAAGAGAGATTGTTCTCCTGCTGGTCTTGAAGAAGAAAACAGGTATGATATGAACTGCCTATGGAGAGCACCGTGCGGCACGGGAATGTTGGCATCCTCCAGGAGCTGAAAGCCTTGGTCCTATTACCATTAGGAATGGAATTCTGACAACAAGCACATGAGCTTGGAAAAGGACTCTGGGCTCCAGATTAGAATATAGCCCATTCCGCATCTTGATTACAGTCTTATGAGACTCTGACAAGAGAAGCCCTATGCGGAAAAGGAGCCCTCGTGTCACGGTGATTAAGCACTCAGCAGCTAACCAAAAGGTCGGCAGTTCAAACCCACCAGCTGCTCTGCAGAAGAAAGATATGGCAATCTGCCTCCATAAAGATCACAGTGTTGGAATCCCTAGGGAGCAGTTCTGCATTGTCCTATAGGGTAGCTATGGGTCAGAACTGACTCAATGGCAATGGAGCTTCATGGATAAACCACATTTTGTTTATCCATTCAGCAGCTGATGGACTTACGGCTTGTTTCTGATTTTTGGCTATTATGAATAATGCTGCTCTGGATATTTGCATTCAAGTCTTTGTGTGGATACATGTTTTCATTTCTCCTGGTTAGAGTCCTACGAGAAGAATTGCTTGGTCATATGATAATTCTATGTTTACCATTTTGAAGAACTGCCAGACTGTTTTGAAGAACTGCACTTTCCATTCCCACCAGCTATGGATGAGGGTTCTAATTTCTCCACTATCCCTCTGTTTTGAACGACTGGCTGTTCTCCTGGATTTTACAACTCTTGCTCTTACCTCTGAATCTTGCTTAACTTCCTGGGTTCCTCGTCTCTAGCTTCTCCCTGTCCTCTCTAAACTTGGAACTGTCAACCTCCAACTTACCAGCTTCTGATATACAAACTAGTTTTCTAGACCCTGGTTCAATTGGACCACAGCCCGCCCCCAACTCTACTGCCACCCATGGCAGACACGTAACAAAAAACCCTTCACTTTTCTTGGGTTTTTCCCCTTGGCTTTGTTTCAAAAAAATAAAACCAAATACAATTTTACAAAACAAGTACATAGAATTCAGAACCAAGAATTGTGAGCACAATCAATTTTTCAGAGTGCTACACTTTTTTTTTTTCAACTACTGCTGAAGAATAGAATTAGGTCTAGGGCTAAAAGGCTTAGTATAATGCTGCCTTCATGCAATAATTACACAAAAGAGAAAGAAACTAGTTATTATTGCCCATAATTGTTCACCTTTTTCATGTATTGAATCTCCGTCCTTGGCTCACTGAATTCTCTTTGCAAAAATTGTTCAGTACTCTGAAATGTCTGTTTTTCCTTTGGCCTCGTTCAGTGAGATGAGTTCTTTGGGGGTTAATCTGTCTTTCCAAAGCTTGTTTGAATGCCCCGTGAGAGATCAATGACTCCATACACCTTTGCTATGTGAACCTTATGAGAGAGCTGCAGCAAATTGGTCCCAGCCTAAGACAGCCAGCTTGAGACCCCCAACAAAGGCAGCCATAGTTTTGTATTCTTTTGTGCTGTGAGAATTCAGGCCGGGGGAATGGTCGTACCTCCCCTCCATCAGGATCCCACGGAGATTTACCTTACTCCATCCCTCTAAATGGGCCGCTTACTGGAGCTAAGCAATGTGGATGGTGGGAAGAAGTGGTCACTCTTGCTTTCACTTGGCACCAGAGAACACGTTGACAGTAAATTCAATGTAATTACTCTGCCTGGAATTGAACCAAGAGCCTCCACCTTCTCCAGTGCTTGATTCTGATTTCATGTAGACCCCTAAGAAGCCCATGGGGGAAACAGAACCCAGCAGTGCTATGGGAAGGCTGCCTCCCTGCAGCTCCAAAGAAGGCACCTCTTACATCATTCCCACTGCCTCTCTGTGACCCGTCCTGTGGCCACGCCAAGTCATTTCCATCATTTAATGGGTGGGTGGGAAACTCCTCAGTGACTCAGTAGGTAACACTTTCCATTCAAACATAGCATTACAGGTTATTTCAGTGATGTCCAATGGAACATTTGGGGGCTTCATACTTCTTAATGCAGATTAGGGATGCAGGGTTCCCTGAGCAGAGTGTTATACAAAGGCTGTGTACATTCATGTGGCCAGCAGTCAGACGAAAGGGTCTCAGGAGGGACTGGCACAGGTTCAGAACCCAGGGGAAGAGGAGAAAGGACTGTACAATCCCCTGCTCCTTGAGCCTTCCTGGGGGGAAATGGCCCCAGGCTTCAAAAGATTTGCTTTTTAATCCAGCCTCCCAGGAGGAGACCTAGTATAATGCCTCCCTGTCCCCGGACCTCTGATCTGTATGACTTCGCGCTCGGAGCACAGGGTTGGGAAGCAGGAACAAAATGGTCTCAAACACAGTTGGCCTTCTGGCTTCTTGTGTCCTGGGCCCAGCAGCTCTGCCACCAGGAGCCTATTCCTGAGGCTTTAAATTTGTACAGTAACAATGCCACAACCCGAGATGAGGGTGAGCTTGTAAGTGACTTAGAAAGTATATATGTGAACTCATTCGTGACTTCCTTGGTCCAGCTGAGGACCTGTGCTCTGGGAAGTGACACAGGAAGAACTAGAGGTGCCAAGGGTAGCAAGACTCATGAATCAGATTCTGCTGCAACTTGTTATGGACGTAAGCATAAATATGAGGTCGTTGGTGGTTCAGTGGTAGAGATCTCACCTTCCACACAGGAGTCCCAGATTCAGTTCCTGGCCAATGCACAGCCACCACCTATCTGGCAGTACAAGCTTGTGTGCGGCTATGATGCTAAACAGGCTTCAGCAGAGCTTAGAGATTAAGATGGACTAGGAAGAAAGGCTTGGAAGTGGCTTTCAGAAACTCAGCCAACGAAAACCCGTGGATCACAATGGTCTGATCCACAACTGATCCTGGGGATGGTGTAGGACTTGGCAGAGTTTTGTTCTATTGTGCATGGGGTCACCATGAGTCAGGGGCTGATTCTATGGCAGCTAACAACATAACAACGAAGCATAAATACTTGTTACTTCATTAAGCATTTACGTAAGCATTACCCAACCTTAAGTACTTACTATATACCTAGCTGTGAGTCGGAATCGACTCGACGGCACTGGGTTTGGTTTGGTTTTTTTGGATATACCTAGCACTCTTCTGGGTGTTGTTGGGTCAAGACACGAAAGAAGTAGAGAGAGTGTTCTCTGCCATCAGGAAAGCGAACGTTCTGCCTGTGGAAACACTTCAGAAGCAATGATATAACAGGCCAGAAAATGTAACAGATACTTAAGTGCTCGTCAGTCCTGATGGATGCCGGAGAAAGATTGAAGTCCTATTTCATGCATGAGGAGCACCCACTTCTGATTCATTAAACTCTTCTCTCTTAGGGGTCAGTATACCCACTTCTCCTAAACCGCATAGAGCCTTCCACACTCTTCTTTTAAGCCCCCATGTATATTTAGGGAAATTTAGCTGAAAAATTCTGAATAATGCATACTCTGCTCACCAAAAAGAGTTAAGCCGCTTTGTAAAAAGCAAGTACATTGTCAGGAATCTACTTGAGACTTTCCCATAAACCTGTTTTCTGCAAACTGGAAGTATTAGAAATACACTTAAGCCCGAACAAAATGCGTCTATGTCAGAACTTAAAACGAGCCAAGTTCAAGTATATTATAAGCCTGGCATATAGCACTCTAGCATCTGTCTATGACAGCTTTTTGCCTTAAGTAGTATGTGATTTCAAAGATTGCCACTTCTGGGGGTGGGGAAAGAAGGAGAAATTCAGGCACCTGTAACTTGTGTTTGAAACAGGAAACATCTTAATTAAGATGAATTCTCTTAATTAAGGTAAAAATATTATCAGTGACAGAAGTGACTAGAAGATCTAATTATATTTATCTCAGACCAACAATTCCTATTGGTCTAGTTTGGCTTTCCTCTAAAAATAGAAATTCTTATTCCAAGTAGCAATGATTTTATGGTATAACATTTCCAGTGAATCGTTTTAGGTGTGTATCTCAAAAACTCTGTAGAAATGCTGAAAAATCTACAAGAATTTTCCCCATTTAGGAAAATAAAAACAAAGGATAAACAGGACGGGAGCAAATCTCTAACTAGCTGTGTAACTTTAGACTATCCTCGTACCTCCCCTAGCCTCGTTGTTGTTGTTAGTTGCCGTCAAGTTGGCTCTGACTCATCATAACCTTATGTATAAACAGAATGAAACGTTGCCCAGTCTTTGGTGTGTTTGAACCCATTGTTACAGCTATCGTGTAAATCCATCATATTGAGGGTTTCCCTTGCTTTCGCTGACCCTCTACTTCACCGATCATGATGTCCTTTTCTAGCAATTGGTCTTTCCTGAAGACGTATCCAAAGTAAATGAGCCAAAGTCTTGCCGTCCTCTCTTCTAAGGAGCATCCTGGTTGTATTTCTTCTAAGACTGATTTGTTCATTCTTCTGGCAGTCCATAGTATCTTAAATATTCTGCACCAACACTACAGTTTGAATGCTTCAATTCTTCTGTCTTCCTTTTTCATTGTCCAGCTTTCACATGCATAGGAGGCAATTGAAAAAGACCATGGCTTGGGTCAAGCACACCTTAATCATCAAAGTGACATCTTTGCTTTTTAAAATTTTAGAGGTCTTTCGTAGCAGATTTGCCCAGTGCAATACATCGTTTGATTTCTTGACTGCTGCTTCCATGGACATTGATTGCTGATCCAAGTAAAATGAAATCCTTGACAACTTCGATATCTTCTTCACTTCTAGCCTTGTTGATGCTGTTATTGTGTGCCATCAAGCCTTAGTTTCCTCATTTATAAAACACTAAAGCTGTATTTCACAATGCTTCCCAGAACTTCATCCACCAACGGGAATGAAATATGGTCTACCTTTTAGCTAAAGATTAGACAGGACTATAAAATAAACAATAACACATATGAGGAATGTGCTTCTTAGTTCATCAAGTATACAAGACCAAATGGGCAACACCTCCCCAAAAGCAAAGACAAGAAGACAGAAGGGGATAGGAAAATCAGACAAGCTGACATGTGGAACCTGGGTTGGAAAGGGGAAGGAAAGTATTGACACATTTTGAGGATTGCAACCAATGTCACAAAACAATTTTTGTAGAAAATATTTTTTATTTCTTTAAATTTTTATTGTGCTTTAAGTGAAAGTTTACAAAACAAGTCAGTCTCTCATACAAAAATTTATACACACCTTGCTGTATACTCCTAATTGCCCTCCCTCCACTCTCTCTTTTCGTGTCCTCCCCCTCCCCATCTCTCCTCCAGACAGGATATGCCAACATAGTCTCAAGTGTCTACTTGATCCAAGAAGCTCACTCTTCACTAGTATCATTTCCTGTCCCACTGTCCAGTCCAATCCCTGCCTGAAGAGTTCGCTTTGGAAATGGTTCTTGTCTTCGGCTAACAGAAAGTCTGGGGGCCATGACTACCAGGGTCCCTCTAATCTCAGTCAGACTATTAAGTCTGGTCTTTTTACAAGAATCTGGGGTCTGCATCCCACTGTTCTCCTGCTCCCTCAGGGGTTATCTGTTGTGTTGCCTGTCAGAGCAGTCATCGGTTGTAGCTGGGCACCATCTAGTTCTTCCAGTCTCAGGATGATGTAGTCTCTCTGGTTCATGTGGCCTTTTCTGTCTCTCGGGCTCATAATTACCTTGTGTCCTTGGCGTTCTTCATTCTCGTTTCTCCAGGTGGGTTGAGACAAATTGATGCATCTTAGATGGCCACTTGCTAGCGTTTAAGACCCCAGACGCCGCTGTCCAAGGTGGAATGCAGAATGTTTTCTTAATACATTTTATTATGCCAATTGACTAGATGTCACCTGAAACCATGGTCTCCAAACTCCTGCCCCTGCTACGCTGGCCTTCGAAGAGTTCAGGTTATTCAGAAGACTTCTTTGCTTTTGGTTTAGTCCAGTTGTGCTGACCTCTCCTATATTGTATGTTGTCTTTCCTTTCACCTAAAATAGTTCTTATCTACTATCTAATTAGTGAAAGTCCCTCTCCCTCCCTCCCTCCCCCCTCTCGTAACTATCAAAGAATATTTTCTTCTCTGTTTAAGCTATTGCTCGAGTTCTTATAATAGTGGTCTTATAATTTTTGTATAAATTTTTGAATGAGAAACTAATTTGCAACGTAAACTTCTACCTAAAGCACAATAAAATTAAAACATATATATATATTTCGAGAGTTCTCTTTGCTATATAAACCCACACAAGTCCTCTCTGTTCACACGAAGCTTTGCCTTCATTCATTCAATCATCATTCTTTGAGCATCTGCTATGAGCCAGGCTCTTAGGTACTGAGGATACAAAGATGAGGCTTCAGTTCCTGCCATCAGTGAGCTTTCAGGTGAGTGGAAAAAAACAAATGTTACAGGATAATGGAGGAAGTAGCTAGATGGAAGGGCTTCCTGAATGCTCTGAGAGCACAGGGGAGGGGGTTTCTCTGTTCAGACAAGACTTTGGAGAAGGAACTGACTCTTCAGAGCACTGAAGGGGAAAAGGAGGGAGCCAGGTAAGGGGTTCAGGCAGAGTACACAGCAGGTGGAAGGTACAGTCGTGTGAGGACAAGGCACACTTGAGAGTTCTGGTAGACAGAGATTGGGTTCAGATGGGCCCTTTATGTCACTCTAATGAGTCAGGGCTTAATCCTAAAGATATTAGGGACCTATTGAAGGGATTAAGCAGAAGAGAGGCCTGATTAAAATAATAGCTTATGAGGGCCGCTCGGGCCATATGTTGGAATTTTAGTTGTGATAGTGGTAGTGAGTGTGGGCAAGATGAGGAGGTAGGCAGGGAAGCTGTGAGGAGGCTGCTGAAGTAATCTGGGTGGC
The DNA here is from genome assembly GCF_030014295.1 of Loxodonta africana. Classification (NCBI taxonomy): domain Eukaryota; kingdom Metazoa; phylum Chordata; class Mammalia; order Proboscidea; family Elephantidae; genus Loxodonta; species Loxodonta africana. Next base: position 49,229,831 of record NC_087344.1, read on the forward strand.
AAGAACTAGTGCCCGAACTAGGTCAAGGGCACTGGTCATATAGAAGAAGAGACAGAGCTGAAAGATAGCTAGGAGGTAGAATCTTAAGGAGCTAGTTATACATCATTGAGAGTTCTGGTTGTTTTCTATTCTATGGATAAAGGTTTTCATGTCACTGAACAATGCAACTAAATAATTTTCTAACTATCTGGCTCTCTACTAGCCTGTAAGCTCGGGTGGGAGTGGGAGAGACAATGTCTGTTTCTTTCCATTCCACCATTATATTTCTATGACTTAGTATCGAGTCTGACACATAAATGAATAAAAACTCATCCCCTTAGGCCTACATGTTGGGAAGTCATTTCCCTTTTCAGATATTAAGCTTGTTAAGTTTTGATAATTCTAAATTCTGATCTGAGGCAGTCAGACTATTAGTGGAAGGAAAAGTCCAACCCCTTGGACTTGGAGTTAATATAAGTATGAGTCCCTGCTCTTCCCACGAGACCCTTGTGACCTTGTGACTTTGAGTAAGTCATTTAACCTCTATGAGCCTGTTTTTTCATCTGAAAAATGAAGATGATATTAGTATCGACCTCATGGATTGTGGCGAGGACTAAAAAAAGGCTTTCTATGGCAAGCATTTAGCAGAATGTCTGACACAAAGCAATCACTCAATAAATGGCTAGTTAGACTAGAAGGATAGGTGGCAGACTGGCTGGCTGGCTGGCTGGATGATGGATATATTAATGATGGGTAGACAGATGCATTGATGATGAATGGGCGAATGCATTGATGATGGATGGATAGGTGCATTGATGGTAGATATAAATGGATGCATTGATGATGGATACATGAGCTAATGAAAGGAGCACTCTGAAGAGTATTTATCTATCAGGTCATGCACTTCTTCAGACCAACCTTAATTTAATCTTGTAGGAGCTTACGTAACAAATTGATTAGTGCTAGAAATTAAAGAGCCACCTGGCCTTGGTTTCTGTGAAAGCCTTATGGCCTGCTGCCATTGAAGGCTGAAGATTTTACAAGTTCTTATTTTAGGTTCTGTCTAGACACCTTTTTAAATAGGAACTTTATGCTAATCTGCAGGTGCTACTTATGAGCAGGTTACTTCTAAATAGTAGCTGGTACATTACAAAAAGAAAAAAAATCAAGAGCAAATAATACTTACTGAGACCAAGATCTCCAACAGGAAAAGTCTTAGCCAGTTTGTCCACTCCTCCCACACCACCTGGTTCCTGCCTATACTCTACCCAATTACTGACAAATCAGATATTCACAGTGGGTATAATTAATTAAATGCATTTTGACTAATTAACTTAAGAACTGGTAAATAGGATCTCCCTTTGGTAGTTGGAAGACACAGTACCTGGTGCTGCTGATTAAAACGTGAAGTGGATCTGGCTGGAAACTAGCATGTAATGGATGGGAACACTTTTGCAACATTTCTTTTAAGGTTTGTCAAATTGTATCCTACTGATATTGCTAACCCCTTTAATCAGCAAGTATAAAATTCATCTGAGAGCATAAAATATATCTGACAGAGGCATACATCAAATCCCAATCTGAACATTCAAAATAAATTGTATCGAGATTTTTGTCACAGTCATTGATTTCTTCTTTTCAAGCTAGTTTCTGGGACAGCCACATAAAAGTTAAATACAAGCTATCTATGGGCTCATTGGATTGTGGTAATTCATTAAACCAACGGTGGCTTTAATAAATCTAAGCATAAAAATTGCTTCCACAGACATTCTCAGCTTGGAAATGTGCCACTAATCAAAGAGGGTGGCAAAACTAATCTGGCTGGCACAGAGGGGAGGTGAGAAGTAGCTCTGGAGGGCTGCTGAGGGCTGACTTCCAAGGGCAGGATTGTGCTTCAACAGCAAGATCAGATCACCAGGAGAGATGGGAGCCCCTGCAGAACCAACCTCTCAACAGCTGGTGTCAGCACCTGGGCAGCACAGGTAGCTGGTTCTTTGAAGAAAGTTCATTTTAGTCTTAAATGTATGCCCACTTATTGAGTAATCTTGTGTTTGTTTGATCGATGGATTCCCCCCATTGCATTACTCTGCAATGAAAATGGTGATACGTTCTTGCCAACGTAGAAAGCATTTTCATATCCAGTGACTTCAGCAGCCCTGGTAGGGTGCGAGGCTGAGATTATTGTTGTGCCCCTTTTAGGGATGAGAAAACTGAAGTTCAGGAAGCAAAGTGATTTGCCCAAGGTCTCATAGCTGGCAGAGCTGGGACTCATTGTCCAGTGGTCAAAAGCTATGTGTCATTGGGCAGGTTATTCAACCTTTTAAAATCTCCATTTTCTCAACTGTAAAGTGGGGATAATAAAGTATCTCATCCTTGTGGGAGGTCTAATGGGCTCATGTAGATCAGATGCATGCTGTTGTTGTTGTGAGGTGCTGAGGTCTCAAGTTCCACTCGAAGCGGCCCCATGTGACAAAGCAGAACTATCCCACAGTGTTTTCTAGGCTATAATCTTTACAGAAATAGATTGACCAGATGTATAACGAGCACTTAATAATCCATTGCCATCGAGTAGATTCCAACTTATAGCGACCCTATAGGACGGAGTAGAGCTGCCCCATAGAGTTCCCAGGGAGCGGCTGGTGGATTTGAACTGCTGACCTTTTGGTTACCAGACAAGCTCTTAATCAACGGGCCACCAGGGCTCCAGAATACGTGTTATTAATTGCCATGCATTGGCCTTTTCCAACTGCGAAGCACCCCATCTTGTTGGTATATGTTAAAAGAAGCCTATGATATTGCAGTCTCTTTCAGTTGTAATTCATTATTGTAAAATAGCGGTGCAATGAGAAGATGAGAAAAGAATTTAAATACACTCACTGACGAAATTTTTAGGAAAGGTGATACACAAGGAGATAAAAAGCAATCAAAAAAATTTGCATAAACCTTTGTGATCTCAAAGGTCACCTATTTGGGAGTCTACTAATGAAAACATGAAACATGTCTTCTTACATTCTGGATGATTATTTAATTGAAAAGGAAGGAATTTAAATGAGTCAAGTCATAGGAGCAGAGTAGATTTATGTCGACTGCCACCAAAAACACTTGTTTCTTTGGGGAAAAGTTGGTCCATTCACATACAAGTTAAAATTTAGGGTGGAATGGTAAATTTGGCCATTCATTAGGATTTGGTTCAGCACTTTAAATATGTTGATATTAATGTGCTTTTTGAGTTTTTTTTTTTTTTTAAATCAGCTTCCTATTATATCCCTTATTCTATTTAGGAAAAGAGGATGGTTTCCTATCCATTAATTTACTTGAATTTTACCATGACCCTCAGAGGTAGGCAGGGTAAGTATTTTCATTCCCACTTTAAGACAGTGTAATATATGTTCATTGAGGGCAAAGACCAAGACTTTTCATCTTTTTTTATTTTTAAATCTCCGGTGCCTGGCTAATAAAAATATAAGCACAATATTACAGTAGAACCTACCAGGTACTCTGCTTTACACATCAATCTTTTCTTAGTACGGACCAGAAGTTTAGAACTCTGGCTTTGCCATGAGTCTGCCATGAGTTCAAACCATGGCTCTGCCACTTAAATTCAGAGGTTATTTCTTGGAACCCCAGCTTCTGGAGAAGGACGTATTGGTTGGTAAAGTAGAGGGTCCACAAAAAAGAGGAAGATGGATGATGGATTGACATAGGGACTGTAATGATGGGCTCAAGCATAACGATTGTGAGGATGGTACAGGACTGTGCAGTGTTTCGTTCTGTTGTGTACAGAGTCGCTATGAGTCAGAACTGACTTGGCAGCACCTAACAACAGCTTATAACAGTGATAATAATACGTACCTCGCAGAGTTGTTATAATAATCAAATGCTGAAAGAATAAAATAAGGAGGAAATTTAGAGCACTTAGAATAATGTTGGTGGGAATGCAGAATGATACAACCATTCTGGAAAACAATATGGTGCTTCCTTAGAAAGCTAGAAATAGAAATCCCACTCCCAGGAATATATCCTAGAGAAATAAGAGTCGTCACACGAATAGACATATGCACACCCGTGTTCACTGCAGCATTATTCACGATAGCAAAAGACAGAAACAACCTAAATGCCCATCAACAGATGACTGGATAAACAAACTGTGCTACATACACACAATGGAGTATTAAGCAACAATAAAGAATAAGGATGAATCTGTGAAGCATCTCATAACATAGATGAATCTTGAGGGCATTATGCTTAGTCAAACAAGTCAGTCACAAAAGGACAAATATTGTACAAGACCACTACTATAAAAACTCATGAGAAGGTTTACATACAAAAAAAAAAAAATCTCAGATGGTTATGAGGGAGGGGAGGGGTAGGGATGGAAAAACGCTTAGTAGGTATTAGATAAGTGGAAGCTTTGGTGAAGGGTAAGACAGTACACAATACTGGGGAAGCCAGCACAACCTGTACAAGTCAAGCCCATGGTAGCTCCATAGACACATCCAAACTCCCTGAGGGACTGAATTGCTGGGCTGAGGGGACCATGGTCTTGGGGAACATCTAAGTCAACTGGCATAACATAGTTTATAAAGAATATGTTCTACGTTCTACTTTGGTGAGTAGTGTCTGGGGTCTCAAAAGCCTGTGAGCTGCCATCTAGGATACTCCACTGGTCTTATCCCTTCAGGAACAAGGAAGAATGAAGAAAACTAAAGATACAGGGGAAAGATTAGTCCAACGGACTAATGGACCACATCTACCACGGCCTCCACCAGACTGAATCCAGTACAACTAGATGGTGCCTGGCTACCACCACTGACTGATTTGACAGGGATCACAACAGAGGGTCCTGGACAGAGCTGGAAAAAAATGTGGAACAAAATTCCAACTCAGAAAGAAAGACCAGACCTGTTGGCCTGACAGAGACTGGAGAAACCCTGAGGGTATGGCCACCAGACACCCCTTAGGCTCAGAAATGAGGTCTCTCCTGAGGTTCACCCTTCAGCCAAAGATTGAACAGGTCCATGGAACAAAACAATACTAAAGGGGTGCACCAGCCAGGAGGGAACAGGAAAGCTGGTAATAGGGAACCCAGGGTTGAGAAGGGAGAGTGTTGACCTGTCTTGGGCTTGTTAACCAATGTCATAGAACAATGTGTGTACTAACTGGTGAGAAACTAGTTTTCTCTGCAAACCTTCATCTAAAGTACAACAAAAATAAATAAAAGAATAATGTTGTTGCTGTTAGTTGCCATTGAGTAAACTTAGACTCATGACCTTATATATAGCGAAAAGAAACGTTGCCCAGTCCAGCACCACCCTCATAATCATTGGTATGTTTGAGCCCGTTGTTGCTGCTATTACGTCAATCCATCTCACTGGGAGTGTCCTTTGTTTTTTAATATACCATGGACTTCCAGAAGAATGTACCAATCTGTCTTGGAAGAAGTACAGTCAGAATGCTCTTTAGAAGCAAGGATGGTAATACTTTGTCTCACATACTTTGGACATGTTATCAGGAGGGATTAGTCTCTGGAGAAGGATATTATGCTTGGTAAAGTAGAGGGTCCTCAAAAAAGAGGAAGACCCTCAATCAGATGGATTGACACTGTGGCTGTAACAATGGGCTCAAGCATAACAACAATTGTGAGAATGACACAGGACCAGGCAGTGTTTCGTTTTGTGGCACATAGGGTCAGTATGAGTCAGAACTGACTCCACAACACCTAACAAGTACTCCTTTACCAACGATGATGTCCTTTTCTAGCAGTCGGTCTTTCCTGATGAAGTGTCCAAAGTAAGCCAGTTGAAGTCTCGCCATCCTCACTTCTAAGGAGCGTTTCGGTTGCATTTCTTCTAAGACTGATTTGTTCATTCTTTTGACAATCCACAGAATATTCAATATTCTTTGTCAACACCACTATTGGAATGCATGAATTCTTCTTCTGCCTTCCTTTCTGATTGTTCCACTTTCACATGCATATGAAGCAATTGGAAAGACCATGGTTTGGGTCAGGCTCACCTTAGTCGTTAAAGTACTTGACACATCAGGATGCTCAAAAATTATAGTCATTACTATCTCATGAATATACTTAGAAATGCTAGGACAAGCATACTCTTTGGCCACTGCTGAAATTAAAAAGAATTAAAAAAGCATGCTTTCATTATCTGATTCAGAATTAATAGGAACAAACTGAGTAGCTGGTGCATTGCCATGGGGAGGAGAAGACTCCAGGGGAGTTACATGGCATCCAGGCAGGAATTCTTAGGGCTCCTGTGAAAAACCCTCTCCTTTCCTGGAATGCAATGCACTGGTTTTAATAAGCAGCAGGAAATCCAGTGTGAGGCTGCCCACTACCTTTCCTACAGAGTCCATTCACCTTATTACTTCCTAAGACATCATGTAGACCAATTGCCAAGCTGGGGGAAAATTTGCTCATTTCATTTCCAAGTCAGGGATAATTAGCACTGATCGTGATTCATATCTACGGGAATCCAACATCTTTTTCACTGCAAGCTACTTTGGATATATGGAAAGCCACAGAGGGCCTCTGGGACTTCTAGGATAATTAAAGTGTGTGGCAATCAGCTCAGCGGTCTCCATCACTGGTGAATGTATCTTTAAATAGATTAATGGCATAGCCATGTACAAGGACAAATTGCGTGACTAAAGTGGAAGTGGGGTGTTAAGGATAAATGACCGATAGCTGTGAATCCCACAGCGTTGTATAGTGGGTTAGAAGAAAAGGGGACTAGCATTTAATGAACACCTACTATGCATAAATGGGGTCAGTGGTGGTTCTGTGGTCAAATTCTTACCTTCCATGTGGGAGACCCGAGTTTGATTCCCAGCCAGCGCATCTCTTGTGCAGCCACCACCCGTCTGTCTGTGAAAGCTCGTAGGTTGCCGTGATGCTGAACAGGTTGCAGCGGAGCTTCCAGCCTAATATAGACTAGGAAGAAAGGCCTGATGATCTACTTCCGATCACCCTGTGGATCACAATGGTCCGATTTAGAACCAACCATGGGGATGGTGCAGTAATAGGCAGCATTTTATTCCATTCTGCATGGGGAGAGTTGGGGGTTGATGACAACAACAATAACGACTATGCACAAAGCTAGTCAGGTCACTTAATCCTTCCATCCACCCCGAAAACCCTTTGTCAAGGTCACCAGGGACCTCTACATTACCAGATCTTTGGTCAGTCCTCAACTCTCATCTTACCTGATCTATTGGAAAGTCTCTTTAAATACTTTCTCTACGTGACTTTCTGGAGAACACAGCCCCTATTTTCCTCCCACCTCTCTGACTGTTCCTTCTCAATCTCTTTTGCTTGTTTCTCCTCCTGTCCCTAACCTCTGCATGCTGGAGGGCCCCAGCACCCAGTCATTAGACCTTTCCTTTTCCATCGACACGCATGTCCTAGGAGACCTCATCCATTCTTATGCCTCTGAGTACCACCTAGATGCTGGCAACTTCCAAATTCATATTTACAGCTCAAACCCAGCCTCTGCGCTCCAAGTTCAGGTAGCTGACTTCCCAATGGATTTCTCCATTTGGTTGTCTAATATGCATCTCAAAATTAACACCTACTCCACCCTTCAAACCTGCTCTTCCCTCAGCCTTCCTCATTCAGTACGTGATTTTTTTGTTTTTAATCTTGCCAGTTACTTAAATCCGAAGCCTTCAAAGTCATCCTTTACTCCTCTTTCTCTCACATGTGATATACACAATCTGCCAACCAATCCTGTGTCTAGCTCTACCTTCAAACTCTATCTAGAGCCCAACCTTGGCTCTACTTTCAAATCTGTGAGGGAGCTAATGGCTTCCCTCCCCCATACAACCCACTACCATCTTTCAAACCACCGTCCTTTCTTGCTATATATAGAAATAACCACCTGAATGGTGTCCTAACTCCAATCTTGGCCCCTCCCGTCTTCTCCACATCAGCACCCGGGGGAACGTTGTAAATCATAAATCATCTTGTGTCCCTCCTTTTCTCAAAACTGTCCAGGGGCTACCGTCTTGTTCAGAGTAAGAGCCAAAGCCCTTACAATGGCCTTCAGGGAACTGATTTGGCCCCATTTCCCTCTGACCCCATTTCCCACTTCACCTCCCCTCTCTTCACCCCAGCTGCAATAGCTCTTTACTGTTTCTCAGATAAGCCAAGGACTCTTGTACATCTGGGCCTTTGCCCTAGCTGTTCTCTGTTGCCTGGAACATTGTTTCCCTAGAAATCCACCTGTCCAGTCCCTTGCATGCTTCAGGTCTCTGCTCAAATGTGACCTTACCAGAATTGCCTTCCTCGACCCCCCATATACAAAATAGGTCCCTGATTCCCTCCCTGGTCCTCTCTCTCCCCCTTGTACTGCTTTAGTTCCTGCCATGGCACCTGGTCCCCTACCTCTCCACACACTCATTTTACACCACACTTATATATGGGTTTATCTGTCTCTTTCTACCCAGACAAGAATGTAAGCTCCAGGAGGGCAGGGGCTTTGACTATTTTTTCACTGCTGTATCTATGGCCCTTCGAATAGTAGAAGAGTGCTTGGCATGTATTAGAGGCACAACACATATTTGTTAATACAAGTTACATCATCCTTATTTTATAGAAGAGAAAACTGAAGCTCAGAGAGGTCAAGTCAGTTGCCCAGGATTGCATGGGGTATTATGACCTTCTAGACCAAGCGACAAGGGCAAATCCAAGGATACACTATTTGAAAGTAGACATCGACTACTGTTACTGATTTGAAGGAAAATCAATCTTGAGTGGGATAAAATTGACAACAGCAACTTGAAAGGTTAGACAGAAAGAGTAGGGGCCAGTGAGTTTATGTTAGTAGGGGAGGAATAATTCAGAAAAGGAGAGTGAGAATGGCTGTACAACTCAGATAATATAATCGATATCACTGAATTGTACACACAGAAATTGTTGAATTGGTATCTGTTCTGCTGTGTGTATTTTCAACAACAAAAATGAAATAAATTATTTTTTACAAAGAAAGAGAAAAATCAATCTTGGACAGGACCTTTATGCAATTTTAGCTCTAATCTTCTCCTCTAAAAAACAAGAGTGTTGAATCGGGGGACTTTCCAGGATTGACCCTTCCAACTCCAACATTTTCAGAGTTTTTTAACTCCAGCTTACAAAAACCCTGATGTCAATTTGAACACTGAGTCTATGCTGCAAAGGACATTTTCAAACCACTAGATGAGATCATCCTTCAACAAGACTTGGTAGACATGTGCTCGTTGCCAAACATAGGACTTGGGAAAAGATGTTGGAGAAATGGAACTTTTTTTTGTTGCTGTACATTAGATGAAGGTTTCCAGAGCAAATTAGTTTCTCATTAAACAATGAATACACACATTGTTTTGTGATATTGGTTACCAACCCCATGATGTGTCAACATTCTCCTCTTCTCCATCTTTGTTCCCCATTTCCATTCGTCCAGCTTTCCTGTCCCCTTCTGCCTTCTCGTCCTTGCCCCTGGGGTGGTGTGCTCATTTAGTCTCATATACATGGTTGAGGTACATGCATTATTGTTTATTTTATGGGCCTGTCCCATCTATGGCTGAAGGGTGAACCTTAGGAGTGATCTCAGTACTGAGTTAAAAGGGTATCCAGGGGCTATGCTCTCAGGGTTTCCCCAGCCTCTGTCAGATGAGTAAGTCTGATCCTTTTTAGTAAGTTTGAATTTTGTTCTACATTGTTCTCCAGCTCTGTCTGGGACCCTCTATTGTGATCCCTGTCAGAGCAGTCAGTGGTGGTAGCTGGGTACAATCTTCTCTTGCTGGACTCAGTCTAGTGGAGGCTGTGGTAGTTGTGGCCCATTATTCTTTTGACTAATATTTCCCTTTTGTCTTTGGTTTTCTTCAAACTCCCTTGCTCCAGTCTGGGTGGGACCAGTGGAGTATCTTAGATGGCTACTCACAAGCTTTTAAGACCCCAGACATTACTCACCAAAGTAGGACGTAGAATATTTTCTTTATAAACTATGTTATACCAATTGAGCTAGATGTTACTTGAGGCCATGGTCCCCAGCCCTCAGCCCAGCAATTTGATCTTTCACAGGGTTTGGATGTGCCTATGAAGCTTCCATAACCTTGACTTGGTCAAGTTGTGCTGGCTTCTCCAGCTTTGTGTACTGTCTTATACTTCATCAAAAGTTACCGCTTATCCATTGTCTAGTTAGTTTTCCCCTTCCCACCCTTCCCCTCCCTCGTAACCATCAAAGATTGTTCCTTGTGTAAACCTTTTCGTGAGTTTTTATAATAGTGGTCTCATACAGTATTTGTCATTTTGCGATTGACTTATTTTACTCAGCTTAATGCTCTCCAGATTCATTGATGTTGTAAGATGTTTCAAAGATTCATCATTGTTCTTTATCATTGCATAGTATTTCACTGTGTGGATATACCATAATTTGTTTATCCATTCACCTGCTGATGGGCGCTTAGGTTGTTTCCATATTTTTGCTATTGTGAACAATGCTGCCATGAGCATGGGCGTGCATATGTCTATTCATGTGATGGCTCTTATTTCTCTAGGATATGTTCCTAGGAGTGGGATTGCTGGATCGTGTGGTATTTCTATTTTTAGCTTTTTAAGGAAGTGCCGTGTCATTTTCCAAAATAGCTATGCTATATCATTTTGCGATCCCATCAGCAGTGCATAAGAGTTCCAATCTCCCCAGAGCCTCTCCAACATTTATTTTCTGTTTTTTTATTCATGCCAGTAATGTCAGGGTGAAATGGTATCTCATTGTAGTTTTGATTTGCATTTCTTTAATGGACAGTGATTGCAAGCATTTCCTCAGGTGTCTGTTAGCTGCCTGAATGTCTTCTTTGGTGAAGTGTCTGTTCATATCCTTCGCCCATTTTTTAATTGGATTATTTGTTTTTTTGTTGTAAAGGAGTTGAATTTTCCTATAGATTTTAGAGATTAGACCTTTGTTGGATTTGCCATAGTCAAATTTTTTTTCCCAGTCTCTAGGTTCTCTTTCAACTCCTTTGGTAAAGTGTTTTGATGAGCATCAGTGTTTAATTTTTAGAAGATCCCAGTTATCTAGCTTATCTTCTGGTGTTTGTTATCGAGATGTTATCGAGTCGGTTCTCACTCATAGCAACTCTATGCACAACAGAAGGAAACACTGCCTGATCCTTCACCATCCTCACAATCGTTGTTATGCTTATTAAGCCCATTGTTTGCAGCCACTGTGTCAATCCATCTCATTGAGGGTCTTTCTCTTTTCCAATGACCCTGTACTTTAGCAAGTATGGTGTCCTTCTCCAGGGACTAATCCCTCCTGACAACACTTCCAACGTATGTGATACATAGTCTTGCCATCCTTGCTTCTAAGGAGCATTCTGGGTGTACTTCTTCCAAGACAGTTTTGTTTGTTGTTTTGGCAGTCCATGGTATATTCGGTATTCTTCTCCAACACCACAATTCAAAGGCATCAGTTCTTCTTCAGTTTTCTATATTCATCGTCCAGCTTTCACATGCATAGGAGGCAATTGAAAACACCATGACTTGGGTCAGCTCCACCTTAGTCTTCAAGGTGACTTTTAACATATTAAATAGGTCTTTTGCAGAAGATTTGCCCAGTGAAATGCATCTTTTGATTTCTTGACGGTTGCTTTCATGAGTGTTGATTGTGGATCCAGGTAAAAGGAAATCCTTGACTTCAATCTTTTCTCCATTTATTATCATATTGCTTATTGGTCCAGTTGTGAGGATTTTTGTTTTATTTACATTGAGGTGTAATCCATACTAAAGGTTGCGTTCTTCACTTTCAGCAAGCAAGGTTGTATCATCTGCATATTATAGGTTGTTAATAAGTCTTCCTCCAATCCTGATACCCTGTTCTTCTTCATATAGTCCAACTTCTCGGATTATTTGCTCAGCATACAGATTGAATAGGTATGGTGAAAGGATATAACCCTGATGATGCCTTTCCTGATTTTAAACCTTGCAGTATCCTCTCGTTCTGTCCAAACAACTGCTTCTAGATTTATGTACAGTTTCCTTATGAGCACAATTAAGGGCCTGCATGTTGCTGTGTTGCTGGAAGCTATGCCACTGGTATTCAAATATCAGCAGGGTCACCCATGGTGAACAGGTTTCAGCTGAGCTTCCAGACTAAGACACACTGGGAAGAGGGAACCAGGAGTCTGCTTCTGAAAAGATTTAGCCAGTGAAAACCTTATGAATAGCAGCAGAACATTATCTGATGTAGTGCTGGAAGATGAGCCCCCCCAGGTTGGAAGGCAATCAAAATACTACTGGGGAAGAGCTGCCTCCTCAAAGTAGAGTCGATCTTAATGACCTGCATGGTGTCAAGCTTTCAGGACCTTCATTTGTTGATGTGGCATGACTCAAAATGAGAAGAAACAGCAGCAAACATCCACCAATAACTGGAAATAGTCAAAAATGAAATGGAACATTTCATCATAAACATTGATATCCTAGGCATTAGTGAGCTGAAATGGTCTGGTATTGGCCATTTTGAATCAGATAGTCATATAGTCTACTATGCTGGGAATGACAGCTTGAAGAGGAATGGCGTTGCATTCATCATCAAAAAGAACATTTCGAGATCTATCCTGGAGTACAAAACTGTCAGTGATAGGATAATATTCACACGTCTGTAAGGAAGACAAGTTAATACGACTATTATTCAAATTCACGCACCAACCACTAAGGCCAAAGATGAGGAAATTAAAGATTTTTACCAACTTCTGCAGTCTGAAATTGATCAGACATGCAATCAGGGTGCACTGATAATTACTGGAGATTGAAATGCAAGAGTTGGAAACAAAGAAGAAGGGTCAGTAGTTGGAAAATATAGCCTTGGTGATAAAAACGAGGCTGAAGAGCACATGATTGTATTTTGCAAGGCCAATGGCTTCTTTGTTGCAAGTACCTGCTTTCAACAACATAAACGGTGACTAACACATGGACTTCACTGGATAGAATACACAGGAGTCAAACTGACTACATCTGTGAAAAGAGGCAATGGAGAAGCTCAATGTCATCAGTCAGAACCAGGCCAGGGGCTGACTACGGAAGAGACTGTCAATTGTTCCTATGCAAGTTCAAGTTGAAGCTAAAGAAAACTAGAACAAGTCCACAGGAGCCAAACTACAGCCTTGAGTATATCCCACCCGAATTTAGAGACCATATCAAGAATAGGTTTGACCTATCGAACACTAATGACCCAAGACCAGATGAGTTGTGAAATGACTTCAAAGACATCATACATGAAGAAAGCAAGAGATTATTAAAAAAAGAGAAAAGAGAGAAAAGACTAAAATGTATTTCAGAAGAGACTCTGAAACTTGCTCTTGAACATCAAGCAGCTAAAGCGAATGGAAGAAATGATGCAGTAAAAGAGCTGAACAGAAGATTTCAAAGGGCAGCACGAGAAGACAAAGCTTTATGATGACATATGCAAAGACCTGGAGTTACAAAACCAAAAGGGAAGAACACACTTGGCATTTCTCAAGCTGAAAGAACTGAAGAAAAAACTCAAGCCTCGTGTTGCAATAATGAAGGATTCTGCGGGTAAAATACTGAATGATGCAAAAGAAGATGGAAGGAATACACAGTCTCTGTACCAGAAAGAACTGGCCGATGTTCAGTCATTTCAGGAGATAGCATATGGTCAAGAATCGATGGTACTGAAGGAAGAAGTCCAAGGTGCATAGCAGACATTGGCAAAAAACAAGGCTCCAAGAATTGACGAGATACCAGTTAAGATGTTTCAACAGCAGTTGCAGTGCTGGAAGTACTTACTCATCTATGCCAAGACATTTGGAAGACAGCTACCTGGCCAACCGACTGGAAGAGATCCATATTTATGCCTATTCCAAAGAAAGGTGATCCCACTGAAAGCAGAAATTATCGAACACTATCATTAACATCACACACGATAAAATTTTGCTGAATATCATTCAAAAGCACTTGCAGCAGTACATTGACAAGGAACTTCCAGAAATTCATGCCAGATTTAGAAGAGGAGTGGAACGAGGGATATCCTTGCTGATGTCAGATGGATCCTGGTTGAAAGCAGAGAACACCAGGAGGATGTTTACCTGTGTTTTACTGACTACGCAAAGGCACTCGACTGTGGAGATGATGGAAGGGCTCATATCATCAGCCATGGGCTGACTGTGGAACAGACCTTCAACTGCTCATATGCAAGTTCAAATTGGAACTAAAGAAAATTAGAACAAGTTCACAAGAGCCAAAGTACGACCTTGAGTATATCCCACCTGAATTTAGAGACCATCTCAAGAATAGATTCGACACTTTAAACACTAAGGACCTAAGACCAGACAAAATGTGGAATAACATCAAGGATATCACATGTGAAGAAAGCAAGAGATTATTAAAAAGACAGGAAAGAAAGAAAAGGCCAAAATGGATACCAGAAGAGACTCTAAAACTTGCTCTTGAATATCGAGTAGCTAAAGCGAAAGGAAGAAAGGGTGAAGTAAAAGAGCTAAACCGAAGATTTCAAAGGGTGGCTTGAGAAGACAAAGTAAAGCATTATAATGACATGTACAAAGACCTGGAGATGGAAAAACAAAAGGGAAGAACACACTCAGTGTTTCTCAAGCTGAAAGAACTGAAGAAAAAAATTCAACCCTCGAGTTGCAATAGTGAAGGATTCTATGGGAAAAATATTAAATGATGCATGAAGCATCAAAAGAAGATGGAAGGAATACACAGAGTCATTATACCAAAAAGAATTAGTTGATGTTCAGCCATTTCAAGAGGTGGCATATGATCTGGAACCGATGGTACTGAAGGAAGAAGCCCAAACTACACTGAAGGTGAAAAACAAGACTCCAGAAATGGATGGAATACCAATTGGGATGTTTGAACAAATGAATGCAGCACTGGAAGTACTCACTCTTCTGTGCCAAGAAATTTGGAAGACAGCTACCTGGCCAAAATACTAGAAGATATATATATATATTTATGCCTATTCCCAAGAAAGGTCATTCCACCGAACGCGGAAATCATTGAACAATATCATCGATATCACATGCAAGTAAAACTTTGCTGAAGATCATTCAAAAGTGGTTGCAGCAATGTATTGATAGGGAGCTGCCAGAAATTCATGCTGGATTCAGAAGAGAATGCAGAACCAGGGATATCTTGGCTGATGTCAGATGGAACCTGGCTGAAAGCAGAGAATACCAGACAGATGTTTGCCTGTGTTTTATTGACCATGCAAAGGCGTTCGACTGTGTGGATTATGGCTCATAGTGATCCTATATGATAGAGTAAAACTTCCCCATAGGATTTCCATCTTCATGGGAGCAGATCACCAGGTCTTTTCTCCCATGAAGGTGCTGATGGGTTCAAACTGCTGACCTTTCAGTTAGCAGCAGAGTGCTTAACCACTGCCCCACTAGGGCTCAGGGCTCTCTCTCTCTTTCTTTATGTATATAGATGTATGATTTGTTGTTAGGTGCCATAGAGCCAGTTCCGACCTATAGCTACCCTATGTACAACGTAATGAAACACTGCCCAGTCCTGTGCCATCATCATGATTATTATTATGCTTGAGCCCATTGTTGCAGTCGCTGTGTCAATTCATCTTGTTGAGGGTCTTCCTCTTTTTTGCTGACCTTCTACTTAACCAAGCATGATGTCCTTCTTTAGGGAATAATTCCTCCTGATAATATGTCCACAGTGTGTGATACATAGTCTTGCCATCCTTGCTTCTAAGGAACATTCTGGCTATGCTTCTTCCGAGACAGATTAGTTCATTCTTTTGTCAGTCCATGGTATATTCAATATTTTTCACCAACACCACACTTAAAAGGTATCCATTCTTCTTCGGTCTTCCTTATTCATTGTTCAGCTTTCACGTGCATATGATGCGATTGAAAATACCATGGCTTGGGTCAGGCACATCTTAGTCTTCAAGGTAACATCTTGCTTTTCAACACTATAACAAAGTCCTTTGCAGCAGATTTGCCCAATGCAATGTGTCTTTTGATTTGACTGTTGCTTCCATGGGTGTAGATTGTGGATCGAAGTAAGATGAAATCCTTGACAACTTCAATCTTTTCTCCATTTATCATGATGTTGCTTATTGGTCTAGTTGCGAGGATTTTTGTTCTCTTTATGTTGAGGTGTAATCCATACTGAAGGCTGGGGTCTCTCATCTTCATTAGTAAGTGTTTCAAGTCGTCTTCACTTTCAGCAACCAAGGTTGTGTCATCTGCTAAATATAGGTTGTTAATGAGTCATTCTCCAATCCGGCTGCTGGTTTGTCTTCATATAGTCCAGCTTCTCTGATTATTTGCTCAGCATACAGATTGAATAAGTATGGTGAAAGGATACAACAGTGACGCACACCTTTCCTGATTTTAAACCTTGCAGTATCCCCTTGTTCTGTTCGAACGACTGCCTCTTGATCTATGTACAAGTTTCTTATGAGCACAATTCCCATTCTTTGCAATGTTATCCATAATGTGTTATGATCCACATAGTCTAACGCCTTTGCATAGTCAATAAAACATGGGTAAACATCCTTACATTATATATCACATCACATCACATTATATTGCATCACGTCGCATCCTATTATATCATATCATACCACCCTGGTGGTGTAGTGGCTAAGCGCTTTGCCTGCTAACCAAGAGGTTGGCAGTTCAAATCCACCAGGCACTTCTTGGAAACTCTTTAAGGCAGTTCTACTCTGTCCTATAGGGTCACTATGAGTTGGAATTGACTTGATGACAATGGGTTTGGTTTGGAAACCCTGGTGGTGTAGTGATTAAGTGCTATGGCTGCTAATCCAAGGGTCGGCAGTTTGAATCTGCCAGGCACTCTTTGGAAGCTCTACAGGGCAGTTCTACCAGCTCATTTGGCCTCTCCTTAGACAATCTAGAACTCTTCGAGAAAAATTTCTATACTGTCGCTGAAATTAAATGAAAATGTGTAATAATTTCATTCAGTGTTCTTCATATAGATTACATAGATTACAAAGTATATGCTACTTTCAATTCAAACAGTAACAGTAAAAAGATCTTAAAAATAGAACCTAGCTCACCATAGATACCCTCTGAGTTAATAAGTTGAAAGTCCAGTTGGAGAGGGATACGCGTGGTCATTTCCTGCTTAGTTGCCAAAGAGAACTAATGGATAAGAGTGGCTGGCTGATATCCAGCTGGGGCTCCATTGTCTGCGTCTGCAACCTCATGCAGGGCTACTCCCACCTGGAGGAAGGGAACACATTTTTCCAATTTGAACAGAGGTGCCCTATGGGCTAGTGAGTCCTGGGATGGTCCATCTACTGGAAGGCTGTTAAGTTCACACTTCAATTTGATGTCTCTTAGAAGCGAGGATGGTTAGACTTAGACTCACGTACTTTGGACAAGCCATCAGGAAAGACCAATTGCTAGAAATGGACATCGCATTTGATAAGTAGAGGGTCTGCAAAAATGAGATGGAGTGACACAATAGCTGCAACAATAGGCTCAAACATATCAAAGACCATGGACTGGTGCTTGTAGAAATGGTGGGGGCGGGGGGTCTGGCCTCTAACTTCAGGAGAGAGAAGGAGAATCAAGATCAACAGCCCAAGGCTGATTCCTCTGAGGCAGAGGTCAGCCATGCTACCTCTCTATGCCATCTTTACCAATTCTGACACCAACCATCCGCCCCATGGCACTGCTGGGTTCTATAATTCATTGCAATGGCTGCACGGAACTCACAGACAATGCTCATGATTTGGGGGTTTATTAGGGAAGTAACAGGTTACCATTCAGGCTCAGGAACACTCGGGATAAAGTTCTTCCATCAGGACAGCCTCTTTTCAGCTGTGCTCGTAGGCACGCCTCTCCCTGGCCCCTCAGTCTGTGCCCTGCTTGGGCAAATGTTAAAAAGCTCTTGTAGCTCTGCTGATAAGTGCCTCGAGGCACCCCACTCCACCAGTACACCTCGGCCCAAAGGCACTCAGCTCTAACTCTGCGAGTTAGCAAATGTAACTTCACCAAGTGTCCTAAGGCACCTTACTCCACCAGCAAGCTGCCTGCCCGAAGGTACCAAGCTTTCTCGCTGCATGAGCCAGGGAGCCCACGCCATCCCCTTCTGCCAGTCTCTCCTGCCTCCGTTTCTCTGCCACTGCTTCTTTGCCACCATTTCTCGCCATCTTTCGTGTTACAGCTCTCTTTCTCTCTCTCTGGTCTCCTGGTTCTAGGAGCTTTTCAGTGCAGGAATCCTGGGTCCAAAGAACATGCTCTGGCCTTGACTCTCCTTTCCTGGTGGTGGCAGAATCTTCTCTTTCCCACCTGTGGGATGTCTCATTTCAAGCCCAGTGCGATGGCAAAACTGACCAATCCCCTTGGTGGGCTACAATTACCTTATTTGCACAGTCCCACCCAATCACGTGGGTGGGAGTTATAAGACCATGGCAGTAAGGCCACACAAAAGCAACTCATTGCACCGCAGTGCAGGACTAGGCAATGTTTTATTCTGTTGTACAGAAGGTCTCCATGAGTACAGGGCAACCGGACAGCAACTAACAACTACAAAATGAATGACAGGACGAGAACCTAGACCTTTCTCTTCTTCCCAAAAGCTGCTTCCAGGACTTGGGCTCACCACGTCTTTCCCATGGCTCAGCTTCTCCTGTGGCTCAGTGACTTTCTGCAGAACTCCCCGGGGGCTCCTCAAGGGCCTCTGGAAGAACGCAGCTCTGTTTCTTTTTGCCAGACAGTTTCATCTCCTTGATACAGAACAGAGCCTGGGAAGACAAATTTTTACACTCGTAATCCAAGCAATTTGAGAGGCAAGATGTGGAACCAGGACTGGAAGGAGGGTCTGAGGTGAGAGCTGCAGGTGTCAGGACAGGTAGATGGACAATGATGCAGGTTCGTGGCTGTGAACTTTGACACAGAATGCCAGAGGACACATGGCGAAGAGAAGGAGTGAGCCCCTCGGTAGTTGGTTTTGAAGTTCCTCCTCCCACTGCTTTTAAAACCAAATCTCCTATGTTTGTTTTTCAGAAGGAAAAAATACTTGTAGCTAGCTGTTCCTGGGCAAAGGTGTCAGAGTATCCTTTTTCTACCAAGTTGGCCAAGGATGCTGACCAAATGCAATATAACTGACAGTGTTATGAGCAACTACAGCTCCCTCTTGAACTGCATACATACCCAGTAATGTGGCCTCCCCAGCATAAAACAAGGCAGGTGAACAAATAAAGGCACAGCTTCACAATTTATTGGCTAGAGACAAATTATCCCAATGATTCTACCATTTGGATAAAATAGCAAATGATTAACATGCTCAGCTACTAACATAAAGGTTGGAGGTTTGAGTCTACCCAGAGGCGCTTAGAAAAAAGGCCTGGGAATCTACTTCCAGAAAATCAGTTACGGAAAGCGCTATGGAATGCAGTTCTGCTCTGACACACTTGGGGTCACCATGAGTCTTAATGGACTCAACGGCAATTAGTTGTCGAATTATGCATACAAGTGGCCATCTGCTTCTCAATATAAGGGCAGGCAGTCGCAGGTACAGTCCTTTGGGGCATGCTTGATTGGACAGTCTGTACCATTTGGTCAGGACTTTGAACTGCTTCAGCTCAGTTCTACTCCCTGCTGAGAAATTGCATTTCCACCCCAGATATACTGAATCAGGATCTATATTTTAATATAATCCCAGGTGATACTTCTGCATACATCTACATTTTAACAAGATCCCCAGGTGATGCTTATGTTTACACCTACATTTTAACAAGCTCCTCCTATGATTCTTATGTATACATAAGATAGAATGACACAATAGTCACAACAATGGGCTCAAACATGTCAAACATAAGAATCACCTGGGGCTCCTGTTAAAATGTAGATTCTGATCCAGTATATCTGGGGTAGAAATGTGAATTCTTGGCAGGGGATCAAACCGGTTTGAAGCTCTGCATTTGATTCATAAATATTTTTCCCAGGGTACTTTCATGCTTGAAGGGTTTAGCATTGACTCAAGGAGCAAGATGCAAGGTCCCTTCCTTGGGCACTTAGCTAAAACTACTGCTACTTTCCATTTCCTGAGAAAAGATAGTAGATATACAGTGCCATGTCTGGGACCCTAGAGTCTTAATTCATCTGGTTAGTTTGTACATTATGTACTATCTTCGTGGTGTTGAGTAAGGGTCACACTGTGCTTTATTATATGTTGGGAGCAGGAAGCACTGTTCCCGAGAGAGCCTTACTCAGTGACTAAGGCACCCTAGGAGTACAAAGAACTGAGCTAAGAGTGAAGAAAAAGCTCACAAGAGTCGGGGCAGGGCTATAGGTATGGAGTGTGGTGTAGAAATGAGTGGAAAACTCTCCTGCTGAAGATATTATTTAGATAAATAACTGAATGAGAATGCAAAATGTGGGCAGAAAGAGGGCCCTGAAAAAAAAAAAACAAACTTGCTTTTTCTTTGCTTGTAAAGCCCTGCCTCTTACCAAATCTAAGGCACTTCTGTTAAAAAACATTCACATCCTCCAAAAATAACATAAAAAACAACTTGTACAGCAGAGAAATCATGGGAAAAATAATACTATCAGTGAGAAAAGAATAAATGACTGGTTTAGGGTAGGTCTGTTAAGTATTTCAAGGCACTGGGGTGCCATTTCATGAACCAAGAGAACTAATTTACCAAATGGGTCCCCTGGGCCTGGAAGGACTAAGGCACTGGCCACAGGGGAGCAGCTCTATTTGCTGCATCTCCCCCAGATCAGTGCGTTCTGCAGAGGATGAAGGGCCTCCAGTTGGAAGAGACACAGACAGTCCCTTGGTGCATCAGTGCGCACGGGGGTGAGGCTGAGTTCATGTATTAGAGGGGGAAATGGGAAGGAAAGAAAAGGCAGGACCTGGGAGTCCAACACCAAAAAACCAAAAAGCCACACCTGCTGCCATCGAGTCAATTCTGGCTAATAGCGACCCTATAAGACAGAGTAGAAAGGTCAGTAGTTCAAACCCACCCAGCAGCTCTGCGGGAGAAAGACCTGGTGATCTGTTCTCATAGAGATTACAAACCCTATGGGGCAGTTCTACTCTGTCGTATAGGGACGCTGTGAGTTGGAATTGACTCAACGGCGCGCAACAACATATACTGTTATCGGTGTGAACACAGCACAATTACTAGTGTGAAGAGTGACATTCTCCCTTTGACTTCCTGAGTGATCTCTCCGGCAAAGTCCAGAAGCTATTCAGGCTCATTTCTTCTGTGTATGTATTTAACCAACCCTCCTGTGAAGTTTTCATTTGCCAAAGTCCTTTTAAAAATCACTTATAATTCAGATGCTCTTATGTACAAATAATAAATGTACATACAGATTTAAACACATAAGCACATATACTTAAAGTATCTATTTGTTGATAAAAGTGCATTTTTTCCCCCTTCTTGGATGTTCATCAGTTTTTCAAATTTGTTTCTTATTTTGTGTGGCATGGGGCTTGCAAGGGAATATGTGCGATGGCCTGGACTCTTGGTTCTGTCACAGCCTTGATGGGTGACAGTGGACAAACAGCAACAGCCAAGGAAAATACAACACCCTGTCACAAACATTTCTACCTGCGGAGACACCCCACTGTATCCCAAGGGACTGGTCCAACCCCCTGGCAACCTACTAGACCTCCTGTTTTCTCCAGTGTTGGCTGTCTCCACGAGTTGAGTGCCAGTGTATTTTCTGACACAACAGAGCAGTATCTAGGAGCCTCCTCCAACAAAGGCTAAAGAGAATAGGGTCATGCCTTCCAGCCAGTCTCACTCTCTATAATCGTCTCTAATTCCCCATCTTAGTAACGCCCCCTGCCTACAGCCGACTAGACGATGGTTACTGACCTGTCAATGACACCATCAATGATTTTATCCCTCCCCAGGGGCAGGAGTAGCTTCAATGCACAGCTCTGCAGTTAGACATGGGTTCAAATCCCAGCCCTGCCATCTACTCGCTCTGTGACATTGAATAAGTTACTTCTCTGACCCTCAAGTTCCTCATTAATAAAGTACTTTCTTCATAGAAAAGTGGGAGAAATTAAATGAGACGATGCATGTAAAGCACTTGGCAGAGTGCCTGGTGCCTAGAAAGAGCTCAGTAGATGTTATCAATGATTGGATGCAGATGATGATGATGCTGGTGATGGTGCTGGTGGACCGTGAGAAGGGATGCTCCGTTCCTTGGGCATCCACCCTGGCCTGCCACTGTGCTCAGCCATTTATTCCCACTAACTCAAGCTGAATCTCCTAACACGAAAGTCGGTATCACCTTTCCGAAGATCAGGAAACTCAGACTCAAAAGGTTTGCTCATGCTAACCCCACTTAATTAAATGTAGCAGAACCAGATTCAAACCCAAGTAAGGAGGCCTGGTGGCACAGTGGTTAAGTGCTCAGCTACTGACTGAAAGCTCAGTGGTCCGCTTCCATAAAGATTTACAACCTTGGAAACCTTATGGGTTCCTATATATATATATATAGGAACCTTGATGGCAGTGGTTAAGAGCTCGGCTGCTAACCAAAATGTTGGCAGTTAGTATCCACCAACCGCTCCTTGGAAACCCAAAGGGGCACTTCTACTCTGTCCAATAGGGTCGCTGTGAGTCAAAATCAACTGGACAACAACAGGTTATATATATGTATGTGTATAGATATATATATATATACACACATATATATGTGTACATATATACATATATGTATGTGTGTATATATATACACACATATATATACACATATATATCAAAAAGGAGTCCTGGTGGCAGTTTGAAAGTCAGCCGTTCAGATCTACCAGTGGCCAAGGGGAAAAAAGACCTGGTGATCTGCTCCCATAAAGATTACAGGCTGAGAAACCCTATGGGGCAGTTTTACTCTGTCCTATGGACTCCATGGCAGTGGGTATGGTTTCTTTGGTTTATTGGGTCACTATGAGTTGGAATCCACTTGACAGCACAAAACAACAACAACATATACCAAAAACCAAACCAGTTGCCACAGAATTGATTCTGACTCATGGCCACTCCATGTGTGTCAGAGTAGAACTGTGCTCCATAGGATTGTCAATGGCTAATTTTTCAGACATAGATTACCAGGCTTTTCTTCTGAAACACGTCTGAGTAGACTCCAACCTCCAGCCTTTGGTTAGCAGGCCAGCATGTTAACTGTTTGCGCCACCTAGGATAGATCTATCTATCTATATCTGTCTGTCTGTCTATCTATCTATCTACCTCTCTCTCTCTCTATATCTTTATGAATTGAATTGTGTCCCCCCAAAATTCATGTCAACTTAAATAAGCCATGTTTCCCAGTATTGTGTGATTGTCCACCATTTTGTCATCTGATGTGATTTTCCTAGGTATTGTAAATCTTACCACTATTATGTTAATGAGGCACGATTAGAGGCAGTTATATTAATGAGGCAGGACTCAATCTACAGGATTAGGTTGTATCTTGAGTCAATCTCCTTTGAGATATAAAAGAGAGAAGTAAACAGAGAGAGGGGAACTCCTATCACCAAGAACGAAGAGCTAGGAGGGGAGCTAGACCTTTCAACCTGGGGTCCCTGCACTGAGAAGCTCCTACAACAGGGGAAAATTGATGATAAGGACCTTCCCCCCAGAACTGGCAGAGAGAGAAAGCCTTCCCCTAGAGCTGGCGCCCTGAATTCGGACTTCTAGTCTCCTAAACTGTGAGAGAATGAATTTTTGTTTGTTAAAGCCATTCATTTGTGGTATTTCTGTTATAGCAGCACTAGTTAACTAAGACACTAGCTATCTTATCACACATACACATGTATGTATATGTATATATCTTGACACCTGTACACATACATTCCCATCTTGTAGCCACAGGCTGTCTCTCTATGCCCCACAATCGTCCCCTCTGTTTTTCTCCTGATTTCTTTCTCCCCATCCCTTCACTTCCTAACTGCGGTTAGGATGGTGACTAATGAGGGTATGGGGGAAGGGAACATTGCCGGGAATTGATCAAAGCTGTCGGGATTCCACTGCCTGCACCCTCTTCCCCAGGGCTCTGTTCTCCTCCTGGTCTTCTCACCCAGTGCCCAGAGAGCTGGCTCCCCCGTCTGGAAGACGCTTTGCCCTTTTCCCCAGGCACATGTTAAAATCCACTCAGCCAAAGTAAACCCTGTAAATGTAGAAGAGATACATCTAGATTGGCCGGGATTCGCATATGACAATTTGAATAAACAGCATCAGGGAGGGGAATTCCCCAGGAACTCTCAGTGTGAGGAGGAGAGGGGAGAGGGGGACAGACAGCTTAGAGACGAGAAAGAACCTGGAGCCCTCACAGCCATTCTTGAGGCTGGACCATCCTGGCATTTAAATATTTCACATGTGGTATGTGGTGTTTTATGAACGCCAAACCGGGGTGCCAACAGCAGCAAGTCTTAAACTTCACTGTGCACCCGTCACTCCTGGGCAGCTTGTTGCAAACGAAGACTCCTAGCACCACCGTCGAGATTCTGATTCACATGGTCAGGAGGGGTCATGGTGATCTGCATTTTAGCAGTCATCCTCTGGGGATTCCACATCAAGGGTTCTTTATCCTTGCTTTTGAAGGAGCCCTGGTAGTGCAGTGGATAAGAGCTTGGCTGCTAACCAAAAGGTAGGAGGTTTGAACCTACCAGTGACTGCATGGGAGAAAAATGTGGCAGTCTACTTCCATAAAGATTACGGCCTTGAAAACCCTATGGGGCACTTCTACTCTGTCCTGTAGGGTTGCTATGAGTGGGAACCGACTTGATGGCAGTGGCTGGTTTTTGGGTTATCCTGACTTGACGTTAGATGTTAGCTGGATCATGGCTGAAAGCAGAGAATCCCAGAAAGTTGTTTACCTGTGTTTTATTGACTATGCAAAGGCATTCGACTAGGTGGATCATGACAAATTATGGGTCACATTTCGAAGAATGGGAATTCCAGAACACTTAGTTGTACTCATCAGGAACCTGTACTTAGACCAAGAGGCATTCGTTCGAACAGAGCAAGGGGATACTGAAGTTTAAAGAAATATGTGCACCAGGGTTGTATCATTTCACCATACTTATTCGATCTGTATGCTGAGCAAATAATCCAAGAAGCTGGACTATATGAAGAAGAATGCAGCACCAGGATTGGAGGAAGACTCATTAACAACCTGCAGTATGCAGATGACACAACCTTGCTTACTGAAAGTGAAGTGAACTTAAAGCACTTATTGATGAAGATCAAAGACCACAGCTTTCAGTATGCATTACACCTCAACATAATGAAAACAAAAATCCTTGCAAGTGGACCAATAAGCAACATCATGATAAATGGAGAAAATATTAAAGTTGTAAAGGATTTCATTTTACTTGGATCCACAATCAATGCCCATGGAAGCAGCAGTCAAGAAGTCAAATGATGCATGCCAATGGGCAAATCTGCTACAAAAAAAAAAAAAATCTCTTTAAAGTGTTAAAAAGCAAAGATATTACTTTGAGGACTAAGGTGTGCCTGACCCAAGCAATGCTATTTTCGATAGCCTTATATGCACGTAAAAACTGGTTGCATAGTGGTTAAGTGTTGTAGCTGCTAACCAAGAGCTTGGCAGTTCAAATCCACCAGACGCTCCTTGGAAACTCTATGGGGCAGTTCTACCCTGTCCTATACGATCGCTATGAGTTGGAATCGACTCAATGGCAATGGTGCATATGCACGTGAAAGCCAGACATCGAATAAGGAAGGCCAAAGAGGAATTGATGCCTTTGGATTATGGTGTTGGCAAAGAATATTGAATATACCCTGGACTGCCAGAAGAGCGAACAAATCTATCTTGGAAGAAGTACAGCCAGAGTGCTCCTTGGAAGTAAGAATGGTGAGACTTTGTCTCACATACTTTGGACATGTTATCAGGAGGGACCAGTCCCTGGAGAAGGACATCATGCTCGGCAAAGTAGAAGGTCAGCAAAAAAGACAAAGACCCTCAATGAGATAGATTGACACAGTGGCTGCAACAATGGGCTGAAGCATAAAAACTATTGTGAGAGGATGGCACAGGACCAGGCAGTGTTTTGTTCTGTTGTACATCGGGTTGCTGTGAGTTGGAACTGACTCAAAGGCACCTAACAACAAGCTGACTTGGGGAAACACTGGAACCAGCCTAAAGTGCAGATGTGTGCCTCGCAGAGCCCAGTAAAGAGCATTGTTTGCAGGGCCAGGGCCTCATCCAAGGATTTGTCCTTGGCTCCTGCTGACCCAAAGGAACATCAGAGTTTCTCAGGGCACTGGCACCTGGCCCAAGGGGTTCATTACACTCTGGTTTCTCTACCATCCTGCCCCATGTCTGAATTCCTGGAAGCCATTGGTGGATTCCTGAGCTTTGCAGGCAGAAACCCATGAATACTGCCTCGTTTCTGAGCCAGGCAGACAGCACGGCCCACATTGGGTCCAAGAGAAAACTGAGCCACACATGTGCCTATTAGGGCTATGCTGGCTCCCAGCTCATTCACTCACTCAACAAGTTTGTACTGAGCACTGGCAGATTAGGTGGTGGACATGCAATATGTGCCTTTCTTCATGGAGCTCTTAGTCTAGTCTGTCAACCTTAGGGCAAAGCGCTTACCCACCAAATGCCGATTCTAGGTACCCTCTCTACCCAGTGGAATTGTCGCAAGGATAAAATAAAAGGAGAGACGCGAAAGTACTTTGGAAAGTGTGACCAGAATTCCTGGGGTAGACTGAATATGGAAGCAAGTATAAAAAAAAAAGATATGCGGTGGGGCATGGAGATGGATCTGCTCATCCAACCACAAATTCTTTTGAGATGCACGCATTGAGCACCTGCGACGCTCCTGGCCTTGACCTAGGCAGTGGAAGCCCAAAGAACTGGACGTGATCCCTGCCGTCCAGTGGCTTACAGCACAGTTGGTGGGTGCATAGGAGGGGAGTGGTGCATTCTCGAGCAGGGTATTTTGTTGCATATAACCAAATAAGCTCAAGAAAAGAATATATATTCTTGGGAATTATGTAGAATCCAAGACAAAGCAGAATATATAGGATTGCCTTGGGGACCTCAGTATTAGGAGTTTTAAGACCTTCGCCCCAGTGAGCCAACCTCATGGTGTCTTAACTCTGGAATCCTTCAGCCTTATTTTAAATTAGCAAACAAATAAGCAAAACAGTGATCAGTGATAGTGAATGCTATGAAATAAGTAAATAGTGTACAGCAATAGAGAAATGATGGGGCTAGTTTAAAGGGAAGCTTAAAGTCAGCTACTGAGAGAACCGAGAAGACCCCGTGGCGCAATGGGTAAACTGCTTGACTGCTAACTGAAGGTGAGCAGTCAAATCTACTTAGCAGCTCCCAGGGAGAAAAGACTTGGCAATCTGCTCCAGAAAAGATTTCAGCCTAGGAAACTCTGTGGGGCAATCCTGCTCTGTTCTATAGGGTTGCTAGGAGTCAGAGTTGATTCGATGGCACACAACAACCGTGGAGAGAACCAGGAGAGAATATTCCAGGCACAAGCAAGAAAAACTGCAAAGCTTCTAATGTCGGAAAGAGTTAAGTAGCAAGAGGGTAGCGAGCCAGTCTGGTGGCTCCTCAAAAAGTTGCACATAGAATTACCATGCGATCTAGCATTCCACTCCTAGGTATAGACCCAAAAGAACTGAAAGCAGGCACACCAACAGCGACTTATATCCCGATGTTCGTTGCCACAATATCCACAGTTGCCAAAAGGTAAAAACAACTTAAGCATCCATCAGCAGATGAATGGTTAAATAAAATGTAGTATATCCATACAATGGAATATTATTCAGCCATAAAGAGAGATGAAGTCCTGAGACATGCTAAGATGTGGATAAACCTTGAAAACAAGCCGAATGAAATAAGTCAGACACAAAATGACAAATACTGTATGATCCCACTTTTAAGAAACATCTAAGAGAGGGAAAGGCATAAAGACAAAGGTTATTTGTGGTTACCAGGGACTGAGGGGAGAGGGGAATGAGGAGTTAAAAAAAAAAAAAAAAAAAGGCATGTAGCAAGCAAGAGAGAGAGTGGTACAAGATGAAGGCAGAGACCAGACTCTGCAAGGTCAGGGGCTCGCTCTTCTGCGTCTGTAACGCAGGAAGTGCCACATGGACCGAGGACCTGGCATAAACCTGATACACAGCAGTAGAAAGATGGGTTACTTTCAAAAGAAAAAAAAAAAATGGTTACCCTCGAGTCCATCCTGACTCATAACCACCCTATAGGACAGAGTAGTACTGCCCCCCAGGGTTTCCAAAGCTCTAATCTTTATGTAAGCAAACCACCTCATCTTTCTCCTCCACAGTGGTTGGTGTGTTTGAACTGCCAACCTTTCAGTTAGCAGCCAAGCGCTTTAATCACTGCTCTACCAGGGCTCCTGTCACTTTCTAAAGACACTGATTTAGTCCGTCCCATCTCCTTCACTAACATGCTGCATGGCCCCTTCCTGTCTCCTCTGGGTTTCTGCTTCTCTATCACAATGAGGGGGCTGGAGAAAATGACCCCAATGCTGCCTGTTAGGACTAACCAGAATCATACAGTTGTAGGGTAGGGTGACCGCACATTTTGAGCCTCCTGGGACAGTTCCGATTTATGCCACTCATCTGGGCTTAATTCTTCACAGCATCCTCTTTCACTCTCAGAAGTGTCCTAGTCTGGACATGAAATTACAAGGTCACCCTATTTACGGGCAAAGGAGGTGCCTATGGCTGTGCTGTCACCAGTGGGTTCGGCTCCTTGCCCTGGTTCTCACTAGGAATTTTCTTTCTCTGAGCTAGAAGTTGGATGGTTTTGAAGACTTTCTGAAAAGCCCAGGCCAACTTTGATGGGCATCAAATGGGCATGGCCTAGTTGGCTTATTTTGCTCTGAAAGATCAGACGCTCAGCAAATACTGGCTGAGGCTGGTGACTGCACATGGGCCAAGGCTTCACCTGTGCCTTTGGATGGGGTCTGGCTGACCAGAGAGATGGCAACCAAAATCATGGGGAAAATGGCAGCAGCTCCCTATGAAAAGTATCTACTTTCTGGCCTGGTTCTTAATTAAACCCAGCTTAATTTTTTTTTTTATTAGGATGTGGGGTAAGGGCTACTTTTGGAAGATGCAGAAGGGAGGATCCTGAAACAGGAATGCACAGTACAGCCAAATCCTTGTAGCTGCGAATGCCCAAAGAAAGGCGTATGGATGATAGAGAGCTCTGGAGCCCCTCCCCCCAACAGTTTATATGTGTCCCCCAAGAAACCAAGAAAACCAAACCAAACTAGTTGCCATCAAGTGGATTCTGACTCATGGTGACCCCATGTGTTGCAGAGTAGAACTGTGCTCCATAGGGTTTTCATGGCTGTGACCTTCCAGAAGCAAATTGCCAGGCCTTTCTTCTGAGCTGCCTCTGGGTGATTTTAAACGGCCACCCAGGAAAACTTGTCCCCCAAGAAATGGGTCGTAAATGCACATTCAGCTTTCCAAACAGGCAAGTAGCCTAAGAGAAGAGTGTTTGGCAAGTGGGAAAGATGCTGATTCTGTGATTATTTGGTTAGCTGGTATCACCTAGGGAGGAAGGGTGGTGGAACTTGTGGAAGAAAGGTAGACTAGTCACCTTTTTGGTTTAAATCAAGTCAATTCTCAGACGGCAATTGATCTCAGGCTTCCTGAGAACTCGTCTGTGAGTGTGTGTGTATATGAAAATAAGGCGACACGGCTGGAACAAGCCTCCTTTTTCATGCCAGAAAAAGAAAAAGTCTCAAAAAACAAAGTTCTTTAAAGTCCTAGGAGGCACACCCAGGGTTTCTAAAGTGATTTTCTCGAAACCACAGTGGCTGTGCCACAATGGGGGAAGGGAAGGCAAAGGAGGGAAAAGGGACTCAAAGAACCGGGCTTTGTTTTTTCTCCTTGTTAGATTTTTTGTTTGCTTTATTTTTAAGATCCCGTATGTGGGAAGAGTCTCACTGAAGAAGAAAATGAGTAACACTTGGTCAGTCTGTTTACTATACAAACGCACTCACACAATTCATTTATTTAGCGCCTACTATGGGTCTTTTTTTTACGGTGGGTTAGGTGGAAACCCTGGTGGTGTAGTGGTTAAGTGCTATGGCTGCTAACCAAAAGGTCGGCTGTTTGAATCCGCCAGGCGCTCCTTGGGAACTCTACAAGGCAGTTCTACTCTGTCTTATAGGGTCGCTGTATGTTGGAATCAACTCCACAGCAGTGGGTTGGGTTTAGTTTGGTGTATAGGTTAGGTGAAACCCTGGTGGTGTAGTGGTTAAGAGCTATGGCTAGGAGCCAAAAGGTCCGCAGTTTGAATCCACTAGGAGCTCCTTGGAAATCATATGGGGCAGTTCTACTCTGTCCTACAGGGTCACTATGAGTCAGAATAGACTCCATGACAATGGGTTTTTTTTTTTTTTTTTTGGTACGGGTCAGGTGGCAAGGATGCAAAGTTGAAGAATGCACAAAACCATCCGGCCATCCAGAAGTTCACAGTGTGGTGGGGGAGAGAGACATGAAAATAGATAAATTACTGGGCCTTCTGATGAGTGACATAACACAGGTGTCTCTCTCTCTCACACACACACACACACTTGCACACACATGCACACACACGTACACACAAGTGCGTGCATGCACGTTGCTCCCCAAATAGAGCTGCTCTTAATTGTTTTCTCCCCAGGACACGCCCCCCTTTTGCATTTGCATATATCCTGACTTTTTTTTTAACTGAGTTCAAACTCACTTAACATGAGATCACCTATTTTAAAGTGAACAATTCCGTGGCACTTAGTACAGTCACAGTGTGGTGTACCACCACCTCTATTTAGTTGCAAAACATTTTCATCACCCCAAAATATAACCCCCTAACCTTTAAGCGAACGGAGCCCTGGTGGAGCAATGGTTAAGCACTCAGCTGCTAACTGAAAGATCAGGGGTTGGAACCCACCATAAAGATTACAGCCTAGGAAACCCTATGGGGTAGTTCTACTCTGTCATATAGGGTCACTATGTGTCAGAATCCACTGTTGTTGTGTGATGGCACACAACACACATTAACCAGTTCCTCCCCCTCTTCCAGCCCCTGGCAACCACTAATCTGCTTCCTGTCTCTATTCTTAATATTCCATACAAGCAGAATCATATAAAACGTGACCTCGTGTTTGGTGCCTTTCACTGGAGGTTCATCCTGTTGTAGCATGTATTAGCACTTTATTCCTTTTTTTATGCCTGATTATTCCATTGTATTTATGAACCAAAAACCAAACCCATTGCTGTCGAGTCAATTCTGACTCATAGCAACCCTGTAGGACAGAGTAGAACTGCCCCCTAGTTTCCTCATAATGATCCTGTAGGACAGAGTAGAACTGCTGCACAGTTTCCAAGGAGCACTTGGTGGATTCAAACTGCTGACCTTTTGGTTAGCAGACACAGCTCTTAACCAGGGTTTCCATTTATGCACAGACCACCATTTTTAATCCATTCATTCCTTGATGGATATTTGAGTTGTTTCCACCTTTTGGTTATTGTGAATATAGTACCACAAAATTTGTGTACATGTGTTTGTTTGAGTGCCAGTTTTAAATTCTTTTAGGTATACTAGGAGTGGAATTGCTGGATCATATGGTAATTCTTAGGTTGGAATCCCTGGTGGCGTAGTGGTTAAGTGCTACAGCTACTAACCAAGAGGTCGGCAATTCAAATCCACCAAGCACTCCTCGGAAACTCTACGGGCAGTTCTACTCTGTTTTATAGGGTTGCTATGAGTCGGAAATGACTTGACGGCACTGGGTTTGGTTTTTTTGGTTTATGGTAATTCTGGAAACGCTGGTGGCATAGTGATTAAGTACTATGGCTGCTAACCAAAAGGAGTGCAGTTTGAATCCACCAGGTGCTCCTTGGAAACTCCATGGGGCAGTTCTACTAAGTCCTATAGGATCATTATGAAGAAACTATAGGACAAAAAGAATTAGTTGATATTCAACCATTGCAAGAGGTGGCATATGATCAGGAACTGATGGTACTGAAGGAAGAAGTCCAAGCTGCTCTGAAGGCATTGGCGAAAAACAAGGCTCCAGGAATTGATGGAATATCAACTGAGATGTTTCAACAAACAGATGCAGCACTGGAGGTGCTCACTCGTCTATGCCAAGAAATATGGAAGACAGCTTCCTGGCCAACTGACTGGAAGACATCCATATTTACGCCTATTCCCAAGACAGGTGATCCAACTGAATGTGGAAATTATAGAACAGTATCATTAATATCACATGCAAACAAAATTTTGCTGAAGATCATTCAAAAACGGCTGCAGCAGTATATCGACAGGGAACTACCAGAAATTCAGGCCAGTTTCAGAAGAGGACGTGGAACCAGGGATATCATTGCTGATGTCAGATGGATCCTGGCTGAAAGCAGAGAATACCAGAAGGATGTTTACCTGTGTTTTATTGATTATGCAAAGGCATTCGACTTTGTGGATCATAACAAACTATGGATAACACTGCTAAGAATGGGAATTCCAGAACACATAATTGTGCTCGTGAGGAATCTTTAAATAGATCAAGGGGCAGTTGTTCAGACAGAACAAGGGGATACTGATTGGTTTAAAGTCAGGAAAGGTGTGCGTCAGGGTTGTATTCTTTCACCATACCTGTTTAATCTGTATGCTGAACAAATAATACGAGAAGCTGGACTATATGAAGAAGAACGGGGCATCAGGATTGGAGGAAGACTCATTAACAACCTGAGCTATGCAGATGACACAACCTTGCTTGCTGAAGGTGAAGAGGACTTGAAGCACTTACTAATGAATATCAAAGACCACAGCCTTCAGTATGGATTACACCTCAACATAAAGAAAACAAAAGTCCTCACAACTGGACCAATGAGCAACATCATGATAAACAGAGAAAAGACTGAAGTTGTCAAGGATTTCATTTTACTTGGATCCACAATCAACAGCCATGGAAGCAGGAGTCAAGAAATTAAAAGACGCATTGCATTGGGCAAACCTGCTGCAAAGGACCTCTTCGAAGCGTTGAAGAGCAAAGATGTCACCCTGAAGACAAAGGTGCGCCTGAACCAGGCCATGGTATTTTCAATCACATCATATGCATGTGACAGCTGAACAATGAATAAGGAAGACCAAAGAAGAGTTGACGCCTTTGAATTGTGGTGTCGGCGAAGAATATTGAATATGCCATGGACTGCCAAAAGAACGAACAAACCTGTCTTGGAATAAGTACAACCAGAATGCTCCTTAGAGGCAAGGATGGCGAGACAGCGTCTTACATGCTTTGGACATGTTGTCGGGAGGGATCAGTCCCTGGAGAAGGACATCATGCTTGGCAGAGTACAGGGTCAGTGGAAAAAGGAAGACCCTCAACGAGGTGGATTGACACAGTGGCTGCAACAATGAGCTCAAGCATAACAACGATTGTACGGATGGCGCAGGACTGGGCAGTGTTTCGTTCTGTTGTGCATAGGGTCGCTATGAGTCGGAAGTGACTCGATGGTACCTAACAACAACAATAACAACGGGGCAGTTCTACTCTGTCCTGCAGGGTTGCTATGGGTCAAAATTGACTTGACAGCAACAGGTTTGGTTTTGGGTTTTTTTGTGTGATAATTCTATGCTTAACTTTTGAAGAATCGCCAAACTGTTTTCCACAGTGGCTGAACCATGATCCTCCCGTTCTGTAGTTTGGGTGATCCTCCTTAACCAAAGAACTTCAAAGAGCTGACTCTTGGTTTACAAATACCCCAAGCAGCTCTCGGTGCTTTGGTTGGCCAAGTGGGCCAGGACTTGTGCTATGAGACTAAGGTCAGTGTTTCAATCCCCATACTGACTAGTTAGCTGAACAGAGTGAACAATTATGTCCGCTGCCATATCCTCCACCATCTAATGCTGTCCTGCCCTTTAGCAAAAGCTTGCTTGTGGTCACAGGGGGATGGGCAAGTGTGTGTTTCTGTGGGTCCACATAAAAGAAGAAGAAGAAAATCTAGCATCCAAGGCCTTTTTAAGACAGAATGGAACTAACCCGGTATTAGATGTGTTCATACTTCCAATCCTAGTTCCACCTAATTTCTGTGAGTTCCTTGGGCAAATGGCTTAGCAACACAATTCCGCACCCCCCCGCCAGCCTCAGTTTTCTCATCACTAAAATGGGAATAATACTCCTTACTACAAAGAGATAATAACTAATAAGAAAGAACTTTGCACAGAGGAGGCTTCCCATAAATGCCTTGAATCTGAAGAGTGGGCAGCCTCACCCTACACATGCGCCAGGTTCAGGTTCAGGAATTGGCCTCTGCCATGGGCTCTTAGTGACTCTCACAAGGTTGACTGAACAGGAATGGTGGTGCCCTGTAGCCCACTGAGTTGCACTGGCGGTTTTAAACTGTTCTCCTTGCATGGAATGAAGCTCGCTATGGTAACAAGGCCTGGTGGCTGGAATCCAGGGCCCCAGGGAAAAATGCAAACGCTGTGCCCTGGGAGACAGGAACTGGGTGGATTTTATCAACTTGGAGGTTACCTCAGTTTTCCTGTGAAGCGGAAGTGGGTAAACTGAGGCACAGGCCCTGACCTGAACACTCCTACTCCAAGTAGGAGGAGAAAGGGGGGAAGCCCGATAGATGCCTTCTAGGTGTCTCCTGGTCTCTTCTCTCTCGGCCCAACGTTCAGCCCTATCAGCGAGAAGTTTAGGACCTGGCTAAGGTCTGCTCGCGGGCTCCCTGGCCCACTCTGGGGAAGAGGCCTTCCCTTCTCGCTCCTTCAAGGGGTGGGCAGCGCAGGCTGGGGGAAGGCGGAGAGTGAGAGGCACACGGGGCACTCGCTCAGGTCCCCGTTGGTCTTCCGTCGCCGCAAGGAAACGGGAAAGCAAGCACTCCACTTCGCAGCTCACGCAAGCTACTCCCCTCCCCCCAGCGCGGTACTGGGTCTCTCCGGGATCCTTTTCCCGAGCACCCCTCTTCCCCAGCACCCACCCTAACCCTAGCAAGACGCGGGCACCCGTTCGCCCAGGCGGGGGCTGCCCCACCGTTCCAGAGAGGGGACCGAGAGCCGGCCTTGGGCCCGGAACCCCCTAGCCCTTGCCAGGGGCGCCATCCCGGCGGACTCCTGGTGGCCGCCCAAAGCCCCCGCCTCCTGGGGGGGTGTGTCCCCGAACTGGGGGGCGCGGGAGGCTGATAGTGGCAGCAGCCCTCGGGCTAGGCCCCCTCCCGAGCGGGAGGCGAATGGTAGGCTCCAAGAAAGAGTGCGGGGCTGTGCGCCACGGCGCGCGCTGTCCTCCAGCGAGCAGCTCTCTTCGCCGGGGTCTCGGTGATCGCTGCTCCTCCTCCTGCTCCTTCTCCTCCTCTTTCTCCTCCTCCTCCTCCTCCCCCAGCTGCTTTTGCTACCGCCGCGGCTCCGGCTGGAGGCGCCGCTGTCATTCCTGCGCGAGAGGAACCGGCGCTGCCGGTGCCTGGGGGTCGGGGCGGGGGGACGGGGCCGCGGGAGACCCAACAGGTAGAGCCGGGGAGCCCGGCCGCGCGCCCCCCGCGCGTCATGCAGCTCTTTGTCACCTCTCTCGCCCCCAGGCCAAAATCCTGAGCATGATGGAAGACAATAAGCAGCTCGCGCTCCGCATCGATGGGGCGGTCCAGTCGGCCAGCCAGGAGGTGACCAACCTGCGAGCTGAACTCACGGCCACCAACCGGAGACTGGCGGAATTGAGCGGCGGCGGCGGCCCCGGGCCGGGCCCGGGCTCAGCGGCCAGCGCCTCGGCGGCGGCGGACTCGGCAGCGGTGAACATGGAGAACCACCAGCTCGGCGCGCAAGGTAGGGACCGCCCGGCTGAGGCAAGGCGGGAGAGAAGGACCCGGCCCAGAGGTGGCCGGGGACTCGCCCCCAGCCCCCACCCCCACGCCCGGGGCGAAATCGCTTTGCATTGTGGCTTGTAACCCTTTCGGCCCGGCCCGGCGGTGGCCACCGCTGTGCCTCTGCTGGGAGTTGCAGGCGGCTGTCATTAAAGCAAACCCGGGAGGAGTGTGCACCGGTTCACACGGCCACACCGACCCGGGCCGGCGTGAGCTAGGCGCAGCCGGCGGGTCCCTTCGGCAGCAGAAAGTGCCCTTTAGATGGCACACAGCCCCCAGCTCAGTGGGCAAACTTTTCATGCCTGGGCCCTGGTCCCCACCCTCGGCAGGGGTGAATGGCACAGCTCTCCCCCAGTTTCCAAGGTTCCTTCTTGATCATCTTGGTTTGGGATGACTCTTCCCCCGAGAGCTCGGGCTCTGCTGCCGGATTTGGGGCAGAGGCTCGGGCTGGTTTGCACTTTTCTCCGCGGATGCCAAGTCCCTTGTCTCGATGGCATCTGGACTTTATTTTCTCCCCGTTTGCGATCGTGCAGGCGGTGGAATATATGGATGCAATCGTGGATGCTCTGCTCAGCAGGGAGTTTACATTTCCAGCAAATATAAACACTGAGCATACTTTCCAGGGGGAAATCTTAGACCTCAAAGGCTAAGTAATGGGCTTCTGGTGGAATGAAAGCTTCCATGGTGGGTTGCTGGGAGCCCCTGCGTGAAGGTGCTCTGCAGTTTAGAGGGGAGAGGAAAAGACAAACAGCTGGTTTGTGTTGACATGGACAGTGGTGAAGCCACTGAACCCGCCTGCAAGGATTAAAGGTGGAGGCGGCCCTCCTATGTCCTGTTTGGTTTCTATGACTTGAAAAGTCAAAGGGTGAGCAGACTTTTCAGAATTTTTCCCCCAATTGCCCCTTAAGAAATGGCATCGCTGGTTGTTAATATCATTTGCATTGTAAACTGCTGAAATCCAGAGCACAGCAGCAATGAATATCCACTCCCTGGGGGTCATTTGTATAAATATGTCACTTGATGAAGTATGAGGTCTCAGTTGCTCAGTGGCTCAAAATGATTTTCTGGTTTTGATGTTATTTCAAGAGCTTCTTCAAAGTGTTGAGAAAGAGGGACTCTGTTTTCATATTACTGCGGGCTCTCCATCAGTGTGTTTCCTCATTTATCTTCCCGGGGAAGGTGTGCTTGTCTGATCTGAGATGATAAACCTGAACATTCCCAGTTTTAGGTTGGATTGTGTGTCCCATTTGAACTTGGTACTTCAGGAGTCTGTTAAAAGTGTTGGGAATCGGCGAAGTCATTTGGTACTGAGGTAGCCATGACGTAATGGTGGACAGGTGTATGTTTGATGCACAGTTGTCCTGGTTAGCATCTGATTATCTTGTCATTTTTCCCTTGCTATTTTTTTTTATGTCATTGGGTGTGAAAGGCTGTCCTGGGTACCTGGGCAAAAAAACCAAGGGGCAGGTAGACTGCAAGGTAATACATTACCTGTTACTGGCAAGGAGTCTTCTAACTTGAAGGAAATAGCTCAGAACTGGCATTTTGCTAAGAATCAAGCCATGGGAAAGGGGACTGAACAATGCTGGTGTATTTCCCACCAGCCTGCCCCTTCCCTTAACCAGGGAAAAGCCAAGTGGCTTTTATCAGAGTCCTGGGTCTGGCTGCAGACTGAGCATACTAAGGAGAACAGTATGGCAATGATATATACACTCAACTTGGAGATTAAGGTACTGGGTAATGGTTAAATGGTTGCAATGGAGCAACAGGGGGCTGTTGCCTTTTTCTTTTTTCCAACAAAACTGCACAATACTGTGGAAATGGGAATGGCTTTTGGCTCTCCTGAGGAGCTCTGGTGGCACAGTGGTTGAGAGCTCAAGCTGCTAGCCAAAAGGTCAGCAGTTGGAATCCACCAGCCGCTCCTTGGAAACCCCATGGGGCAGCTCTGCTCTGTCCTGTAGGGTTGCTATGAGTCAGAATCAACTGGACAGCACTGAGTTTTTTTTTTTTTTTTGGATATCCCTAAGCACCACACAGAACTAGCAGCTCCATTGCACTCTTAGGAGCCTGCCTTGCATGTCAGTAGCCATCTGAGGGTGGTGGGAGGAAGAATGGTCTTGATTTTTTTCTTTGTGCCTTTGGGATTTTTACAATCAGAAAATAAACTGTTAAATGCTTTAACTCAACTTTGTTGTCTTATGCATCCCCCTTAATTGATGTAAATTTAAACTGATGTGATGGTTGAAAAGAAAACAAGTGCCCCATAGAAATCCAGCCTGGCCTCACATATTTACAGCAATGGGGCCTCAGCCTAGTATTTTGCATTATTTAGCCTCTGTGGGGTTTATTGTCTTTTTTTTTTTTTTTGTATTTTTCCTCTCATGGCCTATGGCAGCATTCTGCTCGAATCAAAACTATCTGCAAAAGTGGTCTGGTGGTTTCTTCCAATATTGCTTTCATTTTCCTAAAGGACTGGTGAAGGGTTCTTTCAAGTTCATTTGAAAGTGTGGTTGATTGGTTTCCTTGTGCTCCTTCATAATATATCTCGGGGTGGGGGGGGTGGGGGCTTTCAAATGCTCAGCCTCTGTAAGACCCTGCCTGTCCTTCCAAGTTAGTCTGCTGTTTTAATT
The DNA here is from genome assembly GCF_030014295.1 of Loxodonta africana. NCBI lineage: Eukaryota > Metazoa > Chordata > Mammalia > Proboscidea > Elephantidae > Loxodonta > Loxodonta africana. Next base: position 49,268,313 of record NC_087344.1, read on the forward strand.
TTGACTGTGTTGGTGTGATTCCCACAGGCCCACCCCCTTAAAGCGTCTAGTGCTATTGAGTTATCACTTTCAAATCAAGGTTTTGAATGAAATGGGAATCTTTCAAAATGTAACCGTCTAAGTCATATTTTAACTAAAGGGCATTGCTCACATATTAAGTGCATGTCAATATTCCTTTAATGATATTAGCACAAATGGTTACAACGAAGTGTCACCTTTTGCTCCCCCTGCCAAGAGAGACTTAGATCCCGGTTACAAATTTTTCTGTATAAAAAAAATTTGTTTGTTTTAAATGAATTCAGCAAGCTTACCAATCCGCCACTGGATGTTTTATTCCAGCGATGATATCCAGCAGTAGGTAGGCTTATGCTACCTTTTGATGAAGAAAAACTTGGGTTTTCTTAGAGGGTTAATGCAGTGTGTCATTTAAACAAAATATTAGCTTGGTTGGTACCCTCTGTGAGCTGGCATGGTTGCTATGTAACTGAGTCTAGAAAGTGAACTGCTGAAAATCTGGGCTTTCGGCGCTTTGCAAGATCTCTTTCGGAATCTGTGTTGAAAGAACACTTGGCAGCTAGCCCATCTTCTCTCTCCCTGCTGCAAGTGAGTTGGATAATCCGTAATGAGGATGCTGGCATACAGTGCCGAGGGCACCCATGCGGGTGGCACATTTCGCAACTCCGGAGGCTTCCTCTGGGCTTGGCGGGGTCAAAACCACCTCTGACAGGTGGGCAGAAGGAGGCTTGGAAAGAACAGAGCCAAGCATTTGTTCTACTCCGTGGTGGTGTTGGTAGCCAGAGAACCCACTTGTTTAAAGTAACATATCTAAGCTGTTTTCCTCGGTGTAACATCTCTGGGAAAACGTGTTTAAAAATGCTCGCCGTTGTTTGAGGGGAAAATATAGCAGTTTGTTTCTCTGAAACTGTTTTATCTGATGAATGACTAATATTAGATTCAATTAGTTGCTTTGCTCTGCGTAAAATAAAACAATTAAGCTCCATTGTACCCAATTCAAATAGGTATTGAGTATATATAATGTAAAATACTTCTGCCCGGTAGGTTGTATGCGTACTTCCATTAGCTTGTTGTTGTTGTTGTTGGTTTTAAAGGAAATAATTGTATTTGTATGTTTATGCAAGTGGCAGTGCTGATAGCATCTTTCATTGGATTTTAAAAACTTATCGCATTTGTTAGAATGGGGATGGGAGGAAAGGGTCATTTTCCTATACCTTTTTAACTTTTCATAAATAAATGCAAGATTTGATTTTTTATCTTTTCCTTCCCAGGCGTTAAAATAGGTTGTTACTTAAGGGCTGACTGCTCTTATCTCCCATTGCTGCAACACCGGCAGATCTTCAGTGAAGTATAAATTACCTTGGAGTGAATTGAATGTGTGAGCAATCTGTAGAGATGCTAGGCACTGTTGCTTTGCAAAATCAGTCCTGTCTTTTGGCATCCCCTTCCCAATTTATCTTGCCTCTGCTCCTGTTTCCCTAAGTAGACTTTTATCTTTTTTGAGAAAGAGGATTTTCAAATGGCCGAGAGGGGTGGACAAACGTGACTGAATCTCTGGGGCCTTCTGTTGGGTTGCCCTCCCCTAAGTTACCAGGCTCGTCAAGTAGCATGCCTTGGTTTTCCAGCCTTCTCCACGGGCTGAAAAAGACATTTGTGTCTTCCTAATCTGGTAGGCTGTCAGAAGGTGGGGTTTCAAAGTTCTCCTTAAAATCACCACGCGTAGTCTCAAAGAGATTATTTACAGATCACTACAGCATGGTTGAAATTAGTTATTGATTGGCTATTATTTACTGTCCTTCAGTTGTCTTTGGAAAATGCCATTGGAGGACCCCATAAGTCAAGTTTCTGGTTCTGATTCATTTCATGCTGCCAGCGTTTCATGATTTACTGAGGTTTTTCAAAACTCTTTTGATGTTAACCAAAAGTCTAAGCTGGTCTGATTTTTGTAATAGGAGGCTGGTCGCATATCCTTCCAGTGTACAGTGAGGTACACTGTTCTCTTCCTTTACCCACCCTACCCCCCACCGACTCCCCAAGACTGTTGGCACTTTTTAGGAATCCTGTAGGTTATAATTTGTGACTTCCTGGCTGCCAGGGAGCTTGTAGCAGATGGGCTTGGCAGGTGGGATGTGCTCACTGGAACTCTGCCTGCTCCCCATGCAAGTCATATGGGACCCAGAAGGTCAGGCTTGGGTTTTGGCCACATTCATTGCTATATATATATATATTTTTTTTTTTTCATTCCTGGGTTCTGTATGTCTAAGAAAAGTGAAATCAACATGAATTCCTCAGTTCTTTTCAGACCTTTTCCAGGAACGGTTTTCATGAACATTAGTCTTTGGCTTCTTGCCCCTCCCCCACTCCCCACCATACATCACACAAGAATAGAACTCATTCTGCCTGCTGAGACCAGGAAATGGATTTTTAAGTGATCTTGTAAATGAAAATTAGTCTGAACTGTTTGGGCTGCATTTAGGGCAACTAAAACATGGGATGACGGAGAGTGCCATCGTAATGTCTTAGTGCTTGGAAATGAAGGCAAAGCAGGCTCAGGCAAAATCACGTAGTTAGGAAAAGAAGCCAATGAAAAGACCATCCGATGTGGCACCTGATGGCAGATTGTACCTGACGATCCATAGCATCCAAGAGTCCTGCTGTCCCATGTCACCATCTTCAGATCATCTGCCAGGCCATCTTGACTATGAGGAAGCTGTAAGAAGACCAGGAACAGGAGTGTCTTCTTCCTCTCCATGTGGTTGAACAAGACCAGGACATTCTTGCTTGTTTCATGTAACCTCAGACCTAAGTGGTGGAACCCAGTGGTGAAGCTCTGTGGGCATCCCTGCTTCCCCCTTGGAATGCTAAGCTCTTCGAAATACGAAAGAAGCTGAATATAGCTTTAATGAGTTTGGCGAGTACAACTGTTGGAGCAGGTGGCTTGTGCGTGATGGGAAACCATTGGTTCTCAATTTGTTCTAGTGTCTTTGTTGACTTGGCTGTGCCACACCTCTGGGTCAGGCTTCTGAAAGGCCCCTGTCCACTTTGCTTTCTGTTGAATTGAGATCCTAGCACGAGAGCTTGGACCGAACTTGTAACAGGCATTCCACAGGCAAAGTGGCCGCTAAGGTCTCTGTTCTCCCCTTCTGCTGGGCAGTCAGTCTGAGAGGATGGAGAGAAGTTGGGGAGGAGACACCCACCCAGCCCCCAGCCCTCTTACCTGCTTCTATCCCAGTAGGTGCTGTGGTACCTTTGTGGGTATGCAAAAGCCTTCCATTCCCAACATTGTCTTAGCTCTGTGGATTGTGTGAAGTAATGGGAATCGTTAAGAGCGAAGTACCCTTTAAAGGAGGTGGCTCTAGAGCAAATATTTTATACTCACCTTTTGACACTTCATTGTGGTTCTCAGAGCTCACCTGGTTCCATGCAGTTTTCTTCTTTTGGATGATGGTGAATAGGTTAATGCAGGACTAAATGAGAACTCATTTCAATGCCTTCGTCAAACTTTTTGTATAAATAATGATGATGGTGATGATGAGAATAACTGACATTGACTAAGCATTTACAACATGTCAACTGTTGTGCCCAGTGCTTAACAGGCATGATTGAGACCTGAGCCTGATGAGGCGCCAACTGTTATCCACCTTTTTCAAAAGTGGAAACTGGGACTTGGGTTAAATCGTTTGCCTACAAAGACACCATAGTAATGACTACAGTGATGATGCTGATAATAGCAGGTACGGACATGATATTTACTCTGAGCCAGGAACTGTTCTAAGTGTTTTTCTGTATTAATGCATTTAATTAATACTTCAGTCTTCATAATGACTTATGAGGCAGGTATCCTTATTGTACCCATTTTGCTTATGAGAAAACTGAAGCACAGATGATAGTCTACTTGCCAAAGGTCATACAGCCATCAAGTTACCAGGTCAGGCTTCAAAACCAGGTGGTCTGGCTCCAGAGCCCCTGCTCTTACCCATTCCACTTTGAGATCAAGGGGCACTCAACTGGCTTGCGACCAAGCCAGGAATTCAAACCCAGGTCTCTCTATTTAAACCCATGCGGACTTCCCTCTCTTGCCTCCTCAATCAGAAATACCCTTTCGTCTGTTCCATTAGGAAGCCTGAGGGAGCTGTAGGCTTGTGTTCATTTCTGATTCATGTTTCCCTTGACTGGTGGTAGTTTTAGGTCCTGACAGTAAACTCTTATGGTTAAGAGTTAGAGAAGCAGAAATGCCTCTCTCTTAGGTGTGGGATCAGCTGACAGGGAGGGGTTTGGATCTGTTTGCAAGGTTAACAACCAAGGGGTCACCTGTCACCACTGAAAGGAACCATTTTGAACCTAGACTTAAAGTTTTCCTATTTCTTGGACTGGTTAAGAGCTCAACTGCTAACCAAAAGGTTAGTAGTTTGAATCCACCAGCTGCTCCTTAGAAACCCCATGGGGCAGTTCTACTCAGTCCTATAGGGTTGCTATGAGTTGGAATCAACTTGACGGCAATGGGTTTGGTCAACAGGTTTTGGGTTAGGGGCCTGGAGGCTACTTTCTCTCTCCTAGGAAGGATGACAAGCAAGCAGAGCTGGAATCTTGTGGTCCCCTTATTCTCCATCCAATCCTTGTCCTTCCCTTTTCCTAGGTTCTCTCCCTGTGGTCTCAAGAGCCTACAGTGCCCAAGACCATGCTCAACAAAGGCTCTGTTGACTACTTACAGATTCCTTTACACCAGTTTTCAACCTTGGTACTGTTGACACTTGGGAGGCTGTAGCTGTGCATTGTAGGAGGTTTAGCAACATCCTTGGCCTCTACCCACTGGATGCCATTAGGACCCCCCAGTTGTGACAAGCAAAAAAATATCTTCAGAAGCTAATAAATGTCCCCTGGGGGGCAAAATCACCCCTAGCTGAGAAATGTGGTTTATACTACAGCATTAGGGGAGACCTCAGTTGTGAGTCCTTCTACGGTGTCAGCTCCATGAGGACAGGGCATTTTGACTGTTTTATTTTCTGCTCTATCCCCAGCTCCTAGGACTGTGCCTGGCACATAGCAAGAATTCGGTAAATGCTTGCCGAATGAAAGGATGAATGAAAAATTGAGTACTAAATTGCAAAGTGAGCAGGATTTGATCTACTTATGTTATAAATGATATCATGAGGCTCATTGATTTAATAATGTTTAAAAAAGTTGCTGTCAAGTCGACTTTGACTCATGGTGACCTCATGTGTATCAGAGTAGAATTGTGTTCCTTAGGGTTACCAATGGCTGATTTTTTTTAGAAGTAGATCACCAGGCCTTTCTTTCAAGGTACCTCTGTACTGTAACCTCCAACCTTTTGATTAGCAGCTGAGTGCCTTAATCATTTGTACCACCCAGAGACTTCAATTTAATGATAAACCAAACCCACTGCTGTCGAGTCAATTCCAATGTATCGCAACCCTATAGGACAAAGTTGAACTGCCCCATAGGGTTTCTGATGCTGTAAATCTTTATGGAAACAGACTGCTTAACCTTTCTGCCATGGAGCAGCTGGCAAGTTCAAGCCACTGACCTTTCAGTTAGCAGTCGAGTGCTTTAACCATTGTGCCACCAGGGCTCCTGATGTAATGATAAATCCAAACCAAACCTGTTGCCATCATGTCAATTCTAACTCATAGTTGACCCTATAGGACAGAGTAGAACTGCCTCATAGGGTTTCTAAGGAGCTACTGGTGGATTTGAACTGCCGACCTTTTGGTTAGCAGCCTAGCTCTTAACCACCTTGCCGCCAGGGCTCCCATTTAATATTTAATGATAGATGACTTTAATTCAGTGCTTATTTACCATATGCTAAGCACTGTTCAAAACCTTTTATCTGTGTTACCTCAGTTAATCCTTTAAACTACCTTACGAGGTAAGTAGTATTTTTGTCATCTTACAGATCAGGAAACGGAGGCACAGAAAGATTATGTGACTTGCCGGGGTCACGGAGCTAACAAATGGCAGAGCCAGGATACAAACACAGGTAAAGGTGAGACCAGAGGCCGCCCACCATCTTAACCAGGATGCCATACAGCTTTGCATAGCATTTCCCATGGCTGACCCAGAAATCCTTTTGGCTCTGAACTTGGCATTGTGGCGGTTGTAATTAGGATCTGTGTGCCAGACACTAACCTCAGTTATTCTAAATCCTCAGAGCTCCACTGCAAGAAGCATGCTCTGTCCCTGCCAGAGACTCTGTAACCAGGGAGGACTCGTGCTGGCCAGAGGTAAGAGGGCAGCTGTGGACGTGTGGGAATCTCTCCTCCCTCTGCCTCATTGCTGGGCTTTGGCTAACGAGAGCTGTAGAGAGGACTTGACCTTCCCTCCTGTTATGGATGGAATTGTACCCCTGCTGCCCCCTCCACCTCGCCGTACCTATGAACACTACTTGGTTTGGGAATAGGATTTTTGACTTGGAGCAGGGTGGGTCCTAATCCAGTTTGAGTGGTATCCTTACAAAAAGAAGAGAGATACAAGAAGTCAGAGGGAAGATGGCTGTGTGCTGAAAATCTCTGCTGCAGCTGCCAGCCAAGGAGCGCCTGGGGCTACCAGAAATTGAGAGAGACAAGAAAGATTCTGCCTCTGGAGACTTTGGAGAGCACATGGCCCTGCTGACACCCTGAATTTGCACTGCTAGCCTCCAGAACTGTGAGACAATACATTTCTGTTCTCATAAGCCACCCAGTTTGTGGCATTTCGTTACAGCAAATTTTGTTTCAGCAACCCCTGAGAAAAATACACCTCCTATCTGGAGCCCTGGTGGCGCAGTGGTTAAGAGCTCGGCTGCTAACCAATGGGCCGGCAGTTCAAATCCACCAGCCGCTCCTCGGAAACCCTATGAGGCAGTTCTACTGTGTCCCACAGGGTTGCTACGTGTTGGAATTGACTCGACGGCAACGGGTTTATCTGGGAAAGGGCATGCGCACCCTGAGGTAGGGGTTTGACTCATTCTTACATAAAGAGATGTTCCAGGATTGGAAATGAGGAGCTGGAGAGATTTTTGAGATCATCCAAGATTCTAGTAGTAACAATAGCTGATGTTTGTTGAGCTTTTACTCCGTTCCAGGCCTTGTGCAATATGCTTAAGGAACACCTTCTCATCTTGCTTTTCTATCTCCGTGAGTTAGGTATTGTTACCACATCTTTCTGCAGATAAAGGAATTGACGCTTTGGGAGGTTAAGTAAGTTTTCCAAGCTCTAGAAAGTGGTCACCTGGGAGGTAGAAGAGCAGGAGGTTGGAACACAGGTTTGCCTGACTCTGGAGCCTGCTCATGTCACTGGGACAAGGATACCGAGATGACAAAGCTGTTATTGTTGTTAGGTGCTCTGTAGAGGCAGTTCCAACTCATAGCGCCCCTGTTACAACAGAACAAAATGCTGCCTGGTCCTGTGCCATCCTCACAGTCTTTGCTGTTTGAGCCCATTGTTGCAGCTGCTGGGTCAATCCATCTAACTGAGCGTCTTCTTTTTCACTGACTCTCTACACAGCAAGGCAGCTCAAAGATAATGCCAGTGGGATCATTTGGCCTTTGTGCTTACACATCTGCCTGCCTATTCTTCCTCTTCTTTCTTCTCCCTCTTTTCTCTGTCTCTATCGTGAGACACTGGGCACATAGGATCAGGGATCACATATTTAATAAGATATGGATGAAATATCTAGGAGCTCCCAGTCAGGTAGGTGCCACTGACGTGGAAACATAATTATTTAAAATCAAGGTCTAGACAGGTGTCAAGGAGCCCTCATGGTACAGCAGTTAAGTACTTGGCTCCCAACCAAAATGTTGGTGGTTTAAACCCACCTAGCAGCTCCGTGGCAGAAAGACCTGATGATCAGCTTCGGTAAAGATTACAACCTAGAAAATTTTATGGGGCAGTTCTACTCTGTCACATGGGGTTGCTATGAGTCAAAAATTGACTCATACAACAACAAGACAGGTATAATGGGAAAGTAGACAATGAAGTGACAGCCATAGAAGCCCTCGCAGATGTACATGACAGTGGCCATGTGCACTAAAAGCTTTCTGGAAAATGTATTGATTTAGACACTAAAGGTTAAAACTGGCCACAATAGATTATGAAAAAGAACAACTTTTTGGATGGGTTAGTATTGGGCACTATAGAGAAAGGCTGCTAGCCAGAACTGTCTTCCCAGAGAAGGATCATTTCTTAAAGGAGAAGAAAGATGAGGATGATCCAAAGTTTAGATCTTGAATAATAGCTTTTTTTTCCTCTTCCAAAGAGAACAAGACAAGATGTGAATTTCAGTGTGATCAGAGCCTTGCATCTTTTAAAATAAGCTCACTCCTCGTATTAACTTCCTGGCCAAGACTGGGGCTTCTTGACAGCTGCAACAGATGAATTAATTCATTTTCCTTGATTAACTTGAACTTTTTTTTTAACCACCCAACATGGTGTATTTGTTTTAATTCAAAACATGCAACTTGGAACACGGTGGGATTTATGCCACCTTTTCCCCATTCTCGTCATTTGAAACTTAACTCTAACCCTCAACCTAACGAGGTGACTAAACTAGCCTCTAAAGCGTAAGCTTGGTCGAGCATCCCCAATTCACAAAGCCAACGGTAAAAACAAAAACCAAACCTATTGCTGTGGAGTTGATGCCGACTCATGGAGACCCTATGTGTTATAGAGAAACTAATGGTAGGGTGCAACTTTCCCAGGCTTCCACTACATTTATCCGCTCTTCTTCTTTCCTTTGCATTCAGGAGGGCAACAGGGAAGCCCTATAGTCTCACACCACCCAGCTCTTTGTGGTTTACGAAGGCTTTTATAGCCATCATCCTATGGACTCAACAGCTGGCCCATGTGATTGAATTGAGGTAGGCACAGCAGTCTGTTTCTCAAACAAGAAAACTGAGGCACAGAGATTTAAGCTGATTTGTCCAAGACTGCTGAGAGAGACACTGGACCAAGTGTTCCTGCGTTTCTCCCACTGTAAGATGAAGCTGGGCTGCATGATGGGGGAAAGGAGTAGCTTATTGTTAGATGAGGCCTGATTTTGCTTTAGCCGTTCCATCTTAGACATGGGCCACCTTGTTTTGTAAGGTCTGGATGGTGCCATCATCGTCCTGAAACTGTGTCCTCATATTCCAAAACTGCATGTCAAATGAGAGGCTCATGGTGAAAAAGGAATCCATTTTTACAAAATGAATTCCATCATTCCAGTGGGATTTTACAACCGTTTGACTATTCTTCCAATGACCCATCTTCTTAATGGCTAAGCTTAGAGTTTCTCCTTTTCTAGCCTCCCTATCAAGCAGTTGTTGTTGTCAGTTGCCATTGGAGTCAGCCCTATCTTATGGCAACCATGTGTACAACAGAATGAGACATTGCCCAGTCCTGTGCCATCTTCGCGATCATTGGGAGGTTTGAGACCATTGTTGTGGCTACTTGTCAATCCATTTCATTGAGGATTACCCTTGTTTTCAGTGACTCTCTACTAAACGTGATGTCCTTTTCTAGTGATTGGTCTTTCCTGACAACAGGTCCAATGTAAGCAAGCCAAAGTCTTGCCATCTTTGCTTCTAAGGAGCATTCTGCTTGTATTTCTTCCAAGACTGATTTGTTTGTTCTTCTGATAGTCCACAGTATATTCAATATTCTTTGCCAACAGTACAGTTCGAATGCATCAATTCTTCTGTCTTCCTTTTTTGTTGTCCAGCTTTTGCAGTTAGTGATCTGCAAACAAGAGCAGTTTACACTGGGAGAAATCCCTGTTTATTTCAGTAAAGAGAGCTGGTAATGACTCTTTTAGTGAAAAGAATTTTTGGCACCCCTTATCGCCATAATTTAAGATTTTTAAATAAGGGAAGGACACGTGTGTAGAGACCTGTGGTCTTACCAGGTGGATGTATATATTCTGTGGTGTTGGGGAGGGGGCTTAGCTATCACAATAAATCCACCTAATTCCCCTCTTCTCACTATCCCTTCAGGGAGATTCCAGTAGACCTTAGAGTCTCTTTTATCAGAGTGTTTGAGCTTAGTTCTCCACTAGCTGTTGGATGTTTAGGCTAATATTCTCACTTTTGCTGTGGCCATGACTGTCTGCACAGCAGGTGGAGCTCCTGCCACCCCAGGTTCATGCCTAGACTACGGCCTCAGGTCAGTGGACTTCCATCCAGCGACCAAAGGCTGAGAGTGGGTCAGGAACCTTAGGGAAGATCAGAACGGGGCCTTTTAGTGTGCATCTTAGACAAATGTTATTTTTGTTAGTTTGCTATTGAGTTGGCTTCAACTCATGGTGACCCCATGTACAGCAGAACAAAACGTTGCCTGGTCCTGTGCCATCCTGACGATTGCTGGTATGCTTGAGTCCATTGTTGTGACCACTGTATTTTGAGTGCCTCCCAACCTAGGGGGCTCTTCTACCAGCACTATATCAGACAATATTCTGTTGTGATCCATAGAGTTTTTCTTGGCCGATTTTCAGAAGCAGATCACCAGGCCTTTCTTCCTAGTCTGTCTTAGCCTGAAATCTCTGCTGAAACCTGTCACCATTGATGACCCTGCTGGTATTTGAAATACCAGTGGCATAGCTTCCAGCATCATAGCAACATACAAGCCACTACAGTTCGACAAACTGACAGATTGGTGGTAGCTTAGAGGAATAGAAGGAGAATATCAAGCCAGTGGCTGCTACGGTGTGACAGAAGACCACTGGATTAGCTCTCACACCTCACACTGATTTCTGTTTTATTTCTTGCTTCATCTTCCAGTGCAACGAAGAGCGTTCACTTCTGGGCTTCCCATACCTCTGACAGTAAAATAGAAATAATATACATTTGAACTGCATTTTGAAGATCTATTTGTAATACGTTCTAGAAAAGCAGAAAGTACGTTTAAGGATCAACATGTTTTGGTGCTTTCGAGAATTAGCTTTGTATTAGCATGAAACAGCTAAGATTCCCCCCCTCCACCAGTAGGTACTACAGTTGCGTGCGTTGATGGAAGTGCCTCTTGATTCTCCTTGGAGTTCACTTAATACATTTTCTTTGGAAGTTGATGGAGCAATTCAGAGGTAGGCAAAACTTTTTTTTTTTATATATAAAGGAGCAGATAGTAAACATTTTAGGCTAAGTGGGCCATAGAACGTATGTTGCAGCTCCTCAGTTTTGCCATTGCAATGCAAAAGCAGTCATAGACAATAACGAATGGGCAGAGTTGTATTTCAGTAAAACTTTATTTACAAAAACTGGTGGCCTCCTTGGGCTGTAGTTTGCCAACCCCTGTGCTGCTGTTGTTGCTAGCTGCCATTGAGCTGGGGTCATGGTAACTCCATGCACAATGGGATTGGACCACAGGTTTTCATTGGCTGAGTTTTTTTTTTAAGAACAAGATTGCCAGGCCTTTATTCCTAGCCTGTCTTCATCTCTTCACCTGGAAGCTCTGCTGAAACCTGTTCGGTATCATAGCAACACTCAAGCTTCCAATGACAGATGGGCGGTGTCCGTGCATGAGGTGCATTGGCCAGGAATCAAACCCAGGGGTTTCCCGAATGGAAGGCAAGAATTCTACCACTGAACCACGGCTGCCCCCTGGCTCCATAGCTAGTGTGTGAATAAAATACTCGTAGCTCTCTTTCATTCACCTGCTGATACATGTACTTTCAGCGCTTCCATGATGCCCAGGATACGGGAGGAGCTTAATAAATGGTGACTGAATGAGTAAGCTAGTGAATTAGATGTGAGAAATAAAATCACTAGATGACAGCGTTAAAGGAGCAAAAATGAGAGGCTAATTACTAGGGGTGTAAAAAAAAAAAGGGGGTGTAGTAATGATTAATAGATGAAAGAAGGACATTTGTTGGCAGCTCATTGGTTTCGGGGTGAAGTCACTTGTGTTCTTTGCTGGTCTCAAAACAACTGTTGACAAAGAGTCATCAGTTGTGGTGAGATACAGGGTGAGACACTTAGCATCTGAGCCGTCGTTTCCTCTTCTATAAAATGAGGAGGTCTCTTCGTCGTCAAGATCATGTTGCGGATAGATGAGTTGAGGGAGTGATACAGACCTGATTCTGATCCTGGCAAGAGGCTTAAGAGCTGCGTAACCTTGAGCATAGATTTTGCCTTCTCAGCTCTCCACTTCCTCATCTATAACACATGGCTAATAACACTTCCATCACAGGGTGATTGGGATAGCTTAACGCAGGGTTTCTCCACTGCAGCACTATTGACATATTGGCCTAGATCTTTGTTTGCCATGGGGGCTGTCTTGTGCATTGTAGGATGTTTAGCAGTATCCCTGGCCTCTACTCACCAGATAACAGGAGCACCCACAAAGCTGTGAAATCCAAAAAAGTCTCCAGACATTGCCAAACTCTCCTGCGGCAAACCCTGCAACCCAGCCCACTGGTTGAGAACCTCTGGTTTAATGCTGTGCCTGGCACAAAGCTTTGGCAGACTTTGGGAATTCAGTAGATGGAACTTTTCATTATTAATAGTATATTTGTATTATTGAACTCAGAATTCTCTCCACTTTGAATAAAATTCTCTTTATTTTCCCAACCAATTTCTGTCTCCCAAAGGTAAGATTGGGTCTTTGTGTTCCAAAACCCAGGTCTTTCTCCTGACATTTCTGTGTTGCTTAGAGGTCTTGCTTCTGAGAAGAGCCACACTTCCCATGACGTCCTGTTGAACGTGCTTCCCAACCCTTCACATCCACATGCCTTAGCCTTGCATTTGAGGTCATGATCAGAGTCCATGAAAGATTTATATAAGAAATTATCCAGATGTCTTCAACATGAAAGAACAGGGAAGGTTAAGGACTGAAAAGCTGAACTCACAGAAGCTGAACTATAGGAGATTGTCCTCAGAGGAAAAGGTAACGGTTTGTGTCCAAAACTAAAAAAAAAAAAAAAAAAAAAAAACCCATTGCCGTTGAGTCAATTCTGACTCCTATCGACCCTATAGGACAGAGTAGAACTGCCCCATAGGGTTTCCAAGGAGCGACTGGTGGATTCAAACTGTCTTCGACCTTTTGGTTAGCAGCCCATAGCTCACCATAGGTCTTAACCACTGCACCCCCAGGGCCCCGTGTCCCAAATTAGCACCAACAAAATGATCACCTCCCTAGCGAGCACACACACACATTGAACGTTAGCTAAAGGCCAGTTCTCAATGGTTTAAACTTTAGTCAAAATGGTTCTTCTATAACTTCAGTTCATGTGTGGATTTAGGTTTGTGCCATCCATATTCCCGCTGGCACAGTGGTTCTCAGGTTTGAAGTCTACCCTTTTTAATGGTGAAAAACAGAAAGAGAGAAAAAAGGAAAGGAAGAGGGAGTTGGGGAGGGGGGATGAGAATGACTAAATCTGGCCCCTGCACACTACTAGTTGTATTTTTCTATCTGGTCGAGAATATATATAAATGCAGAAGATTCCTATGAATCGAGGAGCCTTGTCAAATGGATGCTGTTTCTACATCCACATACATTTGAGAAATCAGAGTCCATGCATGCAGGAAAAAGACTCGTTCTGTGTGTAGGCAGCCCACTGGGGCCATGTGGATTTTTGGACTTTCTGTACGGCACTGGGTTTTTTTGTTGGGTATGTTACTCTGGCCACCCAGAGTCCCTGTGGCCCACAGGTCAGGAACTGCTGCCACTGAATGGGTCTGAACCTGTGTGCTGTGCCCTGTGCATTGTGGTGCTCAACAATGCCACGTGCATTTAGGTACTTGATAAGGGGCTTGGGAAATTATGGTCATGCCCTGGGCCTTTGAGTTTTCTGCAGATTTTAAGGATGGTGCAAATGTTTAACGTATTTGACTGCTAACCAAAAGGTTGGAGGTTTGAGTCCACCCAGAGGTGCCTTGGAAGAAAGGCCTGGTGAGCTACTTCTGAAAAAATCAGCCATTGGAAACTCTGTGGAGCACAGTCCTCCTCTTGCCATAAGTTGGGGTTGATGGCAACTGCTTTTTCTATTTTTCAAACTCAACTCTGCCTAGCTGTGATGCAATCAGATTACTCTGTCTTGGGCCCTTGGCTTTAAGAAAGCCCCTCCTTTTTTTAGGCAAAAATGTCTGCAGAGTGACCTCCTGGCATGCATATTGGAAAACACCACCTACAATCATAATAACGGGATTGGCCCCAAACTAGATTTCGGCCATTATGATTTGATTGGCCAACTGCCATTGCTAACTAGCGTCATCCTACCCCATCTCCAGCTCCGTCCTAAAATCCCTCAAGCATGTGATCCATCATATCATTTTCTCATTTATGCCAGCACTGGATAATGGCCTAATCTCTCCAGCAGCACTCAGATTTATTAGAGAAAATGGCATTTACAAAATCATTTCACTGTTCCACTGCAAACACCCTAAGCCGGGGTTCGCTTTCTGATTATAAACCTCCCTTTTAACAATGGTTTATTACCTGCAATTAAAATCACCTAGAGGAGCCGAGTAAATGTTTTGTGTTTCTCTTCTTTTGTGTCTGGTTAATGTTTGGCTGGTGAGCCACCTGGACTTAGAACATTAGAGGGAGGCAGGCTTCTGTTCAGAGAAGGCAGACCTTGCTAAGGTTGAGAGCTGCCCACCGGGACGTGGTCATCACAAGGCCAGACAAAGCCTGCATGACCATCTGCCAGACATGCTGGCCAATCAACTCCCATGGTGGGTCTAGATGTTCAAGAGAAAAAAAAATATGGAGAAAGCCCAATGTGGTCTGGTGGGGTGGAATCTTTTCTTCCTTGTGTTTTGCATTCGAGATTGGCTATCAAAGAAAATGAGAAGTTTTGCAGCTACCAGTAACCAGTTGTCATAGAGTTGACAACTCAGACTCATGGTGACCCCATGTGTTACAGAATAGAACTGCACTCCATAGAGTTTTCAAGGTTGTGACCTTTCAGTAGCAGATCACCAGGCCTTTCTTCCAAGGCACCTCTGGGTGGATTTGAACCACCAACCTTACAGCTGGTAGCGGAGCACTTAACCATTTGCACCACCCAGGGACTCCTGTAGCAGCCACAGTATGTCATCATCAGAGAAATGCTGAGAAGCAATAATTACTAGGAAATAGCCTTTCTTGCTTTCACTGTAATGACTTGTTTGAACAAATTAAGATGCCAACACAGGAAAGGTCAGCATCTATAGCATAGGACAGAAATTCTGGAGTCTGTTTCCTGGATGCGAATCTTATATCTTAACAATTCTTAGTTGTGTATACGGACAAATTGTTTTACGAATCTGGGCCTCGGTGTCTTCATAGGGATGATAGGAGTGCTCACCTCCTAGGTTTGTTGTCCAGTAAACAAGAGCATGTGTGTAGTGGGCCTAGCACAGTGCCTGGTACTTGCTAAATGCCTGTAAATGTTGGCCTTTGTCTTTGGTATGGCATTCAAGGCACTAAGGAAGGACATTGAGTTTGTTTATTTGTTCAACTAACATTCATTGAGCATGTTCTGATTGACAAGGCACCATGCCAGGTGCTGAGGACACCATGACAAATAAGGTGTCCACGAACTACTAGAGGCCAGAGGAGGAAAGAACAGCAGCGAGAAGGCCCCAGCGTGGGAATCAATCTAGTCCTGACTGCAGAACCAAGAGAGTAAGAGAAGAACAAAAAGGGAAATTCTAGCCTCCACAGTGGCTTGTGATGCCAAATGCATGTCCAAAGGTATAGGTCACTCTATCCCCTCCCATCCTGTGACTTGTAGGAGGTGTCCCAGCTGCTTAGGAGCTGGGACATTGGGCCAATCAAAATGAGAGCACTGGGCAAGACCTTCCTTCTGAAAAAAAAAAAAAAAGTTTCTGCCTAGTCAGTTTCAACTCATGGCAACCCTGTGTGTGTCAGAATAGAACTGGGCTCCATTGAGTTTTCAATGGCTGATTTTTCAGAAGTAGATCACCAGGCCTTTCTTCCAAGGTACTTTCAGGGGGACTTGATCCAGCAACCTTTTTTGATGAGCAGCCAAGAGCTTAACTGTACTGCCCTAGAACTCCAGACCTCTCTGAGGTCCCACCAATGTCTGACTTTCTCCAACTTTTGATCTTTAACACCAAATCAGTCAGTATCACCTCAAAGAATATTATCAAGCAGGCAGGTTGCTTAATTGGGGGAATATTGTCTTGCCTGGCTTTAGCAGAGACAATGTGAACCCGTGAACTCTGCAGTAGATGAGTGTAGGACAGAGACTTGAAAATTGGGGTGGAGAAAAGATGGTGGAGCTAGAGAAATGGTGTGGGATATGGAATCTCAAGTGTCTATGCTATACAGGAAGGGACATTGATGACCGTCCCATCCAGTGCATACCCCCAGCCTGTCCCCAAGCTGGGGTGCAGTGTCCAGCTGATGCCCACAGACACACACATCCGCGCTGCAGACCCCACAGTGGAACCCTTTATGCATCGTAAGCACATCCTTTCTCGACCCTCAAGGAACTTACATTCTGAAACAGCGGAGACAGAGAGAGGCGCCCTTCAGTATGAGGGTTTATGATTTGGTCTGGCTCTCTAGCATGATGGAAGAGTGATTTAAAAAAAAAAAAAAAGAAGCAACAAACAAAACAAAAAGCACAAGCCAGATGCCCAAATTAAAACACTAAATTTTCTTGGAGTCTATGCGCTCCAGGCAATGTAAATAAAGGTGAGGGCTGAGCCCCTCTGCCTATAAATCAGCCTCAGTTGGAGCTCACTCCCCTGGTGTGTCTAGGTATTTCTGCCCATCATCGGCATCTCTTGGCGTTTCCCAGCTACAAGGAGGAGGGTTCCATTTGTCATCCTGATTGTCCTCCCTAGGGTTTCTTGGAGCAGCGATCTCGGTATAGCCTTTTGCATGAAATATTAAGCTCAGGAATGGAACCAGGACATTTCAAGGCAGGCAGGATACACTTGGGAAGGCTAGTTTTCTGCCCCCATGGCCTCATTTGCATTTATTTTGCTGCCGACCATTTGTAATATAGTGGTGGGTGTCCATCAAATAGCCATTAACTCTTCAGCCAGCTCCTGAGGGGCTGCCTGGGCTGCCTCTTACAAGCCCGGGGGGTGACATAGCCCATACCTTGGGTCACGCAGTTGGTGTCACGAGCCACTGTGAATGTTCGAACTTCCCTTTTTGTTTCTACTTAATCTCTCAAGGATCCTGCAAGATAGCAACCTTGGTTTACAGTTTTACATTTTCATGAAGTTCATTTTAAGTATTTCGTCTTTTATTTCATCTTGCCTCTCATTCTTTTACTGTGCTTGTAATCTTATTGGGTCACATAACAGATGTTTTCTCATATGTGTAATGCGCATGATCATAGTTCATAACTTATAGGTTTTTTTTTTTTTTTAAAGATTAAGGGAGTTAATACATACAAAAGCTGTGCTAAAGGCTTGGCACATGTTTACTAAGAATTTGATAAATGTTAGTTGTGAGTGTTTAAAACCTCTAGTGCTGAAGGAGAACCCTGGTGGCACAGTGGTTAAGAGTTTTGCTGCTAACCAAAAGGTTGGCAGTTCAAGTCCACCATCCGCTCCTTGGAAACGCTATGGGGCAGTTCTGCTCTGTTCCAAAGGGTTGCTATGAGCCAGAGTCGACTCGCGGCAACAGGTTTGATTCATGGTTTAGTGCTGAAGGAAACGCTAGTTTAGGTTGGAATCTTGGTCTTTCAAGTTAAAATCCTAGAGTGTATGAAGCCTTAATGTCCTCATTTATTTTGTGGTTTGATCTATGGGGTTTCACATTTGGCAGCAGCAGAAGGGACTGCCTGAGTGCCCACGGCTCTCTGCGCTCACCTTAAATATGCCCAACCAAAGCCTTATCTCCAACAGCTCATGCATCACCCGCCCTGGGAGAGGAGCCCCACTGGCTTGCTGACAGACCCTCTGTTAATTTCTGAATTATTTTTTTCTGGATTATTTATAGCTTGCCTGCTGATATTTCAAGCTTTTCATGTTAAGCGAAGAAAGGGCTGGCGTGCTGGAAGGTGGCAGCTGAGCCCAGGCCTTGCTTCTTTCTAGTTGGTTAGTTTTGTGTGGGCTGCATGATCCGGCTTGTAAGGTATGGGGCTTATGTCTGTGGAAACATGCGGCACTGCCCTGGCATGTTGTAGCAGTGAGAGCAAGGATTCGACATGGAAGACCCAAAGCTCTAGACCCCCTTTTATGCCTCCAAATGGTCGTACGACTTTGGACCAATCACCTTCATGTTTGAGCCTCAGTTTGCCCATAAGTGAAATGAAGGGAACAGAGTAGATGGATTGGAACTTCATTGGGTATCTGTTTCTTGGGTACCTGCAATATGGTAGGCCTTGTGCTGGGCTCATGGTGTAATCCGGTTGCTGGGGCAGAGGAAGGAGGATGGCAATGACGAGTCAGGGTGTCCTATTGTGGTGGCTTGTGTGTTGCTATAATGCTGGAAGCTATGCCTCTGATATTTCAAATACCAGCAGGGTCACACATGGTGGATAGGTTTCAGTGGGACTTCTAGACCAAGACAGACCAGAAAGAAAGGCCTGGTGATCTACTTCAGAAAAATCAGCCAGTGAAAACTCTATGAAGCACAACCAATATTGTCTGCTACAGTACTGGAAGATGAGCCCCCGGGGTTGGAAGGCACTCAAAATACTCAGCGGCTGCAACAGTGGACCTGAGCATACCAGTGGTTGTGCAGATGGCACAGGTCGGGGCAGTGTTTCATTCTGTTGTACATGGATTCACCATGAGTGGGAGCTGACTTGACACCAGATAAAAACAACAGCATTCACTGAGCTTTCGAAGGATGAGGCACTGTTCTAAAAGCTATATATGTATTTCCTTGTTTAATTCTCACATCAAGTTTTATTAGCCCAATTTGAACAAATGAGGTAATTGAGGCACAAAGTGTTGAAGTGATTTGCCTACAGTCACATGGCAGATGTAGCTGAGATTTGAAGCCTGGCCACTGACTCCAAAGCCTAGTCTTTAACCAGCATATGCTAGTCTTTGCATTGCACTGTGGTGTCTACTGTGATAGCACTATGTGCAAGGTATGGGACCCTTGCCCAGGTTCAGGCAAAGGTAAGGGGCTCAGTGACACTCCCCAAAGGAGTTGTGTTTGAGTTGTCTCTTGAAGGACAAAGGGGCATTCTCTAGGCAAGGAAGGTGTAGGAGGGGGCTTCGAGCAGAGGTTACTTCTTGTTCGTTGCTATCGCTTTGGCTCTGACTCTTGGTGACCTTCCGTCTAACAGGATAAAATGTTGCCCAGTCCCGTGCCATCTTCATGATCGTTGGTATGTTTGAGCTCATTGTTACAGCTATTTCGTCAGTACATCTCATTAAGAGTTTCTCTAGTTTTCTCTGGCCCCATACTTTGCCAACCATGATTATCTTTTTCTAGCAATTGGTTGTTCCTGACGGTGTATCCAAAGTAAGCAAATCGAAGTCTTGCCAACCTTACTTCTGGTTATATAGCTTCTAAGACTGATTTGTTTTTCTTCTTGGGAAAGACCCAGCAGTGTGACTGCATGGATCACTGGCGGGACAGCCAGTGTTTGGGTTTGGCTCGAGGTGCAGGTGTGATAGGAGAAGTAGTGGAAATTGAGGTGAAGGAGAGAGAGAGAGAGAGAGTGAGGAAGTGTAGAAGACAGATATGGAAGGTTCTTGTAAACCACACCAAGGAATCTGGATTTTCTCCCACATACAGTGAAAGAGGTATTGAATCATTTTAAATTTGGCGTCATCTCAGCTCCTTAGCTCAAAGCAGCCTGTAACCTTGACCCCACGGAGTGTTTAATGGTGAGATCTACATATGTATGTTTCTATGTTCATGTGTACACTTTACAAAAGTATACCATCTGTTTCTGCCTAAATTATAAGTAAGTGTAAGCAAAAAATTAGATACCTTTGAAATTTATTTAATCTCAGAATATTCTATTTAAAATTAAAGTGGAATTCTTCACTGTAAAATGGGGCTGATAAGAGCATCTACTTCTGAGAGTTGTTGTGGGTATTAAATGTGTTAATTCATGTAAGGCATGAATAACAATGCCCAGCACATTAGAAGCACCCAGTGAATGTTGGTTAGGGTTGTCACTGCAGTTGTTGTTAACTGTCAGTTGCCATCCAGTTGGGTCCAACTTATGGCGACCTTATGTACCACAGAACAAAACATTGCCCAACCCCGTGCCATCCTCGTGACCTTTGGTACGTTTGAGCCCATTGTTGTGGTTATTGTGTCCACCTATCTCTTTGAGGGTTTCCCCTCATTTTTGCTGACCCTCTACTTTACCAACCATGATGTCTTTTTCTGACAATTGGTCTTTCCAGATAAGGTGTCCAAAGTAAGCAAGATGAAGTTTTGCCATCCTCACTACTAAGGAACATTCTGGTTGTATTTCTTCCAAGACTAATTTGTTCATTCCTCTGCCAGTCCAGGGTATGTTCAATATTCTTTGCCAACACCACAAATCAACGTATCCATTCTCTTACTATAATCATCATCATTATTACTGTCACCGTCTCCACTTTGCCCCATGTTCTCTGGACAGTAGAGCA
Source organism: Loxodonta africana (assembly GCF_030014295.1). Lineage (NCBI taxonomy): Eukaryota > Metazoa > Chordata > Mammalia > Proboscidea > Elephantidae > Loxodonta > Loxodonta africana. The sequence goes on from NC_087344.1 coordinate 49,288,817, forward strand.
GTATGGCTTCCTGAGTGACAGGAAGCAGGGATAGAGTTCCAAGGTTCTGGGTCTTGGCCAGTCTATAAGGAAGCCGGGCTGGGTAGACCAAGGTACATATTGCCTAGAGGAGATTTGTAACAGTGAAACTACAGAGATTTTCCTTTTCTTTCCCCCTGTTCTTTGTAAAAACACTCACTGAGTTTCTGGTATGGGATGGCACTGTGCCTGGTGCTGGACGCCAGCCGCAGTTACTCCTGGGTCTTGCCTGGGGAATTTATCATCTAGTCCCTGTGGCTTCATAATGGTGACAAGCCCAGGCTCCAGAGTGAATGGCCCAGAACTGAGTCTTTGCTGCACTGCCTGCTCACTTCATGTCCTGGGCAAGTATTTAACTTCTCAGGGCCTCAGTTTTCCCATCAGTAGAATGGCACAATATGGTAGAGTCTAGCTCATTTTGAGGATCAAAGGAGATGATGAATGCAAAACCATTTGGTACAGTGCCTGGCATCTAGTAGACTCTCAATGGATTTTTTTCAAGGGGAGAAAACATATGCGCATAAATGAACATAAGTTGGAAAGAGACATTCTAAAGAGTAGTTGTAACGCCCTGTAGAAGTTCAAGGAAACCCTGGTGGTGTAGTGGTTAAGAGCTACATCTGCTAACCAAAAGCTCAATAGTTCGAATCTACCAGGTGCTCCGTGGAAACTCTTTGGGGTAGTTCTACACTGTCCTATAGGGTCGCTGTGAGTCAGAATCGGCTTGATGGCAATGAGTTTGGTTTGGTTTATAGAAGTTCAAAGGAGAGAGAATGTTTCTGGCTAAAATGGACTATGGCCAGTTGACTTGGAACTTTGTGAAGAAATAATAGTAGTTCTGATTTTCTGTGTGTGTGTGTGTATGTGTGTGTTTACTATGTTGCAGGAACTGTGCCGTTATTGTTAGCTGCCATGAGTTGGCCCCTGACTCGTGGCAACCTCATGCACAACAGGACTGAACCATTGTTATCCGCTGGATCTTCACTGACAGGTTTTTGGAAGGAGATCGCCAGGCCTTTGTTCCTAGTCTGTTTTAGTCTGGAAGCTCCACTGAAACCTGTTCAGCATCATAGCAACACAGAAGCCTCCAATGACAGACGGGTGGTAGCTGCACATGTGGTGCCTTGGCTGAGACTTGAACCCAGGTCTCCCACATGGAAGGTGAGAATTCTACCACTGAGCCACCACTGCTGCCAGGAATTGTGCTAAACACCTTTAACTTTTATGATATTTGACTACATACCCACATGGTGGTATTCTCTGTTAGGATGGATTATGTCTTTAAACCTGCTTAACAATCCTATGAAGTGCTTATTTGTATTTATCCTCAGTTTTTAAGATAAGAGCAAGGGCCCTGTCCAAGGTCACCCAGCATATAAATGGTGAAGAGAAGAATTGAATTCAGGCCCATTTGCCCCCAGAGTTCCTCCTGGAGGGTCCTGGGAAGGGAACCCTAACTCCAGCTGGATAGTTCATGCCAACAGGAAGATGCTTTGGTGTAGCTAATCCACAGTGCGGTCCCCTTCTGTGAGGAATTTAAATCGAAAGTAAATCTGCGTTCTGTGAATCAGCAGCACCACAAATTAAAAAGAAGCTGACCAGGAAGGGTTTAGGGGGTAGAAGCCAGTTGGATACCAAGAGGCTTTGGGGTCAAACAGTCATGGGTTCCAGTCCCAGCCCTGCCACTTACTAGCTGTGTGTCACCTTGGGCAAAGTACCTAAATCTCATGAAACCTCAGTTTTATCATCTTTAAAATGGAAATAACAATACTACATTTTTGGGTTGTTGTGATAATCCTGTGAGAAGAAGCATATGGAAATCACTCAGCAGAGCCCCTCGTATATACTAAGCTTCAATAAAAACGTCCTCATCGTCCTCACCTACGTGCCAGTTCGTTGGCATAGATGGGTTTTCATCATCTTTGCTTCTCCTAGAGGCTGGAGCCATTGTGTCAGCCTCTTTGTGTAGGCTCTTCCTTGCAGGCCTGGAGGAAGACCACAGAGAAGAGGGCAGCTCCAGGGGGCACGTTCATTCTGCGTGGCTCTCCTGGAGCTTCCACCTCTCAGGGGATGCCGCAAGTGAAAAGACAATTACTAGAGATTGAGGCCCGATGCTTTGTGTACTGGTCCGCGGAGAACTGGAATAGGGCCACCCAGATCATTTGTCATCTGCTAATGGGACGATGAATCGATGGCTGCAGGATGAAAGGAGGGGGGTTTAGTGCCCACAGAAACCAGATCTGAACCAGGGTCTTCAGGTGACTGTGCTGCAAATGTGTTTCTTCTCGGATGCTGCATGTCACAGGTATGTTCCTGTTGCTGCAGAGTGCAGAAGATTTGAGAATGTCTGTTTAACCCACGTTCATTTAAATGGAGCTCTATCTGACTCTACCAATTTCTGCCATGCCTTTCATAAACTACTTCCATTTTGCAAGACTGTGGCCTATATGGAGCCACCCATGCCACCTCTCAGGACCACCACCTCCACCACCACTTACCACACAGTTGGCTCTGACTCATGGTGACCCCATGCATGTAAGAATAGAACTGTGCTCCATACAGTTTTCCATGGCTGATTTTTGGGAAGTAGATCACCAGGCCTTTCTTCTCAGGCTCCTACGGGTGGACTCGAACTTCCAACCTATCGGTTAGTAACCAAGCATGTTAACAGTTTGCACCACCCAGGAACTCCCTTGGGACCACACCGAGTCCCAAAGGCCTCTTTGCTTTGCTGTAACCCCAGGAGCCCAATCTCCTTTTTTTTGCTTCTCTGCACCTGCCACTATCCAACCTTTATCCCCCAAGACTGACTCCAGAGCTTCCCAGACCTTCCTTCTTAAAGCGCCTGAAGACCATGGGTCTTTGCCCTGTGTCTGAATCTGTTTTGCTCTGAGAAAACAAACAGAACAGGAGAAAACAGCAAGAATTGGGAAAGTTAGAAAACCTAAGAAACCTGATGAAGCCTCCACTTCCTTCCTGGGCAGGGCACAAACACAAGAGTGTGTAGACCAGACCCTTCTGACCTTGCCCACTGCAGTCAGGTGCGAAGCCAGCACTTCCCCTGCCGCATGCTAGCTGAAGGGCAATTTTAGAGAAAAGCGCACAGACTTCTTTCCTTCTTTACCATGTGAGCTTCTTGAGGTCAGGTGTGCTTCTGACTTCCTGTGAAACATAGCGGACATTTGATAAATGTTGACTGATCAAAAATCCCTAAAGTAAGCCCACTGAGACTCCGTCTTGCAAGGGGAAGACGCTACTGATATGATATTGATATATTTTGAATGGTTTGCTTGATATCAGGCTTTCATAGGATATTAAAAATATATGTACAGTGATATGTGGTTATTCATTTGGCAAAATAAGGTGGTAGCTTTGAGATTTCTTGTGTTTTTGTAAAATATTCATTAATACCTGTCAAAATCTCAGCTTCACCTTTGAAGTCTTGCCTGAAATGAAATTCAGATCAAGTATTTATCTATTCATTCTGACTCATCTTATAGTGGAGTTGTTAAAAGTGTTGTCTGTGGAATCCAGACAAAACCTGGTTTTATATTCTGACTTTGTTATTTATTGGCTGTATGATGTTAGAAGTTTGCTTAGCTTCTTTGGGTGTCAGTTTTCCTATATGTTTAAAAAAAAAAAAAAAAGAGAGAGCTTTAAAAATGCAACAAAATCTCCATGGACAAGGCGTGGCCCACACAGTGCCTTTCACACTGAAGCATTCAATAATAAGAGTTCATTCATTTAGTCAACAAACATTTTTGAGTTCTTATCATGTGTTAGGTCATGGCTGAATGCAACCTGCTCCTTATCTGCAAAGATTTTACTGTCTAATGGTGAAGCTTGTGGTTTTTGGTAATTAACCCTGTTGAGTTTTGCATGTCCCAGTAATATTATTATTTGAGGTGGTTAGTAAGCCAGGGTCGGGGCGGGGGGTGACGAGGGGAGGACATTGGTGGTTCAGTAGTAGAATTCCTGCCTTCCATGCAGAACACCCAAGTTTGATTCCCAGCTAATGCACCTCATATGCAGCCACCGCCCGTCTGTGATGCTAAATAGGTTTCAGCAGAGCTTCCGGTCTAAGATGGACTAAGAAGAAAAGCCTGGTGATCTACTTCTGAAAATCAGTCGATGAAAACCATAGGGATTCTGGAGCCATGGAGGCTGAATGAACCCCGGAAACTATTGCCCTGAGATAATCTTTAAACCTTAAACCAAAAATATCCCTCAAAGTCTTCTTAAAACTGAACAATAATTTAGCATAACTAGTAAAGAATGTCTGTCTTGAGCATTGTGCTCTATCAAGATCTGTCTATCTGGGATCAAATTGACAACAGCAACTCTAAAGATCAGAGAAGAACCTGAGGGGCGGTGAGTTATGTTAATGGGGGAGGAACAACTTGGAGAATGAGAATGGTTTTACAACTTGAAGAATGTCGTCAATGTCACCAAATTGTATATGTAGAAACTGTTGAATTGGTGTATGTTTTGCTGTGTATATTCTCAACAACAACACAATAAATATCATTAAAAAAAAAGCAAAAACAAACAAACTCTGTGAATTACAACAGCCCAATCCACAACTGATCATGGGGACAATGCAGGACTGGGCAGAATCTCGTGCCGTTGAACATGGAGTCACCATGAGTCAGGGACTGACTTGATGGCAGCTAACAACAACAGCAGTGACCCAGGAGCAAAAGACCACCCTGTTCCCCTGTGGTCCTTCATCCCACCTACCCCACCTGCTCTCACCAGACATTACTCAAAACGTCACCTGAACAAACAGGAACAACATTTAGTTTTCGATGAGGTGATGTCTGGTTTTTAAAATTAAATATCCCAGGTAAATTGCTCTTCTGTGCCAGAAACCAAAGCACAGTGCACCGGTCACCTGTGTCACCTGGCAAGTGGCCCCACCCCCAAGTAGTCATCATGGAAGAACTTATCAGCCGTGCCCAAGGTGTGATGAGCAAGGCTTTATGAAGCCCTCTTTGCTTGTCCCTTGAGCATGTTTTCTGCATGTGTTGAATTTCTTTAAGCTTCTGTACACAGTTCAGAGGGTAATACCATTAATTAGACCGACAAGGTAATGTAATGAGAGGTATGAGCCTCTGTGGCATACTAGATTTATCCCCGATTAACAGAGGAGCCCCCTTCACGCAGCGAAGCCTCGCTCTATGCTACCCGAGGATAATGCTCTGACTGTAATTAAAACTAAGGAAAAAATTTCCCTCTTCCCCACAAGTGGAAAATGAACAGTTTAAAAGCAGAGGACCAAACTAATCACTTAGAGAAGTCAAAGAGACATCCCCAAAAAACCCCAAAGAGGCTTGACTTATAATTAGCAGCTAAAAGATTTCCAGTGATATTTCATCAATCTTTGTTTAAGGGAAATTTTTTTTTTGAGATTATTGTGACAAGATAGAGTTTTGACTGAAGTGGGGAGAAGCTAAAAGCATTACTTTAAAATGTAATTATATGAAATTTCAATTATCAGCCTTCCTTTCAAAAGTCTCTCCATTCGGCAGGCAATTAGTAGACATGAAAGAGGGCAGGGAGGTTTGCATGGTGTGTGATGTGATTTCTTCCCAGAAATAGACACATGTCTTGCCATTTACTGTTTCCAGCTTCCTTGTACATGAGAGACTTTGGGGAGACATGGGAACAACCGTCATCCTATTGGCAAAGGCATCCGAACATTTCCAGTGACTGTCCTTTGTCCTTGGCTGTACCCATACTCTTACCTGGACAACTACTTGTTTTTCAGCCCTCAGGGGATCCAAGGGACTCAGGGATATTTGATATGTCAGATATATTTAGATCCAGATATTATTCTCCTCTGAGTGTAGACTTGAGTGGACATTGCTGGTCTGGCGCATAAGAAATCTTTTCTTTACCATCGTACCTGGTGGAGCTGAAGGATCCAGACACAGGCCAACTGGACTGAGCCTTGCTGAGACCGTGTAGCATCACTAGAGGGCTTTCATTCTGCCCTGTTCCTCCCCTGCCACCTGTATACATTCTGCTGAATTAATGACTTCTGGCTGTCAATCCAATGGCACCGTTATGTAAATTCATCAGCATTTAGATTCTGACACATTCACTAAGTGCTAAGCAGGGATGGAAAGGTGAAGCTTCAGCCATTAGCCAGTAAAGCCAGTCTTCATCATCAGCTTGCTTTGCTAGAACATTCAGCTTGCACTCCAGCAGAAGTGACATCATTTCCTCTGGTCCTGTGCATTGTGCTTTTGAGCACGCCCATTTGGCAGATAGGAAAGTTGTCATGGGTTGAATTGTGTCCCCCAGAAATATCTGTCAACTTGGCTTAGGTCATGATTCCTAGTATTGTATGATTGTCTACCATTTTGTCATCTGATGTCATTTTCCTATGTGTTGTAAATCCTAATCTGTGCCTGTGGTTAATGAGGCAAGATTAGATTACATTAAAGAAGATTAGGGAGGGGTGTAACACCCTTGCTCAGGTTACATCTCTGATCCAGATGTGAAGGGAGTTTCCCTGGGGTGTGGCCTGCATCACCTTTTAACTTACAAGATATAAAAGGAAGGGGAAGCAAGCATGGGGGGATACCTCATACTACCTAGAAAGCAGTGCCGGGAGCAGAGCGGGTCCTTTGGACCTGAGGTTGCTGCTTGGAAAAGCTCCTTGACCAGGGAAAGAGTGATGACAAGGACCTTCCCCCAGAGCCAACAGAGAAAGCCTTTCCCTGGAGCTGATGCCCTGAATTTGGACTTCTAGCTTACTAGACTGTGAGAGAATAGGTTTCTCTTTGTTAAAGCCATCCTCTTGTGGTATTTCTGTTACAGTAGCACTAGATAACTAAGACAGAAGTAGAAGTCTAAATGGGCCAAGTGACTTGCCCAGGGACACTGGGCTTCCTGAGACAAAGCTAAATAGAGAGCCAGGCTCTGCCCTCTCCAAGGCACCCATCTGAGCCCCTCCCACCAACCCCCTGCATCAGCTCCCTCCCAGCCTCTCATCTTGTCCACTGCTCCCAGGCTGTGCCCAAGTGAGCCTTCAGAAATGCAAGTCTTTGTGTATGATTCTGCTTCTGAAAATCCTGTGTGCCTCTCCATGGTCAGGATCAAACTTGAACCCCTTCTGTGGCTCCTGAGATCCTGTAGGGCCAGCCCCCGCACTTCTCGTAGCCCCTGAAGCCCTTCAGGAACACCCCTACTCCTGTGGCTCCTGAGGCCCTACAGAGCCAGCCCCCCTTCCTGTGGCTCCAGAGGCACTACAGGGCCAGCCCCCCACTTCCCATGGCTCCTGAGGTGCTGCAGGACCAGCTCTCTCTACCTGTGGCTCCTGAGGACCTGCAGGGCCAGCCCTTCTTCCTGTGGCTCCTGAGGTGAGCCCCCTACTTCCCATAGCTCCTGAGGTGCCACAGGACCAGCCTCCCTTCCCGTGGCTTCTGAGTCTTGGCAGGATCAGTCCCCGCCCTCTTCCTAGTCTCACTTCCTGCCATTTCACCCAAGTGGCCTTTACTCCAACCATTCTGGGCTCCCTGCAGGCTCTCCCAGACTGCTCAAAGCTTCCTTTTCATGCATAAAACTCCCACTGACCCTTAAGTGCCACTTCTGGGCAGGCTCCCGTACCCCATCTGGAGCCTGTGCGCCTGCTGTATACGCCCTCAGCATCCCGTAGCCACTTATCATGGCCGTCAATGGATGTGTGTTGAGCACTTACTCTTTTCCCTGTACTGTTCTCCATGCTGGAGGTAAAGCAGTGGACAGGCAGGCAAGTAAGGGAAGGAGACAGTGAGCAAGTGAGTCTAAAGTGTCAAGTGAGGCTGAGGGAAATAGGCAGGGTCAGGGAGACAGAGTGATGATGGGGTCTTAGCTCATCAGCAGGGAAGACCTCTCAGAGGGAGCAGGAAGAAGGTCAGGGAACGAGCCATAGGTACCTGGGAACAAGCACTTAAGTACCTAAGAGAAGGAAGAGCAGGTGCAAGGCCCAGGAGGAATGGAGGGAGGCCAGCAGGTGCATATCAGCGTGTGTGTATTTGTGTGTCTGTAGGAAGGGTCAGGAGGAGATGGGGTCAGAGGGTTAGCTGGCTCAGAGCCTGCGGGGCGGGCAAGGACTTGGGCTAGCGAGCTGGCATTGCTGCACTGGCCTGATAAGATCTGACTCAGGCCTGAAAAGGCTCCCTCCTCACTCACATGGTGGTCTTGATTTCATCAGCTCTTTCCTGCTGCACTGAAGCTTGGTGAAGGCAGGGGCTGTGCCTGGTTTGATCACCATTATGTCTCTAGGTAAAGGACCTCTTTAAAGTGTTAAAAAGCACAGGTGTCACTTTGAGGACTAAGGTGTGCCTAACCCAAGCCATGGTATTTTCAATCGCCTCATATGCATTTGAATGCTGGAAAATGAATAAGGAAGACTGGGGAAGAAGATGCATTTGAATTATGGTATCAAATATTGAATGTACCGTGGACTGCCAGAAGAACGAACCAATCTGTCTTGGAAGAAGTACAGCCAGAATGCTCCTTAGAAGCGAGGATGGCAAGACTTCATCTCACATTCTTTGGATATGTTATCAGGAGGGGCCAGTCCCTGGACAAGGACATCATGCTTGGTAAGGTAGAGCGTCAGCGAAAAGTAGGAAGACCCTCAAGGAGATGGATTGACACAGTGGCTGCAACGATGGGCTCGAGCATAGCAACGATTGTGAGGCTGACGCAGGACTGGTCAGTGTTTTGTTCTGTTGTACATAGGGTCGCTATGAGTCTGAACTGACTTGAAGGCACCTAACAACCAGCAGCAACACATCCCTAGGGCTTAGCACAGTGCCTGCCTCTTAGCAGTACGTTAAATGACTCCCACACAGCCTGTTTCCCCCTTAAACTCCATAGCCGCTGACAAAGCAGGGGGCAGGGAGTTTGTGTTCTGTGTCATGTGAACCCTCAGCCCCCAAACACAGAGGCAAAGGGAAGCTTACGCCTCTGGCCTGACATCCGCTGTTCAACATGCTTGCACAGTCCTGGTGAGCACAAGCTTGTTCTCTGTCCATCCGGCCCCTATCTGGCGTTTGGATACCTGTAAATCACAGGAGCCCTGGTTGTGCAGTGGTTAAAGCACTCAGCTGCTAACCAGAAGTTTGGTGGTTCAAACCCACCAGCCGCTCTGCAGGAGAAAGATGTGGGAATCTACTTCCATAAAGATTTACAGCCTTGGAAACCCTATGGGGCAGTTCTTTGTCCTATAGGGTCGCTATGAGTCGGAATTGACTTGATGGCAGGGTTTTTGTGTGTGCGTTTTTTTTTGTTGTTGTTTTTTTTTAAATCAAAGGGGGCATTGGCAGTTCAGTAGCAGAATTCTCACCTTCCATGTGGGAGACCCCATTTCAATTCCTGGTCAATGGACTTCATGTGCTGCCACCACCTGTCTGTCAGTGGGCACTTACGTGTTGTTATAAAGTTGAACAGGTTTCAGCGGAGCTTCCAGACTAGGACAGACTAGGAAGAAAGGCCTGGCCATCTACTTCTGAGAATCAACCAGTGAAAACCCTATGGATCACAACAGTCTGATCTGTAACTATCATGGGGATGGCCCAGGACCAGACAACCTTTTATTCAGTTATGCATGGAGTTGCCATGAAGTCAGGGGCCAAATCAATGGCAGTGAAGAACGACAACAAATCACAGGTGCCGTGTTCAGCAGTTGAGGACGATGTGGGCAGGATGAATATGAAACTGTCCCTCCCTCATCTCTCCGACCTTCTAACCCTCCCACCCAGAGAATGGGCAGCGTCCCACTTAGGAACAACCAGGTGTCTTCTCTGAAGTTATTCTCTCCTTTTGGGATGGGGCATCCCGTGTGTAGGCCAAATGCCACAGTTCCACACCAGCTGCACCTGGTCCACCCTGCTCGAATTTTTGGGGGATTGGATGCCAGGGCCGTTCTGGATACCATGTGTGCATATGGGTTCTGTGGGTTTGTTTGAAAGGATGGCCTTTTGTTGGCGGAGTAATTTTAGTTTTTGTTGGCATCCGAGACAAAGCAGCCTTTCAACGCACCCGCAGCATATAGGCAGCCAGTATTTTTTCAATGAGAGTGCAGGAAATTTGCCAAGTCGTTTGGGGCCTGTAAATTAGGCCTTGTTTAAAAATTTAGATAAAGCCCAATGTGAGAGAGAAATGCTTTCATAACATTAAACGTGAATTACACTGAAAACCCCTTTCAAGTTAAATGGAACCATTCTCTGTGAGCACGGAGACATGAAATGCTTCAAATGTCAAAAGAGTTTTCATTTATTGTCCCAAGTGAAACGGAGGCATTTTATGTGGCTTAATAGTTCAGACGCACATGTAAATGGAATTCATTTGGAGAATGTCGAGCTACTTCTGAATCTATTTTCACAAACCTGCCTGATTTCATTTCATCTTTGCAGTAGCCCTGCAAGGTGTGGGTACCACTGTCCCTGTGCTCTGGAAGCTTGGCCTGAGTCACAGAGAACCATTCCTGTCAGCTGCATGCTTGCTACTGACATGTCACCCTCCTGTCATTGATCGGTAACAGAACCAAAAGTATTGCCACATCTTAAACATTAATTCTTTTTTTTATTGTGGTGAAAAGATACACGAGGAAACCCTCGCCAATTCAGCAGTTTCTACGTGTATAATTCATGATGTGGGTTCCATTCTTCCTATTATGCAGACTTTCTTTCTTGCTATCGTTTTCCAAATTATTCCAGGGCTTCGAACCCCTGCTGAGAATTTGTATTTCTAACGAGTTCCCTGCTGAGAATTTGCATTTCCACCCCAGGTATACTGAATCAGAATCTACATTTTAGCAAGATCGCCAGGTGATTCTTGTGTATAACTTCCTGGGAACTTGTTAGAAAGCCAAATCCTTAACAGAGTTTCAAGCCAGAATGAACCGGTTTGAATCCCTGAATTGTTCTGCCCCCATTAACATAAACTCAATGCCCTCTAAGCAAAAAATCTCCCTTTCTCTCTCCCTTCCATCCCTGGTAAAAAAAAAAAAAAAAATTTTCTGGTAACCACTAAGAATCTTTGGTTTCTCTATATTTGCTTATTTCATGTGAGTGAGATCATGCAGTATTTGTCTTTTTGCTACTGATTGGTTTGCTCATCGTCACGTTTTCAAAGTCCATCCATGTTGTGGCACGCATCAGGACCTCGTTTCTCTTTATGGCTGAGTAATACTCCATTCTGTGTATATATGACATTTTGTTTATCTACTCACCTGTTGATGGCCGTTTCGGTTGTTTACACCTTTTGGCTGTGGTGAATAGTGCTGCAGTGAGCACTGGTGTGTACTATTTGCGTTCTTGCTTTCATTTCTTCTGTGTATACATCTAGGTTTGGGATTGTTGAGTCAAAACATTAATTCTTAAAGAGACCTTTGTTGGACCAACTGGAGGCGGTCTCACAGATAACCAGTGGTCCCCAAGAAAGGGAAGTAAGGTTGGCTTCAGTTTATTTGTTAGTGTCTGACATTGTAAAAATTATCTTTTTGTTGTCTAAGAGCCTTTACATTGGTTTGTCTTATTTGCCATTCTGTCTTATTTACTGTCTCTTTCCAGTTGCATCTCTCTTCTCTATAGGCTGGTCCTTTAGCCCATATGCTATGTCACTTAGGATGTGGCTAGTTGCAAGGAACAGAAACCTGAACTTAAACTGGCTGAAATGGTAAGGACTTCCATGATTGAAAATCTTAAAGGCAGTGTGCCCACAATTCAATCCATATCACTCCACCCTTTGCCCCCCCATTCATGTCTTTCCCATGTGCAAAATATATTCACCCTATCCTGACATCCCCAAAAGTCTTAACCCACTCCAGCATCCACTGTAGGTCCAAAATCTCATTTTCTGAATCATCTAAATCAGGTATGGGTAAGACTCTGAGGCAAAATTCCTGTCCGTCTATAGACCTGTGAAACCTAGGACACAAGTTATCTGCTTCCAAAGTACAATGGTGGAAGAGGCATAAGGTAGACATTCCCATTCCAAAATGGAGAAATTGGAGGGAAAGAAGGAGTCATGGGTACCAGGCAAGTCTCAGGTGAGGTGACCAAGCCCTGGCTTCTGCCTCCCTTCCCCACGTTGCTTGCTCAGTGCTGGCTCCATCCTCACAGTCTTTTCCCTTCTTATCCCAGGATGGCTGTCACTGGCTCCAAAGTACCTTGCTTTCTTGTTCACATCCAGTGGGTAAGAACTAACTCCTCCTCCAGTCTGTAAAAATAGTCCTAGACTTAGGTCTGATTGAATCAGTTGGGTCACATGCCCACTAAAGTCACTAAAGTGAGAGCCGGGGAGCTGTTGCTGGATTATGCTGTGTCCTTAGACCTAAGCCATGCTGTGGACCTACAGCTAGAGTAAGCTCTGGCATGCTGGTCAAGGTTAAACAACAACAAAGGGCAGAAAGGCTCTGATGTGTAGCATTTACCGATTTCCATGGTATAAATACTCCAGCTATGACTGATTTTGAACTACAGAGGTAATGTCGCTGGACGTGGGGTTGGGCACAGAGGCAGGTAATTGGCTGTCAGACCAGGTCACCACTGTAACACTTCCCCGAAAGTTTGTGGACTACATAGAAGGAAGGATGGATCCACAAGCAAAATCAGAGAAGGAATTCCAGGGAGCCAAACCGAGCCAATCCTGGTCACACCCTCCCCCGGATGCCTCAGACTCTCTGCTACCACTGAATTCAGTTGGTCCTTCACTGTCCAGCTTTAAGCCTGCAAACCAGCTGCCGGTAAGTGTTTCCCATCCCTTCTGCGACAGTGTGGGTAGTGGAGAGAATGTAGCTTGGACTAGAAAATCTAGCTTCAAGCCAGGGCCGCAGTGCAAATCCCTTAACCTCTTTAAGTGCCTTTAACCATAGGAAAAAAAAAGTTTCCCTCAAGTCAACTTCAATTCAGGGCGACCCCATTTATGTCGGTAGAACTGTACTCCATAGGGTTTTCACTGCCTGATTTTCTTGAAAGTAGGTCACCAAACCTTTCTTCCAAGGCACCTCTAAGTGATGTCGAATAGCCAACCTTTTGGTTAGCAGCCTGGTTCGTTAACCATTTGCACCACCCAGGGACTCCCAACTGTAGAAATATCATAGTAATAACATCTCCCCCAAAGGACCATTGTGAGGATTAAATGAGATGACAACTGTGACTATGCTTTGTAAACCGTAATGGGCTTTGCATATATAAATGTAAGCTGTGTCTGTTATTCTTCTCTAATAGATTTCCCACCCCAAGAAGACCACAATTTAACCATGTAGTCTAGCAGACAAACCATGAGCCCTGTTGGTTCAAATCTCAACCCTGCTATTTACAAACTATGTGACTATGGGCAAGTCACTTCACCTCTCTGAGCCTTTGTTTCCTCATCAGTAAAATGGTGGCTAATAATATGCCTTATCTTGAAGGGTTGTTGCAAAGACTGAATAAGATAAAGCATGTAAGATGCAATAAATGTGAAAGTCATTATTTTTTACAACAAATTTCATATCTAGCAGACATTAATCACCACCCCCCCACCCCCCCGCCAGCATTTTTTGGTTTAGAGATTCATCTTTCCCTCACTCTCAGGCTGCAAGGTTCATGGACCACACACTCTTCCATGTTTTGGGATTTAAGCCAAATACCGTAGTTATATTCCCTGACTGTCATAACTAGTTCAAAGATAAGCCCACCATTCAGGTTAGGCCAACCAGAGTGAGTCCAAGAGCTTTTTTGGAAGTGGCTCCTTTGCATTGGGACCTAGAGGAGTTTGAAAGGGTGCAGCTGCTGCAGCCATTTTGCTACCATGAGGTGAGAGCCAACTGGCGTATGGGGCCAAGAGATGGGCGGAGCTAGCATAGTTTGAGTCTGGATCAAGCTCCCCTTCATCCCGGGATATTTCAGTTATATACCTCCATATATTCCTTTTCTCTCTTTTTTCTTAAGCTACTTTAAGCCTAAGAAAAGAGGCCTGGTGGTACAACAGTTAAACACTCAGCTGCTAGCCAAAATGTTGGTGGTTTGAACCCAACCAGGGACTTCATGGGAGAAAGACATGGTGATCAGTCCCTATAAAGATTACAGCCTAGAAAACCTTATGGGGCAGTTCTACTCTGTCACATGGGGCCATCATGAACAGAAATCAACTTGATGCACCCAACAACAAGTCTGACCTAGTTTGGATTGGGAACCAGGAGAGTCCTCGTTGTTACGTTTCAGCTGGAGAAACTAAGCCTTGGAAAGGTGGCTCAAGGAGGAAGAGCTGGCTCTGTGGGTGAAGGTGGAGCAGAGGCCCAGGCCCAGGCCCAGGACCCCTGGCTCCAGCTCCTGTTTTCTCCCACCACTGGGCTCTGTCACCACCACCACCACCTCGGAGGACTCCTGCCCAACCTTCCAGCTGGCGGCTCCTGCGTGCACAAGACGTGTGACTCCACATCACAACTTCACCTGCGTACTGGACAGAGCACAAGAGAGGACAGGAGCTGTGTGCTGGGCTGACGGGATTTTCCTCCAGTACTAGAGAGGTGAAACCTGGTGGTATAGTGATTAAGAGTTTGACTGCTAACCAAAAGGTCGGCAGTTTGAATCCACCAGCTGCCCCTTGGACACCTTATGGGGTAGTCCTACTCTGTCCTATACTGTCGCGATGAGTCGGAATTGACTGGACAGCAGTTGTTTTTTTTTTTTTTTTTCATTTTTTTTAGAGAGGTGAAAACTTACAGGGAGGCAGTCGCTCGTTCAGCTGTCCAGGAAGCTTGTGGACAAAATGTGCCTCAGTGGGTTGTGTCTCTGAAGCTCTGTGTTGTTTTCATCAAAGAGGAAAGGAATGTGGTGGGAGCAGTCTTGGGGTCAGCTCTCTTAATATCACACCACGATTTTCCACACGCACCCCCAGGTTTTTAATAGACGTTGTTTTGATTGGATTTGAAAGCTAGGAGAGGACAAACTGACACATTTTCACAGTTCGCTGTCACACCAGAGCATGATCACCAAATTGTTAAGTTAAAAAAAGCAGGAAGGGAGCAGCTTGTGTGAAACATCTCTGTTGCCATTCCAGGTTTCTGAGGCATAATTCTCACCCTCCCTCCCCACCCAATGATCATTTACAGGTACACCTTGCTTAATGTAACCAGTGTTTTCTGGGATGGGGGTGGGAAGGGATCTGAGGTGAATGTCGAAATAAGTTTGTCAGTCAAAACATGTCTGGAACACATTGGGAGTACTTGCTCTTATTTTAAGGTAAACTTCTGTGACGGATAACAACTGTTTAGCGGTTGCATTTTAAGAGAATTAAATGTGAATCCTTTTGCAAATAGAAGAATCTTTCTGCTGGGGAAAGAATTACCCAGGTGTCTACATCAGAAAATGACTCTATGGTAAAATTTAGATTGTCGTTGTTGTGCCATCAAGTCGGCCCCTGACTCATGGCCAAACACTTTCTGGTCTGGCTCCATCCCATGATTGGTTTTAGATTAGATAGTTGTTATCCATAGAGTTCTAATTGGCTGGTTTTCAGAAGTAGATTGACAAGCTTTTCTTCCTAGTCTGTCTTAGTCTGGAAGCTCTGATGAAACCTGTTCAGCATTATAGCAACACACAAGCCTCCACTGAGAGATGAGTGGAGGTTGTGTATGAGGTGCAGTGGCCAGAAATCAAACCGAGGTCTCCCACATGGAAGCTGAGAATTCTACCACTGAACCTCCAGTGTCTTCCACAGTTATATTAAATCAGAAACCAAACCAAACCTGTTGCCGTCGAGTTGATTCAGACTTATATTGACCCTATAGGACAGAGTAGAACTACCCCATAGAGTTTCCATGGAATGGCTGGTGGATTCGAACTGCCTACCTTTTGGTTAGCAGCCACGTTCTTAACCACTGCGCCACCAGAATTTTATGTGTTGAGAAGAGCAAGTGGACTGAAGATTCACGGTGGAAGTTTTAAAATTTTCTGAGAAATTGAACAAGCTCCTACCAGAGGAATCCTTCCTTTGCATCATCTTTTTTTTTTTGCTTTTCTAATCTTGTTTCCACTCATTTTCCTGCCCCTGGCAAGGCCACAGGTAACAGCTTTTCCCTTCCAAGAGAACTCACATCGTTCTGCTAGCACTGAGCAAAGGAAGTGAAGATTCCCAGTGTAGAGCCTGCAAAGGTCCGTTTGTTTGACTTCATTCCACAGCTACCATCCACATCCCTAACCTTGGCCACCTTTGTGGGTGCCCTTGTTGTAGACTGAGCTAGGCGTGGACTGTGGCTGGACCTGAACAAATTTGTCACCTGTACCAGCAGAATAGCTCAAGGCATTCACCCTTTATGATGGCCGTCTCCTCTTTGGAAGGGCGGATAGGGCGCTCTTCCTATTATAAGATCTCCTAATAATTATTAGACATTGTAGTAGGAAGAATAATGGCCCCCTACAGGGTCACTATGAGTCAGCATTGACTCAGTGGCACTGGGTTTGGTTTTGTTTTTTGGTAAATATGTCTATACGTCCTAATCCCCAAAACCTGTGACTGTGTTTCCTTGCTTGGTAAAAGAGGCTTTGCAGGTGTCATCAAGTCAAAGATCTTGAGATGGGAAGATTATCCCGGATTGTCTGAGTGGGCCCATTGTAGTCACAAGAGTCCTTATAAAAGGGGGACAGGAAGGTCAGAGTCAAGAAGGAGATGGTATCGATGATGGAAACAGACATTGGAGTGATGCCATTGCTAGAAGGGAGCCATGAGCCAAGGAACATAGGTAGCCTCTAGAAGCTGGAGAAGGCAGGAATGAATTCTCCCTCAGAGCTTCCAGAAGGAACACAGCCTTGCCAACGCCCCGATGTTAGCCCAGTAAGACCCATTTCGGACTTACGAGCCCCAGAACTGTAAGATAATCAATCTGTGTTCTTTTAAGCCACTACCAATCGCCATCAGGTTGATTCCAACTCATGATGATTCCATGAGTGTCAGAGCAGAGCTGTGTTCATAGAGTTTTCAGTGACTGATTTTTTGGAAGTAGATGGCCAGGGCTGTCTTTCAAGGTGTGCCTCCAGATGTACTTGAACCTCCAACCTTTCAGTTAGCAGCCAAGTGTGTTAACTGTTAGCAGCCAAGCATGTTAACCATTTGCACCACCCAGGGACTTTAGCCACGAAGTTTGTGGTAATTCGTTACAGCGGCCTCAGGAAATGAATGCAGAGACTCATCATACAAAGCGTCCAGCCTCAACTCTCAGACTCCCCAGAACAAATTCGTTCTTCCTTTGCTGAGTCAGAACTGCTTTAGGTTCCTATACCGCCTCAGGGGCATCCTTATGAAAATAAGTCCCCATTATATTAGTCCGGTTAATGGGAAAACCAGTCCCTGGGTGGTGCAAACAGTTCAGGAGCTCACTGCTACCTGAAAGGTTGGAGGTTTGAGTCCATCCAAAGTCACCTCAGAAGAAAGGCCTGGTGACCTTCTGAAAAATCAGCCATTGAAAACCCAATGGACCACAGTTCTACTCTGACACACATGGGGTCACCGTGAGTCAAGGTCAACTCCATGGCAACTGGTGCTCGTTTTTGGTTGATAGAGAGCTTGAGTTGGCAGGATGTACAAGCGGTCAGATTTACTATGCTGTTAAAAAAAAAAAAAAAAGGACAATTTGGAAATGAGAAAAATGCCACAGTTGCTTATAGCTGTTGTCATTGTTAGTTGCCATCAAGTCAGCTCCGACTCATGACAACCTTATGCATAACGGAAGGAAACGTTGCCCGGTCCTGTGCCATCTTCACAATCTTCGTGGTACGTTTGAGCCCATTGTTGTGGCTGTTGGGTCAGTCCATCTCACTGAGTGTTTCCATCATTTTTGCTGACCCTCTACTTTCCTAGCCATGATGTCCTTTTCTAGTGATTGGTCTTTCTTGATGACATGTCCAAAGTAAACAAGTTGAAGTTTCATTATCCTTGCTTCTAAGGAGCATTCCAGTTTTATTTCTTCTAAGACTGATTGCTTTCGGTCGAGCCTGACAGAACTGTGAGCTGTTCGGCTCTGATTTCCGTATCGTGCCTGTATTTCTTGCTTCTGGAGGTTCTCCGTAGGAATCTCCAACGCTGTCCAACTGAGATCATGTTAAAACAGGGTCTGCAGAGAAGGACCTCTTCTTTTCCCTCTCTGTGCATACCTAGTTCCTGTTAATGTCACGAGGAGTTATGTGCAAGTATCTAGAAGGCAGTGGATGCCATTTATTGTAATACACCCGTACACAAAATATGGCACTTACAACTGAACTCGTACTTGAATTTTTCCTTCTCAGTAAGCCTTGTCCCTGTTGGTACATATCAAATACTTCCCAGCTCCATTTTTCATCCAGCCTGGCCAATAAAATATGAAAAATCACTGCCGATTTTTTTCTCTTTTGTCTTAAAAATTTCCATTTCGTAACCACAAATGGAGACTCTGTCTTCAGAAATGGACTTTCTGTTAGCAGGAGGTTGGGTATTTAAGTGTTATTGAGCATATTATTGGGAGAAGCTAGCCGCACTGTAAATAAGGCACGTTATCGCTTTCTATTCCTGCTCACTCAGTAGCGTAATAATACGCCTGCCTGGCGGACTCCAGCTCTGGTCAGTTGCAGGGAGCACGCGCCTGTGTTTTTGGGCTTTGAGTCTGGACAGCTCGACTTCCTTCCCCCACCCATTCAGTTACATCCTGTTTATGTAGACTGGACAGGCTGGCTTTGTTAGATGAGTTGGCTTTTAGAAAGGGTGGCAGGCAGGGCAGTCAGGAGCCTTCTGGCTAGTTAACGTGCTGGGCTTGAAGGGGCTTGCAAAGGTCAGAAATTGAAGACGAGGAAAGGAGTTTCCTAGGGCAGGAATGCACAGAAGGCTTCCCGACCACTTTTCTTCTCCTGTGGTCAGCTAACACTTCTTCCTCTGCAGAAGTCCACACAGGGGGATGGATGGATTTGAAAGTTTGTCTTCGCTTATGATGTACCCTTGAAAAAATGTTTAGGGGGCCAGTGGCTCAGAAATCGGGGCTGCGGAGACCTACAGTGTAGGTTAGAACTTGGCTTTGCCTTATAATAGCCAAGTGAATTTGGACAGGTCCCCAAGCCTGCAAAGGTCAGTTTTCCCATCTGTAAAATGGTACAGGGTTAAGAATGGTATCTACCCTGTAGTATTAAGGGGAGGGGGGTAGAGTGAATGCCAAATTCTTCATACTGGTATGTGCTAATTAATCAGTAAGTATCAATTTGTTTGTTTGGGTGGGGAATGTAATGGATAGTTGAGTACAAGGTTCTGAACCGTAGGAGGGTATGGATTCACATCTCCTTGCCGCCATGTGCTAGCATTGGGCCTTGGGCCAATTGCTTCATTGCTTTGAATTTGCTCCTTCTGCCTGAGAAACAAGGGTGGTGTTGGCAGTGGGGGATGAAATGTCAAGGTTGGGCACCCACTGAGCAGCCACTAAGAGGGGGCTTGCTTCTGCTGCTGTTACTACCTCCTGGACTATTCCTATTACTATCCTCTGCTACTACTACTTAATGGCAATGCCTTTTCGGTCTCCCTGAACAATCCTGTCCCTCTGCCGTGTTCTTTAAGGGGATGGTAAGAGATGTCATTCCGTGTATACTTACGGGATTTGGATGCTTTTGGTATAGCTCTGTATGTGTTGTTGTTGTCAGCTGCCATAGACTCAGTCCCCAACTCATGGTGACCCCATGACCCACGGGACAAAACGCTGCCTGGTCCTGTGCCATCCCCATGATTGATTGTGGATTGGATCCAAAGGGTTTTCATTTGCCGAATTTTGGAAGTAGAATCACCAGGCTTTTCTTCCTAGTCTGTCTTAGGCTGGAAGCTCTGCTGAAATCTGTTCAGCATCATAGCAACACACAAGCCTCCACTGGCCCTGCATGAGGTGCGTTGGCTGGGAATCAAACCTGGGTCTCCCACATGGAAGGTGAGAATTCTGTCTTTGAACCACTACTGCCCCCTGTATGTGTTGTAGCTGATGTGATATAATTAGACCAGTGGTTCTTGACCAGGGCAATTTGGCAATGTCTGGAGATGTTTTGGGATGTCACAACTGTGGGCAGGTGCTACTACATGCAGGATTAGAGACCAGAGATACTGTTTCACACCCTGCAATGCACAGGACATAGTGTCAATAGTGCTGAGATTGAGAAACCCTGAATTAGATGATGTTGCTGGTGACTTATGGGTTCTCCTCACCACACTGATTTATTTTATTCCACTGACAGTATCTGTGTAAAAATGGCATGGGGGACAGCAGCAGACCTCCTCTAACCACAAGGTGGGAAGGAGAATCAAGACCAACAGCCCAAGGCTGATTCCTCTGGGGGAGAGGTCAGACGTGCCTTCTCTCTCCGCCATCTTTACCAATTCTGACACCAACCGTCCCTCCCCTGCACTCTCTACTTCTCTGCTGGGTTCGATAATTCATTGCAATGGCCACACGGAACTCATAGACTATACTCATGATTATGGGGTTTATTAGGGAAGTAATAGGTTACAATTTAGGCTCAAGAACACTCAGGACACAGTTCTTCCATCGAGAGCCTCTTCCCAGCCATGCTCACAAGCACACCTCTCCCTGGCCCTGGGCCTCTGCCTAAAGGCACACTAGCTTTCTTGCTCTGTGGGCTGGGAAGCCTACTATGCCATCTCCTGCTACTGGATCTCTGCTGCTGTTTCTCACCATCCTTAGGGTTACAGCTTGCTCTCTGTCTCCTGAATTCAGGAGCATCTCAGCGCAAGGATCCCAAGTCCAAAGAACCTACTCTCTGCTCCTGGCTGTTCTTCATTGATGGTAGCGGGATCTGCTCGCTGCTCTGGAATTGGCTGTCTTTTAAGGCAAAACTGACCAATCACCTTGGTGGGCCACAATGATCTTATTTGCCCCATCCCACCCAATCACTTGGGTGGGAATTCCAAGACCATGGCGAGAAAGGATACACAAAAGCTATCCATCGCACCACAATCTGTTGACATTCAGGTCTGTTGGCATACGGAAGACCACGGTTGTTGAGTAAAGTCAGAAGTAAAAATATACCCCAGTCTACTCCTCCGCCCTTCAAAAACAACTAAATAAAGATATTTCAGTTGCAAGGGGGAAGGACTGGTAACAAAGATGTCAACGGGGTATGGTTTCCAATCTGAATAGTGATGACATATTGGCCATGTGACAATTGTTCATAAAAAACAGTTCTTTTTTTAGACACATTCCTTTGAGTTTGAAGATGGCACAGCTAACTCAGATTACTGAATGTCACTTATGTCCAGAGAGCACAATGGTGTTACCTACTTCTCTGAGGTCTCCATTATGTTGGCGAGCTGGGCTTACCAGGACATTATTCACCCAGTATAATTTTCTTCCTAAATCCTTTCTGGGGAAAGAGTTGAAGGGAGGGTGTTAATGGAGCCCTGGACTGGTGGCTAGAACACCTGGATTCTGGTCCTGCATCTAACAGTAACCCGACAGGTGAGGGATAAGTGAGCCTTCACATCTCCTCTTCTAAGACAAGCAGGAAAGGGCCACCCAGTACTCAGAGGGCCCCTTTTATCACTCACTGTAAGCAGCATAAGAGGGCTGGATAGGGTTGCATTGAAAGAAGCCTGGGCAGGAAGCACTGAGAATTGATGCCTTTGGTTGTAAAAGGCAATGTGGCTTTGGGAGCTTCGTAGCCCAAGACAGTCGCTCCTCCACAAAAGTAGAACTATTTTCCTAGTAAAATAACATGTGTGACCCCCCATTTTCTAACCAAGAGGTTACGGGGCTTCTCTATTTAAGAAGAGGAAAGGGGGGACCTGGAAGGAATGTCCACCCCAGCTTTAAGTAGCTGAAAATTTAACTACATTTCTGTATTAATTTCCTCAGCCTGCTTTAATGAAGTACCACACAAACTGGGTGGTTTAACACAACAGCAATTTATTGTTTCACAGTTCTGGAGACCAGAAGTCTGAAATCAAGGTGTGACCAGGGCCCCACTCTCTCTGAAAGCTCTAAGGAAGAGTCCTTTCTTGCCTCTTCCAGCTTCCAGTGGTCGCTAGCATTTTTGGGCATTCCTTGGCTTGTAGCTGCATTATCCCAATCTCTGCCTCCATCCTTACGTGATCTTCTTCCCTGTGGTGTCCATTATAAGGGCACCAGTCATTCGATTTAGGGCCTCCCCTACTCCAGTAGTCCTGGTGGTACAGACTGGTTAAGAGATTGCTGCTAACTAGAAGATCAGCAGTTCAAATCCACCAGCCACTTCTTAGAAACACTATGGGTTAATTCCACTCTGTTCTATAGGGTCATTATGAGTTGGAATCAACTCGACAGCAACGGGTTTGGTTTTGGCTTGAAATCTGGGTGCATATTCCTGCCAGATTTCCCCTTTCTTTGGAGACCCCATGGGGCTGTTCTACTCTGACCTAGAGGGTCAGTGTGAGTTGGAATTGACTCAGCAGCAATGGCGTCGGTTTTTTGGGTTCTATTCTGGCCTGACCTCATCTTAAGCAACAGCAAAAAAAAAACCCGTTGCCGTCAAGTCGATTCCAACTCATAGCAACCCTATAGGTCAGAGTAGAACTGCCCCATAGAGTTTCCAAGGAGCGCCTGGTGCATTTGAACTGCTGACCTTTTGGTTAGCAGCTGTAGCACTTAACCACTATGCCACCAGGGTTTCCGACCTCATCTTACTTAACTAATTACATCTGCAAAGATCCTATTTCCAGGCAAGGTCATGTTCAGAAGTTCTGGGTGGACAAGAATTTGGGGCTAACAGTATTCAACCAGTACAATTTCCCACCTAAATCCCATTTGGGAAGAGAATTTGAGGGAAGGTGCTAGTGGAGCCCTGGACTAGTGACCAGAACACCTGGATTCTGGTCCCGTACCTAATGCTAACCTGACCATGACTTTGAGAATATCATCCCACCTCTCTGGGCCTCAGGTTTCTCATCTGTCACATGAGGGGTGGGGCTAGACTAGATGTACGTTACCATTCTGCTCTAAAATTCCTCATTATAGCTTTAAAATTAAGCTCTGTGGTCACGCTCTCAGATCCTGGTGGAGAATCACTTGGTTTGTCCATTGCCAAAGCGGAGACAGTGTTGTTTAGCACCAGCCCAAAGGAAAAATGAAATAAATCGAAGTTGACTCGATGACATGCTGGGAGCCATTGTATTGGAGGCTACTTGTGTTTGGAACGGGTACTTCTGGTTCTTCTACGCTTCTTAGGAAATCCCTGAAGGGTGCAAATGGTGAACATGCTGGGCTGCTAACCGAAAGGCTGGAGGTTCAAGTCTACCCTGAGGCACCTTGGAAGAAAGGCCTGGCTATCTACTTCTGAAAATCAGCCATTGAAAACCCTATGAGCACAGCTCTACTCTGACACACATATAGGGTCGCCATGAGTCAGAATCGACTCAAAGGCAACTGTTTTTTTTTTTTCAAATGTTCCTTAGTCCATTGTAATAATAAAAAATAACAGCAGCAGCTGACATTGAGCACTCATTGGGTATCAGGCGCTGGCTGTTCTGAACATACTTTAACTGTGTAAGATCATCTAATCTGCTCATCAGCCCCATGAAATTAGGAACTATTTCCCCATTTTACAGATGAGGCAACTGAGGCATGAGAAGCCACTTCCCACAGTTGTGGCTTACAGCTCGCAGGAAGGGAGAGCCTGAAATCAGGACCTGCTCTCTTCACCACAAAGAAGGGTGAGAGGCTCACACCAAGTTGCTAGGAAGTGAGCCTTTTCCCCAGCAAGCTCCAAGCCTGCCCCACCCATTTACTGCTGATCTTGAACAAGCAGAATCTAAACGGCTTTGTAATTTTATTTTCAGATGAAGCTAATTTGTGAGACACCACCCTCCTTAAAAAAAAAAAAAAATTTTTGAGAAATCAGACAGGAGGAAATAGTAAGAGGAAACAACAAGCTATAGCACCCTCCTGCCCCAGATGCAAGCTAATGTGCTTGAGGGGAAATCTGGCCTGAAGTTCAGACATTTCACAGGAAGACAGAACCTTGAGAGCTGTGATTCCAAAGGAGACCTCTGGGCGGTCTGGATAGCATTGCCAAGGAATCTGGGCTGACCCTCCCAGGCCCCTTTCCTGACTTCCTCACTCCTTTGGTAGCAAGGTTGTATCTTCTCTCTTGATGTTGGGTTTTCCACCTAGACCTTAGGTATGTAATGAGAGATTTAGTGAAAATGAAACCAGAATAACCTGGGGGAAAAGCTTGTTGGAAAGTGTAAGAGGTGATTTAGACTGGGATTGGCAGAGTCGTGATAGACATTATTGTATTCAGAGGAATAATAAAATGAGCTTCCCCATTTCCTGAGCTCCTGTTACCCACCAGCCACTGAGCTAAGTTCTTTGCTTTGGTTAGCTCCTTTCAGTGTCACAACGATCCTGACGGGCAGGTAGGATTAGGATCCCTACTTCACAGGGGAGGAAGGACATGTGACTTGCCCAAAGCCCTAACTAAAATGGGAAAGAGTGGAGACACAGGTAGCGTGACTCCATGCTTTCCATCACCTGCCCGTTCAGGTACCTCTTACAACCTTGGTTCTCAGGGCTGGCTCTCCACAGAGTCATCTAGGGAGAGAGTTTTAAAACAAGATTATACCTCAGCTCCCCCTGCCAAAGGTTCTGGTTTAATTAGTAGTGGATGGGGCCTGGGCATGAGTTCTTTTTCCTTTTTTCTAAGGGGAAATTATGGGAAGCCAGGGGTAAGAACCATTGTCATGTATGTGTGTGTGTATGTGTGTTGCCTAAAACAGCAATATTTTTTAAAACCCAACCTGCTGCTTAACTAAGTTTAAAATCATCCCTTTATGTTTCGGGTAATAAAGCTTAAAATGACACATCCACATATATACACATGCACACACATACACCCACGTACATACACTCACGCATGCATACATGTACACACATATACGTACATACATGGACAAATACCAAAAAACCCAAACCCATTGCCACTGGGTTGATTCCAACTCACGGCGACCCTGTAGGACTGAGTAGAACTACCTCAGAGGGTTTCCAAGGCTGTAAATCTTTACAGAAGCAGACTCCCACATCTTTCTCCTGTGGAGCGGCTGATTGGCTGGAACCACTGACCTTTCAGTTAGCAGCCAAGCCCTTAACCACTGTACCATCAGGGTCCTTACATACACACATGGATGTACACATATGCACAGACATACACACACACATATATTATCGGGACCGTGTACAGACAGGGCTGTCCTGATGAGACCTGGAAGGGGAAGACGATGCCCACAGTGGGAACCTTGTGTGTGTTCGCGGGAGGAGGAGGTGGCAGCAGGGAGCTGGCTTCTCTCCTGAAAGATGAGGTTGCATGTATCTCTTGAACTGACCTTTCATCCTGCCACTCCTCCTCCATCCCCACCACCATCCATCCAGTACAGTCCACCAGCATCTGTCCCCTGGGTAAACGTTAACAGCAACCTCCCAACTCTCTCCCTGCCTTCTGCCCTTCCACCCTGCCACCCCCCACCCCAACCTAGCCCAGCTCATCCTCAACCGGCAGCCAGTCTTCTAAATGACAGATAGAAACTTGTTACTCTTCAGCTTAAGACCCACCAGTGGACCCCTGATGTCTTCAAGATAAAGTCAGACATCCTTAAATGGGCTCCCAGGACCCTCCTTAGTTTACCTCCCCAGCATCATCTAAAGTTGCCCCCACCAGGTGTCCTGGGCTTTTGCCATCCTGATTGTTGTTTCAGTCCCTGGAACTCGGCTCCAGTGTTCTCATCTTTAGGCTATCCTTGGTGGCTTTCTCCTCCTGGAAGGCTGGACAAACACTACCCAAAAGCTAAGGACCCCAAAAGTGATGCACTGGACCATGGCTTCAATCCCCCAGAGGGTCCAGCTGGTAGGAGCTGGCCCATTGGGCCTCCCTCTTAAACCCTGAGCAGGTCAAAGAAACTAGTAAATATTCCCACTGAGAGGCACTCAGCCACTTTCTAAGCTGGAAATGAAGTGGCCGGCTGTAAAGTGTGACACATAATACAAACCAGCTTAATGGTCTTCCAAAACATTAAAAATTAATGTTGAACATCGACAGTTTTAGTGGTCAAATGTCCCCCATGGAGCTCAATGTCTGGAAATTGTCCCCATAGGGGACATTGGGGACCATGGTCACGGGCCTGTTTGGGAAGGTAAAAATGCCCTATGAAATAGAGGCCCATTTAGGGGGTGAGCTGGGCTTAGGTGGCTCAGGTGAAAGGCTGGCTAGCTTCCTCCCTTTTTCAGTCCCCTGACTTGTTTCTCTCTAAACACCCCCCTGCCCACCCCCCAGAAAAAACCCATTGCTATCAAGTTGATTCTGACTCACAGCAAACCATCCATGTGTGTCACAGTAGAACTAAGCTCTACAGGATTTTCTTGGCTGTAATCTTTATAAGAGCAGATTGCCAGGCCTTTCTTCTGCAGCATGGCTGGGCAGATTCAAATTGCCAGCCTTTCAGTTAGTAGCCAAGGGCAGGATGTTTGCACCACTCTTCAACTGTTTGTAAATTTCAGAGGTTTTTTTGCAGCTTCCACTTGTTTGTTCTTTTTTTTGCTCTCCTCTGTAATTCTGTATGCAAGACAGAGGGTAAGTCCCTGATGAACTGGAGTCGGCCAATCCATATGACCTCTGGACACTCAGACCCATCTCCTTTGATTTTTTTTAAGCCAACCAGGGCATGGAGGTGAGGCTCACATTCTGTTGCTGTCTGTAAGGTTGCTGTCTCCATCGATCAGCCCTGAATCTTGCTGGGTCCCGGAATTTGTAATCCCTCACTCCCCACTTCCCCATGCCATGAGGGCAGAGAGAAGGTCGTGTGCAGCAACGTCCAGCCAGCTGGTGACTTCTCCCCTAGGCAGAGGCGGAGAGGGGGGACCAGAGGCATAGCTGGGAATCTGGAAACTCACAAAAGGCTGTTTGAGAAAAGCTCTCAGTTGTGTTGGGCCTGAAACAGCGATATTTTTTAAAACCCAATCTGCTGCTCAACTAAGTTTAAAAACACCCCCTTTATATTTTAGCTAGTAAAGCTCAAAATTATTCATTATATTAAATGCTGCCTAATGAAATTATGGTCTAATGAGCTGCCTAATGTGTGTTTGCCATGTTTAAATTGTCTGGGACCCGCTGGGATACGCTCAGATACTGTTGATTCAGTTGCAGGTGGAATAGCCCTCTAGTCTGTTGCCTTGTCGAGAAACGGCAAGTTGGAATTGTCATCATTCCATTAAAGACCTCTGAAATTCCCATCCCATTTCCTGCTGGCACATATGCTGGCCAAGGGGTCCAGAGCAGCCTGTAGCACTAGGGCAGCAGAGATTCCAGTCCCTAATAGGTCCCATGAAGAGTCCCTGGGCGGCACAAATGGTTGAGCACCCAGGTACTAACCAAAAGGTTGGCCATTTGAATCTACCCAGAGGTGCTTTGGAAGAAAGTCTTGGTGATCTCCTTCTGAAAGATCCCAGTCTTTGAAAACCCAATGTGATGAAGTCCTACTCCGAAATCTATGGGGTCACCATGAGTTTTTTGGTTTAAATGGTCCCATTAGCAGGGGGCAAGCATTGGAGAGCTTTGCTGTATTTGGTTTCCATGTTTTCTGTGTAAACTCCCTAGGTAATGAAGGACTTTCTCTCTTAGTCCTTTCCAGAAGTGTCCATGCAGTGCTTCGCAGCTTCTCTGCCAAGAACCTGAAGAGCTTCATCTTGGTAGGGATCCCACCCTTTAATTACAAAGCTCAGTCAGTGCAGAAAGTTTGTAACCTCTCTGCTCTGACCACTCTTACTTGCAGTCAGCCTGCCCCTAGGCCTTTGCACACATGCCGTTTGAGCTGCCTGGATAACTCTTACTCTCTGTATCCTCGGCGCAACCCCTTTTAACATATTAACGCCTATCCAGGTCTCACATTCAATGCCTATCTGTTTGAAAAGCCTTGCTAGACCCTCGGGCCCTTGCTCTGTGCCTCTGCGCTTCCTCCAGCACGTTTTTGTTCACCCCTTGGCTCCACTTTTCTGTGGGTTGACTGTATCTTCAAGCAGCCTCTCTCTTTGGCAAAATGGCTGCAGGTAACTGTGAACTCATAATTCTCCAGATGAACTGTGGTGCCTCCTGCCCAAGGGTTCTAGAAGTTCTGGGTCATTTGCCAGTTTAGTTCTCAGTGGCCCACATGACACCCAGTTAAGTTTCATGAAATAACCCTATGTCCTTCTGCATCAGCTAAGTCTAGATTCAGTCAAGGATGACAGAAAACCCAAAATAACGGCAATCTAGAGAAAGAAAGAAGCATATTAATCTTTCCGTAAGAAGCAGAAGTGTGCAATCCAGGATTGGCATGGGGCTCAGCACTACAAACTCCTCAAGCATCCAATATCCTTCAGCTTCCCACTTTACTGTCCCCACAGTATGGCCCGCAACCTCATGGCCCAGCATGGCCCTCCAGCTATCCCACCCCACTCCAAGCAGCGAGATAGAAGAGGCTAGAACGAGTATACCAGCTGACATTTAAGGAGGGTTTCTGGAACATGGCACTGCTGTTCACATTCTGCTGACCAGCACTTGATTACATGGTTGACCCTAGCTATGAGACAGGCTGGGTGTGGCCTGTTACATTTGAATGTGACACCGTAAGCACAATCCATAAAAGACAAAATTGATAAAGTGGACTTCATCAAAATTAAAAGCTTTTGCTCTGCAAGAAACACTGGTAAGAGAGTGAAATGACAAACTACAAACTGGGAGAAAATATTTGCAAGTCATATATTGGAAAAAGACTGGAATCCAGGATACATAAAGAATTCTCTAACAGTAAGAAAACAAACAACCTAATTTAAAAAATGGGCAAAAGACTTGGATACTTCACCAGAGAGGATATGCAGATACACATTAGTTATTAGAGAAATGCAAATTAAAACCATGATGAGAAACTATTACACATCTACTAGAATGGACAAAATAAAAATGATGGATAATACCAAGTGGTGGCAAGGAGGCAGAGCAACTGAATCTCATATACATGGCTCATGGGGATGCAAAACGGTGCAGCGACTCTACAAAATGGTTTGGCAATTTCTTATAAAGTTAAGCATATACCTACCATATAACTCCACAGTCTTACTCCTGGATATTTACCCGAACGTTCACATGTTTTTAGTAGTTCTATTAATAATAGCCCAAAATTGTAACAACTCAAGTATCCAGATGTCCTTCAGCAGATAAATGGATAAGCAAACTGGTCCATCCATACGATGAAATACTACTCAACAGCAAAAAGGAGTGAATTGACACATGAAACAGCTTGGATGACTCTTAGAAGCATTTTGTAGATTGGAAGGTGCCATACTCTGTGTATCAATTTGTATGATGTTAAAACTATAGCGGTGAAGAATAGATCAGTGGTTGCCAGGGTTTAGGACTGTATGGCAATAAAGGCACACAACCAGAGAGGTTTTTTTTTGGAGGGGGGGCAATGAAATTGTTCCGTATTTTGACTGTGGTGCTGGTTATACAAATCTATACAAGTGTTAAAATTCATAGACTTGTGCATCCCTCTCCCCGCAAAAATCAATTTTACTGTAAAAAGGAAAGTTCTATTACTATGGTAGAAAGGAGGCAATGGATATGGAGGAGGTGTTGGGGTGGGTGAATGGGGGGCAACCAGCTGACCCTGACCAGCTGTGCCTCACTTTCCAACACATGCCCATTGTTGGGCTAGGGCAAGGCTTCTCAACCTCAGCACTATTGACAACTGGGGCTGGATAATGATTTGTTGTAGAGGCTGTCCTGTGCATTGTAGGATGTGTAGCAACACCTTCGGTCTCTCCCCACTAGATTCTAGTAGCACCTTCCCCACGTACAACTGTGACAACCAAAAATACCTGCAAACCAACCAACCAAACCCCAAAACCAAACCCACTGCCATCGAGTCGATTCCAACTCATAGCAACCCTATAGGACAGAGTAGAACTGCCCCACAGAGTTTCTAGGGAGTGCCTGGTGGATTCAAACTGCCGACCTTTTGGTTAACAGTCTTAGCACTTAACCACTACACCACCAGGGTTTCCACAAACCAGCCAGTTGCCATCAAATCAGTTCTGACCCATGGCAACCCCATGTGTTGCAGAGGAGAACTGTGCTTCAGAGGGTTTTCAAGGCTGTGACCTTTCAGAAGCAGATCGCCAGGCATTTCTTCTCAAGTGCATCTTGGGGGGTTTGAACCGCCGGTCTTTCAGCCAGTAGCCTAGTGTGTAACTGTTTGTGCCACCTAAACCAAAAAACAAAAGTAAATGAACAAACAAAAAAACGTGTTGCTGTTAAGTCGACTTGGACTCCTAGTGACCCTATAGGACATGGTAGAACTGCCCCGTTAGGGTTTCCAAGGAGAGGCTGGTGGATTCAAACTGCCGACCTTTTGGTTAGCAGCTGAACGCTTAGCCACTGCGCCACCAGGGCTCCTTGTGCCACAAAAAAAAACAAAAACCCATTGTTGATTCCGACTCACAGCGACCCTGTAGGACCGAGTATAACTGCCCTACAGGATTTCCAAGGAGCAGCTGATGGATTTGAGCTGCTGACCTTTTGGTTAGCAGCCAAACTCTTAACCACTGTGCCAGCAGGGTTCCACTAGTGCCACCCAGGGACTCCTAAAACATCTCCAGACCTTGTCAAATATCTAAAGGGTTTGGGAAAGGGAACAAAAGGGATCAAGAACCCCTGGGCTAGTCTGAACAGGTTTCAGTTACTTACAAACTAAATAACCTCCAGTTGGTTGGTTTTCATTTTCAGAGCTCCAGTTGCTTTCATTTTACCCTCATTCCCTCTTGTGACAGCTGTCCAAGAACTTGCAAGGTCCTAGTCTGGTACAACTGAGGACAGAGCTCCCGGGCACATGAGGCTGTTTGCTGACTTTTCATTCATCATAGTCTGGGGGCGACTGTCTCATAGGCACCCACCTTCTCCATACCCGTCACCCCATCTCATCCCCAGATCCAGCGCATGGTGGAGGAAGACTGAATTCCAGGGCAGCTATTGATTCCAAGTGATGGTGTGTTAAGCCTACATTGTAGTTACATCTTAAGCCATAGGTATTTCCCTTGGCTCATTTTAAAGCTCAGAAAAGCCATTCCACTATTTAAATATAGAAGAGTAACATATTTTAATAATCATGCCCCGGGGCACAGTTTTTCCTGTTGCATGAAAAAATAATGGTCAAAACAGCCCGCAGCCAATTGCAAAATTGTGTAAAAGTAATGAAAGAAATCCAAACCCAAGTGCCTTCCATCACGCTAGACCACCTTTGCCACTAGATTTCCTGATTTACGCATTTCCCAACCCTGGATAAAGATCGCTGAGTCCTTCAATTCTTTATGCCAAAGGGGCTTTACTTATTCCAAAGGTGGCATAGGAGGTTGAGTTAGAGTAGGATCCATCCATTTCTGTCTTTAATTTAAGGATCAGCAGTGGAGTTCCCTGGATTGTCCTAAAATCTTTAGGACATGGGGTTGCAAACTCAAGTGCCTGCAGAGCTTGGGCTGGTAAGTAAAGGATGGAGTGGACTAGGTTGAAGGGGCAGTGAACTAGGAAGTGAGTCCATGCCAGCCTGAAGACGGAAATGCCTTCTCACACCTAGATAATTGTTACCACATGAGAATCTCGGCCTGGTGGCAAATCTTATGTTTTCAATAGAAGCTGTAAACCTGAATTTTTATCTGACCACTTCTGATTTGTAAATGTCGCAGAAAATTCAGAATGAAAAGAATGTGTCTGCAGGCTAGGTATGTCCTGGGACCCACAACTTTGACTTTGACTTTATAGCTTCTCCCCAGCCCCAATCAACTGCAGGAAGGTGATGGCTGCTGTGAAAGGGAGGGAAGGAGAGCAGGAAGGGTGTGTGGGCTCCACCCTTGCCATCAGCCTCTATTCACCTACCATCTCCTGCCAATCTGCTCTAGCTCCGTGGGTTCTTCCCAGCTGGCCTTTCCTTTTCTTCTGCCG
Source organism: Loxodonta africana (assembly GCF_030014295.1). NCBI lineage: Eukaryota > Metazoa > Chordata > Mammalia > Proboscidea > Elephantidae > Loxodonta > Loxodonta africana. The sequence goes on from NC_087344.1 coordinate 49,320,826, forward strand.
CCCCAACTATTCCAACCATGGAGAAAGTCATCCCCTTCTCCCCTTTGTTGTTGTTTGTTGCCGTTGAGTTGGTGCCAGGTCTCAATGGGACAGCTATGTCTGTACACAATCCCAGTTGTGTGTATATGTGTGTGTGTATATGCATGTTCAACAGAATGAATCATCGCCTGGTGTGTTTGAATCCATTGTTCTGGCTATTGTGTCAATCCATCTCATTGAGGATTTCCCTTGTTTTTGCTGACCTTCTGCTTTACCAAACAGGATGTCCTTTTCTATTGATTGGTCATTCCCAATGACCTGTCCAAAGTAAGCAAGTCGAAGTCTTTACATCCTTGCTTCTCAGGAGCATTCTGGTTGTATTTCTTCTAAGACTAATTTGTTCTTTCTTCTGGCTGCCTGTGGTATATTCAATATTCTTTGCTGACACCATAGTTCAAATTCATCAATTCTTCTTCTGTTTTCCTTTTTCATTGTCCAGCTTTCACATGTCTATGAGGTGATTGAAAATACCATGGCTAGAGTCAGGCAGACCTTAATCATGACCTAAATTAAGGGGGAACTTTTCCATAGGAGGGAAATTCTGGTGGCATAGTGGTTAAGTGCTACGGCTGCTGACCAAAGGGTCGGCAGTTCGAATCCGCCAGGCGCTCCTTGGAAACTCTATGGGGCAGTTCTACTCTGTCCTATTGGTTCTTTTTTTTTTTTTTTGGTTTTCCATAGGAACTATTTCAGTACAGTCTTAATCATAGCAGCATAAAAAATACAAAAAAATAAGCCATTGCCATCAAGTCAATTCCAACTCATGGCGACCCCATGTGTTACAGACGAGAATTGCTCCATAGGATTTTCTTGGCCGTAATCTTTATGAAAGCAGATAACCAGGCCCTTCTCTTTTGGTGCCACTGGATGGGTCTGAACCAACAACTTTTGTTTAGGTTAGCAGCTGATAACAAGTAAAACACACCTAAGCTAAAAAGCCCAAGTGAAGAAAAGCAGGGTATAAAGTTGTGTAAGGGTACAATCACATTTATTTAAAGGTTGTTGTTGTTTGATGCCATTGAGTTGGTTCCAACCTATAGCGACCCCACGCACAACAGAACGAATCACTGCCCAGACCTGCATCATCCTCAAAATCGTTGCTGTGTTTGAGCCCATTGTTGCAGCCGCTGTGTCAGTTCATCTCGTTGAGGGTCTTCCTCTTTTTTGCTGACCCTCCACTGCAGCAAGCATGATGTCCTTCTCCAGGGACTGATCCCCCCTGAAAAAATGTCCAAAGTGTGTGACATGCAGTCTCGCCCTCCTCACTTCTAAGGAGCTTTCTGGCTGTACTTCTTCCAAGACAGGTTTGTTTGTTCTTCTGGCAGTCCCTGATATATTCAATATTCTTCATCAATACTATAATTTAAAGTTGTGAATTCTTCTTCAGTCTTCCTTATTCATTGTCCAGCTTTTGTATTCATAAGAGGCAATTGAAAATACCATGGCTTGGGTCAGGCCCACCCTAGTCCTCAAGGTGACATGATTGCCTTTTAACACTTTAAAGAAGCTTTTTGCAGCAGATTTGCCCAATGCAATATGTCATTTGATTTCTTGACTGCTGCTTTCATGGATGTTGATTGTGGATCCAAGTAAAGTGAAATCCTTGACAACTTCGATCTTTTCTCTGTTTATTATGATGCTGCTTACTGGTCCAGTTGTGAGGATTTTTGTTTCCTTTATGTTAATGTATAATCCATACTGAAGGCTGAAGGTTTGTGTAAAGATTACAATCAAACTGTAACAGGAAAAAGACTAGAAGGAAAGAGAGTAAAGTATTCACAGAGATTGGCTCTGGGCACAGGAATAGAAGCCATGTTTTCTATGTCAACTTTTTTGTATTTTCCAAGTTTTTCATTCTGGGAATGTGTTGTTATTAATTTATAAGGGAAAATATTTTCAAAAGGAAATTTTATTTGCAAACTAAGTGAAAAACAAAAACGAGAAGGTTCAAAATCACAACAATAGCGACATTTAGTGAGCATAGGCTCTTTGATAAATATCCAGAGGTTTATTTAGCTTGTCCAGTGATATGTATCTGATCTTAGCTGATTTAAAGAAAAAACAGACTTGTCTCCCCTTCTCCAAGCACACCCTTTGGGTGAGATTGTTGGAGGGGAGACTAGAGAAGCGGAGAAGCTGGGCATGAGGCTTGGAGTTGCAAGAAGGAGGGACTGGATCAGGACACTTCCAAGAGGAGTATCTTCCCAGAAGTCCATTCAACACAGAATGGAGCCCTTGCTTCAAAGGGTTTTCTCTTCCATAAATATTTAAGGGAGGTAGCAAATGGGAGTTCCTCTTGCGCAAGTGGAAAAATAAGAGCTTGCTAATGGAACATGAGTGCCTTGGGTCATGTCCCATCAGGAACCAGCCTCTCCCCTAGGTGAGTTGTGGCTAGCTGAAATTACATGAGTCTTTTGGGCACAAGACCCTTCCACCCTGAATTAGACACTTTCATTCACATCTTCCCATTAAAAATAGCAACTATTGCGCTGAGATAATCTTTAAATGTTAAAAGAAAACTACCCCCTGAAGTCTTCTTTGAACCCCAAAATAGCTTGTTTTAATTAGTAAAGCACATCTCCTTTGAGCATTGAACTCTTTTAAAGAATTATCTATATTCGATCAAATTGACAATGGCAACTTGAAAGGTTAGATGGGAAGCTTAGGGGCAGTGAGTTTAAGATAATGGTGGTGGAATAATATGGAAAAGGAGAGTGAGCATGGTAGCATAACTTGAGGACTATAACCAGTGTCACTGAGCTGCACATGCAGAAATTGTTGCAATGGCATATGTTTGGCTGTGCATACTTTTACCAAATATATATATGTACATGCACATACATATATGTATATATGTGTATACACATGCAGTTTGGTGCACCCAGTTCACTTAAGTTGGCAGCATAGGAATTTTAATTCACTTGTCAATTCTATCCCCACATTTGGATTTCCTGACTATTTCCCAAACCACTTAAAACAATCAAGTATGTCCTGACTTGTTTGCCATTGAATCCAAGCATAACTACCCTGGAACAGGTACCAGTTATTGTTCTGATGTTGGCCAGGCCCTGAGTTCTTTAGCCCCCCGCCCACCCCGCCTTCACAAAAAGGCTTGTCTTCTACTCAAGGCCTAGGCTTCATGGATGTCAAGCTCCATAGTCTCCTAAAAGTATTAACCTTCAGGCCACTGATAGAACTCTAACGCTATGCCAGGCCTCTTTACACATTCCGTAAGTCATTTTTGGGTGTTGAGGGTGGCACTATTATTATTGCCTTTTTACAGATTGGAGAACTGAAGCACAGAGAGGTCAAGCAACTTACCCAAGGTCACACAGCAGATAGCTGTGGAGCTGGGATTTTATCCCCGGTTGTTGTTGTTAGTTGCTGTCGAGTCGGTTCCAACTCATAGCGACCCTTTGCACAACAGAACAAAACACTGCCTGGTCCTGCGCCATCCTCACAATCCTTGTTATGCTTGAGCCTGTTGTTGCGGCCACTGTGTCAATCCATCTTGTTGAGAGTCTTCCTCTTTTTCAGTGGCCCTCTACTTTACCAAGCATGATGTCATTCTCCAGGAACTGGTCCTTCCTGACAACATGTCCAAAGTATTTGAGACGTAGCTCACCATCCTTGCCTCTAAGGAGTGCTCTGGTTGTACTTATTCAAGACAGACTTGTTCATTCTTTTGGCAGTCCACGGTATAATCAATATTCTTCACCGACACCACAATTCAAAAGCATCAATTCTTCTTTGGTCTTTCTTATTCATTGTCCAGTTTTAACATGCATATGAGGTGATTGGAAACACCATGGCTTGGGTCAGGTGCACCTTAGTCTTCAAGGTGACGTCTTTGCTTTTCAACACTTTAAAGAGGTCTATTGCAGCAGATTTGCCTAATGTGATTTATCTTTTGATTTCTTGCCTGCTGCTTCCGTGGGTGTTGATTGTAGGTAGTAGGGTCCAAAGGAGCCCTGGTGGTGCGGTGGCTAAAGCACTTGGCTGCTGACTAAAAGGTCAGCAATTTGAAACCACCAGCTGCTCTGCAAGAGAAAGATGTGGCAGCCTGCTTCCAGAATGATTACAGCCTTGGAAACCCTATGAGGCAGTTCTACTCTGTCCTGTAGGGTCACTATGAGTCTTAATCGACTCGACGGCAGTGGGTTTGGTTTGGGTTTTGTAGGGTCCAGAGTTGGGGGAAAGGTTGATGGTTTATATTACACTCAGGAGCCTGATTCATTCATCACCATAAGCCAAATTCACGTTTGCCTATTACAGTGTTGGAGGGTGCTTATAAACATGTGTAGCAAAAGGAAAGTTTTATGGGCTGTCTGCTGGCCCATTACAGAAACACTGCTCTAATAAACATCACTTTGAAACAGTCCAAACCCAAAGACAACCAAGGAGGCCTGTGGATTGGGAAAGCCTTTCAGTGTGCAGTTGTTGGTGCAGGGTTAAGGAAAAAAAGATGGCGGCATCCAAGTTGAGTTGAAATGGAGAGAAAAGCCAGAAACCTCACTCCAATATAATTTTATTCTAAGACTCACCATGATTCCATAAAGTCCTAAAATGTCTGGTATCTAATTGTTTTTGTTTGTACATTTTAATGAAGTATGAGTTGGTGAAAAAAATATTAGGGAAAACAGAGTAAAGTTTTAAAGGTTAAAAAAAAAAAAAAAAACCCGTTGCCATCAAGTTCATTCCAACTCATAGTGACCCTATAGAACTGCCCCATAAAGTTTCCAAGGAGCACCTGGTAGATTCAAACTGCCAACCTTTTGGTTAGCAGCTGTAGCACTTCACCACTACACCACCAGGGTTTCCTTAAAGGTTAAGGGGATACTATTTATAGAAACATCTACTATGTGTCACCCACAGTGGTTGGCATCCAAGTTTTTTTTCCATTTAATCCTCCCAACTACCCCGTAGTGTAGGGGCTGTTATTATCACCCTTACTTTAAAATAAGAACAATGAAGCCCAGAGAGGCTTAGTAATTTTCCCAAGATTACATAGCAAGTAAACAACAGAGTGACAAAATTTACTGTGTGCATTTGGGGGGAGGAAGTAAGCTAATAGGTTTTATGGGATATCCACAGTCATAGAACATTATCCAAATATATATTACCTGTTGATTAACAACCCACAATGAAATACTACATAAAATACAAATTAAAAAATTACCATGGGACCAAGAGTCAATAGAAATGGTTTCTAATATTGTACATGAGAAATTTTTTTTTTATGCCAAGAACACCACCCATCCCATATAATGTAGCCCTGTTGTTGTTAGGTGCCGTTGAGTAGGTTCTGACTCATGGTGACCTTATGTACACCAGAACAAAACATCGCCCAGTCTTGTACCATCCTCACAGTCCTAACAATGCTTGAGGCCATTGTTGCAGCCGCTGTGTCAATTCATCTCACTGAGGGTCTTCTTCTTTTTCATTGACCCTCTACTTTACCAAGCATGATGTCCTTCTCCAGGGGCTGGTCCCTCCTGATAACATGTACAAGTTATGTGAGATGAAGTCTTGCCATCGTTGCCTCTAAGGAACATCTAGTTGTACTTCTTCCAAGACAGATGTGTTCATTCTCCTGGCAGACCATGTGTGTTAAATATTCTACTTTTAATATCTTTTGACTGAGAAAGCTCAGAACTAACTTAAAAAAAAAAAAACCAAACCATTGCCATTAAGTCAATGCTGACTCATAGCGACCTTAAAGGACAGAGTAGAACTGCCCTACAGGGTTTCCAAGGAGCACCTGGTGGATTCAAACTGCTGGCCTTTTGGTTAGCAACCATGGCTCTTAACCACTGTGCCACCAGGGTTTCCACAACTAACTTGGAGACTATGAATTCAGTAGTATTTTAAATAAATTTGTATTTTATAGATCGGCAGCTTCTTCGTACAAATGAAAAACATGTGCACATTTTGTCGAAGGTATCTCAATCAGTCAGCCACCCACAAGCAGTGTTTGGTGCCTTTGTGGATTTTAGTCCATGTTAGTAACACCAAAGGCCTCTTACCCTCTTTTGGGAGCAGGTGGTTTAGGGACTTAAAGAAAGGACAAGTAATCATGCATTTTTCCAAAATACTACCCGTGATATGGAGCAAGAAAGCATAGTATATTGTATATATAGAGAAAAACCTGCCATGCTAGAAGTCAGGTGTTTTCCCTAAAACTGTATGAATCTCAAATTTGGAGAAAATCACTAAGGCTCATTCAGCACATTTCTGATCCAAGAGCATCATTAAGATAAAATCTTTTGTTCTTTAAATGACCAAATTAGGCACGATCACAATTAGAGCTCAAGCACTTCCTGGTAATTTCTCATCTCATTTTCTACATGCCATGTTTGGCTTTATGAACCTGGAGAAAGAAGTTATTGTTGAAAATGGAAATGTTTTTCCACTTGCTGCTGTGTTCAGGAGAAATATTTAGACTTGCTTTGGTGAGAGAAGTCCTAGCTGTCTTGTGTCCTGGGTGTGGGGGGGTTTCTCTACTTGTGTGTTTCTTGTCAGTTTGCTGGTAATTACTGGGGAGATCTTTCACTTCAACACCTGCTTTCCTTGTTAATGAACAGGAACCAGTGGGATAGTTTATAACAGGGCTTTGAACTGGTTCATTCTAGTTCGAATCCCTGCTGGGAATTTGCATTTCCACCCCAGATATACTGAATCTGAATCTACATTTTAACAAGATTCCCCCAGGTGATTGGGTTTTGTTAAAATGTAGATTCTGATTCAGTATAACTGGAGTGGAAATGCAAATTCTCAGCAGGAGATCCAACCCGAATGAACCAATTTGAAGCCCTGGTTTATAATAAGTGATAAATCAGGCCTATTTCCTTTTAACATTTCTTACCAGGTTGGGGAGTTAACCATTGCCATGGATTGAATTGTGTCCCCCCAAAAATATGTGTCAGCTTGGTTAGGCCATGATTCCCAGTACTGTGTGGTTGTCCTCCATTTTGTAACTGTAATTTTATGTTAAGAGGATTAGGGTAGGATTGTAATACCACCCTTACTCAGGTCACCTCCCTGATCCAGTGTAAAGGGAGTTTCTCTGGGATGTGGCCTGTACCACCTTATATCTTTCAAGAGATAAAAGGGAAGCAAGCACAGAGTTGGGGACCTAGTACCACCAAGAAAGAAGCACCAGGAGCAGAGTGCGTCCTTTGGACATGGGGTCCCTGAGCCCGAGAGGCTCCTCAGCCAGGGGAAAATTGAGAACAAGGACCTTCCTCCAGAGTCGACAGAGAGAGAAAGCCTTCCCCTGGTAATGGAGACACCCTGAATTTGATCTTTGAGCCAACTTTACTGTGAGAAAATAAACTTCTCTTTGTTAAAGCCATCCACTTGTGGTATTTCTTATAGCAACACTAGATGACTAAGACAAGCGTGAATCCTGGAGAATAGAGTTTACCCCCGTACCTGAGCCCCGAAACTAGAAATGCTTCTGAAAACACAACTCACACATTCCAAACTGTTAACTCCATCTTTCCATGTTTGATTTCTTCTATTACCCAGTGGTTTTTAAGCAAAGTATTATTCAGTTTCCACGTATTTGATTTTCTCCCTTGCTCTTCCTGTTATTTCTCCTTTTATGACATTGTGATCAGAGAAGATGCTTTGTATTATCTCAGAGTTTTGGATTTTGTTGAGGGCTGCTTTGTGGCCTAAGATGTACTCTATTCTGGAGAATGTTCCATGTGCGTTGGAAAAGAATGTGTACTTTGCTGCTATTGAATATACCCCAGTGCCGTTGAGTTGATTCCGATTCATAGCGACCCTATAGGACAGAGTAGAACTGCCTCATAGAGTTTCCAAGGAGTGCCTGGCGGATTCAGTAGTGTTCTATACATGTCTATGAGGTCAAGTTGGTTGATGGGCCTTTCGATCTTCTGTATCTTTGTTAAATTTCTTTCTAGATGTTCCGTCCTTTAGTGAGAGTGATGTGTTGAGGTATCCTATTATTGTGGAACTATCAATTTCTCTTTTCAGTGCTGTTAGGGTTTGTTTTACGTATTTTGGAGCCCTGTCACTGAGTGTGTAGATATTTATTATGGTTATATCCTCATGGCGGATTGTCCTTTTAATCATTATGTAGAGGCCTTCCTTGGCTTTTATGGTCGATTTTGTTTTAAAGTCTATTTTATCTGAGATGAGTATTGCCCCTTCTGCTCATTTTTGGTTGCTGTTTGCATATTTTTTTCCATCCTTTGATTTTTAATGTATTTGTCTTTGTTTCTAAGATGTGTCTCTTGTAGACAGCATATTGATGGGTCCTGTTTTTTTTTTTTTTTATCCATTGTGTCACTTTCTGTCTCTTTATGGATGCATTTAAGCGTGATTATTGGTAGGTGTGAGTTTATTGCAGTCATTTTGTAGTGCTTTTCTTTTGTGGTGCTGACGTTTTCTTTGTTCCTCTTACTGTTCTGTGACGAATTCCTTTTGTTTGTAGACTTTTTTTTCATTTCTTTCTTTTTAGTAGATTTTATATTTACTGAGATTTCATGTTTTTCTTCTTTATTTGATGAGCGGGTTTGTTAACTTTCTTTGTGGTTACTGAAATTTACCCTATCTTTCTAAGTTTAAACCAGTCTTCTATTACTTGATGTCACTTTTTTGACTTCTTCCCCATTTGTAAGTTCTGTACCTATACTATTTATTCCCTTTCTTATTGTTCTGACATTGTCGTCATTTACAGATTGACTTATCTGGTTCCCTGCTGTAAATCTTTTAGTTTTGTTTTATCCTTGAGAGTTCATTACCTTGGTTGGTATCTGGCTGATGCTGTCTTGTGTCCTAGATGCAGGTTGTTGTCTGATGTTGTTGGATCTCTAACTGAAGGACTCCCTTTAGTAACTCTTGTAAGTTTGGTTTGGTTTTTACGTATTCCCTTACGTTCTGTTTATCTGAAAATATCATAATTTCATCATCATGTTTGAGTGAGAGTTTTGCAGGGTATATTATTCTTGGTTGACAGTTTTTTTCTTTCAAGATTTTATATATATCATCCCATCACCTTGCCTGCATGTTTTCTGCTGAGTAATCAGATCTTAGTCTTACCGTTTTCCCTTTTTATGTGACTTTTTGTTTTTCTTGAGCTCCTCTCAGGATTCTTAGTTTTTGGTTTTAATGAGTGTGATTACGATATGCCTCACTGTTTTTCTTTTGGGGGCTATCCTATGTGGGGTTTGATGAGCTTCTTGGATAGTTGGCTTTTCCTCTTATTAGGAAGTTTTCTGTCACCAAATCTTCAGTGATCCTCTATATGTTTTCCATTTTCTTCCCCTGTTCTGGAACGCCTATCACGTGCAGATTTTTGCTTTTGATTGTATTCCACATCGTTCTCAGGGTTTGTTTGGTTTTTTTTTTCCATTTTTCTTCATTCTTTTCTCTGATTTTCCTCAAACAAAGTGGTATCCAAGGATTTGTCTTCAATTTCGCTGATACTGTCTTCCACTGTTTCATATTTGCTCCTAAAACATTCTATTGCCATTGTACTGTCCATTTCTGAAATCTTGTTGTTTATCCTTTGGATTTCTAACTGTTTTTATATGGTTTCTAGTTGTTTATTTTGATGTTTTCTTCCTGAATTTTTTTCTGAATTCTTCCATTGCTTTGTCTGTTTTCCTTGATTTTGTCTGTATTTTCCATGATTTTGTCTGTTTTTTTTTCCTTATTTTTGTTTGTATTTTCCTTCTTCTCTTGGAGAACCCTGAATATTAGAGTTTTGAATTCCCTATCAGGTTAGTTCCAGTGGCTTTTCTTCTACTGTACTGGGAAGGTCATCTGGTGTTTTATTTTGGTCACTTTCTGGAGCCATCCTGTCCTTTTTTTTTTTTTTAATATGTTTTGATATTGTCTGCTGTCTCTGGAACATTCAGGAATTATTTTCTTTGTTTAATGATCATAGATTTGTTTGTTTTGTCCTGCTTTTTTGTTTTATCTGGTTATGTCTAGGCAGGCAGGCTGGGCGTGTTTCATTACTTCCTGTCTTGTGGCACAATACTTCTCATCACCTTTTCCAGGTGGGCAGGGCTGGTCACTCAGCTATGGTGCAGCAGGGCAGGTCCAGTGGAGGCGGAGAAGTGGGGATGGGTAGTTTGTGGCATTAACTGGGACCAACAGGGCAGGGCCAGGGGGCAGTGTAGGCTGGAGTGTGGGGGACCTTGTCAGTGCTGCTTAGGGGCATGGCACTTGGCACACAGTGTAGATAGGCAGGAGAGAACGGAGAAGATGTGATGTACAGGGCTAAATGGGTAAAAGAAAGAAGAGACTGAAACAAAAGCAAAATAAGCAAAAAAAAAAAGAAAAAAGTAGGAAAGAAGAAAGTAAATAAAATGGCGACATAGTAGGATTCAGTGGGTGGGGGCAGGGTAGACCCAGTGAGGCTGTGTGCTGGTAGCTCTCTAGCTGAGCATTGCAACTCAGCCTGTCAAGAAGGGGCGTGGGCAGCAGGCAGGACTAGGTGGACAGAAAAAGAAAAGGAAAGAAGGGAAAGAGAGAGAAGAAACCAATAAACAACAAACAAACAAAAGACAACAACAAAAATAAAAGTCATGGAGATTTGAGTTCGCAGCAAGTTGATGTTTCTCTCGCCAGGGGGCATGATATGGCCTGTCAGGAAGGGGCAAAGGTAGCTCAAGGCCTGGGTGGGAGGGAGAAGGAAAAGGAACAAGTGGAAAGATAAAGAAAAATCACACAGGGCTAGGTGGGTAGGAGAAAGGAAGGAAGAGAGAGAGAGAAGAAACCAGAAAAAAAAAAGTTAAAAAATGGCACTGAGGAAGTCTGCCAGCAGGAGTGGTGCAGATCCAGGTTGGCCATGCACCGGTGGGTCTCTAGCCTAGTGGTGTAGCACAACCTGTCAAGAAGTGTATGGGATGGCACACAGGTATAGCTGGATGGGAGAAAGGAAAGGAAGGAAGGGAGAGAGAGAAGAAGCAAAAAAAGAGCCAAAAAGAAAAAAACAAAACAAAAGAAAGAAACACAAGCAAAAAAAATCACACTGAAGGGGCCAGTCGGTGGGGGCAGGGCAGACCTGGGTGGCAGTGAGCTGTTATCTCTCTGACCAAGTGATTGCAGCCTGTTGGAAAGCATAGAGGGAAGAAGGAGGGGGGTGAGAAAGCATGTGTCCCCAGTTACCAGGTGCTTTGCCTCCTGTTGGAATCTCCGTGAAGTTGCCTTCCCGTACTCCCTGTCTGAGTTTTTTGGTGGCAGTAGTCCAAGATGGTGAATATGTGCTGTGTTAACTGGTAAGTGACCTGCATTCCATAGCTCTCCTCATTCTCTGTTCTGTGTCAGTTTCTTATTCCATTCTGTGCTTGACTGAGTTCTTCTTTCATCTGATGCTTAGCGTTCCAGGATTGACATTCGTATCTGTTTTACTTGGTTTTTTGGGTCTTTGCTGCAGAGGGACGGCATGGTGCTTCTGTCTATAGTGCCATGTTGGCTCCACCTCCAAATTGTTAATTCAATCTTGATGAGCTTTATTCTATGGAAGTATCATTGAAAAGAACAACATATATTTGATTGGATTATTTTCCATAATTTACATTGGGGCTTTTTTCCAAGAGAATTAATTACAGGACCTAAAATGAACCATTTGAACTCCAGCATCAGAAGAAAAGAAAAGTCAGTGGTAACTCATGACATTGGACGGTTGAGTGATGTGTCTTAGTCTGCCCTGATGAAAATGCCAAAGTGGCTGAATCTGGGAGCGCCCTACTCACCTCTTCAGCTCCTTTACATAAGACAGGGGTGGTTTGATGGACACCAGTGAACCCACACGATGCTTTTGGGATAGAAATATTCCCAATGAGAGGAAAAACATTTGGCACTGTTGAAGTCTCTCGATGGGTGAATCCCTTTGCCTTCTTTTGCTTTAGATTAATTCCTATAGGACAGGATATTTTGTGAAATAAATTTATTGTGGTAAAATTTGTATAACAAAATATTAGCCATTTCAACCATTTTTAAGTGTACAGTTCAATGGCATTAATTCAGTGGCATTGATTACATTCACCGTGTTGGGCAGCTGTCATGACTGTCCATTTCCAATGATTTTCATCTCCGTAAACAGAAACTCAGGTCCCCGGGTGGCACAAATGTTTAAGTGCACTACCACTTGGTAAAAGATTGGAGGTTTGAACCCACTCAGCAGCACCTTGGGAGACAGGCCTGGTGATCTGCTTCTGAAAGATCACAGCCTAGGGTCGCTGTGAGTCAGAATTGACTTGACGGGAACTATCAACAACAACAACAAACTGAAACTCAGTACTTTTTAAGTAGTAACTCCCGTTCCCCACTCCCCCCGGTCTCTATGCATCTGTTTATTCTAGATATTTCACATAAGTGGGATCAAACAATATTTGTCCTTTTGTGTCTGACTTACTTCACTTAGCATAATGTTTTCAAGGTTCATCCATATTGCAGCATGTATCAAGACTTCATTTCTCTTTATGTCTGAATAATATTCCATTATATGCATATATCACATTTGTTTATCCATTTATCTGTTGATGGACATCTAGGTTGTTTCCACCTTTTGGCTATTGTGAATAATGCTACAATAAACAGTGGTGTGTAAGTATTTGTTTGAGTCCCTGCTTTCAAGTCTTCTGGGTATATACTTAGGTGTGAAATCGCTGAGTTATATGGTAATTTTATGTTTAGCTTTGTGAGGAACCCACTAAACTGTTTTCCACAGCAGCTGTACCATTTTATAATCCTACCAGCAATGGATAAAGTACTCAGTAAATATTGATTAAGAGTGGAGAAAGGCTAAGATGAATCTGGCAATAAACCCCAAAAAGCACCTAAGGGCACTGCCACTGAGCCGACTCCGCCTCATGCCAACACCGTGTGTGTCAGAGTAGAAGTGTGCACCATAGAGTTTTCCATGGCTGATTTTTCAGAAGTAGATTGACAGACCTTTCTTCCAAGGTGCCACTGGATGGACACAAACCTCCAATTTTTTGGTTAGTAGCTGAGCTTGTTCGTCATTTGAACCACCCACCACCTAGGGACCCTTTACAGAAAATACTTTACCTAAAGCAAGCTTTCTCAACCTTTACACAACTGACATTTGGGGCTGGATAACTCTGTGTGGGGGCTGCCTTGTGCATTGTAGGATGTTAGCATCATTTCTCCCCTCTATCCACCAGATTCCGGTAGCACCCTCCCACCCCAATTGTGGCATCCAAAAATGTCTTTCTCCAGACATTGCCAGCAAAGTACTTGCACAGCAGGTCACAATTAACTTAGCGCCATGAGTATTTTCCTATGATCTGCTGTAGGATCGGTCAGCCCAGAGGTAGAGAAAGAACCAAGAAGAGACATTCCTAAATCCTCCTCGGCCTCCCCCAAAACCAAACCAACTCAGTTGCCATTGAGTCAACTCTGACCCATGGCGACCCTGTGTGTGTCAGAGTATAACTGTGCTCCACAAGGTTTTTAGTGGCTGATTTTTTGGAAGTAGATCTCCAGGCCTTTCTTCCCAGGTGCCACTATGTGGACTCAAACCTCCAACCTTTAAGTTAGCAGTGAGTACGTTAACAGTTTTCATCACCCAGGGATTCCCCTAAGCTTCCCAGGGCTCTGCTTCCTCCAGAGGGAGGAACCAGAAGGAAGAGGGAAGCTGGGGGCAAAATCACCACCATTTGAGATCCAATGATGTAAACTTATCTGTCTCCTCCCAGCTCCACCCTGCAGTTTTCCAGCTCATACGCAAGATTGGAAAGAGACTTGGGACCACTCACTATGTGTACACGGTTCGCAACATGCCCTCCAGGTTGGGCCCAGTGAACCTTCCTCTGCAGGCATACAAGAGGCTTTTGCCTGGGCCCTAGGAATGGCATTTGGGCCCTTGCTTGACTGGACAGAGATCATTATGTGGTTCTCTGCTGCTTCCGAAGTCTGCAGAACTGAGCCTTGCAAGACCCAGGCCACCTCTTTGATTAATGTTTACAAAACTGCTTTGAGTGACCAAGTTGCGTTGCTCACAGCAGCTCTTGCGGGCCTGCCCACCTGTTAGAAAAGGCCTGATGTATAGCCTCTCCTCTCCAGGGACACCATTGCTGCCCGTGTGTCCGCAGGTACAAGGAGGGCACCGTCTTATCCAGGTCTTTGATGGAATCAGTAATTAAAGCAGCAGGGGAATTGCAGAGCAGCTGTTAGCTTTGTTGAGCAAGAGGAAGTCCTTGGCATGGGAGGCCCACTCATCTAGGCAGGTGGTTCTCAAACTTGTGTGTGCCCAGAATCACCTGGAGGGCCTGTTAAACACAAATGGCTGGGCCCCACCTCCCAGGGTCTCTGATTCAGCAGGTCTGGAATAGGGTCTGAGAATTTGTGTTTCTCACGTGTTCCCAGGTGATACTGCTGCTGCTGCTGGCCAGGGGGCCACATTTTGAGAACCACTCACCTAGGTGCTAGCAAGACACTTAATTTTGCCTTCCACCTTATTCCCCTCCAAGAGAAAGCAGAAGACTGGGAAGCCAGGAGGATTTAGGGACACCTCTCTGTCTTAGTCATCTAGTGCTGCTATAACAGAAATACCACAAGTGGATGGCTTTAACAAAGAGAAGTTTATTCTCTCACAGTCCAGTAGGCTAGAAGTCTGAATTCAGGGCGCCGGCTCCAGGAGAAGGCTTTCTGTCTTTGTCAGCTCTGGAGGAAGGTCCCTGTCATCAGTCTTCCCTTGGTCTGGGAACATCGCAGTGCAGGAACCTCAGGTCCAAAGGACACGCTCTGCTTCTGGTGCTGCTTTCTTGGTGGTATGAGGTCCCCATGTGTCTCTGCTTACTTCTCTCTTTTATATCTCAAAAGAGATTGGCTTAAGACGCTATCTAATCTTGTAGACCTCATCAATATAACTGCCACTAATCTATCTCATTACATAATACTGATAGGATTTACAAGACACAAGGAAATCATATCGGATGACAAATTGATAGACAATCATACAATACTGGGAATCATGACCTAGCCAAGTTGACAGATATCTTGGGGGGGACACAATTCAATCCATGATGCTTTTCTTGGCCAAAGGATTCTTTAAAGTTTAGAAAAAGCAAAAGTGACACTTTGATGATTAAGGTACACCTTACCCAAGCCATGGTCTTTTCAATCACCTCATATGCAGACAAAAGCTGGACAATGAAAAAGGAAGACAGAAGAATTGATGTATTTGAATTGTGTTGGTAAAGAACATCGAATATACCATGGATTGCCAAGAGAAAGTACAAGTCAGTCTTAGAAGAAATACAACCAGAATGTTCCTTAGTAGTGAGATGGTGAGATTTTGTCTTGCTTACTTTGGACACGATATGTCATCAGGAAAGACCAATTGCTCAGAAAGGCCATCATGTTTGGTAAAGTAGAGAACCAGTGGAAATGAAGGAAACCCTCAATGAGGTGGATTGACACAACAGACGCAGCAATGGACTCAAACATGCCAACAATCACGAAGACGGCACAGGACCAGGCACTGTTTCCTTCTTATACATAAGGTCGCCCTGTGTAGGAGCCGACTTGGCAACTAACAACAACTACTCCTTGGCTTTTCTTGAGTTTTCTACCTGTGCCTGACTGATCCACCAACAGACAAAGCAAAGTTACTCAGGGCACTGAGTTAAACTGTAACTTGCTGTGCAAGTACTTTGCTGGTTCAATAAAGTAAATGTATATGCCTGCCAGCTCCTTTCCAGCTCCTTTTTTTTTTTTTAATTATTTTTCTCATTCCCTTGATAATGTAGCGTATTTGGATGGTTCTCCCGGTCATTAGAGTGAATTAGTGAAATCCTGCTTTATAGGTTTGTGTTTGTTTGAGCTTAACAGAGGTGGTTTAAATCACTGGACGTCTGAAACGCCTTCTCTGGCGGGTGCTTGGATAATGCTTCATTATAAGCAGGCTTAGCTGCTGCGACAGAGATAGATTAGAACAATTTGCTTTTCTGCTGATGGAGAAACTGTGACATTTTGGTGGCTCCGATACAGAGCTGTTTTCCAGAGAGGGAAAGCCTCTCACATCGCTGTCCAGTCACCAAATGATCTAGCCTTGTATGCCTGCTGCTAAGCGTCTGAGGGTGAGGGCCATCAATCCCATTGGCACCATCAGGCTGGGTGGTAGCTGCTTGCTCAGAGTAGGGAAACCAACTCGACCTGCTTTGCCAGGGACTTTCTCAGTTTTAACATTGAAAGTCGCCCCTCATGGGAAACTCTCAGTCCCAGGCAAACAGGGACGGTGGGTCATCTTAGCTCAGAGAGTCACTGTGGTGGAAGCTCGGGCATGCAGAGCTTGGAAGATCTCAAAATAGTCATACCGACAATTGCCATCATGTATTGAGTGCTTGGGTGGCAAAATGGTTCCGCACTTGGCGGCTAACCAAAAGTTTGGAGGTTTGAGTCCTCCCAGAGGTCCTTCTGAAGAAAGGCCTGGCAATCTACGTCTGGAAAATCAGTCTTTGAAAACCTCATGGAGCACAGTTCTACTCTGATGCACATGGGGTTGCCATGAGTTGGAAATGACTCGATGGCAACTGGTACTGGTACTTGTACTGAGTACTTACGTGCCAGATGCTTCATCCGTAGACCTCCTTTCATGCTCACAACAATGCAAGGCTGGAATATTATCCCCATTTTACAGGAGAGGAAAACTGAGGATCAAAGAGGTCCTTCCATCCCAGCTGGTAAAGAGCAGAACCAGGTCACTAACCCAGATCCAGCTGCTTCCAAGTGAGAACTCCTGGGCAGCAGCCCTCATTATAGCGGCATCAGCATCTTCTGGCAGGCTTGATAAAACAGGGATGGCTGGCCTGTACCCCAGAGTGTCCCACGCAGGGGGTCAGGAGAGGGACAAGAACTGACATTTCTCAGAGGTTTGCATGTGACGCTGCTGCTGCTGCTGGTCTGGGGACCACACTTGGGAAAATTTGAGTGTTGTCCCATATCCCCTGGCCAGTAGAGGTGCCAGTGTGCACCTGAGCTGCCCCAAAGAGTTGAGTTTAGGAAGCACTGCCCCACGCCAAGCACTACTAAAGCCTGGGGTCTGAGGCTCCCAGCCAGGCCTTGGGCTCAGGGACTGGACCACAGTTAAGCTTCTTGAGGCAGGGCCAGGTCTCTTGATCCCAGATGAGTCCCTACCCCTAGAACAGGCCTGGCACCTGGTAGGCCCCCAGTACAGATCTGCTGAATGAATGAACTCCTCCCTCTGTCTTCTGCCCCTTTGGGAAGCAGTTTTATTTTATTTTATTGTGATTTTATATACATACATATGTCATAAGCAGTTGCCATCAAGTCAGCTCTCTGACTCACAACCGCCCCACGTGTGTCAGAATAGACCTGTGCTCCATGGGGGTTTTCAGTGGCTGATTTTTCGGGAATAGATTGCCAGGCCTTTCTTCTAAGGTGCCTCTGGGTGGACCCAAACCTCCAACCTTTTCTTCAGCAGCTGAGCATGTTAACCATTTGCACTACCCAGGAACTCCATATGTAACATAAAATTTGCCATTTTAACCCTTTTTAAGTGTCTAATTCGGTGGCATGAATTACATGTAGAATGTGGTAAAGCCATTCCCACTATCTATTTCCAAACTTTCTCATTACCCCAAACAGAACCTCTGTCCCCCTTAAGCACTCACTCCCCATGCTCCCTCCCCTACCCCTGTTAACCTCTGATCTTCTTGTCTATGCATTTGCCTATTCTATTTATTTCATGTAAGTGGAGTCATACAGTATTTGTCCTTCTGTGTCTGGCTTATCGGGGGGCACAGTTTTTGAAATTAACCCAAGACAAAGCCTGAATCTTGCTCAGGTGACACTTGGTGACACAATGTAAAGGGGTTCATTTTTGCCTCTGAGGGGCAGAGTCAGCAGGCCCATGGCAGTGAGGGTAGGTGGGCCCCTTACCTGCTGCTGGTGTCCTCCAACCCAGGAGCCAGCAAAGTTCCATTTTCTATTGTGGCAGCCAGAGGTCCGCGTACCAGCTGTTGACGTGCCGTGCCAGCACACGCAAACCAGTTGTTGTTGAGTCAACTCCAACTCATGACCACCCCATGTGTGTCAAGAGTAGAACTGTGCTCCGTAGGGTTTTCAGTGGCTGAATTTTTGGAAGTAGATCTCCTGGCCTTTCTTCCGAGGCACCCCTGGGTGGATTTGAACCACTAACCTTTGCTTAGCAGGCAAGCACTCCTGCCAGGACATACTTATCCTGATAGATAGTGAGGGCAGAAGAGCCAGCATCCTCAGGTAGTTGCAACTTGAGGCTTTTTGAGACCAGTGTAGAACTTAGTGGGGGAAGCATTGTGGGGAGCTGCAAGGCAGAATTTCAGAAGCCGTTTTCAGGAGTGGGGTCATAAACTGGGCAGTTGAACCTACTACTTCCTAGTTCTGTGACCTTGGGTGAGTTTTGAATTCTCTGTATCTCAGTGAAGATGATGACAACGAGGACCTGAAATAATATATAAGCAGTGCCTGGCACATAAAAGGACAAAATAAATGTGCGTTTACCTTTTTATCATCATTATTATTTACTGCATAACCAACTTCAAGCCTCAGTTTCCCTGTCTGTGCAAAGGAAACAAAAATACAGCTTAGCTCATGATGGGGTGTGAGGGTTAGGTGAACCAATGTGTGTGAAGTACCGTGTGTGTTACCTGGGTGCTTAGAGAGCCCTAGATGAATACTGGCTGTCATTACTACTAATAACCTTTCCAGGTCAAAGCCCTTTGAGAATCTGAGAAAATCTATGGACCTAGAAAAAATACATATTTAACATTTTGCATATCGTGTCAGGGAGTTTGGCCACCTTAGCTGTTTCTTGAACTGAATTTAGACTCTCTGCTTAAAAAATATGTCATGGGGACCACTGTCCACTGGTGAGTTCTCTCACCCCACGTTCCCCAGTTTCATCACTACCATGTATCCCCATTGTATGTCATTTCTGGGCACTCTGGGTAGGATGAAAGTTATCCACGTTCACACAGGAATGTTTACAGACTGGTAAGAGCTGCTACTTTTATCCCCTTGGATGTTTTTCATTTTAAAAGAGGCTGCCAGGAAAAGGTAGAAACTAGCCAAAGGAATGTATTACTAACGGTGGAATTAGAGGTAGGTCTATAGGTCATCATGAAGAGGGGATGTCTTTTAGCCTTGATGAAACCTAGAGTACTGTGGGGCTTTGGAGGGAGTGTGATGGGAAAGGTATTAGGCAGATGAAGGGAATGTAAGCAATCAAGTACCTGGCCCCTCTGCTCACCTTTAAGTCCAATGAGTTCTTTTTCCATTCACAGTTTCCCTAAGCACCCCTTTATGTTGTGTCTTTTATAACCAGTAGAAAGGAATGGAAATGGGTGATTTCTAGATGTCAACCACGACCTTGGTCCTGCCTGGAAAAGTAAAATCTTATGTTTTCTACAAATAAAAGATGAAAACGGCATTCAAAGTCGATCCCTGAATTGAAAATATCATTTTAAAGTGAACTTGCTGCTTTTAGAAACCATGATCCCTCTTGGCCCTACAACAAAAGGCAATTTTCACATAAGGTTCTGGCATCTGGGGGAACTGGTTGTTTCCTTTGTTGCCAGGTAAATCATTTCCAAATGGAAAAACCGCTGCAAGTCCCCCAATGATCTCCAAAACAATACACATTCTTAAAAAAAAGAAACCCAAACAACAATAGACAACACCAAACCCCACACATTACTGTACCTTAGAAAGGTTTTTTTTCCCAACTGAAGGGATGAAAGGGCATCATAATTTTGTTTTCAAATGTGTTTAAGAACCTGTTATTAAAACGGAATTAAACCCAAGTCCCAGGGCAGTGGCCCTGCAACTGCCAGGAGATAATCTTGATAATGCGATTAGCGCCTGCTGAAACGGGGCTGGGCAGGGAGGTAGGGAGGACAGGGAGGTAGGGAGGACAGACAAGGCCAGCAAGCTACTGAGCCACCACCAATGGCCCATACCCACAGTGGACCTTGAGGTCCTGACTTGCTCTGCACGACTGTGCCTGTGACCCCCTGTGGTGGGGAGATGTTAGGTGCCTTAACAATAAGACCAAGAACAGTAGCTTATGCTTACTGACTGCTCCCTAAGTGCCAGGCAAAGCTCAACACAGCATGTGTTTCCTCATTTCTGCCCTGTGAGCCAGATTCTATTATAGTCCCTCCCACACACACACCCCTCAAGGAGGCCTGGTGGCTCAACCTTTAAGTGCTCAGCTGCTAGTGAAAGGATGGCAGTTCACATCCACCCGGCAGCTCCACAGGAGAAACACCTGGTGATCTGCTTCCGTAAAGATTACAAAAAAATAAAAAACTGAACCCGTTGCTGTTGTCGACTCTGACTTAAAGCCACCCAATAGGACAGAGTAGAACTGCCCCGTAGGGTTTCCGAGGTTGTAATCGTCACAGGAGCAGATTGCCAGGTTTTTTCTTCCGTGGAGCTGCTGGTGGATTTGAACTACCGACCTTTTGGTTAGCAGCCAAGTGCTTAACCACGGAGCCACCAGGACTCCTGTAAAAATTGTTGTTTGTTGCTGGTAGGTGCTGTCCTGTCAGCCCCGACTCATAGCGACCCTCTATACAACAGAACATAACACTGCCTTGTCCTGCACCATCCTCACAATGGTTGCTATGTTTGAGCCCATTGTTGCAGCCACTTTGTCAAACCTTCTCCTTGTGGCCTAGAAACCATAATGGGCAATGCTACTCTGTAACACATAGGGTTCCTATGATTCGAAATTGGCTCAACGGCACCTAACGACAACACACACCTACTTCTCAGGAGTCCCTGGGTGGTACAAAGGGTTCATGTTGCTGTTGTTGTTAGGTGCTGTTGCATCTGTTCTGACTCATAGCGACCCTATGTACAACAGAAGAAAACACTGCCCAGCCCTGCCCCACCCTCACAATTGTTGTTATGCTTGAGCCCATTGTTGTAGCCACTGTGTCAATTCATCTCATTGAGAGTCTTCCTCTTTTTTGCTGACCCTCCACTGTAGCAAGCATGATGTCCTTCTCCAGGGACTGATCCTTCCTGATAAAATGTCCAAAGTATGTGACATGCAGTCTCGCCATCCTCACTTCTAAGCATTCTGGCTGTCCTTCTTTCAAGACAAATTTGTTTCTTCTTCTGGCAGTCCATGGTATATTCAATATTCAGTATTCTTTGCCAACACCATGATTCAAAGGCTTCAGTTCTTCTTTGGTCTTCCTTATTCGTTGTCCAGCTTTCACATGCATATGAGGCAATTGAAAACACCATGGCTTGGGTCAGGCACACCTTAGTCCTCAAGGTAACATCTTTGCTTTTTAACACTTTAAAGAGGTCTCTTGCAGCAGATTTGTCCAAACACAATGAGTTGATTTGTTGACTGCTGCTTCAATGGGTGTTGATTCTGGATCCACATAAAATGAAATCCTTGACAACTTCAATCTTTTCTCCATTTATCATAATGTTGCTCATTGGTCCAGTTGTGAGGATTTTTGTTTTCTTTATGTGAGGCATAATCCATACTGAAGGCTGTGGTCTTTGATCTTCATTAGTAAGTGCTTCAAGTCCTCTTCACTTTCAGCAAACACAGTTGTGTCTTCTGGATATGGAAGGTTGTTAGTCTTCCTTCAATCCTGATGCTGCATTCTTCTTCATATAGTCCAGCTTCTTGGATTATGTGTTCAGCATACAGATTGAATAAGTATGGTGAAAGGACGCAACCTTGGCGTACACCTTTCCTGACTTTTAAGCCAAGCAGTATCCCCTTGTTCTGTCTGAACAACTGCCTCTTGGTCTCTGTACAGGTCACTCATCAGTGCAATTAAATGTCCTGGAATTCTCATTCTTTGCAATGTTATCCATAATTTGTTATGGTTAGTACTCGGCTGCTAACCCAAAGGTTGGAGGTTCAAGTCGACCCAGAGGTGCCTCCGGAGAAAGGCCCGGTGATCTAATTCTGGAAAATCCAGCCACTGAAAATCTTTTGGAGCACAGTTCTACTCTGACACACGTGAGGTTGCTGTGAGTTGGTATCGACTTGACAGCAACTGGAACCCTCACTTTCAGATGAGAACATGGAGGTGCAGTAACTTCCCTGAAACCACACAGCTAACGAGCAGCAGGGTTGGATTCAAACCCAGGACTGCTGGCTGCAGAGCTCTGATCTTCGCTGCCATCATCTGCGAGATTAGGTGGTCAGGTACTATAATGGAGAAGACATGCATCTGTTGGGATGTTTTTATTTAATTACCGTCATGAATTGAATTATGTCCCCCCAAAAATGTGTGTATCGATTTGACTGGGCCATGATTTCCAGCATTGTGTGGTTGTCCTCCGTTTTGTGATTGTAATTTTATGTTAAAAAAGGATTAGGGTGGCATTGTAACACTACCCTTACCCAGGTCACATCCCTGATCCAATATAAAGGGAATTTCCCTGGGGTGTGGCCTGCACCCTCTTTTATCTCTTAAGAGATTAAAAGGAAAGGGAGGCAAGCAGAGAGTTGGGGACCTCATATCACCAAGAAAGCAGCGCCAGGAGCAGAGGGCGTCCTTCAGACCTGAGGTTCCTGCGCTGAGATGCTCCCAGACCAAGAGAAGACTGATGGATCACAAGGACCTTCCTCCAGAGCCCACAGAGAGAATGCCCTCCCCTGGAGCAGACGCCCTGAATTCGGACTTCTAGCCTACTGACTGTGAGAGAATAAACTTCCCTTTGTTAAAGCCATCCACTTGTGGTATTTCTGTTATAGCAGCACTAGATGACTAAGACAATAATATTCCCCGCCTTCACCCTGAACCAGGTAGGCAGCCAGGAGCAATCACTACTTAAGCACTGCCAATGGGGAATAGTAAGGGGCAAGGCAAATAAGATCCTCTTTGCTTAGGATACGTGGTGGCTTTTGCTTTTTTACCTATCCAGAAAACAACGCCCTCTCATACCTCTACCTAATGGTCCCCTGCACCCTCTGGAGCACCACCTTTTTGCCAGGAACATCTTGAAGTCACAAAATAACATCGCTGGCCTGCAGAGGCCCTAGGAAAGAAGAAGATAAGTGTTTCTTGAGCACTGATTCTGTGACCAGTCCTGTCTTCAGCCTCTTACTTCATGTTGTTGCTCTCAGTTGCTGTCAAGTTGGTTCCAACTCATGATGACCTTGTGTATAACAGAGTAAAATGTCACCTGGTCCTCTGCCATCTTCGTGATCGCTGGTATATCTAAAAGTGTCCATTGCTGCAGCCACTGTGCCAGTCTATCTCATTGAGGGTTTCCCTCACTTAAATGTCATCAAAATTCTATGAGGAAGATGATGCTGTTCTCCCCATTTGCAGATGGGGAAACTGAGGAACTCAGAAGCTAAGTGATTCTTGAACCAAGGGGGAGGCATGATTCTAAACACAAGAGGTCAGAGGCAGTGAAGGATATGAGGAAGGGATATTCTCTGATGATTACATTCGCCTGGTCTCTCTAACCCTTCCTGCCTGGACCAGCCACCCCTCTTTTGTTGTGGATTTTTTCCAGAGGCTTTTTGGGCCTTGAACCAATAGAACATTACTATGGCTAAGAGTAGAGGTTGGCAAACTATTTTCTATCTAGACAAGATAGTAAATATTTTAGGCTTTGCGAACCATATAGTCTTTGCTGTTGGAACACAAAACTGCCATTGTAACAAAAAAGTAACCCATAGACAATACATAAATGAATGAGCATAGCTGTGTTCCAATAAAACTTTATTTACAAATACAAGTGGTGGGCTGTACTTTGCTGACCCAGTGAAGAGCATGGCTTTAAAGAGGCCTGAGTAGAATAATGAGTTCACCATCTACTAGCTGTATGATCCTGAGGAAGGCTCTTCATCTCCCTGAGCCTCAGTTTCTTCATCTGTAAAGTGGATCTATAATCATACCTATCTCATAGGGTTTTATGAGGTGTCTATGTGTGCCCTTGAAGCACCTGAAGGACTTGAAGCACTTGCTGATAAAGGGCAAAGGTTACAGCCTCCAGTTTGGATTACACCTCAACATAAAGGAAACAAAAATCCTCAGAACTGGACCATAAGCAACATGATAAACGGAGAAAAGATTGAAGTTGTCAAGATTTCATTTTACTTGGATCCACGATCAATGCCTATGGAAGCAGCAGTCAAGAAATTAAATGACGTACTGCATTGGGCAAATCCTTGGCAACAGACTTCTTTAAAGCGTTAAAAAGGAAAGACGTCACCTTGAGGACTAAAATGCACCTGACCCAAGCCATGGTATTTTCAGTCACCTCATATGCACGGAAAACCTGGACAAAGAGTAAGGAAGACCGAATAAGAGTTAAGACATTTGAATTACAGTGCTGGCAAAGAATATTAAATACAGCTTGATTAAATACACCACAGACTGCTGGAAGAACGAACAAATCTGTCTTGGAAAGAAGTACAGCCAGAACGCTCCTTAGAAGCAAGGATGGTGAGACTACGTCTCACGTACTTTGGACATGTTATCAAGAGGGATCAGTCCCTGGAGAGGGTGTCATGCCTGGTAAGTAGAGGGTCAGCGAAACAAAAGAACACCCTCAAAGAGATGGAATGACACAGTGGCTGCAACAATGGGCTTAAACATAGCAAGGATTATGAGGATGGCACAGAACTGGGCAGTGTTTCGTTATGCATGGGGTCACTATGAGTCGGATGGCGTCTAACAACATCAACATGTGTGCCCTGGGTCAGGGAGGGGAGAAGAGAAGGCTCCTGGGGGAGAGATCAACCGCATCAACTTCATTATTCCCTCCCCGAGGGGGCAGGCTTTAGCTAGAGGCCTATGCTGGACCGGACAGCAGCCATTTTCTTTGAAGTGATTGCCCTGTTACTTGATATCCACTGTGGGCTCAAGGCCAAACGAGCCCTCTGGGGCCGTCTGCTGTGTCCGGTCAATGGGATGCTGATGCCACAGGCCTAGTGGTTCACTCATTAGTCAGCCTGAGGGTAGGAGTGTGCAGCCACACACCCTTGCAAGCTTATAACTTCAGGTCATGAGCGTGTCTGGGTCAGCTCCATGGGTGTGGATGTCAGGAGGGCACGCGGGCCAGGCGTTAGGCCTGGGGAGGATCATGAGTGGTCCACACACCAGGTCCCAGGCACCTCGGAGCTGCTGTTCCCTCAAGATCACGGGTATTTTAGTTCTTACAAAGTCTGTGCGACTCCATTTCTGTTTTTCTTGATGTGATTAGCTTTACCTCCCTGAGCGATACTGGTTTTTATTGGTATCTTTCTTTTAGTGCCGTCTGTGTGTGTGATGTCTGTGTGTGCGTGTGTATGTGAGTGTGTGCTCATGTACATGCAGGTGCATGAGTGTGTATGTATGTGTGAAAGTACATGTGAGTGTGTATGCATATGAATGTATTTGTGAGTGCACATGTGTACCTGTGCGTGTGCAAGTGTGCATGTATATATGTGTGTATGAATATGTGTGCATGTGTCTCTGTATGCACACGATGTGTTTTGCACATGTGCGTTTGTGTGTGAGTGTACATATGAGCATGTATGTGTGTACGTGTGTGCACATGTGAATGTATATATGCATGTGAGTGTATGTGTACATGTGTGTGCATTCATGTGTGCGTACTGTGTGTTTGTGAAAGTGCATGTGTGTTGGGGAAGGGGGGTAGGTAGTTCAGGAGAAACGCCTTTCCCTCTCTCTTAAACACTACATTTTCCTGAGAATGATACTATTTCTTGGGCACCTACTATGTGCCAGATACTAAGCTTGGGGCTTTTTACCCATTATCACCAATACTTGTATTTTTGAAGAAGTGCCTGTAGGGCATCCTTATGCCTCTCTCATAATGAGAAAATGGAGCCTAGTGTGGAAGGCACCTGACTGCCCTCGTCCCCACAGACAACAACATACGGGAGCTCGGCTCCACTGCTTGGTGAGAAGTGCCCACCTTTCCTTCCTTGGCCACCAGCTCACCACTCCCCTGCTCCCAACTCCATCTGCAGAGTCAGTGTTCAGGGCTGTTTTTACAATATACATTTCTTGAGCAGAGTTTTATATTCCCTGTCAAGTTAAAAGGCACTAACATACTTTAATCCTCTGGTTAAAAGAAAATGAGTTATATGACCATCACATGGTGTATCAGGTTGTTTTTCTATGGGCGTGGCCCTTAGGAGAAACAAAAACGACTCACCTCACTCATGGATCCCAGACTTTTGTTTTATTGCAAAAATCAGTGATTCTTGCCCCTGTTTATACATCGGAATCACCCGGAAGCTTGCTGAAAATCAACAACTACAATAAGCATGATATTTCCAATCCCACCCCAGCTCTCCACTGGCATTGGGGCTAGGAATCTGTGTTTTTATTAAGCTTCTCTGGTGATTCTGATGGGACCAGCCCAATGTTTGAGAACCACCAGTCCCTCCTTTCAGGCACAGGACAGGCTACCTATCCTTAGCAAGACATTACATGGCCCTCTGTGGCTCTCCTCTCTTATCCTGGCAAAGTTGGTCATGTCCACATGGCTGTTGTAACCAGGCTGTCAGAGCTCTGTCCTGCATCACGCCAACAGCATCCCAGTCAGGTCCTGGGGAAAAGACAACAAGGTATTCAAATGAACAGGGATCTGAGCAACTGCGCCAACCTCTTTCTTTGTTATCTTCTAGCAATCTCCAAATATGTCCAGTGACTGCCTTTATTATTATTATTATTATTATTATTGCAACCTTTTCATTCAATGGAATAGTTTGGCATCAAAGGAATGACATTTATCCACTCTGCTGATAGAGTGATTGGTGAATAAGTTATGCAATGGTTTCATTTCCCATCAGAATAAATTATTTAAGTGCCATATGTTTATATTTACCATCAGGTAGCCTGCTGTCCCAAAACTCAGCCCTTGGGTATTTGTTAGGGCTGGGATAAGGGCAGAGAGGCAGCATGGTGACATGGTTAAGGGCACGTGCTGACTCTAAGTCTGGAACCAAAGCCAGTTCTGCCACATCATAGCTGTGCGGCCTCATGCAAAGATCTTAACCTCCCAGTGCCTCTGTTTACCTTGTATGAAAGTGGAGGTGATAACCACCCTGACTTCACAGGCTGCTGCAAGGATTCAACTTAAAAAAAAAAAAAAAAAAAAAAAAGCCCATATACCAGCCCAGGGGCAAGGACTAGAAGGCAGGAGGGAACAGGAAAGCTGCTAGTAGGGAAGCCAAGGTTAAGAAGGGAGAGTGTTGACATGTTGTGGGGTCGTTAACCAATGTCGTAAAACAATATGTGTACTAACTGTTTAAGGAGAAACAAATTTGTTCTGTAAACCTTCATGTAAAGTATGAAAAAAAAAAAAAAAGCCCATTGAGGATTTGGCATAGTAGTTGGCCCATTGTTGAGTGCTAAACCCACATTAACCATTCCCATCTGTTATAAATTGAGTTGTGTCCCCCAGAAAAGATATGTTGAAGTCCCAATCCTTGTTACTTGTGAACATGACCTTGTTTGGACATAGGGTCTTTGAAGATATTATTGGTTAACATAAGGCCAATGTGGAGCAGGGTAGGTCCTAATCCAGCCTGGATGGTGTCTTTATAAAAGAAAAGAAGAGAAACAGAGAGGCACACGGAGGGAAGGCGGCCATGTGAAGACACAGGCAGAGATTGGAGTCATCTATGAGTCAAGGAATGCCAAGGATTGCCAGCCATCACCAGAAGCTAGGGGGCAGGCACAGAACAGATTCTCCCTCGAGTCCTCAGAAGTAATCAATATGGCCGACACCCTTATTTAGGATCCCCAGCCTCCAGAACTGTGAGACAATCAGTACATTTCTGTTCTTCTAAGCCACCCAGTTTGTGGTACTTTGGTATGGCAGTCCTAGGAAGCTAATACACCATGACAGCTTTTCATATTCCGGTTATTTTGTTCAAGCACACAGCCATCCCATGTGGGTAAAAGTCAGTTGCACACAACTAAAGGCTGAAATCCACTACTGGCATCCAAAAGGTTTCATTTTCCTTTTGCAATTTGGAGGGCACAAAAAGGAAAAGGTTTGCAGAGAGAGAAGCCTGCAGCTTCAGAATTTGAGGAGTCAGGTGTGATGGTTAAGACTGTATGTCAGCTTGGCTGGGCCATGATTCTCAGTGTTTTGGCAGTCGTATAATGTTGTGAGCACTTCCGTGTTGAGATCTGATATGTGATCACCCCCATGGTGGGATTTGCTGTGAGTAGCCAGTCAGTTGAAAGGGATTTTCCTTGGGCATGTGGCCTACATCAAATATAAGTGAACATTCTAGCAAGGTGGGGCTTTTTGCTCACACTAGATCCTGCAACTGGCTCCTATTTGTCTGACCTCCGGGTCTTGGGACTCGAGCTAGCAGTTTGCCTGTGGTCTTGCCTACCAGTCTTGAGATTTATCGATCTTTGCAGCCTGTGAGCAAGAGCTCTGCTCTCTGACCTGCTGATCTTGGGTTCACCAGCCTCTGTGGCTACATGAATCAGGAGAAACCTCTATCCTGACTCACGGACCTGGGACATTTCAGCCTCTACAACATCGTGAACCATTTCCTTGATATAAATCTATGTATATATTTACACACTTTACTGGTTTTGCTTCTCCAGAGAACCCAGCCTAAGACAACAGGTAATTAAGATACTTATTGCATTTGCCAGCAGCGATACCCACGTGACGAATGGGGAAAAGTGAGGCCCAGGGAGGCCTTACTCTGGAGTCAGACCAGGGGCAGTTGGTATCCTCAGAGCACTTGGTGTATGGCTTCCCTGGCAGGCCTGACCCTTCCAGAGGGGTTGGATCACCCTGATGAGGAGGCAGGTGAATGGGGATGAATTCCTGGCACTCAGCTGACGAGCAGTTGGTCCCCAACTTCCTGCGCACACAGAAGTTGAGGTAATTGTTGGTTTAGCAAGAACATTAGAGAATTGTGCAGTTCTCATAGCCCTGTTCCTCTGATTATGGGTTTGAGGGTATGGATTAATCTACAACACTGAGGCTCTGAATAAATCGTGCTTTTCCAGCCAGTCTGCCTGTGTTTTATCTGAACCAAACATCTGACTTTAACCCCAGGCAGATTTCTCTTCAGACTGTAATTATTCTGGAACAAACAGAGAAAATGGGAAGGGGCGTCCCAGTGGGAGCAATGCCTGTCTCGAAGGATTCCCACAGGAAATCTTCAAAATACAGTGTCCTCAAATTGGTCAAATAACAACCATTTGCAGGCCAGCTTTCCCTTGTTATATGTAGATGAGTTCTCGAAAAAAGAAAATGAATCAAAATAGATTTCATTCTCAGATTAGAAGCCGTTCTTTGCAACTCTTAGTGATCAAATTGCTCCTTGAAGCCAAACCAGAACAAAACCCTGACTCTCTCCACTTAACACCTTCAAATCCATCTTCTTCATCTGCTTTTTGAAAATCAAAATCCTTTAAGCTCCAGTTGCAGGAATGAACTCTGATGTGACCGACACTCAGATATGAAGATAACTGAGGAGGAAAAAAAAAAAAAAACACACACACTGATTCCAATGTTGCTTTCAAATCCCATTATTTTATGGCTCCAAAGAGGCTTTTCTTCACCTCTAAATAAATTCCTTAGGCAACAAGAAGGAAAATGGGGAGTAATCAAAGTCTCTAAGAAACTCAGGAACTTAATATGTAATTTCTTTTCTTGGGAGTGAAAACCAAAGCCAGTTGCCATCCAGTTGATTCAGACTCATGGTGACCCCATGTGTGTCAGAGGAGAACTGTGCTCCACAGGGTTTTCAATGGCTGATTTTTCAGAAGTAGATCACCAGGCCTTTCTCCCAAGGTGCCTCTGACTGGGCTTGAGTCTCTCCAACATTTTGGTTAGCAGCCAAGCACGTTCACTGTTTGTACCACCCACGGATTTTCTTGCAAGTGATAGAGTATTAAATGAAAACTTTCAAGTATAATTTCCTTCCACTCTGGTCTGGTCCATGGGTATCCAGTGTTCTAATCATGAATGTTCTGGTCCAGAAGCCCCAGGCAGGTTTCTGGGTGAGTCTATCAGCAACTTGGTGGCAGTCCCCCTTCCTAGCTGTCCAGGCTTCCAGGTGTCCAACATGTTACCAACACCCCCCCGCCATGAGCTCGTTAGACAATAGTGCCCTTCCTGTTTGCAACCAAAATGTACCTTAGAAGTGAGGATGGTCAGACTTTGGCTCGCTTACTTTGGACACATCACCAGGAAAGACCAAGTGCTAGAAAAGGACATCGTGTTTGGTAAAGCAGAGCGTCAGGGAAAATGAGGGGAACCCTCAACGAGATGGATTGACACAACAGCCAAAGCAATGGAATCAAACATAGCAATAATTATGAAAATGGCACAGGACTGGGCAACGTTTGTTCTATTTGTTGCTATGAGTTGGAGCCAACTAACGATAAATTTCTTTTGTGAAACCCTGAGGGGCTCTGGAAACCATACATGTGCATTTGGGGGAGACCCCATCAGCTCAACTGCACCCCAAGTTACCCCGCCCACAGCCCCAAGGTGCCATTTTGCTTCCCTTTTCAGAAGCAGCAGGGACACATGAGAGATACTTGCCTGACAGCCACGGGAACTGATGGCTTTAGACAGCAAGGGTGACACAGCTGCTACAGCGTGCTGTCTGCAGGCCACTTTACTCAGCTGTTCACGGGTTAGTCTCAGAAGGACACCCCTCAATGAATTAGGAAGTCCCCCAGTAAGAATCTGGACACTGGCTCCTTCTTTTGTCCTGAAATGAGCTCTCTTCCTCCTATCTCAAGTGGTCCTGATTGAATCCTCACGTAATCCTCACAAGGACCCACATGAAGTAGGCAAGAGAAGAATTCTTGGCCCCATTTCTCAGATGAGGAAACTGAGGGCTAAAGTCACCAAGTGACCTCCGAAGGTCTCCTAACCTTTAGCTTGGTGCTGGACTCTTCCTCTTGTTAACAATTTTCCCTCCTGCCAGCACGTGTAGGCAGAGAGAGTGATTTCTTTCTTCCTGTTTCCCCTCCTTTTCCCTGCCTTCCTCTCCTCACTTCCTTGCTCATCTCTTTTTGTAAAGCACTAGATATTGCAGCTTTCCCCTCGCCCTCCCCCACAGGATGTTAATTCTTCTTTAAAAATCTGTTGGCAGCTGCTTCCGCTCATCTAGGTAAGGTGATAGGTTTTTCCAGAAATTCAAATCGTAAATGTCATCTCCCTTCTGCAGCATGCGTCGGATCACTCTTATTTTTGAAAAAAATAAATAATAGAATAGGTGCGTGCTAATGGCATGGTGCCAGCTGCCACATGTCACTTGACATCAATGTATAACTGTGATCTGGCATATATTTAAAAGGAGTTCGTGTTTGGAATTCTCTTCTCCTGAAGCAGTTTACAGAATAGAACAATGCAGAGACCCCAGAGACACTCTCAGAGAGAGACATTTTATCACAGACTTGGACAAAGGGGGGTTTTCAAAAACTTTTGTAATTAGTGAATATCTTTAACCCATTGTAACCAAGGAGCTTCTGCTGTTGCTTGGGAATGATAGGAAATTGTGAAGACAGAATGGGAGCCCTACAGAAGGCAAGGAACCCAGTCTGGGGTGTATCCACTACCCACCTTGGTCCCACTTGGGAGGTCCTCACTCCCTTCTCCAGGAGGTTGGCACCTTCAGACTGCCTAGAACCACCCAGTGGTTCTTAATTCTGCAAGTATTTTGAACGGACACCTGAGTATAGGTAGATAAGGCTCAGAACCTTGGCTGCTGTGCCCAGTGTGTTGCTGACTGTTCTAGAAGGCAGATGTAGAGATGGAGTTAGGAGTGCAGAGTTCTACTGGGGAGCAGCATGTGTGGAAGAAAAGAGGAAGAAGCCGTCTGAGCAAGGGGAGCTTTCAGACCACAATGGAGACCTGGCAACACTTGGCCAGCCCAAAGGGAGCTCCAGAGCAAAGCTGGCTGTTGGAGGAGACTTGCTTTGGGTGGAAATGGCCAGGCCCTGGGATGACCATGTTGTGCAGTCCTTGATCAGTCCCTGAGAGAGCAGGACCTTGGGTCTAACACTGAGACAGACACTGTAGGAGTTGACAAGCTGGGGCTGTTGGCTACCTGTGCTCCTCATGGCTGGGCAGCAAATCCTTTCTTGAAAGAGAGCCGAGTGGTGCATCCCCGAGTGGTACATCCCACACTCAGAGTCAACTCCTAGCAGGAGAGTCTCCAACATTACTCTGTGTTGCCAAAGGATGCTTCATACTCCCTCCAGAGATTATATGAACAAGCACCACTCTGGGGTCCAGGTAGCCATGCAGAAATAGTTTGTTGCAGGGCTTCAAACTGATTTGTGCCAATTAGACCCCCTCCTGAAAATTTGCCTTTCTACTCCAGATATACTGAATCAGAATCTACATTTTAACGAGATCCCCAGGTGATTCTTATGTATCCCCAAGTAGAATAAGAATCACCTGGAGATTCTGTTAAACTATAAATTCTGACTCAGTATATCTGGGTGGAAATGCAGAATCTTAGCAGGAGGTCAAACCGGACTGAACTGGTTTGAAGCCCTGGTTTTCTGAGCAATTGGGTTTTTATTCTACCATCCATTCCAAGAGTCACACCTTCCCCACGGGCCTGGGGCTTAAACCCTTCAGTAGTTGGACCCCTGGGCTTTCTGCACCGGGCAGATGTGGCCCTTCTCAGCAGGAAAACTTTTCTTTCAGAGCCTTTCAGGCACCTGTTCTACCAACATCAAGGTATTTTGGGAAAATTGAGGGCATTACAGTCATTAGATTTGGGCTGCACTTCCAGCTGTCCTACCTACTGGCTGTATGATGTTGTGCAAGGTGTTTGACCTCGTGTAAGTCTCAGTTTCCTCATCTATAAGTGGACTGTCATAATTGCTACTGCACAAGGTGCTTGTGGGAATTAAAAGAAAGCAGATATGAAAGCTGCCAGCCCAGATCTTGGCACACAGCAGGTGCCCAAGGATTTGACTCCCCTCTCCTTTTTGTGCATTCTAGCTCTAATCCAAGGGTTCGCTACAGGGGGTGATTTTGCCCCCTGGAGGATACTTGGCAATGCCTGGAGACATTTTTGATTGTCACAACTGGGTGGGGCGCTACTAGCATCTATAGTGGGGAGAGCCCACGGATGCTACAAAACATCCTACCACGAAGAAGACAATGGCCCCCAAAGAAGGAATTGTCCAGTGAAAATGTCAGTAGTACCAAGGTTGACAAGCCCTCCTCTAATCCTGCCCTTTTGACTGTCAGCTAATGGAACTGAGACCCTGACAGTCTGGTCTTCTACATTCAAGGCTCTCCTAGCTGAAACCATCCTTTGTGGGTTGGTTGGTTCATTTTGAAATAGTTCGGAGCAATGAAAATTAATCTACTTACCTACCAGCTTTTCCTGGATGCCACCTGCCTATTAGAGATTATCAAGAAGTAGAGATCTGTTCTCAAGGAAATCACAGTTGACTTGAGGAGTCGTGGAGGTATTCTCAGAAAGAGGGCAGTCACATGAGATGACATCTCTGTCAGGGATGGCAAACAGGTGGCCCCCAGCTGAATCTGGCCGACTGAGGTGTTTTTACTTATTAACAGAGGTGTGACTACTTACTATTGGCCAGTGAGTTTTCAATTTTTGTTTGTTTTAATTCAGAAGGCAAGAACTTAGCCAAAACCCAACCAGTTGCTGTTGAATTGATGCCAACTCATGGTGACCCCATGTGTGTCAGAGTAGAACTGTGCTCCACAGGGTCTTCAATGGCTGCTTTCTTGGAAGGAGATCACCAGGACTTTTTTTCTGAGGCACCTCTGGATGGACTCAAACCACCAACCTTTTGGTTAGCAGCAAGTGCGTTACATGATTGCACCTCCTAGGGACTCCCAAGGGCTTACAGTCTCTCTCCAGTATATTGCAAGTCTCCCCACCAAGATATTTCATCTTTTACCAGCCCCAGGTAACATGTCCAGCCCTGAAGGCGTATGGGTTTGTAACCTCTCAGTCTAAGGCAGTGGTTCTCAAACTTGAGTGGGCTTCAGAACCACCTGGAAGGTTTGCTAGAACAAAGTGCTGGATCCCACCCTAGAGTTTTTGCTTCAGCAGGTCTGAGACAGGGCCTGATCATTTGCATTTCTGACTTGGACCCAAGTGATGCTGCTGCTGGTCTGGGAACCACACTTTGAGAACCACTGGCCTAAAGCAGTGATTCTGAAACATTATAAACACAGATGTCCTAACCTCACCCCCTCCAATTCTAACTCGGTGGATCTGAAGAGAGGCGTGGGCATCCATGGGAATCATTGCTCCGAGGGTCAAATGAGTGGCGTAGACCAGTGTTTCTCAAGTACTTAATGTGCATATACATCACCTGATGGTCCTGTTAAAACACCAATGCTGATTCAGTAGGTCTGAGAATGGGACTAGTGATTCTGCGTTTCTAACAAGCTCCCAAGTGATGCCGAGGCTGCTGGTCCAGGGACAAGGCTTTGAATAGCAAGAGTAGACTAGGGCTTCTCAACCGGGGACGAGTTTTCCCCTAGGAGGTATTTGGCAATGTCTGGAGACATTTTTGGTTGTCGAGCTGTAGGGGGAGGGGATTATTACAGGAATCTAATGGGTAGAAACCAGGAATGCTGCTGAGTATCCTACGAAACGGAACAGCCCACTCACAACATAGAAATTATCTGGCCCAAATCTCAACAGTGTTGATGTTGAGAAACCCTGGGGTAGACAAAGGAATTGAGAAGTTGGCTAACCAATTGATAATGGGCCAGCATGGTCAGCAAAAGCTTCCTGGAGGAGGAGATAATTAAATTAAGTCTATTGTCCAACATTAGGTCTCATCTAGAGACAGATGTATGTGTGGTAATGAGGTTTCAACCCTCCCCTGACACTTTCCGTTCCTCTTCTCTATTTTATTTTCTCTCCATAGCACATGCTGCCATCTAATATATATTTTGCTAGGCTATTGTAAAAATGGCCTGGGGGCAGTGTCTGACCTCCTCTAACTTCACAAGGTGGAAGGAGAATCAAGATCAACAGCCCAAGGCTGATTCCTCTAAGGTGGAGGTCAGACATGCCTCCTCTCTCCGCCATCTTTACCAATTCTGACACCAACCGTCTCTCCCATGGCATTCTCTACTTCTCTGCTGAGTTTGATAATTCCTTGCAGTGGTCACACAAAACTCACAGACCATACTTAAGATTATACAGTTTATTAGGGAAGTAACAGGCTGTAATTAGGTTCAGGAATACTGAGGATACAGTTCTTCAATCAGGACAACTTCATCTCAACTGTGCCTGCAGGCACATCTCTCTCTGGTCTTCGGCCTTTGCCCTGCTTGGGCAAGTGTACCAAAGATGTTTTAGCTCTGCCGATGAGTGCCCCGAGGCACACCACTCTGCCCGTGAGCCTCAGCTCCAAGGCTGTCAGCTGCAGCTCCATGATTTGGCGAACCTAGCTCTACCAAGTGGCCAGAGGCACCCTACCCCATCAGCAAGCCTCCTGCCCAAAGGCACTCACTCAGCTTTCTTGCTCCATGGGCCAGAAACTGCACCACACCGTGTCCTGCCAGTCTCCTGGTCCTGCTGGCATCTCTCTCACGCCACTTCTCGCCATCTTCAGTGTTACAGCTCTCTCTCTCTCTCTCTGTTTCCTTGGTCTAGGAGAGTCTCAGCACAGGGGTCCAGTTCCAAAGGACGCGCTCCACTCCTCACTCTTCTGCCTTGGTAATAGTGAGATCATCTCTTCCCACCTCCGGGATGGCTCATTTTAAGCCTAGCAAAATGGCAAAACTGACCAGACCTCTTGGTGGGCCCCAATTACCTTATCTATACCATTCCACCCAATCACTTGGGTGGAAGTTACAAGACCATGGCAAGAAAGGCCACATAAAAGCGATCCATCGCACCACATGTGTCTGGTTTATAATCTGCTTCTTCTACGAGAATGCAACTCCAGAAAGGCAGGAATTTCTGTTTGGTTCACTTCCACAGCCGTTGTCCCTAGAACAGTGCCTGGCACATAGTAGGTGCTCATTAATATTTATTAAATGAATGTCAAGGTCTTTGGAGAAAGAGAAGGGAAGCTGGTTCTGGGCCGCAGGCTAGAGAAATGGCAAAACTGTTGATTTAATTATTCTTTCACCCACCCGCTCATAAAACATACATTAAAGACTTCCTTTGCTCTGCCTCTGCTGGGCAAAAACTCTTGATTTGTTCATGGACAGGCTATGAGATGTGCTCAAAATCTGCATTTCTTGTCTTTCAGACACCCAGCAAGGGGCAGTTGAGTTTTCCTCAACTTGTTTTTTAGGACTGTTGGAAACATCCTAATTTCATGATGCTAGGGAAGGAACCTCTCTATATAATACAGAAAAGTAAAAACAAAAAATAAATGTCTATATCTCTTTTTAATTCACTGCTTTTCTTTTCTTCTTCTTTTTCTCTTTTAACCTCATTTCCATCCAGAAAGTCCTTGCCCTGTATTTTCTGAAAATTGGAAAATCAGACCCTTAATTTGTGTGTCTGCGATTACCAGGGAGCGAGCCGAGGAGCCCAGATTCAAAGGAGCTTTTTTCAGAACCTTCCATTTTCCCATTAGCGGGCGTCTCCGAGCACCTCTGTGCTGTCCTCTTCAGAGAGGAGACTATTATAAAAACACTTTCTAATTATCATTGGCCTTTTATTATTTGAGAGCGCCTGCACAGCCTAGAAATGAACATCCTTGCTGAGAATTTTGTCCTTTTTTTCTTTCTAGGGACACGTCATCCCCACGGGGTTATTTATGAGGCTGGAGCTGGCGGAGTTTGTTTAATGTGTGCTCCCTGTGTGGCGTCACAGGGGTCAAGACCACAAAGAGAAGAGCAGCTTTTAGTTAATTTGCATTCCCTCGATTGGTTAAGGAACAAAGGCCCACCCCCCGCTACAGCCTTCCCTTCATGGTTCACTTATTTTGCTTCATTTCCTCCAAATTGAGGAGTAGCTGAAGGGAAGAAAAATGTCATGTTTCCTCTCAAATGTCCACTGCCCAATATTCTCAGCCAGGCTACAGTGTGGGCAGGTCTTTGTAGCTAAAAGAAGGAAGAGCTTTGAACGTAGTGTGGCCTGAGCCTACTCCCTTTCCACAGGTCAATTCCCGTCAACGGTCTGGCTCTCACTTAGAGGTCCTGAGTTTCCTTTGAAAACTTAGCTGTCTTAGGTCCCGCCCAAACAATCAGTCCCTCTCTCTGGTTGTATCCATCAGGGTGATTTGGTTCAGAGGGCAAAATTGCTCTCTGGCAGGTTTAAGCAGAGAGGAATTTATTAAAGGTTATCGGGTGGCTTGTGGCTGCAGGAGTGGTTCAGTGATATAATTCTCACCTTCAATGCTGGAGACCCGGGTTCAATTCCTGGCTAGTGCACCTCATGCATACCCACCACCCGCCTGTGAGTGGGGCTTGTGTGTTGTTGTGATGTTGAACAGGTTTCAGCAAAGCTGACAAACTAAGACAGACTAGGAAGAAAGATCTGGCAATCTACTTTTTTGTGTGTTCTTTAGGTGAAAGTTGATAAATCAAGTCAGTCTCTCATACAAAAAGCCATACACACCTTGCCATCTACTCCCAGCTGCTCTCCCCTTAACGAGACAGCGCATTCCTCCTCTCCACCCTGTATTCCCCGTGTCCATTCATCCAGCTCCTGTCTCCCTCTTCCTTCTTATCTCACCACCAGCCAGGAGTCACTCACATAGTCTCATGTGTCTACTTGAGCCACAAAGTTCACTCCTCGCTAGCATCGTTGTCTATTTTATAGTCCAGGCCAATCCCTGTCTGTAGAGTTGGTTTCGGAAATGGCTCCAATCTTGGGCTATCAAAGGGTCTGGGGACCGTGACCGTCAGGGTCCCTCCAGTCTCAGACAGACCATTAAGCCTGGTTTTTTTACAAGGATTTAAGATCTGCATCCCACTGATCTCCTGCTCCATCAAGGATTCTCGGTTGTGTTCCCTGTCAGGGCAGTAAACAGTGGTAGCTGGGCACCATCTAGTTCTTCTAGTCTCAGGCTGATGGAGTCTCTGGTTTATGTGGCCCTTTCTGTCTCTTGGGCTCATAATTACCTTGTGTCTTTGGTGTTCTTTACTCTTCCTTGCTCCAGGTGGGTTCAGACCAATTTATGTGTGTTAGATGGCCGCTCGCTAGCGTTTAAGACCTCATACGCTTCTTACCAAAGTGGAATGCAGAACATTTTCTTAATATCTTTTGTTATGCTAATTGACCTAGATGTCCCCTGAAACCATGGTCCCCAGACCCCCATCCTTGCTACTCTGGCCTTCGAAGCATTTGGTTGTATTCAGGAAACTTCTTTCCTTTTGGTTTAGTCCAATTGTATTAACTATCCCTGTATTATATGTCCCCCTTCCCTTCACTTAAAAAAATTTATGTCTACTATCTAGTTAGTGAATACCCCTCTCCCTCCCTCCCCACCCTCGTAATCATCAAAGAATATTTTCTTCTGTGTTTAAACTTCATCTAGATTTCTTATAATACTGGTCTCATAGGGTATTTGTCCTTTTGCAATTGACTAATTTCACTCAGCCTAATATCTTCCAGGTTCCTCCATGTTATGAAATGTTTCACAGATTCATTGTTGTTCTTAATCATTGCATAGTATTCCATTGCATGAATATACCATAATTTATTTATCCGTTCATCCCCTGATGGACACCTTGATTGCTTCCATCTTTTTGCTATGGTAAACAGTGCTGCAATGAACATGGGTGTGCATATATCTGTTAGTGTGAAGGCTCTTATTTCTTTAGGGTATATTCCAAAGAGTGGAATTGCTGAGTCGTATGGTAGTTCTATTTCTAGCTTTTTAAGGAAGCGCCAAATTGATTTCCAAAGTGGTTGTACCGTTTTACATTCCCACCAGCAGTGTGTAAGCGTTCCAGTCTCTCCGCAACCTCACCAACATTTATTATTTTGTTTTTTTGTATTAATGCCACCCTTGTTGGAGTGAGATGGAATCTCATTGTAGTTTTGATTTGCAGTTCTCTAATAGCTAATGATTGTGAGCATTTCCTCACGTATCTGTTAGCAGCCTGAATGTCTTCTTTGGTGAAGTGCCTGTTCATATCCTTTGCCCGTTTTTTAATTGGATTATTTGTCTTTTTGTTGTTGAGTTTTTGCAGTGTCATGTAGATTTTAGAGATCAGACACTGATCGGAAATATCAGAGCTAAAAACTTTTTCCCAATCTGTAGGTAATCTTTTTACTCTTTTGGTGAAGTCTTTGGATAAGCATGCAATCTACTTCTTAAAGTCAACTAATGAAAGCCCTATGGATCATAGTGGTCCAACCTCCAACTGATCATGGGGATGGCACAGGACCGGGCAGTGTTTTGTTCTGTTCTGTTGTGTGTGGGGTCCCCACGAGTTGGGGATTGACTCCATGGCAGCTAACAACAACATTCGGTGGCTCACAGAATCTTCCAGAGGCCGGACAACAAAGCTTGGGGCAGCTATGCAGCAGGAAACAATGCCTGGATCATGTCACAGAATTGCTTTGTAGAGATGCCAATGGTGCCACTGTTGGGCACAGATACCACAAATTGGCCCTGATGCCAGATACCAAGTGCTGCCTCTTAGCTGCTGTCGCTGCTGTCTCTGAGAACCTGACACGGATCTGTCCAGTGCCCATTTCTCCCAGTCACAGCTTCTATCTTAGAGTTCAGCTTGGGCACAGTCTGATTGGTAGAGCACAGGTCACAGACAAAGGAGGTGGGAAAAAAGTTCTAGCTTCTAAATTGGAAGTAATGTGGGGAGCTCCTCAAACAGAAAGTATCGAAAAAAAAAAACCATTGCCATCAAGTCAATTGGAATTCCTACCGACCCTATAGGACAGAGTAGAACTGCCCCATAGGGTTTCCAAGACTGTAATCTTTATGGAAGTAGACTGCCACATCTTCCTCCTGTGGAGCGGCTGGTGAGTTTAAACGGCCAACCTGTTGCTTAGCAGCCGAGTGCTTTAACCACTGCAGCACTAGGGCTCTTTGTTCAAAGTACAGTACATCCAGAAACAATGACAAATGCCTAGTACACTGGGCAAGGGCCAAGCTTTATCTGGAGTCTTTGCATCACAATGAGCTGGAAGTTTCAGGACAGAGAGAAAGAGAGAGAGCCATCAAAGAATTTTCACCATCTCTTATTTCCCATCAGGGGCCAGAAAAGCTCATTCGCGCTGAGATTTGGCCAGCCCTGCTGTCTTGGCTGGGGTGGATTCTGCACCCTGGTGACCAATACTAGAGCCCAGAACTGTCACAGGCATGGGCATAGAATGGTTCCTACAGCCACAGCCAAGCTCTGGGGACACTCCAGGGGATGCTTGCAAAGTGGCCATGTGCTCTGACCCTTCTTGTTTCCTTCCCCAAGCAGGCATCATAGCCTTGTGGGGACTTGCTTGTTTTCACGATAGGAACCCATTGGATTGAGGCCTGTGTGATGTGAAAGAAGTTTGTTTAAAGAATACCAGAAATCCAGAATGTTGGAGAAGAAAGATCCTTCAGGATCATCAGGCGAAGAGAGCACCTGAGAAGTGAGGCCGTGTTGGGTGTCTGCACATTCCCATCCGCATGTTGCTATCTCCACATTTCTCAGGGATGCAGGCTGTAGAAATGGAGAAGAGGAGATTCCAGAGTATCTTTAAATGAAAACTCACCAGGAATTGATAGAGGCCAACAACTTCTTCATAAAATATCCTTCATGTCCTTGGCGCCAATAAGCTGCCCCTCAGCCCTACTTGAGCTTTCTCTTCCCAGGCTCAGTAATCTTAACATCTTTAATGTTCAGAATCTTAAAGAAGGCCCTTTAAAGGTCATTGAGTCCAGGGTTTCTCAAAGTTGGTCCTTAGTCTTTCTGTACCAGATTTGCCACTGGACCTTAGTTCAGACCTGCTGAATCAGACTTTCCAGGGGTGATGCCCTAGAAGCTGAGTTATAACAAGCTTCTTGGGCAGTTCTGAGGCACACTGAAAGTTGAGAACCACTGATCTTATCCAACCTCATCTTATGGATGGGGAAACTGAGGCCCAGAGAGGGGCAGAAGCAGGTGAACAGGTGGCCACCAGCAGAGCTGAGCCTAGAACTTCTGATTCCTATCTCCAGTTGTGTGTCGCTGCCACCAACCTTCTAGCTTCTTCCAAGAGATCTTTTTTATAACTAAGTTAGGAGGCATTGATGGCAAACAGTAGAACTAAAAGTGAGCCCTGTTCTATGCCAAAGAAACTTTTGCTCAAAGTTGGAAAATGCATCTGCTCTTAAATGCAGTGTGGTCACCAAAAAGACCCATGATCCTGCTGTG
Source organism: Loxodonta africana (assembly GCF_030014295.1). Taxonomy (NCBI): domain Eukaryota; kingdom Metazoa; phylum Chordata; class Mammalia; order Proboscidea; family Elephantidae; genus Loxodonta; species Loxodonta africana. Next base: position 49,362,166 of record NC_087344.1, read on the forward strand.
TTATGGATCTAATAAGTAGGGTGGACTCATTGCTGAAAGCGAGGATCACCCCGGATAGGAAGGAAGGGGCACATCCTATGTGCCAAGCTGGCACTTAGTGGCTTACATACACATCATCTCCTTTGATGCTCTCAGTCCCCCTGAGGGGTAGATGTTACCTTCCTAGGTAGGTTTATTCATACAGTCTGGGTTTGCTATCTGCAGGCCTTGCTGCTCACCAAAGTGAGTTGGGGTGACTGAAGGGCAGTTCTAAAGGGGAGCTGATGACTAAGGCCAGTGTCTTGGTTGACGTTGAGATGCTGCTATTGATGTTTCTATGGCAGCACAAGTGGGCTCTGTAGCTGAAAGTTACATGCAGGTTTGGTTTAAAAACAAAATCAATCTGGAAATCACTTTATCCATAGATGTGCTTTTAACATCAAGGCTGCCACACTGTGTTACTCTGAGGCTCCCTGTGCTACCATGGAGGTCTCTCTCATGGTGCCAGTTATTTGGACAAAGTGAATGGACAACCCTCACTATTTTCTGAAGCCCAGTGGGACAGTGGTTTGTTCCTCCTGCCAGGAATGTCATGGCTGCTTGGAGCAAAGGCCACAGGCCATCGCCAGGCCATGTGGCGTTACACCAGACCCCCTCCAAGGCCAACCACACCCTGACCTGACATTGGAGGGGCACCTGGGAGGAAGGCCCAGAAGTCATGTCCTCAGAGTGGGTCATAGATACCCAGCAGTAGGAGGGGGCCCAAGGAATGATACCCAGATATCTGGAATGAGATGATTGGAGAGGTTGTGGCTGGATCATGGGGCCTTTGGGAGTGTTCTCTTTGTAAATATCTCCCTCCAGCTCTAGCTGTTCTCTCTGCAATATTTGTCTTTCCATTGGGAAGATGCTTCTGACCTTTCATCCCTGTATTCTCGATGTCTAGAACAGTGTGTGGCATCTGGTCAAGTTGGCTGGCCTGATATCACCGCAACCACCACTGTGATCTCTTTCCTTGATTGTTTCCTTTATTTGCCCTTATTCTCATACCTATTATCTGTCTCCATCATTTGAATTTAAATTCAACTTGGACCCTGTTTGTCTTCTTCAAATGTCTTCTGATGCTTCCAGGCCTGACACGCAGTAGGTGCAGAGTAAATATGTTGGTGTTTGAATATTGAATAAATGGTTACCATTGTTGTTAGCCACTGTCAAATCAACCCCCGACTCATGACGAACCAGTGCACAACAGAAGGAAGTGCTGCCTGGTCCTGCACCATTCCCATGGTTGGTGCAAATCGAACCATTGTTATCCATAGGGTTTTCCTTGGCTTATTTTTGGAAGTAGATAGCCAGGTGTTTCTTCCTGGTCTTTCTTAGCCTGAGAGTGCCACTGAAACCTGTTCAGCATCACAGCAACACGCAAACCTCCCCTGACAGACAGATGGTGGCTGTGCATGAGATCCCTTGAAAAAATGGCACATGCTCAAAAATTGTTTGCTCACTGAATGCAAAAGGGACTTGCCAGGAACAGCCAAATTTATTGTCAGAGAAACTGTTGGCCTTGTCTTTAGTGAAATAGAGCTTCCCCTCTTAACAAGTGGATTATTTCTATCTTCTTTTGCTCTGATTGCCTGCAGCTTTCCCGATGGCTTTGCTCTGCAATCCATATATGCTGGCCCCTCCAGGTCTAAGCATGACAGAAAGAACTGAAAAGGAGCAAAGAATGCAGAGGAAGTAAAGGGGTCTCTGACTGGACACGTTGGAAGTAGAGGAAGGAGGGCGACTGGCACAAGCAACTTAAGAACCCCCAGCAAAGCCCCTAGGATGAGGCCTTATTGTTCCTAGTTTTTCCAGCTAGTAAGATGCTGGCACCCATCCACCTGGACTCAGCTGTTGTCGTCCCTGCTGGGGTTACTAAGCAAGATGACCTTTAATAATGCCCATGCCTCTGCCCCTGATGCCAGGGCTGAAATCATCTGTAATATACCCTTGGAGTCCCTCTATGAATGCAATTGCTGGGTCCTCCCGGCCTCTCGCTGAGACACTGACTGAACTAGAGGTCAGGAGACTTGACCTTGATCCCTAGCCATGTGTCTAGACAGCTAAGTGACCACAGGGAGGCCACGTCACCTTCCTGAGCCTCAGTTCCCATAGGTACAATGCACAAGATTGTACCTGCTCTGTCTTCCAGCAGCGAAGACCAAATGAATCATGGGTGGGAGCTGAACAGTGAAACCAACCCAGATGTCCACCAAGAGATGAATGGATAAACAAAACACAGTAGATCTGTACAAATGGGGTATCATTTAACAATAAAAAGGAATGAAGTACTGATACGTTCTATGACATGGGTGAACCTTGAAAACGTTATACTGAGTGAAAGAAGCCAGACATAAAAGGGCACATATTGTATGATTCCATTAATACGAAATGTCAGGAATAGGCAAATCTGTACAGACAGAAAGATTAGTGGTTGCCAGGGGCCGGGGGTGGGGGTAGAGTGGGGAGTGACTGCTGATGGGTACAGAGTCTCTTCTTGGGGTGAAGAAAATGTTCTGGAATTAATAGTGGTGAATCACAGCTTTGTGAATATAATAAAAACCACTAAGCTCTATTCTTTCAAAGGGTGAAATTTATAGTGTGAGAATTATATTTCAATAAAAATAAACACATGCATACACAAATAATGGATGGTGTCTTAATTATCTCCTTCTGCCATAACAGAAATACTACCAGTGGATGGCTTTAACAAGCATAAATTTATTGTCTCAGAGTTTAGGAGGCTAGAAGCCTGAATTCAGGGCACCAGCTCCAAGGGACAGCTTTGGCTCTCTGTTGGTTCTGGGGGAAGGTCCTTGTCATCAATCTTCCCTTAGTTCTAGGAGTTTCTCAGTGCAGGGACTCCAAAGGATGTGCTCCATTCCTCGCTCTTCTTTCTTGGTGATAGGAGGTCACTCTCCTCTCTGCTGGCTTCTCTCTTTTATATCTCAAAAGAGATTGACTCAAGATACAAAGTAATCCTGTAGATTGTGTCCTGCCTCATTAACCTAACTGCCTCTGATTCTGCCTCATTAATACCATAGAGGTTAGTATTTACAACACATAGGATAATTACATCAAATCACAAAATGGAGGACAACCACACACTACTGGGAATCATGCCCTAGTCAAGTTGACACACAATTCAACCCATAACAGATGGGAAAGAGCTGAGTAAGCCCTAAGGACGTGTACAGTTAGAGTGTTATCATCATCAACATCATCTTCATGTCTTACCATTTATTTAATGCCAACTGTATGCCTGGCGCTGTGACAAGAGCTTTGCCTGCCATACTTTGCATAATAGGTATTCATAAAAAAGACTGAGGATTAGAGAAGTTAAGTAACATAACCAACGTCACAGGACTGGTACATGGCCAGGGTGGGACTCAAGCCCAGACTCTTTCCTTTACCCCATGTGACCACCTCCTAAGTTCATGGACTTAACATAGAACCAAATGACTTTTTTTGAGACCTGGCCATTGGTTCCCTTAAGATGGCTGTTAGGACTTAAATGGTGAGACCCAAAACTCCCATTGCAAAGGCAGAAGTATTTCCATGGCTATTCTAAGTGAACCTTCGCTCTGCAGAAATTGGAGTGGCTCTTGAATGACCCGCTGGTGAGAGGAGAATCCAGGAGTTGACGACAGGCTCGAAGGCATCCTTAGGGCCCATTGTCAGACCTCAGTGATGACAGGCACCACCCTGAAGCTTAGGGAAGCTGCTCCAGGTTTCCCTCCGGAAAGGGCTGGAATCAGGTTTGTAGTTATGCCATATGCAGAGAAGGACACTTTCAGGCCCTGGGAATTATTGATGGTGCTCCACTGAGCCTGCTCCCATCTGTGAAGAGAGATGGGGACGTGGCCTGCCAAGTCCAAAGTAGTTTCAGGGTCTGTGCCAGTATATCAGAAAGCTACTGAGTGGTGACAGGAAACTCTCTAACGACTGACAACAGAGTGCCAGGGGTGAGCAAAGGACAGCAGCTCAGCCAGGAGATAGCCCAGCATGCCCTACTCAGCTGACGTGAGTGCTTCGAAGAGATTGCATGGATAGTCTATGCAGAAATGGACTATTGAGGAGGGCCGGGCTGCTTCCCACCACCTTTGAGTCCTACCCCAGATTTGGGGGTGATTGCCTGAGATGGGAGAAGGGGCTCTGAGAGTCAAGGGGCCTTGATAACTTAGCTCTGACTCAAATGGGCTGTGTGATGCAGGGTGAGCCACTTTGCCTGTCTGGGCAAGGTTTCATTAGCTAATACCAAACCCATGACCCTGCTGCCATTGAATTGGCCCCTGACTCATGGTGACCCCATGTGTTACAGAATGGAACTTCTCCATAGGATCTTCTTGGCTATAATCTTTTCAGAAGCAGATATCCAGGCATTTCTTCTGCAGTGCTACTAGCTGAGTCCAAACTGCCAGCCTTTATTTAGGTCAGTAGACAAACACAAGGTGGGCTTAATTACAAAACCAATGGGTCCTCATTCATTCAAATCTTTGCTTTGGTGTTGTTTTTAGCTACTGTCAAGTTGTGCCCAAATTATGGTGACTCCCTGCCCAATGGGATCAGACCATTGTGATCCATAGGGTTTTTGGAACTAGATTACCAGGCCTTTCTTCCTAGTCTGTCTTAGTCTTGAAGCCCTGATGAAACCTGTTCAGCATCATAGCAACAAGCAAGCCTTCACTGACAGGTGGGTGGTGGCTGCACATGAGGTGCATTGGTTGGGACTCGAACCCAGGTCCCCCGCATGGAGGGCAAGGATTCTACTATTGAAAAACCACTACCCTCCAAGTCTTTGTAGGCCTCTGCTATTTGTCTGGCCCTCGACTAGGTGCTCGGGATGTAATTGTGAACAAAATAGATATCAGCCTTGCCTTCTTGGAGCCTAGAGATTGGTGAGGGAGACAGATATTAATCAAATAACCCCCCAAATGTGCTTACAGGTTGTAGTAAGTGCTGTAAAAAAGGCACCAAGGAGTCTGTTAAACCTGGACTCTTATTTTTTGCAACTCTGCTATGTACCAGGTGCTCTTCTCATGCATTATATGTTTGTATTGACTTGTTTAATCCTCACATCTGCCCTCCAGAGTAGATACTATTAACATCAGCATGCCCGTTTTACAGGTAAGGAAGCTGAGGCATAGAGAGGTAAGGAACTTGCCCAGGTCGCTCAGCTAGCCGGAGAAGAGTTGGAATTTGAACCCAGGTCATCAGGCCCACAATCTGTGCTCCAGAGGACCACGTCCATGGCCACTGGGTGGGTTTGAACCACTGACCTTTAGGTTAGCAGCCAAGCATGTGAACGTTGCGCCACCAGGGCTCCTCACTGCAGGGGTACTGAACTAGAACCTCTGGGGGTAATATTTTTAATAATCTCCCTGAGTGATTCTTTTTAAAATTATTTTTCTAAATGAGTTGTATTATACCTTGCCCTTACCCATTGCCATCGAGTCGATTCCAACTCATAGTGACCCTACAGGACAGAGAAGAACTGCCCCATAGAGTTTCCAAGGAGCACCTGGTGGATTCGAACGTTCAACCTTTTGGTTAGCAGCCGGAGCTCTTAACCACTACGCCGCCAGGGTTTCCGAGTTGTAATATACATACAGTGAAATGCACAGACCTTAAGTGTGCAGGAAACCCTGGTGGCGTAGTGGTTAAGTGCTACGGCTGCTAACCAAAGGGTCGGCAGTTCAAATCTGCCAGGTGCTCCTTGGAAGGTCTATGGGGCAGTTCTACCCTGTCCAATAGGGTAGCTATGAGTCGGGATCAACTCGACGGCACTGAGGTTTTTTTTGGTTTTAAGTGTACAGTTTGATGACCTTTAACAAATGCATATGTTTGTGTAACCCACACCCCTGTTGAGACAGCAATTATTTCCATCGCCCCAGAAAGTTCCTTTTCCCCCCTCCCCGGTCAATCCCTGCACTACCACCCCCACACCATGTAACTACTATTCTTATTTCTATCAGTATAGCTTAATGTTATGGATTGATTGTATCGCCCAAAAATATATGTTGAAGTCCTAAACTCTCATGTACCTGTGAATGTGACCCTGTTTGGAAATAGGGGTTTTCTTTTACGCTAATGAGGATATATAGGAGTAGGGCGAGCCCTAAACCTTATGCCTTCTGAGAGGCGTCTTATAAAAAGAGCAGAATAGACACAGATACACACACATGGAGAAGAGACATGTGAGGAACCATCTACAAGCCAAGGAATGCCAGGGCTACTGCCAAGGAAGGACCCTGACCTAGAGCCAGTGCCCTGATTTGGACTTCAGCCTACAAAGCTGTGAGCCAATAAATTTCTGATCTTTAAAGCCACCCAGTGGTGGTATGTTTTGTTATGGCATCCCTAGAAAACTAGCACACTTCTGTTTTTGTTAGTTGCCATGAAGTCAGTTCCAACTCGTGGCGAATGTATAGCAGAGTGAAACTTTGCCTGGTCCTGTGCCATCTGCATGATTGCTGGTATGTTTGAGCCCATTGTTGTGGGTGTTGTGTCAATCCATCTCACTGAGGGTTTCCCTCGTTTTCATTGGCCCTTTACTTTACCAAACATGTCCTTTTCTAGTGATTGGTCCTTTTTTGGTGACATGTCCAAAGTAAGCAACTCAAAGTCTTGCCATCCTCCCTTCTTAGTTTTGTGTAATCTAGCACTTCATATAAATGGATCATACAGTATGTATGTCTTTATGTCCATTTACTTTGCTCAGCAAAATATTTTTGAGGCTCATCTGTGTTGTTGTATGTGTCAGCACTTCACTTCATGGCTTAGGGATATTAAATCATTTATGAATTTGTTTATCCATTCTCCTATTGGTGGACATTTGGATTATTTCCAGTTTGAGCTATTCTGAATAAAGTTGCTGTGGGCATGTATATACAAGTCTTTCTGTGGACACATATTTTCATTTCTCCTGGGTAAATAGCTAGTGGAATGGCTGCATCACCCCTGGGTGATTCATTGCAGCCAGCCCAGCACTGACATTTCAGAAACTCTGCCCTGACCAACTCATGGCTCCTATCCTCTCCACTCCCAGGTCCCACGGCTCTCTCTTCAGCATTTTCGGGGCATTTGGACTTGTTACATTTTTTTCAATGGAGAAAAATTTCATTTTAAGAAAAGCTTTTTAAGAGAATATATAATTACCCAGCCCTGAAGCTCTATAAATTCTTCCTTTACTCACCCAGGACGTATTTGGTGTTCTAAACCCAATAGATCTATAAAATGCAGGTCACTCAACACAAGGTAAATTTCACAGTCATTTTTATTGTAAAAGACCAGAAACATAACGAGTGAAAGCCACGCTCCTCCCCCATCAGCACCCTATTCTCCATCTCTGTTTCTGGCTCTGCGCTCTCTCTCACTTGAATTTGGTTTCCCAGTAAGTCCTGTTAACATCCTCTTTCCATTTCTCTTTTTTCTAAGCTCTTCATACCAGAGCCTGAGAAGCAGACCTCTTTGTTTATGTTTCCCTTGGCTGTTTAAAAACCCTCTTTGTCATATCTGATGTACTGCAAGTTCCCTATCAGATATGAGAGGAGGTGGCTGCTGCCTTCGTAATAGGATGGGAAATATGAACTGAAAGCCATTTAGACTCTGACCCCCGGCACCTTCCCGGGAACTAGAAGTGGCCAACTGTCTCGGTGGTAGGAAGGAGCTGGAGAAAAACAGGCAGACTTTAATTGCCTGGGTGCAGTGTGGCTCCATAAGTGCAAAGAAACAATAAAGGCCGTAATTAAAACTCTGTTGCTCATATTCGACAGCGTGGGCTGCCTCACTGAAGATGTGTGGGTCGAACACACAAATTATATTAACGTGACATTAATGCAGAGGTGGTGCAGAGACTTTATACCTGTTCTCCACCCTTGGGGACACCGGTGCAGCCATTAGAGCTCCTCTCAAATTGCCATTAGGCCTTCTTTGACCCACCAAGTAGCACTGACCGCTTTTCTTTTGATCTCCACTGTTTCCTGCGTATTTCCTTGAGTGCACCTATGACACAGTGTGAGCACATCAAATGCACGCAGTGAAAACACATCGAATAACTGGATGAAGAATGAATGCATCCATCATGAGTGTTTATTAACCTCACTAGGCTATTGCTGTTGTCAGCTGCTATTGGGTCGCCTCAGACTCGTGGTGGCCTTATTTATGTACCATAGAATGAAACGTTGCCTGGTCCTGTGCGTCTTCACAATCACCAGTATGTTTGAGTTTATTATCATGGTTATTGTGCCAATCTATCTCTCCAAGGGTTTCCCTTGCTCTCTGTCTTAGTGCTGCCATAATAGAAATACCACCAGTGGATGCCTTTAACAAAGAGACATTTATTTTCTCACAGTCTAGTAGGTTACAAGTCCAAGTCAGGGTGTCAGCTCCAGGAGAAGGCTTTCTCACTCTGTTGGCTCTGGAGGAAGGTCCTTGCCCTCAATCTTCCCCTGGTTGAGGAGCTTCTCAGGTGCAGGCACCGCTTGTCCAAAGGACACGCTCTGCTCCTTGTGCTGCTTTTTTGGTGGTATGAGGTCCCCAACTCTATGCTTGCTTCCATTTCCTTTTTTCTCTTGAGAGATAAAACATGGTACAGGCCACACCCCAGAGAAATTCCCTTTACCTTGGATCAAGGAGGTGAGCTGAGTGAGGGTAGTGTTACAATCCCACCCTAATCCTCTCAACATAAAATTACAATCACAAAATGGAGGACCACCATAAAATACTGGGAATCATGGCCTAACCAAGTTGATACACACATTTTTGGGGAGACATAATTCAATCCATGACACTCTCCTTAGCCCTCTCCTTCATCAAACATGATGTCTGCCTCCAGTGATTGATCCCTCCTGATGATGTAGGCAAAGGAAACAAGTTGGGCAATGTTCTGTTGTGATTTGTAGAATTTTCATTAGCTAATTTTTAGAAGTAGATTGCCAGGCCTTTCTTCCTAGTTTTTCTTAGTCTGAAAGCTCTGCTGGAACCTGTCCACTCGGGTTACCCTGCTGGTATTTGACATACTGGTGGCATAGCTTTCAGCATCACAGAAACATGCAGGTCACCACAGTACAACAAACTGACAGATGGCTGGTGGACTAGGTTATTAGATCTTTTATAACAGGGGCTTTCTTAGCTTCTCCCCAGCTCCCAGCACATGGCCTGGCACATGGCAGGTCCTCAGAAAAAAAATTTTAGGCTAATTCCAAAATATAGCACACACCCTGTCATAGCTTCGCTATTGCTGTGCGTGTGTGTGCGTGCTGCCTTCTGTCCCTGCATCCTCAGCCTCTCCAAGGCAGTTATTGTTTCTTATTGTTTATTGTTCTTTGGCTCACCAGCAACTAGCACGTGCCTAGCGCATAGTAGGGGGTTCAATAAAATAATACTGATAATCGAATAATATTTCAGTAGCAGTTCCATTTTCTCACCCATTGGAGTATTTGTATTTGTTCTGAAATACCATAGGAGTTGTACTGTGACATTTTCTCTATCCCACTTCCCTCTGTAATAGAATTAGTGGGCCTGTCCTGGGTTTCATCCAAGTGGGGTTTATTACGCAGATACCAAGGTAGACCCTGGCCGCATGTCAAGTTCCTATGAGTTTCTCCTGTTATTTTTGCGAGACTTAATTTTTTATTGCGCCTTTTAGTGGACGTTGTAACCAGTTACCATTGAGTCGGCTCTGACTCATGGGGTCCCATGTGTGGCACAGAAGAATGGTGCTCCATAGGATTTTCAGTTGCTGATTTTTTGAAAGTAGATTGCCAAGGCTTTCTTCTGAGGAGCTCCTGGGTAGACTGGAACCTCTAACCTTTTGGTTAGCAGCCAAGCACTTTTACCTGTAAACCCCAGGAAAGCCAGCCTCAGGGGGCAGCTTTAGCGTCACAGGTTCACACCTCGGAATCAGTGCAGGGGTTATGGGATGGAAGAGACTTGATTGGCTTTGGGATTGGACAGACGGGATTCTATCCCAACTCTACCACTCATCAGCTCTTTGATGTCAGGAAAACTGTTCCACCCCTGAACCCCAGTTCTTCCAGGTGTAAAATGGAGGTAAATGTACCCACGATTGTAAAATAATGATTGTAATAGAGTTGATGCAACAATTGGATGGTATATTGGTTTTCTATTGGTGCTTTAACAAATTACCTCAAACTCAGTGGCTTAAAACAACACAAATCTATCCTCTTACAGCTCTGGATGTCTGAAGTCCCCAATTAATCTTATGGCACTAAAACAAAGGTGTTTGGTTTGCAGTGCTAGTTCCTTCTGGAGCTTCCAGGGGGAAATCCGTATTCTTGCCTTTTCTAGTTTGTAGAGGCGTCTGAATTCCTTAGCTTGTGACCTGTGCTTGCAGCTTCGAAACCAGCATCATGAAATCTTCTTTCTGACTCTGCTTCCATCATTACGTGGCCTTCTTCTCATTCCGCCTCCTCCCGCGTTCCTTTTATAAAGATGCACCTGATAAACCAGGATAATTTCCTCCAACTCACAGCCTGTTAATCACATCTGTAAAGTCCCTTTTGCCATGTAAGGTAACATTTTCACAGGTGTCAGAGATTATGATGTGGACATCTTTGGGGACCCTTATTCAGCCCACCATAGATGGTGTTGTGTGTATGATGATCTTCATGTAAGTAAAGTGGGCTATTGTCCTGTGTTCTCCAATCCCAGAGGCAAGCTTGTACCTGAGACTGTCCCAGTTTGGGCTTCCCCAAAGGCAAACTCTGAGTCAGGGATTCAGGAGCAAATAGCTTACTCGAGAAGTACTGGGTACACCAAAAGGGCATCAGAAAAGTGAGATGTGGAAGGGAAGGCAGCCACTAAAGGGTGAATTCTCAAACCAGATATCACTGTGGGAAATGGTACTTAAGCATGCTGGGAAACTCTGGGGGCCAGTGGAGAACATGCATCAGAATTACCAGCACATGGGGTCGCCATGAGTCAGAATCAACTCGACATCAACTCGCTTGGTTTTGGTTTTTGGTAGTAGGGAGAAAGTTGGGGTATTGATACTCTAGTACCCATCAACCATTGGTTGAGGGCTGCTCCCAGAGGGCATTAGTTCTGTGGCATGAGCTCCAGTAGCAAGAGAAGACCTTCAGGCAAAGAAATGCTGGAAGGGGCCATCGGAAGTTAGGCCAGTGCACACCCGGGTGCTAAGGGCAAGGGGATATGGGCAGAGTACTGCCAGTGTCCACTACAGAGGCCCAGGGCACGTCAAGTGCTCTTGGTCAGTAGTCCATGCACCACCACGCGCAAGCACTCTGCTCCCACCAGTCAAGTCATTTGCTTGCTTAGAGTCACTCGTGGTTATTCCCAAACTGATTTATGTCAGTCGTACAGTTATTTAATGAAACTACGTTGAATATTTTAGAAAGACTTTTAAATTGCTTTAAAGAAAAATGCTGTCTAATTAGATATGGTCAAGACAACTATCAAAGACAAAGACAGGGGAGCAAGAACCCCAAAATTCTAGAAGGACTAGTTGCTTCTCACTCGCTTTAAAGAAATCAAAAGTGGAAATTATAGATGATGAACTCTGGGTGTGGTTTATGTGTGTGTGTGTGTCTGAATGTATATTTAGTTCGCATAACCCTTTGAGGTAGTTATTAGTCCCATTCTATTGATTATTGGTAAAGAAACTGAGGCCCCCCCCCAAAAAAATTTTTTTTTTGAGGCCCAAGAGGATGATAAATTCCCCCAAGGTCCTGCAGTTAGCCTGAGGCAGAACTGGAATTTGAATACAACTCCCTCTATTTGCCCTGCACTGCCCTCCCATTAAGGAGCCCTGGTGGTGCAGTGTTAAGCGCTCAGCTCCTAACCAAAAGGTTGTGGGTTCGAATTCAGCAGCTGCTCTGTGGGAGAGAAATGTGGCAGTCTGCTTCCATAAAGATTACAGCCTTGGAAACACTATGGGGCAGTTCTACCCTGTCCTATAGAGTCGCTATGAGTTAGAATCAATTTGATGGCAGTGGGTTTTTTTTTTCTGGACTCTCCTGTTAGGAGCCCGGGTAGTGTAATGGTTAAGTGTCTGGCTGCTAAGGAAAAGGTCAGTGGTTCGAACCCACCAGTGACTCCGTGGGAGAAAATACCTGGTGATTTGCTCTTGTAAAGATTAAAAAAAAAAAAAACAAACCCAGCGCCATCAAGTAGGTTCCGACTTATAGCGACCCTATTGGACAGAGTAGAACTGCCCCATAGAATTTCCAAGGAGCACCTGGCAGATTTGAACTGCCAGCCCTTTGGTTAGCAGCTGTAGCACTTAACCACTATGCCACCAGGGTTTCCCTTGTAAAGATTACAGCTCAGGAAATCCTATGGGGCAGTTTTATTCTGTCACATGGAGTTGCTATGAGTCAGAATTAACTCGATGGCACACAACAACAACAAGCCTTCCACTGACCTCAGTCTGCTATTCCTGGAAGCCATACTAGAATTTCTAAGCCTCCATTTGGGATAAATCAATTACCTGAAACTGATGCCATTCCACTCTGCTGAGAGGGACTCCAGACAGGTGTAGGGGTGCCTTCTCCTCCCCAACTTGGGCACTTCCTTAATGGAAAAGGGAAATGATATCTTTGTTTACTCTTTCTTAATTTCTTGTGATATTAATGAACTTCTCCATTGTTGTTGTTAGTTACCATCAAGTTGGCTCCCAACTCATAGTGACTCCATGCACAATGGAATAAAACGCTGCCCAGTCCCACACCGTCCCCATCCATCCCCATGATGGGTTGGGGATCGGACCATTGTAATCCATAGAGTTTTTATTGGCTGATTTTTGGAAGTAGTTCTCCAGGCCTTTCTTCCTAGTTCATCTTAGTGTGGAAGCTCCGTTGAAATCTGTTCTGCATCATAGTAACCCATAAGCCTCCACTCACAGGCCGGAAATCTAACTCAGGTCTCCCTCATGGAAAGCGAGAATCCTACTTTTGAACCACTAGTGCTTCATATGAACTTCCCTGCTTCTTATTAAACTGTGGGAACACCTAAAAAATTATAGCAAAGTCAGTCCCTCCCTTCACCTTCTAGCAAACATGACCGAGCAGAAATCCTGGGCAATCTTCTTCTGCTTTGACCAAAATTAGGGTGCAGGGGGCAGCCCTTGGGAGAAGGGCCTGGCACTGGCCTCAGCTTTTCAGGGACCTCCAGGTTTGGAGCTGTGACACCTACAGGAATCAAACACCTACATAGAGCCTCAGGCCGGGGCTGCAGGGGCCTGAGGGGCTGGAGCCTGAGCTCCGAAGCTCCATCAAGGAATTCTCTGTGTGAGGGAGAGGGAAGAACATTCATTCATTGAGACAGAGCTTAGTAACCAAGCCATTAATATGCCCGGCTCCGTCTGGTTTTCTCCTTCCATTTTCTGTGGAGCTCTCTGCAGAGGTGGCTAGGGAATAGAGCTCACGCCAAGAGTCCTAGTTCGATAAGAGGTACCTGGAGACATGTCAGTAGACTAATGCAGGAGTGGCTGCTGTGTTGTTTCTGTGTGGCAGTTCTTGTTCTCCTCTGAATGGAAAATTGATCACCTTACTCTGTGGTTACTGGCATTCAAAGTAGCCTTCCTTATTTCGCTGAGATTTTATTTATTTATTTATTTTAGGGGAAATAGCAGTTGGCTGGTGTGGTGATTCTTTCAGTTTCAAAATGGCACCCTTTTGTAAGGGTGGATTAAGGAGGGCATGGACCATGTTCAATTAATAGATATTTACCAGCTGACTTCTGTGGGCTGGGCTCTGGACATTCTGAGTACAGAGCTAAGACATAACCATTTGCTGGACCAGAGAGATTAGTCAACAGGCACAGGGTAAGTGCTGTGTTGTTTTTGTTGTTAGCTGCCATTGAGTCAGCCCCTGACTCATGGTGACGTCAGTTACAACAGGATGAAACACTGCCCAGTCCTGTGCCTTCCAACCTGATAGGTTGTGGTTCGAACCATTGTGACCCATAGGATTTTCGTTGGCTGATTTTCAGGAGTAGATCACCAGCCCTTTCTTCCTAGTCCATCTTAGTCCGGAAGCTCCACTGAAACTTGTTTAGCATCATAGCAACGCACAAGCCCCCACTGACAGGTGGATGGTGGCTGCGCATGAGGGGCATTGGCCAGGAATAGAAGGTGAGAATTCTGCCACTGCACCAGCAATGTCCTCTATTAAGTGCTATAAAAAAGAAGGAGGTAAATACAGAGAACTGTAGGGGCCCAGAGGGTGAACGGCTTCTCAAGCTCTGGGTGTGTTTGTCAGGGTGGGAGGATTACAGAAAGATACCCGTAGGAGGTGACAACTGAGCTGAATACTGAAGGATGAGTCTGAATAAGCCAAGTGGGAAAGGTGGAAGAGAGTGCCCTAGGCAGAGGAAGCAGCCTGGGCAAAAGCAGAGAGGCAAGAAACAAAATGGCGGATTAGCAGGACTTCAAGGAGATTGCAGTGGCCAGGATGTAAGATAGAAGCATCAGAAGGAAGGCTGGAGATAGAGATTCCAGGTCTGTGGGCCTTTTGGTCTTACCAAGAGGCTAGGATTTGACCCAGGAAATAGTCACTAGCTGCACCTGATTTTTTATGGCATGGAATTCAGTTGTAAGTAGGATGCAAGGGAACCTGGGTAATTTACCTGTGTAATTATGAGTCATACTTTAAGAGTTTTCTATGCATTTTCGTGGGGCTGAAGTTGATAGGCAAATTCTGTTCTTCAGTTCTGGTTACACAAACTCAAGAAACAAGAATTGGTCTCTTCGTTTTCAACATTGAGACCAAAGTCTGTGCACTGGCCCTGAGCCAATGAGTTCTGCTGGAGCTCTGCAGCTCCCCACTGCTTGGGGCAGCCAAGGACTTAGCACAACTCCCCAGAATGCCTTTCTTTTGCTACCCCCACCACGGATGTTGGAATATATCCACCCTTGCCTGGTTTTAACCCCACCCACAACTTAGACATGTCTTTTCTCCCAGAATCCTTTGCTGCTACTATATCCCTCCTCCCTGGTCTTCATACCTAGCCTCTGGGCATGAAAGAATTGGGCTCACAGGCATCTGCCCTTTGCCATGATAGTGTTCAAGCTAGTCAGGCATGGGGGAAAGAGAACTAGGCTGAATGTGGTCCCAGCTCTGGGACCCTGGGTACTTTACCTTTCTGGGCCTGTGTGCACATTTATAAAAAGAAGGTGTTGAACTAGACGAACTCTTAAGTTCTTTCACTTTTTCTATCCTGTCTCTGAATCCTCCAGGGCCAGGCACAGAACAGGTGTTCAATATGGAATTATAGAATGCATATATCATGTGCCAGGCAGCATGCTGGGCCCCAGGGTACATGCCAAGAAGAATAAAACAAGATCCCTGCCTTCAAGGGTCTAATGGTACAAATCAGTGTGGAAGGGAATAATTAAAATACGATACAAACAGGCCTTTAATAGGAGTAACCAGAAAATCTGGTGGTAGCAGCAAGGGAGGTGCTGCTCTGTATTCTTGCATCCCATTTCTTTTCAGAGGCAGAATCTTAGCAAAAGAAGGAAGCTCAACAAGATGGCCCATGATTACACTTGTAAGTGAGGGCAGTGGTGGTTCAGTGGTAGAATTCTCGCCTTCCATGCAGGAGACCTGAGTTCGACTCCAGCCAATGCACTTCATGAACATCCACCATCCACCTGTCGGTAGAGGCTTAGGTGTTGCTATGATACTGAACAGCGGGGTTTCCAGACTAAGACAGACTAGGAAGAAAGGCTTGGCGATCTACTTCTGAAAATCAGTTAATGATAACTCTTTGGATCACAGTGTTCCTATCCATAACCGATCACGGGGATGGTGTAGGACCAGGCAGCTTTTCAGTCCGTTGTGCAGGGGATACTGTGAATCGGGGGCTGACTCAATGGCAGCTGGTTGGCAACAACAACAACAGGTATAACAGTATACAGATGAGAACCTCAACAAAAGGACTAAGCATTCAAGCTTCCATCACGCCCCAGTCCATGAGTACAGTTACTTGTTATTCCGTATGCAGATAATAGTGAAATAATACACATGTTTTCCCTGTCACAACTGAGCTTACAAATTTGGACAAGATCATTTTTTCTTTAAAAGAAATTGTCAACAAGAGTTTGCTGGTAAAGCCGTGCTGGGTTCTGGATATAAGATTTCATGAAACTTGCAAACAGATAGCCTCCCAGTGCCTCTTCTGGTCTAGCAGGTGACTCCCTCCCAAGTGACAGCCACCAAAGATGTGAGATCCTTCCTTCCGACCCACTCCTGAGTGGAGAATCAACTTGTGCAGGTCTTGTCTGTGACCCTTATGGGCGAGGTTTGGACAAAGCCACTGGAGGATGATGGTGGAGCAGAGACATTTTTAGCCCAGCAAACGTTTGCTGTAGAAGTGTGTGTGTTTGAGGCAGCTGGGATTTTATTAGACAGTTGGTAGACGACGTGCAAGAACACAGCTCTGCCTGGATGTCTCCCATTGACACTGCTAGAAGAACCAGGAATTATTTTCCCAATGGAAAGCTAAAGCGGCTGAGAGTTAAAAACAGGTGCAGGTGGGCCCTCTTAGCTGCCCAGGGCCTGGATAGTACTCCAAGCCCCACCTCTGCAGATGGCAATGGTCTGTGTAGCCAGAGAAGCGCGTTCCTTAGGGCTTGGGTGGGCCCTGGCAGGAATGCTCGGAAGCTTCAGCTCATAGTACTCAACATGTCTGGGGGCAGAGGGCATGGCAAGACCCTCAGATGGCAGGGGGCCCGTCGAGATCAGCTAGTGCGAGACGGATACTACATGCAGAGCTCATCACGTGTTACTGAGCAAAAGAACATTTCACAGGGTTATCGCTGCTAAACAGAGTGAAACAGGTGTCAAAGCGGCAGTCGGGCTTCCATTTTCTCTTCAGGAAACAAACCCACTGGATGGCAAAGTTGCCTCTTCAAAGCTGACTTGGTGTTGACAATGTCCATGTTCAAGGTAGATGGGATTCCTGAGACCCCACTCCCTGACGGCAGAAATCTTCCTTTATGGCTGAAGCTACCTGCTGGCTTGACACCATCACTTCTTACTGTCAGCTGAATGGCTGCCCTATTAGAACAAATGAAGATGGGCAGCACGTTTCATCCCATAGGCTCAGCACTCTCGGCACTGTCGGCCCCATCATGAATTATGCATCGTTGGATCCACTAGTTTTTTCCTTGTGTTGTATTTCTCAAGTGCATGTAATATACAAGGCCCTTTAAAACATAGACGTGGGACAACCCCACATACCAGTGAGCCTGAGACGGCCACAGGGGGATTTTATTTAGTCGGCAGCCCCGGATTTAAAGAGGCCACTAAGCTGAAGTAGACGTCAGGGACAGAGATGGGCCACCACATTTATGTATTCCTGCTAAAGACCCAGCTGGGAGTTCTCGGTGGCTGGTCTGAGATGGCTCTGAATGACAGGGTTCTTCCTTGTCACCAAAATAATTGGCAGTTCACATGGCTGCCTTGGGATGACAACAGACCCTGCAGATGTAAGGGGGGTTTTCTTCATGCTTTTTCTCCTCGAGAGTCAAATCAAAGAGGGGGAAGTCACCCTCCATTTTTGGTCAGAGCCACTCAGCACAAAGGAATGCTGCATTTAAGACAAACCCAAAGCCCACTCTTAGCAGGACAGGATGCTTTTATTCAGCCACCATTGTACGCCGGAAACCCTGGTGGCGTGGTGGTTAAGTGCTACGGCTGCTAACCAAGAGGTTGGCAGTTTGAATCCACCAGGCGCCCCTTGGAAACTCTATGGGGCAGTTCTACTCTGTCCTATAGGGTCTCTATGAGTCAAAATCAACTCGATGGCATCGGTTTTTGTTTATTGTACGCAAGCCACATCGTCGTTAGCCACCGTCAAGTTGACCTCCAACTCATGGCAACCCCACGCACAATGCAACGTAAAGTTGCCTGGTCCTGCGCCATCCCCATGATCAGTTGTGGATCAGACCATTGTGATCCATATGGTTTTCTTTTTTTTTTTTAGTTATGTGTTTTTGGTGGCAGTATACACAGCAAAACATACATCCATTCATAATGCCTACACATACCGTTCAATGACATTGGTTACCTACTTCATAATGCGTCCCCACTCTCACTATCTCTACACGTTATTACAATACCATTAATTTAGACTCTCTGCCCCTTAAAGTGGAAACCCTGGTGGCATAGTGGTTAAGTGCTACGGCTGCAAACCAAGAGGTTGGCAGTTCAAATCCTTGGAAACTCTATGGGGCAGTTCTACTTTATCCTATAGAGTCGGTCTGAGTCGGAATTGACTCGACAGCAACGGGTTTGGTTTTTGGTTTTGGCCCCTTAAAGTTCTCATTTGTGCTTTAAATTAACTGTTGTCAGTTTGAACTCATGTAGAAGATTCTTTGTAAGAGTGCAGTGCTCAAGAGAAATACTATTAATTAAGATAAAGTGTTGTTTCATTTAATGATAGCTTCGTGGGATAGTTTTAGTTCAAGGTTTAAAGATTCACAGGTCCCCCAAGTCTAAACAGATCCAGTAAATCTGGTTTATATATGAATTTGAAGCTCTGTTCCCTGATTTTCTTCCTTTTGATCAGGACCCATCTGTCGGGTCCTTGATCAAAACATTCAGTCATTGTTGCTGGGCACCATCCATTTCTTCTGGTCTCATGACAGAGAAGTAGTAGTTCATGGAGGCAATTAAACCTGCAGCCCATTTCCTTCTCTGATTCCTGAGTCGTCTTCTTTCTGTCCTGCTCCAGGCAAATAAAGATCAGTTGTTGTATCTCGGGTGGCCTCTCACAAACTTTTAAGACTCCAGGTGCTACTTAGGTAGAACAGAAATTCTGAAAACAATTTTAGGCCAATTGGCTCCATAGACCTGCGAATCCATGACCCTAAACCTTTGAACAAGAGAAATAATCCCATGAAGTGTTTAATTGTACCTAAGTAGTATCAACAGGTAAGTCTGTTGTTATTGTTGGCTGCTATTGTAGTTGTAAAATTATATAAAACACTCTTGGGAAATAGTGAATTTTTGTCTATGGTGATGGGAAAATTGGTACTGACTAAGGGTAATGGTTACACAACTTGACTAATGTAACTGTTTTCACTAAGCTGTACCTTAGGGGGGAAAAATGGTGAAATGACCCACTGAATTTTCGTTGACTGATTTTTGGAAATACATCACCA
Source organism: Loxodonta africana (assembly GCF_030014295.1). Classification (NCBI taxonomy): domain Eukaryota; kingdom Metazoa; phylum Chordata; class Mammalia; order Proboscidea; family Elephantidae; genus Loxodonta; species Loxodonta africana. The sequence continues at coordinate 49,381,340 of NC_087344.1, forward strand.
GGCCTTTCTTCCTAGTCTGTCTTAGTCTGGAAGCTCTGCTGAAACCTGTTCAGCATCATACCAACATGCAAGCCTCCAGTGATAGACGGGTGGTAGCTGCACGTGAGGTAGATTGGCCAGGAATTGAACCCAGGTCTTCTGCATGGAAGGCGAGAATTCTACCACTGAACCACCAATGCTGCCTACATGCAAGCCATAAAACCTCCTTAATAACTTTGCCTTAGATAGAACTCTAACATCAATAATTCATTCAAGAAGGCAGACTCCAGAGGCCTGGCTCTGGTTCATCTTCTTTTTGTATAATTACTCTTCCCCCCACACAGGCCAGGCATGGTGATTTACAGAGATGTCGGGATACCTGGTTATAATTCCTCACTCCTGATGCATTGTTAGGCTTCCTCATATTGCAGAGTCATTTGCTGGATAAGGCTATTTAGGAAACAAATGCATATTTTAATAGCTAATATTGAATTTACGTTTATATCTCAGGTGTATAGGGAGAATCATGTGGCAATTAAAGGCAAATATATAATTTTTAGTCATGACTAGGGATTATTCTGCTGACAGAATAAGCGCTGACTTAGATATTTAACTGAATGTTAAATTTTTTAAAGCTTTGGGGATTTTTGACTGGTGATGGATGGCTCAGTACTTTCAAATTTTAGGTGGGAAAGGAAAGAAAACCCTGACTTTGCAGCTATGCCTAGGTGTCTTAGAAATATGTGGCCAATTCTTTAAATACACTCACAGTGTATTAGTAAGTGAACCAAACAAGCAGTACGTATACCATGATCCCGTGTGTGTGTGTAGGGGCGGTTTAGCCAACAGGCAAGGTAAGCACAGGCTTACTTGTGCTTACTTACTAATATGTAGTGAACAGTTTCACATATTTTTCACCACATTAGTAAGTACACACAAGTAAGCCCGTGCTTACCTTGCTTACTGGGTGGTCCTTCCCTGTTAGGGACTGTATATTTGAAAAGAGGCTTTGATTGTGTAGGAAGGTGCTTTGGAGTTGGGAGAGAGCCAGATGACAGCCATACCTAGAGGCAGAATCTTTGATGTGGTGAAAATGTGAAATTGTTTACTATAGATGACCGGGTAAGCAAGATAAGCACTGTGCTTACCTTGCCTGTTGGATAATCCACCCGTGGGTGTGTTTGTGTGTAGGTGTGTGTGTATGTTATTGCTGGGCACTGTAGAATTGATTCCAGCTTACAACAACCCCACGTGATAGTGTAGAACAGCCCCACAGGCTTACTTGGTTGTGATCTCTACAGAAACAGGTCACCAGATTCTACATATGTTCGTATGTATATATGGGAACAGTGGTGGCTCAGTGGTAGACTCCTTCCCTTCCATCGGGAGACCTGGGTTCGATTCCCGGCCAGTGCACTTCACCTGCAGCCACTAACTGTCTGTCTGTGGAGGCTTGTGTGTTGTTATGATGCTGAACAGGTATCAGTGGAGCTTCCAGATTAAGATGGACTAGGAAGAAAGGCCTGGCAATCTACTTCTGAAAATCAGCCAATGAAAACCCTGCGTATCCACAACTGATGGTATAGGTGTGGGCAGCATTTTGTTCTGTTGTGCACGGGGTCACCATGAGTCTGGGCTGCCTCAACAGCTGCTGACGACAACATTATGTGTATATGGATATGTGTATATGTATGCACATGCGCATACGTATACATATACAAAATGTGTACATATATGTATATGTGTATATATCTATTACATATAATGTGTGTATATATATTTCCAGACATCTTTCAATGCATATATAGAAGAATAAATGACAGAATATTAACGTGGGTTAACTCTGGGCTTATGAGGTTTTGCTGTTTTCATCTTTTTCTTTATGGAGAGCTTGTCATGCGATGAGCCGGGGGGATGGGGGGCGGTGCGAGTGCTTGATGCAGCCCACCTGTGCAGGTGGTATAGCCCTTCATGGTTTATCTATGTTTGCCAGCTGCCTATACAGATCTTGACATCAGTTTGATAAGTTTTGGTCTTAGCAGGGGTCGTTTTTAAAGGGAATGGAGCTATGTCTCTGCTATATCACTAAGTAACTGCCTTTGACTTTGACTTTTGGGTTCAGTGGAGCCCTGGTGATGCAGTGGTTAAGAGCTCAGCTGCTAACCAAAAGGTGGGCAGTTCGAATCCACCAGCCGCACATTGGAAACCTTATTGGGGCACTTCTACTCTGTCCTATAGGGTTCCTATGAGTTGGAATCAACTTAACAGCAATGGGCTTTTTGGGGGCTGGGGGAGAGGGCAAAAGTTTCAAAAGCTCCATGCTGATTTCCAAGGTTAAGTGAAGATGGTTCTTGGACCACTTGGGACAGGACAAAAGAACCACATACCTTCCTATCACCTCCATCCTGTTAAAACATCTGCTGAATGGGGGAGGCAGTTGTTTCTCCAGGCGATGGGATGCTAATGGGAGGGTAGAGGAATTAATCATTTCTTCCCACCAGGAAACAAGGAAGCCACGTTGTCCTCACTTTAAGTCAGCATTGCAAACGGCCATTCTGTAGACGGCATGGAGGACCATCAGCTGCGGCCCCTCCTGCACACTGGAAACCACCACCTGGAAGGAGAGCACCCACAGTTTACAGAGTGAAACTCTTCAAGCTCTGGGTCCCACACTTGTTGTTGTATGTTATTTTTAACCTGAAATTGGAAAGAAAGGCAGATTCGCAGTGTGCCTTTGCCTGGCCCTAGAGTTGAACCCTGCCGTTATAGAAGCTGTAGATTTTCTTTGTTTAAACAACTGGCCCATTGCCCCTGCCTTGACCTTCTCCCTCCGCTATAAATCTGTCTCTGTGTGGGGGGAGGTGAATGTCGTGTAAGATCCTGCTTCCGCCATACCTGTCACTGGGAGTTCAATAGAGCCCATAATTGTCACTTGATTTTCAGAGGCACTGTTTCTCTCGGGTGTTTGGAAGCAAGTCCAGAAGAATGTGGTAGGGAAGGGGCCATATATTTATTTCTAGGCTGAGGGTATTGAGTCGAGTTGCCATCCAGGCTCTCAGCTCGGTCCCCATTAAAAACGCCGAGCTGGAGAATTGTACTAATGTGCAGAGGGACCCTGAGAGGCTGGCCCTGCTGAGATGGTGATGGTCTGCACTTAATAGAGGAGATTTAAAATGTAGCAGGCAGGCTAAGCGTGATTTTAACTTGAGGCAGTAGCGTGGCTTCAGTACCAAGCCAGGAGGGGATGGGCTATTAATCCTTTTGACATTCCCTTTGAATACCATCATATTTCAGTCCTGTTAAGCGGAGGGGCCGTGGTTTATGGGACTCCCTCTGCAAGCAGGACCTCTTGCTGTGCTGAAGCTGCAGAACTCTGCCTGGCACTGTGCCTTTAAGAGGCCAGTTGGCTTCAGCCTGCCCCGCTGACCCTTCCTCTTCGCCAGCTCTGAGAGAAACCCAGGCAGCTCCCAGCCCCTTGGCTTGCCCATCTGTCACTGACCAAGCAAGGGGTCAGTGGTCCTGGCGCCCTTTAGTTGGAATGTTGAAAAAAGGAGGAAGATGAAAGGGTATCTGAGAAATAGAGGAAGAGAAGGGAGAGGTAGTCAGGCAGGCAGAAGAATCCAAAATTCCAATCGTGACTACCCCGTGCCTTCACTAATCCTCTCCTCATCTCCCCAGCTGAAACATTCAAGCTTGCATTTATTCATTCATCAAACAGTTACCAAGTGCCTGAAACTTGTGCATACTGCTAGGTGCCACGGATTCAAGGATGAACACACAGAGAAGCCCCTGCCCTTGCCAACTGACCACCTAGGAATGGGAAGGAAAAGCTATCCGCATGCTGAAGCTTTTAGGGGTATTGAAGGAGCTGGACAGTGTGTTGTGTAGGGTCAAGAGTGTGGAATCTGGAGAGATTGTCTGTGTCTTGAAGCCTGACTCTGGTATTTAACAAGCTGTGCGACTTGGACAAAGTCACTTCACCTCCTTGAGCCTCAATTTCCTCATCTGTAAAATGGGGATAATAATAGTACCTGTCTTATAGGGTTGTTGAAAGGATTAAGTTGGTCATTGCATGTACCATGTTTAGGAAGCATTCAGCAATGGCTGGGTTTTGCTATTAAGTAATTTCTAATGTAATCGGTATTGTAAAAGGGCAAGTACAGAATGCTAGGGAGATATATTACAGAGGAAGCTTGCCTCATACAGGAAATCAGAGAAGGCATCCGCAGCGATGCCACATTAAAGCTGAGACTTGAAAATAAACTCTTATTCTTTTCCCTCTGAGGGTTCAGTCTGCCAAGTGAGGCTTAATTGGATCCATGTCTTTTTTCTGCTGGGTTAGAATCTCCTTGAGGGCAAGGAGTATAACTTGTACATCTTTTTAACACTTTCTACTGCAATAAGCATTTCAGAGTGCTTTGTCCTTCATTGAACAACCAGGTAAATGAGTGACCGAATTGTACTCCCACACAGACATTGGAAGAAGATTTGAAGTTTAGAGTTTGCTCCAAACATGGCCTAGGAAAAGCTCCAGCCAGCCTTCTACATCTACAAAACCAGAATCAGTTGCCATCCAGTCAATCCGACTCATAGTGACCCCGTATGAGTCAGAGTAGAACTGTATTCTGTAGGGTTTTCAATGGCTGATTTTTTCAGAAGTAGATCTCCAGGCCTTTCTTCCAAGGCGATTCTGCGTGGACTCGATCCTCCAAACTTTTGGTTAGCAGTCGAATGCGTTAACCATTTGCATCACCCAGGAACGCAGCTCTACAAGGTTCTCCTTATCACACTGTTTCAGAATTTTCCAGTGAGTTACCAAGGAGCCGAATACAAAGCTCTTAGACTGTCAACGGGAAGGTCTCTCCCACACAGGCTGCCCCCTCACCCTTCCAGGTTTTTGAAGGACTTATGGGAGAGGAATGCAGGGAGCAAGGGGCCCAGGCAGCTTTGGAATGCTCCCTCTTTCACTGACCTTTGCCTTCTTCTCCTGCCCCACAGCCCCACTACAGGGGAGCTTTTAGGGGTGATACAACTCCCTCACCCAGCCAGTACTTTTAGCACCTTGATTTACAAAAGAGGTGTGATCCTGAAAATTTGTATATAAATCTTGTTTGTTTTGGTGAATATAGTAAAAAAACCTTCCAAGAGACGTGTTAATATACACTTTATACATAATTTAGTTTCCCTTTAGCTGCTAAATTAATTTTGCATGCACAGTGGCTTTACATTGGTACCCATGCTGGGCTGGCTTCTGCAATGCGAACCTGAGACTTTGGGTTCCTCTTTGCTCCACCCTCACCACTCTGTGATCATTTAGGACCCACCAGTAGTGGGCAGCTTCACGCGTCCCCACCCACCTCTCCCTTCCTCCCGCCTAGCAGTCTTGAAACCCCATGGGGGCACCGTCTGTAGGGTTGCGGAGTCAGAATTGACTCGACGGCAGTGGGTTTATTGAGGCTGTGGTCTCTGAGTCCCAGTAACACTGCCCGGCCACTTTGGCCTCTGGCGTCTTCCATCTTTCCCGCCACCTCAGTCTCTTCCCATGCTCCATTCTTCTGTGGTTCTGGCCAGAGGACCCCCTGGAAGAGGTAGAAATGGGATCATTGGCATAGAGTTGCCAGAAAATCCCTGTCCTCTTTCTCTGGAGTGTGAGGCAAGATTGGCCACACATGGTGTTCATGGCTGGACTCTTGAGGTTTTTCTGTGTCTTTGCTTCTCTAGAAGGTCCCTGGGTGGCTCAACTACTAGCCTAAAGGTTGATGGTTTGAACCCACTCAGCAGCCATGGACGAAAGGCCCAAGGCCCTGGACGCTCTGTTAACCCAAAACTGAAACTATTCCCGAAGCCCATTCTTCAGACAAAGATTAGAATGGAGCATAAAACATAAAATACTACTCTTGAAGAGTGTGCTTCTTAGTTCAGGCAGATACACGAGGCCAAATGGGCAGCTCCTGTCCAGAGGCAGGATGAGAAGTCAGGAAGGGACAGGAACTGGTTGGAGGGACATGGGAAACCTGGGGTGGAAGGGGGAGTGTGCTGTCAAATTACAGGGATTGCAACTAGTGTCATGTAACTATGTGTATATAAAAAAAAAAAAAAAACTTTTTTTTTATATATATATATATGTATATGTATATATGTATGTATGTATATAAATTTTTGTATGAGAAATTAACTTAAGCAGTAAGCTTCCACCTAAAGCACACATGCACACAGAAAAAAGATTATAGCCAAGAAACCTATGGAGCAGTTCTACTCGTTAACACAGAATCAACTAGATGGCAACAGGTTTGGTTTCTTTTGGTTTGCTTCTCCGGTATCCTATCCAAAGACTGTTCAGATTCTCCTATGCAGTAGCTCCTAGTATCTACGGAACAGGTATGAGTTCCAGTCCACAAATCAGTTGCGATTCTTGTACAGATTTTACAGATTTTCCTATAGCACAGTCAGCTTCAGTTTCGGCTCAGAACCCCCATTTAGCCAGACTGGTGGAAACGTGCTATCAGTCACTTCAGCTGGGGGCGGGGAGGTGTACAAAGTGCCAAAGGGTTGGGGCTGGGGTGGGGGTGGTGCAAGGGCATCTGTTCCTTGGTGTCATCTCTGCACCCGGACATCTGCAGAAACTCCCGTCAGCCCATCTGGCTCTCGGCCGGGAGCCACACGGCTGCTGCTGAGTTGCCCTTGGGGTAGGGTGCCTGGCTGCGCTGAGGCTCTCCATGGTATGTGAAAATAATTCCACTGGAGTCCCACTGAGGTGGGGCTCCAGCAAGCTTGTCTCTCTGGGTCCCGCTCTGCCGTGGTCTTGTCCACAACGCCATCCAGGTTTTCCCCTTTGGAATTATTCCTTAGTACTTGGGCGACACTCTCTAAGTGACCACTTAGTACAAGCTGTCCCTTGTTGTGGTTGTGTGCCGTCAAGCCTATTTCAACTCATAGTGACCTTACATGACACGGTAAAGCTAGCTGTCCCATAGGGTTTCCTAGGGTGTAATCTTTACAGGAGCAAATCACCAGGTCTTTTCTTCTGCAGAGCAGCTGGTGGGCTCAAACCTCTGTCCTTTCATTTAGCAGCCGAGCGCCACCAGGGCACCTTTGTTCCACGTTAGACTTGCTTAATTATGCCTACCTCTGCCACTAAAACATCACCTCCTTGGGGGCTGGCAACAGCCTGTTTTATGTATCTGTTCCTGGAACCCAGCATGGGGCCTCGTGAAACAGTGGGTGAGAAAGTTTGCTGAGTTAAAATGCAAAGAATATTCCAGCATCTGGAGTTGGCAAACCCTAGTCCTGATGGTAAATAGAAAACAAGCCCTGTTTGTCTCCCCATTAGTCCTCTTGTGAAAAAGAAAATAGGCGAGAACATTCAGATTGACCAGGGACAAGGACATAAGGCTTGACAGACGAGATGGTAAGCACCACGAAGGGTAAACCCCATTTATCTCTTCCCTCCCCTTGTCTGGCTGTGGCACCTGCCTGGATAGAAATGCCCCGTAAATGATTCTGGAATGTCCCTTAATAGGACAGAAGCAAAACCCAAGCCCTGGAAAGTCACTGACAAAGGCCCAGGATCATAATAACCCTGCTGGACAGCAGGGAGACAGCAGTTCAGCTGGCTCCTGGGAGAGCTTCCCAGTTGGTAAACTTAAAGGCAGGGATCATCTTGAGGATTTCAGATTGGACTCAGAGGAGATCTGCAACAGTCTCAAGCTCCATGCCCTGAAGGCTCTGCTTTCTGATAGAGGAGTGTTTGTTTCTCCCAAGCCCTCCCCAATTAACCAGAGGCTTAAAAAAATACAAAAAACAAAAACACCATTGCTGTAGATTCGATTATGACTCATGACGACCCATGTGTTACGGGGTAGAACTATGCTCCATAGGGTTTTCAGTGGCTGTGACCTTTCAGAAGTAGATTTCCAGACCTTTCTTCTGAGGCACCTCAGGGTGGATCCAAGCTGCCAACTTTTCAGTTAGTAGCTTATAGTCACTTGTGAGTTCATCTCACCAAATATTCAGGGAACACTGTGCCTGGCGCTGAGCTAGGCCCTGGGGATACAATGGCTGTTAGTTACACTCCTAGAACCTCCATCAGAGAAAGGGCATACCATCCATAAACTCAGCAACAAATAAATAACTTATTGTAGGTCATAAAAGCTACAATAAAACCAGGCAATTTGAGCGGGAGTGATGATGGATGGGAGAGCCAGTTTACGTTGATGGTAGCAACTGACTTCTCTGAAGTGGTGCCACCTGAGCTGAACCGTTAATGACAAGAAGGAACCAACCAGTGGTGTGCTGGTAAATGTTTAACAGCCTGCTCTCCAGGGGGAAAAAAGCCCTGATTTGTAGTGTTTGCCGATTTCCGTGGTGTAAATATTCCCACCACAGCCAAATTCAAGCTATCCCTGTGATGTCTTGGGAAGAAATGCGCATGATCAGCTCTGAGTTGGCGTGAGTTGGCCTAGCACTTACTAGAGCCAGATATGCAAAGACCTGAAGAATGAGCTTCCCAGGCAGAGGAAACAGCAAATGCAAAGGCCCTGAGGCAGGAATAAGTATGGTGTGTCCAAGGAAGAGAAAGGAGGCCCATGTGGCCTGGTCATAGTGAGCAAGGCACAGAGAGAGGATAAGGCTGGAGATGGAGAAAGGCCAAGTCACATAGGTCTTGTGGACTGTGGGAAAGAATTATGGTTATGAAAGCCTTTAAAAACATAAATGGCAATACCAGAATACCATAGTGCTGCTGCTAACGATAACATTGACAATAAAAAAAAAATGCCACCAAGTTGACCACAAGTCATGGCAACCCCATGTGTGTCAGAGTAGAACCGCGTTCCATGGGGTTGTCAATGGCTGATTTTTGGAAGTGGAGCAGGCTTTTCTTTCGAGGCACCTCTGGGTGGACTCAAACCACTAACCTTTCTGTTAGCAGCTGAGCGCATTAACTGTTTGCACCACCCTGGGTCTCTGCCACCTATAAAAGCAGCAGAAGAGTCCGCACGATGAGGACTAGGAGGAGGAGGGGGACTTGCTCAAGCAGTTCTTGAAAATTTGTTTTAACTTGACTGATAAAATAGTTGGAGACCATGGTCACTGCCCTAGCTCACATACCATTCCCCCGTGTCTGATGGTAGCATTTGTTTACTGCTCCAGAAGATCGAATATTTCAACTGAAAAAGGAATATTGTAGTGATAAATACGTCCGCACACCCACCATCTGCATGAAAATGTCACTGGGACGGAAGTTGAGCATGGTGTGTAGCTTATAATGCTTACAATAAAAATGCAATGGGGTGGCTCACCAGAGGCAGCAAGAACACAGAAAAGACTTTTAACCTCGCTGAGTTCCTCGTTCCTTATTTTACCAGCCCTGGTGGCGCAGTGGTTAAGAGCTCAGCTGTAACCAAAAGGTCAGCAGTTCAAATCCACCAGCCACTCCTTGAAAACCATATGGGCAGTTCAACTTTGCCCTATGGGGTTGCTATGAGTCAGAATCTACTCGATGGCCACGGGTTTGGTTTTTTTGGTTGGTCACAAGACCAAGAAGAAACCAGCCAGAAGGGAATTAGAGCAATAGCTAAGTCTTAGCAAGGAATTAGCCTCTCTAAGAACTGGTTTAGAGGCAGTGGTTGGTGATTCAGTGGTAGAATTCTCATCTTCCATGTGGGAGACCTGGGTTCGATTCCTGGCCAATGCACCTCAAGCACAGCTACTGCCCATCTGTCAGTGGAGACTTTCTTGTTTCTATGGTGCTGAACAGATTTCAGTGGTGTTTCCAGACTAAAACAGACTAGGAAGAAAGGCCTGGCAATATACTCCCAAAAATCAGCCAATCAAAGCCCTATGCATCACAACGGTCCAGATTACAACTGATCATGGAGATGGTGCAGGACCAGGCCGCGTTGCATTCTGTTGTGCATGCAATCACCGTGAGTCGGAGACTGATTCTAAGGCTGCCCCCAACAGCATCAACAAGAATTGGTTAGAGCGAATCCCAATCGATCAGTTCTCATCTCCTGTCCCTGTTCTCCACGGGAAACCTCAACATGATGGGAGGGGCTAGGGCAACATGATCAGACTTCAAAGGGAAATCTTTTGCAAATGAAGAAGCCAGAGAAGATTTCAATTACACCTGCTTATTTATTTATTGGACTTTTCAAAAGATGTGCCCCATCCCCTCTGGGCATGGGTCTATAATTCAAAACCAGAATCATTAGTATACACTTCAGAAGTCAGAGAAGTACCCCGTAGGCTCCCTGCACCAGGATTTGACGCTCAAACAAGAGAGGCCGTAGGAAGAAGGCGGTAGCCTTTACCCTCCCCTTGATCCATCTCATATCAGCTCCATTTTGTTCCACATTTTCCCTCTACCGCATTTACGAGTGTCTCTGCAAACCCCACCTGCCCCTGTTTTAGCATCTCTGCCACTGGGTTATGTAAGCTCCAACAAACTGGCCCTCTCCCTTGTCTGCTGGCTGGGCTGGAGGTCCCTCGCTCTGCTGCGTGACATACTGAAGCACATCTTTGCCTCTGGCTGACTCTCCCATCTGAGCGGATGTGTCTTCTGTCTGGTTATTCATCAGTTCTCAAAGGACAGGTCTGAGGAGAAGGAGAAGCAATGAGGGAGGAAGGGAGCTATGTTCTTTGTTTACTTCTCATTTCTCTTGGGGTCCTAAATTTGCTGTTTTTTTAAAGGCTTCAGGACCTGGGCAACTCAGAAGGCTGAGGAAGCCAATCTTCTTGTAGTGCAAATGATTAAGAATTCACCTACTAGCCAAAAGGTTGGTGGTTCAAGCCCACCCCGAGGTGCCTGAGAAGACAGTCCTGGCCATCTGTTCCGAAAGGTCGCAGCCTTGAAAACCCTGCATATGTGGGGTCAGCATGAGTCGGAACTGACTTTGTGGCAACTAACAACAACAACAGGGGTTCCTAAAGTAGAAAGCTTGGTTGGGCTGATGGGTTTCCAGAATGCTCTAAAATCGTTTGCGATGTGTGTGTGTGTGTATTTTTCTGTGAAGAGAATTCACTGCTTGATCACATTTACAAGGGAGTTTGTTGTCATTGCTGTTGTTAGTTGCTGTCAAGTCGGCTTCAACTTGTGGTGGCCCCACATCCAACAGAACGAAACGTTGCCTGGTCCTGCGCCATCTTCACGTTTGTTGGTAATGAAGAGGTTTATGACTACCAAAAGGTTAGAAACCAAGTAACAAAAGGTAGAGATGCCCCCCTAAAAAAATAGATGAAAAACACAGAAATTTGCATACAATTTCAGGGTCTTCACAGACTCTACATGACACGCACCCAAAATGTTTATCTCAGAACTGGACTTGGGAAAGTGTTGTGTTTGTGGGTGAGGCCTCAGTCGGCTCTGGGTCTTCAGCCTTTTCTTGGATGCCCTTTGCTTTTTGAAGGGCCCCTGGCAACAAACCCCTGTAATTAAAATGTAAAAGGATTCTTTCTGATGTGTTCCGTTAATGAGTAAACACGTGCTTTTGGTTTGTACCCTCTTTCCAGCACCCTCCTCATTTCTCACTATTTCCTTCTTAGCCGGAGAATTAGAAAAACAGAAATTTACAGCTGAAATCTATTCTTCACCCAGTTATTCTCCCTCCATTATTTTATTTATTTATTTGGCAATTTTCACTTGCTATGTCTCAGACACTGACTGCCAAGCAGACAATCCTACTTACTAGTAACCTTATCAGATACAGACTAATACTATTCGCATTTTACAGATGAGGAAACTAAAGCTTTCAAAGGTTCGGAAAAATCCCCAAGGTCACACAGTTTGTAAACAGTACAGCAAGGATTTGGACCCAGGTTGTCCAAGGGCAACCCAGGTATATGTTGGAGTCTTTGAGGTTGCAGCCTGAAAACTAGACCTCTTATACTGCAAATTTCATGAAAGAGAGTAGTCAAGAGCATGTTCGCTGCAGACAGACTGGTTCCCCAATGAAAAGGAAGAGAAGGGGCTGGGAAAATGTGGCTCATATATGAAAGCCAACTGGGTTTCCTTGTGCTGAACTTCCAGGATTAGCCAGACACAGCACCCAGTGTGGGCCTTGGAAAAGCAGAAGTCAGCTCACCCTCAAAAGAGAAAGAGGTGACTTGGCTATGCATGTCTGGTTCCTCCTTCCAAACTCATCCATCAGACAAGCCTTAGCTCCCCTGGAAAAAAGTGGGGAAGGAGGCCAAAAGTACTGTACCAATTGACCCTTCATGTGAAAGGAATGTCTGCAAAATGTTTTATCTTTCCAGTTCTGTTTCTTCTATGTCCAAAGGCATTTATGAAGAATATATCATGAAACCTGGCTTTTATTAGTTAATGAAGCTGCCACAGGCATTGAACTCCTGACTCAGGGTCATGAAAAGCTCAGACTAAAAACTCCAGTGAGACAGCTTCAAGAAGTAGTTGTCAGCCTGCCAGTGGCCCAGAAGAACCCTTTGACATTGAGTTGATTCTGACTCATGGTGACCCCACGAGTGTCTGAGTAGAACTGTGCTCCATCAGGTTTTCAGTGGCTGATTTTTTGGAAGCAGATCCCCAGGACTTTCTTCCAAGGCACCTCTGGGTAGATTTGAACCACCAGCCTTTCTGTTACTAGCTGAGTGCTTAACCATTGGTGCTACCCAGGGACTCCAAGTACCTGGTGGACAGGTCTCAGTGAAGCTCCTAGACTAAGACAGGCTAGGAAGAAAGACTGGGTGATCTCCTTCCAAAAATTAGGCAATGAAAACCTTATGGATCACAACAAAATATTGTCCAATATAGTGCTGGACTGAGTTTGAAATGACTTGTTACACAGCAATTGATGACTGATACAGAGAGAGGCATGGCCTGGGGGCAGCATGTTGAGTCTGGAAGAGCAGAATGCAGGGAAAACATGGTGAGAAGAAGCCAGATAAAGAGCTCTGTGAGTGGGGATGGCGGGGAGAGAGAGACAGGAAGGGGTTAGAAAGGGTGTGGGGGCTGGCCCTGGGTTTGGGTTTTAACCTAAAGGCTAATAGAAGCCACCGAAGGGTTGAAGCTAGGGAAAGACATGATCCAATTTGCATTTATAATATCCCCCCTGGCTACAGTATAGAGAAAAGATTGGAGGGGCAGTCATCTCAGTCATCTATGACATGCTGATGGTTTGGCCCAGGGTGGTGGCAGTGGGGATGGAGAGAGTAGGTCCCAAAACCATTTGGGAGAAGATCCCATAAGACTTGGTGATTCACTGAGTGGGTCTTGGGTGGTGGTCAGGGTGAGGGAGACATCATGAGTATGCAGGTTTCCACAGTCCTTGTCTCTGTTGGGAGTCCCTGGGTGGTGCAGTCAGTTAAGCGATTGACTACTAACTGAAAGGTGGACAATTTGAGTCTATCCCGAGATGCCTCAGAAAAAAGGCCTGGCAATCTGCTTCCAAAAGTTCTCAGCCTTGAAAACCCTATGGAGTGCGGTTCTACTTTGCACACGTGGGGTCAGCATGAATCAGAATCAGCTCAAAGGCAACGTGTTTTTCTTTTTCTTTTTTTGTCTCTGTCTTTGGCCTAAACTGCAGGCACTGAGATGCTGTGTTGGTTGAGGTTGATGCCAACAAGGCTGAAACGACACTGTTCTCATCGTAAAAGTTTTGATGCATTCTGAAAAGCAGGTTTGGCCTGAAGGTCTAACCCTATTGGACAAGAGGGGAAATGGAAAGTGGGCCCTGGGAAAGGGAGCATTTTGCTATCCTCTGGGCTCTGATGGATCTCTCCGACCTGCCAGAAAGCCACACACTGGAAGCTGCACAGTTTATTTCATGAAAGGTCACTCTGGCTTCTCCCCGGCCCCGGTACCTGACAGTTAAATCATCTGTTATTACCCAGAGAACCAGAGCTGGCCCTCCAGGAGGAGAGAAGCGTTGAAAGTCAAAAGTTGGGGGCAGAACTAGCCCAGGCATCAGCAGACTGGACTAGTCCCCTAGTGCGATCGGTAGCGAAATCAACGGACAGCAACTGCAAAATGAATCCTTCCTTTCCATTCCCACCTTTTCCCATTCTCCCTCATACACCATGGTAAAGAGCAACCAGGTATCCCTGGTCCTCGTGGTCCCTGGGTGGCGCAAAAGTTCGTGCTCGACTACTCATGTAAAGGTTAGTGGTTCAAACCTACCCAGTGGCCCCACCAAAGAAAGCCCTGGTCGTCTGCTTCCGTAAAGATTACAGCCAAGAAACCCCTGTGGAGCGAGACTGCTCTGTAACACGCGGGGTCTCCATGACTCAGAATCAGCTCAGTGGAAACGATCGGATTGGTGGTGCTGGGACTTCAGAATGGCAAGGTGTGATAGCTTCGCCAGAGATATTCATGCATCAGTTAGTATTTTACACAATAATGCCGTGTAACAAGCAACCCCAAAGCTGCAGTGATCTATGTGCACCTCTGATCCTGACTGAGCATGCTCAATACCTGGGGGTCATCAGACTTTCACCTGGGCAAACTGGGATTACTTGGCTCTGCTCCATGTGTCTCTTGTCCTTCCGCAAGTTAGCCTGGGCTTGTTTTCATGGCAACAGTGATGGTGCAAGAGAGGAGAAGCCTAATTGCACACGTGATTTCCATACCTCCGCTTGTGACATGGTTGTTAGTGTTTTGTTGGCCAAAGCAAGGCACATGGCTAAGTCCCAGGGAGAAGAACTGGGGACATTCTGTAATTAACAGCACCATGGTTTAAATGCTGGCTGCTGTTGTTTATGAAGCTGGCACTGTGCCTGGTTATTTTACATTAACTCAGTGGTTCTCAACTGGAGCAATTTTGCCCCCCAGGGGACATCTGGCAGTGTCTGGAGACATTTTTGTTGTCATAATTTGGGAAGGGGGGTTACTGGCATTTAGTGAGTCCAGGCCAGGGATGCTGCTCAGCATCACACAGTGCATAAGACAGAGTGCTCCAAAGGAGGATTACCCAGCCCAACACGTCAATACTGCCAGGGCTGAGAAACTCGGCGTTGCTTTGCGACTCTCGACACCTGTCCTATGGGATAAGTATTATTAGGTCTATTTTACTATTTTCCTTCCTTTCTCATCTATGTACCTAGTCTTGCCCTCAGTGGCAGTGGGCTCAGTGGTAGAATTCTCGCCTCCCATGACAGAGACCTGGATTTGATTTCCAGCCAATGGACCTCAAACACAGCCACCGTCCGTCTGTCACTGCAGGCTTTCATGTTGCTGCGATGCTGAACAGGGTTCAGTGGAGCGTCTAGACTAGGACAAGATGAGGAGAAAAGGCCTGGCAATCTGTTTCCAAAAATCAGCCAAAGAAAACCCTATGGATCACAAAGATTTGGTCTATAACCAATCATGGAGATGGCACGGGACCGGGCAGTTTCGTTCCATTGTGCATGGGGTTGCCACGAGTCAGGGGCCAACTTGACAGCAGCTCACAAGTCTCACCCTCTGGGATAGACTGATTGAGATTACTATGGCCAAGCCTGAGTCATCTGGTTACCCTCACACCAATTCCATTTTGTTCCTACAGTTTAGTCCAACTCCCAAATAGGTGCAGCCGCTGCCCTCTGCTTGAATACTTGATGGACAAATCCCTTCTCGAGAGGTGCCTGGCAACACCTTCTTCAGAGAAGATGGTGAGTGTCAAAGTACCCTTGTTCTCAATTACTTGGGCAGTTGGTTCTGCATGGAGTTCTCACTGGCAGTGGTCAGAGAGGCAATATCAAAGAAATTCTTTGAAGAAATTCAAAGAAAAGAAAAAACATTCCTAAGCAGCCAATGTGTTAGCCTGGCCGCCCGGTCCACACCAACCGTTTAGTCATGTGCCCAACATAACGAAGGCTCTGGGCGGTTGTGGGGCCTGGGGCTGGAGTGTTTGTGATGACAGCAGATGCCCACTCTGCTCCTGCATGCTCTTTCCCCTCACTTCAGGTAGTTTCCGTCTTCTCGTGGGCTGCTCGTGAAGGCCTTGACGGTCCTTGAGGAGGGCACTGTCAGTAAGAACAGCTACCCATCCCAGGCTCGGGCGCCATGTCTGTTAGGAAGAGGGAGGTGTGGCTATGTCTTGGTTTGCTCACTGGGTTGTTGTTGTTACCTGCCGTCGAGCTGGCCCCAGACTTATGGCGACCCCACGCACATTGGGATTAGACCCTTGTGATCCCTAGGGTTTTCATTTGATTTTTGGAAGTAGATGGCTAGGCCTTTCTTCCTGGTCCGTCTTAGTCAGAAGCTCTGCTGAAACCTGTTCAGCATTACAGCAACACCCAAGCTTCCATGGACAGACAGGTGGTAGCGACACATGAGGCACATTAGCCAGGAATTGAACCCACGTTTCCCGCGTGGAAGACAAGAACTCTGCTACCGAGCCACCGCTGCCCCTATCCTTTGGGTAGAAAAGCAGTATGGAAGCTGTCCAATGGGCCACCCAATGAATGCAGAGAATTTTATTTACAATTTTGTAGTGTTGTCTGCCTTGAAAGGGAGTGCCCTGGCCTGACCCCTAGAGGCTCCTTGAGGAATAGGGTCCCATATGGTGTCCAAGTTGTAATCTTTATGAAAGTAGACTACCACATCTTTCTCCTGCGGAGCGGCTGGTGGACTTGAATTGCCAAGCGCTTAACCATGACACCACCAGGGCTGGTAAAGGATAACAATAGCAGCCAGTATCTGGGCTCAACCCTGTTCCCAGGACTTCACAGACACGATCTCATTTATTTCTGACAACAGTCCTCTGATGTAAGTTTTGCTATTTATCCCCAGTTCATGGATGCAGAAACTGAGGCACGGGGAAGTTACTAAGATTGCGCTGCTAGGGGAGCTGGGAGTCAGAGCTGCCAATCCAGCCTTAGAGTCTAGCTCTTTTTTTTGGAGGTGGCGGGGGGGGGGACTGGTGTTTGATGGCACTCTGGTGGCACAGTGGTTAAGAGCATGGCTGCTAACCAAAAGGTTGGCAGTTTGAATCCACCAGCTGCTCCGTGGAAACGCTATGAGTCAGTTCTACCCTGTCCTACAGGGTTGCTATGCATTGGAATCGACTCAACGGCAACGAGTTTGGTTTTTTGTTTTTCGGTATTAGATGCTTTTGTAATTCAATAATTTTTCCAACAATTGCAGTATCTTTTTCTGGGATATTATGGTGAGATGTTGGGAAGGGATTGGCATCAACCTTTATGGTTTTTTTAAAAAAAAATTTATTGTGGTATTGTTAGGTGCCATCCAGTCAATTTTCAATTCATACTGGCCCCATGTGACAGAGTAGAACTGCCCCATCTGGTTTTCTAGGCTGTAATTTTTATGGGAGCAGATCACCAGGTCTTTTCTCCTGTTGACTTGCCGGGTTTGACTGCCAGCCTTTCGGTTAGCAGCCCAGCACTTAACCATGATGCCATTTTTGAGTGTACGATTTGGTGACATTAATTTCATTCACAATGCCACGCAGCCATCACCACTATCAATTTCCAAAACTTTTTCATCACCCCAAACAGAAACTCTGTACCCCTTAAGCAATAACTGCCCCCTCACTCCACTCCCAGCCCGTAGTAACTGCTAATAAACTTTAGTCTCTATTCATTTGCCTAGTCTAGGCATTTCATTTAAGTGGGATCATACAATATTTGCCCTATTGTGTCTGGCTTATTTCACTTTCGAGTCTAATTCTCAACTACAACCCAGTGCTACTGCTTCCCCACAGCCAGGGGGGTCTTCTCCTGTACAGCCCTGGCCCCAAGTGCTTGGCACCGAGTATTTGCTGGATAAGCAGAGACCTTCGGCACCTGTGAAAGGCACGTCATGGAGCCCAGCAGGGGAAGGGGTAAATGGCAGGGTATGAAACGACTTGCTGTGCTCTAGGCCCTCTGCTGGGGGTTTTGTCGCCATTATCCTGTTTACACAGAATGTTGTTATCAACGTAAATACCCTAGATGGCACCTAGGACAGTTATTTGGTGGTGCAATGGTTAAGTGCTCAACTACGAGCCAAAAGGTTAGTGTTTAGAACCCACCTAGAAGAGCCTTGGAAGATAGGTCTGGCGATCTGCTTCCCAGAGATCACAGCCTTGAACACCCTATGGAGCAGTTCTACTCTGCGCATATGGCGTTGTCATGACTTGGAACTGACATGAGGGCAACTAACAACAATAGGACCGTTGGTAAGATGGTACCAAGGTTTCTCAGTTTCTCCATCTGTAAAAATGGGTTGGATAGAGGCAGTTCTCATCGTTTTTCCCGGCTCCAGCATCCAATGCTCTGAGCTGAGGATTCATGCATCTTCCTCTCTGTCTCTTCTTGCCACAATAATCACCAAGCATAAAACACCCAACCTGAGACTCACCTGCTGCTCAAACCAAAATCCTGAGTTTAAAGGAAGTTTTGAAGAAGACAGGAAGTTCATTGATGAGGATTTTTTAATTCATTGGCCATTTCAACTGGCCCTTTTCAATTTTTAATTCTTAGTACATTCATTAAACACCCACCCAGGGACTTCCCTCACCTTGTCCCTCTCCATGTTTGAGCAGCCCCACCATGCCTTCTGGAAGGCTGAGCTGTACCCGCAGGTCCTCAGGCTATGGCCGTGGAGGCTCAGCCACAAACCTTCTTCTCCTTCAACCCCTGCCCGTTGCCACCTCCGTCCTCGTTGCCAGAAGACACACCCTTTCCCCACCTACTTTCCATAATTCTGCCCTTCCCAAAAGGAGCCCTAGTGTTACAATGGTTAAGCACTTGGCTGATGACTGAAAGGTTGGCAGTTCAAACCCACCCAGTGGCTCTGCAGGAGAAAGACCTTGCAATCAGCTCCTGTAAAGATTACAGCCTAGAAAACCCTTTGGGACCGTTCTACTCTGTCACATGTGGTCATTAAGGGTCAGAATTGACCTGCCAGCACCCAACAACAACAGCAGCAGCAGCAGCAGCAGCAGCCCTTCTTAATAGGTAACGTGTGCCTGTGTTTCACACTTTGCAAACTTCCTGCAGGTACCTTCTCTTACCACGTCCTGCCAGCAGGAGAGGTGGGCAGGGCTAGCCAGCTCATCACCCCCACTTTGGAGATGAGGACCCTGAAATTCACAGAGGTTTTGTGACTTCCCAGGGTCAGGTGGCTGAGCACTGAACCTTGACTGCCTGACTTCCAGTGCTGTACTTTCTCCTTTAGCACATTGCTGCTATCCCTGCTGGCTTCTACCACCAGACTGCCTTCCTCCCCACCATAAAACAGTGCTAACAGCTAACACTTAGAACCCCTGGCACTTAATTGTTGTTGTTAGGTGCCGCCGAGTTGGTTCTGACTAATAGCGACCCTGTGCACAACAGAACGAAACACTGTCCGGTCCTGAGCCATCCTTACAATCATTGTTATGCTTGAGCTCATTGTTGCAGCCACTGTGTCAATCCACCTCGTCGAGGGTCTTCCTCTTTTCCGCTGACCCTGTATTCTGCCAAGCATGAAGTCCTTCTCCAGGGACTGATCCCTCCTGACGACATGTCCAAAGTATACAAGACACAGTCTCGCCATCCTTGCTTCTAAGGAGCATTCTGGTAGTACATCTTGCAAGACGGATTTGTTCGTTCTTTTGGCAGTCCATGGTGTATTCAATATTCTTCGCCAACGCCACAGTTCAAAGGTGCCAATTCTTCTTTGGTCTTCCTTATTCATTGTCCAGCTTTCAGATGCATATGATGCGATTGAAAATACCATGGCTTGGGTCAGGCGCACCTTAGTCTTCAAGGTGACATCTTTGCTCTTCAACACTTTAAAGAGGTCCTTTGCAGCAGATTTGCCCAATGCAATGCATCTTCGGAATTCTCGACTGCTGCTTCCATGGCTGTTGATTGTGGATCCAAGTAAAATGAAATACTTGACAACTTCAGTCTTTTCTCCATTTATCACAATGTTGCTCATTGGTCCAGGTTTGAGGATTTTTGTTTTCTTTTTGTTCAGGTGCCATCCATACTGAAGGCTGTGGTCCTTGATCTTCATTAGTAAGTGCTTCAAGTCCTCTTCACTTTCAGCAAGCAAGGTTGTGTCATCTGCATAACGCAGATTGTTAATGAGTCTTCCTCCAATCCTGATCCCCCATTCTTCTTCATAGAGTCCAGCTTCTTGTATTATTTGCTCAGCATACAAATTGAATAGGTATGGTGAAAGAATATAACCCTGACACACACTTTAAACCAATCAGTATCCCCTTGTTCTGTCCAAACAACTGCCTCTTGATCTATGTAAAGGTTCCTCGTGAGCACAATTAAGTGTTCTGGAATTCCCATTCTTCTCAATGTTATCCATAATTTGTTATGATCCACACAGTCGAATGCCTTTGCATAGTCAATAAAACACAGGTAAACATCTTTCTGGTATTCTCTGCTTTCAGCCAGGATCCATCTGACATCAGCAATGATACCCCTGGTTCCATGTCCTTTTCTGAAACTGGCCAGAATTTCTGGCAGTTCCCTGTCGATATACTGCTTCAGTCATTTTTGAATGACCTTCAGCAAAATTTTGCTTGTGTGTGATATTAATGATATTGTTCTATAATTTCCACATTCGGTTGGATCACTTTTCTTGAGAATAGGCATAAATATGGATGTCTTCCAGTCAGTTGGCCAGGAAACTGTCTTCCATATTTCCTGGCATAGATGAGCGAGCACCTCCAGCGCTGCATCTGTTTGTTGAAACATCTCAATCGATATCCCATCAATTCCTGGAGTCTTGTTTTTTGCCAATGCCTTCAGAGCAGCTTGGACTTCTTTCTTCAGTACCATCGGTTCCTGATCATATGCCACCTCTTGAAATGGTTGAACATCGACTAATTCTTTGTGTATTCCTTCCATCTTCTTTTGATGCTTCATGAATCATTTAATATTTTCCCCATAGAATCATACGCTACTGCAACTCAAGGCTTGAATTTTTTCTTCAGTTCTTTCAGCTTGAGAAACACCAAGCATGTTCTTCTCTTTTGGTTTTCTATCTCCAGCTCTTTGCACATGTCATTATAATACTTCACTTTGTCTTCTTGAGAGGCCCTTTGATATCTTCTGTTCGGTTCTTTTACTTCATCAATTCTTCCTTTTGCTTTAGCTGCTCAACATTCCAGAGCAAGTTTCAGAGTCTCCTCTGACATCCATCTTGGTCTTTTCTTTCTTTTCTGCCTTTTCAGTGACCTCTTGCTTTCTTCATGGATGATGCCCTTGATGTCATTCCACAACTTGTCAGGTCTTCGGTCGCTAGTGTTCACTGCATCAAATCTATTCTTCAGATGGTCTCTAAATTCAGGTGGGATATACTGAAGGTCATATTTTGGCTCTCGTGGACTTGCTCTGATTTTCTTCAGTTTCAGCTTGAACTTGGATATGAGCAACTGATGGTCTGTTCCAGAGTCGGCCCCTGGCCTTATTCTGACTGACGATATCGAGCTTTTCCATTGTCTGTTTCCGCAGATGTAGTCAATTTGATTTCTGTGTGTTCCATCTGGCGAAGTCCATGTGTATAGTCACTGTTTATGTTGGTGAAAGAAGGAATTTGCAATGAAGAAGTTGTTGGTCTTGCAAAATTCTATCATTTGATCTCCAGCATTGTTTCTGTCACCAAGGCCATATTTTCCAACTACTGATCCTTCTTCTTTGTTTCCAACTTTCACATTCCAATCGCCGGTAATTATCAATGCATCTTGATTGCATGTTCGATCAATTTCAGACTGCAGCAGCTGATAAATATCTTCTATTTCTTCATCTTCGGCCCTAGTGGTTGGTGCATAAATTTGAATAATAGTTGTATTAACTGCTCTTCCTTGTAGGCGTATGGATGTTATCCTATCACTGACAGCATTGTACTTCAGGATAGATCTGGAAACGTTCTTTTTGACCATGAATGCAACACCATTCCTATTCACGTTGTCATTCCCAGCATAGTAGACTATATGATTGTCCAATTCAAAATGGCCAATACCAGTCCATTTCATCTCACTAATGCCTAGAATATCGATGTTTATGTGTTCCATTTCATTTTTGACGATTTCCAGTTTTCCTAGATTCTTACTTCCTACATTCTAGGTTCCGGTAATTAATGGATGTGTACAGCTGTTTCTTCTCATTTTGAGTCGTGCCACATCAGCAAATGAAGGTCCCGAGAGCTTTACTCCATCCACGTTATTAAGGTCGACTCTACTTTGAGGAGACAGCTCTTCCCCAGTCATCATTTGAGTGCTTTCCAACCTGGGGGGCTCATCTTCCCTCACTATATCAGACAATGTTCCGCTGCTATTCATAAGGTTTTCACCGGCTAATGCTTTTCAGAAGTAGACTCCTGGGTCCTTCTTCCTAGTCTGTCTTAGTCTGGAAGCTCAGCTGAAACCTGTACTTCGTGGGTGACCCTGCTGGTATCTGAATATCGGTGGCATAGCTTCACGCATCACAGCAACATGCAAGCCCCCACAGTAAGACAAACTGACAGACACATGGAACATATAGTGCCTGGCACATAATAGGCACTATATAAGTGCTTTATAAAAATGAGCCGTTTTAATCCTCCCAACAACCATATAAGATAAGTACCATTATTATCTCCATTTTACAGATAAGGAAACTGAGGCCCAGAGAAGTCAAGTAGGCTCCCTAAGGTCACATAGCTAGTAGGTGATAGAATCAGCTAGTCTGATCCAGAACCCATGCTCCTAAACACTTCTCTATGATGCTGAGCAGATTCCAGCAGAGCTTCCCGACTAAGATAGGCTAGGAAGAAAGACCTAGCAATCTAATTCTGAAATCAGCCAGTGTTCCCACTGTGGAGCACAGTGGTCAGATCTGCATCTGGTCATGGGGGTAGCACAGGACTGAGCGGCTTCTCGTCTCTTTGTGCGTGGGGTCACATGGGTTGGGAGCTGACTCATGGCAGCTGACAACAACAAGCTGTGGAGCAGACAGAACAGTTGTCGACAAAGGCCAAAGACTCAGGGCACATCGCTCTTGACCTCTGCCGTCTGCCTGTCTCAAGGGGACACATGGTCCCAGCCTTCTGAGAGCTCCCTGTCTGATGGGAGGGACCCAGCCTCTGCCTCTAGGGCTTTATCTTCCAAAGGGAGGCTGGGCGCTAAGTTTGCACCATGAGATGACATTTGGCGTCAAACCCTGACCTGGCCTGAGAATCAAGCTCCTCCCTCTGCTCACGGTGGAGCTGCCTGTATCAAGCAATACAGGAACTACCCTCAGGTGGGGCCTCGTTGGAAGGCCTGGACACTCCGAACACTGGGGCTGCGTGCGTGGCTTCGCGTCCAGGGCTGGCAGATAAATCAGTAGTGGATGTTTACCATCTTGGAAGCACATTTTCCTCCAAGGACCATATCACCTCTTAGAGCCTAATTCAGGTTGATAATTTCCCTTTACCCTGGAAGGCTCAGCAGCCAAAGTGTGGTCGGAACCATTTTTCTGATTGAACTAAAAGTATCGCAGCTTCCTTTTCTTTTCCCTTTGGGTTAAGTCAGTATTTAAAAGACCTTTCCAAAGGATGAAGCTTGATCTAATTTAAAAAGCTCCAAATCTCCATCACCCAGGCCATGGCGGCTGACAAGGTGCTGGGTTCTTGTTCCTAAACATTGAAGCCATCTCCAGCCTTTTGCTGGGCGCTGGGGTGTCTTCTAAGGACTTAGATGAACGCAGCTTGACCTGAAGGCCATTCATCAAGCCGTGGTCAGCAAATAAGAGAAAGTGACATTTCTCTTGGAACACTGAAAGGTTTGGATTTCTTCAGCAGAAGCATTTTCAGAGCAGATGAAGGGAGGTTATCCACATAGGTAATGGCTTCTTCATGCCGATTTCCACTTCTCTTCCTTGAACCCAGACGAAGGGTGTGTATATGTGCACATGCGTAAGTGCAGGTGTGTTGTGAGTGCACACACGCATATGCACGTGTATTGCATGCACACACACATGTTTTGAAAGGAGGCATCTCTTAGCTTCCCACCCAGGATCTCCTGTTTGCAAAGTGGCTGTGTAGGTAGTAGTCCTGGGACATTTAAATTACCGAAAGCAGAGTTGTCCAGACGTTTCTTGTAAAATTCCATTGCCTAAGCTGGACTCCTTCAAGGCTTCTTCAGCTCCTCCCTCCCCTGAGCTCAAGGACAAGCAATCAGTCCAGTCGACTTTTTTTCCCCCTCTCTCATCTTTTTTTCACATCTATTCCTTTCCAGTCCCACTGCCACCCAGCAATCAAGTCCTGATAATCCTTCCCTTGGACAGTTGGAATAACCTCCCTGCCGGCAGCCCGGTCCTTTAATCCATCCTGGATTCCTGGATTCAGCAGCTAGATTAGTTCTGCGGTGGCACCTCTGTGAGTACAGCGGTCTCGTAATTGAACCTGCTGTCCCCGGGGTGCCCCAGCCTGGCATTTCGCTGGCTTGGCTGCAGCCTTCCCTTCCTGCCTTCTCTGCTACCCCTGAGTAACCCAAGTCCTCCCCTCCAGGTGCCTGGTCTGCAAACTGCACTTCATGAAGCTCCTAGGAGAGGGAGGGAAACCCTGGTGCTGTAGTGGTTAAGAGCTACGGATGCTAACCAAAAGGTCTGCTGTTCGAATCCACCAGGCACTTCTTGGAAGCTCTATGGGACAGTTCTACTTTGCCATATAGGGTCTCTATGAATCAGAATCAACTTGATGGCAACGGCTTTGGCTTCTTTGGTTTTAGGTAAGGGTGAGAGACTGAATGAAGGAAACTCCAACACTCATCCAGCCCCCAAAATGGCTCTGTCCACCGCAGCTCCTGCTTTTTCCTTCATCCCTCCCTCCCTACCACCCTCCCTTCTTTCTTTCCTTCCTTTCTCATTTCCTCACTCCTTCTCTCCATTCCTTCTTTCCTTTCTTCCTCCCTCCCTCCCTCCCTCCCTCCCTCCCTCTCTCTTTTTTTGTTGTTACCCTTATCAGAGGCTCAGTGTCCCCTAAATACTGACTCCCCCTTTCCCCCACAAATACACTTAGGTCTCTACACACTTGTCTATTCTAGATAGTCATATAATTGAGATTATACAGAATTTGTCCCTTTATAACTGACTTATTTCACTCAGCATCGTGTTTTCAGGGTTCATCCATGTTGTAACATGTGTCAGGACTTCATTTCTCTTTACAGCTGAATATAGTCCGTTGTATGGATATACCACATTTTGGTTATCCATTCATCTGTTGATAGACATTTGGATTGCTTCCACCTTTGGGTTATTGTGAATTGTGCTGCAGTGAACATTGGGGTGCCCAAGTATCTGCTCAAATCCCTGCTTTCAAGTCTTCTGGATATATACCTGGGAGTAGTATTGCTGGATCATATGGTAATTCCGTGCTCAACTTTTTGAGGAACACCAAAACTGTGTACCACGGGGTTGTACCATTTTACATTCCCATCAGCAATGGGTGAGGCTTCCAGTTTCTCCACATGTAGCTCCTATCTTGCTTTGTTTCGTTAAATCTGTTGTACAAGCTGAGGCTTCCATGTCAGCTTTCCTTAAAGAAGAGATGCTGCCACTGGGGAGGGAAATGTTCTCCCTGCGGTTACCTTCACACCTCTGTGCTTTCTGGGCTCCATGCCTGTACTTAGGCCAGTCCCTTCCTCTGGAATGCCCTCTCCTCCAGCCCCATCCTTCAGGACCCAGCCAAGTGGCCCCTTCCCTAGGGAGGCAGAGAGCACCTTCCTTGATTGTCTGGCAGGACATGAGCCCTCTCTCTCGTGAGCATCTATGGTTTGTCCTGTCATCCTTGACACACACATGCCCCATGCACATGGTCACAGGTGTCCTTTAAGCAGTTTGTCACTGCGAGGTTGACATGGAGATGGAACCTGAGGTTCACAGACACTTTGTCCAGGGCCTCACAGGTAGGCTTGCTCAAGCCAGGAGTCAAACCACATCTTCCAACACCAGAGCATGTGTTCTTCCATTGTGTACATGCCCCAAAAAACAAAAATCATTGCTGTCACGTCCAACTCATGGTGGCCCCGTGTGTGTGCAGAGTAAAACTATGCTCCATAGGGTTTTTTTTTTCCAATTTTATTTATTTTGTTGTTGCTGTTGAGAATATGCACAGCAAAACATACCTCAATTCAACTGTTTCTTCATGTGCAAATCAGTGACATTGATTACATTCTTTGAGTTGTGCAACCGTTGTCACCCTCCTTTTCTGAGTTGTTCCTTCGCCATTAACATGAACTCACTGTCCCCTAAGTTTTCTATCCAATCTTTGGATTTGCTATTGTCAATTTGATCCCACATAGGTAGTTCTTAAAAGAGCACAATGCTCAAGGCAGACATTCTTTACTAGTTAAGCTAGGCTGTTGTTTGGTTTTAAGAAGACCTCAGGGGATATTTTTGGTTTCAGGTTTAAAGATTATCTCAAGGCCATAGTTTCAGGGTCATAGGATTTTGAATGGCTGATTTTTCAGAAACAGATAGCCAGGCGCCTTTCTTCAGAGGCACCTATGGGTGAGTGGGAACTGCCAACCTTCCAGTTAGCAGTTGAGCCCTTAACCATCTGTGCCACCCAGGAACCCGCAAGTGCTCCAGCTCCTAGAAACGGCATGTCTGGCCGACGTCACTCTGCCTACACTCTCAACCTTGCTCCCTGTAGTTCAGAGTAGACCACAGCTGAAGGGGCCTCCCAGCCCTGCTGGTCAGAGGCCCGGACTTTGCCTTGTGATGAGGATTCCTCTGCTGAGTCTGGCCATGGGATGGGGTTTCCCCCACTGAGTCTGGCCACCATGCCCAGTGGTGGCTCAGGTACAGCACCAAGTCTGATTGCATTAGCTGCAGGCCAAGCACAAAGACGCGCAGATAGCTCCAGGGAGGTGGATTTGGGTCCAGGCACATTTTTGATGTGTCGTGCGCTCTATCTCCCAGCTGGTCATGCTGCTGCTGTTAATGGTTTATTCTGAGTCTCTGTAAAGAGAAAGTTGCTCATTTCCGTTAAGTGCCCATCTTCTGCCAGTTTCTGCCGCCACTGAACTTGTGCCCCCATTTGCCATGAATGCAAACAGTGGCAAGCAGTGTGCCCTCTGGGCTCCATTCAGCTTTTTGTATGGCCCGTTAATCATCAGCTTTTCAAATAGACTTACCCAATTTGCCCAACAGGCAGGCTGCTTGCAGGGACAGTTCTTTTTGGTGGGTTTCAGTCTATCACAATATGCTTTTTGTGTGTGTGTGTAATAAAAGGAGAATTGCTGACAATTTTCACAAATTGGGGCTCTTGCAAGAATAATTTCCTCTGAATTATGTGTGATTCTCCCTTTTTATGTATCCCTAACCACACGTCTGTCAGCTCGTGGTACTGTGGTGGCTTGCATGTTGCTGTGATTATGGAAGGTATGCGACTGGTATTTCAAATACCAGCAGGGTCACCCATAGTGAACAGGTTTCAGCAGAGCTTCTAGACTAAGACTAGAAAGAAGGACCTGACAGTCTACTTCTGAAAAGAATTAGCCAGTGAACACTTATGAATAGCAGTGGAACCTTGTCTGATATAGTGCCAGAAGATGAGCCCTTCGGGTTGGAAGGCACTCAAAATATGACTGGGGATGAGCTGTCTCCTTCAAGTAGAGCCTACCTTCATCGGGTAGATGGAGGTAAGCTCTCAGGACCTTCATTTGCTGATATGACACAATTCAAAATGAGAAGAAACAGCTGTAAACATCCATTAATAATAGAAATGTGATGTACAAAGTATGAGTCAAGGAAAATTGGAAGTTGTCAAAAATGAAATGGAAGGCTTGAAGATCGATATCCTGGCATTAGTGAGCTGAAATGGACTACTATTGGCCATTTTGAATTGGACAGTCATATGGTCTACTATGCTGGGAATGACAACTTGAAGAGGAATGGCGTCGCATTCATCATCAAAAAGAACATTTCAAGATCTATCCTGAAATAAAACACAATCAGTCATAAGATAATATCCATACGCCTACAAGGAAGTCCAGTTAATACAACTATTATTTAAATTTACCCATGAACCACTAATGCCAAAGATGAAGAAAATGAAGATTTTTACCAACTCCTGCAGTCTGAAACTGATCAAGATCCATTGATAATTGCCAGCAATTGGAACGTGAAAGTTGGAAACAAAGAATAAGGATCGGTAGTTGGAAAATATTGCCTTGTTGATAGAATTTTGCAAGACCAACAACTTCTTCATTGGAAATACCTTTTTCCATCAATATAGACGGTGAGTGTACACATGGATTTCAGCAGATGGAATACAAAGGAATCAACTCGACTACATCTGTGAAAAGAGAGGATGAAGAAGCTCAATATCATCAGTCAGAACAAGGCCAGGGGCTGACTGTGGAATAGACCATCAATTGCTCATAACCTGTTCCCACTGCACCACCAGGTCTCCATTGCAAGTTCAAGATGAAGCTGAAGAAAATTAGAACAAGTCCATGAGCAAAAGTGCGACCTTGAGTATGTCCCACCTGAATTTAGAGACCATCTCAAGAGTAGATCTGACAAATCGAACACTAATGACCAAAGACCAGACAAATTGTGGGATGACATCAAGGACATCATACGTGAAGAAAGCAAAAGGTCATTAAACAGAAAGAAGACAAAAAAAAAAAAAAAAAAATGAATGTCATAGGAGACTCTGAAACTTGCTTTTGAATGTAGAATAGCTAAAGCAAATGGAAGAAAGAAAGTAAAAGAGCCAAATAGAAGATTTCAAAGGGCTACTCAAGAAGACAAAGTAAAGTATTATAATGAAATGTACAAAGACCTGGAGTTAGAAAACCAAAAGGGAAGAACACACT
Source organism: Loxodonta africana (assembly GCF_030014295.1). Taxonomy (NCBI): domain Eukaryota; kingdom Metazoa; phylum Chordata; class Mammalia; order Proboscidea; family Elephantidae; genus Loxodonta; species Loxodonta africana. The sequence continues at coordinate 49,410,049 of NC_087344.1, forward strand.
TGGTATTTCTCAAGCAAAAATTCAGGCCTCAAGTTGCAAAAAATTGAACTTCACAGGAAGCATCAAAAGAAGATGAAAGGAATACAGAGTCACTGTATCAGAAAGAATTGGCCGACGTTCAGCCATTTCAGGAGGTAACGTGATCAAGAACCGATGGTATTGAAGGAAGAAGTCCGAGCTGCACTGAAGCCATTGGCGAAAAACAAGGCTCCAGGAATTGACAGAATACCAATTGAAATGTTTCAACAAACAGAGGCAGCACTGGAAGTACTCACTCACTTATGCCAAGAAATTCAGAAGACAGCTACCAGGCCAACCGACTGGAAGAGGTCCATATTTATGCCTATTCCCAAGAAAGATGATCCAACTGAATATGGAAATTATCCAACACTATCATTAATATCACATGCAAGTAAATTTTGCTGAAGATTATTCAAAAGCGACTGCAGCAGTATATCTATAGGGAACTGCCAGAAATTCAAGCCAGATTTAGAAGAGGATCTGGAACAAGGGATATCATTGCTGATGTCAGATGGATCCTGGCTGAAAGCAAAGAATACCAGAAAGATGTTTACCTGTGTTTTATTGACTATGCAAAGGCATTCAACTATGTGGATCATAACAAACTGTGGATAACATTGGGAAGAATGGGAATTCCAGAACACTTAATTGTGCTCACGAGGAACCTGTACACAGATCAAGAGGCAGCCATTCTAACAGAACAAGGGGATACTGCAAGGTTTAAAGTCAGGAAAGGTGTGTGTCAGTGTTCTGTCTTTTCACCATGCTTTTTCAGTCTGTATGCTGAGTATATAATCTGAAAAGCTGAACTATATGAAGAAGAACGGGGTGTCAGGATTGGAGGAAGACTTGTTAACAACCTACAATATGGAGATGACACAACCTTGCTTGCTGAAAGTGAAGAGATTTAAAGCACTTGCTGATGAAGATCAAAAACCACAGCCTTCAGTATGGATTACACCTTAACATAAAGAAAACAAAAATCCTCAAATAAACAACATCACAATAAACAGAGAAAAGGTTGAAGTCATCGAGGATTTCATTTTACTTAGATCCACAGTCAATGCCCTTGGAAACAGCAGTCAAGAAATCAAATGACATATTGCATTGGGCAAATCTGATTCAAAAGACCTCTTGCAGGTCTTAAAAACCAAAGATATCACCTTGAGGACTAAGGCGTGCCTGACCCAAGCCATGGTATCTTCAATTGCCTCATATGCATGGGAAAGCTGGACAATGAATAAGGAAGACTAAAGAAGAATTGATGCATTTGAATTATGGTGTTGGTGAAGCATATTGGATATACCACGAACTGCCAGAATAACAAACAAATCTGTCTTGAAAGAAGTATAGCCAGAATGCTCCTTAGAAGCAAGGATGGCGAGACTACGTCTCACATACTTTGGACGTGTTATCAGGAGAGACCAGTCCCTAGAGTAGGACATCATGCTTGGTAAAGTACAGGGCCAGCAAAAAAGAGGAAGACTCTCAACAAATGGATAGACACAGTGGCTGCAACAATGGGCTCAAGCATAACAACTATTGTGAGAATGGCTCAGGACCAGGCAGCGTTTCGTGCTGTTGTACAGAGGGTTGCTAGGAGTCAGAACCAACTCGACAACACATAACAACAGCAACTACGTTGAGTTTGCTTTCACTACTGCTTCTAAGTTGGCTGTTAAATATTTGGGCTCTTCTGCCACTTGGTTTTCAAGCCATGGGAGTTTCACATAAGCTGGAAGTCCTAACCATGATGGATACCCTGTCCTCTCCTCAGACACACTTTTCTGGATCCCCACACACCAGAAGCAATGGAGGAGGCCACAGATTGAGGGGTTTCATGTAACTTCAAAGGCACTCAACCTCAACCCTTTCCCTTCTGACTTTATCTTAGGACTGGGAAGAGGCTTGGATTTTGGGGGAGAGTAGTGGAGGCAAGAGAGTCCCCCAAAGTGTGCATGGTAGGAGGGAGTGTGTTGACAAGGTGTGGAACGAGAAGGGAGGAGGTATGAGGTCAACATTTTTCAACTTTATAGACCAACTTGGGCTTTAGACCCAGGATTGTCTGAGTCTCTGAGTGCAGCCTCAGTTTCCAGGAACAACTGGAACCTGGAACTGTCCCCTGCCACCACAGTCTCCCCACAATCTCTTACATGTCTGTCCACCCACTGGCCTTTCCCACTGGACTCAACTTCTGCAAGGCTGGGATTATGCCAGCATACCATGTAGTAGGTGACAGATAAGATAAATCTTGATCAAATTAATGAAATAATTCTCCTTTATTGTTATTACTATTATTAATTTATAGACCTATTACCTTATTCAATAAATACGTGTTGAGTGCCTACTGTGTGCCGGAGTCCATGGGTGGATCAAATGGTTAACATGCTCACTGCTAACCAACAAGTTGGAGGCTCGAGTCCATCCGGAGGTGCCTCGGAAGAAAGACCTGGCAATCTACTTCCAAAAAAAATCAGTCATTGAAAACCCTATGGAGCACAGTTCTACTCTGATATACGTGGATGGGGTCGCTGTAGGTAGTAATGACTTGTCGGCAACTGTTCTTTGTTTTGGTTGTGTTTTTTTCACTATGTGCCAGGCATCTGTGCCAGATGCTGGGGACACAGCAGGGACTAAAATAAGCAAAAGCCCTTGCCCTGGTGGGGCCTAGATTCTAGAGGGAGAATTCGGGCAATAAAATTAGTAAGTATATTATATTCGATGGTATGTTAACCTATTGCCAACTAGTCGATTCTGACTCATAGCGCCCCTAGAGGACAGAGTTGAACTGCTGCATAGAGTTTCCAAGGAGTGCCTGGTGCATTGGAACTGCCGATCTTCTGGTTAGTAGGTGTAGCACTTAACCACTACACCACCAGCGTTTCTAAGGATGTGTGAGGAGGTGATAGGTGCTACGGGGCAAAAGCATGGAAGATGGGGGTGCATTTGGAAGGAAAGTGGTCAGCATGGGCCTCTCTGAAAAGGTGACGTTTGAGCAAAGAAGAGAAAGAGGAGAGAGAGCCATGTCAGTGCTGGGGAAGGGCATGCCAGGAGAGAGAACAGCCTGTGCAAAGCCTCCGGGCCAGTTTGAGAAACAACAGGGAGATCAGAGGTTCCAGAGTAGAGTGAGCAAGAGGGAGAAGGGGAAAGAGTGGATCAGAGTGTTAATGGCAACCCTCCCTGCCCTGTGTGCAGGAGGAACTAAGGCTCAGAAATTTAAGGGACATGTCTTAAGCCACTCAGAGAGTGAGTAATGAAGTGGAGCCCAGGTTTGGAGCCCAGGTTTGCCACCTGTCAATACAACGAGAAGGCCCCCTGAAAGATGGCGCCTCCTGTGGCGTGGTTCCTTAGCGCCTACCTGCCGCAGCTGGACTTCGCAGGATAGAAAGATCCTGCTTCCCTTTTTTGCTCCTGAGTACATCTTCAGTTTGGGAGCAAGTCTTGGCGACCTCATTATTTCAGCCTGAGCTGTCCTCAGAATTCCCTGCTGGATCCCAAATGCCTGCAGAGTCCCTAACGTCCCTTTCTTGGCTGACAAATGCAGCAGTCACTCCGAGTCCTTTCAGTGTTTCTCTTTCTTGCCCCCAAAGGTTCTTGTCTCCTTCGGAAAGCTGCCTCATCATTGAGGCCAGGAATAAATTTAATTTAGGGCATCTACCCGTGCAGCCGGTAAATTGCTTTTACTTGTTCGTGCCACCAAAACCATCTTCCTTGGCTGACCTTTCCTGCCTCACTTTCTTGAAACATTTTTCTTTGCTTAACTTCCTGTGCAATCTCCTTTTCCATTTCCCGTGTTTGCTTTTCTTATCATTTTTATAGACTGCCCTTCACTCACATCGGGAATCTTTCCTGTTTTCTCTTGCTGCCTCATCTTAACGTTTGAAGGTGTTTTTGTGCTGCCTCCTTGGTGGATGACTTTGGAGGCCCCTCTGACCTGTTTACCATTGTGTTAGAACTCTGAATTGGGCTCCTGCCTTGGTTGGTATAACCTACATCTAGGCAGGCGTTTCTTATTGCAGAGAGCATGATTTGGTTTTCTTAGGGTGGTCAAGGGTGCAGCAGGGCTCGGGGGTGGTTTTAATGGTACCTCTTCTGCAGAATCAGAGTCTCTGCGTGGTGCAAATGATTAATGTGCTTGACTGCTAACCAAAAGGTTGCAGCTTCAAGTCCACTCAGAAGTGCCTCGAAAGAAAGGCCTGGGGATTTACTTTCCAAAAATCAGCTAATGAAAACCCTATGGGGCACAGTTCTCCTCTGACGCACCTGTAGTCACCATGAATGGGAAGTAACTCCACGGCAACGGGCTTCATGGAGAATCACAAAGCTCAATGCAACTGTTAATCAGCCAGATGAGGACCTTGAAGATAGCCTTGTCCATCTCTAAGATCTGGTAGTGGCTGAATATTTACCTAAAGATTTCTACTCTGACGGTGGTGTGCAAATCAGTACACCCTTTTTTGAAAGACATCGTGGTGACATTTGTTCAGACTTTCAACCCATTTCTAGGATTTCAGAAATACTAAATAGATTTTTTGGGATTTGTATGCAAGACTGCCTAATGCAGTGTTGTTTATAGGAAAAGCAATTTGAGACCTTAATAGTCTTATCGGTCCATCGACAGGTCAAAACAGATAAATACCAGTTGCCGTCGAATTGATTCTGACTCATGGAGACCCCATGTGTGTCAGAGTAGAACTGTGCTCCATAGAGTTTTCAGTAGCTCATTTTTTGGAACTAGATTGTCAGGCCTTTCTTCCCAGGTGCCTCTGGGTGAACTCAAACTTCCAACCTTTCAGTTAGCAGCCGAGTGCATTAACTGTGCCACCTAGGGACTCCGAATGAATAAATAGTAGTACATAAACTATGAAATACTGTGGAGTTGTTAAAAAAAAAAAAAAAAAGGTGAGATCATTCCACACACACATGGAGCTATGACCAGGAAACAAAGTTTAAAATAAGCAAGTTGTGCTGGCCTTATGTATGTTGTGATCCATTATTTTGTAAAATAAAATTATATACCCATTATAGGGCAAGTGTGATATTGTTAGAAGAAATTCAGTGCTTCACAAATCTTAAACATTGTAGCATCCTCATTAAATGGTTATGCTATTCTATCTCACTAACATAAAAGGAAAGTTTAAAACCCAGAATGAGAACATCGTTCACGGCCAGGCTTTGGTTGCATGGATAGAAATGTTCATTCATTGTATCCTTGTTTTATTTTGTTTTCACTAAACATTAAAAAAAAAAAAACTGTTACCTCCAAAAAAATTATATATCCAGGTAGATATTTTGTACTCTCAGAGAAAAACATCTAAAAGGGGTGTCCCTCCTTCACCTGACTTAGTCCAGCACAACTAGATGGTGCCAACCTACCACCACTGACTACTCTGACAGGGATCACAATAGAGGGTCCTGGACAGAGCTGGAGAAAAATGTAGAACAAAATTCTAACTCAAAAAGAAAGACCAGACTTGCTGGCCTGACAGAGACTGGAGAAACCCTGAGCGTATGGCCTCTGGACACCCTTTCAGCTCAGTAATGAAGTCACTCCTGAGGTTCACCCTTCAGCCAAAGATTGAACAGGCCCATAAAACAAAACATGACTAAAGGGGCGCACAAGCCCTGGGGCAGAGACTGGAAGGCAGGAGGGGATAGGAAAGCTGGTAACGGAACCCAGGGTTGAGAAGGGAGTGTTGACGTGTCGTGGGGTTAACTAATGTCATCAAGCAATGTGTGTACTAATTGTTTGATGAGAAACTAGTTTGTTCTGTAAACCTTCATCTAAAGTATAATTAAAAAAAAAAAAAAAAAAACCTTAAACCAAAAATATCCTCTGAAGTCTTCTTAAAACCAAATAATAGTTTAGCTTAACTAGTAAACTGTCTGCCCTGAGCGTTATACTCTTTTAAGAACTATCTATATGGGATCGAAGTGATGACAGTAATTCAAAAAATTAGATAGGAACCTTAGGGGCCAGTGAGTTTATGTCAATGAGGGAGGAACAACTCAGAAACGGAGGGTGAGAATGGGCACACAACCTGAAGAAGGTAATCAGTGCCACTGAATTGTACATGGAGAACCTGTTGAATTGGTGTATATTTTGCTGTGTATATTCTCAACAATAACAATAAAATTCAAAAGAAAAATAAATAAAGAGGTGTTTCCGCTACTTCCAGAAAGGAGGCCTAGAAAGATGTCTTTCTGTAATCATGCCCACCTACTGTTAACCGTGGTAATTTCTGGGCAGTAAAATTTGGGATAATTTTTGCACTTTGATCTTTGTAATTTCCTGCATCAATTGAATTCTTTATAAGGGGGACATCCCATTCACACAAAAACAAATGTGATTTTTTTTTTCTTAAAACAAAAACCAGAGGTACACCGAAGGAAGCAAACACACAGGGCAAGAAGTTAACAATGATTCATTCCGGGTAGCGAGAATACGCACTCTTAGTTTCTTATTTGTTCTTGGATGCAATTTTTAAAATCCCCCAACCAATTTTTGAATTAAGAAAAAAAAATGATAATGAAGGGGGGGAGTGAATTCTTTGCAATTGGCAGTGACTCAGCCACAAAGCAAGGAACCAGAGGAAGATTTTTTTCCTTCTCGTCCTCAGAACGGTAACCAGGATATCTGTGCCCTGCTCCTGGGCACAGATGTGACTGAGGGAAAGCTGGGATTAGAGTCACCTTGCTCCGTGGGGCTTTCTCTAAGCCACCTTTTTGTGGCCTTAATTCCATGAATACAAACAATAATTACCAACCTAAGTGGATTACTCAGCATAGCTTAGCCGTGTCTGGGTCCCCAAGTGAGCCACATTATTGACGGCTCACAATTAATCTAAAAAATTAACCCAATTGTTCTTCCCTGTTTTGTGCCTGGATGACACTTCCACACATTTATTGCCTGAGCTGTTATTCCGACTTCGTGTCTCCATTTTTCTTCAGAACTGAAATGTTCCACTCAAACTAATTTGTTTCCCACCCAGGTCTTTGGAATTTCCTTCCTCACCCCGTCCTCATGCTGGCCCTTGGGCTTCGAGGAGCTGCAGTGGGACTGGGAGTTCTATTTATAATCCTTCCATGGTCTGTCTACTTTTTCAATTACTTCGCCAACTCCCTTCTATCCCTTCTCACTTTGCTTCATCAATTTCCACTTCCCCTGTCAAGTATGGAAGAAGTCAGTGTTGTTGTCTCCACCTCCCAGCATCCCAAGTGTTATTTCGAGGTGAGAAAATGACCAAGAAGCCTGAGGACACAGAAAAACTAATTTAGAAGTATTTATTGAGTTTCCATTAGTACAAGCCAGTTTGTCTTACTTTGGTGGCTTGCGGGTTCCTGTGATGCTGGAAGCTATGTCACTGTATTTCAAATACCAGCAGGGTCACCCATGGTGGACAGGTTTCAGCAGAGCTTCCAGACGAAGACAGTGTAGGAAGAAAGGCCTACAGATCTACTTCCAAACATTAGCCAGTGAAAATCCTATGAATCACAACAGAACTTGTCTGGCTTATCTGCTTTGGACGCATCATCGAAGGGGTCGATCACTAGGGAAGGACATCGTGTTTGGTAAAGGGGGAGACCTTGGTGAGTTGGATTGGCACAATGGCCTCAGTGGGGGACTTGAACATGCTGGCAAAGGTGAAGATGATGCAGGACGGGGCGGGGTTCTGTTCTGTTGTACGTAAGGTTGCCGTGTGTCAGAGCAGCTAACAATAACGACAGTCAGTGCACGGTACACAGGAGACGCTTTTGCAAGAGTACAAATGGAACTTTTTTCTTCACTGAGCTTATAATCTATCAGAGGAGTGAAGATAAACTCACATCAACTTTTAACTCTCAGTACAGGGACGTTTTGGGGTAATTCGTTACATGGCAATGACTAACTAATACATGTTCTCTTTCCCTTCCTCTATGGGTACCTCTTGTGTGCTGGACGCTTTCATTTCAGATGCATTCACTAATCTGGAATGTTCTTTCTCTTCAGCCTTGCCCATTCTTCCTTACGTGTCAGCGCAGACAGCACTTCATTAGGGGAGCCCACCGGCAACCCCCGTCCAGGCTTCTGACGGTACTCTCTCTTTTGTGGCATTTATCACAGTTATCATCTTACATTTAAGAGGAGATAGGATTTACCTGTAAGTTCCATGAGGGTTGTTGTTGCTGTTAGGGGCTGTATAGTTGACCTCTGACTCATGGTGACCTCATGCACCATTGTGATCCATAGGGTTTTCATTGGCCAATTGTTTGGAAGTAGATAACCAGGCCTTTCTTCCTAGTCTGTCTTAGTCTGATAGCTCTGCTGAAATCTGTTCAGCATCACAGCAACACACACGCCTCCACTGACAGATGGGTGGTGGCTGTGTTCTAGGTGCGTTGGCCGGGAATTGAACCCATGTCGCCCTCAAGGAAGGCGAGAATTCCACCTCTGAATTCTGCCCCCATATGTCTTCTCTGGGGTTGGAGACTATTTTTTCTTTCCTTCCCATTATGTCTCCAGTGACTTGCATGATTCCTGGCACATAGCAGACGCTCAAAATATTTGTTAAGGGAATAAATTTAAGCCTCGCAACAGCTCTATTATTATCATTCGATGTTACAGGTGAGGAAACTGAGGTTCAGAGAGCCTAAGGGGGCTACCTGTCACCATCGAGTGGATTCCACCTCGTGTGCGACCCTCTGTGTGTCAGAGCAGAACTGTGCTCCAAAGGATTTTCAACAGTTGATTATTCAGAAGTAGATAGCAAGTTCTTTCTTCTGAGGTGCCTCTGGGCGGACTTGAACTTGCAAACTTCTGGTGAGCAGCTAGGCACATTAACTGTTTGCACCCCCTAAGGGTTCCTGTATTAATTGCTCAGTTACTAAGTAGGAGAAACAAGATTTAGACTTAGAACCCACGTGTCGCAATTTTTCATAGCTGTCTATCTCTCTTAGCTCAGCACTTCTCAAACTGTAATGGGCCTACAAACGACTCATTAAGTGCATCTGATTCAGTAGGCCTGGGGTGGTCACCCAGCTGGTAAGTGGTGGCACTAGGATTCAGACTTGGCCACCTGGCTCCAGAGCCTTGCTCTGAACCATTATTTGCACTTCTATAAGCATTGTTGTCGTTGTTGTTAGGTGCTGTCAAGTCCATTCCGACCCTTAGTGACTTCATGTACAACAGAACGAAACACTGCGTCATCCTCACAATCACTGCTATATTGGGGCCTGTTGTTGCAGCCACTGTGTCAATCTACCCAAAACCGGTACTCAGTGTAAACTACAAAATACTTGTGAGGGCGTCAAACAAAGCGACACAAGGTTTCCTTTCCTTTTTATTTTTTGTTTGTTTTTTTCTATGATGTCTCTTTTGATGTTCTTTTTAAAATATATACAACACATTGCATTCTTCCCCAAAATCGTCTTTTCTCTCTTCTCATGCCCTGCTTCGCTGTGTCCACAACGCGCACTCAGCCTGCCTGTCGGACAGTCCAGTTCCAGGAGCAGAGAACCCAGGGCTTTAGGCTCATAACGCAGTGGGCTTTTGATCACTCTAGGCTCCTCCTGATGACTTAATTCTGATGAACTGAAGTATAAACTAAGTTGGTAACAACGAACAAGCTTAGCACAGTGATTCTCACACGTTAGTACACGGAAGAGTCACTGGCTGCTCACTAAATGCAGATTCCTGGGATCTACCCTCCGAGATACCGATTTGGGTTATCTAGGGTGCTCAGAAGCCTGCATTCTAGGAGACAGCTCCAAGATGATTCTCATGCAGCCATTTTGTGCAGCCATTTCGTGCAGCCATTTCGTGCACCACCAAGCTGCACAACGCTTGGCTTTCTGTGCGAGAAGCCTCTTCCCTGGCAAATGGCTTTGTATTTGCAGAGGTCTCGAATGTCCAAAGAGAACAGCAGTCTAGCCTATTGGTTCAGGGCGTGGGGTTAGGGCTCGAAGAGTCACAGATCAGACTCCTGAACAAATTTCTTAACCCCCGTAAAACTCAGTGGAGCCCTGTTGGCACAGTGGTTAAGAGCTCGGCTGCTAACCAAGAGGATGGCAGTTCGAATCTACCAGCTGCTCCTTGGAAACACTGTGGGGCAGTTCTAATGTGTCCTATAGGGTCACTATGAGTTGGCATTGACTTGCCAGCCACGGGTTTTTTAAACCTTGGTGTGTTCATCTGTAAAATAGGTGTGTTGGTACTCCTTATCTCAGAAGATCCTAGGTGAGGATTAAATGAGTGAACATGCAAATAGCCTAGCACAGCATTTGGCCCACAGTTAAGCACTCAATAAAGTGTCCTTTCAGATTAATAATAGGCAATTTTAGGTACTTTCCTAAGGTTACTTTTCCAGGTATCTGTAGGTAAAGATTGGGAAGCCACCATTTCTTGAGAACCTTCTAGGTGACAATCGAGAGAAGCACAGAGCATGAACTCAAGCGCTGCCCATAAAGCTTTCCCGTCCCCGTTCTCTGCCCCGTACTCTGTGCCACACAGATCATGGCAAGGGAGGGACACTGTCATTGCAGGTACCTCAGGCCCCTGCATTTACCTGGGACCTTTGAAGACCACATGGGGCAGTAAAGAAATGGGGAAGATACCAGATTTTCTTCATCCTCTGGGTGGTGCAAATGGTTTACATGCTTGGCTGCTAACCGAGAGGTTGGAGGTTCAAGTCCACACACAGGTGCCTCAGGACAAAGACCTGGTGATCTACTTTCAAAAAATTAGCCACTGAAAACCCTGTGGAGCACAGCTCTACTCTGACACACACGAGGTCACCATGAGTCAGTGTTGCCTCCATGGTAGCTGGTACTGGTATCTATCTGGATCCCCACAAGCAACCCAGACACTTAGCGGGCCTTCCTGAATGGTCACGTTCCTTCCAGTCATGTGGAGGGAATAACCGAGCAGCAGATGCTCCAGTCTGAGTAACACAGAGTATTCTAAGGGAAGCAAGGACTTAGCCAAGACCCTACACCACGGAGCAAACAGCTTTGCAAAGCCCCTTGCTCCCTCCCAGCTGGCACAGCTGGCCTGCCCTTTTCTCTCCCATACTCACTGGTTTCCACTAAATGCTTTTATAAGAGATCTTAATTGGTTTCGTGAGATGCTGTATGAAGTGTGTGGTCTATGGAGCAATGCCCCACAGCAATATCACGAGATGCAGAGGAAGAATCAGGAATCACAAGTTTGGAAGATGCATAATTTAGACCTTTACTGTGGTCACAAGGAGCCCTGGTGGCGCGGTGGTTAAGAGTTTGGCTGCTAACCAAAAAGGTTGGCAGTTCGAATCCACCAGCCACTCTTTGGAAACCCTGTGGAAGGAACAGTTCTAGCCTGCCCTATAGGGTTGCTATCAACTTGACGTCAGTGGGTTGTTGGTTTCGGGTTGGTCACAAACAGGATTCTGCTGCTGAAGACCTGAAGTCAGGGCTTGGTCTACATTTTCAAACCAGAGAATTAACTGACTGTAAAGAGTAACATGAAGACCAGAAAGTAGAGACTGGCCTACTACTCACCACCTGCATGACCCCTGAACTAAGAATGGTGTTTAAATTTCTCAATAGTTAGAAAAAAAAAAAAGGGTATTTCATCACATGTGAAAATTACATGAAATTTTATTTCAGTAAGTGGTGCAATGGTTAAGTGCTCGTCTACTAACCAAAAGATTGATGGTTTGATCCCACCCTGTGGCTCCACAGGAGAAAGACTTGGTGACCTGCTTCTGAAAAGATGACCATCTTGGTCTTTACAGAAAATTTTGCTGACTTCTGTTAGTTCACATTTATTAATGTTTCAAGTTCTGTGTATTGGGTATTAGCTCGAAGTCTACAATGAGTATCAAGTTGTTTAACCTTCATAACAACTCTAGAATATCCGTTCTATTATTATGCCCATTTTGGAGTTGGGGCTCCTTGGGGAGCTTGATGGGGAAGCAGGCACAGAGAGTTTCATGTAATCGGCCCTAGATCATGCAGCTAGAAAAGGGCAGAAATAGGGTTCCAACCCAGGTAGCCTGAAGCCACAGTACATGCTGTCAACCACTATGTCACACTGCTTGTCATGACCAGTGTCTGCAAAATTTTTATACTTGCAGAAAGCATCAAGGTGAGTTACCCAGGATATTCCCAGGCAAGTGCCCAAATCTCTTCCTGAGAATTAGGACCCAAAGTAACCGATGCTTTCTCAGATCCTGGGGTAACCCAAAAACCAGAAAACCCAACCCACTGTCATCAAGTTGATTCCGACTCATAGCGACCCTATAGGACAGAGTAGAGCTGCCCCATAGGATTTCCAAGGCTTCAAACTGCCAACCTTTTGGTTAACAGCTGTAGCTCTTAACCACTATGACACCAGGGTTGCCCCTGGGGTAACATTCCCTCCTAATTTAAGTGGCAGAGCTGGAACTGGGACCCTGGTGTCTCTGATGTCATCTTCTTTCTTCTCCCTGTTGGGCTTTCAAATTCCAGCCCAAATGACATCTCCTAGATGGCAGACCTTTCCCCTTGTTCATGGGACTCTAGTGAAGCTGACTCTTGGGCGCAGCAGGGAGCTCAGATCCTCCAGCCTAATAGATTCTAAGGGCTCAGCAAGTGACATCCCAAGAGCTGGGAAGAAAGCCCTGGCTACTGTTGTCTTCACTTTCCTTTGTAATGTATCGTTGCAGAGGAAATTTCTTTAACAATTTCACTTACAGCCCTTTTGACAAAATGGGGCTCTGGAGAACGGCATCATTAGTATTGATAAACCCTTTACAATACCATCACCAGCACAAGGCAATGCCTCATGGAAAGAAGCACTGCCAAGTAATTAAAGAGGCTGGTGGGTTTTTATTACTATTTTTGAGCAACTGTGACTGAAAGCCTTAATCAAGTGGCACCTATTTTCCCATCCACTTTGGACTTTGTTATTAAAAGCCATCCTCATTGTCATCAACTCCAAGCTAATGGTCAAGACTGGCTGAACTGAACAGTAGGTTGAGGACGCCAAGTGGCAAGGCCATGTGACTTAGCCATGGTCCTGAGAGTCTCAGACCAGGCCCTGCTCTCATCACATCTTCCTTCTTCCCTCCTCTCGCTTCTTTCCCCACCTTACTGCTCCCTTCCCAGGAGGTTTTGCTTGGAGGTTAGCTCTGAGCCTTCTCCTTATATCCTTTCCTTTTATCATAGAGACCACCCAAGGACCCTGGATGGTGTTAAACATTTTATGCTTGACTACTAAACTAAAGGTTGGCGGTTCAAACCCACAAAGCACTGCCATGGAAGAAAGGCCAGACAATCTACTTCTGTAAAGATTAGAGCCAAGAAAACCCTATGAGGCAGTTCTACTCTGTAACACATGGGCTTGCCATGAGTCGGAATCAACTCAATGGCGATGGGTTTGTTTTTTTGTTTTTTGTTTTAGTTAAAGGCCATCCATTTGCAAAAGAGCTATTGGAGGTGTACAAACAGCAGATGCGGACTTGAGAATCAGAGAGGTTAAGAAACCTGCAAAAGGATACACAGCTAGTGAGTAGCAAAGTCCAGACTTGAACCCAGGTCCTTGGACTGTGCCATGGGGTGGAGAGCGTGGGCTCTGGCTCCGCATTGAATGAGTGTGACTTCCAGCTCTGCCTGACAACCTTGAGCAAGTACCTTGGTCTGGTTGAGTATCGGTTTCCTCCCCTGTCAGAGGAGGGTGATAACAACGCATTTACCTCATTGGGTGGTTATGAGGATTCATTGAGATCGCATATGCCTAACACATGGTAAGTGCTCAATAAATGGCGGATTCCATGGCTGTGGTTCCCAAACTGTGTGCAGAGGTGCCCTGGGGGGCTGCTGGCAAGTCACAGGGGTGCTGTGGGATGTTTTAAAATTTCAAGGAAAAGCCAGTGACGTCTGTTGGACACTGCGTGAACTCTTAGTTCAAGGTACTTCCCAGTTTCAACGTTCGGTTTCTACTTCGTTCCTTTTGATAACATCATTCCTTTGTAAAGCTGAGATTTTTGGCAGTTGCTTTGATGAAAAGCAAAAAACCAGTTGCCGTCGAACGAACTCTGACTCCTGGTGACTTCGTGTGTGTCGGAGAAGAACTGTGCTCCATAGGGTTTTCAATGGCTGATTTTGGAGGAAGCAGATTGCCGGACCATTCCTCTGAGGCACCTCTGGGTGATGTGACCCTTCGACCTTTCAGTTAGCAGGCAAGCACGCTAACCCTTTGTACCACCCAGGGACTCAATATCAATTGGTGGATAAAAAGCAAGTATCATCAAAATCAGTGTGGAAAGGAAATGAGGGTGACTGAGTCCAATAGGAGCCCTGGTGGCAAAGTGATTAAGAGTTCAGGCTGCTAACCAAAACATCGACCGTTCGAATCCACCAGTTGCTCCTTGGAAACCCTGTGAGGCAGTTCTACTCTGTCCTTTCGGGTCACTATGAGTCAAAGTCAACTCTACAGCACACAACAACAGCCAAAGTCCAACCTGAGTTTAAGACCAGAGAAATTGTGCAGTGCGTAATAGGCGTACACATTCCATTGGTAAGTACTTGGGATCATTTAAGAATGAAATAAAACCTTTTTTTTTTTCTTTCAATATGTTGTTCTTGTTGTTAGGTGCCGTCAAGTCGGTTCCGACTCATAGCGACTCTATGCACAACAGAACGAAACACTGCCTGGTCCTGCGCCATCGTTAACAATCGTGGTTATGCCTGAGCTCATTGTTGCAGCCACTGTGGCAATCCACCTTGTTGAGGGTCTTCCTCTCTTCCGCTGACCCCGTACTCTGCCAAGCGTGATGTCCTTCTCCACGGACTGAGCCTCCTGACAACATGTCCAAAGTATGTAAGACGCAGCCTTGCCATCCTTGCCTCTAAGGAGCATTCTGGCTGCACTTCTTCCAAGACAGATTTGTTCATTCTTTTGGCAGTCCATGGTATATTCAATATTCTTCGCCAACACCACAATTCAAAGGCATCAACTCTTCTTCGGTCTACTTTATTCATTGTCCAGCTTTCACGTGCACACGATGTGATTGAAAATACCATGGTTTGGGTCAGGTGCACCTTAGTCTTCAGGGTGACATCTTAGCTCTTCAACACTTTGAAGAGGTCCTTTGCAGCAGATTTGCCCAATGCAACGCGTCTTTTGATTTCTTGACTGCTGCTTCCATGGCTGTTGATCGTGGATCCAATATATGTGTATTATTTTTGATGTATGTGTATTATTTTCTCAAATGGCCCTTAAGTTGTTTTAAAAAAAAAAACCCGTTCCGTCAAGTCAAGTCCAACTCATAGCGACCCTAAAGGACAAAGTACAACTGACCATTGAGTTTCCAAGGAGCACTTGATGGACTTGAACCACTGACCTTTTGGTTAGCAGCTGTAGCACTTAACTATGCTACCAGGATTTCCATTAAGTTGTTAGTATGTAAATATTCACTAAATTGTTTGGCCCTTCTTTTTTTTTTTTTTTAATTTTTGTTGTGCTTTAAGTGAAAGTTTATAAATCAAGTAAGTCTTTCACACAAAAACTTATATACACCTTCCTACATACTCCCAATTGCTCTCCCGCTGAGACAGCCCGATCCCTCCCTCCACTCTCTCTTTTCCTGTCCATTTCCCCAGCTTCTAACCCCCTCCACCCTCTCATCTCTCCTCCAGGCAGGAGATGCCAACATAGTCTCAAGTGTCCACTGATCCAAGAAGCTCACTTCTCACCAGCCTCCTTCTCCAAACCATTGTCCAGTCCAATCCCTGTCTGAAGAGTTGGCTTTGAGAATGGTTCCTGTCCTGGGCCAATAGAAGGTCTGGGGGCCATGACCACTGGTGTCCTTCTAGTCTCAGTCAGACCATTAAGTCTGGTCTTTTTACAAAAATCTGGGGTCTGCATCCCACTGCTCTCCTGCTCCCTCAGGGGTTCTCTGTTGTGTTCCCTGTCAGGGCAGTCATCCGTTGTAGCCAGGCAGCATCTAGCTCTTCTGGTCTCAGACTTATGTAGTCTCTGGTTTATGTGGCCCTTTCTGTCTCTTGGGCTCATAATTACCTTGTGTCCTTGGTGTTCCTCATTCTCCTTTGCTCCAGGTGGGTTGAGACCAACTGATGCATGTTAGATGGCCACTTGCTAGCATTTAAGACCCCAAATGCCTCTCTCTGAGGTAGGATGCAGAATATTTTGTTGATAGATTTTATTATGCCAAATGACTTAGATGTCCCCTGAAACCATGGTCCCCAAGCCCCTGCCCCTGCTACACTGGCCTTCAAAGCATTCAGTTTATCCCAGAAACTTCTTTGCTTTTGGTTTTGTGCTGACCTGGCCTGTATTGTGTATTATCTTTCCTGTCACCTAAAGTAGTTCTTATGTACTATCTAATCAGTCAGTCTCCCACGTGTCTGTCACTTTGTCGTACTATGGGGGCTTGCGTGTTGCTGTGATGCTGGAAGCTATACCACCGGTATTCAGATACCACCAGGGTCACCCATGGAGGACAGGTTTCAGCTGAGCTTCCAGACTAAGACAGACCAGAAAGAAGGACCCGGCAGTCTGCTTATGAAAACTGTTAGCCAGTGAAAACCTTATGAATAGCAGCGGAACATTGTCTGATATAGTGCTGGAAGATGAGCCCCCCAGGTTGGATGGCACTCAAAAGATGACTGGGGAAGAGCTGCCTCCTCAAAGTGGAGTCGACCTTAATAACGTGGATGGAGTAAAGCTTTCAGGACCTTCATTTGCTGATGCGGCACGACTCAAAATGAGAAGAAACAGCTGCAAACATCCATTAATAATCAGAACCTGGAATGTAAGAAGTATGAATCTAGGAAAACTGAAAATCGTCAAAAATGACATGGAACACATAAACATCAATATCTTAAGCATTAGTGAGCTGAAATGGACTGGTATTGGCCATTTTGAATCAGACAATCATATAGTCTACTATGCTGGGAATGACAACTTGAAGAGGAATGGTGTTGCATTCATTGTCAAAAAGAATGGTTCAAAATCTATGCTGAAGTACAATGCTGTCAGTGATAGGATAATATCCATACACCTACAAGGAAGATCAGTTAATATGACCATTATTCAAATTTATGCACCAACCACTAGGGCCAAAGATGAAGAAATAGAAGATTTTTATCAGCTGCTGCAGTCTGAAATTGATTGAACATGCAATCAAGATGCATTGATAATTACTGGCGATTGGAATGTGAAAGTTGGAAACAAAGAAGACGGGTCAGTAGTTGGAAAATATGGCCTTGGTGATAGAAACAATGCCGGAGATCGAATGATAGAATTTTGCAAGACCAACAACTTCTTCATTGCAAATACCTTCTTTCACCAACATAAACGGTGATTATACACATGGACCTCGCCAGATGGAGCACACAGAAATCAAGTTGACTGCATCTGGGGAAGGAAACGATGGAAAAGCTCAATATCGTCAGTCAGAACAAGGCCAGGGGCCAACTGTGGAACAGACCATCAATTGAGATGAGTTGTGGAATGACATCAAGGACATCATCCATGAAGAAAGCAAGAAGTCACTGAAAAGACAGGAAAGAAAGAAAAGACCAAGATGGATGTCAGAGGAGACTCTGAAACTTGCTCTTGAACATCAAGCAGCTAAAGCAAAAGGAAGAATTGATGAAGTAAAAGAACTGAACAGAAGATTTCCAAGGGCGCTTCGAGAAGACAAAGTATTATAATGACATGTGCAAAGAGCTGGAGATGGAAAACCAAAAGGGAAGAACACGCTCGGTGTTTCTCAAGCTGCAAGAACTGAAGAAAAAATTCAGTCCTCGAGTTGCAATAGTGAAGGATTCCATGGGGAAAATATTAAACAACAAAGGAAGCATCAAAAGAAGTTGGAAGGGATACACAGTCATTATACCAAAAGAATTAGTCGATGTTCAACCATTTCAAGAGGTGGCATATGAACAGGAACTGATGGTACTGAAGCAAGAAGTCCAAGCTGCTCTGAAGGCATTGGCAAAAAACAAGACTCCAGGAATCGATGGAATATCAATTGAGATGTTTCAACAAACAGATGCAGCACTGGAGGTGCTCACTCATCTATGCCAAGAAATATGGAAGACAGCTTCCTGGCCAGCTGAATGGAAGACATCCATATTTATGCCTATTCCCAAGAAAGGTGATCCAACCGAATGTGGAAATTATAGAACAATATCATTAATATCACACGCAAGCAAAATTTTGCTGAAGATCATTCGAAAAGGGCTGCAACAGTATATCGACAGGGAGCTGCCAGAAATTCATGCTGGTTTCAGAAGAGGACGTGGAACCAGGGATATCATGACTGATGTCAGATGGATCCTGGCTGAAAGCAGAGAATACCAGAAGGATGTTTACCTGTGTTTTATTGACTATGCAAAGGCATTTGACTTTGTGGATCAAAACAAACTATGGATAACACTGTGAAGAATGGGAATTCCAGAACACTTAATTGTGCTCATGAGGAACCTTGACATAGATCACGAGGCAGCTGTTCAGACAGAACAAGAGGATACTGATTGGTTTAAAGTCAGGAAAGGTGTGCGTCAGGGTTGTATTCTTTCACCATACCTATTTAATCTGTATGCTGAACAAATAATACGAGAAGCTGGACTATATGAAGAAGAATGGGGCATCAGGGTTGGAGGAAGACTCATTAACAACCTTAGTTATGCAGATGACACAACCTTGCTTGCTAAAAGTGAAGAGGACTTGAAGCACTTACTAATGAAGATCAAAAACCCCAGCCTTCAGTATGGATTACACCTCAACATAAAGAAAACAAAAATCCTCACAACTGGACCAATCAGCAACATCATGATAAATGGAGAGAAGATTGAAGTTGTCAAGGATTTCATTTTACTTGGATCCACAATCAACAGCCGTGGAAGCAGCAGTCAAGAAATCAGAAGACGCATTGCATTGGGCAAATCTGCTGCAAAGGACCCCCCTTCAAAGTGTTGAAGAGCAAAGATGTCACCCTGAAGGCTAAGGTGCGCCTGACCCAAGCCATGGT
Source organism: Loxodonta africana (assembly GCF_030014295.1). Classification (NCBI taxonomy): domain Eukaryota; kingdom Metazoa; phylum Chordata; class Mammalia; order Proboscidea; family Elephantidae; genus Loxodonta; species Loxodonta africana. The sequence continues at coordinate 49,429,068 of NC_087344.1, forward strand.
ATTTTCAATCGCATCATATGCATGTGAAAGCTGGACAATGAATAAAGAAGACCGAAGAAGTGTTGATGCCTTTGAATTGTGGTGTTGGCGAAGAATACCATGGACTACCAAAAGAACGAACAAATCTGTCTTGGAAGAAGTTCGGCCAGAATGCTCCTTAGAGGCAAGGATGGCGAGACTGTGTCTTACATACTTTGGACATGTTGTCAGGAGGGATGAGTCCCTGGAGAAGGACATCATGCTTGGCAGAGTACAGGGTCAACGGAAAAGAGGAAGACCCTCAATTAGGTGGATCGACACAGTGGCTGCAACAATGAGCTCAAGCATAACAATTGTCAGGACGGCTCAGGACCGGGCAGTGTTTCGTTCTGTTGTGCATAGGGTCGCTATGGCTCGGAACCAACTCCAGGGCACGTAACAACAACAGCAATTAGTGAGTACCCATCTCCCACCCTCCCTCCCTCTCCCCCTCGTAACCATCAAAGAATATTTTCTTCTCTGTTTAAACTATTTCTTGAGTTCTTATAATGGTGGTCTTATACAATATTTGTCCTTTTGCAACTGACTAATTTCACTCAGCATAATGCCTTCCAGATTCCTCCATGTTATGAAATGTTTCGCAGATTGATCACTGTTCTTTATCGATGCATAGTATTCCATTGTATGAATATACCATAATTTATTTATCCATTCATCCGTTGATGGGCACCTTGGTTGCTTCCATCATTTTGCTCTTGTAAACAGTGCTGCAATGAACATGGGTATGCGTTTATCTGTTTGTGTAAAGGCTCTTATTTCTCGGGGATATATTCCAAGGTGTGGGATTGCTGGTTCATATGGTAGTTCTATTTCTAGGTTTTTAAGGAAGAGCCAAATCGATTTCCAAAGTGGTTGTACCATTTTACATTCCCATCAGCAGTGTAGAAGTGTTCCAATCTCTCCACAGCCTATCCAACATTTATTATTTTGTGTTTTTTGGATTAATGCCAGCCTTGTTGGAGTGAGACGGAATGTCATTGTAGTTTTGATCTGCATTTCTCTAATGGCTAAGGATCGTGAGCATTTCCTCATGTATCTGTTAGCTACTTGAATGTGTTCTTTAATGAAGTATCTCTTCATATCTTTTGCCCGTTTTTTAATTGGGCTATTTGTCTTTTTGCAGTTGAGTTTTTGCAGTATCATGTAGATTTTGGAGATCAGGTACTGATCGGAAATGTCACAGCTAAAAACTTTTTCCTAGTCTCTAGGTAATCTTTTTACTCTTATGGTGAAGTCTTCGGATGAGCATAGGTGTTTGATTTTTAGGAGCTCCCAGTTATCTAGTTTTTCTTCTGCATTGTTAGTAATGTTTTGTATAATGTTTATGTCATGTATTAGGGCTCCTAACATTGTCCCAATTTTTTCTTCCATGATCTTTATTAGTTTGGATTTTATATTTACGTCTTTGATCTATTTTGAGCTCGTTTTTGTGCATGGAGTGAGGTATGGGTCTTGTTTCATGTTTTTGCAGATGTATATCCGATTATGTGAGCAGCATTTGTTCAAAAGACTGTCTTTTCCCCATTTAACTGCTTTGGGGCCTTTGTCAAATATCAGTGCTCATATGTGGATGGATTTATGTCTGGATTCTCAATTCTGTTCTTTTGGTCTATGTATCTGTTGTTGTACCAGTACCAGGCTGCTTTGACTACTGTGGCGGTATAATAGGTTCTGAAATCAGATAGAGTAAGGTCTCCAACTTTGTTCTTTTTTTTTTCAGAAATGCTTTACTTATCCGGGGCCCTTTTCTCTTCCATATGGTGTTGGTGATTTGTTTCTCCATCTCATTAACGAATGTCGTTGGAATTTGGATCGGAATTGCATTAAATGTATAGATCGCTTTTGGTAGAATAGACATTTTTGTCATGTTAAGTCTTCCTATTCAGGATTAAGGTATGTTTTTCCACATATGTAGGTCTGTTTTGGTTTCTTGCAGAAGTTTATTGTAGTCTTTTACATCTCTGGTAAGATTTATTCCTAAGTATTTTATTTTCTTGGGGGCTACTGTAAATGGTATTGATTTGGTGATTTCCTCTTCGATGATCTTTTTGTTGGTGTAGAGGAATCCAACTGATTTTTGTATGATTATCTTGCATCCTGATACTCTGCTGAACTCTTCTATTAGCTTCAGTAGTTTTCTTGAGGATTCCTTAGGGTTTTCTGTGTATAAGATCATGTTATCTACAAATAGAGATAATTTTACTTCTTCCTTACCAGTCTGGATCCCCTTTATTTCTTTATTTAGCCTAATTGCTCTGGCTAGGACCTCCAGCACAATGTTGAATAAGAGCAGTGATAAAGGGCACCGTTGTCTGGTTCCCAGTGTCGAGGGGAATGCTTTCAGACTCTCTCCATTTAGGATGATGTTGGTTGTTGGCTTTGTATAAACGCCCTTTTTTTATGTTGAGGCATTTTCCTTCTGTTCCTATTTTGCTGAGAGTTTTTATCACGAGTGGGTGTTGAACTTTGTCAAATGCCTTTTCTGCATCGATTGATAACATCCTGTGATTCTTGTTTTTTGTTTTATTTATGTGATAGATTACATTAATTGTTTTTCTAATGTTGAACCATCCCTGCATACCTAGTATGAATCCCACTTGGTCATGGTGAATTATTTTTTTGCTATGTTGTTGAATTCTATTGGCTAGAATTTTGTTCAGGATTTTTGCATCTAAGTTCATGAGGGGTATAGGTCTGTAATTTTCTTTTTTTGTGGTGTCTCTACCTGGTTTTGGTATCAGGGATATGTGGCTTCATAGAATGAGTTTCTGGCCCTTACTTCTTAATAATAATAATTTTAAAAACTGTTAGGGATTGCTCTGGTCCTACAAGTACCATGAAAACATTACTGAGACCCTCATAGTGCCACAAACAGAAAATTTGGCAACTCCTGCCCAATGGCATACCCAATCGCTGTACTGTGACCTTTGGAAAGTAATTTTCCAAATAAGCAGGGAAATAGAAACATGCCTCCTTTCCTTACTCATGATGTTCAGCAATCAAGGAGAATAGCTTAGTGCCATGAGATTTGGAAATTAACGTGGAGCCCTGTCTTAAAAACTGTAGCCCAGGACAGCTCCGTGGGTGGTCCGGCCATGAGGAACCACTTTCTGAGACTAGGAGTGGGCTGCTCATTCGGCTCTTCCCGTTAAGAGAGTTTCGGGAGATCCGCTGCTGCAAAGCTCTGGTTTCCAGCCCCCAGACTTTCCATCAGAGGGATTTTCCACCCTCCTCCACTGGGATAGGGTAATTAGCAGTGTGGGTGACTGCAGAGGGAGTGGCTTGTGCACGTTACTGGCAGCCTGTGCTTGGAACTAGGATGAAAGCAAGATGGGACGTGGCTCAAAGAAACTTCCCCAAAGAGGAGAAAATGGGTTTTAGTTCAAATACACAACTCTGAGTTTTAAGTGAATGACAAGGGGAACAGAAAGGTCTTTCTGGCCACTCTACCCCCATGCCGTGTTGTTTTGTTAGTTGCTGTCAAGTTAGTTCCAAGCCATGGCAACCCCATGTGTGCAGAGTAGAAATGCTCCATAGGGTGATCTTCTGGAAGCAGATTGACAGGCTTGAACCCCAAGGTGCCTCTGGGCGGGCTTGAACCACTGACCTTTTGGCTAGTAGTCAAGCACTTAGCTACTTGCGCCACCAAGGGAAACCCTATGCCATGTTGGTTTTCAAATCTCCCAGTATCTTATCAATAGTTGCATGAAGTGTGGAAGTGGATCCATGGACCATAGCGTGGAACCAAGGGCCTGTAGAGTTGGACAGAGATGCCCCTTGCCAGGTGTCTAAATGGCCCCTCTTACGGGAGTGTAGAGGAGCTCTAGAAGGTTCAGTACTTCTAGAAGTACTTCTCCTAGTGTTGGGGATGATGTGGTCTCCCAGTGCCTGGCTGATGTGCAGGGTGGGACTCAAGGAAAATAGTAGCTTCCTTAACATTCTTGAGTCATCAGAGCTCTATTTAGTGACCATTCTGATGGTCTGACCCGTGCCAGTCTCTCCAGATGTGATCTCCCCCTTTGCTCAGTTTGCAGCCGCAGCCAGGCCAGACCGCTATCTTTTCCCTACACATGTAGGCTTTGTTTACAACTTCTGCCTTGCTTCAAACTGTTCCCCCTGCCCAGAATGCCCCTCATTTGAACACCTACCCTTTGAAGTCTCAACTCAAGGGTTTCATCCTCTAGGAGGGATAGGTTAGAATCATGGTCAAAAGAACTTTGCTATCAGAAATGTCTGGGTTCAGTTTTGATCAAAGATTCTATAGAAGAATCCTGATCAAAGGAGGGAAAACGTGGAACAGAAATTTTGTCATGTAAATCCAGACTTTCTATAGCAATTAAGGCTGAATAAGCTCCTGAAACTATTGCCCTGAGATATTCTTTAAACCTTAAACCAAAAAATTTCCCTGAGGTCTTTAAACCAAACAATAGTTTAGGTTAATTAGTAAAGAATGCCTGCCTTGACATGTAAGTCAATTGGCATAATAAAATCTATTAAGAAAACATTCTGCATCCCACTTTGGTGAGTGGCATCTGGGGTCTTAAACACTAGCAAGCGGCCATCTAAGATGTATCAATCGGTCTCAATCCACCTGGAGCAAAGGAGAATGAAGAACACCAAGGACACAAGGTAATTATGAGCCCAAGAGACAGAGAGGGCTACATAAATCAGAGACTACATCCACCTGAGACCAGAAGAACTAGATTCTGCCTGGTTACAACCGATGACTACCCTGACGGGGAACACAACAGAGAACCCCTGAGGGAGCAGGAGAGCAGCGGGATGCAGACCCCAGATTCTTGTAAAAAGACCAAACTTAGTGGTCTGATTGAGACTAGAAGGACCCCAGAGGTCATGGTCCCCAAACCTGCTGTTAGCCCAAGACTGGAACCATTCTCAAAGCCAACTCTTCAGACAGGGATTGGACTGGATTATAAGACAGAAAATGATACTGGTGAGGAGTGAGCTTCTTGGCTCAAGTAGACACATGAGACTATGTGGGCAGCTCCTGTCTGGAGGGGAGATGAGAAGGCAGAGGGGTCAGAAGCTGGCTGAGTGGGCACAGGGAATACAGGGTGGAGAGGAGGAGTGTGCTGTCTCATTAGGAGGAGAGCAACTAGGAGTACCTAGCAAGGTGTATATAAATTTTTATATGAGAGACTGACTTGATTTGTAAACTTTCACTGAAAGCACAATAAAAAATAAAAAAATAAAAATGCCTGCCTTGAGCATTGTGCTCGTTTAAAGAACTGTCTATATGGCATCAAATTGACAACAGCAATTCAAAAGTTAAATAGGAAGCTTAGGGGGCAGTGGATTTATGTTAATCGGGAGGAACAAGTTGGAAAAAGCGGGGTGAGGATGATTGCACGACTTGAATGTAATCAGTGTCACTGAACTGTAGATGTAGAAGTTGCTGAATTGGTGTATGTTCTGCTGTGTATATTTTCAACAACAATAAAAAATAAAATGAATTATTAAAAAAAAAAAAAAAAACCTGGGTTCAAGTTGTGACCTGACCCATTGCTAAGTCCTTGGACCAGTCATTTTGTCTCCCTGGGCCTCCCTCAGCTTCCTAACCCTTGGAATGAGTGTTAAACCACCAGATGCTGTGGGGTCAATTCCGACTCCTGGCAATCCCATGTGTGTCAGAGTAGAACTGGTGCGCCATAGAGTTTTCAAAGGCTGGTTTTTTGGAAGTAGATCGCCATGATTTCCTTCTGAGTGGACTTGAACTTCCAGTCTTTCTGTTAGCAGCCAAGCACATGAACCGTTTGCATCACCCAGGGACTGAGGATAAGGTAGCACGTAACTCAGGGCTTCTCAAGCCATAATGTGTGCCTGAACCGCTCAGACTGGGATTCTGCAGGTTTGGGGAGGGGCCCGAGATTCTGCATTTCTAGTACTCTCCCAGGTACTGCTGGTCCCTGGACCACACTTTGAGTAGCAAAGCACTATCTCATTGTATCCTGGGCACTGAGGCACGTAGAGTGCTGAGAAGTGTCTGACTCTTGGCCAGCCCACCAAGGTGACTCTTCTCATGTCTAACATGAAGCTTCCAGGACATGCCCATCTCCTTTGGATCACAGACTTGTCTGTGTGTCTAGAGCAGCTCGGTGTCTGTGGTGTATTTAAATGTACGTCAACTTATTTCCTTCTCCCTTCTATCGACTACTCCCCAGGTCCCACTGGGTTCTCCAGTCTCCGTCTCAGTCAAACAAGAAACATCCTGAGACAGGAAGCATCAAAAAGGCAGTAGGTGTGCATTGTGTCAGCATGCACATCTTAGGTTTTACGATTTGAAACAGGTGGCCTTAATTGTCTAGTGCTGCTATAACAGGAATACCACAAGTGGGTAGCTTTAACGAACAGAAAATGTATTTTCGCACAGCTCAGGAGGCTAGAAGTCCGAATTCAGGGCACTTGCTCTAGGGAAAGGCTCTTTTTCTGTCTGTCTACTCTGGGGGAAGATGTCTTTCCATTTCCATAGACCAGGCATTCCTTGATTCCTTGGCAATCTCCATGTGACATGTCTTCCCCTCCATTTGTGCTTGCTTCTCTGTGCCTCATCCGCTCTTTTGGTATATCAAAAGTGTGTAGGTTTAAGACACACCCTACATCGATATTGCCGCGTTAAAAAAATAAGTAACAAAGTATTCTCAAATGGGATTACATCCACAGATATAGGGGTTAGGATTTACAACACACATCTTGAGGGGACACAATTCAATCCATAACGGTAAGCAAAAGAGGAATAGGATTTCCTTCCCTACCCTGGTTTTTCCCACTTGGATGCATGGGCTGGACACCTTGGCCACCCATCTGTCCATAGGCCCAAGTTATTGAATTCTTCCAGGTAGTTGGTTTCAGCGACAACACACCCAACCCCAGCGCACGTAATGATCCATTTTCACATGGCACCCCCCAGATTGGGATCCAAAAACCCAAACATCAAACGGCTGCTGTGGGGAGAAGCAGCAGGGGACACGCAAGCTACATATCAGACGTTTTCCATTATCCCCACCACCTGTTCCGGATTGTCAAAGCATCACACCGGGTAACAGCCACTCCTGCACCAAAAAGGAGAAACGCCAATGATTTTACAAGCAAGCTCCTTCTCTCACTCTGGGTTTTATAACTTGTAAAAAGGGCTTGCTGTGAAATAACCATTTACTGTCCCAGAGATTTTGTGATTTGTAAGCCCCTGGGCTTGAGCTCGAAGCTGGCAACAATCTCCACCTGTGGCCTTCGAAGAATAAAAGCATTGGGGGAAAATTCTGAGCCACCACAGGCAGGTGAGTTACCTCCACAGAATAAAAAGTGTGCACCATCTGGCGGGAGCTCAACTGGGAGATGTGGTGGACCGGCTGGAATACTAAACCCATCTGTTAATTTGCAGCAAGCCAGTGTTTCGTTTATTACTTGCAACGAATGGCACCAGATTAAAAACGGAAATTATTTTTTTAAAAAAGGAAATTATCCACAGTCTTAGGAGAGAAGGAATGGGGTGTGTGTTTTCTCAAAGTCTGTCTTCTCAAATTTCCATGTGCCTAAGAATGAGAATGGGATGCTTTCTGAAGAAAATGCAGATTCTTGGGCCCCTAGCCCATTGGGGCTAGATGGGACCCAGAGATGTGTATTTTTAACAAGCTCCTCAACTGGCTTTGGTGCAGGTGGTCCCCTGATCAGACTTTGAGAAACACTGGCTAAGGTATGTGTCCTGGATAGAATTGTGTTCCCCCAAAATATGTGTCAACTTTGTTAGGCCATGATTCCCAGTATTGTGTGGTTGTGGTTGTCCTCCGTTTTGTGATTGTAATTTTATGTTAAGGAGGATTAGGGTGGGACTGTAACACCCTTACCCAGGCCACATCCCTGATTCAATGTAAAGGGAGTTTCCCTGGGGTGTGGCCCTCACCACCTTTTATCTCTCAAGAGAGAAGAAGCAAAGGGAAGCAAGCGGGGGGGGGGGGTGGGGGGGGGTGGGGGGGGAACCTCTAGCCACCAAGAAAGCAGCGCTGGCAGCAGAGTGTGTCTTTCTGCCCAGGGTCCCTGCATGAAGAAGTTCCTAGTCCAGCAGAAGATTGAGGACAAGGACCTTCCTCCAGAGCTAGCAGAGAAAACCTTCCCCTGGAGCTGACCCCCTGAATTTTGGCTTTTAGCCTACTTTACTGTGAGGGAATAAATTTCTCTTTGTTAAAGCTATCCACCTGTGGTTATTTTTGTTATAGCAGTGCTGCATGACTAAGACTGTATACTCCTTTCTAGAAAAAATAAAGAGGAGACAATTATTCAGTATAGGATGGTCAAGGGAGAAGAGGCAGTCTGTTCACTCAAATGGTCTAAAATGCATTTTCCAGAACACTTGGGCTTCAGAATTTGGGGCAGCTTAGCCCCCACTTCATTCATTCATTCAACAAATATTTCTGATCACCAGTTATATGCCAGGTGTTGTTCTAAATGCTGAGAATACAGGGAACAAAACAGATCAAAAGCCTTGACTTCAAAGGACTTGCTTTCTTATGGGGGAGATGGACCATAAGGAAGATAAATAAGGACACCAGGACAATGAACACATTGACGAGTAGGTGGTAAGCGCTGTGAAGAAGGGTATGTTACAGGCAAGGAGGGTGGTGAGAGAAACTGCTCCACCTGTGAATTGGGGTCAGGGGTTGACCTCACTGAGATGGCATGTAAGCAGAGACTTGAAGGAGGTGAGGCAAGGAACGGGTGGGCCTCTGGGGTAAAGCACGTGCAAAGGCCCAGAGGTCTACAGGCGCCCTCGACATGTTTAAGGAAAAGCAAGGAGGTGTGTGGCTGAAGGTGGGTGAATAGGTGAGAACATGGTGGGAAATGTAGTCGGAGGAGAAGGAGGTGGACTGCATGGTGATGGTGTCCAATTTGTCCAGGACAGCCCCAGTTTAAGCCCCAAATACCAGCATAATATTAATGGTTCTCCATTTTATTCTCAAAAGTTTCCAGTCTGGACACCAAAATAATTATGTGTTTCTTCTGCATACAAGCCATTGTAAGGACTTGGGCTTTGACTCTGAGTGAGGTAAGAAATCTTTGGAGGCTCTGAGCAGAGAGTTACATGGTTTGATTAGATTGATTATACAAGACTCAGCCTGCAAGGTAGAAGGAAAGAGACCACTTAGGAGGTGGGTGTAACAGTCCAGGTGAGAAACAACAGTGGCCCAGTTCAGGTGATACCAGTGGTGTGATAGGCAGAATAATGGCCCCGCAAGATGTTCTCATCCTGGTCACTGGAACCTGTGAATATGTCACCTTACATGGCAAAAGGAACTTGGAAAACGTGGTTAAGGATCTTGAGATGGGGAGATAACCCTGGATTATCCAGGTAGGCCCAATGTAATCACTAGGGTCCTTATAATATGGAGGCAGAAGGTCAGAGTCAGAGAGGAGTTGTAAGAATGGAAGCTGAGTTGGAGTGATGCACTTTGAAAATGGAGGAAGGGATCACGAGCCAAGGAAGGTAAGGAAGCTGACAAAGTCAAGGAAGTGACTTCTCTTTTAGAGTCTCCAGTAGGAACATGGCTCTGCTGACACCTTGATTTTAGCTCCATAAGACCCATTTTAGACTTTTGACGTCCAGAACTGCAAGATAATCCATGTGTGTTGTTTTAAGCCACTCAGTTTTGAGTGTTTTTGTTACGACAGCCATAGGAGACTAATACGAATAACCAGAGCATCACAAAACAGCCACCTTTTCCTCTAACTTCCTACCTTTCTGTCCTTAGAAACCAGGTGCTTTGGAGAGAAGGACTTCCCTTTTATGTGACTCTAGAACAGGGATTAGCAAACTGGCCCACTGCCTGTTTTTGTAAATAAAGTTTTACTAGAACACAGCCACATTCGTTTGTTTACGTATTGCCTCTGGCTGCTTTCATTCTACAATGGCAGAGTTGTGTATTTGAGACAGAGAGCTTATGGCCCACAATGCCTAAAATATTTAATATTTATCCCTTTTTTTTTTTTTTTATAGAAAAAGTTGTCCAGGCCCTGCTCTGGAAGAACAATTTGAGGGAATTTACTCTCCCGCCTGCTCCGTGATGGCCCCAACCTCCCTGAACTACTACCGCACTGTCCATAGGAAGTGAGGCCGTGGCAGTCATGCCGGGTTCTACATGAGCCTACCACCTGGCCATTGTAGACTGAGATAGGCCAGGCCAATCAGATTCTCCCTTATAATTTGGAAATGGGTTTCGAAAGAGACTTGTAGCTGGGGCTGAGAACAGGCCTTAACACATAGTTGCCTCCCAGCAGATTTTTTTCAAATGAGTCAATCAATTTGGGAGGTGTAGGTAGACATCATCCACCATGAGCACAGAGAGGTCAAGAGATCCGGTCTATAGGAAAAGAACAAAAAAGCAGATACATGGGGAGAAGCAGAGACAGAATCCACAGGCTGTCATGAGCAAGGGGCTGGGCGAGTGGCTATGCAGTCACCTTGGATATTCATTTTCTGTTGCTGCGTAACAAATTACCACAAACTCAGCAGCTTAGGAGAACTGACGTATATTATCTCATTGTGTCTGTGGGTCAGAAGTCTGGGCACGGCTGACCTGAGTTCTCTGCTCAGAGTCTCACAAGGTGTTAAGATGTCAACTGGCCTACATTTCTTTCTGGAGCTCCAGGTCCTCTTTCAAGGTCACGTAGTTATTGGCAGAATTTTTGTATCTCAAAAGTGAGTAGGTTTAAGACACACCCTACATCGATATGGCCTCGTTAAAAATAACAAAGTATTCCCAACAGGGGTTACATCCGCAGGTATACAGATTGGGATTTACAACCTGTATTTTGGGGGAACACAATTCAATCCGTAACAGTAAGCAAAAGAGAAATAAGATTTCCTTCTCCAGAGAGTCCCACCCTGGTATTCCCACCCTGGAATTCAGTTCTCTGTGGTTAGGGCGGGTGGGGGAGTGTTCTCTTGCTGGCTGTTGACCAGGAGTTGCTCTCAGCTCCAGAGGTTGCCCACAGTTCCTTGCCTCGTGACCCCCTCTGTAGGCCCTCTCACACTTCTAATCTTTCTTTCAGGAAGAACCCAGACCCTTTTAAGGACTCACCTGATTAGCTCAGGCCCACCTGAATAATCTGCCTTTCGATTAACTCAAAATTAGTCCATTATAACCTAATCACACAATTGAAGTCTCCCCACATTCACAGCTTCTGCCTGCACTCAAAGGGAGGGAGTTATACAAGGCATGTACACCAGGGGGCAGGAATGAATCTCGGGGAGGGGGGGCATGGTAAATTCTGCCTGCCACACCGTGTTTCCAACACGCGTCCTGGTTCCTGGCACTGGAGGGGCATACCCACTATCTCCTAGGGGCCCCACAAGATGCACCCAGCTCAATGTGATAAAGGACCCCTCTTGCTTAAACAGGCTCCAGCAGGTCTCTGTTACAGAGAACCTGGGCTGAGACTGTGCTGGAATGGAGACCCCAAAAGACACCACCTCAGTTTCAGCATCATTTGTCTGTGGAGTGCAGGCACCAAGCCCCAGAAGTGGAAAGAAGGAAGCGGTCCTCTAAAATGCTTTCTCAGCTGCCTGGGAGCCCCCAGCATGGATGACACAGCACTGCCATGAACCCTGGCTGCCACCCCAGCACACTCAGTCTTAATGTATTGACATTGGCAACCCTTGTATATCTTGTCATGCCAATAAGGTAATTGAAATGGAATTGTCTCCAAGCATCCAATTAATCAACAAATAAATCATAAACCTGTGGCTGGCTGTTTATTCAGGGAGGCGCAGAGGCTTCTCCCTGGCTTCCCAACCATTGTAGTTGATTGAACTTGGACTTCTTGCACCTCTCATGAGCTTTAAGAGAGAGAGGAAGGCGGGGCAGGTAGCTTTTTTTTTTTTTTTAGTATTACTGAAGCTCCAGGAATGGTATGCTAGGAATGAAAGGAATCTCATTGTATCTGAGATCTTATTCTTTCCTCAGAGGTTTACATACTGGATTCCATTTAGTTATAAAAACGACCCCTTGCAGTAAGCCCTGGTGGCGTAGTGGTTAAGTGCTACAGCTGCTAACCAAAGGGTCAGCAGTTCGAATCCGCCAGGTGCTCCTTGGAAACTCTGTGGGGCAGTTCTACTCTGTCCTATAGGGTGGCTATGAGTCAGAATTGACTCAACGGCATTGGGTTTGTTTTTTTTGGGTTTGGCAGTAAGGATTATGATCCGCATATTACAAAGAAGGAAACTAAGGCCCAGAGAGGTTAAGCACATTACCAAAACTCACACAGCAAGAAGAGGGCAGAGTCTGGGTTCAAAACTAAGTCCATCCAGCTTTAAAAGCCTTGTTCTTCCCACTCGGTGCTATGCCACAAATACAGCTCCAAGTAAGAAATAATTTTAATTATGGAGTCAAATTTTAAATCGAGGCAGAGTGAGAAACTGGGTGGATAGATGTCTTCTGTTCACTACTCCTATACGCCAGCTTTATTGAGGGCTGGGATCAGAAATTAACACATGCAAGGCAACATTTTCTGGTGAATTTTTCATTCTTGTGGGAGAAAAATTCTCATGTCCTTGTGATAACCTAGGAGTCCCTGGGTGGTGCAAACGGTTAACGTACTTGGCTGCTAAACCAAAGATTGGAAATTCAAGTCCATGCAGAGGTGTCTCAGAAGAAAGGCTTGGCTGTCTCCTGAAAAGCCAGCCATTGCAAACCCTATGGAGCACAGCTCTACTCTGACACACATGGGGTTGCTGAGTTGGAGTCAACTCAATGGCAGCTGGTTGTGAGTGTGTGTGAGTGTATGTGTGTGTGAGATAACACAACACCTCATCAAATACCTTTAATTGTCAAAACTCTCCCATAAGCCGGAGTGCCTCCTTGCCTTTGGACCAGCAGTGAAACTTTCAGGAACAGCTTTTAAGCCTGTCGGAATCCACTCCACGGCACTGGGGTGGGTCCAGGAGGTAGAGGACGTCATTTTCTCACTTTAGGAAGCTTCAAAGACCTTCCAAATGAAGGGACCTTTTCACACCTCCAACTCCCCCAACTCTCTCTATTGTTTGAAGTTCAAATCAGAGAATTAACTGGATAAAGGGACCAAAGTGACCCAGCCGTAGGCACAGGATATTGGAGTTTCCTCGGCTGGCCTTCAAATCACTCAGATGACCTGCTTCCCTGCTCACTGCACATGGTGCAGAGCCTGGGAGAAACTCATATGCAGACTTAAGGAGGGTCACCTGTGCCTTGTGGTTTCTACCAGCAGACGGGATTTATTTGCAGGACTTGGAGTGAGCCTGCAGAATTCTACTGAGGACAGTGTGACCCTCAGCCCTTTTGGTCCAGGGGTGAGAAGGGACAAGGCTGGTTTATGAGGCCATTTGCCATGGGGAGAAAATGGGGGCAAGAGCCCAGCACTTTTACAAAGGCGGTACCTGAAGCATCTTCAGCAAGCAGGAGACCTCAGCCTTGTAAAGCTGGGTTGGTGTTGCTCACAACCAAGCTGGGTGTACTAGCTCTGTGGTGACAGCCCCCAGAAGGCAAATAGGTTCCTCCCCAGAGAGCTGCTGTTGGTATTGTTATTTGCTGTCAATTTGATTCTGACTCCTGGTGACCCCCTTTGTTACAGCTTAGTACTACTCCACGAGGTTTGATTCGCTCTAATCTTAATGGAAAGAGCCCTGGTGGTACAATGGTTAAGCACTTGGCTGCTAACCAAAAGGCTGGCAATTCAAACTCACCCATTGGCTCTGCGGGAGAAAGGCCTGGCAATCTGCTTCCATAAAGATTACAGTTTAGAAAACCTTATGAGGCAGTTCTACTCTATCACGTGGGGCCTCTATGAGCCTGAATTGGCTTGAAGGCATCCAACAACAACAACGACAGTCCTAACAAAAGCAGATATTCAGGCCTTTTCTTCCACGGTACCACTGGGTGGGTTCAGTGGCTTCAGAAATCCCTGCAGCTCTGGGAACTAAACCAATGGGGAATCCGAAAGGGTACCAAAGACGCTATGTCCTGCTGGGGAGCTGCAGGGCCTGGTGCATGGGCCATGTTCCTGGGCAGGAAACCTTGACACAGATGCATGGAGAATTTGTGGGGTAGAGGGAGCAGTGCTTCAAGCATCTCCCTGACAGCCAGTCCCATGCAAACCCCTTCACTTACTTTCCCCCAATACCACTTCATCCACAATCACTGGTGTTTGCTTCCCTTCTCTGAATTATTATAAACACTGACTGTCTCCCTGCCAAGAGCCTTGCCCTTCCTGATTCCATCCTTTCTAAAAAAAGCCAATCAGATCACGTCACTCTCCTTCTTTAAACTCCTCAATAGCTCCCAGCTCCTCGGCTCTGCCTGGGCCTGGCAGACCTCCCCTCCTGGGCTGCCAGCATGCCCACCTTAGAGGTTAAGCTACCATAAGCTGCACACTGGGCCATGCTTGGCCTTCTCTTTATTCGTTCCCCTTCCTTTGCCTGAAATTCCTTCTTCTTCTTTTTTTTTTTTTAAACCCAGTCAATTTCTACATGTTCTTCAAGGCCCAAATCTTACATCCCCTTCTCTAGAAACCCTCCCTGGAGTGGGTTATGTGCCATTGCCTCAAGGCTCCCAAAAGAAGCCCCGGTCCCCCTTTCAGAGTTTCTGCTACATTATATTAAAGATTATATAATATTAAAGGTCAGCCTCCCCACTTGACTTCCCTCCACGGAGACTGTGAGCTCCTGAGGGGAGGCTGGGGCCGCCTCATCTCCGTGCTTCCTTCACCTCAGCCTGCTGTGCAGTAAGTAGTTGTTGGATGTTTGCTGCACTGAACAGAAGGGAATCCCTCAAACCCAACAGCACCATCCCTTCCTGTCTAGTGCCTTACTTGCTCGACAGGTGTAGGCATCACCTGTCCACAAGGTAGCCAGAGCCCTGATACCAGTGGAGCTGCAGCTGCCCTGGGATGGTCTGACCCCAGAGCCACACTCCTGTCCTCAGGGTCCACCGTGGACAATATTACCTTTCTATCAACTGGTCGGAAACCCTGGTGGCGTAGTGGTTTAGAGCTATGGCTGCTACCCCAAAGGTCAGCAGCTCAGATCTACCAGGTGCTCCTTGGAAACCCTCTGGGGCAGTTCTACTTTGTACTATAGGGTCGCTATGAGTCAAAATCGACGTGACGGCTGTGGGTTCTGGGTTCTGGTTACCGACTGGTCACAGTTAAGTCGCAGGAGATGGTGCAGATGAAGGTGGGTCTGAGTGACACAGTGAATTGCCTTAGGACCTGATCAAAAGCTCTGGCTATACACCTGCACAGAGACTGATCAGGCCACTGCCCCACGGACCAGCACACAGCCACAATCCTGGTTCCAGGACCTAGGGGTTGTCCAGCGCGAGGATCTGCCTGGCAGCATGACCAAGGCGTCAAAGAAAAAATCACATTCTTCCTTTAACAAAAGGACTTCTCCGTCACTGTTTTTAAGTGATAAGCAGCTCAAAATAGATAGGAATGATAGTACAATAAGGTAAATAAAGAATCCCCCAGAACAATGGAGGGTTTTTTTCTCTGCTGGTAGCAAAGCCAAGAGCAATTAGCACGGCGAGAATGGGTGGAAGTGATTGCGGCTTGTACAATACTCTAATTAGCAGTAACTAATAGTCATAATAAAACAGAAAGGAGCTTTTTTAATCTCACCGTTGAGTGACTGCCTGGGATGGCAGAATGCTCAGCATTGCAATCCATGGCTTCTCAGGGCCATAAACTTGGAACAGATTCATTTCACTAATGTTGTTAGGTTGGATTGGAAAAAAACAGTGGTTAAATATGGCGGAAGAGCAAGGAGGAAGGCCTTAATCGTCGCCGGAATTATTACCACTAATAACCAGATCGACAGCTCATCTATCCGGAGCTTCATTTAGACAAATGCTGGCTTAGAAGCTATTTCCTTTAACCCTCAGAAGATAAAAAAACTGGCTGATGTGGCATCCAGGCAGAAGCTGGAGAGGGGAACTGAGATGGCAGAGGAAAGCAGCTTGAGCAGTTCCTTAGGAGTCAAAATATGTTGTTGTGTGCCGTCAAGTTGACTGACTCACGTCGACCCGTGTGTTACAGAGTAGAACTGCTCCATAGGCTTTTCTTGGCTCTAATCTTTAAGAAGCAGATTGCCAGGCCTTTTTTCCACAGTGCTGCTGGGTGAATCTGAACTGCCAACCTTTCAGCTACTAGTCAAATGCAAACCGTTTGCATTACCCAGGGTGTTGGTTTTATTCAGTGGAAAGTGGAATGAGGTCAAATAAAACCAAACCCCCCAAAAATAGTCCATCAAAAATGTCTGTACTGCAACTGGCTTCCTTTTAGGCTTCTCTTTGCTCCAGTGACAACTTCTTGGCTTTGAGAACTGTCCTCTAAGTTTTTAGCTTGCTGGTTTTCCTGATTTTCAAAGATTTCAACTTTTACTCTTCTCTCCTCTTGAGTAAAATGGAGGTAGATGACCTGGGAAGAGCTTTAGAGGAGGTAAGCTTTTGGCCACTGTCTTAGTCGTCTACGGCTGCTATAATAGAAGTACCATAAGCAGATGGCTTTAACAAAGAGAAATTTATTCTTTTGCAGTCCAGTAGGCTAGAAGTCCGAATTCAGGGTGCCAGCTCTAGAGGAAGGCTTTGGGGGAAGATCCCTGTCATCCATCAATCTTTCCCAAACCCAAAAAAACCAAACCCCTTGCCGTTGAGTTGATTCCGACTCATAGCGACCCTATAGGACAGGGTAGAACTGCCCCATAGTTTTCAAGGAGCTCCTGGTGGATTCGAACTGCTGACCTTCTGGTTAGCAGCCATAGCTTTTAATCACTACGCCATCAGGGTTTCCTCAATCTTCCCCAGTCAAGGAGTTTCTTGGCGCAGGCACCCCGAGTCCAAAGGACACTCTGTTCTCCTGGCTCTTGTTTCTTGGTGGTATGAGGTCCCCATGTCTCTCTGCTGGCTTCTCTCTTTTATATCTCAAAAGAGATTGGCTTAAGACACAACGTCATCTTGTATATTGAGTCCTGCCTCATTAACATAACTGCCACTAACCCCACCTCATTAACACCATAGAGGTAGGATTTACAACAGGTAGGAAAATCACATCAGATGACAAAATGGTGGACAGTCACACAATACTGGGAATCATGGACTGGCCAAGTTGACAGGTATTTGGGGGGAATGCCATTCAATCCATGACAATCACCAAGTGCTGGCTTAGAGAGCTGGCCCATCTGTTGGTCCCTATTTCCTGTCACTTGCATGGAGTGTGCCAGGTTCTGCCGGTTCCAGCCAATGAGAAAGTCAGCAGTCTTCAAATCCTGCTAGGTTTTCTCTCAAAAATTCATTTTAAAAACAAATCTAAGAACTGAAACCATTCCCCAAGCCCGCTTTTCAAACAAACAAACAAAAAAAAACCCCAAAGATTAGACAGGCATATAAAATAAAAAATAAGACACGCGAGGAATGTACTTCTTAGTCCAATAAAATGCATGAGACCAAATGGCAACTCCCACCCAAAAGCAAGATGAGAAGGCAGGAAGGAACAGGAATTGAACAAATGGACACAAGGAAACTGGGGTGGAAATGGGGAGCGTGCTGTCACATTGTGGGGATTGCAACCAATGTCATCAAACAATATGTGTATATGTTTTTGAATGAGAAATTAACTTGAGTTGTAAACTTTCACCTAAAGCACAATTAAAAAAAAAAAAAGAAATCTAAGTGGATAGTGGTGATAGTTGTACAGAGAATGTACAGAGACCAGTTTGTTAGTGGTTACAGGCTGGGAAAGAGGGGAAGGGGATGTCTTCACTCAGGAGCCACAGATTTTCTGTTAATGGTGGCAGCATAATACTGGCGATAGTTACACAACACGATGAACGTAATTAGTGTCAGTAAATTGTACGAGTAAAATCTGTGCCACTGGAAAATGTTTTGCTACATATATTCTTACCACATTAAAACAAAAACTACCTGATCTAAGTGAGCCCCCAGGATACAAGAGCAGAACACCCCGTTTCTCTCGTCTTTCCTGTCAGGCTTTTTCAGTTCATAGGAGTGTGAGGAAGTTAGCTCATGAATGTGCTCTCCTGTGGGGGGAAGCCTTAAGTAGCATGACCCTTATCACACCGTTGGGAAGTAAATTCGACAACTTGTTGGCTTTGTGACTTTTGGCAACATGATCTCTTTTTTGAGGAGAAGAGGGCCTTATTTGTTGTTTTTGATTTTGTTTTCCTTCAAATCCTTTATGCCTCTGTTTCTTCATCTGTAAATGGGGATAATAATTGATCTACCTCATAGGGTCGTTGGGAGAATTCTTGTAAGTCACCTAGAAGGGCAACAGGCATGCAGCATACGTTAACTTATATTATTTTTGGTGATGTTGGTGTTCTATAACCTCAATCTCTTCTTTTGTAAAACAGGCTAGTACTAGTTATATCTCCCGAACGCTGTAGGAAAAAGACCATTAATTAATTAGAAGATGCAATTTCTATTCTCCACTTTGCTTCTAGTTGTCATTTGACCACAGGCAAGTCACTTTTGTCTCTGGGTCCTCGTTCCTGTTGTTAAAGAACCCATACCCAGTGCCGTCTAGAGCGACCCTATAGACAGAGTAGAACTGCCCCATAGAGTTTCCAAGGAGCGCCTGGCGGATTTGAACTGCCAACCCTTTGGTTAGCAGCCGTAGCACTTAACCACTACGCCACCAGCGTTTCCTGTTAAAGGACAGGCATCACTAATTGATCCCAGCACTCCCCTCCACTAAGCAGCCTGAGCCTCAGAATCCTTCTCAATACAGTACAGCGGGCAGCAACTAGCACTGTGGTTAGCTAATGTGTTGAAACCTATTTGATGCTCTAGCTGCAGACCCTGATTCTGTCAAAAGCTCTTTGCCTATAGCCGTGCAGGCTCTTCTCCCACATCGCCATAAACTCTGGCAGACATGCTAAGATGTCTTTTAAAAAGGTCTCATCAGTTATAGCCACTGATGTTTTCTCTAGGCCAGGTGCTGGAGAGTCCCCTCAGTGGAGCAAGAAGCACTTTTCAGCCACTTAAACTTCCTCCAGAAGAGGCAAGTGCTAACCAAGGAATTAGTCCTAAGGGGAAGTGACAAGACTGATCAGAGGAGGCAGATAGCCTTGGTGTAGTCTGGCTCCTGGGGCTCTGCCGTGGTCACAGAAGGAGAGGAGGCTGCAGGGCTGGAGAACTCGTCATTTCCAAAAAAGAAGAAAAAAACCCAGCTGCCGTTGAGTCAACTCCAGCCCTTTCTGTGTCAGAGTAGAACTGTACTCCACAGCATTTTCAATGACTTTTTTTTTTTTTTTTAAAGTAGATCACCAAGCCTTTCTTCCAAAAGAAAGGGTGGACTTGAACCTCCAATCTTTGGGATAGCAGCCAACCATATTAACCATTTGCACCACCCAAGGACTCTGGTCCTTACCCGGTGGTGGATATTTCCCTCAGATTGATTTTCCACACAAGGGGACATTTGGCCTTGTTGCTCAGGCCCTTGTGTGTTCCCACAGAGAGTGC
Source organism: Loxodonta africana (assembly GCF_030014295.1). Taxonomy (NCBI): domain Eukaryota; kingdom Metazoa; phylum Chordata; class Mammalia; order Proboscidea; family Elephantidae; genus Loxodonta; species Loxodonta africana. Next base: position 49,448,630 of record NC_087344.1, read on the forward strand.
CAGTCCTCCTGTTCAGGTTGGGGGCTAACAGTCATTCTCTGCCTCCCCCGTTATTTCCTTGGCTTCTCCATTTCCTGTCCCTCCTAAAAGCCATTCTCCTTGGCGGGGCCTGATGGGCCTTCGGAGTTATGTTGACAGTCAGGGCCTCAGTTTCCTCATTTGTCAAACAAGGAGAGTAATAACTAGTTGACATCAAGTCAAGCACGACTCATGATGACCCTAGTGTTCCATAGTAGAACGGTTGTTGTTGTTGTTGTTAGGTGCCCTCGAGTCAGCTCCGACTCATAGGGACCCTGTGCACGACAGAACGAAACACTGCCCGGTCCTGACCCATCCTTACATTGTTATGCTTGAGCTCATTGTTGCAGCCACTGGGTCAGTCCATCTCATTGAGGGTCTTCCGCTGACCCTGTACTCTGCCAAGCATGATAGTCTTCAGGGTGACATCTTTGCTTTTCAGTACTTTGAAGAGGTCCTTTACAGCAGATCTGCCCAATGCGATGTGTCGTTTGATTTCTTGACTGCTGCTTCCATGACTGTTGATTGTGGATCCAAGTAAAATGAAATCCTTGACAACTTCAGTCTTTTCTACATTTATCATGATGTTGCTCATTGGTCCAGTTTTGAGGATTTTTGTTTTCTTCATGTTGAGGTGCAATCCATACTGAAGACTGTGGTCTTTGATCTTCATCAGTAAGTGCTTCAAGTCCTCTTCACTTTCAGCAAGCAAGGTTGTGTCATCTGCATAACACAGGTTGTTAATGAGTCTTCCTCCAATCCTGATGCCCCGTTCTTCTTCATACAGTCCAGCTTCTCATATTATTTGCTCAGCATACAGATTGAATAGGTATGGTAAAAGAATACAACCCTGACGCACACCTTTCCTGACTTTAAACCAATCAATATCCCTTTGTTCTGTCCGAACAACTGCCTCTCGATCTATGTAAAGGTTCCTCATGAACACAATTAAGTGTTCTGGAATTCCCATTCTTCGAAATGTTATCCATAATTTGTTATGATCCACAGTCGAATGCCTTTGCATAGTCAATAAAACACAGGTAAACATCTTTCTGGTATTCTCTGCTTTCAGCCAGGATCCATCTGACGTTAGCAATCATATCCCTGGTTCCATGTCCTCTTCTGAAACTGGCCTGAATTTCTGGCAGTTCCCTGTCAATATACTGCTGCAGCCGTTTTTGAATGATCTTCAGCAAAATTTTGCTTGCGTGTGATATTAATGATATTGTTCTATAATTTCCACATTTGGTTGGATCACCTTTCTTGAGAATAGGCATAAATATGGATCTCTTCCAGTCAGTCGGCCAGGAAGCTGCCTTCCATATTTCTTGGCATAGACGAGTGAGCACCTCCAGTGCTGCATCTGTTTGTTGAAACATCTCAAGTGATATTCCATCAATTCCTGGAGCCTTATTTTTCACCAATGCCTTCAGAGCAGCTTGGACTTCTTGCTTCAGTACCATCAGTTCCTGATCATATGCCACCTCTTGAAATGGTTGAACATCGACTAATTCTTTTTGGTATAATGACTCTGTGTATTCCTTCCATCTTCTTTTGATGCTTCATGAATCATTTAATATTTTCCCCATAGAATCCTTCACTAATGGAACTCGAGGCTTGAATTTTTTCATCAGTTCTTGCAGCTTGAGAAACGCTGAGCGTGTTCTTCCCTTTTGGTTTTCCATCTCCAGCTCTTTGCACACATCATTATAATACTTTGTCTTCTCGAACCGCTCTTTGAAATATTCTGTTCAGTTCTTTTACTTCATCAATTCTTCCTTTTGCTTTAGCTGCTTGACGCATAAGAGCAAGTTTCAGAGTCTCCTCTGACATCCATCTTGGTCTTTTCTTTCTTTCTTTCCTGTCTTCTCAGTGACCTCTTGCTTTCTTCGTGTATGATGTCCTTGATGTCATTCCACAACTTGCCTGGTCTGCGGTCACTAGTGTTCAATGCGTCAAATCTATTCTTCAGATGGTCTCTAAATTCAGGTGGGATATACTCAAGGTCATATTTTGGCTCTCGTGGACTTGCTCTGATTTTCTTAGTTTCAGCTTGAACTTGCATATGAGCAATTGATGGTCTGTTCCACAGTCGGCCCCTGGCCTTGTCCTGACTGTTGATATTGAGCTTTTCCATTGTCTCTTTCCACAGATGTCAACTTGATTTCTGTGTGTTCCATCTGGTGAGGCCCACGTCGTGTATAGTCGCCATTTATGTTGGTGAAAGAAGGTATTTGCAATGAAGAAGTCGTTGGTCTTGCAATATTGTATCATTCGATCTCCAGCATTGTTTCTATAACCAAGGACATTTTTTCCAACTACTGATCTTTGTTCTTTGTTTCCAACTTTCCCATTCCAATTGCCGGTGATTATCAATGCATCTTGATTGCACGTTCGATCAATTTCAGACTGCAGCAGCTGATAAAAATCTTCCATTTCTTCTTCTTTGGCCCTAGTGGTTGGTGCGGAAATTTGAATAATAGTCGTATGAACTGGTCTTCCTTGTAGGCATATGGATATTATCCTATCACTGACTGGGTTGTACTTCAGGATAGCTCTTGAAACGTGTCTGTCAGTTTGTCATACTCTGGGGGTTTGCATGTTGCTGTGATGCTGGAAGCTGTGCCGCCAGTATCCAGATACCAGCAGGGTCACCCATGGAGGACAGGTTTCAGCTGAGCTTCCAGACTAAGACAGACTAGGAAGAAGGTCCGGCAGTCTACTTCTGAAAAGCATTAGCCAGTGAAAACCTTATGAGTAGTAGCGGAACACTGTCTGATATAGTGCTGGAAGATGAGCCCCCCAGGCAGGAAGGCAGTCAAAAGATGACTGGGGAAGAGCTGCCTCCTCAAAGTAGAGTCGACCTTAATGACGTGGTTGCAGTAAAGCTTTCAGGACCTTCGTTTGCTGATGTGGCACGACTAGAAATGAGAAGAAACAGCTGCAAACATCCATTAATAATCAGAATCTGGAATGTATGAAGTATGCACCTAGGAAAATTGGAAGTCATGAAAAATGAAATGCAACACATAAACATTGATATCCTGGCCATTAGCGAGCTGAAATGGTCTGGTATTGGCCATTTTGAATTGGACAATCATATAGTCTACTATGCTGGGAATGACAACTCGAGGAGGAATGGTATTGTATTCATCTCAAAAAGAATGTTTCAAGATCTATCCTGAAGTACAACGCAGTCAGTGATAGGATAATATACATCTGCCTACAAGGAAGACCAGTTAAGAAGACTATTATTCAAATTTATGCACCAACTGCTAGGGCCAAAGAGGAAGAGTAGAACTGTGCTCATAAGGTTTTCAATGGCTGATTTTTTTAGATGTAGACTGCCAGGCCTTTCTTCTGAGGCACCACTGGGTAGTCTCGAACCTCTAACCTTTTGGTTAGCAACCAAGAGCATTAACCATTTATACCCCCCAGAGGCTCTAGGAGAGTAATAATACCTTCCTCCTTTGCTACTACCTTCCTCATGGGTCATTGTAAGGATCAAAATGAGACCTTTTAATAGTTCTGTGGTTCCTTGTTACGGTGGTTCTCCATGTCTCTACAGGGGATAAAATATTGTAGAACTTTACAGAAAGATGTATCCCCCCCCCAAAAAAAGGGGTGAAATGGCGCAAAAACTGGTGAAACCTGAGATGTGCCAATGTCAGTTTTCTGGTTTTGATATTGTAGTATGGTTATATAAGATGTCACCATTGGAGAGGCTGGATCATGAGTACAGGGGACATGTATGGGCCATTTCTGCAACTTCCTGTGAGTGTGTGATTATTTCAATATAAAAATGAAAAAGAATGCTATTGTTGAAAACGCATTGAACAATTTCAAGACAGTATGTTACGTGTGGGCTGTAGCCACAGACATGGACTGCTCTACCTCCTGCCCAGGTGTTCGGGAGACAACTGGAGCCCCTGCATTTCCTCAGCACTGTGACCCCTGGTGGCCCAGTGGTTAAGTACTCAGTTGCTAACCAAAAGATTGGCGGTTTGAACCCACCAGCCACTTCGCAGGAGAAAGATGTGGTAGTCCACTTCCGTAAAGGTTACAATACTTCAAAAAAGAGAGAGAGAGAAAGAAAAAAATCCAAGCACAACAAAATCTTTTGTATTTCCACCAGCAGAGGGTGGAGGTATGTGTGACCTCCACTTCACAGGGATCAGCTTCAGGTTGAGGTTGATGGTAATTGTCTCCCCTCACAAAGTTAGAGGAGGTCAGACACTGCTGCGCCATTTTTATAGGCTGAATGGTAACCAAGGCTTGGGTTTTGGCCAGTTCTTCACCCCAGTGATGGGCAGAGCTGAAGGACTTCAGCGTCCCGGCATTACCACCCTTTGGCCCACCAGGACCAAGTATGTCCTGATCTGTGCCTCCAGGCAGAGAGCAGAGCAAAGCCAATGTCCTGTGGGTGGAGGACTTCAAAGACAATCCAGAAGGGGTTGAGCTTGGCAGGCCCTTTTCTTCTCCCAAACCTACCAGCCAGCCAAGAGTAAGTGAAGGGGTGTCACGGGCCTGGGGCATGGAGGTTCTCCCTAACAAGGCTGTGATAAATGGCACAGGCCTTGGAGAGGGAAGAGATCGATGTTGGCTCCATTCACTGGGAAAGGTTTTGATGAAGTGCCCTTGATCTGGGTCTTGAGAGCTGGGGTTGGTTTGGGTGGATGGGATGCAGGGCCGGCACCCCAACAAAGCCTGGTGTGGGCCAGGACACAGACAGGGAAGGACAATGATTTATGTGGGACACGGTGAGGAGGCCGGTGAAGGGACTGTGCTGGGCATGATTAGATACAGAACACCGTCCTTTTAAACCTTGTTATTTGAACAGGTCTATTGTTGTTGGGGAAACCCGGGTGGCATAGTGGTTAAGAACTACAGCTGTTAACCAAAAGGTCAGCAATTCGAATCCACCAGGCACTCCTTAGAAACCCCATGGGGCAGTCCTACTCTGTCCTATAGGCTTACTATGAGTCGGAATTGACTTGACGGCAACGGATTTGGTTTTTTGGTTTTTATTGTTGTTGGGTGACTTCGAGTCTATTCTGACTCACAGCGACCACATGTCATAGAGTAGAACTGCCCCACAGGGTTTTCTTGACTGTAATTCTTACGGAAGCAGATGGCCAGGTCTTTTCTCCCACAGAGCAGCTGGTGGATTTGAACCACCAACCTTTCGATTAGCATCCAAATGCTTAGCCATTGTGCCACCAGGGCTTCTTTGAGCAGGTTTATGTAATTTAGGTTCACAAATCCAGAGTTTTATGTAATAATAAATTCACGTTGTTGTCTGAAGACTGTGGCTGAAATTCATACCTCTCGGCGTGTGGGGAAATGTTTTATCTCTATGTGTTCTCGGGCCAGAGGAGGGAAGTGTGTTGAGAGAATGAGAAACGGTTTTGGAGACTGGTAGATGCTGTTTGCAATTCCAGCTCCACCTCCAGGCAGCTGTGTGACCTTGTGCAGGTTACTAAACCTCTCTGATCCTCTGGCTCCCATTTATAAAATGGCAACCATGACATGCATTTTCCAGGGTTAAAAGAATTGAATTAGATGTGACTTGCAAAGTGCCTAATGCTGGATCTGAACCTAAATTCCCTTTCAAACCCCCTGCCTGCCTCAACCCAGGGGATTTTTATATCAGGTACAATGCTAACTCTGAGGTGAGAAAAAAAAAATTTTTTTTTAAGCTTTCCTTTAAAAAAATAAGATTTACAAGTCAGCTTGTGTGTTATGCGGTTGTCGATTGTTTTAAAAGATGGAAGGAGAAAAGTACTCCTGGGAAGACCCCCAGAAGTAAGATTCATGACAAGGATGGTCTCAGCGCTGATTCCCACTAGTCACAGACAGAAATGAGATGCAGACTCCGGATTCGCATAATTGTGGACTGCTGCTGGTTCGCCATTTTGCGGGGACACAGCATGGAGTGAAGCCTTCCTGGCCCGGACACGCTCTCTGCCTTCAGCTCTGTGGGGTCTCTCTTGGAATGGCTCTTTAAAGATCATTAAAGTGGCATTTAGCCTCCAATTAAGAGTGGGACAGAAACCGCTGGCCAAGTGGGGTAAATGTTCCTGGGGAATTCGCCCATTTAGAAGAAACCCGGAAAATTAGCTGGGCATACAAAGCTACCTCTTGACTGGAGCAAATGCCTCGAAGGCTCCCAGACACCCCATTGGCCGGAGAGGAGTTAGCTGCCTGGCTGACCTGTCTCTAGGCTTGTACCCAGGACTCCTCCTGAATTTGAGAGACTGTGTCCCCTGCAAAGGAGGGGGAAAAAAAAAAAACCCACAGCTGATCAGGTTTTCAGGGGCTGATTTTTTGGAAGTAGTTTGCCAGGCCTTTCTTCTGAGACACCTCTAGATGGACTCAGATTAATAGCCAAGCACTTAATCATTTGTGCCACCCAGAAGAGAAAAAGGGAGTGAATAAACATTTGTCTAGAAGAATTCATCTCCGCCCGGCATGGTACTTCCTGCTTTCTGTTAGTATTCATCCTCACAACAAGCCTATAAATGGGCTTTTCTCTGCTAGATGGTGAAGATGAGCCTCAGTGATGGACATCAACTTGCCCAAGGTCAGAGTCAGCATTGGAACCTAGGTCTTTCTGACTTCAGAACCCATGGTCACCAGTGTCTGAGTGGATGCCCTGCTTCCAGAAGAGCCCATGGGAGGCTCTTCCCACCACCACTGAGTCAGCCTGCACTCGTGGCGACCCTATGCACAACGGACCAAAACGCTGCCCAGTCCCGTGCCATCCCCGTGATGGGTGGCAGATCAGGCTGTTGTGGTGTGTGGGCTTTTCACTGGCTGATTTTCAGACGTAGATAACCAGGTCTTTCTTCCTAGTCTGTCTTAGTCTGGAAACGCCACTGAAACCTCTTTAGCATCATAGCAACATGCAAGCCTCCACAGACAGATGGGTGGTGGCCGCACATGAGGTGCCTTGGCTGGGAATCGAACCCAGGTCGCCCGCATAGAAGGTGTGAATTTTGCCACTGAACCACCAATGCCCCCACCCCCAGCAGTTAGATCTCTGTATTTACCGCCATCTTGGGCCTCCCTGCTGGGTTCTTCTACCTGATGTATTCCTTACTTTGAGCAAAGCAAGTACTTACAAGAGGTCTAGAAAGTCAGCTCTGCTCTCCTGTCAATCTGCCTTCACAAACACTGTTTGCCTGACCCCGGGAGTCCTGGTAACTGGACCACAACCTATTTGGGGATGAGGTTTTGGAAATGATCCTTGTGGGTGTATCACTGACAAATTATCAGGCCGGGATCCGTCCTCAGTAATACATTCCTTATCAATTTTTTTGTCATGAAAATTTTTTATCCATGGCAGTAAAAGTCAGCAGTGAGCTGACAGTGGGAACACAGCCTATTTCATCTTCCTCTAAGGCAGCCCCAGACACCACCCAGGTCTGAAGTGAAACCTAGTCTGCCTAACTCAGTCTCTCCTTCCCCCACCACCCATGCATTGTGAATATAAAGAAGAAAAGCCATGGGTTTTGAATGTCTTCTTTCTAAGGAGTTTGCTGAAAGAAATGCAATTAATCTCTTTATCATAACTGGCTTGGCCACATTTCAATACTTCACAAAAAAAGAGAAAAAGAAAAAATCCAAACAGAACAAAACTTTTTGTATTTCCGCCAGCAGAAGGTAAGGGATAGGCTTGTCACTTGGTGGATCGTTTTGGTCAAGTGTTCTTTTACCTTTTAATTTGTGCCTTGAGGTTTCGGATATTATGTTGCAAGAGGGAGAAATTGCTGCACCTCCTATGTCTGCCAGAAGGTTGTGTAACTCACTCTAGAATCCCGGGGCAGGAGCTCAGAAGTTTACGGAGAAAAGATTTCAGACCCAGTGACTCTGCTGTGGGTGACTTGAGCCTTAAACCTCACCTAGCTTGTTGTTCTGCTCCTTGGTGGCCACAGGAAATTAACCCTTTGATATACCCGATTATTTGCGGCTTTGAATTTTTTGTTGATATCATGTGTTTTCATTAATGGAAGCGTGCTGAATCATTGAGTGTGTCTGACTTTTTTTGGTAAGTAGTATGGATTTTTTCCTTGCTCCCTGCCACAAGCCTACCTTAAGTGTTCAGTGGTACATATGAAGTACCACTGACTATACCCCAGAGTCCCCACCGGGGTCCATTGGTACATATGTGTAACAAATAAAAATCCTCAAAATTTCTATTTTTCCTACTAATAATTCCAACATCTCATACACTACTCTGTAAAAATAGTAATTTGAGGCACATGCCTGTTTCTTCTGTTTTAAACAGTTATTCAGGCCCCTGAATTGTAGCCGCAGGCACTGTCCGTGGTACAGCAGCTTCCCAATAAACCCCAGAGGCTGAAAAAGTTCATGGTCACTATTATGTATCACCAAGCACAAATATATGTGTGTGTGTGTGTGTGTGAGTTTCAGTGCTCACAAACCATGCTCTGGCACTATATGGGCCACAGAACTATGCATCGGCACAGACCAGAGTGAACGCAACACCTGCCCTGCTTTCTCTGCACTGCCCATGTCTCAGTGATAACACTAGAAAAGTGATGCTGGCTACTGAGGCCAGAGGAGTCCCCGGGTGGTGCAAACAGTTAAGTGCTCACTACTCGCCAAAAGATTGGTTCAAACCCACCCAGAGGTGCCTCAGAAGACAGGCCTGGTGATCTGCCTCTGAAAGGGCACGGCCTTGAAAACCCTGTGGAGCAGTTGAAGTCTGCACTCATGTGCCCCACTGGACTCAATGACAACTAACAATGATGACAACTGAAGCCAGAAAGAAGGATAGGAATACACTGGAAAGAACGAGGGAATTACAGTCTAAAGACTGAGTTTGAGTCCTGGCTCTTCCACCTACTAACCCTGTGACCATAGGCATATTAGGCCACCTCTCGGAACCTCAGTTTCCTCATCAGTAAACTGACAATAATAGTAACCCCCTCATGGAGTTTTATGAGGAATAACAGATAATATGTATGGAAGGTGCATTGTGACATGTTAGGAAGATACCAGATGCTGTTGGTAGTTTTATTACATGGAGGAGGGTCCAGGAAGCAGACTGTGTTGTCTTGTAAGGAATTTATTTGACTCAGATGAAATGTAATAGTCCCAAGTCACTCTGATGTCATGTGGAAAGAATCAGGATTTCTCTTCTGTACTCAGGGTCTCTTCTGATGTCATCTTTTGGGGTTACCTTCTCCATCTTGAGTATGGATTAAGAATTTTTCAGAACTTCTAGTCTAATTGTTTATGTAATATCTTGTCACCATAATATACCTTCTGTTTAATAAGGAGGAAGAAAGAGAGGGAGGGAGGAAGGAAGGGAGGGAAGAAAACATTTGGGAAAAAATGTCTCTGCTGTGTTGACTGGAACAAGTGGCAGGTTGAATTACTGGCCTCTGTCCTTCAGTCCCCTGGAGTGGTTTTACCTCCACACGGTTTCCATGGCCCCATGGTTGGGGAGTGGACCTCACTGCCCTTTAACTTTAGACTCAACCATGTGACTTGTGTTGGCCAATGGGATTTTAGCAGATGTGACCAAGCAGGAGCTTGAAATGAGCTAGTGCCATTGAATTTGCTCTTTCATGTCTTTGCTCTCACAATACTCGTGCCTTCATTCTTGCAGTGGGTGGGAGGAGGTAGGAGGAATTAGACCCTCTGAAGAGATTGTGACTCTGAGGGCTTACTCCCTGGCTTGCCTTTCAGATGATGAAGAGGTGTGGCCTTACATGGGTCTTTGGTTACCTTTGTTTTTCTGGAAAGCAGCTGTTCTCAAGCTAGATCATTTGACTCCAGGAATGAATCAAAGGGAGAGAGTGAGAGATGGAAACCAAGAGAGAGAGGGAGGGAGGGAGGGGTAGAGAGACAGAGCAAGAGCAAGAGAGAAGACAGAGAGAGAAAAAGAGAATGGGGGAAACAGTGAGAATGAGAGAGGGAGAGACAGAGAGAGGAAGAAGAGAGGCTGAAAGGGAGAGAGAGAGAGACGGAGGGAGAAAGAGAGAAATAGATGCAGGCCCTCACATAATTTAATATGACCAGTTCACCTATACCAGGAATTTGTCCTGGGGCTCAAGTCCGCCACCGTGAGCCAACTAAAGGGGATTTGAAAAAGAGGGGCAGGATTCTCTTGGAGATTAACTTTGGGCTTGGCCTTGTTGATTCTTGTTAGGCTTTAAATAAAAAGTGGGAGGGAGGGGACAGGTGGAGGGCAGCAGCGGAGCTAGCGAGAGTTCGTATCACAGCGTCGCTCTGCCAAGACCTGACATTTCTTATTTTGATAATTGATGTGGCCAAGTTGAAGCTTGCCACTGCAAGACCAGCGCGCCGTGGCTCTCCGAGTGCCGTGGCCATGTGAACAGTGAGAAAAATCAATTTCCACTGTCCACCCAGGGTCGTTTGATTTATTACTGCCAGAAGAAGGAATTCTTTATCTCCCCCTGCCCCCTCGGAGGGAACTGTTTTACAGTCTGCTGTTACAGAGACTATAAAAGAAGCTATATTTGTCCAAACTTCGGGGTTTTGATAACCTTCTTTGACTATTCAGTGGACATCGAGCATGCTCAATTTTTACGACCGTCATTTGCTTTTGATTAAGCAGTCGAAGCCATTAGAAGACAGTCTGCGAGACAGTGTGGCCAACGTAACTGCAAGGTGATCTCATGCAGTAGCTACCATCAGGAGGCTTTAATTTTTCATGAGCACTGGAAGGAGGAGACAGGGGTTTGCGGGGAACGAGAGCAGAGGATGGGATATAGACTCGGACTGGGATGGGAATTCTGACTACCATTGGAGAACAAGCAAGTCAGCATGCTTGAGCCTCAGTCTCCTCATCTGAACAATGGGTATGTGTAGTGGACATCCTCCACTCACATCCCCTTAAGCCTTTTCTTGTGTACCACCTCCCACCTGCTTCTGTGTGATTTTGCTCATCATTTCGGTTCCTCTTTGAAGAATTGCTCAGGGCCTCTGAAGCCATTTTGCCCCAAGTGCACCAAGAGCTGGAAGTACCTGGGAATCGATGCCCCTCAGAGCTGCTCTTAGCTGGTGACTGACAGCCTTAGTCTCCTAGTGCTGCTGTAACAAGAATACCACCAGTAGGTGGCCTTAAAGAACAGAAATTCATTTTCTCACAGTTTAAGAAGCTGGTGTTAGCTGCCATTGAGTTGGCCCCCAGCTCATGGCAACCCCAGTGTTACAGAGTATAATTGCTCCATAGGGCTTTCTTGTCTGAAATCTTCATGGAAGCAGTTTGCCAGGCCTTTCTTCTGCAGAGCTGCTGGATGGGTTCAAACTTATAACCTTTGGGTTAGCAGTTGATCTCAAAGTCCAAATTCAGAGTGTGGTTCTAGGGAGAGGTCCTGGTCTATTTCAGCTTCTAGTAGCTGCCAGCAATCCTTAGAGTTCCTGGGCTTGTATACTCGTCTGCCTTGGCTGTCTGCAAATAGCCGCTGTCTTTCCCCTGCATGTCCTGCCTGTGTCTAATCTGCTTTTTTTATATCTCAGAAGTCATTAGGTTTAGAACACACCTTACACTGGTATGTCCCCATTAACATAACAAAGAAACCCCTTTTTCCAAATGGGATTATATCCAAGGCATAGGGGTCAGGACTTAAGTACATATTTTGGGGAGACACAATTTGATCTGTAATACTGAACAGTGTGGGAAGATGAAAGCTCAGCCCCTGGCCTCCCCTTAGGACACACTCAGAGGTGTGACCTACACTCCGTAGTTCCCTGTGGGATCAGGCTGAGACCTCCCGATGGGCAGGACTGGGCCTGAGATCACTCCATTGCTGGGCTTCCTCTCCTTCCCTCACTGCCTCCCCCGCTCTCTCACTGGAAGATTTCCTTAATAAATCACTGGAACTGGAGCTCTGCTCTCAGGGCCTGAAGTATCCACCTAAGAGAACAGCCTGAGGCTCCTCTCCCATATATTACAAACTCTTTTTATTACCTTACGTTCAGCACTTCAGTGTGCCACACGTGGTGTTAAAGTGTTTTAAATGTTTTGTTTCTTTCAATGTGGTGGTGAAATAAATAAGATACATGGAAGTCCTTTGCACCGTGACTAACACGCAACCGGTACTCAGTCGTTGCTGACCCAATTATAGCACGTGGGCACAGGTGAGAGCAGTAAGGTAAACACAACAGCTTCCTCACTGCTCTCCCTGGTTCCTCCTGCCCTTCCAAGTCCTCCTCCACACAGCAGCCAGAGTGGTCTTATTAAACATATCAATCAGGGATGTGTAAGACCCTCCAATAGCTCCCCAATTACACATAGAATAAATGCAAACTTCCTACCAACACCTACAACAGGATTGACAAACTTTTTCTGTAACACGGCAGAGAGTAAATTTCAGGCTCTGCAGGCTATAGTGTCTCTGTTGCAGTCACTCAACTCACCATTGTAGCGCCTAAGTGGCCCTAGACAATATGTAAAGAAATGGCTGTGGCTGTGTTCCAATAAAACTTTATTCATAAAAGCATATGGTGGGCCTTGGTTTGCCAACCCCTGGTCTACAAAACTTCTGTATAGTGTGAGTTTTGCCTGCGTCACCAACCGCTGGCCTCTTTGTGAGCTGCTCTCTGCCCCATTCATTTGCTTCTGCCACACTGGCTCCCTGGGGAATCTCAGCACGTGCCTGCATGAGGCTCTTCTGCCAACTGGTCCCTCTGCCTGGGTCTGGAACACTCCTTCTAGATCCCTCTGCATAACTTCATAAGTAACTGTGTGGGTAAGAATCAGCATGAATCCAATCCTCAAAATGTGGAGATTGATCCAGTCTCGCCTTCCCATTTCCCAATCATTTTTTATACCAGCTGCCACTCGGGCCACATTTGTTCTTTCTGACCCTAGCCACCGACAGGGAGGGTAGATTCCGCAGGTTACAGGGACACAGTGCTTCTGGACAGCCAGGTAGGCAGATGGCAGCTACAAGTTTGGGAGTCCACGTGACACCTTCGCTTTTGCCCTCTGGATCTCATTCTGCTTTGGGTTTGATAGTTCACCGGAATAACTCAGAGGACTCACAGGAAGTACTATACTTACAAGTATAGATTTATTATAATAAAAGGATATAAGTCAGGATTGTTATGAGGAAGAGACACACAGGTGAGGTCTGGGAGAGCCCCCAGCATGGAGCTTCCTTGTCTCAAAGAGGGCACGTTACCCTCCCTTCGCTGACCAGGAAGCTCCCTGAGCCTTAATGTTCTGGGCTTTCATTGGCCAGCCCTGCATGATAGGCTAACTCATGCCTCTTGAGGCTAGTTGATTCCACCTTCCCAGGTGAGTCTTTTCTGGTCTGGCCAGTCCCCTGCTTGCCAGCACAAATCCTCAGGTGTGGCCTAGAAGTCCCAGACCAAGGCGCCCCAGTTACTCCAAGAGTTGTTTCTCAAGGACAGAGGCCACCTTACTTTGGGTTAAGCTAAATTCTTTACCCCTGCTCATCATTCAAGTCCTGCTCAAATGTCATCTCCTCAAAGAGGACTCACCTTCGTTCCCTGAAGGTCTTCCCTCCACCCTCACTGTTCTCCATCACCTCCTCATAGCTATTCCCTTCCTAGCACTGATCACAAGCTGTTATGAATCTATTTCCTTGTTTACTTGTTCAGGGTCTATCCCCCTGGTGGTGAGCCTCAGCCTTGTCTGTTTCCAACAGCATGTCCAGCTCATAGCACAGGACCTGGCACATAACAGGTGCTCCATAAATACTTGACGAAATGGTCCTGGGAGCCCCCGCCTTAAGCAAAGCTTTTCAAAGGATGAAGAACACTAGAAAGTCAGGTGGCTGTCTTGATCATGAGGCACACTCAAAACTCCCAAACTCATCTTTCTCTCTTCTCCTTTCCCTGTGAATTATCCTGTTAACCTAAACGCCTCTCAGAGCAAATCCTCACTTTTCTCAGTCCCAAGCCTAGCACTACAGACCTCCGTTTTCAAGGCTAAAAACACTGTGAGGAAGGTGTTCTCCAAACATGGCATTGGGATTACCCAGTTAATTAAGGAGGGACTTAGGAGGTACTTAACATCTGGGTGGCCGGTTTTCGACTCAGCTTTAGCAAGGAAGCAGACGTTGTGATGCGCCTGCTCTGGCTTCATCTGATGCTGCTTCTGTAAGACCGCACTCCACAACAAGGTGACCCTCTTCTTTTCTGGGTTCCTGCGCACCAAGGCATCCAATGCATTGCCCGGAGAAACCATGACACCCGCTCAGAGAAGCAAGCTGTGTACCACCCCACTGACTAGGATCCAAAAAGTGGTAACTGCACCTTTGATGACTTCATTCTTGAGAACAGTGGTTCCTAGACCGCAAATGCCATGAGAAAGTCAAGGGTGCTCCAAGAGGTGGTCAGAGATGTAGTCATCGTTAGATGTTGGGGGGCCTTGAGTGCCAGGCCAAGGAGCAGGAACTTTATCCTGGCCAATGAGGTTGGAGTGTTTTACACTGCGGACGGACATGGCTGAAGCTCTGGGCAGCAGGGAAGAGACCAGCGTGAGGGAGGCAGACTGGTGACAAGGAGCCCAGTTAGGAGGTTGTTCTCATGTGCCAGGTGGGAGGCGGAGGTCATGAGACCTGACTGGCCTGCTGTGAACAGGAAAAGAGAGGAGGAGATACATCCGGTGGTGGTTCTCAGCCAGGGGTGATTTTGTCCCCCAGTTGACATTTAGCAATGTCTGAGGACGTTTTTTGATTGTCATAACTGGGAGTGGAGAGTGATACTGGATCTAGTGGGTAGAGGCCAGAGATGCTGCTAAACATCCTACAATGCACAGGTCAGTACCCAACGACAAAGAGCTATACAGTTCAGGATGCCAATAGAATTGCAGTTGACAAACCTTGTGCAGTAGATTGGATGATGGGTCCCCAAGAGAAGTCCATGTCCCAACCCCAGAATCTGTGAATGTGGTCTTCTTTGGAAACAGGGTCTTCACAGGTATAATTAAGTGAAGGGTCTCAAGATGAGATCATCCTAGATTTCCCAAAACCCATTAACAACATTGCCATTGAGTGGATTCTGTCTCATAGCGACCCTATAGGACAGAGTAGAACTGCCCCGCAGAGTTTCCAAGGAGCTCCTGGTGGACTTGAACTGCCGACCTCTTGGTAAGCAGCTGAACGCTTAACCACAATGACAGGTGCCCTTATCAGAGACAAAAAAGGAGAAGATACTCAGAGGAGAAGGCCATGTGAAGACAGACGAAAAGATTGGAGTGGTATAGCCTCAAGCCCACGAATGCCTGGGGCCACCAGAAGCTGGAAAAGGTGAGGCATCTCTTTCCCCCTAGAGCCTTCAGAAGGAGCCTGGCCCTGCCAACAGCTTGATTTCAGGCTTTCAGAACTGTGAGAGAATAAATTTCTGTTGTTTTAAGCCACCCACTTTGTGGTGATTTGATTTGTTACAGCGGCCATAGGAGACAAATACACTCTGCATTCAGGACATCCTGAGAAAGCAGCTGTCTTAGTTTGGGCTCCCCTGAAGCAGACCCTGACACGTGGATTTAAGTGCAAAGAGCTGATTTGGGAAACTCTGGTAGGAGTAGGGAGGTGAGACAGAGGGGAGATCATTCAATCAGGTGTACATTATCAAGTCAGCTACTGCAGTGGCATTACCCATTGGAGAACTCAGGAAGCCGGGATGAAGCACGGGCCTGAGTTGCCCCACCAAGGGGCCAGAAAGCGGAGGTATTAATACACCCACTTCATCAGTTGTTGGTTAATTGGCAGCTCCTGGGGTTAATCCCCTGGTGCTTCCAGCTACCACGCAGGGGGCAGGGTGGGTTCCAGTGGGGGACAAAGAGAACCGTTGGGCAATTGAAAGTGTGGTCAGTGTACAGTGAAGTGATGAGGGAACCACAGATGAGCACGGGAGACAGGCGCCAATCAAGTCAACCACAAATCGGAACATTCCAGATGATGGCAAGTGTGGCAAAGAAAATAAAACAGAATGCAGGGATAGGATTGGACAATGAGATGACGGTTATGCTACTTTACATTGTGAGGCCAGGCAGGGGATCCCCAGGAGCTGGCAGAGGAAGAGAGACCTAAATGAGAAAAAGGAAACAGGCAGGAAGAGGCAGGAAAGAGGAACTAGGAGCAGGAACTTCCATGGAAGCTGGGCTCCTTAAGGAGTAAAGTAGGACCAATGTTGTAGCTGGTGGTGGGCGTAGGTGAGAGGGGTAGGGAGGTATAGGAGGTGAGTGGGGCAGGGGATGGCACCAGAGCACATCAAAGATCACCTTAGGCCTGATGCAGTCTTAGAACTTGGATTTTATTCAACACTAATGGAGATAATAAGAATACCTACCTCCCTGTAGTAGTAGTAAGTACCTTTATTTAATTAGTGGCAGTGGTTCAGTGGTAGAATTCTCGCCTTCCATTTGGGAGACCCAGGTTTGATTCCCAGCCAATGATCTCACGCACAGCCACCACCTGTCTGTCAGTAGAGACTTGTGTGTTGCTATGATGCTGAAAAGGATTCAGTGGCGCTTCCAGACTAAGATGGACTAGGAAGAAAGGCGTAGGGATCTACTTCTGAAAATCAGTCAGTGAAAACCCTGTGGATCACAGCAGTCCGATCTTCAACTGATCGTAGGGATGGTGCAGGACTAGGCAGTGTTTTGTTCTGTTGTGCATGGGGTTGCCAACTCTACTGCAGCTAACAATAGCAACAATTAACTTACGTGTGACAACTCTTTGATGAACCTTAAAACACGAATCAGGTGCAGGTTCTGTGATACTTCATTCAGAGCCATTCAGAGCTTGGCAGTGTCTGAGTTCTCAATGAACTTTCTCCCCAACTTTGTGTGACATTGAGCTTTGGTCTTAGGAGTTCTCTGTGGAAGCTCTACTAATGAAAGTTCTAGATGTCACATGGCCAGTAACAGCAGTCACACTAAAATCAACAGCATGCAAGCAATATCATTAGGAATGTCGTTGTTATTAACTGCCATTGACTTGGCTCCCAACCCACAACGACTCCAAGCACAACCGAATCTGATTGTTGTGATCCATAGGATTTTCACTGGCTGATTTTAGGAAGTAGATCGTTGGGGCCTTCTTCAATCCTTCTTCACCTGGAAGCGCTGCTAAAACCTGTCTGACATCATAGCAACATGCAAGCTTCCACTGACAGATGGGTGGCGGCTATGCGTGAGGTGCTCAGCCAGGAATCAAACCTGGGTCTCTCCCATTGAAGGTGAAAATTCCAACACTGAACATCCAATGAATATTTTTATTATTATGCCAGCACCATTCCTTATCCAATGAATAAAACAAGGAAAAAAAAACCCAAACCTGTTGCCCTTGAGTGGATTCCAACTCATAGCAATCTTACAAGACAGAGTAGAGCCCTCCCATAGGGTTTCCAAGGAGCAGCTGGTGAATTCAAACTGCAGACCTTTAGGTTAGCAGCTGAGCTCTTAACCACTGGGCCACAAGGGCTTCAACCAATGAATAGGGTTGGGGTATTGTGGGAATCCCTGGGTGATGAAATTGGTTAAATGCTCAACTACTAGCTAAAGGGATGATAGTTCGAGCCCACTCAGAAGCGCCTCGGGAGACAGGCCTGGTGATATGCTTCCAAAAGGTCACAGCCATCTACAGCCATTGAAAACCCTATGGAGCACAGTTCTACTCTGCGTAAGTGGGGTCGCCATGAACTGGAATCAACTGATCGACAACTAACAACAACAACAACATCCTGGGTACAGAACACAGTGCTCACAGACATGGCACAAACGAGCCTTACAGCGCACCTTAGTTAAGAATCAGTTTCCCTGAGAGGCGAGTACTGAGACAAGACCCTGGTCAGAAGCAACCCTTTGAACTTGTTTATGGTGTTGGTTGCAAGCATCCCACTTTTTCTGATAGGTCAGGATGTCTTAAAGAATCTCTATCCATCCTCCCCCAACCCCCCCACCATTTCACCTCCCCGCCACCCCCATGCTCTTGACCTGCCAGGGCCCTTGCAGACAGTGCACGTATCTGCATGGACCCTGAGGCTTCAGGTGCATTGACACATGACGTGTTTGAGGCTCATATTTGTATCTTGCCAAACTGTATGAGAAAGCAGGATCAGGGTAGAATCCCAGCGCCCCGCCTCCCCTCGGAGTTAAACACAATGGCATTGTTTTTCCTTGGCCCAATTTCAATTGTAATGGTTGCTGAGCGATGCTTTAAAAAAGTCATCTGTAATTACCCGAGGCAGGAATCAGCCAAATGAGCAAGTACAAGTGGACAACTGGCACCGTTCCTAGGGAACAAGTGTGAGCTGATACGCGGTGGGTTATTAGCCCTGATTCTGTCTGAGTGCCGAAAAGGTGGGCAGGGGGATTGATAGATGCTTGTTTAAAATTAAGGCATGGGCAGACTTTGCTATGGGTTGAATACATCTCAAGAAGTCATCAAGTGATGATTCCCAGCTGCAAGTTGATGGACAGTCCTCCTCGGAGAGACCTGTGGGAGAGTGGCCTTTGCTCTCGCTGTCTTTTCTGCCTGGAGCACTCTTCCTCCAGACACCCTACAGCTAAGTCCCTTCATCCTGTAGGTCTTTGCTCAAATGTCCCCTTCTCAATACGGCCTGCCCTGGCCACCCTATTTAAAACTGCAGACCACTACAACCTGCGCTATCCTGGAATCCCTTCCCTGTTTTTCCTCCCAACCTACTAACATAATATATATTCCTTCTTTACCAATCACGTTATTTGTTATCTGCTCCCCCCAATAGAATGCAGGCTCCGGAGGGCAGAGATTTATATTTATTTTGCTGACTGATGTATCCCAAGGGCCCAGAGCTCATAATACCAAGAAAACAAAAACAGTTGCTGTCAAGTTGATTCTAACTCAAGGTGACCCCGTGTGTGTCAAAGTAGAACTGTGCTCCATAGAGTTTTCAATGGCCGATTTTTTGGAAGTAGATCACCAGGCCTCTCTTCCAAGGTACCTCTGGGTGGGCCCAAACCTCCAACCTCTCCATTGGCAGCCAAGCACATTAACTGTTTGTACCACCCAGGCACTCAAGAGCTCATGATAGACACTAAGTATTGATTGAATGAATGGATGAATGAATGAACACAGAATTAAAGGGAGGATTGAATGAATGCAGAGCAGGCAGGAAAACAACAGTTGATGGTAAGAAAGACTTCGCTAACCCCCTAAGGACAGTAACCCTGACAGGCCAGGCCAGGACTGGAGAGAAATGAGCAGAGGGGGGAGGGGGAGGATTCCTGTTTCTCGAGAGCCCGCTCTGTGCCAGTAAAGCCCAGGGTGCTTTTTCTCCGTTATCTTCTTTAATCTTCACAACAATTCCGTGCACTGGGTATTTGTATGAGTTTCCCAGGGCTGCTGTAATAAAATAGCAAACACTGGGTGGCTTATAAGAACAGAAACGTATTGCCTCACAGTTCTGGAGACGAGGAGTCCAAATCAGGGTATCAGCCTTGTTGATTCCTTCTCCATGACTCCCTCCTAGCTTCTGGTAGCTCCAGACGTTCCGTGACATAAAGCTGCAGTGTCACATGGCATTCTGCTTCTGCCTTCCCATCTTTGTGCCTCTTCTTCTTTTTTTTAAGACACCACTCACGTTAGATTAGGACTCACCCTACCCCAATATTAGCACCTGTTAACCTAACACATAGCATCTTCCAAGACTCTGTTTCCAAACAAGATCCCATTCACAGGTACCAGGGTGTCCTAGCTATCTAGTGCTACTATAACAGAAATACCATAAGTGGGTGCCTTTAAGAAACAGAAACTTATTTTCTCACAGTTTAGAAGGCTAGAAGTTTGAATTCAGAGTGACAGCTCTAGGGGAAGGCTTTCTCTCTCTGCCGGCTCTAGAGGAAGGTCCTTGTCTCTTTGAGCTTCTGCTCCTGAGAAATCTTCATGTGGCTTGACATCTCTCTTCCCCCCTCTCTGCTTCCCAGCTTACTTGTTTAATCTCTTTTTTATCTCAAAACAGATTGACTTAAAACACGCCCTACACTAATCCTGTCTCGTTAACATAAAAAAGACAATCAGTTCCCAAATGGGATTATAACCACAGGCATAGAGGTTCGGATTTATAACACATATTTTGGGGGGACACAATTCAATCCATAACACCGGGTTAGGACTTCAACATACCTTTTTGGGGAACAATTCAATACATACCAGAATTATTATTATCCCTATTTTCTAGGTGAGGACAAGGAGACTCAGAAAAGTCAGGTACTGTCAGGGTGATGGTGAATAGCAGTACTGGGCTTGGAACCCAGATCTGTCGGACTCTAAATTGATTCATTTCATTCTTCAAGTTCAAGTTTGACCTCCCACTCAGCTCCAAAGCATGTACCCCTCCCCTCTACCCTGTGCCAGGGCTTCTCAACCCTGCCGCTATTGACATTTTGAACTGGATCATTCTTTGTTGTGGGGCTGTCCTGTGCATTGTAGGATGTTTAGCAGCATCCCTTGTCTCTACCCACGAGATACCAGTAGCAAATTCCCAGTTACGACAATTACGGTGTCTCCAGACATTGCCAAATGTTCCCGGGAGAGGACAAAGTCACTCCCAGTTGAGAACCACTGCTGTAAATGAAAAGGATTAAGCTCTCATTGGCTGTTAGATCTTTCAGAGAAGGAAGAAAGAGATGTTGTTACGGAGACCAGTGGGCCCTGCAGCGAGAACCTCTGGGATGTCTCACTCTGGGGAAGGTGTAGCCCCCATCGGGGGTATGGCCCTTGTCTTCCTGGCCGAGGGCTAATCGTCCCCTTGGACATGGGCACTCTCACTGACTGTGTTCACATGGATCATTTGAGAAGCAGCTAAGATGGGATTAAAGGTGCAGGAAATTTATTGGGGGAAGTGCCTGTGAAGGATGAAAGGAAAGAAGCAGGAGGAGACAGGGAGAGCCTTCAGCTGTGATGCAGGTCTGACACCTGTGAAAGGAAGGGGAATGACAGAAGGCTGGGTGGGAAAAGCCCAGACTGCAGTGTGGCCCTGAGAAGGTCTCGTTCAGGCTGATTCTGAGGGATAGAGGGGACTCCATTAGAGGAGCCCCACATTCTGCAGGAATGGCCTGTACTAGGGCCCCTGTCGTGCTCACTCATTGATTGGTGGGGCAGCCTGGGGTAGTGTGGTCTTGGTGGGGACACAGTAGTGGCTTCACACGGGTGGCAGCTGGAGGAGTTGGTCAGTTCTGCCCCTGCAGCAGGTGATCTGAGCAGCACCGTAACCATCTCACACTGGAACCTGGCAGGTGCCAGAGCAAAGCAGCCCCACCACTGCCAGCCGTTAACATCCGTTGGATGGTTTTTATATGTTGCCTCGGTTCAGGCACCCACAGCAGCAGACCCTGGGACAGGAGTCAAGGGTTTGGCTGGTGAGACAGGGGAGCAAGGAAGCCAATAAGGGCACAGAATCAAGGAAATCATCTCTGTGGACACCTGGAGCTCAGTCCTGCTGGCAATCTGTGGGAGACAGTGTAAGCACACACCTCCAAGCTACCCAACCCTAGGGGCAACAGAACTGGGGTCTTAACCCACCAAACCCCTCTGTTACTGGACGAGGGCTGCCTGAGAAGATGCCCTAAGCAAAGAAAAGCAGATGCTGGCAGCTGGAAGCCAGCGGAATTGCAATACAACAATAAGGCTTGAGGATTTAATTCACACACGTTGGTGGTTTGAACCCATCCGGAGGTACCTAGGAAGAAAGGCCTGCTGAGCTACTTTTGAAAATCCTGTGGAGCACAGTTCAACTCTGACATGCACAGGGTTGCCATGAGTCAGAATTGACTTGATGACAACTGGGTGCCCTGGGCACTGGCTATGCCTGCTCGAGAAACCAGGAAAAAGCCTTGAGGAATGCCCCCGAATATTTGCAGCAAGCAGGTCTCGGTGCCTAGCAGCCTGCAGGTTGGCTGCATGGTTCATTTGCCATGTTAGCTACTTCATTACATTATCTCTTTCACCCACCAAACAACCCTGTGCGGTATATACTCTGTATCCCCACTTTACAGATGAAGAAACTGAGGCTCAGAGCAGTTAAGTCACATCACTTGCCTTTATTTACACAAGAATGGAAATATCCAGATAACCATGGTACCGCAGCCAGTCAGACCTGTGGGGAAATCTATGTGGGAGAGCAGGCCGAGTTCAGAAGGACTCCAGTGAAGAGCTGGACTTGAGGGGTAGGGGTACCAATGAGCTTCAACAGAAAGGCCCATCTATCAGTTCCAGGAGCAACCAAACCCCAGACACTGTGTTGGCAGTGGGCAGGAGGGGGAGGCTTGGCAGAGGCCATCTCTCCGCCTTCTCTCTTCCTGTTCTTCACAAGTCACCACCCTTCTCCAGCCAGGGTATACTGCAATTGCAAGTCTGTGCTTGCAAAATCACGGCCTCGTTTCTCTCCTGCCGTCTGGAGAGTACATCCAGGTCACCTTAATTGGAGTTTTGGAATTCCCAGAACCCTCAAGCCACCCGTTTATAGATAGCTTTGTGGCTGATCCACCTCCAGACAAGTAATCTAGTCCTTAAGTGTCGGTTTTACTGGTTTATCTCCAAGGGCAGTGGAGGAAGAGGGTCACGGGCACCTTTCTGGACTGACTGTAATGATGATTCTAATATCTGCTGTTGATTGGCACATGCCATGAGCCTAGAATTGTGCTGAGTGTTTTATGGATAGCATCTGTTTGAACTCTCGCCACAGTGCGGGGTGTGTCGTTGTTACCTACCGTCTAGTCACCTCTGACTCATAGCAACTAACAACAAAAAGCACAGGTTGTGGGGAGAGTCCTGTGAGATGCTGTCTTAGTCATCTCGTGCTGCTGTAACAGAAATACCACAAGTGGATGGCTTTAACAAAGAGAAATTTATTCTCTCACAGTCTAGTGGGCTCGAAGACCGAATTCAGGGTGCCAGCTCCAAGAGAATTCTTTCTCTGTTGGTTCTGGGGGAAGGTCCTTGTCATTCATCTTTCCCTGGTCTAGGAGCTTCTCAGCACGGGGATCCCAGGTCCAAAGGATGCTTTCCGCTCCTGGCTCTTCTTTCTTGGTGGTATGAAGTCCCTCTCCTCTCTGATCATTTCTCTCTTTCACATCTCAAGAGATTGACTCAAGATACAACCTAGTCCTGTGGATTGCATCCTGTCTTATTAACATAACTGCCTCTAATCCTGCCACAGTAACATAATAAAAACCAAAAAACCCACTGCTGTCGAGTCGATTCCGACCCATAGCGACCCTATGAGGTTAGGATTTACAACACAGGAAGATCGCATTAGATCACAAAATGGTGGACAACCACACAATACTGGGAATCATGGCCTAGCCAAACTGACATACATTTTTGGGGGACACGATTCAATCCATGACAGATGCTATCCTTAAAATGCCCAGCACAGTCCCAGGCAGATGGCAAGGGCCAACCAGGGCAGATATTAGAATCATCTATTATTATGTTCATTCTACAGATGAGGAAAGTGAGGGAGAGGGTCACACAGGTCACGGTCAAAGATGATAATCTGACCCAAATCTCTTTAAATCCAGGCCTGACTCCAAAGTTCATTCTCCTTATACTTTCTTCACACTGCAGGCAGTTTTGACCAACTGAAATTGGAGGAACACATTATTTAACAAACTCTGTTTCATGCACACAAGTTTTTAGAACTACAAGTTGCCCTTTGGAGAAAAATGGCAAACGGGTGCTGGGGTAAAAATGTTGGGAACTGCCCATTTTGCCTTTGAAATGTTTCTCCCAGTCAATGCCATACAACGGCTTTAGGGAAAGCTGAAGGCTTTGTTTTATACAATTATTTTCTCAGAAGAATATAAAAAGTCTCAGCGACAGCAGCTCCTGCTCATTTTGCACAGAGCTGGAAGAAGCAATGGCATTTCCTCAGGGTCCAGGACTGGAGCCTGTCGTCAGTCTGCTCCCTGTTGAAGCTGCCTGGCATCTGAGAGCTCCTCTGAGGGCTTCCTCTGCTTGGTAGCTTTAGATGAAGGTTTACAGAACAAACTAGTTTTTCATCAGACAGTAAGCGCACACATTGTTGTATGACATTGGCTAACAACCCCACAACATGTCCGCACTCCCCCTTCTCAACCTTGCATTCCCTATTACCAGCTTCCCTGTTCCCTTCTGCCTTCCAGTCCCTGCCCCAGGGCTGGTGCACCCTTCTAGTCTTATTTTGTTCTACGGGCCTGTTCAATCTTTGGCTGACGGGTAAACCTCAGGAGTGACCTCATTATTGAGCTGAAGGAGTGTCTGGAGGCTATACTCTTAGGGTTTCTCCAGTCTCTGTCAGGCCAGCAAGCCTGGTGTTTCTTTTGTGAGTTAGGATTTTGTTCTACATTTTTCTTCAGCTCTGTCCGGGCCCTCTATTGTGATCCCTGTCAGAGCAGTCAGTGTTGGTAGCCGGGCACCATCTAGTTGTACTGGACACAGTCTGGTGGAGGCCATGGTAGATGTAAAATGAAAATTTTAAAAAGGGTATGCTTATGGTATTTTCAAGGATCCCTGGTAGCACAGTGGTTAAGCACTAGGCTGCTAACTGAATGGTTGGTGGTCGAGTCAATTCCAACTCATAGTGACCCCATGTGACAGAGTAGAACTGTCCTGTAGGGTTTCCTAGGCTATTATCTTTACCAGAGCAGATAACCAGGTCTTCATCCCACGGAGCCACTGGGTGGGTTTGAACTGTCAACCTTTCGGTTAGCAGCCGAGTGCTTAACTGTTACACCGCCAGGGTTTGTAATAAAAATGTAACTTCAGATGCCGAGGGATCACAGAGGGGACCTTAGGCAGCTAGAGGAGTGGTCTGAGAGCTTCACTGGTTCATTTCAGCATTTATTGAGCTTTCAGTGTACACCGGGCAGGATCCAGGAAGACAAAGATGCTGAGGGCCAGCCCCCCGCCCCCGCCAGAGATCACAGTCCAGCAATTACCTCTCAGTGGGAGGCAGTGTGGAACAGTGGGTAGTGTGCTGTTACCTGCTCAGAGCCTTGGTTTCCTCATCCATGAACTGTGGATACCTATACACCTACTCTTCACATGTCGACTATCTTGTTATACAACATTTCACCTTTACGACAATAGTAAAAAGTCTAGTATCTGAGTATTTTGCACATTAATGACATACATCTGGCAGTAACGAACTCTGAGGTACGAAGCAAGAGTAACACTGGCTGTGATGGTTAAGGTTATGTGCTTGGCTGGGTCATGATTCTCAGTGGTGTGGCAGTCGTGTAATGATGTAGTCATCCTCCATTTTTGTGATCTGATGTGGTCATCCTCCATTTTTGCATAACGAACTGGTCTTTGGAACCTAACCACGCCAGTAAATGAAGAGTGGGTATAGTTCCTCATTTAATAATTGTGAGGATTAAAGAGATGACATATGTAAATGCTTATACCATATGCTCACATACAGTAAACACTCAATAAACTTGGCCCTGAATCTTAGATGAGTAGGACCAGCAGGAAACAGGTATACTTCTGTGTTGTGTTTTCTCTTCTCTTCCTTTTGGCAGATCCTGGAGGTTGAGGTTAGTTAATCATTAAACATCATGCAGGCATTCATAGCTTACTAGTTAGTGTGGGGAAGGTTAGGATCGGGGGGATGATTAGAGTGATTTGTCTGACAATAGCAGTCTTTTATTTCCCACAGTTTGAAATTCCCACAATTTATTTGAGCCAGTTCTGTTTCCTACCTGAACTGGTGACTCGGAGTGGGAGAGCCTACAATACAAAAAGCATAGCCCCAAAACAATGCCTCTGACTGCCCTGTCTGTGAGGCTGAAACTGAGAGAGCTCAAGGAGAGATAACTTTGAATGCCACAGGGCAAGAAAGTGCCAAGCCTTCGTGTCCCTAGAGATTGCATTGAGCCGATAGACAAAGTCTGGGGACTTTGTGCTTTTCCCTGTTGCAAGAACTCAGGTTTTCACTTCATATTCGGACTTAATGCAAGACCAGCATAGTACCCCTGGGCCAGTGAGCATCTCCTTCCTGGGAAACTGGCTTGGGACAGTGTCTGCAAGAAACCAGAGACTGCAATGAAAATGCCTTTGTAAATGGTCCTGTTCTGGGTAGCAGTCCTACCCATTTGCCTTTCCTAGTTTGGGCTACGTGGCCTGGAGCCATAGCGGAGCTCAGTGGACACCAGGTGACAGGAGCAGGCACCACTTGGCTGATATTGAAAGAACCTCAGCAATTGATGTCTGAGGGTAACCACCCTCAAACAGGACCTTCTAGGGCAGGACTCTGAAATTCTAGTTGAACTGCCAGGGTGTGGAACGCTGAGCTGGAGTGATAGCTCAGGGAGAAATATATGTCACTTTCATTCTGGAGAATACTACCAGGGTGCCTGCAAAGTTCAGTTTTCCTTTCCAAGGCTGTTATTCAACCCAAGGTCCAGGTTTAGGCAGAGAATGACCAGCGGTGGCTTGGTCACCATGGAGATTTAAATATTTCTTAATGATCAAAGAGCATGGAACAATTAGAAAGTCCACGAAGCAGCTCTCTCACTAAGGTGTGAATTTTGATATTTGAGCATGTTTATAAGCAGCTTAGATGCCTGTTATAATCAGAGGAAACAACAAAGATGAAGAAAAGATCTGGGAATGGGGGTTCTATTAATACTGCTATTTTGAGACATCATTATTTGTTACAAATATATTTATGAAAATAGTAATAAGATCAGCATTTGTGGAGCACTTTTTGTGAGCCAGACGCCTTACATGCTTTGCTCTTGTTAGTTGCCACTGAGTCTTCTCCAAGTCATGGCAAATGAAACGTTGCCCAGTCGTTGCCATCTTCGTGATCATTGGTATGTTCGAAGTCATTCTTGCAGCCATTATGTCAGTTCATCTCACTGAGAGTTTCCCTTGTTTCTGCTGACCCTCTACTTAACCAAACATGATGTTCTTTGCTAGTGATTGGTCTTTCCTGGTGTTGTGAAGTTTCGCTGTCCTCGCTTCTAAGGATTTTGGTTGTATTTCTTCTAAGACTGATTCGTTCGTTCTTATGGCAGTGCACAATATAGCCAATATTCTTCACCAGCACCACTATTCAAATGCATCGTTTTTTTCTTTTGTCTTCCTTTTTCATTGTCTAGCTTTTGCATGGCCTGGCAGGTAATGTGGAACAGTGACACTGGCTGGGTGAGATGAATAAAGAGAACAAGCTTGCCTCATTCAAAGGGAGTGATTTCCACTCTGCTCCCACCAGTTACAGCCCCACGGACTGCAGGACCCATGTGGCTAAATGGTCTCCTTTTTAAAGAGACGCCAAATTTTTACATGGGTCTCCCAATTTTTCAGTCATTGACAACTGATTCAAACTTTAAAAAAATATCAGGTGGGGTTGAATTTGGCCCATGGCTAGCTAAAGAAGAATTGACGCATTTGAGTTATGGTGTTGGCGAAGACTATTGTATATACCATGGACTGCCAGAAGAATGAACAAATCTGTCTTGGAAGAAGTACAGCCAGAATGCTCCTTAGAAGCAAGGATGGCAAGGCTTCATTTTGTTTACTTTGGACACCTTATCAGGAGGGACCAATCCCTGGAGAAGGACATCATGCTCGGTAAAGTAGAAGGTCAGTGAAAAAGAGAAAGACCTTCAATGAGATTAATTGACACAATGGCTGCAACAATGAGCTCAAACATACCTACTATTGTGAGGATGACATAGGACTGGGCAGTGTTTTGTTCTGTTGTACACAGGGTCGCTATGAGTCAGAGCTGACTCAACAGCACCTAACAACAACAACATATATATATATGCAGCCCTGGGGGCATAGTGGTTAAGAGCTTAGGTACTGTCTTGGTCATCCAGTGCTGCTATAACAGAAATACCACACGTGGATGGCTTTAACAGAGAAGTTTATTCTCTTACAGTTGAGTAGGCTACAAGTCAAAATTCAGGACATCAGCTTCAGGGGAAGGCTTTCTCTCTCTGTCAGCTCTGGAGGAAGGTCCATGTGAGGCATCAGTCTTCCCTTGGTCTGGGAGTATCTCTGCGCAGGCACCTCAGGTCCAAAGGACACGCTTCACTCCTGGCACTTCTTCCTTGTTGGTATGAGGTCCCCAACTCTCTGCTTGCTTCCCACACCCCAGACCACACCCCAGGGAAACTCCCTGTACATTGGATCAGAGTGATGACCTGAGTAAGGGTGGTGTTACAATCCCACCCTAATCCACTTAACATAAAATTACAATCACAAAATGGAGGACAACCACACAATACTGGGAATCATGATCTAACCAAGTTGATACATTTTTGGGGGGACATAATTCAATCTATGACAGCTACTAACCAAAAGACACTCAGTACCGAAGTGGTTCTTAAGAAACAAAATAGTGAGAATGAATTTTCTAAATTGGTTCTCAAGTCTGGTTAATCTTAAAGATTTTGATGACTTTGCTTCCAGTAGTAAAGAGGGCACTACTAATCCGTGGCGTGAGGTGGCAATAGAAATATGCAAAAATATCACCACCAATAGGTCAAGCATTGGTGAGCAGTAAGGGTCTGGGTGATCAAATGTTTGATATTTTTCTACAGTTCTGTCAGAATGATACATGTAAGGAAGCTGGTTGGTTGGTCTTACTTTCACATGACAAGGTGATGAAAGAAACAGATGAGCTCATGGCTTCAGAGACACAGCTCAAGTGCCACATAAACGACCTCAAAGTTGCCACTCATACACTGAAAGAAAGCCTTATTTCTTGTAGTAACAGAGCTGATATTGTCAAAAACCAAACACAGAGTCTTGTTACCAATTGCCAATCTGACACAAAGGTTCCTTGTCTTTTCCTGAGTAAGAATACACGCGAAAGATAAACCTTGTCTTCAGCAAGCTTTATTTTGCCTGAGTCAAGTAAAAGGAGTCAGCTGGGGACTAAGCTTCTCCAAAAGACTGAGTCAAAAAGGGAAGCAAAGCTAGGGCTTATGTGGGTTCTGTGGAGACAATAGAGTAATGAATATTTAGTGGGCTTCTTTCAAGGGGCAGGTACTTCTCAGAATGGCAGTGCGTGTTAATTAGGTTGCCGCCCCTCTGGAGTCCAAGATGGAACCCGCTGATATTCAAGATGGAGTCCTCTCAGCAGCCCTTAGCATCACTTATTATGGGATATAGCGCAAGCACACTGATCTTTGGTACCACATCACCATCTTTGGAGGGCTAAGGAAGGCTAAACAGCGGTCACACTTTGTTCTTCTGCGCATGCGGGAGCCTGTAAAGGGGGAAGGGACTAGAAAAAACACTAAGAAGGAGATAGTAATTCACAGGTTGTTTCAACCTTATCTCATGTTGACAGGGTGTGGTTCCTATTTACCCAACTTCTAGATGGTTTTTTTTTTTTTTTTTAGATGGTAGTCTTTTAACAGCTGTTTTGTTCCACCAGCATAGTTAACCCTATCTGTCTCATTGTCTTAAGAGTGGCTAAATTACAATTCCAATTGAATTCTGTTACACATAAGGTCACCATGAGTTGGAGCTGACTTTTTTTGTTTAGCAAGCTATAGGGTCGCTATGAGTTGGGACTGGCAACAGATTTGGTTTTTTTTTTTTTTAAAGCAAGTTTGGAAAATAGCCACCTCTGCCCTAGAACCCGGTAGAGTTCTTCACAGCTAGTTGACTTTCCATAAAAGCCTTTGAGTTAATTAACTGATTACTTACTAAGCAAAGAGCCCATTTGAAGGCTCAGCCCTACGGACCCTGCCTTCACTGCCCGGGAGCAGTGGTATGAGCCAATCACACCATCACCAGCAACAGGAAGCAAGGTATCTTCTAGTCTAACCCTGTTATCAGCAGTCCTGGACCCTGATAAACTTGGCTTGCTAGTAGCAGTTGCTTTTCTCTTGCCCTAGGATTATCAGTGTTGCAAACGGTTAATGCTCTTAATTGCTAACCTAAAGGCTAGAAGTTCGAGTTCACTCAAAGTTTCCTAGAGAGAAGGACCTGGAAATCTACTTCCAAAAACCAGCCACTGAAAACCCTATGGAGTGCAGTTCTACTCTGACACACATTGGGTTACCACAAATCAGAACCAGCTTTAAGGCAACTGGTCAACTGGTCAGGGTCATCCATATCACCCCATCTGACATGGGGACCAGGTTGCTGACTTCAGGAGGTTTGCGAAGTCCCTGAGTCTGGGAACTATATCTTGGTCAGATTTGTACTCTCCCAGATCCCTAGCACAATATCTTGCCAATGATAGTTTCTTAATTAGTGTGTAAGTGAATGAATGAAACCAAGTGCCTTCACTTTTTCATTCATTCGGTAAATACTGATATATCATCTGCTTTGTGCTGGCAATGAAGTTCCAGTGTTGTTACCAATTTGCTCATTGCTAACAATCTTCTAGGACAGATAGGCACTGAAGAAGTAACTTGGAGTGTACTGGGTTTGGGACGGGACAATGGGGTCATATGCATAGGAATGTTCATAACCCTGCTTCACTGCCCAGGGAAGGCCTCTCTGAGGAGGTGATATGTCAACAGAGCTGAAGGGTAAACAGGGATAAAGCCACATGAACTGTGGGGGGGTTGGGGGCATGGAGGACAAAGGGAACAGGATGAGCAAGGGCCCTGATGTGAAATCTCAGGGAGCCAGAACACAGAGAAAAGTCCAGGGTGGCTTGAGCAAAGAGGTCAAGGGAAAGAATAGGGGGGCAGAAAGCTGAAGAGGTGGTGTTATGATTGAATTGTGGTCCCCCAAAAGGTGGAAACAACTCAAGTGTCCATCAGCAGATGAACGGATAAACAAAATGTGGTAAATACATAGATTACTCGATAGTAATGATGATGACTAAGGTGCACCAGACCCAAGCCATGGTATTTTCAATTGCCTCATATGCATGTGTGAAAGCTGGACGTTGAAAAAGGAAGACCAAAGAAGAATTGATACATTCAAATTGTGGTATTTGCAAAGAATATTGAATATACCATGGACTACCAGAAGAATGAACAAATCTGTCTTGGAAGAAGTACAGCCAGAATGCTCCTTAAAAGTGAGGATGGCAAGATTTTATCTCACTTACTTTGAGCGTTATCAGAAAGTAGCAATCCCTGGAGAAGGGCATCATACTTGGTAAAGTAAAGGGTCAGCGAAAAAGAGGAAGACCCTCAGAAAGATCAATTGACAATGGGCTCAAACATACCTACTATTGTGAGGATGATGCAAGACCAGGCAACATTTGTTTTGGTTGTACATAAGGTCACTATGAGTTGGAGCAGACTTGATAACACCTAACAACAACATAAAGAACAATGAAGTTGTGGTACATATTATGACATGAAGGATCTTGAAAACATGATGCTGAGTAAAATAAGTCAGTCGCAAAAGAACATTGTATTATCCAACTTAGATGAAATATCTAGAATCGTTATTTGTTGTTCGTTGCCATCAAGTCAATTCCAACTCATGGTGACCCCTTGTGTGCATAGTAGAACTGCCCCATAGGGTTTTCAAGGCCATGACCATTCAGAAGCAAATTGCCAGGCCTGTCTTCCGAGGTGCCTCTGGGTGGGCTGAAACCCTCAACCTTTCAGCTAATAGTCGACCCCTCAACTGTTTGTGCCACCCAGGGAGTTCTAATATCTAGAATAGGCAAGTGCATAAAGACCAAAGTTTATTTGTGGTTACGGGGGACCGGTGGGAGGAGGAAATGGGGATTTATTGCTTAAGGTGTACTGAGTTTCTGTTTGGGGCCATGGAAAGGTTTTGAAAATAGAAAATGATAATGGTTGCACAACACGTTGAATGTAATTAATGCCACTGAATTGTACACATAAAAATGGTTGAGATGGCAAATTAATAACTACTTTGAAAGCTAACCTTTGCATCCAGGCAAGTGGTAAGATGGTAACTTGGACAAGGTTGCCGTGATGGAGACAGGGATAAGTAGATATTTAACAGGTAGAATCAATGTCACTTGCTGCTTGATTGAATGCGGAGAATGAAAGAGAGGGAGGTGACTCTCTTAAAAACGTTAAGGAGGTGGTACCATTTGCTGAGATAGGGAACGTTGGTAGGGGCACAATTCTCTGAGGTGCTGTCACTTAGACTACAGTGTGAATGTCTTCCCTGGAGCTACTCAACCCGGCAGCCCTGGGAGGAAGAGCTGGGGAGTAAGAAACAGATTTAGTTTGGAGTTTAACAGGGAAACTAGTAAAACATTTCCAAATTCTCGTTGTAATTCTCCATTATCATTAGACAAACACTGGTCAAATTTAGGTCATTGAATTTTCGAAGTAGTTTGGTCTTAAAAAGAACCAGGCTCCCAATGTTTCCGAGAAGGAGACACACATCTTCAGCCATTCAGAAGTTGCAAACTGGAAACAGCCCTCCTTTCCTCCCCCAAACAGAAGTGGGAACTAACGTTAAGGCTAGATGTCAAGGA
Organism: Loxodonta africana; assembly: GCF_030014295.1. Taxonomy (NCBI): domain Eukaryota; kingdom Metazoa; phylum Chordata; class Mammalia; order Proboscidea; family Elephantidae; genus Loxodonta; species Loxodonta africana. Next base: position 49,481,042 of record NC_087344.1, read on the forward strand.
ATGGGGAGAAGGACTGTCAGAAGCTCAGTTCCACAGCTTAAGGCTCCTTAAACTTATCATCTTTGCAGATGTTTTCAGTGTCCAAATTAGCCCATAAATGGCTGCAACTTCCTAAATCCTGGGCACCCACCCACGTGACCTTACTCCTTCTGCCATCTCCTCCGTGGGAAGAGGGTACCAGATCCCTGCCAAGAGGGACTCGCTCTGATCATCACCATATGGACAACAATATGCTATTGTGAAGAAGGAAGATCCCATGGAGGAAAAATGTTATTTTAGAAGCCTGGTGAAGGGGATAGAAGTACTGCCCCCAACTCCTTTAAAAGGACTGTCCCAAGGGGTGGTGAGATCAAGGATACAAAACCTGGATGATGAAAACAGTTTGCTCTTGACTAATAATCTCAAGATTGGCGGTTTGAACCCTTCCAGTGGTAGCACAGAAGAAAGGCCTGGCAATATGCTTCCATAAAGATTACAGCCAGGAAAACTCTGTGGAGCAGCTCTATTCTGTAACACATGGGGTCGCCATGGGTCGGACTCCACTCCACGTGTTTGGTTTGGTTTTTGGTCTTGGAAACAGATGCCCTGGACGCAGACTGCACCTTTGGCATGCAGAAGGCTTAAGGAGAGAGGGAGGCAGGGAAGCATTGCCTTTTCTAAGACAACGAAAATGTTTAACCTGATGGAGAACGTAAGACTGGGATCTGGTTCTAATGGGCTATATCAGACTTTCTCTGGGCGTTTGAATATTTTCCTTCTCATCCTGCATTTGACATTTTTCTCAGTGACAGAGTTCATTTTGGTTAGAGAACAAGAGTCTAGGATGGTAATGTATCAAGCCTGAGAAAGGCGTACAAGAGCAGCTGCTGCCCTCAGAGTTAAAAAGGGATTCCAACCGCAATGAGATACCATTGCACGCCCACTAGGATGGCTTAATAAAAAAGACAGATGATAATAAATGTTGGTGAGGATGTGGGGAAACTGGAACCCCCGTACACTGCTGGTGGGAATGTAAAATGGTGCAGCCACTTTGGAAAACAGCCTGGCAGTTTTTTTTACCATATGATCCAGCAACTCCATTCCTCGGTATATATCCACGAGAAATGAAAACATGTCCACACAAACACTTATACGTGAATATTTATAGCAGCATTACTCATAATAGCCAAAAGCGAAAATAGCTCGAATGTCCATCAACGGATAAATGGATAAATAAAATGTGGTACATCCATATAATAGAATATTATTTAGTTATAAAAAGAAATGAAGTACTGATACATGCTACAACATGGATTCACCTTGAAAACATGCTAAATGAAAGAAATGAGTCACAAAGGACCACATACTGTATGATTCCATCTATATGAAATGTCCAGAAGAGAGAGCCCTGGTGGCACAGTGGTTAAGAGCTCGTCTGCCGGTCAAAAGGTCGGCAGTTTGAATCCACCAGCCGCTCCTTGGAAACTCTGTAGGGTGGTTCTACTCTGTCCTACAGGGTTGCTGTAAGTTGGGAACAACTCCACGGCAAACGGTTTGGCTTGGTTAGGTCCAGAATAGGGAAATCTATAGAGACAGAGAGAGGATTAGGGATAGCCTAGGCTGGTGGAATGGGGGAACTGGGGAGGAGGAGATAGCTAAGGAGTGCAGGGTTTCTTTTAGGGGTAACGAAGATATTCTAAAATTGAATGTGGCGATGGTTTCACAGCTGTGTGAATATACCAAAAGTCCTTGAACTGTATGCTTTAAATGAGCAAATTGTATGGTATGTGAATTATATCTCAATAAAGTTAAAAAAAAAAAAAATCCCAACCACGACATTCACTATAGACCCCTACTGGACACAATGGACTGCTGGCTACAGTTTTTCAAGTTGTATACTGCACAAAAGCACCTGTTGAAGTGGACAAACGGTGGCCGAAATCTAGCTCACACTCTGCTCACCAGGCTTTCAACAAAGTCCTTTCCACAGGGAGAACCGAGTCTTAAAATATAAACAACCCTAAGGCACTGGTTTTTGTTTTTTTTTTTAAGGGAGAAAGATACACATTCCAGCTTGGCCATTGGCTGGGAAAATAGCCTGGCTTTCCCAAGCCTCAGTTTCCTCGTCTGGGAGAAGGAAAAAGAAAAAAGATGTTGACCTTGCGTGGTAATGTTGCTGTTAGTTGTGGTTGAGTCGGCTGCGACTCATGGCAACCCTCACACAACAGAAAAAAACACTGCCTGCGTCTGTGCCATCTTCACAATCGTTGGTATGTCCCAGTCCATTGTTGCAGTCACTGTGTATTTTGAGTGCCTTCCAACCTAGGAGACTCATCTTTTAGCACTATATCGGACAATATTCTGTTGTAATTCCATAGGGTTTTCATTGGCTAATTTTTGGAAGTACATTGCCAGGTCTTTCTTCCTAGTCTGTCTTAATATGGAAGATCTGCTGAAACCTGTCCACCACAGGTGACCCTGCTGGTGTTTGAAATATTGGTGGCATAGCTTCCAGCATGGTGATAGCAGGACAGAAGTGAGGTAAGGCACGTCCTGCCACCCATCAATAGATGCCAGTTCTCTTCCTTCCTCTTCTCATTTTTAAAACCCAGCCAGTCATCCTAGCTGGCATTTCTTTGCAGACCATTTCCCACTGGCATAATTCAGCCTCACAGTGTTGCTAATGAGGCCCCATTGGCTGTGGGAGTCCAAGGTTGCTTTCTCTAATTAACACAGCCTCCTTGTTAGCTGCAGCCAGCCCAACCCGGCCAGGCCCTTATGATCTCCTCCCCTCCAAAGAAACACCATCTTTCAAGGACCCAAGTTGCTGGAGGAAGCTGAGAAAACAGGAAGGGTAGAGCTGTCAACACCAATTATGAGAAAGTGGGTCTCAGCTTCAAATGTTCTCCTCCCCGTCGCGCCTGCCAGTGTGGGTCCCCTTTTCTTGTCCACCTGAGTTGCCACCATTTTCGAGTTTGTGATAAGTTAACTGAAGAAGTTCTAGGAGACCCAGTGCAGGCAAGACACCATTTCCTTTCTTCTTCAACCCTAACAGCTCTCACCTCTTCCCTAACCCCCAGCTCATTTCTCTGTTCTCTTACCCGTAGGCCTCCTCAGACGCAGGTTTGGAAGGCAAAACGTGGCTTGGGAGTCAGACAGGAAGTGGTACCTCAGCTCTGAGGTCTCAGGTCCGGCACTCGCTGGCTGTGTGAACTTTGGCAGGGTCTAAGCCTTACTTCCTTTCCCTCTAAAATGGGATGATGATGCCCGCCCTGCAGTCTGGCCAGGGGGATTAGGAAAAATGACATAGAGCCCCCTTCCCAGCCCCCGCACATGTGGCAACTTAGCATGGGGCCCTGAGGTTTCTCTCTTCCCCGACACTTTCTCACACCCGCAGTCACGCTCAGCCTGGTTAATTTTGCCGTTTCTTGATTCTTGAGCAGGTCATTGGCCTTATCTGTGATCTGCAAGACTCAGTCTGCTGCCTCAGAATTCTAGCTTATCTTACACTTCCAGAAGGTTACCTGATGGCCACCCATCCTCCTGCCTGCCTCCCTCCCTCCCTCCCTTCACGTAATATTTACTGAGGGCCCATCCCGTACCTGGCACTTTGCTTGGCAGTCCCAGTCATGGAGATCAGGGTCCTGGGGGAGACAGACCCTCGAGAGAGAGTGGTTGACCCCACCACATTGGGCACATACATGGTCTGCTTTACTGACACCCTGGGAAAGCTCAAGCATGGTTTAGCGTAGACAAGCCTGGATGTGTATATCAGCTCATTGGACCCTCCACAACCTCTGAGCAAGCAGACATGATCCCATTCTACAGATGTGGAGAGTGAGGACCAAAGAGGTTAAGCGACTTGTCTAGAGAGGTTTTCTTCCACCATGATCCGTTTCCTCCAGCACCAGAGCCCAGTGAGCAATGTGTGTCCTTGTTCCCCAAACAATACAACAGGATGGCTCTAATAACAGCTGACCTTGATTCATATGACTCTAATAACAGCTGACCTTCATTAATGGGGGTCGCTGTGCTAAGGCCTCTACAGGCAATCCCTCATTTCAGCCTCAAGGTGGCACTCTGAGGAAATAAGTGCTCTCCCCTCAATTAGCAGATGAAGACCCTGATGAAGGTTAAGTTAATGTGCTGCCCATGGCTACCCAGCTAGTGAGGGTGGGACCCACAATGACAGACAGGTCAGTCTGACCTTAGCATTCACACCACATGGTATGAATAAAATGTGAATGCCTGTGCTTGCAACACAAAACACATCCAAAGGGCAAAGAGAGACTGTAGGAGAAGGCAGTGCCAGGTAGAAGATGAGAACATAAAACGGACTCCATGATGCTTTCTATACTTGCTGCAGATAACCTACTAATTTAACCCTCTATGACAAAGAGGGAGAAATAATCAGTTGTGAATTCATTACGCCCATAAGATAATAATCAGCCAAAGGCTCTGAAAAAGTCCAGCTATCCTGAGACCAAGACCACAGAGAAAATTCCGGAGGGAAGGTCCTTCTAAGGAGGTCATTGGGTTAAGTCCTTACATTAGAAGCCTTAGCGGGCCCTCTTCCGTAGCTGTGTCCACCCAGGCGTTTCCACATGGAGCCACTGGACTGAGCACTGTTGTGTGTGATGGCCACGACCTTCGCCCAGCCTTGTGTTATGGGCATTTAGGAAGTAGACAGAAGGAAGAGTAATACAGGTTGGCATGCTTTGTACTTCTCTGTAGAGAGTGTAGATCCATGTGTCCACCTACAGCACGTGACCCCGATCCCATTCGTCACAATCCACTCAGTCATTGCACCAATCCAACCCAACACCAGGCTCTTCATTAGGGCCTGAGACCAGGTCTCCTTTGAGAACCTTTTCTCCTTAGTTTAAGTTACTGGTTACTGTCTATGATACCTAACTGCTACCAATTATGGTGCACCTACTATGTGCACATGGGGTCGCCGTGAGTCGGAATTGACTCAGTGGCAACTGGTTTAGGTCCCTGGGTGGCGCAAATGGTTTGCACTTGACAATGGTTAAGCATTTAGCTGCTAACCAAAAAGGTTAGCAGTTCGAATCCACCAGCTGATCCTTGGAAACCCAATGGGGCAGTTCTACTCTGTCCTATAGGGTCACTAAGAGTCAGAATCAACTCGATGGCGACGAGTTTTTACTAACCTAAATGTTGGTGGTTTGAATCAACCCAGCAGCACTGTGGATGAAAGCCCTGGAGATCTGCTTCTGCAAAGATTACAGCCAAGAAAACCCTATGGAGCAGTTCCACTCTGTAGCACATGGCGTCGCCACGAGTAATTTTCTGCTTGTTTGTTTACTGTGTGTCAGGGATAGCAAAATATCTCATTTAGGCTTCATAAGAACTCTTTAAAGTAGGCATTTCTGTATTTCTTTGATTTTCATGAAGAAACTGAGGCTCTGAGAGTTGCCCTAGGTCAATATCGCTAATAAGAGAGAACGCAAGGATTTGAACCCAGGTCTAACTGATCCCAGACTCCATGGGTATAAACAATATAAGACAATGCTTCCCCCTCCAATGACTTCCTTCTGCTGCCAGTATAAACTTTCATCTCAATTCTGTGGCCCACATGACTGCTATGGATCTAGCCCCTTCCTACCTCTCCGACCTCCTTAGATCTCCTTAGAGGGACCTTCCCTCTAGAATTTTCTCTGTGGTCTTCTTCTCAGGATAGCTGAGCTTTCTCAGAGTGTTTGGCTGACTTTTATCTTATGGACATAGTAAATTCCTTCACTCTTCCTCTAGTTCCTTTGCTCACAGAATTGTAAGCAAGTAACATGGTTTTAGTTTTAAGCCTCTGCATTTTGGGGTGGTTTGTTCCACAGCAAAGGATAACTGAAACATAAGATAACCAGTATCTATGATGTGTGTGTGCGTTGGAGCCGGCTTATGGGGAGCTAATGTGAGAACCTTATAGGGTCGAGGGGGAATGACAAAAAGGGACACCCTTCTAGGGCCTTGTTTCTGTCCCTCAAACTAGCCAAGCATGTTTCCATCGCAAGGATTTTGCAATGTTCTTCCTGCTTGGGACTCTCTTCCCCCGGGCCTTCTTGTAGCTCTGCCTCCTCCTTGTCATTCAGATCTTAATTCAAAGATCCCAGGGGGCCTTCCCTGCACTTTGGCCAAAGCAGCCCCTTCCAGACTGCCCTGTCACATGACCCTTATCTGTCTCCTGCAGGGCCCTTTCTAGAGCTGAAATGACCCTAGCAGATGATTTATCTATCACATGTATATGCCTTTCTCTTTCTGATCCCCAGCCCACCGAAAGTGAGCTCCTTAAGGGCAGGAAGTCTGTTTGTGGTCTACTCTGCTGAATCTGCCTACCAAAAACAAACAAACAAACAAAAAAAAAACAGTTGCTGTGGCGTCCATTCCAACTCACGGCGACCCCGTATGTGTCAGAGTAGAGCTGTGCTCCATAGGGTTTTCAATGGCTGACTTTTCAGAAGTAGATCTCCAGGTCTTCTGAGGCACCTCTCAGTGGACTCGAACGTCCAGCCTTTTGGTTAGCAGCCGAGATGTTGAACATTTGCACCACCCTGGGACTCCCCCTACCGAGGACAGTGCACAATAAATACTTGTGAACACGACCAATGCTTTTCTTGGCTATCCAGCTCAACCTCCAAGCTTGGACAGAATGCTTTGGTTAAAACCCTTTGCGAGACAGGAGAATTGACAGCTAGTGCTTCACGAGTCCAGAGTTTCTGTTCGGGGTGATGAGAAAGGATTGAAAGCAGACAGCCGTGATGGTTGCCCAGTATGCAGAATTTAATCAACACCACCGAATTGTACATTTAAAAATGGTTAAAATGGCAACTTTTGTGTTACATATATTTTAGCAAAAAAAAAAAAGGCCTTATGAGTGACTGGTTCAGCCAGCTGTAAACTTCACTTCCAGTCCATTTTGTACGTGACGTTGCCTTTGCCAGAGGAACTTATGAGGGGAATGTGCCTCTGGAGGCAGAAGCTCAATGCTAATGTTACTCTCCCTTTTTTGTCATCCCCATCACCCCCCGTAAGGTCCTCAGACTCCCCAGCCCTCAGCTCCGATGCACACACACGTCATAGATACTGGTCAGCCAGTTTTTCAACTGTCTTTTGCTAACAAACTTCCCCAAAACGGAATGGTTTAAAACAGCAGTCATTTTATCTGCTTACCGTTCTGTTGGTCAGGGATGCAGGCAAGGCTGGGCTGGGCAGTTCTCTCCACATGGAGTCAGCGAGGGTCGCTCATGAGGTTGCACCCAGATGGAGGCTGGGCTGGAACGTCCAAGATGGCTTCCGTCACATGCCTGGCACCTGAGTGGGGACACCTGGGAGGCTGGGACCTCTTATTCTCTCTCCACATGGCTCACCACAGGACTAGCTTGGGCTTTTGTTTTATAAGGGTGGATCATAGGTCCCTGGGCAGTGCAAGCAGTTGTCACTCAATTACTAATCGAAAGGTCTTGGAGGTTCAAACCCACCCAATGGTGCCAGGGAAGAAAGGCCTGGTGATCTGCTTCTGTAAAGATTACAGCCAAGGAAACCCTATGGAACAGCTCTACTGTGTAACACATGGGGTTGGCTCAACTGCAATGGGTGTGTTCTTTTTTTGTGTTTGTTTTTGTTTTTTGCTTGGCAGGTCCCAAGAGCAAGTATTTCAAGTGGCAAAGGTAGAAGCCACGTATCTCGTAAGGTCCAGCCTTGAGAGTTGCCCATTGTCACTTCTGCTGGATCCTATTAGCCAAAAGAAGCCACGGGGTGTGAGCAGATCCAAGGGCAGGTGAAATCGTCTCCGTCTATCAGTGGGGGCAGTCCTTGGGTAGTGTAAACGGTTAATGCTTTCAACTAGCTAAAAGGTTGCTAGCTGAAAGACTGAAGGTTCAAGTCCACCCAGAGGCACCTCAGAAGAAAGGCTTGGAGACCTACTTCTGAAAAGTCAGCCATTGAAAAATCTGGGGAGCACAGTTCTACTCTGACACACGTGGCCTCCCCATAAATTGGAATTGACTCAACAACAACTGTTTTTTTTCTCCATGGGTATGTTGCAAGGCTACGTCACCAAAGAACGTGTGGGATGGTGGATACTCTTGCCGCCATCTTGGGAAACACAACATAACACCTTCAATTTCTCGATTAGTTTCTAGTCTTTTTTATCAGTCCTTTTTTAATCACTCTTTTGCACGTCCTGCCACTAGGAGACAGTGCGGGCTCCTCTGGGGCTTTCCTGGTGCCTTCAGGCTCCCAGCCCTTAGCAGTGGGAGGGCAGAACAAGAAGCTTCTAGGGGCCCTCCCAAAGCTTCCAGGGACCTTGCAGGTGCTGCTTTCTTGGATGACAAACAGAGCTGTCTCTCGCTGCAGAAAGCTCGTGTGTTTAATTTTTTTTCCCTTTAATTATTTACCTCTGAATTAAAGAACGGTAATGGATTGGCATTGGTTCCTGACCTCTCAGATATATTGGACAAACAAGTTGTAGGTCTATGGGGCAATTGCTTTCTTTTTGATCTCCTGGGCTGATTACTATTGATTATCTGCTGTGCACTTTGTTAATTTCCTTTTGATGGTGTCTCTTCTCTGAACAGTTCCTAGGAAGAGTTTGGTTTTGCTATTTTTTTCCTGGGATTGAGGCACTGTGTATTCTAAACAAGCCAGTCATTCTGTAGAGAATTCATTCACCTTCCTCTTTTTGGCAGCTGACTTATTTATCAGTGAACTCTCCCAAAGTTAAGTCACAGGCAAATACTATGCAAAGAGTTAGCTCATCTATAAGAGATATTGCAATTCTAGTTATAGGGTTGTTGTTGTTTTAGCTGCTGTTGAGTGGACCCCCAACTCATGACTACCCCATGCACGGCAGAACAACCATCCCCATGATTGGGTTGCACACAGAGCCATAGTGATCCATATGGTTTTCATTGGCTGATTTTCAGAAGTAGATTGCCAGGCCTTTCTTCCTAGTCTTAGTTTGGAAACATCACTGAAATCTGTTCAGCAGCATAGCAACATGCAAGTGTCCACTGACAGACAGGTGGTGGCTGCACATGAGGTGTAACGTCCGGGAATCAAGACCAGGTCCAAGCAATCTTCTCCATTGCTGATGCTAATTGCAGCATGCCTGAGGTTAACAGTAATTTTGCAATAACAGGTAACATTTAGTTTGTGCCAGGCTCAGTGCTAAGTACCCCCAAGCCATAGCTCATTAATTACTCTCGACAAATCCACGAGGGTGGTCTTGATATTATCCCAAGAGTTTTATGCATCCCAAGGGAGAGCTTTAGAACATGGGAGGGCTTTGGGGCATCAGAACCCATTTAGAACCAACTATGTTTCCTCTTTAGGAAACCCTGGTGGCACAGTGGTTAAGTGCTACGGCTGCTAACCAAACGGTTGGCAGTTTGAATCTGCCAGGCGCTCCTTGGAAACTCTATGGGGCAGTTCTATCCTGTCCTATAGGGCCACTATGAGTCGGAATTGACTCGACAGCGCTGGGTTTCTGGGATGTTTCCTCTTTAGGGCTTTTGTGCTCTATGTTCCCTTTGCCTGGCAGCTCTGCCCCAATCTTTGCATGGCTCCTCCCTCTTCTTTTTCAGTCTTCGCTCAGATATCTTCAGTGACGCCTTCCCTGGCCAGCCTGTCTTTCTCACCACCCTTCTCTCACACCACCCTGTTTTCTTTTATTCCTGGCACGGCTGTCTAACTGGAACGATCACATACATTTGGAGGTTTATGGTCTCTCTCCTCCATGCTGGAATATGTCGAAGAGCTAGTTTGTAGATTTATTTATTCACTTGTTAGCTCAAAAACTATCTGTTGGATGAGTGAACGAACAAACCTATGTCCTCTGACACCCTGCCTGTGTGACCTCAGCAACTTACCGAACCTGCTGGAGCCTCAGATATTTTGTCTGTCAGTTGGATACGGTAGTTAGAACCTGCCCCATGGGTTAGAGTGAGAATGAAGTGAGATACTGTAAATAAAGTTCTTAGCTCTTTCAGAGTACAGAGACATTTAGCAAATAAAACAAAACATTCTGGTAGATACTAAGGATGGCCGTTCACGGGTGGTGCAATGGTTAACACACTCGGCTGCTAAGCAAAAGGTTGGTGGCTCGAGTCCACCCAGAGGTGCCTTGGAAAAAAAGGCCTGGCAATCTGCTTCCCCCAAAATCAGCCACTGAAACCTCTGTGGAGCATGGTTCTACTCTGACACAAATGGGGGCACCATCAGTCAGAATCTGGGTAGACACTAAGGATGCATAGTGCTTAGCTTAGCACCTGGCACACTGAGTACTCAAGGGTGGTGGTTGTGCAGGATTTTCCTCCTGACATTTAGGGACAAAGACAGATGATGACCAGCCAGGAGTGGATTGAGTCCTGAACTCTACTATTGACTGAGGTATAAACCGATAAAACTTTAAAGTTCAAAAGTATTTTTTATCTTAGAAGTGGAGAAGAGGAGAAGCGGAGAGGGCCCAGTGATGTGAAAAAGCAAAATACCTCCTGCATGTCTGCAGCGGGAATCCCAGGAGACTCAGAGGATGTTTAATGGGAGGGGGACGGAGTTGAGGGATCCCGAGAGTAAATAACATGAATTAAAATGCATAAAACTTACGTGTCAAGTGCTGGGTGATCATATTCCCACTTTAAAAACTTCTTTTCAGGTTGTTGTTGTTAGCTACTGTCAAGTGGCCCCTGTCTCATGGTGCCTCCGTGCACCATGGAACTAAACACTGCCAGGTCCTTCACCATCCCCGTGCTTGGTTGCAGATCAGACTGCTGTGATCCATAGGGTTTTCATCGGCTGGTTTTGGGGACTAGATCGCCAGGCCTTTCTTCCTAGTCTGAGTCTGGAAGCTCCACTGAAACCCGTTTAGCATCACAGCAACATGCAAGCCACCACTGACAGATGGGTGGTGGCTGCACACGAGGTGCATTGGACAAATCGAATCAGAGTCTCCCACATGGAAGGTGAGAATTCTACTACCGAACCACCAATGCCTCATTCTTTTGGGGCATTGTTGTTGTTGGGTGCTGTCCAGTGGGCTCCAACTCATAGCGACCCTGTGTACAACAGAGCAAAACACTGCCCGGTCCTGTGCTATCCTCACAATCATTGCTATGTTTGAGCCCATTGTTGCAGCCACTGTGTCAATCCATCTCATTGAGGGTTTCCCTCTTTTTCACTGACCCCTCTACTTTACCAAGCATGATGTCCTTCTCCAGGGGCTGGTCCCTCCTGCTAATATGTCCAAAGTATGTGAGATGAAGTCTTGCCATCCTCTCTTCTAAGGAGCATTCTGATTGTACTTCTTCCAAGACAGATTTGTTCATTCTTCTGACAGTCCACGGTATATTCAATATTCTTCACCAACACCATAATTCAAAGGCGTCAATTCTTCTTCAGTCTTCCTTATTCACTGCCCAGCTTTCGCATGCATATGAGACAATTGAAAACACTATGGCTTGGGTCAGGCTCACCCTAGTCGTCAAAGTGACATCTTTGCTTTTTAAGACTTGAAAGAGGTCTTTTGAAGCAAACTTGCCGGATCTTTTCTCCATTTGTCAAGATGTTGCTTACTGGTCCAGTTGTGAGGGTTTTTGTTTTCTTTATGTTAAGGTGTAACCCATACCGAAGGCTATAGTCTTTGATTTTCATCAGTAAGTGCTTCAAGTCTTTTTGGGTACCAGATTTTAAAATGAATTATTGTATTTTCACAACACAGGGTCAACTTCAGAAGGGAATATCTACAACTATAAACATTACGCCTAAGCAGTCTTTAGAAATTCGGTCTCTGAATGTAGGTTTAACTGCTGTCATGTGACCTAATTTATAATAGCTCATGAAGATGTTGAAAACAGGAGGGCAGACCTGAGTTGGGTTTCTTTGTCCTTGGGCAAGTTCAAGGTTGGATGTTATTGAGTCAGAGGTTGTTTTTACCTTTAAAAGCCATCAAGAGAACAAGTGACAACCTCTTTGAGTTTCAGATTCCTCATCTGTAAGAAATTGTAGAATAGGAATAATAACAGTCCCCAACTTAAAGTAAATTCTGAGAATTAAAGAGAAAATAACACATGAGAAACACGGCTCAGTGCCTGGCACATAAGCCTGCTCACTGAAGATAAGCTACTGTGATTTCCCATCACCCGTCTGTCAGTTTGTAGTACTGTGGTGGTTTGCACATTGCTCTGATGCTGGAAGCTATGCTACCCACTGGTGTTCCAAATGCCAGAAGAGTCACCCACGGTAGGCAGGTTTCCGTGGAGCTTCCAGATTAAGACAGACTAGGAAGAAAGGCCTGGCGACCTACTTCTGAAACCTCTGTAGATCACAGCAGACTATTGCCCAGCATAGTGCTGGGAGATGACTCGCTTAGGTTGGAAGGTGCTCAAAATTCACAATGACTGCAACAGTGGACTGGAGCACACCAACGATCATGAAGATGGTGCAGGCCAGGCAACGTTTTGTTCTGTTGTACATGAGGCTGCCAGGAGTTGGAGCCAACTTGACAGCAACTAACAACAATTGTTATTTTTAAGTAAATAGTAAGTCAATCTGCAGTAATAAGAAATGTTCGGTCATTGGTAGTTCACACGTGGGCTTAGCTCCCTAAGCTAAGTGTATTCCAGTTGGGGCTCCACCATTTCTAGCTCTGTGGCTCTGGGCAAGTCTTCACCTCTCTGAGCCTCAGTGCCATCACCTGTGAAATGGGGCTAAGAATAGAACCTGCCTGGCAGAGTTGTAGTGAGGCGGATATGAATAAGTCCATGTAAAAGGTTTAGGACAGTGTCTGGCACATAAAGAAAGCTGGGTATGTGGCTGCTATTATTACCACAAAAATTATTGTTAGTGGGAACCTGCAGCTGTTTACAACACAGAGGCTGGGACTTACAGCCTCCATAGGCAAACGTATTTACGCATAAGTGGGCGCCTGCTTAGTGATGTTGTTAACTCCTCATTGAGACACGCCTCCCATGCAAACTTGGACCACAGTAAAAGTGTGTCCCCTCCTTTGTGTAAGTGAGAAGGCTTTTAAAAGCAATAATAAATATACCTAGGTTTCTATGGAAACAATGATCTAATTAGGTTTTTGCCTTAATCAGAGGAGCCCAAATTTAGGAACTCTTAGTCTGGTTCCTGATTAAGGCCGTTTGTGGTTTCCCTGAGTTGCCCGAGGAATCCCAGAGTAAGAGGCATCCCCCCAACCTCATTGCAAATGTTTTCGTTACAGATTGTGGTGGAAGGCCTGGTCCCATCTGCAGACAGGCTCATTTTCCTGACAGCCCTGCTCAGCTTTGTTTGCTGATAACCCTCTCCCCTCTGGTAGTTCCAGCAGATAGATGCAGGGCTGGGACCCAGCTCTCATTTCCCTCCACGGCAGCTTCTCAAAGGACTCAGGAGGGGTAGTCCCCAGAGCTGGCAAGAAGAAGGGAAGGTCACTGTTCTGACAGTGCTTGGCTTAGCCCCCACTTAGATTGGCTATAACATGTCAGCGTGTGATGGGGCTGATATTTGGAGATTGCTGCTCAACACAGCCCCTGCAAAATGCCACTTCCAGTACCTAATACCTGTCTAGGGAGAGATCAGAACATTTAGTTTTAATCTTAAAGGTCATGCTGGAATTCATCCTAATAATAGAGCCTGAATCCAGGCAGGGAGGCCAGGAAATCTCACCAGCAGGGCCTCCCTTTGCAGAGTGAGGCACCACAAGGAGGAAATGCCCAGGTGCAGAGGAAGGATAGAGACCAGCCACTCTCCGTTGAGGTGACCCTGTGATGCCAGGAGGGGTGGGCCTCTATCTATTCCAGAATATCCCTTCTGCAAAACCAGACCTCTAGGCATGTGTCCTAGTTATCCAGTGCTGCTATAACAGAAATACAACAAGTGGGTGGCTTTAACAAGCAGAAATTTATTCCCTCACAGTTTTGGAGGCTAGAAGTCTCAATTCAGGGAACCAGCTCTGTATCAGCTCTGGAGGAAGGTCCTTGTCATCAATCATCCCCTGGTCAAGGAGCTTCTCAGCACAGAGACCCTGGGTCCAAAGGAAGCGCTCTGCTCCCAGCTCTCCTTTCTTGGTGGTATGAGGTCCCTAGCTCTCCACTGGCTTATCTCTCCTTTTATCGCTTATAAGAAAAAATAATGGAGGCCACACCCCAGGGACACTCCCCTTATGTTAGATCAGGGCTGCAACCTGTGTAAGGGTGTTGCATCCCACCCTAATCCCCTTTAATATAACCTAATCCTGCCTCATTAACCACAGGCAGAGATTAGGATTTACAACACCTAGGACAATTACATCAGATCACAAAATTGAGGACAACCACACAATACTGGGAATCATGGCCTAGCCAAATTGACACATATTTTGGAGGGACGCAATTTAGTCCGTGACAGCATGGATGTCTGCACACCTGCATTCACTGAACAGAAGTGTGTCATGTGGCAGGTCCCAAGCTAGGCACTGGAGGTAAGAGGTAAGATATGAAAAAGACACACTCTCTGTCCTCAAGGGCAGAACACCAAGGAGACAGAGAAATGCCAAGAAACGATCCCACCGTGGTAGGAGCTGAGTGATCTGAAGAGAAAGGAAAGAGCACTGTGGGTTACCTGAAGAAATCAGGGAAAGCTTCATGAAGGAGGTGGCCTGGGCTGGGTCCTGGCTGAGAGGTAGGCGATTTCTGGCAGGCAGACATGGTGAGGCGTTCTTGGCTGAGAAAGGCTTAGAAGCGTGAGAGATCTGGCCTGGTGGAGTGTGATGGGGTAAAGGGGAAGCAATGAATGTGATGAGTCAGGGTCATGAAGCCAAATAAGAGAGGTGGGGAGGAACTGTGCCACAGAGTGGGGTCCTCACCTGTGTGCTGCAGAGCCATTGAGGAGAACTAGTAGGAACTACATGTTAAGAGATTTACTGCAAGGAATTGTCTTACGTTGATTGTGGGGCACGAAATCTGTAGGGCAGGCCATTGGGAAGGCGAGGCTAGAACTCCTGGAGAGGGGGAAAGCTGCCATCCACAGGCAGAATTTCTTCTTCACTAGGGAATCTTTAGCTCTACTCTTAAGGCCTTTCAGCTGATTGAATCAGGCCCACCCAGATTGTCTAGGATGATCTCCCTTACTTAAAATCAACTGATTATGGACTTTAATCACATCTACAAAATACCTTCAAGCAACACCTAGAACAGTGTTTGGATGAATAACTGGGGACTGCAGCCTAGCTGAGATGACACATAAAACCCTGGGGAGGCACATGTTTTCTGCAGGCCCTCCTCCTCTCTCCCTGAATAGGTGATGACTCCCAGAGCCACTCAAATGACTGTTCCTGTACTGGAGAGAGCCACATGTTAAAGGTGGGTGGTGTTGGGATTAAAAAACAGTTGCCAACTCCAATTCATGGTGACCCCGTGCATGTCAGAGTAGAACACCATAGGTTTTCAATGCCTGATCTTTCAGAAGTAGATCACCAGACCTTTCTTCCAAGGCACCTCTAAATGGACTCCAGCCTCCAGCCTTTCAGTTAGTAGTCAAGTAAGTTAACCGTTTGCACCACCCAGGGACTCCAAGTCTGTCTCTGCCGTTGTTAGTTGCCATCTAGTTGGCTCCAACTCATGACGATCTTATGTATAACAGGACGAAATGCTGCCCGGTCCTGTGCCATCTCCATAATCTTTGATATGTTTGAGCCCATTGTTGCAGCTGAAAACTTACAGATAACTCCAACTGTCCAAATACGATGTATTTTCTTATCCTTTGTATCTTGGAGACCTGTGGTTGTTGTTGGGTGCCAGCATGGTAACTCCATGTCACAGAATAGAGCTGTTCCATAGGGTTTTCTAGGCTGTAAGCTTTATGGAAGTGGATCATCGGATCTCTCTCCCACAGAGCCACTGAGTGGATTCGAACCGCCAGCCTTTCGGTTAGCTCAACCTTTGCACCACCAGGGCTCTGGAGACCTGCAGTACTGGCTAATAAAGGTCTGCAATTATGGCTATATGCCTTCTCCCGCTGGTAACTTTATAGTTAATATTTTGCGAGCTGGGAAGTGCTGTCATCCGCTGCAAGGTCAGCTGTCATTTGGGGGATGCCAGCGTGATTTTTGCATATGGCGTTTGGGTGATCCGTTCTTCGCTGAGACTGGAGGTAATTTGGAGCACGTACTTCCTCACTCCTAAGTCTTCTGTAAGCACATGGAGCCGAAGCCTCACACTGTGCCAAACCAGGCATGGTGATTTGGCACCTTGAATGGATTGCAAGAAAATCAAGCTTCAATAAGGAGCCACTGTAAGTGCGTTTCATTCTCATCTGCCATTTACAGAGGAAGGCCACTGCTTTGCATCTAAATAACCTGATGCCCATTTTTAAAATGCTCTGGCTCACTCCTTTTCCTGACTCACTAAATAAGGATAAAGAAAAAAAAAATACCTTTGTGTATGGCAGTGCCTGACCAATTTGCACACCCTGTAATTCTCACGTAACCCTAGCACTTTCCCCTGCACTCCTGCAAGACATTTAATAGAAGGATGTGATGCTGACATCTCATATTGTAATGGCATTGTTAGTATACGGAAATATGCCAGGGTGAATTTTCTAGTAAACAGCGAATGCCATTAGAAGCGCTGCGAAATTACCCATTTCTGAGCTAACGAACAGCATACATTTAGGGACAAGAGTCAACATTTTGAATCATGTTCTTCTGCTCGTTAATTTTCCAGCTCTCGACACCGGCAGCCTTAGATTGAGACTGAATTAGCCACACTTTGCTGATGTCATTCAACATGGCATTTCTTGGTTTCCTTCCTGGGAGGCAGTATTGCTCAGTGGTTAAACTCTCCAGCTTAGAACTCTGATTCTCTGGATTCAAGTCTCAGACCTTGAACCTGGGACCTTCTACCTGTTTGACTTTGAATGTATTAATGAGAATAACAGTCAGCACACACGTTAACATGTATATTGCACATAGCACAGCCAAGGAGTATTCTAGTACTTTGCCTATAGTAACTCTTTTCATTGCTAGATTTACAACACTATGAAATAGATAATATTGTTTTTATTATATCCTAGATAGAACACTAAGGCATAAAACCAAAAAAACGCACTGCTGTCAAGTCGATTCCGACTCATAGTGACCCTGTAGGACAGAGTAGAACTGCCCTGTAGGGTTTCCAAGGCTCGTCTTTGTGGAAGCAGACTGCCACATCTTTCTCCCTCGGAGCGGCTGGTGGGTTCAAACCACTGATGTTTTGGTTAGCAGCCAAGCATTTTAACCACTGTGCCACCAGGGCTCCTTACCAAGGCATAGTGTGGTTAAGTAACTTGCTCAAAGTCACAGTGACCAAGTTGGGATTTAAATGAGGCATCTTAACTCTAGAATCCCTTCTCCTGACTGTTTAGAAAAAATAAGTAAATAAACAGTTGCCAACGAGTCGATTCCGACCCGTGGCAACCCCATGTGTGCCAGAGTAGAAGTTTGCTTTGTAAGGTTTTCGATGGCAGATTTTTCAGAAGCAGATCACCAGGCCTTTATTCTGAGGCATTTCTGGGTGGATTTGAACCACCAGCCTTTTAGTTAGCAACTGAGAGCATTAACCATTTGCACAACCCTGAGACTCCTCTTGACCATGATGCTCTGCTTGATCACTGTGAGCGCCACTTTCCTGTCCATAAAATGGCAAATGTACTACAGTAATACCTGCTCTTAGGATTGCTGTAAGGATTAAATATTTGAGCGAATGTGTATAAAGTGCTTAGCACGTTGCTTGGAGTATAGTGTGAGCTCAATTAATGCCGGCTGTTACTGTGATTAGCAGCTACTTTGCAGGGCTGCTGTCTCACACAACTTCCAAGGGCATCATTCACATGGACTGCAGTGTGGTGCTCCAAGGACCTTCCACTCTGTGTCCTGGATGACTGGAACCCCCGGAGTGGTGCCACACAAGAGCCCTGTTGATCGGCATGCCTCTGGGTGGCTTGGAAGGGTAAAGGCTGGAGATGGGGAGGGCTGTGAGGAATCCAGAGTAGCCTGGGGCAGAGGGTGAGGCCTGAACCAGGGCAGCGCAATGGGGAGAGAGAGCAAGGAAGAGCCAGTCCAAGTAAAGCATTATCATCAATGATTTGACGCTTTTGCAAGATGAGCCAGAGTTCGGACCATGTCTGTGGCCCCGGAAGCAAACCATGCTGATCAGCAGTGAAAGCCAGGCATCTGTGCTGGACCAAACCAAAACCAAACCCATTGCCATCGAGTCGATTCCGACTCATGGCAACTCCATGTGCTACCGAGTAGAACTCCTCTGTGGGGTTTTCCAGGCTGTGATCTTTACGGAAGCAAACTGCCAGCCCTTTCTTCCTCAGTGCCGCTGGGTGGGTTCAAAGTGCCAACCTTTCATTTAGTAACCAAGTGTAAGCTGTTGTGGGACCTAGTGCAAAGTGAAAACACGGGGCAACTTGCTCAAAAATTATAAAGAACTGCAAGATGGTGACAACGGAGCATTAAACCAAGCGCAGGGCCTTTCCGAACGTGGGGCCCTGGGAATGCACAAGCTGCCTGCCCAGGAAGCTGGTCCTGCCTCGGTGCTACTGTCCCAACCCCACCCTATGAGCTAGAGATGGATAAGAAGCCAAGCCCGGACCTCAAACCTTGCCCGCTCAAACCTTGCCTTCGATTTCTCCCTCCAGGAGCAGAGCTGAAAGGAGCAGAGCAGAAAAAGATGGTTTGGGCTCCAACATATGTGGGTCAGGGAAGATAAATCTCTAGCCCAAATGAATGGTGATTAACCACAAATACTAAGGGGCACCTCAGGGAAGCCGGGGTGGGTAAATTGAATTCATGGGGAGGCAGCTCAGAACCTTCAAGAACAGTCTCTATCCAAGAAGATTGACGCAGCACCAACGCTTAGAAGGTTTTCTTGCCCCTGCATCAGGCCATTAGAGTGAGGAGGAATGAGCTATGGTTGCCTGACTGCATGAATAAAAGATGCACAGAGCCTGGTGGATCTGAGTACACCCAGCACTAAGGGCTCCCTGCTGCCAGGCAGGACCCAGAGGCCTGGCCAGGGGAACTTTCTGCTGCCACACTCACCAGGCAAGCCAGAGATGACTTTCCTTCTGGTACGGCATCACCTTGGAGATGGTGAGCATGTGGAGAGTTCAAGCCTAACAACAGGCAGCGGCCTGAGGCCTGTGGACACATACCTGGCCAAGCACTCCTCTGCTCCTGCTGTTGACCTGTGCTAGCAACTCTACCATCAGAACTGGCTGGGTTAAGATTCCCTCCAGAGAATCACTTTACAGATGTGGTCCTTGTACCTGGGAGGGTTACCTTGAACTTCCCGAATGCCTTTACAGGCATTGAAGAGATTACCCGGTTATTTCCTGGCAGAATCCTGGAGGAATGGGACACTGGACAGGTTAGCTCTGATATGGGGAAGAGGGCCCTAAGTGCCAGGAGCATTCATTCACTCAGTATTCACTGAGCATCTTCGAGGGGGCATATGCTTACCAAAGCTGAGGACCTTGAGGACAGAAGATGCTGGGAGTCGGGTGGACACGGTTGTGTTTAGGGCTACCTGAAACAAACCTGGCCTGCCTCACTATTTAAAATCAGAACCAGGAGGCAGGGACATCCACATCTGGTGACATCATTCCCTGGTGAGGGCCTGACACAGACCAAATCCACCCCTTTCCCATCCACGCACCGTGCCACATCCTTCTCCCCTTTCCAGACCTCTCTCTTCGCTTTCCTACACACCCTCCTTTGCAGGCAAATTAAAACACCTTGTATTTTCCAGCCCCTGAGCCTTTGCGCCTGCTATTCCTTCCACCCAGACCTCTCTCTGGAAGCATTTCCACCTACTGGGACACTCGCTATCCTTGGAGCCCATCTGAAATGCTGCATTCTCCATCTCTCTAGTTCCTGGTCTCTGCAACCAGGTGGGACTTCACCCTCCTTACGTTAAAAAGTCCTTCTCAATTCAAAAGGACATACTTAAGTGGAAAAACATACCTTGCTCATGGATAGGAAGATTTAACGTAGTAAAAATGTCTATTCTACCAAAAGCCATCTATACATATATACATATAATGCACTTCCGATCCAAATTCCACTGTCGTATTTTAATGAGATAGAGAAACAAATCACCAATTTCATATGGAAGGGAAAGAAGCCCCCGATAAGCAAAGCATTACTGAAACAGAAGAAGAAAGTGGGAGGCCTCACTCTACCTGATTTCAGAACCTATTATACAGCCACAGTAGTCAAAACAGCCTGGTACTGGTACAACAACAGGCACATAGACCAATGGAACAGAATTGAGAACCCAGATATAAATCCGTCCACGTATGAGCAGCTGATATTTGACAAAGGACCAGTGTCAGTTAATTGGGGAAAAGATAGTCTTTTTAACAAATGGTGCTGGCATAACTGGATATCCATTTGCAAAAAAATGAAACAGGACCCATACCTCACACCATGCACAAAAACTAACTCCAAGTGGATCAAAGACCTAAACATAAGACTAAAACGATAAAGATCATGGAAAAAAAAATAGGGACAACCCTAGGAGCCCTAATACAAGGCATAAACAGAATACAAAACATTATCAAAAATGATGAAGAGAAACCTGCTAACTGGGAGCTCCTAAAAATCAAACACCTATGCTCATCTAAAGACTTCGCCAAAAGAGTAAAAAGACTACCTACAGACTGGGAAAGAATTGTCAGCTATGACATCTCCGACCAGCGCCTGATCTCTAAAATCTACATGATTCTGTCAAAACTCAACCACAAAAAGACAAACAACCCAATCAAGAAGTGGGCAAAGGATATGAACACACATTTCACTAAAGAAGATATTCAGGCAGCCAACAGATACATGAGAAAATGCTCTTGATCATTAGCCATTAGAGAAATGCAAATTATAACTACGATGAGATTCCATCTCACTCCGACAAGGCTGGCATTAATCCAAAAAACACAAAATAATAAATGTTGGAGGGGCTGTGGAGAGATTGGAACTCTTATACACTGCTGGTGGGAATGTAAAATGGTACAACCACTTTGGAAATCTATCTGGCATTATCTTAAACAGTTAGAAATAGAACTACCATACAACCCAGAAATCCCACTCCTCGGAATATACCCTAGAGAAACAAGAGCCTTCACACAAACAGATATATGCACACCCATGTTTATTGCAGCTCTGTTTACAATAGCAAAAAGCTGGAAGCAACCAAGGTGTCCATCAACGGATGAATGGGTAAATAAATTGTGGTATATTCACACAATGGAATACTACGCATCGATAAAGAACAGTGACGAATCTGTGAAACATTTCATAACATGGAGGAACCTGGAAGGCATTATGCTGAGCGAAATTAGTCAGAGGCAAAAGGACAAATATTGTATAAGACCACTATTATAAGATCTTGAGAAATAGTAAAAACTGAGAAGAACACATACTTTTGTGGTTACGAAGGGGGGAGGGAGGGAGAGGGTTTTTTATTGATTAATCAGTAGATAAGAACTGCTTTAGGTGAAGGGAAAGACAACACTCAATACATGGAAGGTCAGCTCAATTGGACTGGACCAAACGCAAAGAAGTTTCCAGGATAAAATGAATGCTTCAAAGGTCAGCGGAGCAAGGGCGGGGGTCTGGGGACCATGGTTTGAGGGAACTTCTAAGTCAATTGGCAAAATAATTCTATTATGAAAACATTCTGCATCCCACTTTGAAATGTGGCGTCTGGGGTCTTAAATGCTAACAAGCGGCCGTCTAAGATGCATCAATTGGTCTCAACCCACCTGGAGCAAAGGAAAATGAAGAACACCAAGGTCACACGACAACTAAGAGCCCAAGAGACAGAAAGGGCCACATGAACCAGAGACCTACATCATCCTGAGACCAGAAGAACTAGTTGGTGCCCGGCCACAATCGATGACTGCCCTGTCAGGAAGCACAACAGAGAACTCCTGAGGGAGCAGGAGATCAGTGGGATGCAGACCCCAAATTCTCATAAAAAGACCATACTTAATGGTCTGACTGAGACTAGAGGAATCCCGGCGGCCATGGTCCCCAGACCTTCTGTTGGCACAGGACAGGAATCATCCCCGAAGACAACTCATCAGACATGAAAGGGACTGGTCAGCGGGTGGGAGAGAGATGCTGATGAAGAGTGAGCTAATTATATCAGGTTGACACTTGAGATTGTGTTGGCAACTCTTGCCTGGAGGGGGGATGGGAGGATAGAGAGAAAGGGAAGCCGGCAAAATTGTCACGAAAGGAGAGACTGAAAGGGCTGACTCAATAGGGGGTGAGCAAGTGGGAGTACGGAGTAAGATGTATGTAAACTTATATGTGACAGACTGATTGGGTTTGTAAACATTCACTTGAAGCTTAATAAAAGTTAATAAAAAAAAAAAAAAAAGTCCTTCTCACAGTCCGCAGCATATTCCACTTCATACTCAAGTTCTTTCTTTTCTTGTCTTATTCCCCATTCTTACTCTGAGGGCAGGGACCCCGGTCTCCTCATGTTTATTAACCCCTACAGCCTAACACAAGGGACAGTGGTGGTTTGCTGGTAGAATTCTCACCTTCCATGTGGGAGACCTAGCTTCGATTCCCAGCAAATGCACCTCACATGCAGCCACCACCACCATCTGTCAGGGGAGGCTTGTGTGTTGCCATGATGTTGAACTGGTCTCATGACGCTTCCAGACTAAGCTGGAGTAGGAAGAAAGGCTTGGCAATCTACTTCAGAAAGTCAGCCAATGAAAACCCCGTGTATCACAATGGTCCTATCCACAACTGATCATGGGAATGGCGCAGGACCAGGCAGGGTTTTTTCCCGTTGTGTATGAGGTCACCACGAGTTGGGGGCCAACTCTGCAGCAGTTAACCATAACAACAAAACAGAGCCTAGCACAGCACCTGGCACACAGGAAATGTTGCCGTTAGGTGCTATTGCGTGGACTCTGCCTTACGGCAACCTTATGTACAACAGAGTGAAATGTTGCCCAGTCCTGTGCCGTCTCCCCAGTCGTTGCTGTGTTTGAGCCCATTGTTGCAACCACTGTGTCAGTTCATCTCTTTGAGGGTCTTCCTCGTTTTTCACTGACCCCCTACTTTACCAAACATGATGTCCTTCTCCAGAGATTGATCCCTCCTGATAACACGTTCAAAATATGTGAGACAAAGCCTCGCCATCCTCGCTTCTAAGGAGCATCCTGTCTGTATTTCTTTTATTTCTTTCCACACTGTGGAATAATTTATGTTATGAATACATGGCCCCCTACAACTGACTCACCCCATCTTGGTGTTCCTTGACCTTCCTGGCAGGCTCCCCCACTGTCCTCCCTAACCCAGGGTGGGGTATGGAATGAAGGGACTTTTTCCACTTTCTTCTTTTCATTGAGATATAGTTCACATAAAAGTCACCATTTTAAAGTACACAATTCAGTGATTTTAGGATATTTCCAAAGTTATGCAGCCATCACCACTATCTAATCCCAGATCATTCTCAACACCCTAAAAAGTGAACGGGCTTTTGATTAACTTTACGTGTACTACAGCTCTTTTGTTTGGAAATCATCCAAGCGATTGTCCAGACCTTGTCCGAATCCTTGGAGCCACCTGGGGGCTGTGTGTGTGGAGTCTTCCTGGCCAGGTTTCCACAGGTTTCTCGGGGAGGGCAGGCCTGGACTTCAGCTGCCTTCTCTCTCTGCCTTCAATTCTTCTCCTCTTTGCCCTCCACTTCCTTTCTCGCTCACGTTGCAAACTCACCTCCAAACGGTCTTGAGATGCACCTAAATCATCAAACGTGATCCCCCTTTGAACTCTTTCTTCTCATCATTAATCTGTTTGGACAGCCTTTCTCCTGGCACGGTTTATTACGGTTTCATTACCCAGGAACAGAAGCTTGCAAGTAGGGAAGTATTGCTGCCAGGTGGGGGTCCCAGGTAAGCGAAGCCTTTATGGGTGAGGCTTCCACATTGGAACTGCGCCATTTGCTCCTTTTCTGTCCTGAAACAGCCCTCTTGGGCTCATTCTCACAAAGCTCTTTCCAAACTTGCCTGTTAACTCCAACCACTATTGAAATGTCCTTCAGCAGTTCTGTTCAGCTAAGGAACCAGCAAGCTGTGCCTATTAGCATTTGTCTGATTTGCAAACCTTTAAGTCATTGACGTGGACAAGGAGTTTTGCCCTGTTCACTGGTCATGCCTTTGGTCTCTCTGTACCTCCTCCCACTTGCCCAGAAAGCACACATTAACCCTGCACCAGGACTCCACTGAGGGTAGTGACGCTGGGATCAGTCCCCAGGAGAATGCAAAAGCAGGAGGTGCTTATGGAGCTGGGCAGACTTCCGGAACATTCAGAGAGGTCTAATCCATCCTACCACAGGAAAGCTGTTCCTGGGCCTTCCCAGCACGCTTGCCTGACGTGCCGGGGCAGAGGGAACGAGCCACCAGCCTTTAATCTCTGCACCACCAGCCTTTAATCTCGGTGCACACGCGCTTCGCTTTCAGCCTCATGTTTGATGCCTGTGGCAGTGGCAGCAGGATTATTGTCGTTGCTGTGTGATCTTCCAGCCTTGGGGGCGGGATGCACCATTCCAGAGGAGCAGCTGCGTTAGCCCATGTGACCTCTGTCACTGCTGCGGGGATTTCAGTTGTCATGACTGTAGCTATATTTTCAGAATGCCTGACCTGACCCCCTTTCATGTTACTCCTGCTTCTAATCTTCAAATACCCTTCCCCACACACCCCCACCCAGAGCACAGGCTGCCTTTGGCTGCCAGATTTAGGGCCTGAATCAGAATTGCTACCTGGTCAGAAAGATAGCTAACCCAAAGGTGGCCATCCACTCGTTCAATCAAGTGTTATTTTTTTGGCGGCCTACTGTGTGCTAGTTACTCTGCTGGACGTTAAGGAAACAAAAATGCACCAAATACCATCCCTGCCCCTGAGACTGCCACAGACCAGAGGGCAGGCAGACAAGGACATCAGTGATGGTGCAGGATGGGAGGAGCTCTGTAACCCTCTCCAGAGGGCAGTGGTAGCCCAGGAGGTCCCTTATCTCATCCTGGAAGTTCAGGGTGGCTTCCAAAAAGAACAAAACCTTCACTAGCATTATGAAGAACCAGTGGGTGCAGAAAAGGGAAGGCATTGTTCCATGCACAGGGAACAACATATGCAAAGGCATGGAGGCACGGAGAGCATTGTGCATTTGAGGGCTGGTGTTATGGATTGAATTATGTCCCCAAAAAAGAGAAGCTGAAGCCGGTTAGGTCTGAAGCCTGTGAACCTGACCTTGTTTGGAAATAGGTTCTTTGAAGACATCATCAGTTAAGTAAAGGAGCCCTGGTGGCGAACCAGGCAATTAATCATTGCACCACCAGGGCTCCTTCCGTAAAGATTACAGCCTAGAAAACCCTATGGGGCAGCTCTACTCAGTCGCATGGGGTTGCTATGAGTTGAAAGCGACTTGACGGCCCCTAATGACAGCATCAGTTAAGTTGGCATGAGGCCATACTAGAGTAGGGTGGGTCCTAACCCAATCCAAGTGGTGTCCTATAAAAGGGAAAAGACACAGAGAGACACACAGAGAGAAGGTGGCCATGTAACAACCAAGGCAGAGATTGGAGAGATGCTGCAGCTGCAAGCCAAGGAACACCTGGGCTACCTACCGGGAGCTGGGAGAGACAAGAAAGCATCTTCCCCTAGAGCCTTTAAAGAGAGCATGGCCCTGCCGAGACCCTGAATTCAGGCTTCTGGCCTCCAGAACAACGAGAGAATAAATTTCTCTTGTTTTAAGCCACCCACTTTGTGGTACTTTGTTACAGGAGCCCAAGAAATCTAAGACAACTGAAGCGGTTGGTGTGGTTGTGTGTTGGGAAAGCTACGTGGGGAGATGAGGGTCAAACTACGAAAGGCCTTTGCGCACCACATTTAGGAGCAGGGCTTGCCTGAAAGAGTGGAGGCTGTTGATGGTTTTCAGCAGGAGGGTGATAGGATCCCCTTGGCCATGATGTGCAGAAGGCGAGGCTGGAGGCGCAGACCTGATAGGAGATGGCTGCAGTGGCCCAAGCAAGAGATGACGAGGGCAGCAAATCAGGCCTTGAGGATGGCGTCTCCAGGCATAAAAAAAAAAAAATTTTTTTTATAGCCTGGCTTTATTAGACAGAGGAGGGAGAGACTTGAGACAAGCCTCAGGTCCCCACAGAATTTTCCCAGGCTCCTCTGAGGAGAGCGTCTCCTTATGTTTCTTGGCTAGCCTCAATATCCCCCTCTTCCCATGCAGCTTAGTGGCTAAGGGCTGGAATTCTAGAACCAGCCATGTTGTTAACTGCCATACAGTTGGCCCCCGACTCATGGTGACCCCAGGCTCAACAGAACGAGACCCTGCCCAGTCCTGTGCCATCCTCATGATCTGCTGCATATCAGACCATTGTGATCCATAGGGTTTTCATTGGCTGATTTTCAGAAGGAGATCGCCAGACCTTTCTTCCTAGTCCATTTTAGTTTGGAAGTTCTACTGAAACCTGTTCAGTATCATTGCAACACAAAAGCCTCCGCTGACAGACAGGTGGTGGCTGAGCATGAGCCGCGATGGCTGGGAATTGATCCTGGGTCTACTGCATGGAAGGTGAGAATTCTACCCCTGAAGTACCACCACTGCCCCCAGAACCAGACTGCCATCAAGTCAGCCCTTGGCTCATGGCGACCCCATGCATATGGTAATAAAACGCTGCCTGGTCCTGTACCAGATGAGATTGTTGTGACCCATACTAAACCAAACCAAACCTGTTGCCATCAAGTCACTCCCAACTCATAGCGACCTTACAGGACAAAGTAGACTGCCCCCATAAGGTTTCCTAGGAGCAGCTGGTGGATTTCAACTGCCAACCAGTTGCGCTCTTAACCACTGGCCCAAGTCCCAGCTCTACCAGCCATTAGCTATGTAGCCTCAAACAAATTGTTTAATATTTCTGTAACGGCTTTCACTGCTGTAAAATGGGGAGGGGGCAGTACCTAGTCAAAGTGGTGTTGTGGATCAAATGAGTTAATGTATATAAAATGCTTAGCACAGTGCCTGACACTCAAGTGCTCCATAAATACTTACTTTTTTTTAGTCCTGCTTAGAGCTTTCCTTGCCCTGTTTCTCAAGAAAAGGGAGAATGGGGGCCCATGAGAACTTGAGGTATGAGGGAGCCCATGGGCAGCCCCAAAAATGCCATTTGGGTGGTCCCTCCTTCCCGTTGAGGCCTGCTTCCTCCCCTGTCAGCGCCCTACAACATGCACAGCCTTCAGCTTCTACCTCAGGAAATTAAAAACAAGATTGGTTTTTTTAAGGTAATCAAAAGTAATACCACAGGGCCTGACCTTTTGTTCTGGAGCAGTTATATAAGTGACATTTGCTAAAATCACTCCTTGAGCCCCTGCTTCCGCTACTATCCTTTCCCAGGCTCTTAAGGAAGCAGCCTCGTCGGGTGATGGTGACACAGGCCACATCGCAACAGGATTTTGAGTCCCTGGGTAGTGCAAATGGGTAACATCCTCAACTGCTAACTAAAAGGTTGGTAGTTCGAGTCCACCCAGTGGTTCGAGTCCAATCACTCAAAAGAAAGGCCTATGATTTACTTTTGAAATATCAGCCATTGAAAACCTGATGAAGCGCACAATTCTACTCTGGCACACACGGGGTCGCCTTGAGTTGGGACCGACTTGATGGCAACTGGTTTTACTGGTTCTTATGAGAGCAACCATCAGGGGTCAGGAAGGGGGTCACCTACTTTGTGGGAAACCCAACGGGGATTTCTGGCTTTAATCAAAACCAGACAGAATTAGGAGTGGAAAGAGATGTGGAAACCCCTAAAAACTCCCATAGTATCCACATGGAATCCCTGTAGAGTCTGCTATCAGAATCATCTACCACCATCCAAAAAAGGTCAAAAGGCAACAGATCTCTGGACTTGAAGTACTGCCATTCCAGGTTACTCAGCTTCCCAGGCCTCAGTTTTCTTCTCTGCCAAATGGGTATAACCAGTGGTACGCTGGTAAGTGTTTAACATCGGGCTCTCTGGGATAGGGTCAGAGAGACTGGTGTGTGTTGTTTGCGAATTTCCATGGTGTAAATACTCAAGCTACTAACTTGACATCACTGACAGTAGAGTTGGGAAGAAATGCCCAGTGAAGCTGGCCCCAGCCCTCCACTGGGTATAACAGTGCCTGCTTCATAAGGATTTCATGAGAAACAGTACATGAAAGCATGTGCTAAACTGTAAGGCGATGTACTGACAGACTGCCTTGAGAGCTCAAACACAGGGTCTTACAGCAGGCTGGCAGTGGGCATAAGCCCAGCTGTCATCTCTGCCCCGGGACAAGGCACATAGTAGGTGTTCACCTAGTACTTGTAGATTGATTTAAAAGCCTTATATTGTTTGATACACCTATTTACTTCCTTCCCCACTGTTATGGATTGAATTATGTCCTCCAAAAAATGTGCGTATGAATTTGCCTGGGCCATGATTCCCAGCATCGTATGGTTGTCCTCCATTTTGTGATTGTAATTTTATGTTAAAGAGGATTAGGGTGGGATTTTAATACCCTTACTAAGGTCACATCCCTGATCCATTGTAAAGGGAGTTTCCTTGGGGTGTGGCCTGCACTACCTTTTATCTTACAACAGATTAAAGGAAAGGAAAACAAGCAGGAAGTTGGGGACCTCATACCACCAAGAAAGCAGTGCAGGTTGCAGAGCGCATCCTTTGGACCTGGGGTTCCTGTGTGAAGAAGCTTCTAGTCCAGGGGAAAACTGATGACAAGACATTTCCTCCAGAGCCAACAGAGAGAGAAAACCTTCCCCTGGAGCTGACACCTTGAATTTGGACTTCTAGACTACTAGACTGTGAGAAAATAAATTTCTCTCTGTTAAAGCCATCCACTTGTGGTATTTCTGTTATAATGGCACTAGATAACTAACACATCCCTCCCAATTAAGTTTATTTCTGAAACTCAGGCTCACTGCAATCCCAAAGGTGCATTCTCTCTATCAGCCATCTGGACCTCTGGAACGTAACCTGAACCTACTCAAGGTCTCCCCCCGCCCGCCCCACTGCCCTATTGGCTCTGGCTCCCCACCTTCCCCTCTGCCCTCATCTCCTCCCAACCTACCCACCCCCCACCCCCCTGCTCATTCTACGCTAGCCTCCTTGGCCTCCTTGCCATTCCCAAGACATGTCAAGCATTCTCCTCCCACAGGGCCTTTGCACACATTGTTCCCTCGACCTGAGGGGCTCTTTCCCTCATTGTCCCATCACTCAGGCCCTGCTCAGATGTCCTCTTTCAGAAAGCCTTGTCTAAAATAGAAACCCCTCACTGTTACCCATCCTTCATCCCCAAGGCCTGATTTATGTTTTTGTCTACCTTCTCTATTATGCATTTTATTTGTTTGCTGCCTGTCCCCATGCCCTTCCACAAGTGGTGAACTCTTCCTGGGAGGAAATCTCTCCCCTTCTCTCTTTCCCCTGCCTCCCCTGCATTCCCATCTGCACTTTGTCTCTGGAATCTGAAGTGTGGCCCCCCAAAATATGTGTTGTAAATCCTAACCTCTGGTTAACTATGAATTGGAATCTACTCCGAGACACACAAGGGTAATAACGACATGCCTGTAGTTATAATCCCATTTGGGAATGGGTTCTTTGTTATGTTAATGAGGCAAGATTAGTGCAGAGTGTGCCTTGAGTCAATCTCTAAAAAGATATAAAAGGAGCAGATTAAGGAAGCAGAGATGGTGGAAGATAGATGCCAAGCCCTGTGGAGAACTCAGGGAGCCAGGAAACAGAAACGGAAGCGAGGAGGACCATTCCTCAGAGCTGACATAGAAAGCCTTCCCCCTACAGCTGACACCCTCAACCCTGACTTCTAACCTCCTAAACTGTGAGCGAATAAATTTCTGTTGTTAAAGATATCCACCTGTGGTATTTCCTTTATGTTTTTGTTAGGTGCTGTCAAGTTGGTTCTGACTCATAGTGACCCTATGCACAACAGATGAAACCCTGTCCAGTCCATGACATCCTCACAATTGTTGCTATGCTTGAGCCCATTGTTCTAGCCGCTGTGTCAATCCGTCTCCCTGAGGTCTTCCTCTTTTTCGCTGACCCTGTACTTTTCCAAGTATGATGTCCTTCTTCTCTAGGGACTAATCCCTTCTGATGACATGTCCAAAGTATGTAAGACACAGTCTCGCCATCCTTGCTTCCAAGGAGCATTCTGGTTGTACTTCTTCCAAGACAGATTTGTTTGTTCTTTTGGCAGTCCATGGTATATTCACTATTCTTCACCAACACCACAATTCAAAGGCATCAATTCTTCTTCAGTCTTCCTTATTCATTGTCCAGCTTTCAGATGCATATGAGGTGATTGAAAACAAAATGGCTTGGGTCCCGCGCACCTTAGTCCTCAAGGTGCCATCTTTGCTTTTTAACACTTTAAAGAGATCTCTTGCAGCAGATTTGACCAATGCAATGCATCTTTTGATTTCGTGATTTTTGATATCTGTTATAGCAGCACTAAATAACTAAAACACCAAATCAGCTATTTCCCAGGCTTTGATCCCTGGTTCTGGCCCCTTCTCTCCCTCGGGGGTTTGTAATCCTATGGACAAGCCTCTGGGTGACATTCCTGCAAATATGTATCATATGTCTCAACTGAGATGCCCTTCTCCCCAGCCAGGCTTGGGCCTTAAGGGGACCCAGCCAGAGTGCAGGCCTCCTTCACTCTTCAAGGCCCACATCTCTGAGAGGCCACAGCACATGTGCATGTCCCAGATTCAGACGAGCCCATGACAACCACATCACCACTGTCCACCTGGATGTAAGCTCCACAGGTGCAGGAACCTTGTCCTGCCCAGTTCCGATCTCCACCCCTAGAACAAACACTGGCACATAGCAGGTGTGTGATAAAAACTGGGGGAGCTGTTAATTCTTCCAAAAGCCTGGAATCCATTGAGGAGCCCTGGAATGCATTTTTGTTGCAAATGGGAGCAGCTTGGCCTTATGTGTCACCACGCTGTGGAAGATAACCCCCCAGCATTAGTATGCAAGCATAAAACCAGTTTCTGTCAAGTCAGCTCCAACTCATGGTGATCCCATGTGTGTCAGAGTAAACCTGTGCTCCATAGGGTTTTCAATGGCTGATTTTTCAGAAGTAGATTGCCAGGCCTTTCTTTTGAGGTGTCTCTGGGTGGACTCAAACCTCCAACCCTTCTGTTAGTAACCTAGCATGTTAACTGTTTGCCCCACCCTGGGACTCCCACATACAAGCATGGCACCATGAAATTCTCCCCACTGGGTGCTTCCTCAAAGAACTGCCTTTTATGCAATGTTAACAGTTCTCAGCCTCTATTACCTGAAGAGGTGTGAGAGGAAGGGGGTGAGCTAAGGAAGGACACAAATTTACAGAAGGAAAAAAGAGGCTGGAACAGTTTGTGTGAACTTCCTTCCCCACCACCATCACCCCCTCCAACCCGCAGCACATTTGTGCCAAAGAGAAGCTACACCTGAGTCAGCAGCTCCCAGCTGCCACTGTGTAAGGGAGAGGGTACGGATAGCATTAGGGGTCAAGGAAGCAATGAGCTAAGCTGTGTAGATGGATCATTGGGGTGGTCATTTGGGTAACACACATGGAGATACAAAGGGAAAGGATGCTGCTTGCAGTTTAACTACGTTTTCTCCAAGAAGTGGGAGAACAGGGCAGCAGGACCTTGGAAGTCATTCCAAGAGACCAGAGTCTCGGAAAAGGGATCAATGTGGAGGGTTAGAGAGCAAGTTGGAATAAAGAACATTAACAGGCCAAATAAAGATGGAGTGCTGAGTTTACAAGGTGTCAAATCAAGAAAAATGGGCACGGTCTTCCTCACCTTGGGCCTTCTTAATTTTATTCTGCAAATAGAGGTTCCATAGCTTTGTGGAGATGAGCGTCAGCCCTGGAGTCAGAAGATTTGGATTCAAATCCTGGCCCCACCTCTGACGAGTTATTGAACCCTAGGCTAGTTACCTCTCCAAGCTTTAGTCTCCTCATTGACAAAATTGTCTTCATGACATTGTCTGCTTCATTGAGTTGTTGTGAGGAATCAGCGAGACCATCCTTGGGGAGTACCTAGTTCATTTTCTAAATTAACACTCAAAAGATGTTGTGAGTTGCCATGGGCTCCAACTCGTGGCAGCCTTACATATAACAGAACATTGCCCTGTCCTGTGCTATCTTCATGATCGTGGGTATGTTTGAACCCGTGGTTGGGGCTATTGTGTCAGTCCATCTTATTGAGGGGTTCCCTTGTTTTCACTGACCCTCCACCAAACATGAAGCTTCCACGACCTTGCCTTGTACAAGTTCTGCTGGCTTCCCCAGTATTGTGTGCTGTGTTACCCTTCACCAAAGCTACCACTTATCTCTCGTCTATTTAGTGTTTTTTCATCCCCACCCCTCCCTTCCCTGGTAACCGTTAAAAATTGTTTCTTTTTGTGTGTGAACCTTTTCATGAGCTTTTACAGTAGTGGTCTCATACAATATCTGTCCTTTTGTGATTGACTTATTTCTCTCAGCATAATGCCCTCCAGGTTCATCCATGTTATGATATGCTTCACAGATTTGTCATTGTTCTTTATCGTTGCATAATACTCCATCATGTGTATGTACCATAGTTTGTTTATCCATTCATCTGTTGATGGGCATCTAGGTTGTTTCCATCTTTTTGCTATTGTGAACAATGCTGCAGTGAACATGGGTGTGCATATGTCTATTCGTGTGACAGCTCTTATTTCTCTAGGATATATTCCTAGGAGTGGGATTGCTGGATCATATGGTATTTCTATTTCTAGCTTTCTAAGGAAGCACCATATTTTTTTTTTTCAAAATGGTTGTATTATTTTGCATTCCCACAGGCAGTGCATAAGAGTTCCGATCTCCCCGAAGCCTCTTCAACATTTTTTATTTCTTTTTTGATTCGTTGCCAGTAATGCTGGGATGAGATGTTATCTCATTGTCATTTTGATTTGCATTTCTCTAATGGCTAGTGATCGTGAGCACTCCTCATGTGTCTGCTGGCCGCTTTAATGTCTTCTTTGGTGAAGTGTCTGTTCATTTTCTTTGCTCATTTTTTAATTGGATCATTTGTCTTTTTGGTGTAGAGGTGTTGGATTTTCCCATAGATTTTAGAGATTAGACCTTTTTCTGATTCGTAATAGCCAAAATTCTTTTCTTAGTCTGTAGGTTCTCTTTTTACTCTTTTGGTGAAGTCTTTGGATGAGCATAGGTGTTTAATTTTTAGAAGATCCCAGTTATCTAGCTTATCTTCTGGAGTTTGTTCACAACACATCTTTTTAATCAATAAAGATATTAGCTATCGGTGTTTGTTTGCCAAATACTTATATGGTGCGAGAAATGCTTCTAGCTGCTCAACAAGCACAAATTCAGCTACTCTTCATGGTGTACCAGAAAGGAGGGACTATTATTTCCCCCAATTTAGAAATAAGGAAACTGAGGCTCAGAGAGGTTAAGAAACTGGCCCAAGTCACACAGGAGTGTGAAAGGCAAGGTTCAAGCCCATGTGTGTAGCCTCTGTGCTCCACTCTGCTGCCCCTTACATAATTCTGGATCACCTGCCCTATGCTTGGCCCTGTGGCAAGCCACCGAAGTAAATGGAGAAAGAGCAGAGAACATGTTCATTGTTCTAAATGTCTGAAATCTGGGAGAGGTTGTTTGTTTGCTGCAGTGTAACTTGTCCTATTCTGTCCCATTGTTGCTGTTGTTGTTGTTCTTAGGTGCCATCAAATTTGCCCCGATCAATGGTGACCCCATGCACCATGGAACAAAATGCCATGATCGGTTGCAGATCAGACTGTTGCAGTCCATAGGGTTTTCATTGGCTGCTTTTTGGAAGTAGATCTCCAGTCCTTTCTTCCTAGTCTGTCTTAATGTGGAAGCTCCACTAAAACCTGTTCAGCATCATAGCAACATGCAGGACTGAAGCGCATTGGCCAGGAACTGAACCTGTGTGTCCCACGTGGAAGGCGAGGATTCTACCACTGAACCACTGCTGTCCTCTGTCTTATCCCACATACCCTCTTCATACAATTTTATTTCTAATTCATACAATATGTGCTCAGAATAGGCGTGCAATGAATACTTGAGCTGAGGTGGACTCAGTCTACTCCACTGCTTGCAGGCTGCAGAAGCCGGGGCAGGGAGTGGCGGTCTTTTCATCTGTTCTGCCCAGAAAGGCTTCATTTAGGTCATCTATGGGAATGGCTGTTTCACTGTCATCTTAGCCAATTTTTAAAGATTTCATTAGCTATCATAAATTATTCCAAAAGGAGTAACACCCGAAACCTCTAGAATATTGACGTGGCCTGGCAGTAAATGAATGCAGAAGTACCTTTAGGTCCGAGGCTAAATTCCATTTAATTTTTAGAGGACCCTGTTGAGTTGTTAAAATGATCAGAAATGGACCTGGCCAGAGCCAGCTCTGCAAAGAGGGGATGTTATTCTCTCCGAGACCATTAACTTAATCAGTTCAAGTCTGTCAAGAAAACAAAACTCCTCCTATGATGAGGGGACTCAGGATATAATTAACAAGCAGATTTGACTTTTATCTGGAAATCACTGAAGAACTTTTTTTTTTTAAGTAGGCTGTAACAAATAAAAAAAAATTTTTAATGTACAATTCAGTTTTATTTCTGAAATCTTACACAATATTTTACAGGAAGCCTTGGAGAGATGCTCATCAGCCTTCTTTTTCCTTAGTTCATTTCCATAATCTTCATACAACTGGTAAAACAATATTAGATAATAGATATCCCCGTAGGCCATATCAAAGTCTTAAGTAGCTGACATGTTTCTCTACTGAATTATGGAGACCTTGTCAGAATGTCTGTATATGTAGAGAAGTGCTAGTGTCATGGGAACCCAGGATGGGTATATAAATAGCTTCTAAAATGACTTGGGTGTATCATGACTGGGATGTCTGTTCCAGAACGAGCAAGGTGGGGAGATGGCAGGGACTTAGGGTAGCCCAGAAGCCCAGCCTGGGAATATCCCAAGACTGACTCAATGTGTCAGATCTCAAGGCTCTTATTAACTCAAAACCAAGCAGCACATATGATACAGCAATTCCACTCCCAGGTATCTACCCGAGAGAAATGAAAACATATGCCCAGACAGAAACTTGGACAGCAATATTCATATCATAACCCAAATGTCCATCGACTGATCAATGGGTAAACACAATGTGGTATATATACATAATGGAACCTTACTCAGCCATAAGAAGGAATAAAGTACAAAAATGCTACAATATGGATGAACCTTAAAATCATGATGCTAAGTGAAGGAAGCCAGACACAAAAGC
Source organism: Loxodonta africana (assembly GCF_030014295.1). Lineage (NCBI taxonomy): Eukaryota > Metazoa > Chordata > Mammalia > Proboscidea > Elephantidae > Loxodonta > Loxodonta africana. The sequence goes on from NC_087344.1 coordinate 49,516,425, forward strand.
ACACCTATCGTATGATTCCATTCATATAAAATGTCCAGAATGGGCAAACCCGTAGAGACAGAAAGTAGATTAGTGATGTCCAGGGGCTGGGGTGAGGGAGACTAGGGGGTGTCATGGATTGAATTCTGTCCCCCCAAAAATGTGTGTATCGGTTTGCTGGGCCACGAGTCTGGTATTGTGTGATTTTCCTATATGTTGTAAATCCTGCTTCTATGACGTTAATGAGGAAGGAGAGGCAGCAGTTGTATTAGTGAGGCAGGACTCAACCTAGAAGATTGGATTGTGTCTTGAGGCACTCTCTTGAGATATAAAAGAAAGAAGCCGCAGAGAGACAGGGGGACCTCAAACCACTAAGAAACCAGTGCCAGGAGCAGAGTGCATCCTTTGGACCCGGGGTTCCTGCACAGAGAAACTCCTAGTCCAGGGGAACATTGATGAGAAGGTCAAAAGAGAGAGAAAGCCTTCCCCTGGAGCTGACACCCTGAATTTGGACTTTTAGCCTACTTTACTGTGAGAAAATAAACTTCCCTTTGTTAAAGCCATCCACTTGTGGTATTTCTTTTATAGCAGCACTAGATGACTCAGACGGGGGTGACTACTAATGGGTAAGTGTTTCTTTTGGGAGTGAGAAAACGTTCTGGAATCAGATAGCGGTGATAGTTGCACAACCTTGTGAATATACTAAGAACCACTGAATAGTACACTTTAGAAGGTGAATTTTATGATATGTGGATTATATCACCAAAAAAAAAAAAAAAAAAATGGGGGGAGGGGGACCATTCTAACCATCTTGGCAAGCAAAGCCATGTCGTGATTCCAGAAGTTTCTCCCAGCCAACCCACTAAAGCCAAACAGAGAAATCTCAGGGTGTTTCAACATCATTGTGATTTTCTCCATGGCATCTAAACAAGCTCCCTTGGGAATTCTTTGCTTTGCTGAGTCCAGGAAATCAAGACTAGGAGAAAGTTCATGTGATTTTGACTCACCTTATCCTCAGAGTTGCAAAGTGCTACGGCACCAACAGCATGACTTACATCCAGTCCACAGCTCGAAATCAGCTGAGTCCTTTAGTATTCGGTCATTCTGGGCTCTCCTAGGATGGAAAGGGAAGGGGTGGTGATTTAGGGTGGGCCATTCTTCATAAGGAAACCCTGGTGGTGTAGTGGTTAAGTGCTACATTTGTTAACCAAAAGACTGACAGTTCTAATCTACCAGGTGCTCCTTGGAAACTCTACAGGGGCTGTTCTACTCTGTCCTATAGGGTCACTATGAGTCGGAATCGACTTGATGGCAAAGGGTTTGGGTTTTTTTTTTTTTTTTTTTGTATTCTACATAAAACCTCCATTTACCAGGAGGACAACAATGAGCCTCTTGAGATAGTGGCATTTGTCACATCCCAGGCCTCGCTGGGAAGGTTGTGGTGACCTGTTCTGATACACACTGCTAATGAATTTGCTGATGTTGTTCCTGCTGCAAGGTCTCTCTTAAATTCCTTCCTTTTTCCCACTAAAGAGGGCCATCTTCTTGACCATTCCAGAACCTTCCTTTGTCACACCCTGCTTTTTAAAATGATCTCTTCCGCGAAGCTTCTCCCCTTGCAGTGCTTTCAGACAGGGGTAATTTTGCCCCCAGGAGACACTTGTCAACAGCTGGAGACATTTTTGGTTGTCACAACTGGTGTGGGGGGGGTTACTATTGGCATCTAGTGGGTAGAGGAGGATCCCTGGTGGTGCAACGGCTCAGCACTTGTGTGCTAATTAAAAGGTTGCCAGTTTGAACCCACCCAGCAACTCTGCAGAAGAAAGACCTGACAATCTGCTCCCATAAAGATTACAGCCTAGAAAACCCTTTGGGGCAGTTCTACTCTGTCACATGGGATCACTATGAGTCAGAATTGACTTAAAGGTACTTAATAACAACAATAACAGTGGGTAGAGACCAAAATGCTGCTAAACATTCTACAGTGCACAGTACAGCCCCCACAACAAAGAAATATCTGACCCCAAATGTCAACAGTGCCATGGTTGAGAAGCTCTGTTTCCATGTCAACAGGCTCATCCCATGTCCCTGCGTCACCATTCACGTACACAGTTTGAATACTGTGTTTACATTGAAGACTTCTTTATAGACATGGATCCTATTTTGCCAGCTGGCTTCTTATAAGGGCTAAATAAGGTCATTAATAGGACAATGGGCCTGGCCTGTGGTAAGCACTCAGTCATGGTTCCCATCGTTCTTCTCACCATACTCTCTCGGAGGGCATCGGCACTCGATGGAATGAGAAGTGGATGCGGGGTAAAGACTCAGGCTTACATTCTGGCTCTGTCCCTAACCCATGCAGGGACTCAGAAAGCCACCTGACATCTCCAGGCTTGAGTCCTCATCGCTAACCTGGAAACATTCTTCCTCCCAGTGTAGTCAGGAAGATAGAATTAGATCATATATGCAAAAGTGATTTAGAAGAAAAGTGAAATACCTTTATTAGTATGCCCAATACTAGGTCATGACTGCCATTTATTGAGGATTAATTGTATTCTAAATATTGCACCAAAGCCCTCCTTTTATCTTCACAATGTCCTGATGAGGAAAGTATTGTTGTCCCTATTCTACAGATGAGGAGACTGAGGCTCAGAAAGTGAAGCACAAGTTGTTCTAGGTCACTAGCTGGGGGTTAGCAGAGGGAGGATTCATACCCAGACCTAGCTAACTTGATTCATAACCATTATCCTCTGCTGTGTCCACAGTGGGTGAGCAATCCCCTCTCCTGGCCAGTGCCAAAGCTGACTGTCCCCAAGTTGGCCCTGATTCTCAGGATTCAGAAAGTCCATGCATAGGAGGCCAACACGGTCCCTAGAACCAGGACTAGGGAGCAAGGTGCTGAAGCCGCCATTCACCTTTTTCCAAATGGCCCAAGGCTGGCTGAGCTAGGGAGACCCCAGCCAGAGCTACCTTGCACCTGGAGTGCAAACTTGGTCACCGGTGCCTGTGGTTCACGCTGTCCTCCGTAATCAACACCTGTGCTCTGTCTCTGAATCTGAAATAAGGCAAAGCCACAAGTGGGCCCCATAAGTCCAGCTTCATCTGCAGAGAGAGTCACCACAGGGCTTTACAGCTGAGCTGCTGGAACACTACCGCAGTGGGCCTAGAGACGGGAGCTGAGAGCTCTCTTACTGCCCAGTTCTGTCATAAGAGTCTAGAGCAGGTTGTCCACAGACCCAGGTTCCTTCTGTCTTGTTCTGCCACACTTTCAGGCGTCACCCCATGTTGGAAGCTAATTTGCCATCTCTTTGGCACCCCCCAAGGAGGAAAGGGGGAGTAGAAGCAGATTCTTTCAGCAAATGTAATCTGTAAGTCCATGCCACTCTTCAGTTCACATTCCATTGGCCAGAACTTGTCACGTGGCCCTACTTAGCTGCAAAGGAAACTGGGAAATGGATTTTCTGTGCAACTGTGTGCTGAGTTAGATTGGTGGGATTAGGGAGATGGGGAGGGGTGAGGGAAACAGTCCAGAATGGCAAATAAACGGGAATGGATACTAGGAGACAATTAGCAGTCTTTGCCACTAACAAGATAATGCGATTAAAGAACAACTAGCACAGGTTTTAAAAAGTAAACATGTCAAGGAGCCCTGGTGCTGCAATGGTTAAGCACTTGGCTGTTAACCAAGAGGTCAGCAGTTTGAACCCACCAGCTGCTCCTCATAAGAGAGACCTGTTGATCTGCTTCCATAAAGATTACAGTCTAAGAAATCCTATGGGGCAGTTCTACTCTGTCCTATACGGTCGCTAAGAGTTGGAATTGACCCAACGGCACACAACAACACCACAGACTTTCCCTTGAGGGCCTTGCTCTTGAGAGAGCTATTAAAAAAAAAAAAAAAAAAAAAATCAAAGATGTCACTTTGATGACTAAAATGTTCCTGTCCAAAGCCATGATCTTTTCAATCACCTCATATGTATGTGAAAGCTAGACAATGAAAAAGGAAGACCAAAGAAGAATTGATGCCTTCAAACTGTGGTGTTAGTGAGGAATATTGAATATACCCTGGACTGCCAGAAGAAAGAACAAATCAGTCTTAGAAGAAATACAACCAGGATGCTCCTTAGAAGCAAGGATGGTGAGACTTTGTCTTGCTTACTTTGGACAGGTCATCAGGAAAGACCAATCACTACAAAAAGACATCATGTTTGACCGAGACTCAGTCAGTGAAAACAAGGGAAACCTTCCATGAGATGGATTGACAGAGTAGCCACAACAATGGGCTCAAACCTACCAACAATCATGAAGATGGTACTGGACAGGCAACATTTTGTTTTGTTATACATAAGATCTGGTGGCATAGTGGTTAAGAGCTACGGCTGCTAACCAAAAGGTCGGCAGTTCGAATCCACCAAGCGCTCCTCGGAAGCTCTATGGGGCAGTTCTACTCTGCCCTATAGGGTCTCTATGAGTCAGAATCAACTCAGCAGTGGGTTTGGTTTGGTTTGTATTTTTTATACATAAGGTCACCATGAATCAGAGCTGACTTGACAGCAACTGACAACAGCACAGCCTGGGTACACAGTAAGGACTAGATTAGTGGTAGCTGGTGTCAGTGGAAGTATCATTCTAAGGAGGAACAGGCAAATCATCTCAGAGTATCCCTGGAGGCCAGACCAGAACATGAATGTGATGTGATGTCACTCCCCTGACAGGCCCAGGACCTCAGGAGGACCTCCACATGGGTCTCTGCACTGCAGTGGAAGCCCACAGCCCCTCAGAAGATGTGGCTTCACTTCTCCCAGGTGCCCTGACACTCTGCTTCCTTTTTTCTCAGCACCTGATGCCAGTACCTTTTGATCACATTACCCAAGAGGTGGGTGGGCCCGGGCCTTGACAAATAACATGGCATGGCAGCAGTGCCCTACTATGCTCATTTATGTTGACATTTAATTATAAATTCTCTGTCATTAACTGCCAGGCCAGCTTCTTGACAGGACACTGAATTATGTTTGATGCCACTCATCCCCTGTGGACACCCTCTCATTTGGGCCTTCTCAGCTGGGTGGCTCTCCCAGAAGCCAGACTCGGGTCCAATTGGCAGAAAAGACCCTGGGAATCAGATGGAGCGCATAGTCAGGCACCACTTCCCTTTTCTTCAGTGTCATCAGTCCCCTTCAAAGCACACCAGCCCTCTGGGCTGTACTATTATTAAAGAATTGTTCATATTTAATTATTTGTTATCTGTACAATGTCTAACACTGCCCTCCTATCCTAACCACTACTGTTCCTGTCTAATCTTAAGCTGTTATTGGGAAGTAGCTTGAGAAGGGCCTAATGTCACCCTTCCTCTCTGCCCCAAGTCTTCAAGTCATAATAACAAACAGTTTTATAGCACTTACAATGTGCCATGTTGTTGTTGTTGTTGTTGCTAGGTGCCGTTGAGTCGGTTCCGACTCATAGCGACCCTCTGCACAACAGAACAAAACACTGCCCGGTCCTGCACCATCCTTACAATCGTTGTTATGCTTGAGCTCATTGTTGCAGCCACTGTGTCAATCCACCTCGTTGAGGGTCTTCCTCTTTTCCGCTGACCCTGTACTCTGCTAAGCATGATGTCCTTCTCCAGGGACTGATCCCTCCTGACAACATGTCCAAAGTATGTAAGACGCAGTCTTGCCATCCTTGCCTCTAAGGAGCATTTTGGTTGTACTTCCTCCAAGACAGATTTGTTCGTTCTTTTGGCAGTCCATGGTATATTCAATATTCTTCGCCAACACCACAATTCAAAGGTGTCAATTCTTCTTCGGTCTTCCTTATTCATTGTCCAGCTTTCACATGCATATGATGCAATTGAAAATACCATGGCTTGGGTCAGGCACACCTTAGTCTTCAGGGTGAAACATTTACAACATGCCATGTACAGTTGTAAATACATGGACAGGTTTTTCTCACTGTCTGAATCAGTTTGGTTTCTGAATGCCCGATGGATGGCAGGCAACAAGAGATTGGATAGCAAGGGATGCCTGTATTGATATATTTAATCCTCAGAATAACCACATGAGGTGTGTCCTATTATTATCCCCATTTTACAGATGAAGAGACCGATGTGCACCAAGTGGCGTGCCCAAGGCCATTGGGCTCGTCTATAGCAGATCTCCGTTTGAACACAGGCAGCCTGGTTTAGCATTTGTGCCCATAACCACTATGAAGATGGGTGTGGAGGATATGAACTCATCAGCCAGTCCTCCCTCTCGCGTGTCTACGTGTCCTGCAGAGGCTGGGCAGCTGAGAACTTCATGTCAAGGACTCCCTTGCAGCTAGGGTTCTGTGTGTGATTCAGGTTTGGCAAGGAGGCAAATTCACATGAGGTTTGGAAGGTAGAACCCAAGGCAGAGGCCACCTTCCTGCTGTTTCTACAGCTCTGCTGGCAAGCATGCTCCCAAGGCAGTTGGTTTCTCTGTGGTTGTTTCAGCAGTGTTCCCAGTGTAACCCAGGGCTGGAAGAATGGGCACAGCACATCCATTTTGCTGATGCGGATCCTGGCAGGCACAGCGTGGTTTCGGGGGAGGCAGCAGTCGAGGCAGCAGTCAAGGCAGCTTCCTGATTGTAGCAGAGGTGGTGATGTTCTGGAGCTGGTGGCATCCGATCCATGCAAGAGGCAGCAGCCCCCTTGGTGGCCCAGTTCAGCAGTGTGGTTTTGGAAGTCATTCCTGAAAGCTCCATTTCTTCAGCTCTCCATACACTTCCATAACCCATTTGATATCCTATAATAAATACCTGACTGCTTATAGTAGTAGCCACAGCAGGGTCTATTCTCTGAACTGACTCCGATCAATACAATGCTAGACCAAAATATCGTATTTATAACTAATAAAGCTAATGTTGGAGAATGTGTCTTGTATCTATAGGCAAATATGGCTCCTAATTAGACATATTTACCTGCCAGGACACAGGTAGTACTGGCCTGGAGCAAGCCCTGCTTCCGTAGGGACAGAACCTGGCCCTGGACTACATAAGTTACGGAGCTGCAGAGCAGAATGTAAACCTCCTGGGGGCAGCTCCCTCTCAAGAAGAAAGAGAGAGGAAGGGCTGTCTCGTGTACCCAAGTTTTTATCCTTAGTTCGCCAGGTGTCATGGATTGAACTGTTGTCCCTCAAAAATGTGTGTATCAATTTGACTGGGCCATGATTCCCAGTCTTGTGTGGTTGTCCTCTATTTAGTGATTGATGTAGTTTTCCCAAGTGTTGTAAATCCTAATCTCTGCCTGTAGTTAGTGAGGCAAGATTAGATTATGTTAAAGAGGATTAGGGTGGGATGTAACACCCTTGCTCAGGTCGTATCCCTGATCTAATGTAAAGGAAGTTTCCCTGGGGTGTACCACCTTTTACCTGGGATGGAGGCGATGGAGATGATGGACAACGGATGAGAGGGTTATGGATGTAAATGGTTCAAAGTGCCATTTTTCCAACATTGAGATTCTGTGTGTCTGTGAGTGGAGGTCATGAGTAAAAGCAAAAGTGCTATATGTTACAGATTATTGACTCCAAAACAAAAACCAAACCTAGTGCCATCGAGTCGATTCCAACTCATAGTAACCCTATAGGACAGAGTAGAACTGCCCCATAGAGTTTCCAAGAAGTGCCTGGCGGATTCGAACTGCTGACCGTAGCACTTAACCACTACGCCACCAGGGTTTCCTTACTGACTCTAGGTATAATTAAATAGAGTAAAATTTCACCTTTGTGTAGCCCTAAGGAGTAGGAACATCGTTCCAGTTTTCTAAATAACTGATGCTTTGCCCCTCTTAGACTAAAAAAAAAACTAAACCTTTTTAAATGTTAACTTCTGGGGATAGACATATTTCTGAGATGTATTATTACAAAAATAAGCCACATTATTTTAGATGCTTTGGACCACAGATAACAGAAAACTAACAGAAGTTTAATCATTAAACATGTACCATTTTCCAAGTCGAAAGGAAGGAGTGGTGACTTTCAGTTTTATCAGAAAGAAACTTTTTTCCCAGAAGCTTCCAAGCTGACTTGTCTTTACATCTCTTTGGCCAGAGCAGAGTTCCATGCCCTATCCTAGATCAGTCAATGACAAAGTCTACTGAGATGGCCATGGCTAATTTCCACCATTTCTGGGGCTAAGCGCACTGTCCTCTGAAAAAAATCAGAACCCTGCTGCGTGAGTTAAGGGGAGTGAGTATTGGTCAGGGGGCAATCGACAGTGCAACCTGGCTTTCTTGGTTACCTACTGCTGCCCTATCAGAAAAGCCACATGTGGGTGGCTTTAAAGAGGAGAAATTTATTTTCTTCCAGTTCTGGAGCCTAGAAGTGTCAATACTTGGGGAAGGTCCTTCTTTGCCTCTTTGAGCTCCTAGTAGCTGCCGGCAGTCCATGGGACACACGGGCTTATAGGTACATCTGCCAAGCCTGTTCCTCTGTAGACCTCTCTTCTTATTTCTAGTCACTGCCGACAATCCTTGGCATTTCTTTGCTGCTTACATGCGTCTGTGGTGTCTTCCCCTGCGTGTGTGTGTCTGTCTGTCTGTCTCTGTCTGTCTGTCTGTCCTCCCTTTTTATAAGATGTCTGTCAGAAGGGATTATGTTTAGAACATACCCTACTCCGGCATGCTCTCATTAACATAACAAAAGAAAGCCCTGTTTCCAAATGGGGTAATATGCACAGGTACTGGGGTTAGGGGTTCCACATGTCTTTTTAGGGAGCACAGCTGAACCCATAGCACTGACCCTGGTGACTCAGAATGTGCTGTGTGCAGAGGTCCAGAGAGCCTGGCGAAGGGAGGCGGGGGCGACCATTTCCCCTGCACCAACGGGCTCCAGGCTGCTGTACTTTCCTTGTTCTTCTTTCTCTCTCTGTGACTTCGCACTTCCTGCCTCACTGCCAGGCTGCCAGCTGCCACTTTCGGCTCACACTCGTGCCTGTGAGTCTGTTGGTAGCAGTTTCATGCCCTGCTTCTATTTTTTCCCTTTGACCTGAGTAAGTTTAGAAACTTGGGGGGAGGGCGAGTGCACTCAGTGGACTGCAGCAGTGTCTGAATTCCACGAGCACTGGTCTCGATGTATTTCTGAATTCATCTTCCCTGAAGCTGGCTAAGGCAAAGACAGCCCTACACAGCTTTGTGGGCAAACTTAGGCCATGGAGAAGTGGGCATGAAGCCAGCCCCTGAAGCACACATCGGGTGGGTGGGGTGTTGCCACGTGCCTGCAGGCCACAGGAGAGGGTCCCGGCTGGGTGGCTGCTCTCTGACGTCCACTCCATTACAGGTCATGACAATGATGGGGAGTTAGTTACCCAGGTCCCTTCCACAGAGGGGTTTCCACAAGCATCAGCTCTGCCGTGTGTCCTGAAGAACGTAACACACGTAGCAGACTAGATCAAGATTGGTCAATCTCTGCACTATTGACATTGGGGCTAAGTAATTCTTTGTTGTCAGGGGTCTGTCCTGTTCATTGTAGGATGTTTATCAGCTTCCCTGGATGCCTGGATCCCTAGATACCAGTAACACCTCTCCCACTCCCAGTAATAATAACTAATAATGCCAACATTGTTGTTGCTGTTAGTTGTTGTCAAGCCGGCTGTGACTCATGCCAGCCTTATGTATAACAGAATGAAATGTTGCCCGGTTCTGAGTCATCCTCACAATTGTTGGTATGTTTGAGCCCATTGTTGCAGCTATTAATAATGCCAATAAAGACCAATAACATCTTCAGAAAGGAGCCCTGCTGGCTCAATGGTTAAGGCTCAGCTGCTGACCCAAAGGTTGGTGGTTTGAACCTGCCCAGTGGCTCTATGGGAGAAAGACCCGGTGATCTGCTTCCGTAAAGGTTACCCAAAACCCAAAACACCAAACCCACGGCTGTCAAGTCGATGCTGACTCATAGCAACCCTACAGGACAGAGTAGAACTGCTGCAGTGGGTTTCCGTGGCTGTAATCCTTATGGAAGCAGACTGCCACGTCTTTCTCCCGCAGAGCAGCTCGTGAGTTCGAATCCCCAAACTTTTGGTTATTAGCTGAGTACTCAACCGCTTCAACACCAGTGCTCCTTCCTGTGTAGACTGCAGCCTGGAAAACCCTCTGGGACAGTTCTACTCTGTCACATGGGGTCACCGGGAGTTGAAAATTGACTAGATAACACCTGACTACAACAACAACAAATTCCTCCAGACATTGTTAAATATGCCCCGGGGGTGGGGAAGGGGGATCCAGCCCTGGCTGAGAACCACTTGGCTGGAGAATCATGGGTGGAGGCCTGAGGTACCTTCCCTGACCCCCACTCCTAAGGTAGCCTCCCTCCCTCCCTCCCAGTCTCTCTCCATCCCAGTATCTTGCTTTATTTTCTTCATTGCTGGATTTATCAAGTTTTTGGTTGTTGTCTCTTCATTGGCTCATCATCTGGTGGGGCAGGGACTGGCTCTGCCTTCCTCACAGCAGTGTCCCCAGCACCCGGCCAGTGCGTGGCCCGTAGAGGGCTTCGGCAAACACTGGTTGAGTGAGAAAGTCTGAGAGTTCCACCATCAGGGGATTTTTGGTAGGAATGATTTAATGAACACCCTCACTGTTCCAGGTCCTTTGATGGACACTTGACCGACATGAGCTCATTTAGGCTTGCAAATAGGGAAACTGAGGCACAGGGAACTGCAGTAGCAAATGGCTGGCAAATGATACAAGCAGAATATGATCTCAGCCCTGTCTGATTCCAAGGTGTAGCTTATTTGGGGACACCAGACTGCCTCCTAAAGGATGCTTGAGGCTGTGAGGAGCTACTTCCAGCCCGATAACACAAGTCTGGTGCAGGAAGTCCAAGCAATAAGACAGCGGCCTCCCAGGCCTGGGCAGGCTGGTTCCAGCCCCAACCTGCCAGCCCAAATGGGCCCAGAGGTCGGTGCTGGCGTCCTGGCACCAGACAGAGCACCAAGGTCTGCTTGGAGAATTATGGACCTGCAGCTCTTGGTGGCCTATCAAAACATTCCTTTTTCTTTCCAGAAGGAAACCGCAATCCAAACCTCTCAGCCGTGTCCCCCTCTCAATTCAAAGCAACCCAGGAAATGTGGCCCCAAAGAATTTCTCGTCTGCCCCCAACCCACACCACAATTATAAGAAAACTCTGGATTGAACAGGATTTTGTGGCGTTTTTCCTTTTCTCCTCTCTCACGGTAATTAGCACTTCAGCTTTCTCTTGTGGTATTTATGTGTTTAACCAACACAGCTCATTGTTTCCAAATGTTAGTCAACTCTAACTATAAATCATGCCCCAAATCTTGAATCCCATTCAAGGGAAAACTCACAAGTTGAAGTTGATTCTACACAAATAAATCATGGGAGGGTGGAGATGTTACAGAACCAAACCAAACCCGTTGCCATCAAGTCAATTCCAACTCAGAGCGACCCGATAGGGCAGAGTAGAACTGCCCCCATAGAGTTTCCAAGGCTGTGAATCTTTACAGAAGCAGACTGCCACATCTCTCTCCCGTGGAGCAGCTGGTGGGTTCAAACCACTGACCTTTCGGTACGCTGCAGAGTGCTTTAACCACAGTGCCACCAGGGCCCCTTGGAAATGTTATAGAAGTAGAAAAAACAGTTCAGACTCATACCCTGTAAATGCAGCTTTTTGAACGCTGAGTACATTAAAACAATTACATAAGGCTTGTGTAGCCTCTAAGAAGTAGAATCCTATTTAAAATGAAACCATTTGAAAATGTGTTTGGCTAAGGATAATTAATATTTTTAGTGCTTTTACGGTTTACAAAGACTCATTGGCACATTAGTTAATTTCATCCCTCATGACATCCTTTTTATGTAGGAAGGCAAGCTATTTTACTAAATTCTGTCAATTCTAAGACAGACTTTGTTTCAACTGACATCTCTGAAATCAGAATGCATCTCAGAATTGAAGGCATGTCAGCTTAATTGGCAGCTTTGTTTTCTTACAGATACGTAAAATAATGGTGTGTGTTAGGATGTGTAGTGTCTTGGGTTTAATGACATGTGTATTATTCTGATCCCTGTTGCAGAAGGGAGGTGATGAGCCCTGAGAGGTTATCGGCTGGGCCCAAGGTTCCCTGCATAGCAAGTCAATGGAAGAACCAAAACTTGAACCCAAGGCGGGTGAGACCTTCAAGGGCATATAAATGCCACAAGGATGCACAGTCACTGGGCTACCCTCTACAGAGGGTGGTTCCAGTAACTGAAGAGCTGTTGTTGTTCTTGACAGAGAGTGCAAGTTTGGAGTGAGTTGTGATCTGCTTAGACATATCTTCATGTGGCAACAAGAGCATAACATAAGGGTCTGTGGTTCAGTGGTAGAATTCTTGCCTTCCATGTGGGATACCCGCACGAAACACCTATGTGCAGCCACCATCCCGTCTGTAAGGAAGGGTTTTGTATCGATATGACGCTGAACAGATTTCAGCAGAGTTTCCAGACTAAGATGGACTAGGAAGAAAGGCCTGGCCATCTACTTCTGAAAAAACAGCCGATGAAAACCATACGAATCACAGTGGTCCATCTGCAACTGATCAAAAGGATGGTGCAGGACCCAGCAGCGCTTCATTCCATTGTGAGTGGGGCTGCCAGGAGTCGAGGGTCGACTCAATGGCAGTAGCAACAATAGCAACACGTAGGTCATTGGGAAGAGGATCCCGTGATACAGGTCAAGGCCATGATATTGTGTCAGTGGAGCCCCTGCCCTTCTACGTGTGATCAGTGGAAGGAAAGACCGGAAGCTTGCCCTTTCTGGGTGCTGGGCGTTATCTGTAACACTTCGTATGGTGTCTATACTTCTTTTGTCGTCATTTGGTCTCTCCAAGCCTCAGGTTACTCATCTGTAACACGGGTTATTCAGAGCATCTCCCAGAGCTTATTGAAATTGTCAAATGAAATACTACTTTTCAAGCACTTGGCTCAGCTTCCGGTACAGTGCAGCTTGTTAATAGTGTCCTTGATAATAATGGTGATAACCTTCTGCAGTCAGTCTTGTTCTCACCATTGTGACAGAGAACTGGAGCCCCAGAAAATTTGCTATTCATTGTGATAGATTTGGGCAAGGCATCGTTGCATTTTGTGACTATCAGAGAAAACAGAGCCATTTTAGAAATGGTGCTGAAGGGAAGGCAGATGAGCCTGGAACAAACCTGGCATTCACCCACCTCTCTTTCTGGTGCCCGGGAACCTGGGCATTTCCCTACATCTTCCAAGCAGATGGCAAATCCTGCACTCTCCCACCTGGAGCCTCCGTGTCATCAGGTGAGGGGGCTGAGGAGCTCTCTGCAGCTCCGGGGTTCATCCTCACATCAGCTGTGGCTGTGGCCAGGAAGTACACAGTCCATTCTTTTTTCTTTTTAATTGCAGTAAAAATAGACAAAACAAACCTTCACCAGTTCAGCAATTTCTGCGTGTACCATTCAGTGACATTGATTACATTCTTCATATTGTGTAACCTTTGTTGCTGTCCTTTTCCAAATTGTTCCTCCACCATTAGCATAAACTCACTGCCCCTGAGCAAAAACTTCCCCTTGTGGGCCTCCTTGTCCTGATTCTGAGCAGATAAGCTGGGATCCCATTGCTATTCCGGCTTCCCAGCACCCAGGTGGCAGCTGCCAGCATTGCAGGTACCAATACAGAGTATACGATGTGAAGTGGCTGGTGTTTCGCACTCCAAGCCCATGCACATCAGCAAGGTGGACATCACTGGAGGCCCAGAGCCTCTTGGAATGCCCACCTGTGTTGGGGCCTGCGGAGGGGACAGAGGAGGTCAGGGTGGCTTAGTTAAAGTGTCTTCCTCTACTTCCTTCACCTCCAACTTTCAAGACCTACTATGTGCCAGCACTATGCTGGCTATCTATTAGCTCTCTATTGCTATGTAATAAATTACTATAAACTCAGTGGCCTCAGGTAACACATTTTTTTTTATTGTGCTTTAAGTGAAAGTTTATAAATCAAGCCAGTCTCTCATCCAAAAATTTATATACACCTTCCTATATACTCCTAGTTACTCTCCCCGTAATGAGACAGCACACTCCTTCCCTCCACTCTCTATTTTCATGTCCATTCGGTCAGCTTCTGACCCCCTCTGCCCTCTCATCTCTCCTCCAGACAGGAGATGCCAGCATAGTCTTATGTGTCTACTCGATCCAAGAAGCTCACTCCTCACCAGTGTCATTTTCTATCCCATAGTCCAGTCCAATTGAACACGTATTTATTATCTCACAGCTTCTCCGGGTCAGGAGCCCAGCTGGGTCCTCTGCTCAGAGTCTCACAGGCTGCAGCCTCAGTGTTAGCTGGGCTGTGCTCTCATCTGGAGACTTGACTAGGGAAGAATCCCAAGCTTCGTCAGGTTGTTGTCAGAATTCATTTCCTGTGGCTGTGACTGGACCCTGGTGTCTTGCTGGTTGGCAGCTGGCCGTCTAGGCTGCCCACAGGTCCTAGAGGCTGCAGTAGTTCCTTTTCGCATGGGCCTTCTCAGCGTGGTTGCTACTTCGTGGAGCCATGCCACTTCATGGACTCTCTCCAGTGCATGCAAGCAAGACAGAGTCATAGGTAGATAGGAAGGTAGGTAGGTAGATACATACATACATATATATGTAGGTGCATATATATAGATACATACATACATAGACAGATAGACATGTACATCTAGATAGATAGGAATACCAAAAAACCAAACCTGTTGTTGTCGATTCCAGCTCATAGCAATCTTATAGGACAGAGTAGAACTGCCCCATGGAGTTTCCAAGGAGCACCTGGTGGATTCACACTGCTGCCCTTTTGGTTAGCAGCTGTAGCTCTTAACCACTGCACCACCTGGGTTTCCACAGATAGGTATAGTTATATATTTATTAGGTGATATATCTAGATAGATAGATGATAGATAATCTAGGTTTAAAAAAAAAAGCTGCTGTCAAGTCAGTTCCAACTCTTGGCAGCCCCATGTGTGTCAGCGTAGAGCTGTGTTCCATAAGGTTTTAAATGACTGATATTTCAGAAGTAGCTTGCCAAACATTTCTTCTGAGGCACCTCTGGGTAGACTCGAACTTCCAGCCTTTCAATTAGCACCCGTGAGATTAACCATTTGCACCACCCACGGACTTCTGGGTAGGTACACGTGTGTCTATATATTTGGGCATGTATATGTATGTATATTTACATGTATGTACTTAGATAGAGATGCATACACATATATCTAGGTAGATATATATACATACACACGTACCTAGATACGTAGATGAATAAATGGACCATACCCTAATCACAGGAGTGACATCTCATTACCTTCGCTATGTTCTGTTTGTTAGAAGCAGCTACAGACCCCACTCACACTCAGGGGGAGAAGATTCTATACAGTGTAATTCTGGGGGGCAGAAATCAGAAGGGCCATCTTAGAAATCTGCCCGTTCAGGCACTTTATTTCCCTCATAAGGACAATGCTGTGAGGGTTAATTAGTACCATTCCCATTTTCCAGATGGGAAACTGAGGTTTAGAGAGGTGAAGAAACCTGCCCAGGCTCCAACAGCTAGCCGTTGGCCACGCTGGAGCTTCAAACCATGACTGTCCACTGCTCAATGGGTGCTTCTTCTGCATGGTCAAGACAACACTTCCTTCAATCCCCTGGCTAAGTAGCACACCCGATAACCTGCACACTGATTTTGATTGGTGGGCCCAGGACATCCAGGATTTTCCCTTTGGTAACGTTTGCCAGGACTGTGATTTACTTGTTCACATACATCTTCCCTGCATCCTTGTTATGAGCTCCATGAAGGCAAGGGCTTTATCCATCTTCTTCATGACCACATCCCAGCACTTGAAGAGGTTCCTGGCCCATCGTGTGCACTCTGTAAACAATCTCTCAGTCATTCAACACACGCTAATTGCCTGGGCTGTGTACTACAGATACAAAGATGGCCAAGACATACGCCTGCCCTCTAACCTCTCACTGTCTAGCAGAGAAGAGAAGTAACAATAAATAAACAACGAGACAGCGTGATGTGGGAAAAATAGTGGCCACCTTCTCAAGTTTGCTTATCGTGTGCCCAGGGCCCAGAACAGTGGCTGGTGCATAGTAGGTGCTCTATAAATGTAAACCATTGCTAGCCCTGTTACCTGCGTGCCTTGTTCTCTTCCCTCTGCATAAGGTAGAAAATAAACATCATAGAAGATTAATCGGGCAGGAAAATCCAGAGAATGTAAAAGCACATAACACTCCTGCCTGGCTCCCGAAGCCTCTGACGCAATCCTACAATCCTGGCACCTCCCTTTTTTGAATGGAGCTTTGCATTTGGACACAGGAAAAAAAAAAAAAGTCTGTAATTATTAAAATTATGTATATAGGAGAATTTAGCCTCTCATTCGAGGCGCCCTAATGACACTTCAACAACTGCTAGGGAAGATAATAGGGTTTAGAGCAATTATACAGCCCGTCAAATACTGAACATGAGTGATTCAGATTCATGCTCGGAACAATTCTCAGAAGTTTTACTCATACACAGCTGTTTCATTTAAAATATGTTGGCAGCAAATTGCAAACTGGGCTGTGCTGGCCGTCCCTGGCTTGGATGCTTAACTCCTTCAACACCCAACCTGGCCCTTCTCTTTTTTCCCTCTGATCCCCCCACCTCAATCACTGCTTGGTGAAGTTTTTGAGCAGCATATTTGAGAGTTAGAACTTGACCCCAGAGCTGAAAGTGCTGGCGAGGGGAGAGGAGGGTTGTTGATCCATAACCTGCTGGGAGATTTGTGTCTTCCCCCTTTGGTGTAGTTGACAGGTGTCATTCAATCTCTAGGGGGCCAGTCTTATGTGTGCTGGGAGGGTGTATCCATCAGGGTCCTGGTTGTGAACAGATGGCCCACTCAAACTGGGTGACTGGAGGAAAGTTTGATAAAAGGATTGTTTACAAAGGCTCAGCTTGAATTTAGAGAAGCCCGTCAGGGATGGTGCGGTGTCCCAGCGGTGCCACAGTAGGGAGTCGATAGTTCTTCAGTCTGAAGGGGCAAGGAGCGAAGAGCAGTAACAGAACATGGAGAGTTGCTGTATGGAGTAGGGGGGTGGCCTGACAAGGGCTGTAGCTTTGAGTTCAAGGTATGCAGCCAACTCCCAGCAACATTGAGGGAACCTCCCTCTTCTCCCACCCCCCAGTCTCCTGTGGGTGCCACCCATTGGCCAAACCCAACTGGAAGCCAGAAGGCAAGGATGCCTATCAATGAAATCCACGGAGGTCAGCCTCCTGGAACATTGAAAAGGGTCGAGAGAGATGTAGGAGGATAAATTGAAGATATCCAGCAGAACGAGGTCCAAGAAAAGTTGAGGTGTGTTCTCAGTCCTCAAGGAGTGAACCTCTAGCTGCAGACAAAGACCTTGCAGACAGCTCATGATGGGCTCATTTGGTTGCAATATGGAGGGACTCATCTGATTAACCTCAAATCATTGGGAGTTGATTATAAGGGGGCCCGATGGGAACCCAGGAAGAGCCAACCCCTCGGGCTTCAGGAAGAGCTCGAACTAACGGGCCCATTGAGTATAAAATGATCCCAAACTCCTCTCCAAGGCCTGTGAAGCCTGACGTAGTCTAGCCCCTTCCTACTCTCTGACCTCATTGCCTAATCCAGTGGTTCTTTAAAATGTCTGAGAATCACCTGGAATTTTTGTAAAAACACAGTTTCCTGGGCCCTGTCCCCAGAAATTCAGATTCAGTAGGAGAGAATGGGGTCCATGAATTTGCATTCCAGCAAGTTCACGCATGATGCTGACCCTGCTGGCTCAAGAACCACACTTTGAGTAATGCCGAATAATCCATCCAGCCTACTGCACCTAAAACTGTTTCTTCTCAGGAGTTTCAGGACTTTTGAAGGTTACTTAACTAAGCTTGTGCTCTCTGAGTCTTCTGCCAATGCTAAGTGTAACATCATCTGGGTATCACGAGAGCCCGTATCTGTCTGCCATCAGGGAGCAGCCATGGCGAATGGGATGTGTTCCACTGGCCCCCTTAGCTCCATGATTGGGTTTGTTCTCACAGCTGTCTGAACTAAGCTGGAGCATGCAGAACATACTGTGCAGAATATCAAGTTGAATTTCCCTCTCTCGTCCACAGTAAGTTGGCAATGCCTGATCAAGTGGGCTCTGTGGTCTTTGAACTGGATCTTGGAGGAAGAGTGGGTAGAATTTCAAAAGGAAGATAAGGATTCCAGTAAGGGAGATTCTAAAGTTGAGCCAAGTGCAGAGATTAGTCTGGGGAATGGTGATAGTTTGGTTCTCCTGTGGAGAAGCAGCGAGGTTCAAACTGGGGAGGGCTTCAGGGAAAGTGAAGAGCCCTTGATGTTCCGACACAGAGGAGGGCCATGCTTAGATGGACAGACAGGGAGACACTAGAGGCGAGATGAGTGCAGGATGAGAAAGGGCTTCGAGAACATGGTGACATTGGCAATGAAGAGTTGTAGATGCAGGAGGACCATGATCTATTTATTCATCGGTGGATAGCTGAGAGAAAAGGGAGCAAGCAGGTGAGGAAGAAAAAAGATGGCAACATGATTCTGATTCTTAGTCCAGATGCCTGGAAAATGAAGTCCCATTGACCAAGACAGTAGAGACTAGAATACAAAGGATGGGAATGGCCAATGAGGGCTTCATGACTTGAACAGATCCTTAGACGTCATCCAATTGAATCAACCCATTTTCCAGATAAGCATGTTGAGGCTCAGAGAGGAAAGGGACTCATTCCAAGGGGTACAGATAACAGGTGGCAGAGTCAGGTCTACAGTACAGTTCCCCCATCTCCATGCAAGTAGCTCCTTCTCACCTCACCATGCTGCCTCTTACATCATGAAATATTGACCCTCTATCTGCAGATGAGTTTGTTCAAGCAATTTGCTGCAACTAAAGCAAACTAGCCTCTGTTTGTTTTTTTTAAAGAATGAATTTTTCCTGGAGTTTCCCGATTCTGCACTCCAACAGCAGCAGACATTTCCTGCCCCCTTCTTATTTCCTATGATTACTGGTCCTGAGGGCCAGGGCCAGGAAAACAAAGCTTTCTCCCCAGCCAGGTGACATGGGAGGGAGCTTCACCTCTGACCTTTTGACGTAGAAATGCCAGTGGGATATTCAGGTGGGAAGTTCCATGAGGCAACGGGAAGAACAGAACTATAGTTAGGAAAGAGGTGGAACTGGAGATATTGATTTAAGTGCCATCAGCAGGAAGATGTGATTGAAGCTTTGTGAGGAAGTGAAATCAGGGAGGCAAGAGTTTGAGAGAGAAAGGAGAAAAACATCTGGCAAAGATTTTGGGGTTTTAAGCAAGAGAACATTGCCTCTGGATTCCTGAAGCCATGAAGGAGAATATGTTGAGAAGACGTTGGAATTTCTCAGAATCCAAAGAGAAAGGGGGCATCCAGACATTAGGAGGGGTAGGGACCAAAGGCTGAGGACACAAGCAGCACCCCCTCAGTCTCTCGCTCCCAGGGCCTCATGGTCTTTTGTCCCTGTGCATCAGTTTGGATATCTTTGCACATAACAGAAAACTCGGACTCAACTAGCCTACACAATAAGAAAATGTATTTTCCCACATAAGAAGAAGGATTGTCCTAGCGAGTTCATTTAGAGGCTCTACAGTGTGACACAAACGGCGAAACACTGGACTACTAACCAAAAGGCTGGTGGTTCGAGCCCACTCAGAGGTGTCTTGGAAGACAGGCCTGGTGATTCGCTTCTGAAAGCTCATAGCCTTGAGAACCCCATGGCGCAGTTCTACTCTGTACACATGGGGTTGCCGTGAGTCAGAATTGATTTGATGGTGACTAACAACAACACAACACAACACAACACAACACAGTGTGTTCAGGTATCCAGTTTTTCCTGTCTTTTCATTTTCACTTCTTCAACTTAAATAGTTGGCTTTGGCATTTACTTGCTCCCTTCATGGTCTCAAGATGGCAGCCACGTGAAGAAAGGACTACATCTAATCAAAGAAGGGGACTATTTTTTCCCAGATGTCTCTTTCGTAATAGTTTTCTAGAAGCTTCCCCCACTGCCCTCCCCCATAGCTCACTGGCCATAAATGGGCATGTGCCTATCCCTGAATCAGTAACTGGCAAGATTAAGGGGATGAGTCCATGGTTGTATGGGGGAAGGTGGGCTTCCCAAACAAGCTGGGGATCCTGTGAGACAGCAGAAAAGGGTGTGCGGAGCATTAGCTAGGGATGCAACCAGCAAAGCTCCCACTCTCCTCTCCTCTTGCACACATGCCTCGTTCTTCTTCTGAAGAGCAGCCTTCTCTGCAAATGGAGTACCACACCTCTGAAGTTCACGTCAACGCCAGCAGGGCAAGCTCCAAATCCCAATTCCTAATTCCTAAGAACCTACTGCAGCCAGTTTAAGTCATGTGACAACCCCTGGCCAATCAACAGAGGACACTACGATGACATGTAGGTCAAAGGTTGCTGTTTAGGACTACCTCTGGGAGGGAAGGGAGCTATTCTCACGGGAAGGAAGTTCTCAGGGGGGAGTTGAGGATACCCCAGTGGTGTCTACTACACAACCTTGAAGAATATTGAGATTATGGGGTAGATACAGGACTAGTATCCACCCCCAACAATAGGAAGTGTTTGGAAATGTGAGAGGGGGCTGTTAGTCTGGGGCAGCTATTGGCATTTAGAAGGTTGGGACCAGGGTTGCTAAGTGTCCTAAAATGCAGGGGCCAATCCCACACAATGGAGAATTGTCCTGTGAAAATACCAGTTGTGCCAGGTGGAGAAACAACTAGAGGTCCCTCTAAAAGGGACAAGAAGGAATAGTAAAGGGGTGAGCAGATAGTATGTGTATGGAAGCCATGAGCAGGCCACTTGGGTTGGGAGTTGGGGGGTGGAGGAATAATTCTTGGTGCTCCAGGAAACCCAGGAAGATAAGACCCGAGAGTGGGCTGTTGACCTTTGTGCGAGCCAGATGAGGCCAGCGGATGGGATGGAAGGAAGATTGCAGAAGGCCAAAGGGAAGGGGGTGAAGTGGAAGCAGCAGTTTACATGGCTGACCCAGGCAGGAGTGCAGTACTAGGGAGGGTCGGTTTGGTCTTTGGTCCTGTTGGTGTGCTTCCTAGGAACGAGGTGGTGGAAAGACAGAAAGGGAGAGGGGGACAGAGAGAAGGAAGAGGGAGGGAAGGAGGGAGAGAGAGAATGAATAAAGTTGACAGGGCAGAGGAAGGAGAGACGTGGGTTAGAACTTACGTGTACTTTCTCTGCACACACTATCAGTAAAAAATATATGCACTTTTGGTGCTGGAAGTTGTATTTAGGAAAAGAAACAATAACTATTTGCAGTGCTTTAGCCCAAAATGAGGAGCCACGGTGGTGCAATGTTTAAGCGTTTGATTGCTAACCTAAAGGCCGGCAGTTCAAACCCACCAGCAGCTCTGCAGGAGAAAGACGTGGCAATCTGCTTCCATAAAGATTACAGCCTTGGAAACTCTATGGCCCAGTCCTACAGAGTCACATAGAGTCAGAATCGACTAGATGGCAATGAGTTTAGCTTGAAATGGAAGGAATGGAGAATTCAGTACACCTACTGTGAGGTCACTATGAGTTGGAATTGACTTGACCGCAGGTTTGGTTTTGGTTTTACTAGGCACAAAATGGTCTAAGGTAGGATTAGGATGACAGAGCTATTGTGTGAGCATAGCAAAGAGAGAATTACACAGGCTCAGAGTTAAAGAACACCGGGCTTGCATCTTGACTGGCATTTAAACCAAACCCATTGCTGTGGAGTCGATTCCAACTCATAGCGGCTCTATATGACGGAATAGAACTGCCCTATAAGGTTGCCATCATCATATAGGGTCGCTATAAGTCAGAATCGACTCGACAGCAGTGGGTTTGGTTGGTTCTTACAGGGTTGCCAAGGCTGTAAATCTTTACAGGAGAAGACTGCCATGTCTTTCCCCTTCGGAGGCACTGGTGGGTTCGAACTGCCAACTTTTCAATTAGCAGCGAAATGCTTAACCACTGCACCACCAGAGCTCCTTGACCAGCATTTACCTGCTCATATAGTTATTCTAGCTTGGCTGCTAGCCAAAAGGCTGCTAATCCACCAGCCACTCCTTGGAAACCCTATGGGGCAGTCCTACTCTGTCCTATAGGGCTGCTGTCTTGGTTATCTAGTGCTGCTATAACAGAAATACCACAAGTGGATGGCTTTAACAAACAGAAATTTATTCTCTCACAGCCTAGGAGGCGAGAAGTCTGAATTCAGGGTTTCAGCGCCTGAGGAAGGCTTTCTCTCTCTCTGTCGGCTCTCGGGGGAGGTCCTTATCATCAATCTTCCCTTAGTATAGGAGCTTCTCAGTTCAGGGACCCCAAGTCCAAAGGATGTGTGTTTCTCCTGGCTCTTGTTTCTTGGTGGTATGAGGTCCCCCGTCTCTTGGCTCAATTTTTTTCTTTTATATCTCAGAAGAGTTTGACTTAACACAAAACCTAATCTTGTAGATTGAGCCCTGCCTCGTTAATGTAACTGCCCCTAATCCTGCCTCATTAACATCATAGAGAGGTAGGATTTACAGCACATGGAAAAATCACATCAGATGACAGAATGGTGGACAATCACACAATACTGGGAATCATGGCCTAACCAAGTTGACACATATTTTGGGGAGACACAATTCAATCCATGACTCGACGGCAACAGGTTTGGGTTTTTTGGTTTTGATAGTTGTTCTGAGGATAAGTAGTGGTGCAGTGGTTAAAGTGCTTGCCTGCTAAGCAAAAAGGTCAGCGGTTCAAACCCACCAGTAGCTCCACAGGAGAAAGATGTGGCAATCTGCTCCCATAAAGATTTCAGCCTTGGAAACCCTATGGGGTAGTTTTACTCTGTCCTTTAATAAGGTTGCTATGAGTTGGAATCTTCTCGATGGCAATGAGTTTTTAATGCAATTCCCAGAACATGGGAGCTGTCCCGACAATGGTGGCAGAATGTTGTTTATATTACTGTCATTGTCATCACGATCTTTATCTCCACTGTCTTCATCATCGTAGTCACCCTTACCACCTCTGCAAGCCTCGGTGTTGCCTCTCTCCTATCAGAGTCAATACTCTGTGGCATTTGTCCTTCTTCTTTGCAGCCTTTTTATACCTGGTTCTCTTTGTTGACTTCATGGCCCTCTGTGGCAGTCAATTCCTTGGTTTGGCTCTATGAACCATGAGATTTATTTAAAGAATCATGAGGCCTTTTATAGGTTCTGAGTTTAGTGGCTGTTCAGGTGAAGATCTTTCTGCAAGGATATTGGGGTGGATCTGGCAGTTTGGCTGTTTACTCACTCACTACTCTTTGCCCCATCTCTGCTGGGAACCCCAAACACTGCCCCAGTCAAGTCAGTGCAGAGCACGGTCTTTCTTAAAGCCTGGGTTTGCCCACAACCTTCCTGAGCCTCCACCACCACCTAAGGCCTGAACAGGGAGTTTTCCATTCTCTAGCAAGAGCAAGGAAGAAATGCCTTTGGATTCTATAATTCGTGTGTCTGGATCATTCATGTCAGGCTGTGAGGTGCTGGGGCAGAGAGCACACTCCAGCTTTCAGAGTGCACTTTATGATGTACTGAGGTCCTGCACTTGTGGGGCCATTCCTACTCTTTTGACCCAGCTTCTGCCCACCTCCACCTGGGGGTCTTTTCTTGCCGTCACCTGAGCTGTTCTAGAAAATGCCATCTTTGCTGCTATTGCTCTTTTTTTGTCATTTTCCTGTTTCAGTCATCCCAAACTATCTCTGTTGTTGTCATTGTGTGTTGTTAAGTTGATTCCCACTTAAAGCAACCCTATAGGACAGAGTAGAACTGCCGCACAGAGTTTCCAAGGCTGTGATCTTTACGGGACTGGATCACCAAGTCTTTTCTCCCACGGAGCGGCTGGTGGGTTTGGACTACCGACCTTTTGGTTAACAGCCAAGCACTTCACAATTGCACTGCCAGGACTCCTTAAACTATCTCTAAACTTTATTTCAGTGAGTGTGGGCTGATGTTTGTCCTGTGCCTGAAAAGTGCTGGGGCAGCGTCATGGGTAAAGATGCAGGTGCGTTTCATTGACTGTTTTTGTTGTTCTTGCTAGTTGCCATTGAGTTGGCTCCAACTCATGGTGACCTCATGCACAACCGAGTGAAATGATGCCCAGTCCTGTGCCATCTCCACCATCGTTGATATGCCCAAGTCCATTGTTGTAGCCACTGTCTATTTTGAGTATCTTCCAGCCTAGAGGGCTCATCTCCCACCACATATCGGACCTTATTCCATCGTGATCCTCAAAGTTTTTATTGGCCAGGCCTCTCTTCCTTGTCTTAGTCTGGAAACTCCACTGAAACCTGTCCACCATGGGTGACCCTGCTGGTATTTGAGATACTGGTGGTATAGCTTCCAGCATCACAGCAACGCACAACCCACCACAATGCAACAAACTGACAGGCATTGGTGGTTTCATCGATCGCTCACTTCATTCTCACAAAACCCTGATGAGCTAGCTACTTTTCATCATTATCCCCATTTCCCAGAGGAGCAAACTGAGGCACACAAAAACAGTCACTTACCCAAGGGCACACTGCTGTAAGTGTTGGAGCTGGGACTGGAACTGGTCCTCTGTCTCTAAAGCCTGTGCACCTAACCACCATGCTGGTTTTGTCCCCTTCCCACCTGGTCAAGCCCTGCTTGTCCTACGTGTCTTCCCTGACATGCCCTTGACCCCTCCAGGCCTGACCTTTCTCTCCTGCCTCTCCACTCCACAGCTAGCCCTTCTGTGACCACAGCCCTCTTCCTGATTTGTTCTTGTCTGTGTAGCTCTCTGTCTCTCTGGCCCACACCCTCTAGGAGGACACACTGGTGTCTCGAGCACTGAGCCCGAGGCCGGGCATGTGGTAGGTGCTCAGTGAATACAGCTAGAATTAGTGGACAGTTGGAGGGATAGTAATGACTCAAGAGGTCAAATACTCACCCAAGACTGCACAGTGAGGAAGGGGCTGAACCTGAGCTCAGTCCAAATACTCAAAAAAGCAGGTCATGGTGACCACCAAATCCCCCTGCCTTTCGGGGCCACATGGAAGTGCTTCCCCACATGCCCCATCCCAGGCCACCTTCTGGTTGTCCCTCCTCATCCCTGATTGCCAGGGAAGGAATCAGCAGAAAGACAGGGACATTTCCCAGCATCTGATGACAGGCGTGGACTAACTCTCTGCCCGTGCTGACAGTGGGCAGGGATCCGGCTCGTTGTCAGGCGCGGCGAGGCTGGCCATATGGATTTATTTCAGTGGATTTTGTACTGTGACACAGTTGTTGTCAAACACAGGGCGAGTCATCGTCTGCTTTGGCAATTGCACCCAAGCCCGAGCCCGCCCTCACCAACACTCTCCCAGGTCTCCATGGGCAGAGTGCAGTTCTAGAAAAATTCTCCGGAGGGCCCTGGCTGCGCCCAGGAGCGTCTTTTGTGCTTCCTGAGCCTGACGTGCCCACCTCAGCGCCTCCTCTCTGATGTCGGTGGTTCTGTTGGTTTATTCGTCTGTTTCCCTCAATGAGACCATGGGTTCCTCTGTAGCAGCAACTGGGTTTTTCATCTCAGTTTCTGCACATTCCCAGCCTGCACCTGTGGAAGGAGGAACAGGATTTTCTGCCTTACCATAAAAAAAAACTTGGTGTAGTGAAAAGAATGAGAGTTGGGGTCAGACCAAGTAGGGTTCCAATCCTGGCTTAGCTGCTATGTGATTCGGGCTAAGTTACCCCAACCCTGCAAGCCTCTGTGTGTTTATTTGTACCGCTGGAATCACAACCCTGACCTAACGGCACTGTCGTCAGGGCTAAATGAAATAATGCGTGTAACGAACATGTAACATTCATTGTAAAACACATTCATGTAATACACGCGATCAACAGTGGGTGTTCTATGGATGATGCGTTCCTTTTCCCCTTTCTCCTCACCTGGGAAAAACATTTGGACTTCTGGGCCCATCCTGGGCCCATCGGTAACCTTCCCTCATAGCTACGGGGTCCAGCCAAGCTACTGACAGACTTGAAAAAAACTAAGGCTGACCTCTGAGTGCTCTGGGGCAGGGATTTTGTTCGCCTCACATTTTGTCCTCATTTCCTAGGGTGCCGTAATAACATACCACAAAGTGGGCGACTTTAAAGTACAGAAATTTATTGTCTCACAGTTCTGGATGTAGGAGTCCAAATTTAGGATGTTGGCAGGGCCGTGTTTTCTCTGTGGACTCTGCCTGCCTTGCCTCTTCCAGCTCTAGGTAGCCCAAGAGGGGTCCCTTGGCGTTCGTTGGCTTATAGATGTATCTTCACATGGCATCTCCCCCTCCATGTGACTCTGTCTCCATGTCTGTTCTCCCCTTTTATAAGACACCTCTCAGAAGAGATTATAATATACCAGTTGCTGTCAAGTCAACTTTGACTCATGGTGACCCCATATGTGTCAGAGTTGAGCTGAGCTCCATAGGGTTTTCAATGGCTGATTTTTCAGAAGTAGGTCGCCAGGTCTTTCTTCCAAATCATATCTGAGTAGACTCAAACCTGCAACCTTTTAGTTAGCAGCTGAACCAATTAACCTCTTGCACCACCCAGGGACTCCCAGAAGGAACTAGGACCCACCATACTCCCGCATGACCTCTTTAACTGATTACATCTTCAAGGAAAGAATCTATTTCCAAACAAGGTTACATCCACAGGTAGGACTTCAGCTTATCTTTTTGTGGGACACAACTCAATTCATAACACCTTTCATGTTGAGCCTGGCGGATGGTAAAAGTGCTCAAGTGGTGGTTGTTGGATTTGAAAGGAGGGTTGTTGGGAAGAAGGGAGTGGGTTGCAGAAAGGAGCCCTTTAGAAACCGCAGAGGCCATTGAGGAGCTGCCTCACCCAGGTCATTCATGGGATTTTCACAAGGGTCTTCCTGCCAGCAAGCCTCGGTTTCCTGGATAAAGCAACCCTCTGACCTTTGGGAGTTGGAGACCATCGATGAATGGAAATATTAACTTGATTTATAAGCCCACAGCTCTGTGAAGGGTCACCCTTCTGAAGGTGGAGTGGGAGATCCCATCTTGGGTTTCACATGTTGTTGTGGAAAACACTAGAAGTAGGTTGTGTTGGGAAACCCTGGTGGCATAGTGGTTAAGAGCTACGTCTGCTAACCAAAAGGTCGGCAGTTCGAATCCATCAGGAGCTCCTTGGAAACTATGGGGCAGTTCTACTCTGTCCTATAGGGTCACTGTGAGTCAGAATAGACTTGAAGGCAATGGATTAGGTGGGGATTGAGCCTCTCCTTTCCTTTTATTCTTCCTTTATTTGCGTAAAAATTGACTCTGCACCCTTCTTGTCAGCTTGGCAAGAGCGTTAGGATTAAATGATACAGCTGGAAACAGAAGGCTAACGCTTAAGCCAGAAATGACAAATACTAGCACACGGGCCATAACTCTGCCCTCCGCTACCCATGGCAGACATGCACAATCGATCGCCTCACTGTCTATGCCATCCCTCACAAGGACTGCTTATTCAGAGTTTAGGGAGCATTCAGGCCGGAATTGTGATCATCTCATTTTCTATTAGCAAGCACCTTCTCTTTGAAAAAAGGGAAAACAACATAATTATTATAGCTGAAACATGTATCACTGCATCGTGTAAATATTCAGGACCCTGGAGATTTCACTTCAATAGTCTTATTATCAGCCTGTTATTCAAGTATAAACAATAAATACATTGCAAGTTATTAATGTAAAGCCATTTTTAGGAATTACAGTGATTACTGATCAATTGAATGAAATAATTACTACAATCAGGGGGTGATTAGATCCTTCTTGGCCTGAGAGGGGAGTGCTTGAGCTCTGGGATTGATTCCTCTGCTCAGCCGAGCCCCAGAATCAGGGAGAGAGAGTCCTGAGCTCCGGGGCAGCCAAGTTGGCCGTTGTAAGCTGGGATAGCAGGCCCTAGTCTGTCCCCAAAGAGTGCTTTCAGCTGAAGGTTACAGAAACACTGATTAAAAGCAGCTTGAACTGTGGTTTTCTTTTTTCCACTGAACAAGAAACTCAGTGGTTGAAGATCTGGACTGGGGCAGCAGCTCGACAGCATCATCAGGAACTCAGCCTCTTTCCTTCATTCCAAGCTGCTATCTGAAGGTTGGTGGCTTGTCTCTTCATGGTCACAAGATGGCTGCTGATGCTCCAGGCACCACATTCACATTTAAGGCAGGGAGAAGGCAGAAGAGATGGTGCCAACAACCTTTGTTCTTTTTTATTAGGAGAGTCCTTGAGAAACTTCCACTTATATCTCATTGGCCACAACAGAGTCACGTGGCCACCCTAACTGCAAGGCAGGCTGGGAAAACAAGGTACAGAATATCCTTGTTGGGTTAGATCTACCATGAACCATTGCTTGGGGTTGAGTCTATTGTTACCATGAACAAGCAGGCATCTCGTTAGCAAGAAAGGAAAGCCTAGAAATTGGGTAGACAACTAATATTGTTAGCTGCCGCCCAGTCAGCCTCTGACTCATGGTGACTCCCTGCATAACAGGACCTGACTGCCATGGTCCATGGGGTTTTTACTGGGTGAGTTTTCAAAAGAAAGTTGCCAGGGTTTTCTTCCTAGTCCATTGAAACCTGTTCAGCAACATGCAAACCTGCACTGACAAGACAGGTGGTGGCTGCTCTCGAGGTGCATTGTCTGACCATCGAACCTGAGTCTCCAGAATGGAAGGAAAGAATTCTACCAATGAGCCGCCGCTGCACCCTAGACAACTAATAGTGTCTGTGATAGACACTCAAGGAGACCATGCCACAAGGCCCTTTCAACCATGACAGGAATGACTAGTGGAGCTGTGGATGACTTTGTTATTCTTTGTTCATTCATTCATTCATTCAGCAGATATTTAATAAGAGCCTAGTGGATGCCAGAAATTGTGCTAGGAGAGGAAGAGGAGTATGGAGGGAGTTAGGAATGTGTAACCATCACAGAAAACTTTCTAGGGAAGCCGACATCTAAGCTGAGAATTAAAGAATGAGTAAGCGTCTGCCACCTTGTTCAGTGTGTGCGTGGGGGCAGGTGGGTGAGGAGCAGG
Source organism: Loxodonta africana (assembly GCF_030014295.1). Classification (NCBI taxonomy): domain Eukaryota; kingdom Metazoa; phylum Chordata; class Mammalia; order Proboscidea; family Elephantidae; genus Loxodonta; species Loxodonta africana. Next base: position 49,545,493 of record NC_087344.1, read on the forward strand.
CAGGAGGAGAGATGAGTATTGCAGACAGAGTAATAGCACTGTGAAGGTCTGGATAGAGGAAGAAGTGTGGCATGTTTGCAGAGATGAGAGGAGGGCAGAGCAGCCGGGGCATAGAAAGTGAGCCCAGAAAGGCAGTCAGGCGCCAGATCACGTAGGACCTTGTGAGCCAACCTGAGTTTAGACTTTATCCTAAAGGTCATGTCTGCCCCAGGCCCGTGCCTTCAGGTCCATTGGACCCACCCCCTACTGGCAAGCCTGGTCCATGGCTCTATTATCAAGACTCTTAAAAAAAAAAAAAAGATTTAAAAAAGGAGGGAGAGTCATTATTTTGGTACATGTTATTATAAAGCTCAAGGGTAGTTGACTTCAGGCACAGCTGTATTCAGAGGCTCAAATGATGTCCTCTTGAATTTGCCTCTCTTTCTGGAGAGTCTACTCCTTTCTACACTCTTTCTTCCTTGTGTTGGATTCATCCACAGACAGCGTCTCCTTGAGTCATAGAAAATGGCTTTCTATAGCTCCAGACTTAAGTTCTATGAACCTTGGAGCCCAGAAGAAAGCTTCTCTTTCCCAGCAGTTTTAGCAGAGGTTCTGGGGAGGGCTCTCTTCAGCCCATCTGGGGTCACATCCCATCCCTGAACTGGTCACTGAGGCCAGGGGATGCTGTGCTTTAATTGGCAGGCCTGAGTTGGGTCCCCACCCCAGGAGCCACCTAACCCATGTGGGCGGAGAGAGAAGGAAATTGGGTGTTGTGCTATGCTATGCTTTGCTCAGGTAGACTGAATGCCAGGTAGCCCCTTCTGCCTCATTCTTACCTTCCTTGTCAATGCCTGGATCGTTTCTATGTTTACCCGAGCCCTGCCCTCCTGCCCCTCTTCCTGCTCATCCCTCACTTCTGATGAATCACGGGAGTTCTTCCACATTGACCTCGGTCCTCCTCCACGCAGGCTGGAACTGCTCCCAACTCTTCTAGCTCATTCCCAGTTCCAGTTCCCTCTGCCACCTCCCCAGGGAAATGGGATCCCTAACTTCCTCCAAAGAGCCCTGGAGGCACAGTGCTTAAGCAGTTGGCTGCTAACCAGAAGGTTGACAATTCGAACCCACCAGCTGCTCTGCGGGAGAGAGATGTGGCAGTCTGCTTCTGTAAAGATTACAGCCTTTGAAACCCTATGGGGCAGTTCTACTCTATCCTACAGGGTTGCTATGAGTCAGAATCGACTTGACGGCACCTAACAACAACACCTTCCTCCATCCTCTCCCCCCGCACCTGGCAGAGCGCAGCCAGCATCGTTGGTCAATTCTGCCTTTAATAAAGAAAATGCTGGAGTCTCCTGATGTTACATAAAGCAGGTACGTGGTGCTGTGTGTTGCTTTCTTTTCAGCAGCTTCTCAGCAGCCCAGCTAGTGTACCGCCACGGAAGCATTGATTCACTCTGTCTAATACACAGCTCTGCTTGTTAGCACTCTCAATCTGACAAGAAATATCGAGCCTACTGCAAAGGTTTTACAAAAATATGGATGGATCCCCATCTGGACCCTGAGTTAACTGAGTGCTGGGCCCACTGAATGGGAAGCTGAGACAGGAAGTGGCAAGCAACTTTGCTGAGGCACTGGGCTCCTGCCTGTCCTTCAAGGCGGCCTTCAGCTTTAACTTCTCCGGGCAGCCTCCTCTGGAACCTTCATTGTGTTATTCAGGAATCTTTTGGTTGCAAGTGACAGAAACTCAACTCAAACAGGTATAAGTTTAAAAAAAAAAAGGTGAATTTATTAGCAAATCCAGGAGTATCCGGTTTCAGGTATGGCTGGGTCCTGGAGCTTAAAAGATGTCATCAGGACTTGATCTTTCTCTCTCTCTTTGTCTCTACCTATCTATCTTAGTTATTTAGTGCTGCTATAACAAGAATGATGCCCTGGCGGCACAGTGGTTAAGGGGTTGGTTGCTAACCAAAAGGTTGGCGGTTGGAATCCACCAACAGCTCCTTAGAAACTCTACGGGGCAGTTCTACTCTGTCCTATAGGTCAGACTCGACTCAACAGCAATGGGTTTGGTTTTTTGTTTTTTTTAATAACAGAAATACCACAAGTGGGTGGCTTTAATGAACAGAAATTTATTTTCTCAGAGTTTAGGAGGCCAGAAGTCTGAATTCAGGACACCAGCTCTAAGGGAAGGCTTTCTGTTTCTGCCTGCTCCGGAGGAAGGTCCTTGTCACTTTTCAGCTTCTTTTCCTAGGTTCCTTGGCAATCCTGTGGTGGGTGTCTTCCCCTTTATTATTTATGCTTGCTTGCTTAATCTGCTCTTTTATATCTCAAAAGAGATTGATTTAAGACACACCCTGTGCTAATACTGCCTCATTAACATAACAAAGAAAACCTATTCCCAAATGGGATTATAACCACAGGTATAAAAAAAAGGGTTAAGATTTACAACACATATTTTAGGGGTCGTAATTCAATCCATAACATTATTTCTCTCTCTCTCTCTCTCTCTGGGATCTGCTGTCATGTGTATGGGCTTCATTCTTAAGCACCGTCTCTTCCTTTGTAGCCCCTGGAAGTTTCAGAACACATCCTTATTGCTTAGCAGCTTCAACAGGAAGCAGGAGCCTTTTCCCCAAAATTTCCATTGGACATCCTGGGGCTGATGTCATTGTCTTTGACTGGCTCAGCTTTGTTCGTGGATCCAGGGTCCAGACCAGTTTCACCACCTGTTTTTATATAGCCCACAAACTAAGAATGCTTTCTACACCCTTACAGAGTTGAAAAAAATCAAAAGAAGAACAGTATTTCATGACCCGGGAAAATTCTATGAATTTCAAGTTCCTGTGCCCAAAAAGGTTTATTGGAACACAGCTCTGTTTGTTCATATATATGTATAGTCTAAGGCTGCTTTCATGCTGCTGCAGCAAAGTTGAATAGTTGAGGCAGAGACTGTATGGCCCACCAAGCTGAAAATGTTTACTATCTGACCCTTTCTTTGCAGGAAGAGCTTGCCAGCGCCTGGTCTAGACATGCATGGGATGTAGTACCACACTGGCCAAGCCTGGTTCAGATGTCCACCCTTGGAATTGGGGGTGGAGTCAGCCCCAACCAGACATGGAATGAGAGTGGCAGAGGGTTTCCTGAAGAAAAGGGCATGAGTGCTGGGTAGGCAAAACGACAGATGTCCGCTCCGTCCATGTCTTAGGCTGGGATCTCCCAGAAGCAGCCCCTGAGACAAATATGTGGGTACTATGTGGGAGGGGGTCCTGGGGAACACTGATAGGAGCGTGGGAGAGTGAGATAGAGAAGGGAAGGGAAAGAAAAGGAAGGGAAGAGAAAGAAGGGAAAGGGAAATGAAGGGAAAGAAAGCAAAGGGAAGAGAAAAGAAAGAAAGGGATGGGAAGGGGAAAAAAAAAAAGGGAAGGGAAGAGAACGGAAGGGAAAGAGGCCAGTATGGGTGCATGGTTGAGCAGTTACCACCATGGGCAACTGGAGTTCAATCCCACTGGGTATCTCTGGGAGAGAGTATGGAGCACACACCTTCAATGTCCCAGCTTAGGGATGAGAGAGAGTTGTTCATCCTCCAAGTCCCATCAGTCAATGGTGTATATGGGTTCTGTCTTTTCTGGGTGATTGTGAGCCAGTTCCCCTTTTCATATCCCTCTCAGGTAAACCAAAACCAAACCTGTTGCTGTCGAGTCAATTCCAACTCATAGTGACCCTATAAGACAGAGTAGAACTGACTAATAATGTCCTCTTGGTGCATGGACATCCAGGAGAAAGAGGAAGTGGCTACCAAGAGCCGGAAATGAAGGCTGTCTTGTTCACCTTCTCAAGAACCCTGCCTAAAAGACCCCTGAGCAAGTGTGTTACTACTTCAAGGCTTTGGTGAGCTGCATACTTAATGAGCAGTTGGTTGCATTCATACTACCAGAGTTCTGGGGTTTACCAAAGTGTTTAAGAAATAAAAATGCTGTCAGCCCCCATCTGTTGTTACCACCAAGAGGACCTCTGCGGTCCTTCAAAGTGGCATCTTACGCCCTCTTCTTTCCCTGCTTTTTGTTTATGACATATATTTTCTAGAAGAATGTGATAATACACATGAAAGTGCCTGGAAAACCATGCAAATATATAATTGAAATCATCCTTTTAAAATTGTTACTATTTGTCTTAGTCATCTAGTGCTGTTTTAACAGAAATACCACAAGTGAATGGCTTTTACAAAAAGAGATTTATCCTTTCACAGTCTAGTAAGCTACAAGTCCAAATTCAGGACGCCAGCTCCAGGGGAAGGCTTTCTCTTTCAGCTCTGGAGAAAGGTCCTTGTCATCAATCTTCCTGTAGTCTAGGAGCTTCTCTGTGCAGGAACCTTGGGTCCAAAGATGTGCTCTGCTCCCAGCACTGCTTTTTTGGTAGTATGAGGTCCTCACCTCTCCACTAGCTTCCCTTTCCTTTTATCTATTTAGATGGTGCAGGCCACACTCCAGGGAAACTCCCTTTACATTGGACCAGGGATGTGACCTGGGTAAGGGTGTTGTGTCCCACTCTTATCCACTTTAACATAATATAATTTTTCCTCATTAACCACAGGCAGAGATTAGGATTTATAATGTAGAAACATTCCATCAATCACAAAATGGAGGACAACCACACAATACTGGGAATCATGTCCTAATCAAGTTGACACATATTTTGGGGGGATACAATTCAATCCATGACACTATTTAACGGATTTTTATTGAATACCTACAGTGTGCAAGGTAATAGAAGTATAGGAGCAAGAAAAAAAAAAAAAACAGAAACGTCCCTATCCTCGCGGAAATTAGAGCCCATTTTTGTTGTTATTGTTGTTAGGTGCCATCGAGTCGGTTCCGACTCATGGCAACCCTACATACAACAGAACAGAACATTGCCAGGTCCTGCACCGTCCTCACAATGGTTATGCTTAAGCCCATTGTTGCAGCCACTGTGTCAACCATCTCATTGAAGATCTTCCTCTTTTTCGCTTCCTACTTTACCAAGCGTGATGTCCTTCTCCAGGGACTGAGCCCTCCTGATAACATGTCCAAAGTATGTTAGAAGCCATCCTTGCTTCTAAGGAGCATTGTGGCTGTACTTCTTCCAAGACAGATTTGTTCGTTCTTTTGGCAGTCCGTGGTATATTCAATATTCTTCACCAACACCATAATACAAAGGCATTCATTCTTCTTTGTTCTTTCTTATTCATTGTTCAGCTTTCTCATGCATATGAGGTGATTGAAAACACCATAGCTTGAGCCAGGCATACCTTAGTCTTCAAAGTGGCATCTTTGCTTTTTAACACTTTAAGGAGATCTTTTGTAGCACCTTTGCCCAGTACAATGCATCATTTGATTTCCTGGCTGCTGCTTCCATAGGTGTTGATTGTGGCTGCAAGTAAAATGAAATCTTTGACAACTTCAGTCTTTTCTCCGTTTATCATGATGTTGCTCATTGGTCCAGTTGTGAGGATTTTTGTTTTCTGTATGTTGAGGAGGAATCCATACTGAAGGCTGTGATCTTTGATCTTCATTAGTAAGTGCTTCAAGTCCTCTCAGCTTTCAGCAAACAAGGTTGTATCATCAGCATATGGCAGGTTGTTAATGAGCCTTCCTCCAGTCCTGTTGTCACTTTCTTCTTCATTCAGTCCAACTTCTCCGGTTATTTGCTCAGCATACAAATTGAATAGGTATGGTGAAAGGATACAACCCTGATGCACACCTTTCCTGACTTTACACAGTACTCCTTGTTCTATTCAAATGGCTTCCTCTTGATCTATATACAGGATCCTCATGAGCACAATTAAGTGTTCTGGAATTCCCATTCTCCACAATGTTATCCATAGTTTGTTATGATCCACCCAGTTGAATGCCTTTGCATAGTCAATAAAACACAGGTAAACATCTTTCTAGTATTCTCTGCTTTCCCCCAGGATCCACCTGACATCAGCAGTGATATCCCCGGTTCCGTGTCCTTTTCTGAATCTGGCTTGAATTTCTGGTTCCCGGTAGATGTACTGATGAAGCCACTTTTGAATGATCTTCAGCATAATTTTGCTTGCTCGTGATATTAATAATATTGTTTGATAATTTCCACATTTCATTGGATTGCCTTTCTTTGGAATACGCATAAACATGGATCTCTTCCAGTCGGTTGTCCAGATAGCTGTCTTCCAAATTTCTTGGCATAGACTAGTGAGCACTTCCAGTGCTGCATCCGTTTGTTGAAACATCTCTATTGGTATTACATCAATTCCTGGAGCCTTATTTTTCCCCAATGCCTTCAGGGCAGCTTGGACTTCTTCCTTCAGTACTATTGGTTCCTGATCATATGCTACCTCCTGAAATGGCTGAACAGCGACCAATTTTTGTAGTATAGTGACTGTGTATTCCTTCCATCTTCTTTTGATGCTTCCTGTGTTGTTTAATATTTTCCTGATAGAATCCATCAATATTGCAAGATGAGGCTTCAATTTTCCCTTCAGCTCTTTCAGCTTTTGAAATGCCAAGCATATTCTTCCCTTTTGGTTTTCTAACTCTAAGTCTTTGTACATGTCATTATAATACTTTATTTTCACAAGTCGCCCTTTGAAATCTTCTGTCCAACTCTTTTACTTCATCATGTCTTCCATTTGCTTTAGCTATTCAACATTCAAGAGCAAGTTTCAGAATCTCTTCTGACACCCATTTTGGTCTTTTCTTTCTTTCTTGTCTTTTTAATGACTTCTGCTTTCTTCATGTATGATGTCCTTGATGTCATTCCACAACTCATCTAGGTCTTTGGTCATTAGAGTTCAATGCATCAGATCTATTTTTGAGATGGTCTCTAAATTCAGGTGGGATATACTCAAGGTTGTACTTTGGCCCTTGTGGACTTGTGCTAATCTTCTTCAGTTTCAAGTTGAACTTGCATGTGAGTAATTGATGGTCTTTTCTATAGCCAGCCCCTGGCCTTGTTCTGACTTAGGATATTGAGTTTTTCCATCATCTCTTTCCACAAACGTAGTAGATTTGATTTCCGTATATTCCATTTGGTGAAGTCCACGTGTATAGTCACCATTTATATTGTTGAAAAAAGGTATTTGCAATGAAGAAGTCATTGGTTTTGCAAAACTCTATCTCCAGCATCATTTCTATCACCAAGGCCATATTTTCCAACTACCAATCCTTCTTCTTGGCTTCCAGCTTTCGCATTTCAATCACCAGTAATTACCAATGCATTTTGACTGCATGTTTGATCAATTTCAGACTGAAGGAGTTGGTAAACATCTTCAATTTCTTCATCCTTGGACTTGGTGGTTGTTGCATAAATTTGAATAATAGTCATATTAATTGGTCTTCCTTTTAGGCATATGGGTATTATCCTATCACTGCTAGTGTTGTACTTCAGGAGAGATTTTTAAATGTTGTTTTTGACAATGAATGCAATGCCATTCCTTTTCAAGTTGACATTGCCAGCATAGTAGACCATATGATCGTCCATTCAAAATGGACAATACCGGTCCATTTCAGCTCACTAATGCCTAGGATATCAATGTTTATGTGTTCCATTTCATTTTTGACGATTTCCAATTTTCCTAGATTCATACTTCATATATTTCACATTCTGAATGTTTGCAGCTGTTTCTTCTCATTTTGAGTCATGCCACATCAGCAAATGAAGGTCCCAAAAGCTGGACTCCATCCTCGTCATTAAGGTTGACTCTACTTTGAGGAGGCAGCTCTTCCCCAGTTATCTTTTGAGTGCCTTCCAACCTGGGGGGCTCGTCTTCCAGCACTGTACCAGATAGTGTTCCGCTGCTATTCATAAGGTTTTCACTGGTTAATTCTTTCCAGCAGTAGACTGCAGGGTCCTTCTTCCTGGTCTGTCTTAGTGTGGAGGCTCAGCTAAAACCTGTCCACCATGGGTGACCCTGCTGGTATTTGAATACCAGTAGCATAGCTTCCAACATCACAGCAACATGCAAACCCCCACGGTATGACAAACTGAGAGAAGCATGGGGGATTATTATTATTATTTAATGGTGATATATATCATATTATATTAGTGTTGATTGTTTTCATGATGATCCCTGGTGGCACAATGATTAAACACTTGGCTGTGAATCGCAAGGTCTGTGTATTGCACCCACCTGTGGTTCAAACCCACCAGGCACTCTTCTGGAGAAAAGACCTAGGCAATCTGCGCCCACAAAGATTACAGCCTAGGAAGCCCTATAAACCAAAAAAAAAAAAAAAAAAGCCCAGTGCCGTCAAGTCAATTCCAACTGATAGCAACCCTGTAGGACAGAGTAGAACTGCCCCATAGAGTTTCCAAGGAGTGCTTGTCAGACTTGCACTGCCGACCTTTTGGTTAGCAGCTGTAGCACTTAACCACTACACCACCAGGGTTTCCAGGCTATGGGGCAGCTCTAGTCTGTCCTATAGGATGGCTCTGAGTTGGAATCGCCTTAGCAGCACGCAATAACAATTGTTATAATAATGAGTTTAGATTGGGTAGATTTTAGAGTGCTAATTCAGGGTGTTGCCCATCTTAAATGATTTCCTGCTAGAGAAGACTTCTTTAACTGGGCCACCCTATATAAAATAGCAGGTTCCCGTATGGTCCTGTGTGTGTCTGTGTCACGTAAGCCATCTTGGCAAGCAGGCTTTGAAGCAGTTTGTCATAAGCAGGCAAGTTTATGGCATTAACTTATTAAAAACGCCTATCCTGCCAGTGAGGTGGGGTTCTGGATCACTCCCTGAGCGGTGATGTATTCCTATCAAGTCGAATGACAGGATTGTCCACCTGTACCTGCGTATGCTTTGCCGTAGGAGCACCCAAGACATGCGTGGCCTCAGAGGCTGCAGTAAAGAGTGCTGATGGCATCTGTGGCTAACTCTAACTTTGAGAAAAATGACAACTTGAACTACCGATCTTTTGGTTAGCAGCCAAGCACTTAACCACTGCGCCACCCGGGGCTTCTTAGAAATTCCCTGTAAAGTTTTGTGGTCGCTGCAGAGCAAATCCAGAAAGAGGGGAAAAACTAGAACCAGGCCACAGCTCCAGAGAGCTTTTGTTAAAAAATCCCTATTGTTGTTGTTGTTGTTAGCTGCTGTCGAGTTGGCCCCTGACTCATGGCAACCCCACGCACAAAGAAACGAAAAACTAGCCAGTCCTGCACCACCCCCATGATCAGTTGCATATCGAACCACTTCTATACAAAGCGTTTTCACTGGCTGATTTTCAAAAGTAGATTGCCATGTTTTTCTTCCTGGTCCATCTTAGTCTGGAAGCACCGCTAAAACCCGTTCAGCATCATAGCAACGTGCAAGCCTTCAGTGACAGACGGGTGGTGGCTATGCATAAAGTGCACTAGCCAGGAATCAAACGTGGGTTTCCTGCATGGAAGGCAAAAATTCTACCACTGAACCACCACTGCCCTGTATACAAAATCCCTAAAGTGCCCTAAAGGCAAAGCTCTAAGTACTTTTTCCCAGAGGAAACCTGCAAGGTGGAGGGGGATTGGAACAAGGAGGATCCTAACTTGAGGGTCTCATTTTGAGCCTGATTTGAACACTGGGATCAACCAGGCTCTGTGCTACATGCATCACTCCCAATCCCCACAACAGCCCCAATCAACTTGGTATGAAGAAACCGAGGCACAAAGAATAAGTAAACTTGCCCAAAGTCACCCCGCCATAAATGGCCGAGCTGGGATTTGAACCCAGACCTCTGTGCCAGCACAGTGCTTGCCCAGAGCCACCCTTGAGCCAAGACAAAATGGGTGCTGTGCTTCAGGGGCTCCTTTTGTCCCCATAACCACATCTCCTCCCTCCCCCCACCCTTGGCCAAGACTCCTTCTCTGGCTCCTCCCAGGCCAGGCAGGCCCCTGGTGTCACCTTCTTTCTTGGCATTGGAGGTCGAGGGGAATTGGTAAATACCACTCTGAGTAGCCCTGCTCAGATTCAGAAATAAATGAGACTAAAAACAAGAGTCAGCAGATGGAGCCTAAAACATTACCCTTAGTTACCACCTGGGTGGGCGATATAGCTTCAGACTCTAGAAAGATGGGTTTCTGAATAGGCAGACACAGTCACCCTGGTCAGCTGGAAACCCCACCCCACCAGGGGGGCAGCCTGCCCTGTAAGGCATACAGCGTGGAGGAACCACCCAGCATGTGTGTTTCCTGCCAGCAGCTGGTTCCTAAGGGAAGACAGCAGGCTGATGCCAGGTATTCTCTCATACTAGGGAATGAGTTAAGTCAAAAGTTCCCTGGACAGGAGTGAGTGAGGTCAGGAAAGTGTTGTAAACAAAAAACAAAAAACAAACCCGTTGCTGTCAAGTCGATTCTGACTCATGGCAACCCCATGTGTCACAGAGTAGAACTGCTCTATGGAGTTTTCTTGTCCATCATTTTCACCAAAGCAGATTGCCAGGCATTTCTTCCAAACCGCCACTGGGTAGGTTCAACCACCAACCTTTAGGTTAGTAGTCAAGGGCAAACCATTTGTGCCATCCACAGACCTTTTAGGAATATTCCACAGAGCCAGAGAAACGGTTTCCTGCCCATCCCTCAACACTCAACCCAGACCCACAGGCCTCTAAACCCCAAACCCCAGACTGCCTGAACTCAAAGCCACCGCATTCTCTGTCCCTCAAAGACCAACTGTGGAGGGGACAGTTTCCCAGCCCCTCCTCCCTTACTGCCCCCAAACAGCCTGGCCTTCAGGTTCTGAGGCTTTTGTTGCCCGTCAGCAGCAGGAAGTACAGAATGTCACAACACCCTCACACTCTCACGTTTCTAACCCTGACTCTGAAGCTTCCTTCAACTTGACTGTAGCCCAGCCTCTTCACCCCTTTGCCCTGAGGGCTGGGCCCATGCCCCCCCACCACCTCCTTTTGCTCACCCTTGTCTGGGCTCCTTCTCCCTAAGCAGCCCCAAGGCATGAAGAGCAGGGCAGGGGGAACCTGAGGCTCCCCTACTCCTGAGTGGAGTCTTGCTGTAGGGGAGGTGTGTGCTCAGCATTGGTCCTCTAGGCACTGACTATTTTTGTGTATTGCATTGTGTTATATTTAATACGTTTAAAAGGCCCTATTAATGAATTTGGAAACCCTGGTAATGAAGTGGTTAAGAGCTACGGCTGCTAACCAAAAGGTGGGCAGTTCAAATCTACTGGGCACTCCTTGGAAACTCTGTGGGTCAGTTCTACTCTGTCCTATAGGGTTGCTATGTGTCGAAATTGACTCGACAGCAACGGGTTTGGTTTTTTATTTTTTTATTAATGAATTTGAAAATTTTTAAGTATAAGTATAAAAAGGACACCCATAGACCCACCTAGAAACTGAAGAGCTAGAAAGCCACTGTCTTAGTTACCTAAGGCTGCTGTAACACAAGTACCCCAAGTGATGGCTTTAAAGAGAGATTTATTTTCTCATAGTTCCGGATGCTAAAAGTCCAAATCAGGGTCTTGGCCATGTTGAGTCCTTCCCTGGTAGCTCTGGGCATGCCTTGGGTTTCTTTGGCTTATAGATGATCCGCACATAGAGCCTGTCTACCCCCTCCCCGCCCCGCCCACCCACATCTATTACGTTTTTTTTGTAACTCAGAAGTGATAAGGTTTAGCATCCACCCTACGCTGGATTGACCTCACTAATATACCGAAAGAAAATCCCTACTTCCAAACAGGATCACATCCACAGGTACAGGTGCCAGGAATTCAGCACATATTTTGGGGAGGACACAATTCAATTCATAACAGTCACCAACCCTGCTGAAGCTGTCTGGGGGTTCTTCCCCATACCATACCCCACCCTAAGGTAATCACTGTCCTGAATCTTGTCTTCATCATTTCTTCACTTTTTTTTTTTTTAATTTTTACCACGTTTGCAGATCTCTAAACAATTATCAAATCTTTTTAATTTTTCAAAAATACTGTATTTTCTATAGGCCATTACACCTTGCTTTCCTCACTCAACATAATGTTGCTAATGTTTATTCATGTTTTACGTGGTGTAGTTCATTCACCCTTGCTGCTGTGTAACGTTCTTTTGTGTGAGGAACTGTGTAGCCATTCTACTGGTAAGGTACCATGAGGTACACTGGGGCCAGGAGGCGGGCGGGAACAGAAGTATTTTGTACAGTGCTACTTTGAATGTTTTTACCTGTGACTCCTGGAGTGTTTCTTGGGTTCGTATCTAGGAGTGGAGTTGCTGGGTTCAGGCGTTTGCAGTAAACTGAAAAGCCCAAGCCTCGGCTGGGAAGAAAGCCACGCCCACCTGGTCTTTGCCCAGAATGCTGCCCTCTTGCTAATTCACCTTTCGTGTTTGACTTTAAAAGAGAACGCTCAATGGGGTTCCAACATGGTTGTACCCAATGTCTCCCTTATTGATCCCATTCCTCAGTCTTACAGATGTACACAGGGTTAGCACCCTGATTCCTAAGCCTGCTCAGGAGATTTTCCCTTTATCCACCAGCTTCAAGCAAAAGAGTGGTGGGCCAGAGTGCGTGCGCTGAGCTCAAGCTGCCCACATCCCCCCATAATCGACTGCTGCCTGTGTCATCGTGGGAATCCCAGGCTCCGGTGAAGCTCATGGGGGAGGACTGCCGGGCTACAGATGTGTTTCCCTGCACCCCTGTTCTACCACCTCACTGATACCACTTAGGAATTTTAGCTCTCAGATTCCTAGAGGTGTTCCCATGAGAAGGCTGGGTAGGGTAGTGGTTCAGACCAGGCACTCTGGGGTGGTCTGCCTGGGCTCAAATCCTAGTGCCTCCTTTTCACTAGCTGGGAGACTTTGGACAAGTTCCCCCACCTTCGCCGGCCTCAGTTTCCACATGCTGGGGGTGAGGAGCCCACTGGGTCACCATGAGGATTAAATGAGGGTAACACAAAAACACCACAATGCCTGGCATAGAGGAAACATTAAATGCTAGGCTTCAGTTGTTGTTGTAAACAATATATGTAACATAACCTTTGCCAACTGCATGGTTTTTACACATACAATTCAGTGACAACAATTGCTTCAGTCATGTGGTGCGACCATGACTAGCATCTGTCGCATTGTTTTCCATCCCATAAACAGATACTCGGTGCTACCTAAACAACTACTTCCCCTTTCTCCCTCCTTCTTGCTCCTGGTAACCATTAATATACTTTGGTCTCTATACATTTGCCTATTCTAGATATTTCATGTAAGTGGGGTCATACAATATTTGCCCTTTCGTATCTGAGTTATTGCACTCAGCTTATTTTTTTCAAGGTTTCATCCATGTCATGGCATGTATCAGGCCTTCATTTCTCTTGATCGATGAGTATTATTCCATTGTATGTGCGTACCCTATTTTGTTTATCCATTCATCTGCTGATGGACGTTAGGTTGTTTCTACCTTTTAACTACTGTGAACAATGCTGCAATGAATATTGGTGTACATGTGTCTTTTTTGTGTCACTGCTTTCAAGTCTCTTGGTTATACTTAGGAGCGTAATTGCTGGGTCTTTTAGGAGCCATGGTAATGCGATGGTAAAGCGCTCCGTGGCTAATTGAAAGATTGTTGGTTCAAACCCAACAGCCATTCCGTGGGAGAAAGATGGAGCAGTCTGCTTCCGTAAAGATTACAGCCTTGGAAACCCTATGGGGCACTTCTGCCGTGTTCTGCAGGCTTACTATGACCCAGAATCAACTCTATGGCAACAGGTTTCTTTTATTTATTTATTTTAAATAGTAGTTGTATGGTCAACTTTTTGAGGAACCAGCCAGGATCCATTTTTATGTAAAATAATAAACAAAATCCACCCAGGAAATTCTCTCGACCAAAGCAAGTCCTTCATAAATGAGCTATTGATATGATTATTATCATTACCAGGAAAACTCCTACTCACCCTTCAAGACCCAGCTGAGATATCACTTCATCGTATTTCTTCCTGCCTCTCTATCCTGGCACCATTTGGTGCACAGCTCATAAGTGCCTCCCAGGTTGTGTTTTTATTTACCCACTTGTATGTTTCTTCATTGTTGTTGCTGTTATTCTCTCTTCCTGCCATCTTGTTGTTGTCGTTAGTTGCTGTCGAGTCTATTCCAACTCATGGCGACCCCATACGTACAGAATAGAACTGCTCTATAGCCTTTTCAGGAAACCCTGGTGGCATAGTGGTTAAGTGATACGGCCGCTAACCAGAGGGCAGTTTGCATCCTCCAGGCTCTCCGTGGAAACTCTATGGGGCAGTTCTACTCTGTCCTGTCGGGTGGCTATGAGTTGGAATCGACTCAACAGCACTGGGTCTGGGTTATAGCATTTTCAAGGCTGTGACTTTTGGGGCAGATCACCAGAACTATCTTCCAAGGGGCTTCTGGGTGGACTCCAACCAACAACCTTTCAGCTAGTAGTTGAGCGCTTAACCGCTTGCACCACCCAGATAACAGGAGTATTTTTCTCTTGCTCATCCCTGAGTCCAGCCTAGAGCAGGTGCTCCGTTTGTGAGATGAAGGGATGAAGTCAAGAGAACACTGTGTCTTAGAGCGTGGCAGAGCTGCCTGAAGCTGCAGAGCGGGGAAGAAGGGGAGGCCAGCCTGACTGCATTCATTGATTTCCTCAGGGCTGCGACAATTCTGGGGGAGGCTGCGCCAAATGGTCTCGTCCTGCCTCCTGCCCCGGCCAGAGCCACATCAGTCCCTCCCCGAGCTCTCTAGCCAGATGCCAAGCTGGGCCTCCAAACCCGCCCCCCAGCCCTTTATTCTTTCTGACCCTCCTCCCCACCTGGTGCTGCAGAAAACTGACTTCCCCTCCCATTGTGTTATTCTCCTTGGCTGCTTAGGTCAAGAATCCCTTATGATTCTTAACTGAGTGCGAGAGAGGACTTGCACAGTGATGGCCATTGGTGTGCGCTCCTCTGTAGAGATTTCAATCTAGTCATTTCAATTGACTAGATTGCCGGACTGTGGAAAGTTCAGGGTGGGGAGCTAATCACTTACAATTGCTGGCAAATCATCTCATTTCAGCCTTTTCGTCCTAATCACGAGCTGCTCCTTCCTTTTTGAGCATTCGGGCCCCAATCTCCGAAATCGATGTCTGTGGAAACATAGGTGCAAGGGAGGAATGCTGTTTAGCAAGCACAGGAGAGTTGTCTTAAACGTGAACTTGAGGGTGAAGGCACTCCCGGTGCTGAGACGGGATTATGCTGCCAACTGCCTGCTGAAATGACTCTCTCCCTCTGATGCGGGTGACAGAGGGGCTCTGGCATGATTTCCTGAACTGTATTAAATAAAAACCAACATCAAAGCAGTTGCTGACAAGTCAATTCTGATTCATGGTGACCCCATGTGCGGAGTAGAAATGCTGTCCATGGAGTTACAAGGCTGTGACCTTTCAGAAGCAGATCACCAGGCCTTTCTTCCATGGTGCCTCTGGGTGGGTTCGAACTGCCAGCCATTCGGTTAGTAGTTGAGCTCTTAACAGTTTGCACCACCCAAGGACCCCATATTAAATAAGGGTTGCCATTTGACTGCAGGTTGCCCTTGGACTAGAGAGCCCAGCCCTCATTCAGGTGGAAAGAGCCACACCCACCGGGGCAGGTAGCCTAGATGTTGCCCTCTGCTAACTCACCAGTTGTCCATGATGCATGTCAGTTATTCTTGCTGCAGGCAAGTCCTTCAAATCCATGCAAGGAGCTCATGTATTTAAATGCCCATATGGTAAGTATCAGACAGAAAAAAACCCATTGCCATCGAAGTATCAGACAGAGGTTTGTTTATTCATACTTATTAAATGCACACCTACTATGTGCCAGACACTATTGTAGCATGTGGCATGGATGTAGCAATGCCAGAATGCCAGATATCAATGACCATGATCATATGTATATGGATAATTTATTTCAGATGTATTTATTTATTTCATAGTGTGGTAAAGGTTATAAAGAAAATTTAAAAGGGCAGTATGAAGAGAGTAACAGGGAGAGGAA
Organism: Loxodonta africana; assembly: GCF_030014295.1. NCBI lineage: Eukaryota > Metazoa > Chordata > Mammalia > Proboscidea > Elephantidae > Loxodonta > Loxodonta africana. Next base: position 49,561,431 of record NC_087344.1, read on the forward strand.
GGACCTAGAAGTCCTTATTCAACAGAAACAGCCAGAGAAGGACTGTTAAGAAGGGACATTTGAGCTGAGACCTGAATGCTGAGGAAGTGCCAATCATGCAAAGATCTGGGGAGGAACATTCTAGAAGGCAAGAACAAGTGTAGAGGCTTGCGGTGCAATCCTGTGGACTTTTGCAGATAATTCACTTGGAAATGGGGCCATAAATGGCTTGTGTTCAAGTGCACAAGGCTCCAGATGTGGACGAGGACTCAACTGGTGAAGCACATTTAAGTGAAGGCTCGGGCAGAGTGTCTGGCACATAGTAGGCAGACGGGGATGGGTCCTTTTTAAAGAATTTTTTTTCAATTGCTGTTGCGTTGATTCCAACTCATGATGACCCCAATGTGTATCAGAATAGAACTGTGCTCCATACGGTTTTCAATGGCTGGTTTTTCAAAAGTAGATTGCCAGGCCTTTCTTTCGAGGCACCTCTGGGTGAACTCAGACCTCCAACCTTTCAGTTGACAGTTGAGTGCATTAACTGTTTATACCACCAGGGACTCCTTTAACAAATACTCTAGCATTAAAGGGTAGAGGACCCCGTATAGGCAGTGGGGTGCTGGAGCCGGCTTATCCAGGCTCACAGGGCTGATTGTGCCTGTTCCTTCCCAGCTCGGCATTTGGTGACATCACATTGAGAGAGAGTCAGTTTTTAAACCAGCATGTTGCTGGCTACAGGTCCTCCCTAGAAAAAAATGCACTGGGTGATGGATTGGACTTGCCTGGTTACCTCTCTTCTTCTTGTGTACCATCTAGTTGAGTCTGACTCATAGCAACCCTATAGGACAGAGTATACTACCCCACAGGTTTTTCTAGGCTATCATCTTTATAGGAGCACATCTCCAGGTCTTTCTTCCTCAGAGCTGCTTGGGTGGGTTTGAACTGCCAGACTTTCAGTTAGCCACTGAGCACTTAACTGTTTGTACCACCAGGGCTCTTTCTTCTCCTGTTCTCTCCCCTATTCATCCTGCTCCAGCCACTCTGGCCTCCTGCCATTCCTGAAACAGGCCAGACACACTCCTGCTTCCGGGTTTTTGTACTTGCAGTTCCTCTTTTCCTAGACATCTGCAGCCCTGGCTCTCTCACCTCCTTCAGGGCTTTGTCGAGATTCCGGCTTCTCAGTGAGGCCTTTCCTGGACCTCCTCCCCCAGCACTTCCTGTCCCCTTTCCCTGAGCTCTGTGTCTCTATAGCACATAACACCATCTGACCTATAATACCTTGTAGTGATTTATTTTTTTGTGTTCTCTGCCTCACTCCCCCATTAGAATATAGGTGGCAAAAGGAAAGAGATTTTGGTCTGTTTTGTTCATTGTTTTATACCCAGCACTTTAAACAGTGCCTGGCACATAAAAGATGCTCATTCATCATTTGTTCCATGCATGAATAAATGAGCTGGTCTATGCTTTCTCTTTTCCCTCTAGTGGATCCATCTGCCTTTACTTCCATAACAATGATAGATATATATGCAGGGTCAAGCAGGCCTTGCTACACATATGGGGAAACTGAGGCAGCACAATGGGAGGAGTGAGGGTCTTGCCTAGTGCTAAACGTCAGTCCATGGCACTGGTGGGGAGGTGCTGGGCAGAGCCACCCTGCCCTTTTGTGTTAGGTGGTGGCTCTGTGAATCCCTCATCAACCTGCTTCATTATGTGAAATAGCACCCCCTCCAGAATTTTAATATCTGAAAGTCATTATTGTGCTGAATGGAATTGATATGGGTTTATATCCTTCCTCCATTACTCATTTCCTTGTGAAATCTGTTTGCCTTGATGCTGTAGTATCATTTTCAGGCATTTCACATGGAAGGATCAGAGCCCACCACAATTCACAATGGGATTTTTCTTTCTTTGCACTTCTTAAATATTTTTCTAAAGTTTCACTTTCATTAAAGTAATACATGCACATAATTAAAAAATCAAAAAGTGCTAAAAGGCTTATCATGAAAAATGCCAATCCCTGCCCTCCCTTCCCCTCCCCTGACTCCAGCTCCCCAGGGCCAACACTTGTAGCTGATTCTTTTGCTCCTTACCTCCATATTTTGAAATCATTTGTATATTGCTGGAAACCCTCGTGGCATAGTGGTCAAGAGCTATGGCTGCTAACGAAAAGGTCAGCAGCTCGAATCCACCAGGCACTCCTTGGAAACTCTCTGGGGCAGTTCTGCTCTGTCCTATAGGGATGCTATGAGTCAGAATCGACTCAACGGCAGTGGTTTTTGTTTTTTTTTTTTTTTTTTGTATATTGCTATTTCCTGGCTTATCCATTTTAGACACAATCTTTTGATATCCTATGATGGTGGGTGAAAATTTCACTCTTTTTGGCCTCTTTCACCCACGCCTCCCAATTCACTCTGTATTCTTGTGTCATACTTTTTTGTTGCAATCAGTGGTCAATGTTGACATTTACTAAAGCTACACTCGCTATACAGCCAAGAAGTACACTGAGATTCTTCTAGAATGGGTGTTTTTTTCAAATCTATTCCTATTGTGTGCTTAGCTTTTCTATTAGCCTCAAGATGATGGGTGGGGTGATGGTGGGGGGAGTCAGACAAAGGGCCAGCCCAACCCCGGTGGTTCCTCCTTAACCTGATTTCCTGTAGCCCTGTGCTATCCAATATGGTAGCCACTAGCCACATCCCCCATGCATCTGTCAGTTTGTCCTACTGTGGGGGCTAGCTTTTTACTGTGATGCTGGAAGCTATGCCACCAGTATTCAGATACCAGCAGGATCACTCATGGCAGACAGGTTTCAGCTCAGCTTCCAGACTAAGACAGAGTAGAAAGAAGGGCCCAGTAGTCTACTTCTGAAAAGAATTAGCCAGTGAAAACCTTACGAATAGCAGCAGAACACTGTCCGATATTGTGCCGGAAGATGAGCCCCCCCAGGTTGGAAGGCACTCAAAAGACGACTGGGGAAGAGCTGCCTCCCCAAAGTAGAGTCAACCTTAGTGATGTGGATGGAGTCAAGTTTTCGGAACCTTCTTATGCTGATGTGGCACGACTCAAAATGAGAAGAAACAGCTGCAAACATCTGTTAGTAATAAGAACATGAAATGTACGGAGTATGTATCTAGGCAAATTGGAAATCATCAGAAATTAAATGGAATGCATGGAGATCAATATCCTAGGCAATAATGAGCTGAAATGGACTGGTATTGGTCATTTTGAATTGGACAATCGTATGGTCTACTATGCCGGGAATGACAAGTTGAAGAGGAATGGTGTTGCATTCATTGTTAAAAAGAACATTACAAGATCTGTCCTGAAGTACAACGCTGTCGGTGATGGGATAATATCCTAGGATTGCGAGGATGGCACAGGACTGGTCAATGTTTCATTCGGTTTTATACTTAGGGTCGCTATGAGTCGGAACCGACTCAACGGCACCTAACAAAAACAGCCACATGAGGCTGTTAAAATTTAAATGTAAATTCATTGAAATTGAAGTAAAGTAAAAGTTCAGTCCTTTAGTCACACTAGCCACATTTCAAGTGCTCAGAACATACATGTGGCTAGTGGCCACCATATTGGACGGCACAAATAGAGAACTTTTCCATCACTGCAGACAGTTCTCTTGGACAACGCTGCTTTAGACTGTGTCTTTCTCTCACAAGTTCCAGAATAACATACCAGCTCTCTAACCTGCTGCCATCGAGTTGATTCCGACTCGTAGCCACCCTAGAGGCCAGGGTAGAACTGCCCCATAAGGTTTTCAAGGAGCACCTGGTGGATTTGAATTGCCAGCCTTTTGGTTAGCAGCCATAGCTCTTAACCACTATGCCACCAGGGTTGGAAATCGGACCTAAGGCACCCTTTGGGATGTAGACTCTGACTGGAATCACTTAAGCTCAGGAGGAAGGGATGGCCACACACTTGCCCTTCAGTAAGAAGTCGATTTCATAGGGCCCAGAAAGATCTGTCTCTCTGTCCCTCTGGAACAACCACCACAGTGGCTAAGTGGCTTATCCTGCCTTGAGTATTGTTAAGTATTATGATGACCTGCAGGGGTAAGCTAGAGGCATACTGACTGGGGACAACTGAGGAGGCTGCTAATGAATATCATCTGTTGATATATTCATTCATTCACTCGTGCATGCATTGAACCATTTATTCAGTCACTGACTCATTCATTTATTTGATCATTCATTCATTCAGTCACTCACTCATTCATGCATTCTCCAAATATTTATTGCAAGGGATGCAATGAGGAACATGACACACAATGGTTCCTGCCCTCATGGGGCTTCCATTCTGGTGAAGGAATTGAAAAAAAACAAAGTAAACAGAAAACAGATGCCATATGAAGTAATGTCTGGAAAAAAAAAACAAATTAAAGGTTGAGAAAAAAGAATAAGAAGGGACCCATTTAGGTGGGTGACAGGAGACAGCCTCTTTGAGAAGGCAGTATTTAAACTGAGCCCTAAAGGATGACAAGGAGAGAGTCGGCCGTGGGAAGACGTAGGAAAGAAGCCTCCAGGTGTGGAGAAAAGCAACGGCAGGCCCCTGATCTCTGAGCTTCATGCTACAGGCTCTGTGGTTGCTGCGGTGGGAAATGACATCAGCCTCATTGGAGGAGATGGCCTTGGAAGGGCCCAGAAATGAGCAAGGTTTTGGTGGACAGGGATGGGGTGGAAGAGCACTGGAGCACAGGGACCAGAGATAGAAACAACTTCTCAAACCTGCCTTCCCCGTCACTGGATTTAAATGTCTCCGTTTTATAACTTTAAGATTTTTTTTTTTTTTTACGTATGTTCTCCCACCGTCCTGATGTTGCTGGGTGACATAGAGTCGATTCCAACTCATAACAGTCTACCCCATAGGGTTTTCTTTGCTGTAATCTTTACAGGAGCAGATCGTCAGGCCTTTCTTTCAAGGAGTGCCTTGTGGGTTTGAACCACCAACCTTCCGGTTAGCAGCCGAGTGCTTAGCTGTTGTGTCACCAGGGCTCTGACCTGAAAAATCTCTCTGTTCATTCCCCACCTTCCCTTCTAGGCCTTGTACCTGCACAAATACTTTTACATGGTTGTCGTTTTTACAAGTCTTGAGTTAGTTGAACCTGGCAATCTGCTTCCAAATTTTGGGGTCTCCAGCTGCAAACCTCAAACTCAATCTGTCTTTGCCGCCACAGCCATTCACCGGCTGGACAAAGACAGGCTGGATCTCAAGTTGCTAAAACTTGGAAGTGATTCCTCCTGAAGAAGAGAGCATTATTTTAGTAGCTTGAAAAAATATTTAGTTTTACCCCTTACTTTCAACCTCCAAGATGTGGAGACCAGAGTGTCCTCAGAAGAATCCAGTTTCATCTTTCTGAATTGTGTGCTTTGAGCGCTCATTAACAAGCCTCTGAAATGTAGTCTAGATTGAGCCCATTTCTACCTCCAGCATCCCTGACCCAGCCTCAGGACTGCAATAAAGCCCCATCCGCACCTCACATCCTCACTTGTATTTTCCCAGGCTCACCTTTTAGGCAGGTTACTGTGCTGCTCTGAGCTTCAGTCTCCTCATTTCTAAAATTGGGGTAATAACCAGACCTGCCTCCTCTAAAGGTTGCTCTGGGGTAAAATGAGATGCTGTAGATAAAGGGCCTGGAACCAAGCAGGTGCTGGGTCCCTCGTTGTTAATAGTCACCCCTGGAACACCCTTCACATTTTCTTAGCTCCACTTTACAAAATAGCATCCTCCCTGGGCTGCCATCCTGGCTGAATATGTGCTGGAAGAAATGTGTCGAGCAGACATCCCTTTGGGCATAAAGCCAAGATTTAAAGAAGATGGTTCTCAGTGAAGAAAACATGAGCAGCAGTAGGGTATGTTTTTGTCTCAAATGAATAGGATCAACTCAGGTGATAGACTCCCTTTCCAAAAAGGATGAAATGGTACAGGAGCTTCTTCTACAGTCTCTCCTTGGCTCTCCATTGGTGGGCAGGGCAGCTGGAGAAGCTGGCTGCTTCATAGTCAAAAACTTCAGTGGCTTGTCCAACATTCCACCATAGTGCCTGGTTGGTTGGTGAGTTGGTTGGGTGGATGGGAGAGTGGATGAATGAGTGTACGGTTGGTTGGATCGGTGGGTGGGTGGGTGGGTAGATGGATAGATGGGTGGATGGATAGTGTGAACAACCTCTTCCTTTAGACCTCGATAGGTCTGGCTGTTCTTTTCCCAAGTTGTTCTCTACAGCATACCTGTGTTCTTTGTGATGCTGTAAAAATGTCATGGTGGACAGGGTCTGACCTCCTCTCACCTCAAGAGAGGGGAGGAGAATCAAGATCAACAGCCCAAGACTGATTCCTGTGAGGTGAAGGTCAGACATACTTCCACCCTTCAAACTTTTCACCAGTTCTGACATGCATACGTGCTTCACTGCTGTTTTCTATAATTTGTTGCAATGGCCACACAGAACTCACAGACAATACTCATGATTATGGGGTTTGTTAGGGAAGTAACAGATTACAATTTAGGACCACGAACAACTGGTTCTTCAAAGATTGAGGAATAGTTCTTCAATAAGGACAGCTTTTTGGCCGTGCCTGCAGGCAGGCATTTCCTTTGGCACCTGGGCCCCTTAGCCTGGCCTCTGCCCTGCTCAGTCAAGGATTACAAAGCTCCTTAGCTCCAATGACAAGTGCCCAGAGACACCACACTTGGCCAGGGAGCTGTCTGCCCTAAGGCTGTCAGCAGTCTGACCACATGCCCTCTGTAACCACCTTGCTCCGGGGGCCAGGAAGCCCATGGCACTGTCTCATCCTGGCCTCTGGTTCTGCTGCCACCATTTCTCCGCAATTGCTTCTCAAATTCTTGCCCTGTTTCCAGTGTTACAACACTTTCTCTCTGTCTCCTAGGTCTAGGATGTTCTCAGCCCCAGAGACTCTGGCCCAAAGGACAAGATCCACTCCTAGCTCTTCCTTCTGATGGTAGTCAGGTTCTCTGCCCCCTTCCCACCTCTGGGATGGCTCATTTTAAGCCTAGTGGGGTGGTAAAACTGACCAATCCACTCATTAGCGTTCCACAAACTTTATTTGCATTGTTCCACCCCCGCACACATTGAACACTAATGACTGAAGTATTGTAGGACCAGATGAATTGTGGGATGACATCAAGGACATCATACATGAAGAAAACAAAAGGTCATTAAAAAGACAGGAAAGAAAGAAAAGACCAAATTGGATGTCAGAAGAGATTGAAACTTGCTCTTAAACGTCGAGTAGCTAAAGTGAAAGGAAAAAATGAAGTAAAAGAGCTGAACAGAATATTTCAGAGGGCAGCTCGAGAAGACAAAATAAAGTATTAAAATAACATGTGCAAACTGGACTAAGCTAAAAGCAAAGAAGTTTCCTGAATAAACTGAATGTTTCGAAGGTCAGCAGAGCAAGGACGGGGGTTTGGGGACTATGGCTTCAGGGGACATCCCAGTCAATTGGCAAAATAAATTCTATTAAGAAAACATTCTGCATCCCACTTTGAAGTGTGGCGTCTGGAGTCTTAAATGCTAACAAGCGGCCATCTAAGATGCATCAATTGGTCTCAACCCACCTGGATCAAAGGAGAATGAAGAACACCAAGGTCACAAAATAATTATGAGCCCAAGAGACAGAAAGGGCCACATGAACTAGAGACTTACATCATCCTGAGACCAGAAGAACTAGATGGTGCCCAGCCACAAACGATGACTGCCCTGACAGGGAGCACAACAGAGAACCCCTGAGGGAGCAGGAGAACAGTGGGATGCAGACTCCAAATTCTCATAAAAAGACCAGACTTAATGGTCTGACTGAGACTAGAGGAATCCCAGCAGTCATGGTCCCCAAACCTTCTGTTGGCACAGGACAGGAACCATTCCCGAAGACAACTCATCAGACGTGGATCGGACTGGACAATGGGTTGGAGAGAGATGCTGGTGAGGAGTGAGCTACTTGTATCAGGTGGACACTTGAGACTGTGTTGGCTTCTCCTGTCTGGAGGGGAGATGGGAGGGTAGAGGGAGTTAGAAACTGGCAAACGGTCATGAAAGGAGACTGGAAGGAGGTAGCAGGCTGACTAATTAGGGAGAGAGTAAATGGGAGTATGTAGTAAGGTGTATATAAGTTTATGTGTGAGAGACTGACTTGATTTGTAAACTTTCACTTAAAGCACAATAAAAATTACTAAAAAAAAATGACACTTGCAAAGACCTGGAGTTAGAAAACCAAAAGGGAAGAACACGCTCAACGTTTCTCAAGCTGAAAGAACTGATGAAAAAATTCAAGCCTCGAGTTTGCAATATTGAAGAATTCTATGGGCAAAATATTGGGTGACACAGAAAGCTTCAAAAGCACATGGAAGGAATACACAGAGTCACTGTACCAACAAGAACTGGTCGACATTCAACCATTTCAGGAGGTAGCATATGATCAGGAAACAATGCTACTGAAGGAGGAGGTCCAAGCTGCACTGAAGGCGTTGGTGAAATTGATGGAATATCAATTGAGATGTTTCAACAAACAGATGCAGTGGGAGGTGCCCACTAGTCTATGCCAGGTAATTTGGAAGACAGCTACCTGGACAACTGACTGGAAGAGATCCATATCTGTACCTGTTCCAAAGACAGGTGATCCAACAGAAAGTGGAAGTTATCAAACAATATCATTAATGTCACACACAAGTAAAATTTTGTGGTAGATAATTCAAAAACAGTTACAGCAGTACATCTATCTGTCTGCCTGTCTGTCTGTCTGTCTATCTATCTATGTGTTATTGCCCAGGACTGACACAGGAAACAAGTTCATTGCTCTTAGTTTAATAATAACCAGGCCGCCTTTGTGCATGATGTGCTACAGTTTACACAGCTTTTTCCCATTTACCATCTTCCTTAAGTATCACCACCCCTGTGAGTGAGTCAGGGCTGGGGAGTTCCGTTCCTCCTTTGGTGGCCAACAGCATTGACCTCGGTGACAACGATTGGATTTACTGAGTGTCTTCTACGTACCAGGCACTAACCTAAACTCCTGAACAGGGAGGAAACTTCGGCTCAGAGAGGTTAAGTGACTGAATCACGGTCACACAACCAGCAAGCAGCAGATCCACATCTAAACTCACCCAACTGGACCAAGGTCTATCTGACTTCACAGCCACAGCTCCTATCCCCAGCACCGAGCCAGTTGTGTGGTTCCTTCCAGTGCCCTCCACGCCTGATGCAGCTGCAGGGACGAGCAGCCCTCTCTTAATGGGCTTTTTATAACCTGCTTTCTATCACAGGGAGAAGTAGGCTTGGAGAATGTAAAGCGGGTAGTGATTTTTTTCCCCTTCCTTTCACTGCCTTTGTTTATTGAGGGACAAATCATTGCTGTTTTCGTTTGTGTTTCTAGCACAATAAAAATAAAAGATATGCTGGCAATCTGTTTAAAAGCTTCTGCAATTCTAGAACTGAGCTGTCAGATTTATGGTGCAGTGCTGCTCTCACAGACTCCACGTTGCCAGTGCCCAGGCCCACCAAGGCTTCTGAAGTCGCCGATATCAATCAGCGAGGGCGGCCACCCTGCCGGCTCCAGCCCAAGGCCCCTGGAGGACAGATGCTGGCCTCACCTGGCTTTGCCCAGAGCCCTAGGTCTGTCGACAGCCATCTTGATCCTATAGTTGGAATTGATGTGTGGTTTATAGAGGAAGAGGAGCCCTGGTGGCACATGGTTAAAGTGCTTGGCTGATAACGAAAAGGCTGGTGGTTCGAATCCCCTAGTTGCTCCACAGAGGAAAGATGTGGCAGTTTGCTTCCGTAAAGATTTACCACCATGGAAAAGAAACCCTATGGGGTGGTTCTACTCTGCCCTATAGGGTGGCTATGAGTTGCGTTTGGTTTTCTGATTTTTTATAGCAAAAGAAGGATCACAGCCTGGGAGGGACCTGGTCTTTTGATTCCCACCTCAACTCTCCAAGGGAGGGACCTGGTCTTTTGATTCCCACCTCAACTCTCCAATCCAAGCTTTGGGTTCACAATGAGCTCTTTCTGTCTTTGTATTTGCATAATACTGAGCCGGAACAGGAGTACCTTACTCCTGTCTGTATTTGCTCTTTGATTTCTCCCACTAGAATGTTCCCCTGAGACTTTATCTGTTCCCTGCAGTATCCCAGCACCTAGAACAGTGCCTGGCACATCATAGGTGCTGAGTAAATATTTGTTGAATCAATAAATGAATGTCACAGACATGTAGAAGACAAGTGAAATTTGAGGAGTGGGCAAGGAGGCAGCCATTCAGCAAGGGTGTATTCCTTTCTCTTGCCTCCTCCCTCTCTCCTATTCCCTCTAATTTCCTTTCTCTTCCTGCTTTTTTCCTCGCCTCTAACATCCTTTCTCTTCTTTATTCTCTCCTTTTCACTTCCTGCTTCTCTCCCTCTCCTTTGAGCTTCCTTTCCCCTCACCCTAGCCCCCACACGTCTCTCCCCTCCCTTCTGTCTCCTCCTCTCTCTTTTCTCCCTCTCTTTCTTGCTGCCTTTGTTTGTCCTTCTCCCTCCTCCACGACAAAGTCACCAGGTTCAGAACTTCATTCAGGATGACGCAGAGAGAAAAAGCTGCTAGAGTCAGGAGACCCAGTTCTAGTTCACCCTCTGTTCTGCTTTGGACCTCTCTGAGCTTCAGTTTGCTCATCTGTAAAATGGGGACAGTGCATCCACTCACCATCCCTACTGGGAAACCATTGTTGATTCGCTGGGATTCTAGGCTTCCAAGCAAGGAACCCGGGTTCTATCCCTAGCCAATGTACCTCATGCACAGTGCCACCCATCTGTCAGTAGAGGTATATGTGTTGCTGTGCTGCTGAACAGGTATCAGTGGTACTTTCAGAATAAAATGAACTAGGAAGAAAGGCCTGGCAATCAATCTACATCCAAAAATCAGCCAATGAAAACCCTATGAATCACGACAGTCCAGTCTGAAACCCATCATGAGGATGGTGCAGAACTGGGTGGTGTTCACTCTGTTGTGCATGGGGTCGCCACGAGCTGGGGGCTGACTACATGGCGGCTAATAGCAGCAACGTGCCTGCTGCGGAGCTATGGACAGGACACGATAGCTGTGAGCTGGCAATGGGGAAGGGAGTCAGGCATGTTGGAGAAGGTTATTACTGCTAACCAGAGTCCTCCTTGCCGTGTGTATGTGTTGGGGTGCAGAGGCTTTGTTTTGGAGTTCAGCAGGAGGTACCCCAAGGGGGAGCATCAGCATTTACTCTTAAGTCTGAAGCTACAGATGTCGACCGTCGGCTAGACTGACAGTTCCATTAGGCAGCTACCCGCTCTCCATGTGAGTGATTAAAATGTCGCTGTCCATACCTCTTGCCATACATCATCTCCCAGCCTGGCACTTCATCAAGGGCTGCATTAACTCGGGGCATTCACATCGTCTTCTGTGGGTTGCGTGGAGGCAGCATTGGCGGGAGACTTCTGTGCGGTGTATCCTGGGAGCACCTTGGAAGCAAAAGCCGGTGATGGCTTTGAAAGGGAGCGAGAGGCCCAAATACCTGGAGTGGGACCAGCTAAGGGGGCTGATGCTGTAGTTTGAGGGCACAGGGCTGGGGCGGGACAGGTCACTGGGAATTGAAGCCTGACGCTGGAGGGGCCCTGGGCTCCTCTAGTCCCTGCCCTCATTTTACAGACCAGTGAACCGAGACTGGGGCATTGTGAATGCCTTGCTCGGCCACTCCGTGAGCACGTACCACGGCGAAGTGTGATTCACTGACTAATATCTGCCTCCCCCAGGGGGCGAGGTCTCATTCGGCACAAGTTGCCCGGTCTCACCTAGTGCCTGGAACCCAGTGGGTGTCACGAGTACTTGCGAATTGCAAGTGGTAACCTGAGTCACCAAGCTCTCCTGACCCTCAGTTCGCCCTCATTTGTTCTGTTGGACATTAATTCTAATCATCATCAAATCGTTAATCGCCATCAAGTTGGCTCTGACTCATGGCAACCTTATGTGGAACAGAAAGAAGCATTGCCTGATCTTTCGCCATCTTCATGACCATTGGTATGTTTGAGTCCATCGTTTCGGCCACTGTGTATTTTGAATGCCTTCCACCCTAGGGGGCTCATCTTCCAGCCCTACATCGAACAATACTATATTGTTGTGCATAGGGTTTTCATTGGCTAATTTTCAGAAGTAGATCTTCAGGTAGTCCTGAGTGTTCCTTGGTTCCTTATAGACGATCCTCATATGGCGCCTGCCCCCCCTCCACCCTACATGTGTGTGCATATCTAATCTGTTCTATTCATAACTCAGGGTGATTAGATTTAGAGCCCACCCTACTTGGTTATGATCTAATTAACGTAACAAAGAAAACTCTATTTCTAAACAGGATTACATCCCCAGGTAGAGGGGTTAGGATTCCAACGCATATTTTGGCAGGACAAAATTTAATCCATAACACCTTCTCTGGGTCTCAGTATTCCTGGCTGGAAAGTGGGGTGGCAAGCCCTGTCTCAGTGAGTTGGCACACATAAAATAGGCAGATCAGCACGTGACATGTACATGTTAACTCTTCCTATAGGACTGTGTCTTGGGGCATAACCTGCTCTCCCTTCTCTCCTCCTCACTTTCTGCACCCCTATCTACCCTTCCCCCCCCCCGCCCAGTCTCCCATCCTCTTCCTCCCCTGTCTTCTAGGACCCTGACACATTCTTCCTAGTGGACTGGAGACCCAGCCCCTCCACCTTTGGGCAGTCACCTGGCCCAGTGCCTATGGAGCTGCAAATGGCTGAGTTTGAGGACTGGGCTTTCCCAGGGGCTTGGGGGAAGGGGTGGGATTCAGGCAGCCTTGGGAGCTGGACTGGGGCTAAGCAGGTGTGGACACGGCAGTCTCTGCTTACCTCAAATGGGGCACCCATGGGTCAGCCATGTGGTGATAAGACAATGCAGAGGGCATGAGAATGGGGCAGAAATTCGAGCCAGTCCTGCCTGGGAGGCAGTGGCTCTGTGATGTCCCCATCTTCATGCCCCACCTCCTTGCTCCTGGCCCCACATGAGACACCCACATCTAGATTTGGCCAGCGTTTCCAGCCTCTGTCCATGGCAGGACTGGCAGTGCTGGGCATAGTTTCAAAGGGCCAGATGATCTCGCTGGGCACACTTGCCCAGAGTTCACACCTCTGGCTGGAGATGACAAAGGTGAGCCTCAGAAGCAGCTTTGAGATGGGGCTCCGGGGCTCAGGGCTAAGAACTCCAGCTTCTGTGGTCAGAGCTTTCCTTTTGCTGCCACTGGGATAAGATTATAAGGGTTGCCATTTATTGAGTATCCCCATGCTGGCATCTTCATATAAATGAGCTTAGCTCTTGCTACTCAAAGGGTGGTCCAGGGCCCAGCAGCATCAACATCACCTGGGAGCTTGTTAGAAATGCAGAAGCTCAGGCCCCACCCCAGACCTGCTGGGTCTCAGTCTGCATTCTGACCAGACTCGCAGGTGCCGCGTGTGCTGACTAAAGTTTGAAAAGCCCTGGGCCAGACTTCGCATTTGTTTCCCAGGCAAGGACCCTGAGGATCTGGGAGGAAAAATGAGTTGTCTAAAATCTCAGAGCCTGGCAATGGGCAGAGCTGAGATGGGAATCCATCTGCCAAGCCCCACAGTCTAGGCTCATTCCTTCCTTCATTTAGCAACTCCTTGAGGACCTCTTTTGTGCTTGGGAGTTCCTGGGTGGTGCAGACGGTTAACACACTTAGCTGCTAACACAAAGGTTAGAGGTTCGAGTCCATCCAGAGGTGCCTTGAAAGAAAAGTCTGGCAATTGACTTCCAAAATATCATCCACTGAAAACCCCATGGAGCACAGTTCTACTCTGATACACGTGGGGTTTCCATGAGTTGGAATCAACTTCATGGCAACAGGTAGGTTTATTGTGCTCAGGTCCTGAGGATTCCAGGGTAAACCAGGTTTTTCCCTTCTCTCAGGGACCTACAGTTTAGAGGGGGAGACATTGGTTAGCGGAGTGGTCATTGTACAGGGGCAGAGGAACACAGAGGAGGGGCTGCTGTGGCCAGGAGGGGCATCCACCAAGAGCAGACAGCACACACCTGCCAATAGTGCCTACAACGTGCAAGTACATACATGCCAAATACCAACCCTGCACGTGTGCTGATTCATTGAATCCTCACCACACTGGTGAGATAGGAACTATCCGCACCCCGATTTCTCAGATGGCACATTTACAGCACAACTCACCTGCACAAACTCGGAGAGCTAATGCAGGGGGTGGAGGTGGGATTGAACCCAGTAGTCTAGCGCTCATTTCCACACAGGTTTGCCTCTCAGTGGGAGAAGAATGTTCTGGGCAGATGGAACAGCATGAGAAAAGCACTGCAGTGTCCTTACCTGGTGAGCAATCAGCTCTGAACTCAAGGAACATGACTTGCTTATAGCCCTGGGTTCCAGCCATGTCCCCTGGCTCATCTCCCATCCAATCTTTCTTTTGACCCAGAATCAGTCTGTTCAGGAAATCTTGGGGAGCCTGGCATGGGGCCACTTGGACCATATTGGTGCCAGCACTGAAGTTCTCTGCCCAAGAAATCCCATTGCAGCAGAGACAACATAGTTGACGGGACCAGCAGCCCGTGGGCTGCCAGTGGCTGAGGAGCAAACTTCAGAGGAGTGAAAGCAGCCCCATGTGGCGGACAGAAATGTGCTCTGAGTTTGGCTAGTGTGGGTTCGAATCCTAGAGAAGCACGGGATCTCAGGCAGGGACAACTTACTTGCCTGTAGTAGAATTGCATATGGGCGTCCCCTTACTATCTTGCTTTGTGGTCATCGGAGGACTCAGACCAGCAATCTCGGTTTCCAGAGTTGCCCTCATAAAGGCCCTCTGGCCCTTTGGAGATACTGTAACCACTTCTTCCTGAAACCCCATGGGTGAGCCTCCCCAATCTTACAGGTGAGGAAACTGAGGCACAGAGAGGAAAATAGATTTGTCCAACAAATATTTATTTCACCTGTATGTTGACTAGGGAAACCCTGGTGGAGTAGTGGTTAAGAGCTACAGCTCCTAACCAAAAGGTCGGCAGTTCAAACCCAGCAGGCGCTTCTTGGAAACCCTATGGGGCAGTTCTACCCTGTCCTCTAGGGTCATTGTTAGTCGGAATTGACTGAACAGCAACATATTTGGTTTTCGGTTTTATGTTGACTAGTCCTCTGGGCTATAGTAGTGCACAAGACAGACTCTGCTCTCACGTGGCTGTGTCAAAGCTGATGCCCAGGACTTACTCTGACTCCTGGTCCAGTGCTCTTTCTATTGCATTGTGATTGTTGTTGTTAGGTGCCATTGAGTCAGTTTTCGACTTATAGTGACCCTTTGCAACAGAGTAGACCTGCCCCCGAGGGTTTTCTTGGTGGTAATCTTTACAAGAGCAGATTGCCTGGTCTTTCTGCCTCAAAGCTGCTGGGTGGGTTCGAACCACCAACCTTTCAGTTAGCAGCCGAGTGCTAACCATTTATGCCAGCAGTGCTTTTTCCACTGCGTCCCATGTGGCCACATGGAAGGCCCAGCACCTCCTGTACTGAGGCTGCAGCACGACCGAAGGATACATAGAAGAGAATAAAAGCAAATCAGTGCCTGGATTCATGGCTCCACCCCTTCCCAGCTATGGGACTTGGACAAGCTATGTGAGGCCCCTAAGCCCACCTGTGAGACTATTAATAGGACCTACTACTTGGGTGGTGGTGTGGGGGCAGCAGTGATGGTTCAATGGTGGAATTCTCACCTTCCATGTGGGCAACCCAGGTTCAGTTCCCAACCAGTGCACCTCATGCACAGCTACCACTTGTCCATCAGTGGAGGCTTGAATGTTGCTATGGTGATGAACACGTTTCAGCAGAGCTTCCAGTCTAAGATGGACTAGGAAGAAAGGACTGGCAACCTTACTTCCAAAAATCAGC
This sequence comes from Loxodonta africana, assembly GCF_030014295.1. NCBI lineage: Eukaryota > Metazoa > Chordata > Mammalia > Proboscidea > Elephantidae > Loxodonta > Loxodonta africana. Next base: position 49,577,343 of record NC_087344.1, read on the forward strand.
CAGTGAAAACCCTGTGGATCACAGTGGTCTGATCTGCAACCAATGATGGGAATGGCACAGGACCAAGCAGCATTTCGTTCCATTATGCATGGGGTGGCCATGAGTTGGGAGCCAACTCGATGACAGCTAAAACAACAACATTTGAGGACCCTGAATGCATTCAGTGAGACAGTCCATGTAAAGGGTTTGGCGTATGTGGCCTGGAACATAATGAGTGGTCAACGTTGTTGTTGTTAGGTGCCGTCGAGCTGGTTCCGACTCATAGAGACCCTATGGACAACAGAAGGAACTGCCCGGTCCTGAACCACCATCACAATTGTTGTTATGCCTGAGCCCATTGCTGCAGCCACTGTGTCAGTCCATCTCGTTGAGGGTCTTTCTCTTTTCCACTGACCGTCTGCTTTACTAAGCATAATGTCCTTCTCCAGGGACTTATCCCTCCTGATAACATGTCCAAAGTCTGTGAGACGAAGTCTGGCCATCCTTGCCTCTAAGGAGCATTCTGGCCGTACTTCCAAGGCAGATTTGTTCGTTCTTCTGGCAGTCCATGGTATATTCAATATTCTTCGCTAACGCCATAATTCAAAGGCATCAGTTCTTCGTTCTTCCTTATTCATTGTCCAGCTTTCGCATGCATATGAAGCGATTGAAAAGACCATGGCTTGGGTCAGGCACACCTTAGTCTTCAAGATGACATCTTTGCTTTTTAACACTTTAAAGAGATCTTTTGCAGCCAATTTGCCCAATGTGATGCGTCGTTTGATTTCTTGACTGCTGCTTCCATGGGCGTTGATTGTGGATCCAAGTAAAATGAAATCCTTGACTTCAGTCTTTTCTCCGTTTATCATGATGTTGCTTAGCGATGATAACAATTGCCATTCTACACAGAAACTGTAGAGCTTAAATTCCTCACCCTCAGAGTGCTTGCTCAATGAAGGCTTCTTAGAGAAGAGTGGGGGCAGACGTGGCACTTTGTAGGGGTCTCTGAGTGCTCTGGAGAGGACAGCAGGTCCCACGTTGGCTCCAGACTCTCCTCCTTTACAAGGCTGGTGGCCCCACAAAGCGGAGCATGGAGCTGTTAAAGTCACTTCTTCCATGTCTGCTTTGCTTGCTTCTCATCTGGTGCCTGGCACACAGTAGGTGCTCAATAAGTCATTGTTAGATGGCAGGGAGAGGACAGTAAATTGCTGTAACTTTCAGGCAGGCTGCCCCTTGTTGTCACCCTCGACAGCCAGTCAGAGGGACTGGAGTGAGGAGGTCCTTTGATGTCATTTAGGGGGACCAACTCATCCTGTTTGCCTGGGACTTTCCCAGTTTTAACACCGAAAATCCCATGTCCCAGGAAACTTCTCAATCCTGGACAGACTGGGGCGACTGGACAAACATGCGGCCTGGTTCGGGATGGGGCGAGGCATAGTTCAATCACTTTGAGCTTTTATGAGCTTTTAGGGGTCTAGCCAACTTTCTCAGCAAGTAGACTTTCAAAAATAGTACTACTAAATGGTTTTGTAGGCTGAGACACATCTGACTGTGGGAAGCTGGCTGGAGGGACACGCAGGTACAGTTATCCTGGGCGCACAAGAGGACCAGGCGCACCGAGGAGGTGGGCAGTGGGAAGGGGACTGTTGTTTTTAATTTAGCCCTGCCATCAGGGGTCTAGGAAACGCAACTCAGAAGTTACTGGGGCTGTGAGCAGCCTGTTTCCAACGTGCTAAACTGATTATGATTTTCAGAATAGAACGTGTTCTGCTCTACCGTTCCTTGCCTTCATATCTGTCTCCCTGCGCCACTGCAGTTATTTTTATCTGTTGCATATTGTTCTCGGTAGAATTACTCTTCCCCAGTCCTGCTGATAAGGAGAGTTCCTAAATGAATTTGCACCTTGCCTGAAGGTTAAATGGCTGCCTTTTGCAATTTTTGTGAGCAGTCCCCAGCTCTGCCCAACACCGTCTCCAGCACGCATACAACTGCACCTTAGATGTCTCTGCTCCCCCTTTTCTGATTCATTGGCAGGGCTCAAGCGGCCAAGTGTCATCTTGCATTGAGATGAGTCTCTGGCCTAATCATGGGCATTCTGGCCAACCAAGCTTATGCCCGTGACCCGAGTGAAATGTCAGTGTCTTCCTCAGCCTTGGCATCAGCATGGACCACAAAACAGGTGGCTGTCCTGCACCTGGGAAAAGCACTCGCTTATGCTGAGCAGCTCCTGTGTTCTGGGCACTTGGCACAACCCAACGAAGAGGGAATGGCGCCATCTTACAAATGGAGATACTGAGGCTCAGAGAGAACTTGCCCAGGTGCATATTGGTGAACAGTGGGGTTGGCATTTGAAACCACCTCAGAGGTCTTGCCGTGGCACTAATTGCATAAGCAATTGGAACAGAAGCTTCCAGGGGAAAAAGAAGAGGAAGCTTGTTTACCCCTTTCAAAAGAGGGGGGAGGTGGCTTACCCTGCTACTGTCAAAGCAGTTCAGAGGAGGGATTGATTTTTCAATAAACCACCAAAATAACGGTGCCTTTTTACAACTTATGTTACTGACAAGGAACACATTAGTAATTGGAATGCGACGGAGGACTGTGTCAGGTGGGTAATAATATGATTTACATCTTTGGGGGCTTGGGTTTAAGTTACGTAGTAGTTATTGCAAGGGCTTGCGCTATAAAATCAGATTCAGATAAATTCCACTGAAGGCTTTATAAGAAGGTCCAGCTGCTGTGAAGATAATGGGTATAGTAATTGAGGAGGGGGCAAGAAGAGGGAAGAGGTGGATAGGAATAATTTTCCCTGCATGTCTTTATTAAGTAAATGTGAAGAATATATATTCCTCAGTTACACAGCCCCCTGCCTCTGAGGACTTGTACTTTCCATGTATTGCTTAAATCTTAGCTGATGCTCGTGAGGACGATGGCCATTGGGCCCCGTTCTCCTTGGTCGATATATAGGAGCACATTTGTGTATTGTTGGGCTGTCGCGGGCTTGATCAGAGGTTTTACAATTCAGCCAGAGTGCAAGTTCTTTCTTCTCATGATTCAGTGCTAATCTTTGGGAGGTGAATGACTTGGTGACTTAATTAAGCAAAGGAAACCAAGGATGCTTTGGAAACTATCTGTAGTCATCTACAGGGCTTTCTGCAGAGGACACCTAACTGCACTGGAACAAAGATAAGGAGTTTAAATGCACTGGGAGAGATTTGGGTTGGATGTTGGTGGCTGTGTTGGCTGCCTGGTGAGAGAGAGAACCAACAAAAGGAAGGGTAAGGGGTACAGGCTCTGGAGGCAGACGGACCTGAAGTCAAGTTACCACCTATGTGACCTTGGACAAGTCATGCTGCTTCTCTAAGGCACGTCTTTCTCCTTTGTAAAATAGAGGTAACAATACCCCCCTTTAAAAGACGTTGGGAGGATAAAATGAAATAATATATGCCAAGCACTCAGCACCATGTCTGACCTATACAGATAGCTACTGTCGGGTCACCGCTTACTCATGGTGACTTACAGACAACAAAATGAAGCACTGCCCTTTCCTGCATCATCCTCGAGATCACTGGCATGTTTGAGGCCTTCGTTGTGTCTGTTGTGCCCCCTGTTCTCACTGAGAGACTTCCTCGCCCTCCCTGGCCCTCAACTTTACCAAACATAATGTCTTCTACCAGCAATTCCTCTTTATGATGTGTTTGAAAGGTCCCTGAGTGGTGCAAACAGTTAGCATTCAACTACTAACCAAAAGGTTCGTGGCTTAAAACCACCCAGCAGCACTGAAGAAGTAAAGCCTGGCAATCTGCTTCCGTAAAGATTACAGCCAAGGAAACGTTATGGAGCTGTTCTACTGTGTAACACTTGAGGTCGCCGTGAATCAGAACTGACGTAAGAGAAACAGGTTTGAGGGTTTTTTTGTTTTTTTTTTTCATGATATGTCCAAAGCAAGTGAGTCACAATGTTCTGTTGTGATCCATTAGGTTTCGATTGTCTAATTTTTGGAAGTAGATTGCCAGGCCTTTCCTCCTAGTCTTAATCTGGACGCTCCACTTGAAACCTGTCTGCCATGGGTGACCCTGCTGGTATTTGAAATACCAGTGGCATCCTTTCCAGCATCATAGCAACATAGAAGCCACCACTGTACAACAAACTGGCAGATGGTTGGTGGGTCTGATCTATGTTGTTGAGTGCTGTCAAGCTGATTTTCGACTCATAGTGACCTCATGTGACAGAATAGAACTGCCCCATAGAGTTTTCTAGGCTGTAATCTTTACAGAAGCAGATGATCAGGTCTTTCTCCTTCCTGCAGAGCTGCTGAGTGGGTTCATACTGCTGACTTTTCTATTAATAGCCAAGCGCTTAACCGTTGCACCACCAGGGCTCCTTGGCACCTGCCCTAACCTCCCTTGACTGGTTGATGGCAAGGGTGGCCCACTTGTGTTTCTTTAGGTAACGGCTTTATTGAGGTATAAGTCGCACGCTATACAATTCACCCATTTAAAGCGTACCTACCATTCAGTAATTTTTTTTTTTTTTTTTACCATTCAGTAGCTTTTTAGTACATTCGCAGAGTGGCGCAACCATCACCAGAAACTATTTCAGAACGTTTTCATAACTCCCAAAAAACAATAATACCCTTTGGCCATCACCCCCACTCAAATCCCCCTACATCCCCCAGCCCTATGGTTGTTGTTAGCTCTGTCGAGTTGACCCCCAACTCACGGTGACTCCATGCACAAAAAAACGAAATGCTGCCCAGTCCTGCACCATCCCCATAATCGGTTACGGATGAAACCTTTGTGACCTATAGCATTTTCGTTGGCTGAGTTTTGGAAGTAGATTGCCAAGCCTTTCTTCCTAGCCCATCCTAGTCTGGAAGCTCCGCTGAAACCTGTGCAGCATCGTAGCAACGTGCAGCCTCCACGACAGACAAGTGGTCGCTACACATGAGGTGCATTGGCCTGGAATCAGGTCTCCCGCGTAGAAGGGCAAGAATTCTACCACTGAACCATCGCTGCTCCCATCTCCCAGCCCTACGTAACCACTAATCTACTTTCTGTCTCAATAGATTTGCTTATTCTAGACTTTTCATATAAATGGAGTCACACGATATTGACCTTTTGTGATTGGCTTCTTTCACTCAGCGTCATGTTTTCAAGGTTCGTCTTCGTTGTAGCATGTATCTGCACTCCGTTCCTTGTTCTGGCAATAGTATTTCATCGTATGGGTATGGAGCCCTGTTAGCCCAGTGGTGACCAGCTCAGTTGCTAAACAGAAGCTCAGCAGTTCAAGTCTACCAGCTGCTCCTTGGAAGCCCTATGGGGCAGCTCTACTCTGTCCTATATGGTTGCTGTGAGTCAGAATCAACTTTACGGCAGTGGGTTTTGGGTTTTGGTATGAATATACCACATTTTGTTTATCCATTCGTCATTTGGTGGACACTGGGGTTGTCTATAGCTTTTGGTTTCTGTGAGTAATGCCTCTGTAGACATTGGGGACAAGCGTTCAATTCAGTGATACTCCTCCATTACAGACACATCTCCATGGAAACAACTAAGTATTAACAGCATTTGCTAGAAATAAAGACAACATACTTTCAATAAGGATACAAATTTAGAGAAATATCAAAAGCTACGCAAACACTTATGTCATTATTGTTGTTAGTTGCCATCTATTTGGCTCCAGTTCATGGCAACCTTATGAAACATTGCCCCATAGAGCTGCATCCTTATTCCATTGGCTTGTATTGAGAGGTGTTAACAGAACAGCCTGTGGACCTCACCAAGGACTTTACTGCAGAGGTGTCTTTGCAGATGTCCACTGTCTCCCATCATGTGCATCGTATGAAGATCCATGAGAGAAATTTTTTCTAGTATTTGAAAAATTCTAAGCAGTAGATTTCTTTTTAGCTTATGGATGCTAAATCTTACAGCTGATCGTGCTTCCATCTTTGCTGTGGCCACTAGGATGACCCCAGGCAGATTGCCCAGCCGGCTCTAGTTATCATCCAGTGCAGGCCCTATACCGAGCACCTTTCATGCCTCAGCCCATTTGTCCTCCCAACAAGGCTGTGAGGTGCAGAAACTGTTATGACACCCATTTTAGAGATGAGGGACCAGAGGTAAGAGTGACTTGCCCAAGGTCACATAGTGAGAGGTGGCACAGCCGGGATTTGAATCTAATGGTTTTTGATTCCCAAGCCCCAGCTCTTACCTACCATCTACTTGATTGTGTGCAGTTTTTTGAAAAGCTGCCTCAAATCCTTTCTGAGAAGCGGAGGGGAGGTGTAGCTGTCCTTAGTCTGCGCCACCTTTCAGTCACTCCTTAATTTAACCCTGATCTGATCCTAAATCTGATTATCACTCACCTCCTCTGAATTTAATTAGAATGTCCTTCTGGCACTTTAAGGCCACCAGGACAGCTGATATCAAAAGCCTTCTCAGTCTCTGTCTTTTTCTCTGTCACAGCTGTGATCAGTTGCTTGGGCTAATAAAGAGGGCAGGATTATTTTGCCCTTCTAAGCTTTTTTGAATGTCTAAAGCATTCCTGCTATTTCTCCTTCTGTTCCCACTATTTCTCTGTAGATCTTTTATTAAAAAAAAAAAAAAAAAATTCCCATTGAGCCCGACTCACAGCAATCCTATAGGACAGAGTAGCACTGCCCCATAGGGTTTCCAAGGCTGTAATCTTTACAGAAGCAGACTGCCACATCTCTCTCCCTTGGATCTACTGGGTGGGTCCAAACCACCAACCTATCAGTTAGCAGCCAAGCGCTTAACCGCTACACCACCAGGGCTCCTTAGAGCTCTTATTAAAAAAAAAAAAAACCCGTTGCTATGGAATCAGTTCCAACTCATAACAACCCTATAGGACAGAGTAGAAGTACCCCCCATAGGGTTTCCAAGGAGCAGCTGGTGGATTTGAACTGCCAGCATCTTGGTTAGCAGCCAAACGCTTAACCACTGCACCGCCAGGGCCCCTAAATCTCTTATCTCAATCCTCAAATCTCAGTAAGAGAAAGGAATTCGGATGTGGAGGTAGGAACATTGCGCCGAGAGGCCTTGCCTGGATGCCCCGTCCCACCTTCATTGTGCCGTTCTCACCGGCCATCTCAGGTGAGACCAGAACCTCTGTTCCCTGGACCGGTAGATCCCACGTTCCTCCTCCAGGTGCAAATGTAGCAGGATGTGAAGTTCCCGAGTGGTGCAAATGGTTGCTGCTATCCGCTGCTAACTCAAAGGTTGGGGGTTCTAGACTACCCAGAGATGCCTTGGAAGAAAGGCCTGGCAATCTACTTTTTTTTTTTTTTTTTTTTTTTTTTTTTTTTTTAAATTTTTATTAAGCTTCAAGTGAACATTTACCATTCCAATCAGTCTGTCACATGTAGGTTTACATACATCTTACTCCCTTCTCCCACTTGCTCTCCCCCTATTGAGTCAGCCCTTACAGTCTCTCGTTTCGTGCCAATTTTACCTTCTTCCATCTCTCTCTATCTTCCCATCCCCCCTCCAGCAATATTTCATGGACATTTGAAAGAAAATAGCTCTTTTCTGTTAGTGTGCAAAGTTCAGATGCACACGTACGCATACAGAGTTTGTACTCAGTATACACACATATTAAATTGAGCTTGTTAATTGTGCTTTCAGACTACATCTAAGCAAAACAAAGTTTATCAGCTGAAAATATAAAGTCTTTTCTCAACAGACCTAAAGTAAATTATTGGAAGAAGCTGGATCTCATTAATGAAGCATCTGTCTGCATTTTGGCACTAGGGTTGGTCACGAAAACAATTACTTGTTATCAGATGCAAGTTGCTAAGAGGGTTGTTTTGTCTTCACTCAGTTCTCTTGATCTTAGTGTGTGTGATTTTGCAAAGCCCTTCTTCTGTGAAGAAATGGAAAGAGAGATACAAAAGACAATTCTTCTGCCCCTAGGGTAATAGAAATAGCAATAGCAGGAGCAATGGGTGTGTATTGTGCGTGGTGGGGTCAATTTTTGATGTATATTGAACCCATGTGATACAGCGGAAGTGCCCCATAGGGTTTTCTTGGCTGTAATCTCTATAGAAGCAGACCTCCAGGTCTTTGGAAGCAGATCGCCAGGTCTTTCTCCAACGGAGCCACTGGGTGGGTTCAAACTGCCAACCTTTCAGTTAGCAGCCAAGCACTTTAACCACTGCATCACCAGGGCTCCTTTGCAGGAGCAATAATGAGATATTATTATTGAGCCAGCAAGAATTGTAGTAAAGGATCCTATTTCCCCCCAAATTTTGTTACTTCATTCACTGAGTGCCGAAGTAGACTTTTACCATCTTCTGTCCACTCAACATTCATTACTTCAATTTTCTTCTGGGGTATCAGCCCTCCCCACTCTTAATCCATTCAGTTCGGGTAGTGTTAACTCCGGAGGTGGGCACAGGGCTTTCTCCTAAGTATTCCATTCCCCAGACCACACTGATTTGTTCAAGGATGGGCACTTGATCTAGTCCAAGCTGGAGAGATACAACGAAACTTTTGTTGAGACCATTGGACAAGCGATACGCACTTACCCAGTGAACTTGAACAAGGGAGAATGTGACATTCCAGCTGCCGGCAGCCATCTTGCCACCAGGAGGAGAGAGCCCATCTGGCCAGAGAACTAACACAGAGGGAGGGGAGCCACATAAAGCTGAGAGAGAGAACCAAGAGGCTGGTGATATCATTTGAGCTTCTTGGTCAAGCTATTTCTGAATGTAGAACTACCTTTGGACCTTCCCATTAGGTAAGCGGTAGTTCTCTTTTTATTTCAGTCAGTCGGGATTGAGTTGCCTGTGATTGTACTTGGAAATACAGACTGAAACCAGTGCCGATGGGGTGTGCTGGACACATTAAGAAAGAGGGTACACAGACTTAATGGTCTGACTAAGACTAGAAGAATCCCGGTGGTCATGGTCCCCAAACCTTCTGTTGGCCCAGGACAGGAACCTTTCCAGAAGACAACTCATCAGACATGGATTGGACTGGACAATGGGTTGGAGAGAGATGCTGATGAGGAGTGAGCTACTTTATCAGGTGGACACCTGAGACTACGTTGGCATCTCCTGTCTAGAGGGGAGGTGGGAGGGTAGAGGGGGTTAGAAACTCTTGCAAAATGGTCTTGAAAGGAGAGACTGGAAGGAGGGAGCGGCTGACTCATTAGGGGGAGAGTAAGTGGGAGTATGTAGTAAGGCGTATATAAGTTTATATGTGAGAGACTGACTTGATTTGTGAACTTTCACTTAAAGCGCAATAAAAATTATATTAAAAAAAAGAATTTAGAAAAGGACATCAATCTCTTGGACAGCCTAGGGGATGGTCCTGAAGGCTCTTTCCCTTCCCTGTTTTGATGACTTGGCTCAGCAGAACTGAGTTTACTCTTTGGAAAAATATGGGTTCTCTGAATGATAGCTGCAACACTGGAATGGAAATTCTCCTAGCTAAGCTCAAGTTTAGTAAGGTTATTTCCCCAGTCAAGTACCTTCTTGTTCCACAGGTAACTGACCATTTCTTCTCTCTTTCTAAAATTCCTTGTAGTTTTATACAGATTTATAGGAGTGAGGCCTCTCTACTGGAACATTTTCCTTTATGCTTCAAGGATAGCCAAGGCTGACACCCCATTCTCAACAGAATGGTAATGAATAAGAGGAACAATACATTCTCCTGATTCATTTGTCTGAAGTATTCTCCCAATAAACATTTTACATTTATGCTGTAAAAAAAAAAAAGAAAGAAAGAGGGTACAAATATGAACAAGAAATGGCCCCTCTTCTCAAGGATCTAACAGTATGTCAGGGGACAGCCCCAGCAAGGGAAGACCCTCACTGTGAGTCCTGGCAGATAATCTGAAGAACTTACACGTAGCCCTTTCCAGATTGAAACATTTTTTCAGGGAAACTTACTGACACGGGCAAGCAGCTTCTCTCCAGTGGTGGCCAGCTGGAATATTTTCCACAACCACCAGCAAGGGACCCAAGCTTATACACCATTCCAGCTGGGACCAAGGCTCATCGTTTTCTCCCACGTCCTTGGGCACTCAATGTTCCCAGGGACTTCACGTCCAGGCCCAGATGTTTTCCTTCATGTTGCTAAGGGCATTCTTCAGCCTTGGCTGCTGGCCCAGTCACGCCCCTCCCGGCCTTGTACCTTAGGCTGAGTCTATCCCGAATTCATCCCCAGCATGCTTTGGGGAAGAGCAAAGCCGATTCCATTAGGGAGGGGATGCATATAGCTGAATAGCATTACCCTACACAGTAGAATGAGAATAACACAGACCTGAAATCATAATTGAAATTCAATGTGACAATTGCTCTCATCAATGTCGGAACATGGGGCTGGGACTCAGAAGAGGAAGTGTGTAACTAACCGTTTGGTTGTCTGTCTGCAGAAGGCATTCTGCAGGGAATTTAGGGGCATTGTGCATTGGGGTATTAGGCCTAAGAAGAGTCCCTAGGCTCTCAAGGTGCTATGGGCAGAGACTAATGAAGGTGTCCCACCCCAATGCACTGCCAATCAATCCCACTCCCGTTCCAATCAGACATAGTAGGGGTTTAATTGCTTTGAATTGATTTTCGCCAATGGTGCCTTCCAAGCCCCCAGCGCAGGGACCAAGAGAGATTAGTCACTTCAGGAGAGGCTCCCCACTGACAACAGTGAAAACTGGCCGAGGGTGAAGACGATTCCAACTAATTTTTTAAATCAGCATCCCTGAGTAAACCTAGGATCTGAGCAGGTGACCGACCCTTGGGTCGGTAAAAACACAATGATCATCACAGAAGCTATCATTTGTTGTGGGTTCACAATGTGCCGGCACTGCCTAAAAAAAAAAAAAAAATTTACAAATATTCTAGGCTGGTACTCAGCTTTGCAAAGGAGCCCTAGTGGCCCAACAGTTACATGCTTAGCTGTTAAACAGAAGGTTGGTGGTTTGAACTCACCAAGTGGCTCCAAGGAAGAAAGACCTGGCATCTGCTCCCATGAAGATTACAGCCTAGGAACCCCAATGAGACAGTTCTGCTAAGTCACATGGTATCACTATGGATTGAAAATGGACTCAATGGCACCCAACAACAACTCAGCTTTGCAAGTTAACTGATTTTTTTTTGTCACTAGCACAATGCATGGTCTTAACCAAAAAAAAAAAAAACCAAACGCACTGCCATCGAGTCGATTCCAACTCATAGCAACCCTATAGGACAGAGCAGAACTGCCCCATAGAGTTTCCAAGGAGCACCTGGCAGATTCGAACTGCTGACCTCTTGATTAGCAGCCGTAGCACTTAACCACTACGTCACCAAGGTTTCCTGCATGGTCTTATTTGCTATTAATTACGTGTGTTATCGAAAACCCTGGTGGTGTAGTGGTAAAGAGTTCGGCTGGTAACCAAAGTCAGCAGTTTGAATCCACCAGGCACTCCTTGGAAACCCTACGGGGCAGTTCTACTCTGTCCTATACGGTCGCTATGAGTGGGAGTCAACTGGATGGCAATGGGTTTTTGTATGTGTGTTATCAGCCCTGCATACTGTGTCTCATTCAAACCCTGATGACTACACTGCGAAGCAAGCACCACGTTGTACCCATTTTACAGATGAGAGAGAGGTTATCTGCCCAGCTGGGAATGGTTGGAGTTGGGATCTGACCTTAGAGAGGTCCCATTGCTCCTGTGGTTCCATTTATGCTGGAAAGAGACACTTTCTGTGCTGGGTCCACGTCCATTTTTCTACAACTGTCAGGTGGTGAGTGTAGCTTTGATGACTAGGTCTATCCTGACATATGAACATTGCCTCTTCACTGCTATGAGTGTTGGGCACACAATTTAAGACATACTGTTTGTCAGATTAAATGCCAAATCCTATGTGTCATTTCTTCAACAAGAGCATTTCCCTGCAAAATGCATCGACACAGGCAGCAGGAAACTAATCAGTATCAAATGCAAAAGATTCCAGTTGGGAACAGTCCACCCCTGCCCCTCCCCAAGGTCAAGGCCACCTTTCACAACACCAAATGCCATGTTCTGGAGATGCCAGAGGAACAGCCTTTCCCAGAAAAACGGGGGTTCAGCGCCTTCCCAGTATGAAAATAGATCACCCTGGGACTGGAGTAGCTAATGAAGATGATAATTAGAACTGCTTATTAGGACCCGTCTTCTAAAGTTCATTTGTGCTTTTAATAGAATCTACAATACATCTGCTTAGCAGGGATGACAGATTTCCTGCTTTGGTGTATTTTAAAACAAGATCTTTGCACCGTTGCCTCTTCCTGGTCTCCCTCCTCCCCCATCTCTGCCATCTGCTGCTGAGCTGTCCCCACTCTGGAAGAGACTTGAAGGTTCCACTAGCAAACCGTTTTTCTTGCCAGAAAAGCTCCTAGGCCAGGCTGATCCCCTCTCTCGGAATACATGGGTCCTCACAGTGCCACCTTCTCCTTGGCCTGCAGCCAGCCACAAGGCCCTTCTTTCCATTTCTCAAACACGCCCAGCTCTTTCCCTTGTATGTTCTGTTCTCTCTGCCTGGGGCTTCCCTCCAGGCCTTCCCCACCCACCTCTCCTCATACCCCATCCTATGGAGCGAAGAATGAACTTCACCGAAAGAATGGCCTTTGTCCCCAGTCCCCCGGCGGTAAATAAACCCTGTTGTTGTTGTTGTTAAAAAAAAAAAAAAAAAAAATTCCTCTGCCGTTGAATCCATTCCAACTCATGGTGACCCTATAGAACAGAGTAGAACTGCCCCATAGAGTTTCCGGGGAGCGCCTGGTAGATTTGAACTGCCAACCTCTTGGTTAACAGCCGTAGCTCTTAACCATTATGCCACCAGGGTTTCCTTATTGTTGTTAGCTGCTATTAAGTCGACTCCAACTCAGGGCGACTTCTTGTGTCACAAAGTAGAACTACTCCTTAGGATTTTTTTTTTTTTTTAATAATGTTAACAGCAGCAGATCACCAGGCCTTTTCTTCTGCAGCACCGCTGGGTGGGTTGAACCAGTTGTGGGACTCAGGCCCCTGGAATTTTCTGAGTGATTGGAGTATCTTTGTTATTCATGATGGCCTCTGACCATGAGAGTTTATGCGAATGAGGTGACTGGTATTGGGTGTGAGCTGGCCATACTGGTAAGACCCACCACCTGATATCAGCCCAGCCTCTCTTTTTTTTTTTTTCTGGGGCAGGGCAAAACAAAACCTGTTGCCTTCCAGTCAGTTCCGACTCATGGTGACCCCACAGGGCTATCTTGGCTGTAACCTGTAGGGAAGCAGGTTACCAGGCCTTTTTTCTGCAGCACCACTACTAGCCTGTAGAACTACTAACTTTTAGGTTAGTAGTCAAGTGCAAACCATCTGCACCACCCGGGGAGCTTCTGGGGAAGGCAGGGGGCTGGAGAGTAAGTTCAGTCACATGGCTAATGATTCAGTCATTCATGCCTACGTAATGAAACCTCAGTAAAAATTCTGGGCAGTGAAGCTCACATGAGCTTCCCTGATTGACAGTACACCGGTGTGCCAGGAGGGTGACGTGTCCTGACTGCACGGGGAGAGGACAAGAAAGCTTCACCTTTGGGACCCTCCCAGACCTCATCCTGTGTGTGTCTCTTCATTTGGATCCCTTTTGCTATGATGAAACTGTAATTGCAAGTGTAGTACTTTCCTGCGTTCTGTGAGTCATCCTTGCAAATTCCCAAGCCTAAGGGGGTAGTAAGGAGCCCTGGTGGCGCAACAGTGAAGTGCTTGGCTGCTAACTAAAAGGCTGGTGGTTTGAACCCAGCCGGTGGCTCCACGAGGGAAAGACCTGGTGATCTGCTTCCATAAAATTGTTGTTGTGTGTGCTGTTGAGTCGATTCTGACTCATAGCGACCCTATAGGACAATAATGAAAACTAAAACCTGTTGCCGTGGAGTTGATTCCAACTCAGACTCTATGAGGCACCTCTACTCTGTCACAGGGAGTTGCTATGAGTGGAAATCAACTCAACAACACCTAACAGCACCAACAAGGGGAATGTGGGAACCCTCAATTGGTAGCCAGTTGGTCAGAAGTGAGGGTATCCTAGGGATTCCTGAGTTTGTAGCTGATATCCTAAGGGAGTAGTGAGAACCCCTAAATTTGTATCCAGCAAGTCAGAAGTGAGGGTGATCCTGGGAGTCCCCAAACTTGTGACTGGTGTCCTTAAGGGGAATGGAAACTCCAAATTTGTAGCCAGTTGGTCAGAAATTCGGGTGGCCTGGGAACCCGCAAGCTTGTGACTCGTGTCAGGAGTGACAAAAGCCTTCTGGGGTACTGTGCCCTTAACCTATCCAAGCTGACCTAACTGGGTAGTTAGGGTCAGAGAGCTGGTAATACACATCCCCAAATTACCTGTCCAGCCCCGACATGTCCTTCAGGTCTCAGGTTAGATGAGACATCTTCGTGGATTCACCAGGCTGTGGAAGCACCCCTGTTTGATGCCCCCAGAGCCTGCATGTCCCCTACTGACACTCACGGTGCTTTATCATAACTGCGTGTCCATGTCTGTCCTCACCTGCACACCGTAGGTTTGCAGAGATAGGTAGATAGCTGCCGTCAAGTTGACACTGATTCATGAGCAACTTATGTACGACAGAACAAAACATTTCCTGGCCCCGAGTCATCTTCATGATCACCAGAATGTCGAGTCCATCATTGCAGCTATTGTTCCAGTTCATCTCACAGAGGGTCTCCTCCGTGATGTTCTCCTCCAGCAATTTATCCAAAGCAAATGAGTCAAACCATGTTCTGTTGTGATCCATAGGATTTTTATTGGCTTATCTTCTTTGTGGATCTTATTCACTGGCATGTCCCTGGGGCCTATCATTGCCCTCAGCCTACTGTCCCTTCAGTAGGAACTTGGGAGGTATTTGTCTGATAAGAGTTCAATTGAGCGCCATTCCTGGTGGCTCCTAGCTGTGAGTTCCTCTGGGCCTCTGCCATCACCTCCACCATGAGAGATGAAAGAGAAGCTGTCACTGCTGACTTTCACCAGAGACACCACGTGATCTCATTAAACCAAAGGCTCTGGGGCCCCTCTCAATGCGGAAGGGAGTATTTTGGTCAGTTGAAAATCTGGTAAATGACACATGTCACGTCCGTGGAGTGAGGTCCCTGCGGGGTGGGCGCTTGGGCCCCCTGCTTTTCTCCTTTGCAAGCGTTTTGTGCATAGGTGATTGTCTGATGAATTGCTTGTTTAAAGCAGATGAGTTAAACAGAAAGCAAGCATCCTGATTTCCTGGGGCTTGGCTAGAGCCCCTGCTTCAGCCCGTAAGCTCCTGGGGTCAAGGTCTATGCCCATCTTGTTGTTAGTTGCCATCCAACTCATGGCAAGCCCATGGACAACAGAATGAAATGTTGCCTAGCCCTGTACCATCTTTATGATCATTGGTATGTTTGAGTCTATCGTTGAGGACACTGTGTATTTTGAGTACCTTCCAACCTAGGGGACTCATTATCCAGCACCATGTCAGACAATTTTCTGTTGTGATCTATAAGGTTTTCATCGGTTAATTTTTTCAAGTAGATGCCAGACCTTTCTTCCTGCTCTGACTTAGTCTAGAACCTCTGCTGAAACTTGTCCACCATTGGTGACGCTGCTGGTATTTGAAACACTGGTGACATAGCTTCTAGCATCACAGCAATATGCAAGTCACCACAGTATGACAAACTGACAGATGGGTGGTCCTGTCATCTTATCACCCCTGTGTCTATCCCTGGAGCCTGGCATGGATTCAGCCCATGAGAATTTGTCAATGAACAGTAAAATACACTCGATCCTAAAGTCACTCGACACAGGAGTCAGAAGGTCCTTCCAGTCCTTTGGTCTGGCCCCGTGAGCATCCGGACATCTAACCTGAGACTCCAAGCATGGAATTCTCACTGGCCTGGAACTGAGGGGAGATGCTGGTCTGTGGACAGCCCCTTAGACTGGAGTGCTGGAAAATGCCATTATTGCCCTGGGATAAACTTGGATTTGAGAAGACAGCATGGAAGCAGGAAGCTGAGTGAGGATGGCCACTTCCTAGGCCTGTGGTGGATGCTTGACCTTGATGTGCCCTTCTATTCAATCCCAAGTTCAGGCTCATTTTCCAGTCCCCCAAGGAGGATCAGCCAAGTTCAAGTTCTGGGCTAAAATGCTTTGGCCATGGCCAGAGGAGCCAGCCAAGCTCAGGGGGCCCGACCGATGGAGCAAGGAAACCCGCCTCACATTTCTGTGCTTCCCTCCCCTCTTCTCTTTTCCCTTGAAGGTTTGTTGTTTTGTGAGATCTGCGAGAGTGGGGAGCTTTAGTCTGCACCGAGGCTGTGAGTGGGCTGAGAGGGAAACAAGAGACAAAAGCAGCACTCCACTTAGACCAGGGACCAAAATAGAAAGCCAGCAAGCTTGAGTCCCTGGAACTGGACCCCAGCTTCCGCTCTGATGGCAGAGCCCTCCTACCTCCTGGCTCAGGCTTAGCAGGCTCTTTTGCTTCTTTGTGCCTCTATTTCCTCCTCTGTGAAATGGGGAAGCTTCTAGCCTCTGTCTCACAAGGTATTGAAGGGTTAAATGACATAACACACAGATGTCACTCAACAAATGTTAGCTGCTGCTGTTCCTGTTGTCAGTGATAAAAGCAGTTGCACTGAGCTGCCTTCTCTAGGACTCAGATTTCTGTGTAAGTCTTTAGAGACCCACCTTCCCGGAGCCTGGAGCTGTGGGGTTGGCAGTAGGCAGATCAGCTGACCTGGCCCCTGGTCCAAGAGGGCTGGGCCCTGGCTCTGCCCTCAGCCTTCCCTTATGGGCCTGCTGAACCAGTGGCATGTACAAGGCTCTGGACTGTGCTCGGGTGGGTGGAGCGGAGATGGAGACACATTCCCACCACACATAGGACAGGAGCAGGCAGGGGCGACTTCACAAGCGCACAGTCGAGGCTGTGTCCAAGGCCGCTAGATGGAAACAGTCCTTATGCCACCTCCCTCCCCAGAAACCGTTTCACTGCAACTCCTAATTGCTACGTTTACTGGGCGTGTACCAAGTGCCAGGCTCCTTTCTAACACTTTCCCTAAGATGGAACCCATTTTACAGATGAGGAAACTGATGCTCAGAAAGTTGAAGCAACTCACCCAAGGTCACGCATAACAGTCCTGGGATTTAAATGCAGGGTGACCTGACCCCAGAGCCTGAAGTCTTGCCCAGTGGGTGCTGCTGGTGAGCACTGCCCAAAGTGAATACCTAACTATTGCCACTTTTCAGTCAGACAGACTGAGGTCATAGAGACCCAGAATATCTGGGCAGACCTTGGGTTAGGGTGATCCAGTGGGTTCCTCTGCTTCAGGCTCACCTCTGCACACCCTGCCAGAAATGGGGCCACGCAGTGAAAGCTGAATTTGTGAACATCTGGTGTGTGAGTTTTTTCTTCCCTTGTTCTTCCGTCTCCCTGACCCCATTTTAAGGGTCCCAGTGGTATTATAACATTGGGTAAACCTGCTGCAAAAGACTTCTTTGAAGTTCTAGAAACCAAAGACGTCACTTTGATGACTGAGGTGCGCCTGACCCAAGCCATGATCTTTCCAATCGCCTCATACACATGCCAAAGCTAGACAATGAAAATGGAAAACAGAAGAAGAATTGATGCATACAAATTGTGGTGTTGGCAAAGAATACTGACTACACTATGGACTGCCAGAAGAATGAACAAACCAGTCCTGGAGGATGTACAACCAGAATTCTCCTTAGAAGTAAAGGGTAGGGATACTTAGGCTCTCTTACTTTGGACACATC
Source organism: Loxodonta africana (assembly GCF_030014295.1). Taxonomy (NCBI): domain Eukaryota; kingdom Metazoa; phylum Chordata; class Mammalia; order Proboscidea; family Elephantidae; genus Loxodonta; species Loxodonta africana. Next base: position 49,595,086 of record NC_087344.1, read on the forward strand.
ATCAGGAAAGACCAGTGACTAGAAAAGGACATTATGTTTGGTAGAGGGTCAACAACAACAAAAGAGAAACTGTCGGTGAGATGGCTTGACACGATATGCTCATCCATGGACTCAATATACCAAAATTCATGAAGATGGTGCAGGATCGGGCAACATTTCATTCTGTCATACTTAAAGTCACCATGACTAAAAGCCAGCTGGACAGCAACTACCAACAGCAGCAAGGGGTGTTGTTGGTATCAGCGAAATCCTGAACAGGAAGCCAGGTCCGCCCTTACCAGTCTCCTGCTGGCATCTCAGGATGTTCTCATCATGGGGACACCAATCTTGCCAACACCTGGCCCCTGGATCCTATTCTAGCCACGGCTTGGCATCAAAGCATCACCCTCTTAGTATTTCAGCTTCCGCCATCCCCTTCCACATATACCCAACCCCTGCCTTTTTCAACCTTTCCAATCGACGGCACTGGGTTTTTGTGTTTTTGTTTTTTAATTTGTTTCTTTCACTCTCCACTTGCATTCTGGACAGTCCCAAGCTTTTCCAGCCTCTGCAGTTTTTCTCACCTCTGAGGGCGAGGCTGTGATTTTTCCTTGCCTCTCCCCTCTGAGCACAAATCAGGGGATAGAGTCTGGGCTCTTTCCGGAACTGCAGCCCAGGGGCTGCATGTATATATTCAGCACAGCGCGGCTCTAATTACTGGCTGCATGCTGGAGACTAGTCATTTTGTGAGTCATTAGGACACAGGGCTGGCGCTGTATAATATCTTTTCAGAGTTCTGTAATTTTTGTTTCTTCACCTCTCGTAGCGTTTTCAGTGAAGCAGAGCACGGCGGTGGGACTGGTGAATGTCACGGCCCCTAGACTGTCTCCTCCCTAGACTGTCTCCTCCTCAGCATTCTTCAGAGAGAAATATTGATTTTGATTGGGTTTGAGGGGTTGAGAACAGGCATGTGTCTTGGCCACTCGCTGATCAATATTCCAGAGCAGTGGTGTGGGTAACGTTTGAGGACTTGCTTCTGTTCTCCTTCGTGTGGGCAAATTGCAGGCTTTCAGGTGAGTCTCTTCATTTTGCAGAGACTGTGAGAAGCAAGTTTAATTAGCATGCAGACATGCTGGAAAAATCCAGTGTTGTTAAGCGCCTCGCTCTGCATGGCAGCTGCTGGGCTGTGCCAGTCTCCTGCCCTCCGTGCCTCCCTCCTGTGGCCACTCAGCACCCACTCCCACATTACTTTGCCATTAATCCCAAGACATCCAGGGAAGAGAGAACAGTCAAATGGAAAACAAAAGTTATAATTTTTCCGTGTTGAGAAGAGGCCTCAGGGTCTCATCTCTGGGAAACCCAAGAATCTTTCTAGAGCCAGGCCTGGCCTTGGGCCCCTCGGCTTTACCATAAAAGTCAGCTGGGCAGATTCCTTGAGGGTGGGGCCTGAGGGCTCAACTCCTGAAAAATGTAGGCCCTTCTACTCAAAGCAAAAGATAATAGGCATCAGAGTTAAGACAGACTGAGGGTTGAGTCTCAGCTCTGTTCCTTGCTCTGTGACTTTGATCAAATGGATTGGTTTCTCTGGTCCTCAGTTTTCTCATCTGTAAGATGGGGCTAATGACAGTGACTCCTTTTGGAGTTGTTCTGATGCTTAAATGAGATAAAGTTTATAGAGAGCTTTGAGTTTGGCATAGTGATTCACACATTGTTTTTGTTAGGTGCCATCAAGTTGGTTCTGACTCATAGCAACCCTATAGAACAGAGTAGGTTTCCCAGGAGCAGCTGGTGAATTTGAACTGCCGATCTTTTGGTTAGCTGCCAAGCTCTTAACCACTATGCCACCAGGGCTCTGATCCACATGTAGCAGGCTCTAATTAAGGGTAGTGGCTATAGGGTTGTGCAGCGTTGGTTGTCATTTGGTCAAGTTGTTTTTTTTTGTTACAGATGTGTGCAAGAAATCTGACCAGGACCAGCCCCATCAGAGTGATGAGAAATTAAGACATCTTATGGGTGGGTCCTTCCACCTCTCTGGGCTCACCCAATAATTCAGGGAGATGATCTAATGTCTGCAGAATGAGGGAGGTGCCTGAAGTCTTCCATGCCACACATGGGATTCAGGATCTAGTCTGAAGGTACAACCAACAGAACTTACTGACGAATTGGATGTGGGGAAGAAGAAAAAAAGAGTGCTTAAGGATGATTCTGGGGATATAAGCTTGAGCAATGGAAAGGAATACATTACCATTTATTGAGATGGGAAGGCTGGGTGAGGAGTAAGTTTAGAAGGGCAAGTATGGGGTGGGGGGAAATCTGGAGTTCAGTTTGGGGCATGGTCAGTTTGACCTATTAATCATAGAAGAGTTTGAAATTCAAGGGAGAGAATAGGGCTGGTCATACAACTTTGGGGATCATCAGCATAAAAATGGTATATAAAACCCTGACACCAAGTGAATGAACAGGAATAGAGGAGAGAGCAGGTCTAAGGATTGAACTCTGGAGACTTTCCAACATTTGGAGGTCAGAAGGAGGAAGAAGATCCAACAAAGAGTACTGAGAAGAGGCAGCCAGTGAGGTCAGGAGAAAACCAGGAGAAGGGAAGGTCTTGGAAGCCAAGTGTGTTGAGAAAGAGGAAGTCATCAACTGTCAGATGCTGTTGGGAGGTTAAGTAATATGGAACCAGGAAACTGACCATTGGATTTAACAACATGAAGGTCATTGATGACCTTGAGTTGTTTTAGAGGAATAGTGGTGTGAGTCACCAGCTGGCTGGCTGGCTGGGAGGCTAAGTTAACTAATGTAACCAACTGGAGCATCCTTTCACCTCGAAAGGCAATTAGGCAAATGCTGCCTGACACCCTGGATGCCAGAACCCAAAGCTGTCAAGACCAATCCCCCTCTCCATCCTCCGACTTTTTGCATCTAGCCCAGAAACGCTGAGGTGACCCATGCTTACAATGAGATTAGACTCTTGGCACTGTCCAGTTTGATTATTCTTCTTTAGATTACCCATAAGCTCTTGGTTGAATGTTTCCTTTTTTGAAGGTTAAGAGGGAAAGAAAGGGGAAAAAATGAGGGGACAATAGTAGCTCTGGGATTCTGGATTTTCTCAGTTTTGTATTTCCGTTTGCCAAACGTTTCTTTGCCAAATATCCCTTCCTTTCTGGGCAAGCAGATTTGCAGAGCCTTCTGCCCTGCCCCCCTCCCTTCTGCACGAGGGCATCCCTGGTGTTTCTCTTCCACTTTGAAGTCAAGCAAGGAAAGGTTTGAGGTATGCTTGTAAGTTGTGGTTGGACAGTTAGAGACTTTATGTAAAGTGCTATTTATCTTTTTGTGGGTTTATTTGGCTGTTGTTATCATCCATTGGACAAGCATGGGGACTGGAGCTCAGTCATTCAGCCTGTGTTGTTTATTCTTAATTTTTTTAAAGGTCTGTTTTCAATGAATGGTCTCTCCCTTTTCCTAGTAATGAAAAATCAAGTGGCTTAGGAGGCATGAGGCTCAAACCAAGCTTCCTGCCCAGGGTGTGCTGGAATCAGCTCCTTCTCATGAGAGCGTGAGAGCCAACGGTTAAATTTTCAGGAAGGCCGTGAGCTTCATGATGATAGCTGGAAGTTGACGATAGTGAAAGTGTTTACACCACGGAAATTGGCCACCGCTGTAAATCAGGGATCCTTTCTCCACCTCCTGAGTTGGTTAACATTTACCAGCACACCACTGCAGGTTGCCATCAACACCAGAAAAGAGTTCCTCTGGGATGTGTCTGCAGCACTGTCTCAGGAATTTCCTGGGTCCTGGAAGGGAAGAAATTTCAGCCCAGGTGTGAGTACCACTTAAACAGATGCTTGGGAAAACGTGTTGCCTCTGCACACATCCACAGTTGACATCCGTGCTTCAAGCTCTGCGTGGCCATAGTGTAATAGGAGAGAGCAGTTCCTCCTGTGAATGCAGAGATTAAAAGAAGTTGTTTGGCTGAGAAGAGGAGGAAGAAGAAAACAGAGACAAGACGAGTGGGATTGTGATCTTAACAGACATTAGGATCTCACCTCATTTGGGGACTGGGAGGCTAGCTGCAGAGGCAAGAAACAATAGATGAGGAGAGGCCTTTATGGAATTGTCAGTGTTATCAGTTCCCTGTCCCCAATCTGATCTGCACCATCACTGCCTCTGTTGTCACCTGGCCAATTTCCGATCTGGTAGTAGCTGCATTTATTACTTGCACAATGTAGCTAGCAACCAGGATGGCATTAGTGATAGTGGCTGCTGGGAGGGAGCTCTAGGCAGATGATTAAACATGCCTTGGGCAACAGAGCAAAGAACAGATAGCTGGGAGGATACACCTTGGGCTTGCAGGTAGGAACCTGGAGACTCTGACCATCACTTCCCAAGTGGGCCTGTACAGGGGGAAAAAAAAAAAAAAAAAAACGTGGTGTAATGTTGTAGTGAAGCAAGGGGTATCTGGAACTAGATTGCCTGGGTTCAAGGCTTCCTCTGCCACTTACTAGCTCTGTGACGCTAGCACATTTCTTACTGTCTCTATATACCTCTCTGTATACTTACGGTCCCTGTGTGTTAAAAGTGGTTTATACTTATCTGCTAACCTAATGGAAACCCTGCTGGTGTAGTGGTTAAGTGCTAACCAAAAGGTTGACAGTTCAAATCCACCACGTACTCCTTGGAAACTCTATGGGGTAGTTCTACTCTATCCTATAGGGTCACTATGAGTCAGAATTGACTTGATGGCAATAGGTTTGTTTTGGTTTTTTTGTTTACTAACATAATGGTTGGTGATTTGGACCCACCCAGGGGCTCCACAGAAGAAAGGCCTGGTGATCTGCTTCCATAAAGATTAACCCAACCTAAAGATTAGAGCCAAGAAATACATATGGAGCAGTTCTACCCTGTGACACAGTTGGGATTTGAACCAAGGCCACATGCAAGCTGCCACAATGCGACACACTGACAGACGGGTGGTGGGTTGGGTCACAAAGGCCAAGGTGATTTCTTCTCTCTATGCTTCAGTTTTCTCATCTGTAATGTGTAGGTAATAAGAGCACCAAGTTCGTGAGGCTGTTAAGGACAAAATAGGTTAATATGTGTTATCTGCTTAGAACAGTACATGGCACTTGGGAAGTAAATAATCAGTAAATGTTATCTGATATTCGTAGTTATGAATACCCTACAAAGACTTCGATTAATTCAGCAAATATTTTAGTGTTTACTATAATGCTGGACCCCAGGTGCCATGATGAGCAGTGCAGTAGGGGAGAGTGAGATTGAACAATTGATCACACAGTAACTATTAAATTGGGAAATTTAAAGAAATGATCACACAGTAACTGTTAAATTGGGGAACGGGGCTTCTTGTACAAAGTGGCAACATGGAAAAGACAAGAAGGTTGCATTTAAAGTCAGACCAGCCTACAGACATGTTTCAAATCCCTGCTCTGCCATAATTAGCTGCAAGACCAAGGACATTACCGCTCTCTCAGCCTCAGCTTTCTCCCCTCTGCAATTGAACGATAGTTGCTGGTGAATTCTAGCCCCAACTGCCCAGCACCTCAGGGCCCCTATTACCCCACAGACCTGGGCCCAGAGGACTGGAGCAGGGTTTCTCAACCTCGACACTACTAACATTTTGGGACCGGATGATTCTTTGTCGTGGGGACTGTCCTGGGTATTATAAAATGTTCGGCAGTATCCCTGGCTTTTACCTGCTGGATGCCAGTAGCACTACCAGTTATGACGACCAAAACCGTCTCCATCCATTGCCAGATGTCCCCTCCCCACCACTACTGCTTCCCCCTCAACCTGCTCCTCCACCCCCACCGCTACTAGAGAACCACACCACTGAAGTGATTCCTTTGATGAGCCATTTGAGCTGGGACTGCCTGTGGATTTGTCCCTCCTCTCCCTCGGGCCTCAGTTTCCCCATCTGTCAAATGAATGGCTTAGCCCAGAAGATGAAAGGTCGTAGGCTTCTCCAACTCGACTCTTATTTGGGTCAATGGCAGTATAAAAGCAGTTTCCCCCGACTCCAGTTTTATGGTGAAAATCAGCCAACGTCTACCGAACAGGCTTAGACAAGGAGGAAGAAGGCCATTTAAGCCCTCAGCTGGATGGTGTCAAAGTCCTCGAGACGCCCTTTGTGGGTCTGTCTCCGCAGCCCCTTTTCTTGCTCTGGGCCCTTCCCCCTTGCCGAGTTTCCTGTTGGCCGCCATGTTTGTCCAGGTGCTGTGGTGACACCTTTCTCTCCTGCATCATCCTGGGAACAGGAGAGTCAACTGAATATTAATGGCCTTAAGCCAATTCGTAGTTGACAATGATCTGGTTCCTGGGGCCTGCAATGGCCTCGGCTCCCTCAAGCGGCCTCTTAGTCCTGGCTTCATGTTTCTGTGGGACCTTATCCTGGTTTTCTTGCAAGGTAATCTCCTTACATCTCTACTTTGCTAAGAAAATGAAAAGTCTTTTCCTCACACTTTAAATTCCTGAGTGTGTCTGCCAAGAGCAGGAAGGAGCCCTTTCAAAGGCTGGTACCCTGTCAAGAGTTGGTACCTACAATCTGGAGTCGAAAAGGTCTCGATTTGAGTCCAAACTGGGTCAGTTTCTGGCTAGTGACCTTGGTTCTCAGAGCCTCAGTTTCCTCATCTGTGTAATGAATAATGGAGCTGGAGTAAATGCCCCCATTATCATGGGGTTATTGTTAGAATAAGAAGTCCCCGGGTGGTACAAATCATTAATGCACTCAGCTGCTAAACTGAAGGTTGAAGGTTCAAGTCCACCCAGAGGCACCGTGGAAGAAAGGCCTGGCGATCTACTTCCGAAAAAATCAGCCATTGGAAACCCTATGGAGCACAGTTCTACTCTAACACATACGGGGTCGCCATGAGTCAGAATCAACTCGACAGCAACTGATTTTGTTTGTTAGGGTTAAATGAATTAATACATGTAAAGCACTTAGCATAGTTCCTAAGATACAGAGAATACTCAGTACATATAGTTATTCTAGTTTTATTATCAATGATTATATAGATATTATGATTGAGAAGTCAAATGAGATTATTTATATTCAGTGCTTTGTAAACTGTTCAGTGCTACATGCAAGAGCAAATAATTCTAAGATGTTATCAACATAATAAATATCACTTTGCCAGCCTCCCAGAGAAAAACAGCCCAGTGCGATCTGTCAGCATCAGAGTCCGTCAGCATTAGACATTGCTAACTCTGGCTTGAGGATCGGAAACAGCCTGAATCTCTAGTTGGAGAGATCATTCAGGAAATAGTCTTGTTGGCTTGGATTAACTTAAACCTTCCTCTGAAAAATCTATACCACGGAATTGGACCCACCAGGAACCATCAATGTGGATACTGACTGGACTCACAAATGGACTGTTACAACACAATTTGGTGTTTGTGACTGTAGACAAACGTAGGTCCTTTCCTACATTTTGGGTATGCCTAAGACACTTTCAAGTTCAATCAAGTCCTCCTGTGGTCACAGAGGCAGCAACCACAGTCAAATGTTCCCCAAGTGTGGGGTACCTATTAAGTACTTTGCCCATGTTGTCTCATTAATCCTTACAACAACTTCATAAGGGTGCTAACCCACTGTTATAAGTGAAGAAAAGAAAGCTCTTAGTCATCTAGTGCTCCTATAACAGAAATACAACAAGTGGATGGCTTTAACAGACAGAAATTTATTCTCTAACAGTTTAGGAGGCTAGAAGTCTGAATTCAGGGTGCCAGCTCTAGGGAAAGGCTTTCTGTCTCTGTTGGCTCTGGGGGAAGGTCCTTGTCATCAATCTCCCACTGGTCTAGAAGCTTCTCAGTGCAGGGACTCCGGGTCCAAAGGACACGCTTCCACACCTGGATCTTCTTGCTTGATAGTAATAGGTCCTTATCTCTCTGCTTCCTTCTCTCTGCTTGTATCTCTTGCAAGATAAAAGGTGATACAAGCCACACCCCAGGGAAACTCTCCCTACATCAGATCAGGGATGTGATCTAAGTAAGAGTGTTGCATTCCACCCTAATCCTCCCTAACATAACCTAACCTTGCCTCATTGACCACAGGCAGAGATTAGGATTTACATCACATAGGACAATCACATCAGATCACAAAAGTGGAAGACAACCACACAATACTGGGAATCATGGCCCAGCCAAGTTGACACATATTTTGGGGGAAGACAATTCAATCTATAACATTAAGAAATGATGGACCTAGACTTCTGCTCTGGGTTTGTTGGACATCTGACCAATGCAGGCAACCACAGAGCAGATATATGTCCGAGCCAGCTTTAGGAGAAAGGTCTGTCATATGGCCAGGGAGATTCAGGGAGCCAGGGGTAAGGAGACAATATGTGAAAAGTAAGGTAGCCCATAAAATTTTGAGTGGATAGTAATAGCTACAATAGCAACCATGCCAGGCACCGTGCTTGGATGCTTTATGTGCATTATCCCACTTAGTGCTTGCAACAGTCCCCTGAGAGAAGTCTTTGTGGGTACCCATTCCGTAGATGAGAAACATGAGGCCAACAGGGGCTCAGGGGCTTACCCAAAGAAACATCTGTATTAATTAAAGGAGCTGGGATTTGATCTCAGGCAGTCTGGCTCCAGAGCTGTCTAGTTACTATGACTGCATGGCAGAATACCGGAAACTTAGTCACGTAAACACTAGTTATTTTATCATGCTTGTGGATTTTGCGGGTAAGGAAATTGGACAAGACTGGGATAGCTTGTTTCTGCTTCACAATATCTAGAAACTCAGCTGGAAAGATGGAAATGGCTGGAATCATCAAATATGTAGGATAACTGGAGCTGCTGGGCTGGAGTGTCCACTACAAAGATGGCTTCTTCACTTGTCCAAAAAGGTGGGCTGGTTTGACTGAAAGGCTGGGCTCAACTTGGACTGTTGATCAGAGAGTCTACATGTGCCTGTCCATGTGACCCGGGCTTCTTAAAGCATGGTGACAGCTCACAACATGGTGGCTGGGTTCCAAGAGGCAGCATCCCAAGATGGAGTGTTCCAAAGAACCAAGCAGAGGCTACTTGGTCTTTTATGACCTAACCTTGGCAGTCATGACATCATTTCTGCCATATTCTATTGGTCGGAGTAGTTACAAGCCTGCCTGGATTGAAGGGAATAGAACACAGTTTATACTAGGCTCTAGGCTAGCACTGGAGCCCTTGTGGCTCAGCGATTAAGTACACAGCTGCTAACCAAAGGTCAGCCGTTCGAATCCACCAGTCACTCCTTGGAAACTCTAAGAGGCAGCTCTACTCTGTCCTATAGGGTCACTATGAGTCAGGGTTGACTTAGGTTTGGTTTTGGTTTTTGTTTTTTTCTAGGCTAGCACTAGTGATTGAGAGAACAGCAAGACAAACCCCTTCCCCCATGTAGCTCCTAGTGTAGTGTAGGGAAAGCAATGAAGTAAAAAAGCTTTACATTACACTATGACTTGTGCTCCTGAGGCCTCTGTGAAGTATGTGAGCAAGGAGTTCGTTCTTGGAGTATGTGATAACTACACTCACTGCCTATTTGCTGTAGCCAGCAATATTGTATTCTTACTAATTTTCTACACATTATGTTCAGCCATATTAAGCTGAAAATTCCCAAGAGTAAATTCTCCCATGATAAGCAGGGTGTTGTCAGTTGTACCAGAAAAGCCAGCAGAATGACTAGTTCAATAACTTCCCAGCAAACCACTTCCTAAATTTTGTCTAAACTGGTAGGTGCAGAAACAGGCAGCAGCAAATGCTGGCCCAGGGAGGTAGAACTTCTTTTCAAGGCTATGAAAATGATCTGAGATCCTTAAGGCACAAAAGGGATTAAAAAAAAACCTGTTGCCTTCGAATCAATTCTGACTCATAGTGACCCTCTAGGACAGATTAGAACTACCCTATAGGGTTTTCAAGGAGCGGCTGGTGGATTCAAACTGCTGACCTTTTTGGTTAGCAGCAAAGCTCTTAACCACTGCACCACCAGGGCTCCACAAGAGGAACTAGAGGGCAGGAAACCAACGTTTTTCCACCGATGCCATGGTGCCATTTGCCGTCTCGCCAAGGTCTTCCATCAGTTCATTTATTTTTTCATCTCGCAGGTGTCTGTTTAGTGCCGATTATGTTCTAGGCACTGTCCTAAACTCTGGGGATGCAACGATGAACAAAGTAGAGCTGGTCCCTGCCCTTAGGAGCTTATAGTCTCATGGTCTGTAATTATTTCAAGATATTATGTGGAGCGTTACTACTAAGGAGCCCTAGTAGTGCAGTGGTTAAATGCTCAGCCTTGGACCAAAAGATTGGCAGTGTGAACCCACCCAGCAGCTTCACAGGAGAAAGACCTGGCAATCTGTTCCTGTAAAGGTTACAGCCTAGAAATTCTATGAGGTGGTCCTACTCTGTCACATGAGATCATGCTGACAGAATTGACTCAACGGCACCTAACAACAACAAATATGGTGGGTACGGGCTGTGGGTTCGAATTCCAATTCTACCACGTAAAAGCCGGAAAACCTCACGTGAGTCATTTAACCTCTTACTTGCTCCCTCTGAACTTGTTTCTTCATCATTATATTAGCGGTAATAATAGTACCTTTTCCGTATGGTTGTTTAGATGAGTTTTGGGTTTGTAAATGTAGCTGCTGCTGTTGCTGGTGATGGTGGCAGCTTTCTCTTCCCTTCTAGACTCATTATAAACTCCTCCAGGGCAAGCAATGTTTCTCTCTTCCTCCTGTGTGTCTTTCAATGTCTGACTTTGAGCTGCCCACAGACTTGACACTCAATAAATACCTATTGAGTCATTAGGGCTGAACCTAGAATCTTCCTGTGACTCTAAAGGTCATTGAGAATCATCCTGGCTAGAGCATATCTAGCTAAACTGTAAAGTCTTCTAGAGAAAAAACAAACACACAACCCCCGGAAAAAGCGCATCTGAAATCTTTGCAGGGTGGCTTGGTGCATGCCGACCTTAGGCTCAGACAGTCCTGGATTTGAATGAAAACTCCTCCTCCATGTACTAGCTATTCACCACAGGCAGATTGTTTAGTCTCCATAAGCCTCAGTTTCCTTGTCTGTAGTAAGGGGACTGGCCCTTACTACAGGGCTCCTAGGATGTGAAATGACACAGGGCTGCTTGGGGTTATACATACAGTTGGTTTGGATAAATGAAGACTACTGCTACAGACCTACTATTCCCATCGGTCCAGAGCTCCAGAGGGTGGGGTAAAAGAGCTTGTACAAAGTGAAGTGCCAACTCGGGGGGGTCAGGATCCTGAGGAAGCATACTTAGAATCCATCTCTTCGGAGCGCCATCCTTCACCACCTTGCTCTTGTAAAACCCTCCCTTATTCTCCCTGCACTTGGGAGGCAGGTCAGAATGATTGCAAAACCAAAAGCAATTACAGAACATTTTTCAAAATTAATTGACATTTATTGAGCACCTACCAACTTCCAGGTTGTTGTAAGAACTTTACATGGCTCATTTCATTTAGGTCTCAGAAGAACCCTGTGAAATAGGTACTGTTATCATCATTGTTACAGATGAAGAAGCCGAGACGTGGAAAGGTGAAGAGAATTGTCAGAGCGCATTCGGGGAATATGTGGGAGACTGGAATTCAAACCCAGACATCTCTTTCCAGAGCCATTCCTTAAGCACTTATAGGGAACTGAAGCTGTGGTTCTTAACCGTTTTTTGCTGAGGGGCTCAGGTCTCCTTAGGACTCTTATGAAAGCGATGGCCTCTCTCCCCAGGAAAGTGACTACAGGTCAAGGTGGTACCTGGAGCATATTCTCCCAGCTGTGCCTTTTCCAAAGGTGAGACCCTGAGAACACAGCCAAATATATATATTCTACCCCCCCCCCACACACACACACATACTCCTGCCCTGTGGTAGGACTGGCATAACTTCTTAGAAGAATGTACAGGTGTACAATATTGGGTACAATTTCAAGGGCTTCATGACTTCCCTGAAGCCCTTCTGTCTTAGTTATCTAGTGCTGCTGTAACAGAAATACCACAAGTGGATGGCTTTAACAAAGAGTTAAAGTTTAGGAGGCTAGAAGTCCAAATTCAGGGTGTCAGCCCCAGGGGAAGTTGGCTTTCCGGGCTAGTCCTTGTCATCAATCTTCCTCTGGTCTAGGAGCTTCTCAGTGTAGGAACCCTGAGTCCGAAGGACACGCTCTGCTCCTGGTTCTTCATTCTTGGTGGTAGGATGGCTGCCTGTCTCTCTGCTCACTTCTCTTTTATATCTCAAATTAGATTGACTCAAGATACAACCTAATCTTGTAGATTGAGTCCTGCCTCATTAGCATAACTGCCTCTAACCCTGCCTCATTAACATCATAGAGGTAGGATTTACAAGACAGAAATATCACATCAGATGACAAAATGGTGGACAACCACACAATACTGGGAATCATGGCCTAGCCAAGTTGACACATTTTGGGGGGACACAATTCAATCCATAATAATACTGTGTATGTAACAGAAGCTGGGGTGTGTGGATTTGGTTTGAACCTGTTGTTGCTGTTGGGTGCCATCGAGTCGGTTCTGACTCACAGCAACCCTGTGCACAACGAGACGAAACACTGCCCAGTCCTGCACCATCCTTACAATCGTTGTTATGCTTGAGCCCATTGTTGCAGCCACTGTGTCAATCCACCTCGTTGAGAGTCTTCCTCTTTTCCGCTGATCCTGAGTTTTGTCAAGCATGATGTCCTTCTCCGGGGACTGATCCCTCCTGACAACATGTCCAAAGTATGTAAGACACAGTCTCGCCATCCTTGCTTCTAAGGAGCATTCTGGTTGTACTTCTCCCAAGACAGATTTGTTCGTTCTTTTGGCGGTCCATGGTATATTCAATATTTTTCACCAACACCATGATTCAAAGGCGTTACTTCTTCTTCGGTCTCCCTTATTCATTGACCAGCATTCACATGCATATGATGCGATTGAAAATACCATGGCTTGGGTCAGGCGCACCTTAGTCTTCAAGGTGACATCTTTGCTTTTCAACACTTTAAAGAGGTCCTTTGCAGCAGATTTACCCAATGCAATGTGTCTTTTGATTTCTTGACTGCTGCTTCCATGGCTCTTGATTGTGGATCCAAGTGAAACGAAATCCTTGACAACTTCAGTCTTCTCTCCATTTATCGTGATGTTGCTCATTGGTCCAGTTGTGAGGATTTTTGTTTTCTTTATGTTGAGGTGCAATCCATAATGAAGGCTGGGGTCTTTGATCTTCATTAGTAAGTGCTTCAAGTCCTTTTCACTTTCAGCAAGCAAGGTTGTGTCATCTGCATAATGCAGGTTGTTAATGAGTCCTCATCTAATCCTAATGTCTGTTCTTCTTCATGTAGTCCAGCTTCTCGTATTATTTGCTCAGCATACAGATTGAATATGAATAGTGAAAGAATACAACCCTGGCACACACCTTTCCTGACTTTAAACCAATCAGTAGCCCCTCGTTCTGTCTGAACAACTGCCTCTGGATCTATGTAAAGATTCCTCATGAGCACAATTAAGTGTTCTGGAATTCCCATTCTTCGCAATGTTATCCATAGTTTGTTATGATCCACACAGTCGAATGCCTCTGCATAGCCAATAAAACACAGGTAAACATCTGTCTTCTCTGCTTTCAGCCAGGATCCATCTGACATCAGCAATGATATCCCTGGTTCCACGTCCTCTTCTGAAACCAGACTGAATTTCTGGCAGTTTCCTGTCGACGTACTGCTGTAGTTGTTTTTGAATGATCTTCAGCAAAATTTTGCTTGCATGTGATATTAATGATATTGTTCTATAATTTCCACAGTCAGTTGGACCACCTGTCTTGGGAATAGGCATAAATATGGATCTCTTTCAGTCAGTTGGCCAGGAAGCTGTCTTCCATATTTCTTGGCATAGACGAGTGAGCACCTCCAGCGCTGCATCTCTTTGTTGAAACATCTCAATTGAAATTCCGTCAATTCCTGGAGCCTTGTTTTTTGCCAATGCCTTCAGAGCAGCTTGGACTTCCTCCTTTAGTACCATCAGTTCCTGGTCATATGCCACCTCTTGAAATGGTTGAATATTGACTAATTCTTTTTGGTATAATGACTCTGTGTATTCCCTCCACCTTCTTTTGATGCTTCCTGTGTCGTTTGATATTTTCCCCATAGAACCCTTCACTATTGCAACTCAAGGCTTGAAATTTTTCCTCAGTTCTTTCAGCCTGAGAAACGCCGAGCGTGTTCTTCCCTTTTGGTTCTCCATCTCCACCTCTTTGCAGGTGTCATTATACTTTACTTTGTCTTCTCAAGCCGCCCTTTGAAATCTTCTGTTCAGTTCTTTCACTTCATCATTTCTTCCTTTTGCTTTAGCTGCTTGATGTTCAAGAGCAAGTTTCAGAGTCTCCTCTGACATCCATCTGGGTCTTTTCTTTCTTTCCTGTCTTTTCAATGACTTCTTGCTTTCTTCATGGATGTTGTCCTTGATGTCATTCCACAACTTGTCTGGTCTTCGGTCACTAGCGTTCAATGCGTCAAATCTGTTCTTGAGATGGTCTCTAAATTCAGGTGGGATATACTCAAGGTCATATTTTGGCTCTCGTGGACTTTCACTGATTTTCTTCAGTTTTAGCTTGAACTTGCCTATGAGCAATTGATGGTTTGAACCTAAGTCATATCAAATTCTCCAATCGAGGACCCAGGGCCGGGTGCATTTTGGAAGGTCACATAGAAACAGCACTTCTCAGACTTTATGTGCTCGGTAGTAACCTGGAAATCTTGTTAAAATGCATTTGTGATCACTAGCTCTGGGGTGGGTCTGAGATTCTGCGTGTCTAGCAAGTTCCAGGTGAGGTGGATGCTGCTGATCAGAGTCCACAGTGTTAGCAGCCAGAGGCTAAACTATCCCCTTGCCTTTCCTAAACCATTTTTCACAACTAAGGAGTTTCTAGCTGAGGGCCTTGCCTCAAAAAAGAATCCATGGGTGGCACGAATGGCTAACATGTTCAGCTGCTAACCAAAAGGTTGGAGGTTCAAATCCACCCCGAGGTGCCTCAGAAGAAAGGCCTGATGATCTACTTCCAAACAATCAGCCACTGAAAACCCTATGGAGCACAGTTCTACTCTGACACACGTGGGGTCACATGAGTCAGGATCAATTCAACAGCGACTGGGTGCCTCAGAAAGGCAAAGGAGAAATATGTTTCTCAGTGGGAGCAATGGAGGTCGAAGAGCCCTGCCAGCTAGTGGGGTAGCTTGGATCTTAGCCACCAACTGAGACCGAGTACTGTTTAACACACAACATAAAGCCGTGCTCACAGAGGGAACCGGCCAGGGAAAGGAGGACATTATTGTCCTCAGGAAAATGCCTGGGAGAGAGTTATTATCCATTGGTATCAAGTCATTAGGAGAGTCTTCTCTGAAAAAAACATTTTGACAAGAAATCAAGAATCAACAAAATAACAGTACCTCCAAGTTCTCCTTCATTAACCTGAAAATGAAGAGATAATCACCGCTGTCTCGCTTGTATCCACCCAGGAGTTCAGCCTGGGGAAGGGCATCCCCTCCTATGCCCTCCCATCACCAGCCTCTCCCAGCCACTCTGGCTTCCTGCCATGTTCTCCAAGCTCTGAGTGCTTTCTGCCTCCAGACCTTTGCACCTGCTGAGCTCATTCCCAGGAACACTCTTCTCTTTTCTCCACCTGGTTGACTCCTACCAATATCTAAGGTCCCTCTTAAAGAGCCCTGGTGGCTTAGTGGTTAAGTGCTCACCTGCTAACCAAATGGTTGGCAGTTTGAACCCACCAGCCTCTCCGCAGGAGAGAGATGTGGCAATTTGCTTCCTTAAAGATTTGCAGGCTTGGAAACCCTGTAGGGCAGTTCTATTATGTCCTACAGGGTCACTGTGGGTCAGAATCCAATCATCGGCCACAGGTTTTAAGTGTCCCCACTTCCCCAGAGAAGTATTCTCTGATTCCCCCAGTCTAAATCGGATTCCCCCATAGACTCCATCACTTTGCCCTTATTTTCCTTCTAGTGTTGATCAAAACAGTAATCACATATTTATGCACATTTGCTTAATGCCTGTCTTTTGCACTAAAATGGAGCAGGGACCAATGATACTTACTCTTTGTCGTGAGGGGCTGTCCTGTACACTGCAGAATGTTTAGCAGCATGCCTGGCCTCTACGTGCTACATGCCAGTAGCACTCCCCCTGGTCACAACAACCAATAAAGTCCCCATTGCCAAATGTCCCCCAGGACAATTGGTCCCATTGAGAACCACCAACTTTGTTTTGTTCACTGCTGTATTTCCAACACATAGAAAAATACCTGGCTCCATGTAGGTGCCCAGAAATACTTGCTGAGTGAATGAATAAATGTACCCCACCCCAGTGTGGTTGTGGAGATTAAATGAGATAAACTATTTATTAGACAGTTAAGCACTCCACTACTAACCAAAAGGTTGGTGGTTCGAACCCCTCTTAGTAGCTCCACAGGAGAAAGACCTGGCCATCTGCTTCCATAAAGATTACAGGCAAGAAAACCCCATGGGGCAGTTCTACTCTGTCACTATGGGGTCAGTATGAGTTGGAAGCGACTTGACAGTACCCAATAACAAAAACATTTATTTATTGCACTTAGGATAATGCTTGATATTAGTAGTTGATCAATAAATGCCATTTCCCCTTTCTTAGCTTCTTCCCCTCTTCCCCTTAACTGCAAAGACCTTTTTATTATTTTACCCCCCACTAACCATGTTTTGAAAGATTTTCCCTAAACTGATTAAACCATGCTGTATCCTTTTTTCTCCAGTGCAATGAAGCACAGACATGGTTAACTCTGAAGTAGAAGCCCCAGGAAGAGCCTGAGGCTCCATTCCACATGAATACCCTAATCCCAGCTATATCATGGGCTACCACTGCAATCCCAGGAATCCTTGTGATGCTATCAGCAACCAATTAGACCTTCTGCTTGCTGAAAGATAGCTGGCGTTACCGCTGGGCTATTAAATTCCAACCCCAAATAAAGAAACTTGACATTTTTAGCTTGTCTACCTGCACAGGGTTATCAGAGGTGAAATAATGAATTTCCATTAATCATTTTTTAAATTCTTGGAAACTACTCACAGACCTGCCAGCGTTCCTCATCCCCCGCGACTACCGCAAGGAACCCCAGTTTGGGAATCAGTGGCCTTGTGGTTGTGTTTCTCGAGCTGTGATGCTCCTGGGAAAGCAAGAGGAGGCATTTTCCAGGGTGTATCCACTTAATTGGAAACCCTGGTGGTGTAGTGGTTAAGTGCTACGGCTGCTAACCAAAGGGTCCGCAGTTCGAATCCACCAGGTGGTCCTTGGAAACTCTATAGGTCTGTTCTACTCTGTCCTATAGGGTCGCTGTGAGTCAGAAACAACTTGACGGCACTGGGTTTGGTTTTTTTGGTTTTTTATCCACTTAATCACTTTCCTTCTCTGCTCCCAGTAATGAGCTTCCGGCCCTAATTAGACAGAAATGTGTTGTTTCTCTTCCTTGCCTGCCTCCATAATGATCTTTATCATCAGGATGGATTAATTTTGTGTGCCCCCTCCCTCTCATCACAATTTTATCCTGATGTGTGTCTATGTGTGTGTGAATCTGTCTGCTGTGTGCGTGGCTGTAGTTAAGAGGACCCAGATAGAACTGGAAAACCAAACCAAACCCAGTGCCATCGAGTCAATTGCAACTCATAGGGAACCCATAGGACAGAGTAAAACTGCCCATAGAGTTTCCAAGGACTGCCTGGTGGATTCAAACTCCTGACCTTTTGGTTAGCAGCATAGCTCTTAACCACTACGCCACCAAGGTTTCCAGATAGGACTGGGAGTACATACAAAAAAAAAAAAAAAAGTGGGGGAAAAAAAGTGAAAAGGGTTAGAAATGGCCCCAAACGAGCCTCTCTCTTGCCAGCCTCCCTCAACCAGAAGTGAGAATGGGGAAGCAGTGTTTGTCCTTCTTGGTTGCCATTTACTGTAAGGAGAAAGGAAAGCTAACCAATGGGTTGGTGAGTGCCATTGTGAATTCCCCAGTGAACCCGCCTCCCCCAGCAGGGCTTTCAAAGCTCCCAGCTGGAGGCTCCAGGCACAAAGGCCTCTGCCCAGACTTGCTTCATTCCTGTCTTTTGGTCTTGAGGTTTGAGCACGTTCTCTCCTCCCCTGCTTACATTTTTTCTTCCAACACTTGAGCTGGCCTTTCCAGCTCTGGAGTCCCAAGGCAAAAGAGGCTTCCGACTGGCCCCCACCCTCTCCTGGGCCCTCTCTGCCTGGGAGTGACTTCAAAGGCCTGCGGGATGGAGAGAGGAGGTGAGGGACCCCAGAAGTCAGATAGGAAGTGCCAACTGCCCCCCAAGTGCTTATTATCTTCAAAGCACTTTCTAGTTGTTAATGAGTGAATCACTTTCAATGCACACACAGGAAGAGTGATCTTGACCCTATTTAACTCGCCAAAAAGCTCCTTGAGAGGCCCAAACGGTTTATGCTCAACTACTAGCCTGAAGGTTGGCACCACGGAGGAAAGCCCTGATGATCTGCTTTCATCAAGATTATAGCCACGAAAACCCCATGGAGCAGCTCTACTGTATAACACACAGGGTCATTAGGAATCAGACTCAACTCAACTGCAACAGGTTTGGTTTGGCTGTAACCTGTTGTATGTGGCCTTATGCACTGCTGATTAAGTCAGTTTCCCAGGAAAATGGTCACTCCCTCTGGCCACTATGCTGGAAATCACTGTGGTGTGGTGCAAAGAGCATGGTGTATCAGTCAGAATGAGATTGGCTATGCTGCAGTAACAAATGACCCCAGACTCTCAGTCGCTTACAACAACAAGGGTTTATTTCTCACAGATAGAGATGTCCATTGCACCCAGTGGTGGCTCTGCTCTGTGTCATCTTCACTCCAGGACCTGGGCTGATGGAACAGCCTTTATCTAGGATATTGCTGGAAAAAAAGAGAACGAGGCAAATCATGCACTAGTTCTAAAAGCTCTGCTCAGCAGTGACACACATCTAGTCACCTTTCATTGACCAGAGCAAGTTGCATGGCCAAACCTGTCATCACTGGGGAGGACAGTATAACCCCCTTCCAGCAAGAGGAAGCAAACATTTCTGAAAAATAATACTACAATGGCCCTGTAATTTATAATTTCAAAATTAAACAAGCAAGCGAACAATTAGAAATTATAATATATTCACTCAATAGCATAGTATAAAGCAGTGGAAATGGATGCACCAAGCCCTAGTAGTCTAGTGGTTAAGCATTCGGAAGCAAACCAAAAGGTCAGCAGTTCAAATTCACTAGCCGCTCCTTGGAAACCCTATAGGGCAACTCTACAATGTCCTATAGGGTTGCTATGAGTTGGAATCGACTCAGCGGCAATGGGTTTGGTTCGTTTATAGCCCACACTATGACATGGATGAATCTTAGAAATGTCATGTTGAATGAAAAAGAAAAAAAAACAAGGTGCAGAAAATGACATATATTGTGATACCATTTTTGAAGAGCTCATTAAAAAGTAGAAATAAACAATATGTTTTAAGAATACATGTTGAATGCCCGCTTTGACAGCACGTATACTAAGATTGGAACGATACAGAGAAGATTAGCATGGCCGCTGTATAAGGATGACACGGAAGTTTGTGAAGCGTTCCATATTTTTAAGATGAGAAGGCAGGAAGGGACAGGAAACTGGACTAATGGGAACAGGGAAACTCGGGCAGAGAAGGGGAGTGTGTTGACACATGGAGGGGTTGGCAACCAATGTCACAAAACTATTTGTGTATTAATTGTTCAATGAGAAATGAATTTGCTCTGTAAACTTTCAACTAAAGCACAATAAAGACAAAAAATACATATTGATTAAATAAAGTATTTTTAAAAGAACAGGATGGGACAGGCACTGGGCAAATGGACACAGGAAACCCGGGGTAGAAAGGGGAGCATGCTGTCACATTATGGGGATTACAACAATGTCACAAAACAAATATATGTGTAAATTTTTGAGTGAGAAATTAACTTGAGCTGTAAACTTTCACCTAAAGCACAATTAAAAAAAAAAAAAAAGAATGTATTGTTAAGCCCAAAATTTAATCATAGCAGTAACCTCTGCAAAACCAAACTGATAGTCGTCGAGTCGATTCCGACTCATAGCCACCCCATAAGACAGAGGAGAACTGCCCCAGAGGGTAGCCAAGGCTGTTGATCTTTCCAGAAGCAGACCGCCACATCTTTCTCCCACAGAGTGGCTGGTGGGTTAGAGCCTCTGACATTTCGGTTAGCAGCCCAGCATGCTTAACCACTGTGCCACCAAGGCTCCCCGGTAATTTCTGCAGGAGGAGGTAAAGGGATAGAACAACTGCGAGGCAAACAGATAAGGTCTGGGTGTTTTGGTTCACAGGTGTTTATTTCAAATTGCACTTCCTAACCTAGGGTCGCTATGAGTCGGAATTGACTCACGGCAACGGGTATGTGTGTGTGTAACTTAATTGCATATTACATATATTATTATATATGTGTCAAACATGATGTAAGAATTTAAGAAAGAAAGAGCCTGGACTTTGAAAATAGATCTGGGTTCAAAGCCTCCAGCTCTAGTGGTACTTACTACCTCCTTGAGCTTGGACTCTGCAGAAGCCCATCTGTTAAATGGGAATATAAGTGCTCACTCTCGCCATGGCTGCAAGAATTATAGATGACAGCAGGGAGCATTTAGCACAAGGTTGGATGCATAGTCAATCTTTTTTTTAAAAGGATAGTAGATATGCCATTGTTTAGTGGTGGTTGATTACTTAAGTGCTGAATAAAGAATTAGTCCCAGGGTCAGGCCCTTTCACAGTACTTAAATGGACAATTTCAGTGTGTTGGGTTTGTCCCCAGGGAATGGGTGAGTCTCACAAAGATACTGCTTACTGGGCACAATCCAAGGCATGGAGCCCTGGGAGCCAGGAGGTATACAGCAGGGGAGCCTGAGAGGGTTCCCAGATCACTGTGGAGAGAAGCCAGGCCTCCCTGGGGGAGGTGGGGCTGGGTGTGACCTAAGAAAATAAAGCTGGAAAATGAGCAAAGAAGGAACAGATTGGGGAGTGTAGAGTGAGCAGGGTTAGGGGAGTCAGTGCAGGACTGAGGTAGAAAGCAGTTCACCAGCATTGGATGGGGGTCTGTTTCCAGGAGTCAGTGTAGCCACTAGACTATCGTTGTTTTTGTTAGTTGTCATCGAGTTGGCCCCCAACTCATGGCTACCCCATACACAGTGGACTGAAACGCTGCCTGGTTCTGCACCGTTCCCAAGATGGCTTGCAGATTGACCCTGTGGTCCACAGGGTTTTCACTGGCTGGTTTTCATAAGCAGATCACCAGGCCTTTCCTCCTAATCTGTTTTAGTCTAGAAGCTCCACTGAAACCTGTTCAGCATCATAGCAGTACACAAGCTTCCACTGACAGAGGATGCATTACTGGGAATGGGACCCTGGTCTCCCACGTGGAAGGTGAGAATTCTTTCTCAGGACTGGAGCAAACCTTAAAGATCTTTTAAGATAAGCCACCTCCCTGGTATAGAATCCCCCAAGAGCTGGTGATGTCTGCACCCTGCCCCCATCACCGCAGCCCACCCCAGAGGTCAACTGCAGACAGTTCCCATCCAGGTCAGGGGTTTCCTGGGTCCTTCTGCCTGAGGACATTCTATGGCCACAGAGCATGCTGGGCTGGAAGTGCCAGAGAAATGACCCTCTGCAGTGAGGCCAGGAGTTGGTGGATGAATATCTCAGGTTCCTCACCCTTCCACGGAGACAGTTGTGAGGTGTACTGTACACAATCACTGAAAGGTCCCCAGCAGCTTGACCCCCAGTTGTCACAGCAGCAACCCGCTCATTAACACACCCTGCTTGTCTTACTTCCCCATTTGGTCTCAGGACCAAATCTCAAATCCTTGTCTCAGGGTTTGCACTGGGGAGGAACCCAAACAGCTTCCAGGCCTGGTGGTTGTCCTGAGCGTACTGAGCAGTCTGGTGAAACACAGTTTATTGTCTTCTAGGGCAGAATTCCCCCTTAAGGGATAGCTAGAAATTTGGAGAAATCTGTCTTCCCTGCCTCCTTCCCTCCCACCATGTCGTGGATTGAGTTGTGTGTCCCCAAATTATCTGCCAACTTGGCCAGTCCAGTGATTCCCAGTGTTGTGTGATTGTCCACTATTTTGTCATCTGACGTGATCTTCCTGTGTGTTGTAAATCCGACCTCTGTGATGTTAATGAGGCAGAATTAGAGGAGTTATGTTAATAAGGCAGGACTAAATTCTACAAGATTAGGTTGTGTCTTAAGTCAATCTCTTTTGAGATATAAAAGAGAGAAGCCAGCAGAGAGACAGGAGGACCTCCTACCACCAAAAATGCAGCGCCAGGAGCAGAGTGCTTCCTTTGGACCCAGGGCTCCTGCGCTGAGAAGCTCCTAGACCAGGGCAAGATTGATGACAAGGACGTTCCCCCAGAGCCAGCAGAGAGAAAGCCTTCCCCTGGACCTGTTGTTATTAGGTGCCATTGAGTCAGTTTCAACTCATAGCTACTCTATGTACGACAGAACAAAATACTAGCCAATCCTGCGCTGTCTTCACAACTGTTGTTATGCTTGAGCCCATTGTTGCGGCCATTGTGTCAATCCATCTTGTTGAAGGTCTTCCTCTTTTTCACTGACCTTTTACTTTACTAAGCATGATGTCCTTCTCCAGGGACTGGTCCCTCCGGATAACATGTCCAGAGTATGTGAGACATAGTCTTGCTTTCCTTAATTCTAAGGAGAGGTCTGACTGTACTTCTAAGACAGACTTGTTCATTCTGGCAGTCCATGGTATATTCAATATTCTTTGCCAACACAATAATTCAAAGGCATTGATTCTTCTTCAGTCCTCCTTATTCATTGTCTAGCTTTTGCATGCATATGAGGCAATTGAAAACCCCATGACTTGCGTTAGGCACACCTTAGTCTTCAAGGTGACATCTTTAAAGAGGTCTTTTGCAGCAGATTTGCCCAATGCAGTGCATCTTTTGATTTCTCGACTGTTGCTTTCATGGGTGTTGATTGTGGATTCAAGTAAAACAGAATCCTTGACAACTTCAATCTTTTCTCCGTTTATCATGATGTTGGTCCTGGAGCTGGCACCCTGAATTCGAACTTTGAGCCTCCTAGACTGTGAGAGAATAAATTTCTGTTTGTAGAAGCCATCCACTTGTGGTATTTCTGTTACAGCAGCACTAGATAACTAAGACACACCCTTCCTTCCTTCTTTTTTAAAGGCACGTCCAGATTCCTCTTACAGAGAGGTCAGCAAACTACAGCCCACGGGCCAAATTCAGCCCACCATCTGTTCTTGTACAGCCCACAAGCCAAGAATGGTTTTTACATTTTCAAAAAGTTAGAAAAAAAAAAAAAGGAGAATATTCTGTGTCATATTATAAGAAATTATAATTTTAATATCCATAAGTAAAGTTTTATTAGAACACAGCCATGCACATTCATTGATATATTGTCTGTGGCTGCTTTCATGTTACAATGGCAGAGTGAAGAGTTACACCCACAAAGCTAAACATTTGTTATCTGGCCCTTTACAGGAAAAGTTTGTCCATCCCTGTAGCAGATAAAATGTGGTGACTATCATGATAGTGAAAACCCTGGTGGTGTAGTAGTTAAGAGCTACGGCTGCTAACCAAAGGGTCGGCAGTTCGAGTCCACCAGACACTCCTTGGAAACTCTATGGGGCAGCTCTATTCTGTCCTATAGGGTTGCTGTGAGTTGGAATCGACTCAACGGCAACAGATTCTTTTTATCATGACAGTGGCGACCCACGTGTGTCAGAGTAGAGCTGTGCTCTATAGGGTTTTCAGTGGCAGATTTTTCAGAAGTAGATCCCCAGGCCTTTCTTCCAAGGCACTTCTGGGTGGACTTGAACCACCATCCTTTTGGTGAGCAGCCAAGCACATCACCCAGGGACTCACCATGAATCAGAATCGACTCGACTGGAATCATGGTAGTGACTCAGTGAAAAGAAGTACCTTGTAAGTAAAAGTCAAACGTTAACCACTTACAGGGTTGTCATGGGCTTTACGCCACTGCCCACCCAGAAGAGTAAGGTTGAAACCTAAGCCTTGGAGTCAGAACCCATTGTGAAGTACTTCAGGAAGCTTGCCACAGGAACCCTGCAGGGGCAGCTCAGAACGTGCCTAACCTTCGCCTTTCATTTTCCAGCTCTGCCAGTTTGGGTTTGGCTGAAGTGAGCCAAGCTTGATCAGCTGGAATGCTCCGGAAACAGGCTGATCTGGGCAATTGAAATTTCTCTTTAATGGAAGATTGAGCAAAAAGTTCTCTCTGAATCTCCTCTAGGGAAAGATCTTTCTGTTCTGTGTGAAGCCCCTTTCCTGGTGTATAATTAAGTCCCTCTTTCAAACATCATCAAATCTTTCTCCATTGCCCGAGGATGGTGCTTGGCCCCTGAGCCTCAGTCTGGACACCAGTCCCCACTCTCAGGACTGTGTTTGTGCCACAGAAAGTATAGGACCAAGAGTCCGAATCTGCCAAACCCACGACACCCTCTAGAAGGCTGATATTTTAAATTTTTCTTATATCGAATTTAAATTTATTTTTCCCTCTGCCTGCCTTCTAAAAGATACAGAGAAGGATTTTTTTTTTAATTGTGCTTTAAGTGAAAGTTTACAAATCAAGTCAGTCTCTCACACAAAAACCCATATACACCTTGCTACACACTCCCAATTACTCTCCCCCTAATGAGACAGCCCACTCTCTCCCTCCACTCTCTCTTTTCATGTCCATTTCGCCAGTTTCTAACCCCCTCTTTTCTACCCTCTCATCTCCCCTCCAGACAGGAGATGTCAACATAGTCTCAAATGTCCACCTGATCCAAGAAGCTCACTCCTCACCGGGATCCCTCTCCATCCCATAGTCTAGTCCGATCCCTGTCTGAAGAGTTGGCTTTGGGAATGGTTCCTGTCTTAGGCTAACATAAGGTCTGGGGGCCATGACCACTGGAGTCCTTCTAGTCTTAGTCAGGCCATTAAGTCTGGTCTTTTTACAAGAATCTGGGGTCTGCATCCCACTGCTCTCCTGCTCCCCCAGGAGTCCTCTCTTGTGTTCCCTACCAGTCATCGGTTGTAGCTGGGCACCATCTAGTGTTTCTGGTCTCAGGCTGTTGTAGTCTCTGGCTATGTGTCCCTTTCTGTCTCTTGGGCTCATAATTACCTTGTTTCCTTGGTGTTCTTCATTCTCCTTTGATCCAGGTGGGTTGAAACCAATTGATGCATCTTAGATGGCCGCTTGCTAGTGTTTAAGACCCCAGATGCCACTCGCCAAAGTGAGACGCAGAATGTTTTCTTAATAGATTTTATTATGCCAATTGACTTAGATGTCCCCTGAAACCATGGTCCCCAAACCCCTGCCCCTGCTACACTGGCTTTTGAAGCCTTTGGTTTATTCAGGAAACTTCTTTGCTTTTGGTTTAGTCCAGTTGTACTGACCTTGCCTGTATTGTGTGTTGTCTTTCCCTTCACCTAAAGTATTTCTTATCCAATAATTAATGAATACCCCTCTCCCACCCTCCCTTCCTCCCCCATCTCATAACCATCAAAGAATATTTTCTTCTCTGTTTAAACTATTTCTTGAGTTCTTATAATAGTGGTCTTATACAATATTTGTCCTTGAGCAGCTGACTAATTTCACTCAGCATAATGCCTTCCAGATTCCTCCATGTTATGAAATGTTTCACAGATTCCTCACTGTTCTTTATCGATCCATAGTATTCCATTGTATGAATATACCATAATTTATTTATCCATTCATCCCCTAATGGGCACCTTGTTTGCTCCCATCTTTTTGCTATTGTAAACAGTGCTACATTGAACATGGGTGTGCATATATCTGTTCGTGTAAAGGCTCTTATTTCTCTAGGATATATTCCAAGGAGTGTGATTACTGGATCGTATGGTAGTTCTATTTCTAGCTTTTTAAGGAAGCGCCAAATCGATTTCCAAAGTTGCTGTACCATTTGAGATTCCCACCAGCAGTATGTAAGTGTTCCAATCTCTCCACAGCCTCTCCAACATTTATTATTTTGTGTTTTTTGGATTAATGCCAGCCTTGTTGGAGTGAGATGGAATCTCATTGTAGTTTTGATTTGCATTTCTCTAATGGCTAGTGATTGTGAGCATTTCCTCATGTATCTGTTAGCTTCCTGAATGTCTTCTTTAGTGAAGTGCCTATTCATATCTTTTGTCCATTTTTTAATTGGGTTATTTGTTTTTTTGTAGTTGAGTTTTTGCAGTATCATGTAGATTTTAGAGACCAGATGCTGATTGGAAATGTCATAGCTAAAAACTTTTTCCCAGCCTGTAGGTAATCTTTTTACTCTTTTGGTGAAGTCTTTGGATGAGCATAGGTTTTTGATTTTTAGGAGCTCCCAGTTATCTAGTTTTTCTTCTGCATTGTTAATAATGTTTTGTATACTGTTTATGCCATGTATTAGGGCTCCTACCATTGTCCCTATTTTTTCTTCCGTGGTCTTTATTGTTTTAGATTTTATCTTTAGGTCTTTGATCCATTTTGAGTTCATTTTTGTGCATGCATGGTGTGAGGCATGGGTCTCGTTTCATTTTTTTTGCAGATGGGTGTCCAGTTATGCCAGCACCATTTGTTAAAAAGACTGTCTTTTCCCCCATTTAACTGCATTGGGGCCTTCGTCAAATATCAACTGCTCGTATGTGGATGGATTTATGTCTGGATTCTCAGTTCTGTTCCATTGGCCTATGTATCTGTTGTTGAACCAGTACAAGGCTGTTTTGACTACTGTGGCAGTATAATAGGTTCTAAAATCGAGTAGAGTGAGGCCTTCCACTTTGTTCTTCTTTTTCAGTAATGCTTTACTTATCCAGGGCCTCTTTCCCCAGAGAAGGTTATTTTTGAAAGCATCCTACAGGTCAGGTTCTGAATGAGGACTGTGTATCAGTCGTCTTGGAGGCTTCTTCAGTGTTTAGATTTCCATCGTTCTCAGACTTAAGCAGATGAGCTGGGGAATCTTCTGCCATCAGGCAGTGGTGGCCTCCTGCAGGCTCGGTCACCTGATGGTTAAGGCCAAGGCCAATTCATCAGACTCATCTTGTATCCCAAACACCCAGACAGGAAAATTTTCCTGAAAGAAAAAAGGAAAGAAGGGAGGAAGGAGGGAAAAAAGATGAGAGGAGGGAGGGATGGAGTGGGGGAAAGTAGGAATTATTCACGAATCAAGATTATTTCCACAAGTGTTTATGAGTGCCTACTATGTGCCAGAAGCCCTGGTGGCACAGTGCTTCAGTGATACAGTTGCTAACCAAAGGTCAACAATTCAAAGCCACTGGTCACTCCTTGCAAATCCTGTGGGACTGTTCTACTCTGTCCTCTAGGGTCGCTATGGATTGGAATCAACTCGACAGCAACAGCTTTGGATTTTTGGTTTTGGTTATCACTTGCCAGGCCCCTAGTGGCACAAACGGTTTGTGCTCAACTACTAACTGAAAGGTTGATGGTTCAAACACACCCAGCAGCACCTTGGAAGGAAATCCTGGCGATCTGCTTCCTTCAAGGTGACAGCCCAGAAGACCGTTTGGAGCATTCTACTGTCTAACACATGAGGCCGCCATGAATCGGAACCAACTTGACAGCAGTGGGTTTGGTTTTTGGTTTACAATGCATCAGGCGCAATTCTAGGTGCTGGGAGTATAATGATGAGCCAAACTAGACCTGGTTCCTACCCTCATGACGCTGGCCATCTACAGGAAAGAACAAGTAGAAATGTACCCTGTGCAAAAGGTACTTCAACCTGGTGACCTGGGGTGGTGAGGGGGGAGCTTCCCTAAGGAAGCAAAGCCCATGCAGAGCAATGAAGGGTGAGTGGGAATAAACTTGGATCACTTGTTAAGACCCCCACCTTGCCTTTTCCCCAAACCCCAAACTTAAGTGACTGCTCACCCCTGGCCCCTCCTGCTGTCATGCCCACTCACTGCTGGCGTCCATGCTGGATAGGCAGTGGGCTGGGAAAGCAAAGAATTGGAAAGACTCCTTCTGGCCGAATTGTGTCCAGAGGTTTTTTTTTTTTTTTCTTTTTTTTTAATCACACTCTGTCTAAGGCCTCAGTGCCTGGAAGAGCCAGAGAGGGTCAGAGCTCAAGTCGGGCAGCATTTATCTGTCCTCTGTAAAGCTTGTGCTGAAGTTGCCAGCATTGTTTGGAAAGTCCCTTTCACGAGGGACACACACTCTGCGTGTAAAATCTCCCCCCAGCTGGGGAGCAGATGGCCTTGCTTACTGAGATGTCTCCGAAGTTGTGCAAATGGTATGCTCATTTCGAGCTGAGGAGAAGACACATCTGAAATATTGATGTGGCAGCGGGAGCCCAGCTCCAGACCCAGCGACAAAGGGAGGTGCTAAATAGTTGATGAAGAGTATAATTAATCAGCAGTTATGGCCCTGGGGCTGCAGGTTTCAAACTAACCATTCCCCAAGCACGCCTCTCTGACCCCGAGACCCCGGGTTGCTGCCACTCAAAGCATCAAAGTGCATGAACCAAATCGCAAACTTCCACAGCCTTTGCTGCAGCCTCCCCAGCCAGCCCTGACCACTCCTTCAGCTTCACTCTTGGGTGCTTTGTAGAATCTTTTGCTCTTCTCAGGAATCCTTCTTGAGAATCCTTTTTCCTCCTTGAGCACCTGGCTCACTTCTGCTCCCTCCCCTGCCTCTTAAGGCTGCAAAATATCAGGGCCATTTCTTATCTCTTTGTGTCTCAGTTTCCTCATCTGTAAAATGGGGACATGGTAAGAGGCACCACTGCATAGAGTTACTAGGAAGACTGAAGATGATGGTGATGTGAAGGGCATAGGGTGTTGCATAGCACGTAGTTTTTGTTTTGTAGATGTTAGCTGTTGACATCACTCATCCTTCCTAACTCAGCTCAAGTGTCACTTCCTCCTGGAGCTTCCTGGCCTCCCAGTCTGAGCTGGGTGCCCACTGCAGTTTGTGCTTTCATAATGTCCCCCCAAAATGTGTGTCAACTTGGTTAAGCCGTGATTCCCAGCATTGTGTGGCTGTCCTCCATCTTGTGATTTTCCTATGCGTTATAAATCATAATCTCTGACTGTGGTTAAAGAGGATTAGGGTGGGGTGTAACACCCTTGCTCAGGTCACATCCCTGATCCAATGTAAAGGTGGTTTTCCTAGAGTGTGGTCTGCACCACCTTTTATCTCAAAAGAGATAAAAGGAAAGGGAAGCAAGCAGAGAGTTGGTGACCTCATACCACCAAAAGCAATGCCAGGAGCAGAGCGCGTCCTTGGGACCCAGATTACCTGCACGGAGAAGCTCCTAGTCCAGGAGAAGATTGACGACAAGAACCTTCCTGCAGAGCCGACAGCGAGAAAAGGCCTTCCCTTGGAGCCGACACGCTGAATTTGGACTTCTAGCCTACTAGGCTGGGAGAGAATAAACTTCCCTTTGTTAAAAGCCATCCACTTGCGGTATTTCTGTTATAGCAGCACTAGGTGACTAAGGTACATAACTTATATAATTGTTTTATTTGTTGCTGTTAGTTGCCATGGAGTCGGTCCGTGACTCGTGGTGACCCTATGCACAACGCACTGAAACGCTGCCCGGTGCTGGACCATCACCACGATCGGTTTCAGATCAGATCAGACTGTCACTTAATTGCTGGTTGATAGTCTGTGCTATACTCTACGTTTTTAAAAGATAGGGACGGTATATCATTCCTCTCTATTCCCAGTGCCTGGAATTGGGTACAAAGTAGGTACATAATGAACAGATGGATGGATGCATGTGTTTGTGCCTAACAGATTTCTCCAGGGCCTGGGATCCTTTGCTATCACATCGGGGATGGGGAAATCGACCCAAAATGCTCCCCTTCTGTAACATGGGCTAGAGAGTGCAGCTCTCTCACCCTGGGGGAGATGAGGCAGGTCTATTTATCCTGCCAGCCTTGGGGCTCAGCTGCCCCCAGAGGCTGCCCTCTGCCCCAGGCCGATGTGTCCATTAGGCGCAGTAGGCACTGCTTTGCCAGCATCAGCCAAGGCTGAGATTGGAAAGTGAATCTTGTGACCTACCGCTCGTCCTCCAGAGCAGGGTATCTGCACCTTGCCCCTCCCTGACACTTGCTTTGTCCTAGCCTCTTTCTCCTTTGTTCTCCCTGCTCACCTTGTCCCTATGCTGGAGTAAAGTGTGGCTCCAGAATCCATGCACAGCCAGGGGGCTTCTCCACCTTGGTCCCTGGCTTTCTCATGCCATGTCTGGCGTGCTGGACACACACTCCAGCTCTGGGCAGCTTTGGCCACCAGGAAGCACAGACGCTCTTGATTAGCATAAGCAACGTGCTTTCCTTGGCTGGGTCTGGAGCTGTCGCAGCCTAATTAGCACTCTCATTAACACCAAGCCAATCCCATGTCCCAGCTGCCCGAGGCCCACAGTCCAGCCCTCAGCAGCTTCTCCTGGGGTTCCCACCAGGGCTGATGCATAGCCCAGCAAGGGGCTCCTCTTCCTTGGGGGAGACCTCTGGAAGTTTATTTCAGGCTGTGCCCCAATCATTTCAGCTTTTTCATATACAGGGGCCTTGTGCTAAGTCCTGGAGAAAATGCTGATGTAGAACATGATCTTAGCATCAGGAAGTTCTGTCCTCTCCCTGGACCAAGTCACCGTGCTCTCTGGCCTGGACCACCATCACAGCCTCCCTCACTGGTCTTCTTGAGGAGGGTAGTTAGCTCAGTTCTGGGCACCCAAGGCCAGAGAATAAGAGCAAACAAAAGGGGGGGGGCGTGGGGAGGGGGAGGCTGCTTTGATTTAGGTAGTCAGGAGGGCTCCTCAGAGGAGGTGACATTATACAGAAAAACCTGCAAAACCTGGAACCTTCGTAAAGTGGAAACCTATCAGAGAAGGAAAACTCAAGTATTTTTCAGTATAGAGTGATAGAAAAGTTGTGACTGCACCTTGTCAAAGGCAGAAAACTTTGGAGACACAGAAAAACAAGGCAGTCCCATGGAGTTCCGGCTCTCGCAGGTTTCACTGTAGCTGAGACCTGTGTGACAACAAAAAGTTAACCAGGCAACCATCTGGAGGAAAGGTATTCCAGGACAAAGGACAGTTAGTGCAAAAGAAAAAGAAAGAAGACAGCTTCTTTGAAGCAGAGGCAGGAGACCAATGTGCAAGGAACTTGGCAGGGAGTTGGAGGTAGAGTGGAGAAGTAGACAGATGAATGAGTGAATGCTGTCAGAATTGAAAGGACTGAGAGACCACTGGGACGTAGGGTAACCAGGAAAGCTTTCTGGAAGATACGTGGCCTCTCTTCTGCTCCACCATGGTAGGGACGGATTCTGTGCAGTCGGAGAGAAGAGGGAGACCCATGAGGGTGGCAGGTGAGATTCAGCCACATTCGATGGTGGTCACACATGGTGGCTTCCTATGCTGTTTTATCACCATGACAGTACTGAGCCACTTCTCGTTGTCACAACCGCCCTACGAGGGGGTGCTGTTGTCTCCATTTCACAATGGGGAAACTGAGGCACGGGAAGGTTGAATAAGATGTTCAAGGCACAGGCCTAGTAAGTGATGGAGCTAAGCTTGGAGCTCAAGCAGTCTGGCTTCGGAGCCTATGTATGCTTTTGATTATTGCTGAGTTTGATTTAGCCTTGAACTTTGCTAGAGAGCCAAAGAACCTACTACGCTGAGTAAATGGCAGCCCAAGTCCTTGCAGAAACCCTGAGGAAACGTGCTCCTGGGCACTCTGCAGCTGTGACCCACCAGACTTACAGATGATTGTTGTTCGTGGTAGTGTTAGTTGCCATTGGCTCCGACTCAGGGCGTCCCCATGTATAACAGAACAAAACATTGCTCAGGCTTGCACCATCTTCGTGATCATTGGTATGTTTGAATCCATCATTGTGGTTATTCTGTCAATCCATCTCACTGAAGGTTTCCCCCATTTTTGCCGACCCTCTACTTTACTAATTTTCTTAGTTATCTAGTGCTGCTATAACAGAAATACCACAAGTAGATGGCTTTAACTAACAGAAGTTTATTCTCTCATAGTCTAGGAGGCTAGAGGTTTGCATTCAAGGTGCCAAATTGAAGGGAAAGCTTTCTCTCTCTGTTGGCCCTGAAGGAAACTCCTTGCCATTAATCTTCCTCTGGTCCAGGAGCGTCTCCACGCAGGGACCCCCACATCCAAATGACATGCTCTGTCCCATCATTGCTTCCTTGGCCGTGTGAGGTCTCCACATCTCTCTGCTTGCTTCTATCTTTTATATCTCTAAAGAATTGACTTAAGACACAACCTCATCTTATAGGTTGAGTCCTGCCTCATTAACATCATAGAGATAGGCTTTACAACACATAGGAAAATCACATCAGATGACAAAATGGTGGACAATCACACAACATTGGGAATCATGGCCTAGCCAAGTTGACACACATCTTGGGGCCACACAATTCAATCCATAACATTCCGCCCTTGGACCCCCCAAAATTCACATCCTTGCCACATGTAAAACATATTCACCCCATCATACCATAGCAAGAGTCTTAAATCAACTCCAAGTCCAAAATCCAAAAATTCCTCTTCATCTGTGAAACCTAGAATACAAGTTATCTGCTTCCAAGGTACAATGGTGGAACAGGCACAAGCCAGATATTTCCATTACAAATGGGAGAAACTAGAGGGAAAGAAGGGATAACAGGTACCTAGCGAGTCAGCAAAACACATTACATTAGCTCTCAAGGCTTGAAAATAATCCTCTGTTCTCTGAAATGATTTAGACAATGGTCCTGCCTTCCAGACTCTAGGTATTGGCCACACTTTCCAGATTCTGGGTGGAGGCCCCTCATCCCTGGGCTTCAGCTCTGCCTTCTAGGCCCACTGGAATGGCAACTCTGCACCCTCAGACTTGGGCAGCCCCATTCTCCTGTCTCCACCATCTCCTGTCTCCCTCAATCAGATTGAAAATGCCAGCTACTTGATTTCCCAGCCTCCCTTGCAGCTAGAAAATGGGTACATGACTAGTTTCCACCAACCACATACACCCATCTCACCCTTAGAAATGGAAGCCGGTGACCCAAAGAAGGGACAATGAAAATTCAGGTTCAATTTCCCAAGGCTGTGGTGGTAGCACCCATGGGTCCAATATCAGCAGTGGCAGCAGGTGAGATGAAGCAACTGTGCCTAAAGTGTGAACAGGTCATAGGACCAGTTAGGTGCCTTGATTTAGGGCATTGGTTCTGGCTTCACACCACCCAAGCTGGGCTCTCTCATCCACCAAGAGATGTGTAAGCTGACCAGACAAATGTGTCCTTTCTGCTTAAATCAGCTCAAATTGGTTTCTGTTGCTTGCAACCAACATTAAGTGATACACTGTCATTAGGCCTCATCGGGACAGTAGAGAATTGAACTGTGATGGTGAGGAGCAAGCTTGGGCTTGCCAAGCAGACCCAGAAACAGCCTCAAAACTCCCAGCAGTGGGGACAGGAGCCCATCATTTTGGGGGCCAAGAGAGGGACTTTGGGAGACACTCCTGAGTATCTGAGAGTGCCAGCTCCCTGCTGCCCCACCCAGTGATGTTTCCTTGTACTCTAGGTTCTGGGCAGAGAAAGGCAAGAAATTAACTTTCTTGAAAGCCTTGCAATGTGGTGTTTGGATTCTGGTTCTTCCACTACTAAACCCAAAATAACTCATTGCCATCGAGTTGATTCTCACTCATGGCGAACCCAGGTGTTACAGAGTAGAACTGCTTCATAGGATTTTCTTGGCTATAATCTTTACAGAAGCAGATTGCCTGGTCTTTCTTTCACAGTGCCACTGGGTAGGTTCAAACTACACATCTTCAGGTTGGTAGTCGAGTGCAAGTAGTCAAGCACAAAGCATTTGTACCACCCAGGGATCTTACTTGTGCTCATTTAACCTCTCTGAGCCTCAGTTTCCTCCTCTGTAAAATGGGTGTAGCACATCAAATTCTTTCATCTCTAAGTACAAAACACCCATCTCTAGTTGGCATAAAAAATAAAGGTGTTTATTGAGTCATGAGACTGCATTTGAAGATGTAAAAAAAAGACCAAACCCAGTGCCGTAGAGTCGATTCCAACTCATAGCGACCCTATAGGACAGAGTAGAATTGCCCCAAAGAGTTTCCAAGGAGCGCCTGGTGGATTCGAACTGCCGACCCTTTGGTTAGCAGCCGTAGCACTTAACCACTACGCCACCAGGGTTTCAAGATATAGGTTGACTTAATCCAGGGTGTCAGCTCCATCCTCAGGCCAGAGCTGAGACAGCTGCTGAAGATAACGTCAGAGAAAAGGAAGGAGATGTTCTTGAAATCTGAGTCAGGAAGAATGTTCCCAGCAGGGCACAAGCAACCACTCCACCATCTCATTGGTCCAAAGTGGGTCACATGACCACCGCTGAACCAACAGCTATGACAAGAGGAATGCCAGATGCTGATTGGCTTAAACCAGCAGTTCTCAGATTTCTTGCTCTCAGGACCCCTTTATGCTTTTAAAAATTAGAGAGGACCCCAAACAAGCTTTTGTTTATGTGGATTTTATCTATTGGTATTTACTATTTTAGAAATTAAAACTGAAAAAGTTACATATTTATGCATTTTAAAGATAAAAGAAACCATTGCTGTTGAGTTGATTCTGACTCACAGTGGCCCTATAGGACAGAGAATAACTGCCCCACAGGGTTTTCAAGGCTGTAATCTTCATGGAAGCAGAATGCCATGTTGTTCTCCCGCAGATTGGCTGGTGCGTTTGAACTGCCAACCTTTCAGTTAGCAGCCTAGTGCTCAGCCATAGCACCGCCAGGGCTCCTTTGTAAACCCATTCATTACACGTGTTAATACAAATAATATATTTTATGAATAATAGCTATACTTTCAAAAGCAAAAAGGCAGTGCTAGCGAGAAAAACAAAACCCGTTGTCATCGAGTTGGTTCCAACTCATAGTGACCCTATAGGACAGAGTAGAACTGCCCCATAGGGTTTCCAAGGAGCAGCTGGTGGATTCAAACTGCCAACCTTTTGGTTAGCAGCCAAGCACTTAACCACTGTGCCACCAGGGCTCCAATGAAGAGTGGCATCATTTTTACACTTTCACACATCTTACTAAAGTCTGGCTTACCAGAGGATCTTGGGGTTCTCCTGCCTGCTTCTCCAGTCAGTCTGTTGCCATATGTTGTTTTGGTTGTAGTATAGGAAGAAAATTCAGCCTCCTGCAGATATGTAGTTGGGAAAGGGAGAAGCTCACAGACTTCCTGAAAGGGGACCCTTAGCGTTCCTTACTTTGACAACTGACTAACTCAACTGACCAAGGTTTACCCCTGGAGCTGGCTGGGAGTCAAACCCCTAAAACCACATGGCAGCTATATCTTGGGAGGGGGTGAAGTGGGTATTGGGGAGACACCCCGACTGGAAACTACATGGGAATAACAATCACCCCTGCTTCGTAGGGTTATTGAGAAAGAACTGAGATGATATGCATAAAGCACTTAACACAAGCCTCCATAAATTGTACCTGGGGTGAGCAAGAACCTCAGGTGAGCACAGGTGTAAGTGATAATCCATTACCCAGATGAACTGACTTCTCCGTTCCTTCCCCCAGGGGCTCTTCCACCCACACACTCCCATTGTGCCATTCTTGCTACATCGTTTCACTGAGCGCTGCTCTCTGGAAGCTGAGAGGTGCCTTCAGTAATTGCAGCAGAAAGAAGAATGGGGGAGTCATTCAACAGGGGTGAAGATCAAACGAAGCCATCAGACTTGAGCCCTCGCAAGTCCTTGATCAGAATCCAGGGGGTTGGTACAAGCCAGGGATCAGGGCGGGCCTTGGATTTGCGATGGTCCCTAACAAAGGCAGACCGATGGAGTGAGATTCAGGCCAGGGTCCAGTAGGCGAAAGCAGAGAGTCCAGCAAAAGGCACGGCCAGTGTCCACATCTGGTCAGCAGATTGGGGTCAGGGACAGGAAGCTGTCAACTGGGTGGCATCAGGAAGTGAGAGCAGGCTAAGGCAAAGCAGAGGGGACGTGGGTGGTTTGGAAGAAGGAACAAGACATTTCAGGATAAAACACGCGGGAGCACATGCCCGAACACACGCACACAGACACACAGTAGGGAGGGGTGCCAGGCTGGGCAGGCTGTGTGCATCAGTAGGTCCCTGCAGGGAGGGGAATGTGCTGGTCTGAAAGGCTGGCCATGGGACACAGCTGTCAGAACAGTTCCAGTTTCCAAAGCCTCTCAGACCCCGCAAGGTACCCGAGAAGCCTCTGCTCCCTCAGGGGATGTGAGCAGGCCTATTAAGAAGCTCTGGCCTCATTTCACTCGCCTCTGTGACCCTGGATTTCCGCCCTGGGCAGTCAGAATGGCAGGTTCCGACCACCCTGTCCCCTCTGCCAACAAAAGCCAGGCAGTAATCCTGCCTTCCTACCCGCCCCCTCCATCCTCCAAAATGAACTCTTTCTTCTCACATTCTTTCTCCCCTGTCCTGGCCCTGCGGCTGCTTTCAAAGCAGGCCCATGGGACTCAGGCCAAGTTCCTCAGAAAGGCTTCAGATGGCCACAGAGACAGAGCCTGGTGACCTGCAAGCCCCTGGAGCCACTTTTGTCTGCTGACTCCAATGATTCTGCCTTTGAGCCCCCCCACCCTGCACCCCAGTTTGGGGATTTGTGAAGAGGCGGTGGCTGCCCCAAGGATGGAGCAATCTCAGATACTCCCAGGCCAGGGTTCTGCCCCCAACTCAGAGCTCTTTCTTAGGTAGCCCTCATCACCTCCCTGAGGTCCTGAGCCCCCCTGGGACATGTTTTCTGCTTTTCAGATGCTTGTGGGGAGAGAGGTAAGAGCTCTGGCTCTGCAGTCAGCTCTGCCGCTTTGTACATCTTGAAGCCAGTCAGTGCTTCTGTTTTACCGTCTGTAAAATGGGCACAATAGCATCACCTACCCATAGGCTTGGCGGGAGCATTGAATGATTGTAAGGCACTTAAGAACTGTGTCTGAACCACAAACAGCAAGGGCCCAGCAGGTGGGAGCAGCTTCTACCATGACGAAATCTGTCCAATTTCTTCTGTTTTCTGGAAATGGAAACTCACCAGTAAGACAGGGATGCTGGTGTGGTTGGTCCAGGAAAGAAAGTCTCCTACCCAGATAGCCGCGATGCCATTGTTGGATTCGGTGCCTGCTTGGTGTGTTGCAGGAACTGTCTTCCCACAAATGTGCTCATTCAGCAAAAAATTGAGTATCTTCACAATGATGAATCCATGAAACATTTCATAACAGGGAGGAATCTAGAAGGCATTATGCTGAGTGAAATTAGTCAGTTGCAAAAGGACAAATATTGTATGAGACCACTATTATAAGAACTCAAGAAATAGTTTAAACAGAGAAGAAAATATTCTTTGATGGTTACAAGAGGTGGGAGAGAGGGAGAGAGGTTTTCACTAATTAGATAGGAGATAAGAACTGTTTTAGGTGAGGGGAAAGACAACATACAGGAGAGGCCAGCACAACCAAAAACAAAGAAGTTTCCTGGATAAACTGGATGCTTTGAAAGGCAGCATAGCACGGGCAGGGGTTAGGGGACCATGGTTTTAAGGGACATGTAGGTCAATTGGCATAATAAAATCTATTAAGAAAACATTCTGCATCCCACTTTGGAGAGTGACATCTGGGGTCTTAAATGCTAGCAAGCGGCCATCTAAGATGCATCAATGAGCCTCAACCCACCTGGAGCAAAGGAGAATGAAGAACACCAAGGACACAAGGTATTTATGAGCCCAAGAGACAGAAAGGGCCACATAAACCAGAGACTACATCAGCCTGAGACCAGAAGAACCAAATGGTGCCTGGCTATAACTGATGACTGCCCTGACAGGGAACACAACAGAGAACCCCTGAGGGAGCAGGAGAGCAGTGGGATGTACACCCCAAATTCTCATAAAAAGACCAGACTCAATGGTCTAACTGAGACTAGAAGGGCCCTGGTGGTCATGGTCCCCGGACCTTCTGTTAGCCCAAGACAGGAACCATTCCCAAAGCCAACTCTTCAGACAGGGATTGGACTGGACTATGGGATAGAAAATGATACTGGTGAAGAGTGAGCTTCTTGGCTTG
Source organism: Loxodonta africana (assembly GCF_030014295.1). Lineage (NCBI taxonomy): Eukaryota > Metazoa > Chordata > Mammalia > Proboscidea > Elephantidae > Loxodonta > Loxodonta africana. Next base: position 49,633,249 of record NC_087344.1, read on the forward strand.
AGTAGACACATGAGACTATGTGGGCAGCTCCTGTCTGGGGGGGAGATGAGAAGGCAGAGGGGGTCAGAAGCTGGCCGAATAGACACAAATATAGAGAGTGGAGGGAAGGAGTGTGCTGTCTCATTAGGGGGAGAGCAGCTAGGAGTGTATAGCAAGGTGTATACAAATTTTTGTGAGAGAGACTGACTTGATTTGTAAACTTTCACTTAAAGCACAATAAAAATTAAAAAAATTGAGTATCTTCTCTGTGCTAGGCACTGTCCCAAGGCCGGGGTGATAGGACAGAGCTGTCCCTTGTCCTTCCTGTCTGGTGGAAAAAGACAATGAGCATTTAACAAATGATCTCAGTTATGCATAACTGTTGTGACAAAAAGCAGGAGGTGGGGGGCAGCTGGGGGAGGGGCAGCTTCAGCTACAGTAGCGAGGGTGGGCCTCTCTGGAGAGCTGGCATCTCCGCGGGTAGGGAGGAGGACCCAGACACAAGTAGGACTTGGAAAGAGCACTCCAGGCAGAAGGTCCAGTGAGTGTCAGGGCTCTGAGCTGGGAAGCAAGCACCTTGGCCAGTGGGAAAGGATGAAGTTTGGGGGAGGCAGGGCCAGATCCCGCTGTGGATGCCATGGTCCCCTGAAGAGCAATGGGAACTAGTGGAGGGTTCTCCCCAGCAAGTTCCATGGCCTGATGGATACTGTTATCAGTCTGGCTGTTGAGTGTGGAATGGATTGAAAGGGAGTGAGATGAAGGCAGGGAGGCAGGTGGAGGCTATTGCGACAGTCCAGGTATGAGATGCCTGTGACTCAAAGATGCCTGCGGCTCAGACCAGGGCAGCCACAGCTGGGGCTGTGAGAAGGGGTTGGATTCTAGCTATATTGTGGAGGTGGCACTGACAGGACCTGCTAATGGACAGGTCCATCACATCCTGAGAAGAGCTGAGCCCACAGCGGGAGAGGCCACTCCCTGGCAGCCCAGTGTCCAAGCTCCAGGAGCCAGGTTCAAATCTGCCTCTCTCTGGGATGGCAAGGGTTCAGCCTGGTCTGTCTCCCAGAAGCTGCGAGTAGGGCACTGATTTATTGGAGCAGATTAGGACACAACGAGTTATCAGGACGTGGCCCTGAAGCCGTTGAAGCCCTCTCTTCCAAGTGTAGCGTGGGGCTCCAGTGGTGTTGGCAACTTGCTGCTAATCGAACTGATGGATACAGTTTACTCAGATGTCTGTGCACAAACAGAGGCAGTGGGATGTGGCAGGATACGCCGGGCGCCATTAGGGGCAGGTACCAAGAGGAGTACAGGGCCCCTGCAAACCTGTGCTTATAGAGTTAACATGTACGCACTCACACTCGCTGTTTATACAGGGACACTGGGAGCAAATGACAGGGACACTGGGAGCAAACGATGGCTTAGAACTGGCTTTGATGGGTGTGAGTCTTTATAGGCTGGAAAATCAGAACTTCTGAGAACTGCAATTTTTTGATCTTCCATGTTATTTCCAAGGGGAGCCTAATATTCACCTAGAGCCAGAAAAATACAGGTCCTTTTACCAATTTTACAGAACTTTTGGAAAATGTCATCATTAGGCTCACGGGAATGCAGCAAAAGTTCTTGTACAGAACTCAGTATGAGTAGGAACTGCCAGGCCCACCTGCCAGCAATGAAGGGTGTGGACCGGTAGGCTCTCTGAGCAGGAAATGCCCTTTTGGGGGTTTATAAAATTGAGGTGGTTGTCCTAATCAAAAAAAAAAAACCAAACCCACTGCTGTCGAGTTGATTCTGACTCATAGCGACCCTATAGGACAGAGTAGAACCACCCCGTAGAGTTTCCACAGGGCGCCTGGTGGATTCGAACTGCTGACCTTTTGATTAGCAGCCGTAGCACTTAACCACTACGCCAACAGGGTTTCCGGTTGTCCTAACAGACACATAAAAAAACAAAACCAAACCAGTCGTCGTTTAGTTGATTCCAACTCATGGCAATCCCATGTGGGTCAGAGTAGAACTGTGCTCCATGGAATTTTTAATGGCTGATTTTTCAGAAGTAGATCACCAGGCCTTTCTTCCGAAGTGCCTCTGGGTGGACTCGAACTCCAACTTTGCAGTTAGCAGCCATGTGCTTAACCGTTTGCATCACCCAAGGACTCCCATAGACACGTATATTATAAATAATCCCTTTGCTTGCTCTTCCCCTCCCCTTTTCCTTCTTTTATGGTCCCGGATCTCCCATATGGAATGCCAGGTGTAGGAAAAGCAAGAAAAAGAAAAAAAAAAAAAATGCTGACAGCGTCTCCATGCTTGTTAACTCAAACACAAGATCCAAACCAGTTGCCGTCGAGTCAATCCCATGTGTGTCAGAACAGAACTGCGCTCCATGGGGTTTTCAGTGGCTGATTTTTCAGAAGCGATTGCCAGGCTTTTCTTCCAAGGCACCTCTGGGTGGATTTGAACCTCCAACTTTTGGTTAGCAACCTAGCATGTTAACTGTTTGCACTACACAGGGACTTGGAAACACAAAATAGATCCAAACTGTAATATCCAAAGAAAGAGGTTGTGGGAGTGGCAAGTTTTGTTTAGTGGCTCACAGGATGGTTCAGCGCCAGCCACCCAGGGTAGATACGCCTTCCATTGTAGCCCTTCAAGTGGACTCAAACCTCCAACCTTTCAGTTAGCAGTCGAGAACACTTTCAACATTGGCACCACCCAAACCAAACAAACAAACAAACAAAAAAAACCCATTGCCACCGGGTAGATTCCAACTACAGGACAAGGACTCCTTAATAAGAATGTGCCAAATACTTTACGTAAATGTTTTAATAAAATCAACCCACTACGTGGACTCAGCTTGCTGTTAACTGCCCAGTGGAACACCAATGTGAACATCCAACAGTTTAAGAGTTGAAATGTGCCTTTTTTTTTTTCTTCTCATTCTCACTGTTCACTTCCACAAGCGAGGTGACCTTCTTAACTGCTTCGCTTAAGTGAATGTTAACATTTATTTTCATTTCCTGACTTGGCAGTGATGGGGAGGAGCCTGTGCCAGGAGTATGCTGGGTAGTTAGGGAGTTAGACTCAGAAGCCACCAAGGTGTGGCAGTGACTACAGGAAGGAGCCTCTTAGTCAACAAGAGTCGGAAGTTAATTGTACAGTCCAGTCGTTTTGCTTTCTGTCCCACAAAATGAAAAATTTTTAAAGGTGTGCTTATGTTATTTTCAAGGAACCCTGGTGGCACACTGGTTAAGCTCTTGGCTGCTAATCAAAAGGTCTGAAGTTCGAACCCACCAGCCACTCTGAGAGAGAAAGATGTGGTAGTCTGCTCCCATGAAGATTACAGCCTTTGAAATGCTATGGGACAGTTCTACACAGCCCTATAGGGTCACTATGAGTTGGAACTGACTCGATGACAATACGTTTGGTTTTGGTTTAGGTTCCCAGTACACAGATGAAGGCCCAGTAAGTTAATTCTAAAAAATACTATAAATAAACTTTCTGGCAACAAAAATTCCCAAGGTGGGATGGTTCTTCTCTACACGAGAGTATAATTTTAAGGGAAAGGAAAATTTCCGTACCTGTGAGGTATAAACACCCACTATGGGGGCCTATAGGAGCCCTGGTGGCGCAGTGGCTAAAGCACTAGACTGCTAAGTGAATGAGCCCATCAGCTGCTCCTCGGGAGAAAGATATAGAAGTCTGCTTCCATATAGATTTGCAGCCGTGAAAACTCTATGAGGCAGTTCTGCTCTGTCCTATAGGGTCGCTATTAGTTGGAATCAACTCGACGGCAATGGGTTTTTGGTTGGGATGGGAGCCTGAGGAGCCTTGGTGGTACAGTGGTTACATGCTCGGCTGCTAACTGAAAGGCCATTGGTTCGAACCCACCAGTTCTGCAGGAAAAAAGATGTGGCAGTCTGCTTCTGTAACACGTTTTACAGAACCCTCTGGGGCTGGTCTACTCTGTTCTATAGATTTGCTGTGAGTCAGAATCGACTTGATGGCAATAGGTTTGGTTTTTTGTTTGTTTGCTTATGGGAGCCTATGCGGGGCCCGGAAACCCTGGTAGTGTAGTGGTTAAGTGCTACAGCTGCTAACCAAGAGGTTCGCAGTTCAAATCCGCCAGGCACTCCTTGGAAACTCTATGGGGCAGTTCTACTCTGTCCTATAGAGTCGCTATGAGTAGGAATCGACTCGACGGCAGTGGGTTTGGTTTTTTTTTTGTCTGGGGCCCTGAGTGGCGCAAATGGTTTTTGCTAGACTACTAACCTAAATTTTTTATCTACTAACCTAAAAGTTGGTGGTTCACACCCAAACAGCAGCACCGCAGGAGAATGGCCTGGTGATCCGCTTCCATAAAGATTACAGCCAAGAAAATCCCATGGAGCAGTTCTACTCTGTAATACCTGGGGTCACCATGAGTTGGAATCAACTCGGGGGCAACAGGTTTGGTTTGGTTTTTTACGTTATTTTGAACATCATGGAATATAAGAAGTGATTTTTTTTCTTTTTAAAAAAGCACGATCTTTGAAACACGCAAGTAATACAAAGTAAAAACCACTGTGTTCTCCGTATTACTAGCGAGCTCATATCGTTCTAGAGGACAAGTTGGCAGCCCTAGAGGCCTGTCACTGACGGGTGGTGGTAATGAATGGAAACTTAACAACCCCCAAGCCGCACCCAACTGTGAGGGCTACCACATATGCCTCCCTCTGCTAAGGCATGGCGGAGGGGGGTGCTCCAAAGCAGAGACAGTGTGGATCAAATCCAAATCTTCACTTGGCAATCTCTTATTGACCTTCCCTGCTGGGTTAACAACCACTGTCCAGTCCCCTTTCCTCCGGACACAGCCTTTTCCCAGGGGGAGTGTCCTGGTCATGAAGGGCTAATGAACCCGGGAAGTGTCCTAAGACCTTGCTATTCAGAGTGTGTCCTTGGAGACCTTGGTGACCCCAGGAGCTTGTTAGAAATGCGGACTCTCAGGCCCCACCCCAGACCTCCCGAATCAGAACCTACATTTCAGCAAGTTCCCCAGGAGATTCATATGCACGTTCAAGTTTATGAAGCACTGTGAGATGATGCCCTAATGTTCTAAGAGAGCCCACTGATTTCGAGAATATCTCTGTGTACAAAGATGAGAGCCTGATTAATCTGCCTGGGCAGGTCCTGAAATGCTTCCAGAAAGAAGTGTCCTCGAAGCTGGGTTGGAAGGGATGGAGAGAAAAGGAGAACATCCTAGCTAGGGGAACCAGAGTGAGCCAAGTCTAACAGGGTGCTTTGCATGAAGTAGGGGCTCAATAAATACATGATGAAGGAGTGCCCAGCACTTGTCGCATTCCAGCCAATTAGCCATTGGCTCCCAGGATACTTCTGGGATGGCTGGGACTGGATCTTCTGCTTGGCTAACACTCACTGATGGCCTTTAATCGCTAGTGGCTCTCATGGTATCTGCTTTCTCAGTGGTGCCATGAAGTGAGTGCTCCAGGCCCTTTACAATTACAGACTGCCCTGCGCCTTTCCTGGCATGGGTGCCCTTGGGCCACTTATACCCTCCCTTTTGGAATCCTGTTCCTGGCCTGGGGCCCTTGGTATCTCTTGATCCAGCCCATAGTTTCTCAGCCTCAGCACAGTTGATATGTTGGGCCAGGTAACTCTCTGTTTTGGGGGCTGTTCTCTGCGCTGCAGGATGTTTCCCATCATCCCTGGCCTCTGCCCACTAGATGCTGGCAGCACACCGCCCCCAGTCATGACCAACAATAAAGCCTCCTGACATTGCCAAATGTCCCCTAAAACCAAAAACCAAAAAACCAGTTGCTGTCGAGTCAATCTCGACTCATGGCAACCCCATATGTTATAGAGTAGAACTCCGTGTATACTCGATTGGGTTTTCAAGGCTGTAACCTTTCAGAAGCAGATCGCCAGACCTTTCTGCCAAGGCGCCTCTGGGTGTGTTCGAATTACCAACCTTTTGGCTCACAGTGGCGCGCTTAACCATCTGCACCACCCAGGGACTCCTAAATTGTCCCCTGGGTGCAGGGGGCAAAATCAATCCCAGCTGAGAACGACTGATAACTGGATTCTCCCCTGGATGACCAGGACCAGTACCCTTAGCACACAGAGCCTGCAGATGAGGGTTCAAACTCCCCAAACCTACAGGCAGAGAGGTCACGTAAACACGGAGATGGATGGGCATGGAGAACCAAGGGTCATACCTGACTCCTGCCAGTCGTTGCCAAGTGGAAATATGGTCCAGTTTCTGCCAGATTTTGAGATTTTTTCAAGAGAAGCCAGAAATTCTGTCTTTTATGTGAAATCTCCTAATTCTTAAATGCTGGCAACTAATGTCACTTTTTAAGAAACACTGGGAAAACAAAATAGGTCTGTGGGCCAAATGTGGCCCGCGAGCTGCCAGCCCTTCCGCCTTTTCCGTAGACGGATGGAAGCTCCAGGCAGCTCATGCCACCCCTTAGGCCACACAGTCAATTCTCTTTGCAGCAGTTTGTGTCTTAGACACCACGGATCAGCCTTGTGCTAGGCACTGAGCCCACCACACTGGATCAGACAGACAGACAGTCCCTGCCCACCTGGGGGCACTTCACCTTTGGGCTTCCAGTTCCAAGAAGTTACCAGTAGTTAGTTGCAGTAGAGTTGACTCCATCTCATGGTGACCCCATGGGTGTCAAGAGTAGAACTGTGCTCCACTGGGTTTTCAGTGGCCGATTTCTCACAAGTAGATTGCCAAGCCTTTCTTTGAGGTACCTCTGGGTGGACTTGAACCTCCAACCTTTTGGTGAGCACGTTAACAGTTTGCACCACCCAGAAATTCCTCCAGGAAGTAAGAGGGGTTCAAAATTGCCTAGGGAGAAACAAGTATGGTACCATGGGAAATACCTCAGGAAGGGGGATAAGAAGGCTGAGCTCTTGCCCGACCCTGGCACTGATTTGCTGTGTGACCTTCCCAATCATTTTCACTCTCTGGGCATCAGTTTCCTCTTCTGGACTGTCTGGAGGGTGAAGAAAGAGGAGGGACGGTGAATGCTTGCTCTTTACGTTCCTGGGGCTTGAATGAGCACTTCCACTTGGCAGCACAGAGCCCCAACTGGCTCGCTCAGTGCCCAGCAGGCATCCTTGTCCTCAGACTGACCTGGGTGGGGACAAGCTGGCTCCGCCTCCCTGCTCAGGCATCCTGCGTTTAGGAGTAGAGACTCTGGATTATCTCCGAGGGACTCTTTCATCTGTGCGATTAGGTTATTGTTGCTGGAGGCTGCTCCAAAGAGGGTCCCACCCTGCTGTCTCTGAGAAGGTCAGGCCCTTGGTCCCAGCTGGCACTAACCGCAAAGCTCTGAGTTAGTGAGATAGCTGCGCTGCCCAGGAGCCCTCATGCTGCAGGACAGCTATGCGGGTGGGCACTGTGGCTGTCTGGAGTCCCAAGGACAGTTTCCCAAAGGGCTGCGCAACCTCGCAGGACCTCGGTGAACCTCATAGGAGTGGAGGGGATCTGGGAGATTATTTTATCCAACCCTCTAATTGTACAGATGGGGAAACTGAGGCTCAGGGAGGTAAAGCATCTGCCCAGTGTCACCCAGTAAACACAACAAACACCCACATTTCCTGACTGCCTGTCCAGTGCTCTTTCTGGTGTGCCACGTCAGAATCTCCTAAGAGCGGGCACCGGTGAGATGTAGGGAACAGACAGGCAGACTCAGGACAAGCACTGACTTTGCCTAATTATGGCCTAGGACCAGGAATTGTGAACAATGCCTGGAGCAGCCAGACAGGTTGGCAACGTGAGTGAGGTAGCCAGGGGTAAGACAATAGGCAGTACCAAGGCCTGCAGGGGCTGGGAGGATGGGAGGTGCACTGTTACCACATGGGATGAAATGTGGGTGCGATATTACCAGACTTTCTGCTTTTTAAAACAAAAAGCTAAAAATCTGAGTTTTTTGAGGGAAATTATCCTGATTATTAAAATGTTCACAACCAGTTTTTTAAAAATAGTTTTTAATAGAGCACTAGGGAAAGAAAACACCTCCACTGGTCAGATATGGCCCCAAGGCTACCAGTTCGAAACCTCTGCTGTCCTCTTTTACCCTCAGTTTACCCTGCTTTTAAATGGGGAGAATAACAGTACCGGGATTAAATGATACCTCTAACCCTCAGTTTACCCTGCTTTTAAATGGGGAGAATAACAGTATCAGGATTAAATGATACCTCTAAAGGACCTATCAATCTGCTGGGCCACAGTAAATGGTATCATGGTCCTCATTTGTTAAGACACGGAACACTTTTCTTAGGCAAAATAGAAAAAGGCTAGAACACAGAAAAAGGCTTACACTGGCAACTGGGGAGCTCTGAGCTAGAACTGAGGGTCTTTCTGCTGATGAACAAATACAAATGTGGCTTGCTGTGTGCTTGGCACTGTGGACAGAGATCAAGTTTAAGACCCCATCCCTGCCTTGAACTTTTGAAGGAACTGGGATTTTGCCTACCCAACAGCTAGTGGGGTTCGCCTTCATCCTAGAAATCACTGCACATCCCCCCACTGGGATAAAGGAACTTTAATTAAGCACTCGACTGCTAACCGAAGGATCTGCGGTTCGAACCTAACAGCAGCTCCACTGGAGGAAAGACCTGGCTATCTGCTTCTATAACGATTACATCCTTAGAAACCCTATGTATGCAGCAGTTCTATTCTGTCCTGTAGGGTCGCTCTGAGTTGGCATTGGCTCGGCCACACTGGGCTTTGGGTCCCTGACCTGTAGAAACATTCTGCTTTCAAAGGTCAGATCTTTAAAGCAAAAAGAAATGTAGCTTCGGTTCACATTTATCAAAACACATTTTTGCTTGTTTGTTTTAACGAGAAACTTCAGATGCCAGTCCCTCCTACGTATGTGTTCAACAAATCTGCCTCCTGAAACCAGTTCCAAAGATATTTAAAGGACAATTCTGGGAAAAGAAGAATTTAGAACAAATTCTAATTAGTTCCTTTGGGACTAGGGGCCATGGCAGATTTCTGCCTGAGAAGTCAGAGTCGAGGCCCCAAGGTTACTTCCTGATGCCCAAAGTACAGAATGTTCTGCCACCTTCTCTGGACTCAACCCACGCTGGGGCAGCTGGGGCCACGGTCAGCCTGTTGCTGACCTTGCTGAGGGCCCTCGCAGACACCGACCCCCCCTCAATCTGCCTGCATGGTGGTGACAGGAGAGGTTCACACTTCTAGGTGGAAGAGCCTGGAGCCGCTCCGCTAACATGCCCAAGTTATGGTGGGCTGGCAGGCAGGCGGGCAAACCTCATAATTACAGGGAAAGCAGCTGTGGGCGTGTTTGGACAGGTCTCCTGGAGTTCAGGCAGGTGGCCTTCTGACAACGGAGGGCTCTGGAGCTTGGACTCTGGGTGCAGAGAGCTGTTAGGATGGAGGAGGGGCTGTTATGTAACTGTGACGCCACAACCACTGAGAAAACGACCTTGCTCCACTCCACTGCCTCAGTCCTTTCTACTTACAAGGGCACAGAGACCTAGCCGCCCTTCCTCAACTTTAGCAGCATCAGTGTCCCCTTGGGAGCTGGTAAAACAGACTGCTGAGCCCCAGCACCTCCAGAGTTTCTGATTTGGAAAGGGTTGGGATGGGGCCTGGGAATTTGCATTTCTAATCAATGCTGGGGGGTGAGGCTGATGTTTTTGGTCCAGAGGTCACACTTTGAAAACCACTGCTCAAGGGCTTACAGAAACCAGTCTCCCTGGATCCCTGATTTGCTGTGTGCCCCTGGGCAAGTGTCTGGGCCTCTCTCAACTTTAGTTTTTCTCATCTATCAAAAGCAGAAAAGCCGTCCCTGTCTTTGAACAATTAAACTCCACTTCAGGGTTGGGATGCCTAATTACTATTTGCAGGTAGCTTAGAGACCATCGCATGAAAGGCCCAAGACAGGGTTGTTATCCCCATCGTTCAAACTTTTATGTAGCCACTGTGTAGCTGAATCTCTCTAGGGCAGATGGGCACTTTAAGTCTTAAAGGGACAGGCCAGGTTAGCATCTCTAGGCCTCAGGGCTCACCTTGCAAGCATCTCGAAGCAGTTCACTAGCCTGATCTTTGGGTTCATTTTTTTTTTCCTTGGGGAGGGGGTGGCAGAGGCTCATTGCTGTTCCAGTGATCAAACATCTCTGGTGCATAGAGTTATAGTCAAGTTCATATACCTGCGAACTCTCTCTGGGACTTTTTGGCTTCATCCAATTCACTATCAGTTCTCTTTTCTGTGAGTTTCCTAAGCACTGTAGGGTCCTGTTACCTCTCCCTGCAGCATCAAGAGCAGGAGTGGACACACAGCAGATGCCAAGTGATAGATCAAATGAAACAAATGAACAAATGATTCCATTGCTAACCAGGCCCCAAAGCCCACTGTCTGTCTGTCTGTCAGCATGTAATTGTATGGGCTTTCCCACTTGCTTTGTTCCTCACTGAATAGTCTTGGGAGATAGGCAACTATTCTAACCTCCATTTACAGGTGGGGAAACTGAGGCCCAGAAAGGTGGCCTGACCTGCCCAACATCGTACATCTTAGAAGTAAAGGACAGTTACGCAAAGAAAAGTGTAGGGCTTCATGCCTTGGACCCTGCACTTCACATCTACCTCTCCCCAGGTTTGCCATTGGGTCAGTTCCGACTCCTGGTGACGTCATGTGCCAGAGTAGAACTGTGCTCCACAGATTTCCAATGACTGATTTTCCAGAAGTAGATCACCAGGCCATTCTCCCAAGGCACCTCTTAGCAGCTGAGCGCATTAACTGTTGCACCACCCAGGACTCCTTTCCCCAAGTTTGGTCAGTTTTCTTTTTCATGTCACGGTAAGAACTGTCCTGGTAGATAATGTAGTAGAAATGAAGTTGAGAAAAGTATGAGTTATGAATCCACGTCCTTCCTGGTTCAGTGGGGGAGAGGAAAGGCAGGCAGGGAAGAGCTGAGAAGTACTGACGATAGTTTCTCCTTTGCAGAAATTGCCAGTATTTCCTCTTGGCTTCACAGGCTTTGGCACTGCAGGTGCCCATGGTGGGCTAGACTGCATGATGGTTACCTCCAGAGCCCAGGACAGGGCCTGGCTCATGGTTGGTGCACAATCAGTGTTTGTTGAGTCAATGAATGAAGAAATGAAGACAGACTTGGTTGAAGTACTGGGTCTAAACTTACCAGCTGTGTGAACTTGGATAAATCCCTTCAACTCTCCAGGCATCCTTTTCTTCAGCTGTAAAACCATCATCATCGTGGTGTGATAGTTAAGATAAGAGACTCTGGGGCCAAAACTACCTGGGTTTGAACCCAGACTCTACCAATTACTAGCTGTGTGACCTTGAGCAACCTACTTAACCTTTCCGTACTTTGGTTCCCTCACTGATAAAGTGAGGATAATAATAGTGCTTATCTTACACAGTTGTTGTGGGAATTAAAATGAACTAACATGTAGAGTGCTTTATCTATTATGAATTGATGAAGATGAAATGGCAATATTTAAGTAAAGAGTACCGTGCAGAGCGCTGCATTTGCTGGACTGAGGCCCTCTGTGTCTCTTGAATCATGCAGAGGAAGTGGAGACACAGGGTCTAAAAGCAGCTTGAGATGGTTAACATGACCTTGCCGTTCCCAGGAGCCACCGACCCTTTTGGAGGGTGCCAGACGGGCAGGTGAAGTGCCGCTAGTGGCCACTGGGGGCAGCAGAGGGCCCATCCCACCTGCTGTTTCACTGAAGGTCTTTCTGAGTTTAGTCTCTACAAGGGTGGGTTGACTATTCCAACCCTGCCCACAGGCGGACATTCTCTGTAACCCCAATGTGGGGACCATTTCAACAAAGAACACTTCTCACATCTAAGAGATAGACTCCCAACGCTGCATTTACCAGCCTCGTCATCTTGGAAAAATTTCTCCATCTCCCTAAACACAGGTTTTCTCAACTGGAACAGGGGATAGGATGGCTTTGAGGTTTGAATAAACTATAACGCACAGCTCCTGGAACAAGGTGAAGAAACAAAACCATTTGTCGTGGTACTGATTCCAACTCATGGCCACCCCATGTGTGTCAGCGTAGAACTGTGCTCCATAGGGCTTCCATGGCTGTAGTGCTCAATGATAACACTGTTGGCAAGGTGGTACTGTGGTTTTGAGTGTGGATCCTGAAGCCAGATTACATGGTTTGAGTCCTACCCCTATCACTCACTGGCTGTGTGACTGTGGGCCAGTGCCTTGACCCCTCTGTCTATTTTCTCATCTCTAAAATGGGAATTATAATAACAGTACACTTACAGTTGTTGGGAGGGTTAAATGACTGAATATATGTAAAGTTCTTAGAATGTGCCAGGTAAGGGAAAAAACAAAACTCGTTGCCGTTGAGTCTATTCCGACTCTTGGTGACCCCGTGTGTGACAGAGTAGAACTGCTCCATACTGTTTTCTTGACTGTAATCTTTATGGAAGCAGATCGCCAGGACTTTCTTCTGTGTCACTGGGATGGTTGGAACCGCCAACCTTTTGGTTTGTAGTGGAGTGCAAACCATTTATTGTAAGTTGTAGCAATTTTGGTATTACTGTTTTTATTCTGAATAAGCTGCAACATTTTGACATCCTGTAGAAACTTTCCTGCTTGAAGCGAACACCCCAAGAAAGGGCTTAGAGATGTGGTCGCTGCATAAGAAAGGATTTTAATCGTTTTATAGCAGTTAAGAAGCTAAGTTAGGATTCACGAAATAGCCTGACGCAAGGTAACCAGCTGCATGCTGAAAAATGCCTTCGTGCCCTGCTCTGCCGAGGACTAGGCTAAGCTTCTGCCTCCAGGGTAGGCCCTTTGGAAGCCCCGGGAAGGGATCGGGATCTTCGCCAGGTCATTTGGGGCCCTGGGAAGATCATTAAAGGGCACTAGTGCACCCCTGACAGGCCCACAAAAATCTCCAGCCAAGAAAGACTCCCCAGGACAGATGGCAGGACAGACCTAAGTAAAATCCTCCATCCCCCAAGGCAGAGGTCTAAGTGGGTTTGGAGGAAAATCCCACTCTAATCCTCCCCACTGCACCTGGGTCCCAGAGTCCTACTGGGATGGCTGAGGGAGGAAAAGGAGACCAGCCTCACCCCTGCTGGTGGCCTGGGCAACAGAGGCAGCCCAGGCCTGCCAAAGGGCTTCCCGTTGCAGTCCCCAGGAGTGGACTAAGGCTGCAGGTCTCCATGGAGGTAATGAAGTATCACGGAGTGCTTTTCTGGCCTAAAGCAATGGACATGGCACTCCAGCCTCCTCCGGCAATGCTTTTCAAGCCCATACTTCAGGAATTTATTCTGAGCCAGGCACTGGGCAGAGCTCCACACATGCCTTGTCTCAGTGAAACCTCACTCACAGCCCTACAAGGTAGTTACTGAGAGGTGAAATCGTGTGTCCAAGGGAAGGGATGCCAGCGAGTGTGAAAGCCAGGATTTGACTTTAGGCCTCTGGCTCTCGAGACTGTGTCCCCAACATCCTGTGGTGGGCAGCTTCCAAGATGGCCACGGTGATCCTGCCTCCTGGTATTCACACCTGCATGTCACCTCGAGTGTGGGTGGCACCTACTAACTCACTTATAATGAATAGAATATGGAAAAGGTGAAGGGAGGCCATTTCCGAGACGAAGTTACAAAGAGACTATAGTTTCTGTTTTGAACACACAGCTCTCGCTCTTGCTCTTTCTCTCTCAGAGCCCTCACTCTAGAGGAAGCAAGCTGCCATGTTGTGAGTGGACCTTAAGGTGAGGAATCGAGGTTGTCCTCAGCCAACAGCCCATGAGAAACCAAATCCTGCCCTCAGCCACACATGTGAGCTTGGAAGGGGGCCCTCCCTGAGTTGAGCCTTGAGGTGACTAGAGCCCTGGTTGACACCTTGATTGCAACCTGTGAGAGACCCCAAGCCAGAGGCACCCAGCTAAGGTGCACCCACCTAAATTCCTGACCCACAGAAACTGTGAGATGATAAATGCGTGTTGCTTTAAGTCACTAAGTTTTGGAGGTGATTTGTTATGCAGCAGTAGGGTAACTGATACACCTCCTATCATCACCAGCAACACACACAGGGAACATACCCATACAACCATCACGAGGAGGCATAAAAAAGACTGACTCAGTCATAGAGAGTCAGAGCTAGAAAACCCTCCTCGCACCCTCTAAACCAGCCCATCATTTTGCTTTTGCAGGTAAGGATATTTAGACTCAGAGACCGAAAGCCTCTTTGCCAGGGTCACACACGAGCTGGGGAGAGCTGGCATCGCAGCTGAGGTCTCCAGACAATCCAGAAAGTGTTGGAGGGGGTCCATGCGGTTGTTATAGACAAAACTGGAATTGGGAATCAAGAGGTGCCACCTTGTCTTTCCCGGAGGTGTTAGAAAATGGACAGTAACTTGTTGGCCAGATCGCAGTGAAAGGTCTTCTACAAATACTGAAAACACAGCCAAGAAAAAAACGTACCTAAAAACCTCCAATGGGCTCAAGTATTCAACTTCAAAAAAGCCCATTGCTTTCAAGTTGATTCCGACTCATAGTGACCCTATAGGACAGAGGAGAACTGACCCATAGGGTTTCCAAGAGCAGCTGGTGAATTTGAACTGCTGACCTTTCGGTTAGTAGCTGAGCTCTTAGCCACTTCAAGCAGATGTCAAATATAGTAGGGTCTCCTGATACATTGCTTCTGGTTTTCCTCCTTAAGCCAAATGTATCTCTTGTGGTTTTTTTCCTGTGATCTAAAGGAAGTTGCCCTGGGAACCAGAGGAGATGGGGAGTAGGGACTACACCGACCCCTTGCATCCCTGTCTGCAGCCTCCTTTGTGTTTTCTCTGGTGGCGCCCTGTCAGTCTGAGGTCAGGGTCATGGGGACACCGTCTGGCCTCAAGGCTTGGAACCAGAGCAGCCTGCCCATCCCCTGGCCAGGGCCTGTCTGCTTCCCCCTAAATTCCCATTCTGCCTCTGCTCTTTAATGAGTCGCCTGGAGGACTGGATGAAGAGGGTTCCTGCCTCCTTTCCCCACCCCAACCCTCCCTTCCTGCTGCCCTGCAGAGGCTGAACAAAGCTTGCCCTGGAGAAGGACAGAGTGAGCCAAATCCCAGGCCCAGCTGTCTCCAGCATCCATTCCCAGCAGTCCTCAGAGAGGCTGGGAAGGGCTTCCCGGAGCAGGACCAACTATATAACTTGGAGGGCTCAATGCAAAATGAAATGTGGGGCCTCTTGTTCAAAAATAATTAAGTAATTCAAGTCAATGACAGCAGAGCCTTAAACCAAGCGTGGGGCCGTGTGACTGAACAGGTCACACACCCAAAAGCTGGCCCTGTCCTGGAGACTCCAAGAAAACCCACCCTTGAGCTGTCCTTTGTGTAGAACCTGCCCAAGCCTCTCAGGACAGAAAACGGTCTGTCCCACTTTGGCTTCTGAACAGACACGTCTCCTGAGCCCTCTTAATGAGAAACATACCTCAAGCAAGAAATGCCTCCCCACCCAAGGCAGATGGTTGCCTGGAAGACTGTAGGTGACACTACTGCCACCAGAGGCTCACCTGCTAGCAGAGATGTGAGGGGCTGAAGCTGACTGCAGGAGGCCTCGGCAATCCGGGAACCCCCAGAAAGCTGACAGTGTGGTCCTGAGTGTGGCAACCACACACACACACACACACACACACACACACATAGCCAGTGCCAAACTTTGCTGAGTAAGGAGAGCAGCGGAAATCCCCCGGGGCTGAAACAGCCTGTATAATTGAAATGTAACCAGGAAGCGTATGCAGACTTCTGAGAGGTTGCAGAGGGGACCAATGAGGGCAGCTAGTGGCAATTCTTTTTTTTTTTTTTTTTAAGAATTGCCAACATTTCGAATTTAGAAGCCTTCACATATAAATCCATATTTCCTGTATCTCTAGAAAAATGAAATCAGAACATCTGATAACATAAGTTTCACATTCCTGCATGGTAAAAATCTATTCCACTCTACAGGCGTTGGTGGCCTCTTGTTTGCCACAGTCCCCACCATTCCCTAATGTCTCCCTGGCACTGAATCCAAGTGACAAATGCTGCATATTCATACTTGTGCCATTGTTTTTCTTCTCGTGGAGTTATGAGGAAAGTGCATGTGTTAATCAAAACTGGGAAATTTTCTATTTTCTTTGGTTGACCAAGAGTTCCAGGTACTTCATGAAATACAGGAAAGAGTAGATTTCTTTGTGGAAGCGAAGAGCCTTCCTATGTGTTTAGTATGCAAAGCGTGTCTAAGTTAAAAGAATCAACTTAAATGCCCTTATGAAACAAACCACAGCAAGTCTCTGCACAGCCTGTTTCACTCGCTCATGTCCCTGGGCAGATCCCTGAAGGCACCTGAGACAGACCCCTGGGCCAGACATCTCTAGGGTTCAGGGTCCAGCAGGGACATTCTCAGCTTCACCCGTGGGGGCTCCAAGTGATCTTTCTTTTATTCTGGTCTGTTTCTTATCTCAGCGAAGACAAAGGAATTGGGGGAGTCTTCTCTCTTTTTTTTTCTCTCTAGTCGCTTGGTGTGGAGTCAGTTTCCTTCCCCAAGTGGGTCTCTAACCCCATGGATAGATTTCTTCCACTACCATCAGCATTTGGCATGCCTGTCTGCCCTTCACAAAACAGCTGAGGGTCCCAGATTGGACAGGGTAGAGGGTCTGAGGAAGCTGGGGGCTCATCATGTCTTGCCCTTTGGACCTCTGCAGCTGGGTCAGTTTCCTAGTCATTAGTGTGTGCGGGGCAGACACTGGAAAGGCCACAATGGATGGTGGCTAGGCCACAGTGGTTGCTGAAAGCCAGGGCTGTTTCCTTACAGGCAGGAACATGATTTAGAGACGTGGGGAAAAATTGGGTTCCCACAGCTCTTTGGGACATCATATGTCAGCAACCTAGAAAACCCACAGCTCAGGCCTGGACTGCTGGGGGCGACAGATTACAGAGCCAGGCGCGGGCAGGGTCCGGGCGAGTGCTGCCTGGCAGGGGGTGCTGGGGTGAGTGTCTGTGACTCCCCACCTGGCTGTGCAGCCTGGGCTCCCCTGTGTCTGCACTGGGGGAAACTGGACCTCCCTCCTGGGGCTGCCGGGAGGAGATAATTAGTCCTTTTAAAGAGCATCATAATCCACAGATCAAAGGGGGCTCAGGGCAGCAAACTCACTTTACAGTGCATGCTGCCAGCCGCGGGAGCACCCATTCCAGGGCAGGTTCTGATTTACAGACCCGCCTGGATGCCCATCTCCTCCAGGGCTTGGCCAGCCTGGTAAGTGGCCCCAGCCCACTCCCGGGGTCCAGGCCCGTAACCTCCCCTGGCAATAGCCTCCCCGCCACATCTCTGCCATGGTAGGCAGTTTATAAGCAGGTTGATGACAGGACAGGCATGCTCCATTTTATAGATGGGGAAATTGAGGCTTGGGGAGGTTGAGGTGAAGTCACAGGGCCACCCACTAGATCACAGCCTCCTCATGGGTATGGACATAGAGGTTCTGTTCCCGACTGGCATAGCAGCAAATCGACTCCGTGTTATATTCAGTTAAAGAACGGCTGGCCACACAAGGAAAGGTAAGTGAAGGAAATGTCCCAGGTCTCTCACCCCCTCCCCACTCCCTCTTTCTGCCCTCTCCAGGCCAGTTGTTGGGACTTCAGCTCTTTAGCAAGGCTGTCACAAGGGTATCAGAAGACAGGAGAGACGTGTGAAAATGACGTGCCAGGCAGGGCCATCCTCTTGAGGCTAAGACCTGGGTGCAAGTCCAGACTCTGCCACTTCCAGACCCTGTGTACTGGCCCTCTTTCTTCCTGACCCTCAGTTTCTCCAGGAATGACCATTTTGGGCACGCACCGAGTGGCTGGGGGACAGGGGCAAATAGGGTCACAAGGCACTCCCCAAGGCATTCCAGCGAGTCTGGGCGCCACGGAGGGGCGGGGCCGGGGGCGGGGCGGAGGTGGGGCGAGCGGCCGGCCCTCGCCTGCCCGGAAGGAGCTGGAGGAGGAGCCGCAGAGTGAGAGCCGTTCCCACGTGAGAGGCTCCGCGGCCGAATTCCTCGCGCGCCGCGGCCGTGGACCGCCCGGCGTCCGGCTGGACTGAGAGCCCGGGGCCGGCGCGCGCTGGCGGCCGGGGGGACAGCGGGGGGCGCGCTCCGCTGCACTCCAATGCGGCGGCGGCCCCGGGAACTGTGAGCCCGGGGCCCCTTGTCGGAGCCCCCCGCGGGCCCGCGCCCGCCCGCCTCCCTGCCGCGGCCAGCGGCCCCCGGGCTCGCGGCATGCGGGCGGCCGATTCGGGCACCTGGGAGCGCGTGCGGCACCTCGCGACGCAAGGCGACCCGGCGCCTTGTTGCGGGGCCGGGGCCGGGCCCGAGCGCCCTCCGGGGCCCGCAGCCTGCGCGCCGTGTACGGACGCGGCGGGGCTCGGCGATCGGCCCCGCGCTGGGGCGCCCTCCATTCCAGCCGATGGCGACTGCAGCCAGCCGGGTAGGTGTGCGCGGGCGGGGAAGGCGGCTCGGCCACAGGCCCGGGGAATCGCCCGAGCTGGGCGCGCGAGGGCGCTCCCGGCCGGGACTCGGGAAGGCGCCGGTGGCAAAGTTATCGCCACGCTCCGAGCGCCGAGCGCGGTCGGGGGCCGAGGGGGGAAGGGGGACACGGGAGACGCAGAGTTAGTTCTTCCCCAGTGAAGGCGGGGCAGGAGGCTCGGGGCTACGGGCTGTCGGGCTCCTGGACCAGGCGGAGAGGGTTGCTGGGGAAGGTCAAGGCCACGCCTTTCGGAGCCGTGCGATCGGGCAGCGCCTGGAGACCCGGGCTTGTCCCCGCGCATGTTTTCGGAAGCGTGGGAAAAGGGCCAGCCCAGAGCGAAGTTGGGACGGCCCTCTGTGCCCAAACCTGTAGCCCATCTGGCAGCCGTAAAAAGTGCCGAGGAGTGCACCCTTTTACTGCTGCCCCTTCGAGGGAACACTAGTTAACTCGTATTTGCTAGGAGCAGAGAGATTGCTGCGTTTCCCATACACTTGAACCCCGGGTAATGCAGAAAGAGAAATTGCAGCGGCGCAGACACTGATCTAATTGCGAATGGTTGGCTAATCCGCCCCAAGCGGAGAACAGCGTTTTAGGATTAAAACCAGGGTGCACCCATTCCATCTTGTTCCCGTCTCAGCTGTCTTAACTCCACAAGTTAGGTGATGAAGGGGCCCTCAGGGACCCCTGGATCGGCTTGACTCCAGGTAGGAAGAAACTTATATCGAGAGCAAGGGCTTTTGTTGGAAGGGTCTGTCATCATCAAGGTTTGAAGCTCTGGATACCTTTTTCCAGGAAAAATGAGGAGGGGGGCAACATGATTATTTATTACTTACTGAACGCCTCTTGGTGCAGTGGTTAAGCACTCGGCTGCTAACGGAAAGGTCGGCAGTTCAAACCCACCAGCTGCTCCCAGGGAGAAAGATGTGACAGTCTGCTCCCATAAAGATTTACAGCCTTGGAAACTCTATGAGTGCAGTTCTACTCTGGCCTATAGGGTCTGTACAAGTCAGCATTCACTCTAAGGCAGTGAGTTTTGGTTGGAACACCTATTGTGTGACAGTGTGTTTTTAAATTCTTATCACAGCCCTTGGGGTGAGGCTGTGTTATCTCCTGCTGATGAAGACAGAAGGTATCTGCAGATTAAGCAACTCGCCCAAGGTCTTATAGCCCTGAGGCCATGGTACTGGAATTCCAAGTTGTGTCTGCCCAAATCCAAAGCCTAAACACCAGAATGCCCGGGCAGGCAGCAAGCTCATCATTTGGGGAATACCCGGACTTATTTACCTAATAATTATTTTGATTCTGTGAGAAGAAGCTAATAGATTCCACCCTGCCTGTGTTGATCTCCCTAGCAGACAGAACCCTGGGGTGTGGTTCTGTCCATTGGGACTGGGCCTGGGTAGCTGATCAACCTCCTACCAGTAGACTCTGATTAGCAGAGCCGCTGAGGTTGGCATCTTGGACTAACTGATGTCTTGGGCTGCCAAGGCTCTAGGAGAAAGATGCTGAGCCCTGGAGGGAGCTTGAGCTCCTGGATCCTCAGACTGGGGCTCTGCCTGTTAGAGACAGGCCCAACCTGGTGGAGGACCCTTATAGGTCCCCAAAGGTACAGCAAGGAACTTTGCTCTTGCTCGGGAATTATGGGTCTTTGTCAGGCCATGTGTCTCGAGGTTGTGTCCACAATTGCTGAAGCCAAGTGCCTCTTGACAAACAGCCCACTGACACACCACCTTCACCCCATTTGCACTGAGCAGTTACAGCCAATACAGCTTGGTGTACAATAGCATAGATGCAAAGAGTAAGCAGATGGGAGGGCTTGGGCAAATTGCTTGATCTTTTTGAGACTCAGTTTACCTGTCTGTAAAGTTGAATAGTAGTAGCTAACAGTTTGATCTTTTAACACCCTGGTGGCGCAGTGGTTAAGAGCTCAGCAGCTAGCCAAAAGGTCACAGTTTCAATCCACTAGCTGCTCCTTGGACACCCTATGGGGCAGTTCTACATCTGTCCTATAGGGTTGTTATGGGTTGGAATTGACTTGACAGCAACGGGTTATTTATTTTTTTTGTTAGTTCATAGTAAATGTTTAATGAATATTAGTTGTGAATTTTTTCCAACATTACGCACTTGTTGGGTAACCCGTCAGTGCCCCATTGATTCAATTTCCCGTTAGGATGTGCTGCTATCTGTTCCATCTCCACCCTCATAAACTATGTCAAGATGACTTTTGTCTTGTCTGTAAAATACTTAAGCACTCCACAAGGCAGAGTCAGTGAAAATTGTTATTATGTAAACATGTATGTAAGATGGCTGGGTGGAGATACATCTGATTACTTTGTGTCTGTATAGACTCCATTTCTGTGTTCATAATAACAATGTCCTAAGGACAGGATATATCCCAGAAAGACTACCACTGAGGTCAGGTGGTTGTTATTCTGGTGACCCTCATGGTATGTCCCTTTAGGGCAGAGAGCATTAGAGATCTTACTTCCTGATTTACAGATGGCATCACTGGTATGAAATAGAAGCAAAACCAGAAAGGTTTGAGTACTCTCCACCCCACCACCCTTCACCCACTTGTGGTCCCTTGTTCTTAAAGGCCACATGCAGTTTCTGAGAACTTCCGTAAAGGCCAGGCATTGAGGACGACCTGTCCTGGCAATGGTGTATCAAACCGCTGACTGTTGTTGTTAGTTGCCATTTGGCTCATGACGAACCCATGTGTGCAGAGTAGACCTGCTCCATGGTGTTTTCAAGGCTGTGACTTTTGCGAAGCAGATAGCCAGACCTGTCTCCTAAGGTGCCTCTGGGCGAGTTTGAACCACCAACCTTTTGGCTAGTGTTGAGAGGTTAACTATTTGTGCCACCCATACCTGCTAAAACTAAAACCCACTGCTGTTGAGTTGATTCTGACTCATAGCAACCCGGTCAGACAGTAGAACTGCCCCATGGGGTTTCTAAGACTGTAAATTTTTATGGAAGCAGACTGCCACATCTTTGTCCTGCAGAGTGGCTGGTGAGTTCGAACCACCAAACTTTTGGTTATCAGCTGAGTGCTTAACCACCGAACCACCAGGGCTCCTTCCATGACTGCTAGGAGAGGTTTTCTTCTGGGAGGTGAATGGGAACGCCTCTGGCTTAGAACTCAAGTTGAAATAAATATTTGAGCCAGGCTGTGAGGTGAATTACCCCAGAATCTCAGCACTTGGGTCCCAAGCTGACTGTGGTGCTCAGTTTTAAGGAGCAAAAAGAAGTGACCTGCTGAATGAATAAGGGAGTCCTGGAAATGACTTTCAGAGGTGTGGGAAATTTGAAAGGGACGGGGAGCCCTGGTCTGGTGGGATGTAGACCTTGGATGTGAGCCCTTGCTCACAGAGAGTATCTTGAGATCAGCAGGGTGATGGGTTCTTTGGTGTCACTTGTCACGACAGCTCTGGCTTTAGGGTGTCTTCGTTGCCTATGCCTGCCATAACAAAGTGTCACAGACTAGGTGACTTAAAACAACAGGAGTTTATTCTCTTAGCTCCCGTGGCTAGAAGTCAAAAATCAAGGTGTTGGCAGGGCCACGCTCCTTCCGAAGGCTCTAGGAAAGAATCCTTCCCAGCTTCTCCCAGCTTTGGTGGTTGCCGGCAATCCTTGGCGTTCCTTGGCGTGTAGATGTGTCACTCCGCTCTCTGCCTCTGTGATCACATGGCTTCTCCCTGTGTGTCTGTGTTTCTGTGCCCAAATTTCCCTCTTCTTTAAGGGCACCAGTCATGGTGGAGGTAGGGCCTACCCTAATCCAGTATGACCTCATCTTAACTTGATTACATCTACAAAGACCCTGTTTAGGAGTGAGGTCATGTTCACAGGTTCCAGGTGGGCATGAATTTGGGGGGGGGGCACTATCCAACCCAGTACACAGGGTGGGATGACTGGAGAGATTACCGGTGTTCGTGCACGGACCCAAATAGGGGGAGGGGCTGGCGGGGCAGGGACTGGAGGAGGAGATAATGGAAATTGGATGCTTGTGCAGTCTGCAACTGGTTCTACTCCAAATCTGTTTGACCTTGAGATGCTCCATAACTCAGTTTCCCTGTTGGCTCGGCAAGAATAGCCCCGTCTGAGGGCAGATCATTCCAGGGCTGGCCACAGAGTGAACCAGGCTGCTCACTGATGGTTCTTAGGTAGAGGATGTGAATTGAGTTCTTCCATCTTTGGTTGTCCATCCATTCAGTCACATTTATTGAGCATCTCCTCAGGCCAGAAAGAGCCCTGGTGGGCCAGTGGTTAAGAGCTCAGCTGCTAACTGAAAGCTTGGCGTTTCGAACCCCCAGCCGCCCTGTGGGAGAAAGATGTGGCAGTCTGCTTCTGTAAAGATTTACAGCCTTGGAAACTCCACGGGCCAGCTCTCCTCTGTCCTATAGGGTCGTATGAGTCAGAATCGACTTGACAGCAACAGGTTTGAGTTTGGTTTACTCAGGCCAGGCACGGTTGTCGCTGCCTGGGATACACAGTGAGAGCTGGAAGTTGATGGGACTGCCTTGTTTTTCTGGGTCTCACAAGTTTTCTGCCTTTGACAGGGTGCAATCTTACCATTTTTCTATTGCTTGTTTTAGTGGAAAATATTTAAGCTTTCCTTCTCTGACAGCTTTCCACCTTGCACAGGTTCTGGCTTTCACAGGTCTTACTGTAGCAGCAAATGAAGATTTCAACTCGTAGTGACCCTATAGGACAGGGTAGAACTGCCCCGGAGGGTTCCTAAGGCTATAAACCTTTATGGGAGCAGACTGCCACATCTTTCTCCTGCGGTGTGGCTGGTGGGTGCCAACCACCAACCTTTTAGTTAGCAGCCGAACACTTAACCACTGCACCACTGTGGCCTTTGTTTCCATGGAGTTTATATTCTGTGGGTGGAGATATTCAGTAAGAAAATATTCACAGGAGGTGTCAGGGGGTAGTAAGGGCTAAAAAGAAAAATAAAGCCTGCTGATTGGAACCAGTAAAACCAGTTGTCATTGAGTCAATTCAGACTCCCAGTGACACCATGTGTGTCAGAGTACAATTGAGCTCCATAGGGTTTTCAATGGCTGATTTTTCAGAAGTAGACCACCAGGAGAGGGCTTTCTTCCAAGGTGCCTCTGGGTGGACTCGAACCCCCAACCTTTTGGCTAGTAGCATGTTAACCGTTTGCACCATCCAGGGATTCCAGAGTGATAGAAAGGGGGTGCTATTTAGATAGGGTGGTCAGAGAGAGAATACGAAGTGGGCTGCTGAATCCCTAAGGCAAGAGAGTATTGTCAGTCAGCTAAGCTAACCGAGTCATTTTTTTAAAAAGTTGGTGGGTTATTAGTCTCTTTGTAGGTGCTATATCTGTCCATATCTGAAGCCCGTCCGGATTCCCAGGTCCAGTTCAGATACCATTGCCCCATTAAACTTTTCTCTTAATCCCCAGCTTAAAAAGCTACAGGACCTTATCTTCACACCTCCCACTTGTCTCTTCCTGTCCCCCCCTACCCACCCCGTGGAACTCAAGGAGGACAGGGACCGGGACTGCTGTTATGTATCTTTGTTTACATGGCTCCCAGCACTGTGCTCTCCCGAGGTGCTAATTAAACTCCAGGCTTTGTCTTATTCAGTCCTCCCCGCAGCCCTAGGGGAAGGTGCAATCTTTATTCCCATTCACAGGTGAAGAAACTGGCCTTCAGAAAGGTTTAGTAACTTGCCCAAGGTCACACAGCTAGTAGGTGTCACAGCCGAGAATTTCGCCAGATTGTAGACCCCAAAGCAGTGTGGCTTTGAAGGTAGACCCACATTAAGTTTCAGGTCTGTTTTTTTCTTTCCATTTTTATCCTTTAAAAAAAAAAAAAAAGTTTTGTCCTGTCCTTGACATTGCTTGTTTTAAGCAACCCAAGCATTTGCTTATCTTTGTGCCTTTAGTAGTTTCAGCAGTAGGTCAGCTTTCTGTTATCCTTTCTGGAAAGGACTTCGGGCAGGGAAATGAGATTCAGTCTCCTCGTTGGACTCTAGGATGCTTTCAGAAAGCCTCCTGCTAGTACCATGGGTGAGTTTAGTGTGAACATCGTTCCGCTCCCCAGGCGGGACCAGGTATTTGGGGCCTTGGTCCTCTTGGAGGGTCAGGAATGAGAGCCACTGCCCTTATAAAGATTCAGATGCACTCCCCAGGGATGTCTCCACCTGTGGCCCTCCACTGGTGTGGCCGTTCAGTGACATGGGCTGAGCTTGCCTTCTGCCAGGGAGGGTGGTGGCACACTGCGCTGGGTACCAGTTACCAGCTTTGGAACTAAACACACACCCTGGTTTGAATTCCCCAGCCATGCTGCTTACCAGCTGTGCGTCCCCCAAGCAAGGTATTTAGCTTCCCAAGCCTTGGTTTACCCATCTATAAAATGGGTATCATATTACCTCAGAGTTGTTGGGAAGATGGGACAGAAATCTGTATGGTTAGCATCCTTCATACCCATGGGACCTAATGGTATCTGTGACCCAAAGGGGGAAGGGAAATTCCCATTTTAGAACTCAAGAATTCAATATATAAAATAAAACCCCATGGAGTACTTCTCTGTAACACGTGGGGTCACCATGAGTCAGGATTGATGCCATGGCAACTAACAGTTTTATATATATATATATATATATATATATATATATATATATATATATACACACACAATCCCTGGGTGGTTCAAACAGTTAACGTGCTCGGCTCCTAACCAAAAGGTTGACAGTTCAAGTCCACCCAGAGGCACCTTGGAAAAAAGGCCTGGAGATCTACTTCTGAAAAATCAGCCAATAGCCATTGAAATCCCTGTGGCGCGTAGTCCTACTCTGACACACATGGGGTGTGCACACAACACACACACACATGCACCCACAGTTGGCCCTCTGTATCCACAGGTTCAGCCAAACTGCAGACCGGAAATATTCCGGAGGAGGGGGGGAGGTGGAAGAAAGTTCCAAAAAGCAGAATTTGTATTTGCCACGCATCAAGTGCTACACTGGATCCACACGAATGAAGTGATGTGTAAGCACCCCCTGCTGCAGCCTCCCGCCATTCCACAGATCCTCATTCCCTCTGTGGCACTCATGTGAGCATTGTACATGTACAGACTTTTTTTCTTGCATTATTCCCGAGACAATATAGTATAACAACTATTTATGTAGCATTTACATTGTATTAGAAACAAAACAAAACAACCGTTGCCATCAAGTCAGTTCCATCAAGTGACTCTAGAGATGATTTCAAGTATGCTTTGGAAATCCTGGTGGCAGAGTGGTTAAGTGTCTGGCTGCTAACCAAAAGGCCAGCAGTTCGAATCCACCAGGTGCTCCTTGGAAACCCTATGGGGCAGTTCTACCCTGTCCTATATGGTCGCTACGAGTCAGAATTGACTCGACGGCAACAGGCATGGTTTACTTGGAGGATGTGTGGAGGTTATACGCAAATACTATGCCATTTTATATAAGGGAGTTGAGTGTCTGGATTTCAGCATCTGCGGGGGTCCTGGAACCTGAGGACACCAAGGAATGACTGTGTATGTGTATATACACATGCACACACACGTGTCTATTTGAAGTTCAGAATATTGAGATTTGATCTTTAAAGAGGTGACTCTAAAGGACTGCTACGTGCTTATTTGGGCTTCTGAATCATCAGGAAATTTGCATAATGGTCATTACCCACTCTATATTCTTTGTGATACAGTAAAATAAAAACATTGCCATCGAATCAATTCTGACTCACAGCAACCCTATAGGACAGAGTAGAACTGCCCCCATAGGGTTTCCAAGACTATAAATCTTTGTGGAAGCAGACTGCCACATCTTTCTCCGTGGGAGCAGCTGGTGGGTTTGAACTGCAGGCCTTTCGGTTAGCACGGGAGCACTTAGCCACTCCTCCACCAGGGTTCCTTGTAACACAGTAACACCTGTGAAAGCTAAAACCCATGTAAAGCGGAAACCCATCAGAGAAGGAAAACTTAAATATTTGCCACTAATAGTGATAGAAAAGTGGTAAGCTGCACCCTGTCAAAGAGGGAAAACTTTCAAGACGGGGAAAAACAAGGCAGTTCCATCGAGTTCTGCCTCTCACAGGTTTTACTGTATGGCACAGTTCTACTCTCTCCTATAGGGTCACTATGAGTCAGAATCAACTCAATGGCAATGGGTTTGGGGGTTTTTTTTGGCCCTAGAGTAACCCCAAAACCCAAACCCACTGAGTCGATTCCAGCTCATAGTGACCAAAGTAGAACTGCCCCATAGAGTTACCAAGGAATGCCTGGTAGGTTCAAACCGCAGACCTTCTGGTTAGCAGCCATAGCACTTAACCGCTACACCACCAGGGTTTCCCAGCCCTAGAGTAAAAAGTAGCTACCTTTTAATGGATAACTCAGCCTGTTGACAAAAGTGGGAAATTCAGTGCATTTGTGTGTACACATATTGTAGCCCCAGCGCATGAGCACAGCCAACGTGTCATTAAAGCTGGCCAGAGCCATTGCCTTGGGAGCCTGTGTTTGCTGTGAGTCACCAAGGGCTAAAACGCTCCAGAGAGAATGGCACGCCAGGGCTGTAAATTGTCATTGCGCGCGCGCTTGTAGTTATTTTTTATGAATTTACTCTCTACAAATGTGTTCAGTGTTGAGCGTGCCAGATGAGTGCCTCTCTCAGAGAGGAGAAGTCAGAATGGTCTCCTAGTCATAAGCAACACCCCATCTGTGTCCCCTGTGACAGCCACCATGGAGGTGGGGACTTCAGGCTCTCTCTCCTTTGCTGCTTGGATGCCTTCAAGAGAGGCCAGTTCAAGAACGCAGGTGGTAGCAATTGCCCAGAGCCCTTGCCAAGTGGCATCAGTCCATCAGGTGCTACAGCAGCTCCAAATTTGGAAGAAATTAACAGCCAGAGGGGTGTGACAGGTAGGTGTTAGTCCTACCTGTGTCCTAGCTCTGAACTGGGCGATGCCAAGGTTGGACCGGGGAGAAGAGGAGCTGGCGGATTTAGGGTGGCGGCCAGCCCTTAGTGTATGGGTATATGTGCTGGGCTTTGGCGACCACCCAAGCACCTGGCGGCTGATCGACAGGTGCCAGCAGCCTCGTCTTTTGTTGCTGCTGGATTTGGAGGCTGGCTCAGGCTCCCAGCGAGTTTGGGCTGTAACTTTATCGGAGTCATTGAGTGTGTGCAGTGCCTTTTAATTGTACAGAGGCATCAGAAACCTCTCGCGGGGGGCTTGAAGAGAAGTAAAAACAACAGCTGCTGTTTCCTGGATGCTTTACCTCCCTCGCCTCCAGGCTCAGATGTGCACACCTGACTTTGAAGGCCTGTGTGCCCAGGCAGGCCAGAATGAGTATTTTAGTTCAGTTGTCGTTGTCGTTAGCTGCCGTGGAGTCAGTTCTGACTCATGGTGACCCAGTGAGTGTCAGACTAGAGCTGTGCTCCATAGAGTTTCCAGGCTGTGACCTTTCAGAAGCAGATTGCTGGATCTGTTTTCCAAGGGACCGCTAAGGTGGGTTTGAACTGCTCAGGGTTTTCAGTGACTGACTTTTTTGGAAGCTGATTGCCAGGCCTTTCTTCTGAGGTGCCTCTGGGTGGACTTGAACCTCCAACCTTTAGTTCAGTAAAAACGAAAACAGTTGCCACTGAGTCCATTCCAGCTCATGTAAGGTCCTGTTAATAATGAGGAATCATTTACTGAGGGCCAGCCAGGAGCCAGGTGCTTTGTGACATGCATACCTGTTGCTTCTTCCCTACCTATGAGGCAGCTTGCTGTCTTACAGGTGAGTGAGACAGTGGCAGTCTAAAGAGGTTATGCAGATTGTAGTGAGGGTCCGTTCCAGGCTGCCATGCTGCCTTCCCCAAGAGGACTGCTATTTCCCTGTGGTTTCATTAGTCAGCTGACAGTGCCCCAGGGCTGCTAGGCAGAGAGCGGAGGCTGGGAGCCCTGGGGTTTTCTCCCTGGCATCTTTGGCACGCTGGCTTCTCTGGGGCCCAACATCGCTCCCTCATTTCCAGGAAACTCAGCCCCTGCCCCCAGCTCCCGCCCCAGCCACAGTCCACAGAGCCAGGCTGCCTGTCCCTCCCCCCACCCCAGCCACAATCCGCAGAGCCAGGCTGCCGGTGATGGGAGGTCCCACCCTGGCCATTTGGGAACCGAGAATACAGAGCCCCAGAAGACAAAAACCTCAGCAGGGACGAGATCTGTCCATTCCCTCTACAGCTGAGGAAACTGAGGCTCCAAGCGGACGATATCCCAAGATGTCAAGTAGGTGGTTTCCAGGGTCAGATGCCCATGTAAGTTTTCACATTTGAAAGGCACATGGGTGTTTGACAGAGCTGAGCATTTTCCCTCTCCACCTCTGCCCTAACCCACTCTGACCCCTTGAGGGAGCTCTCAGACTCTGGGCATTGCACTGGCCTGAGGTGCTTGTTAATATGCCCCACCTCCAGGTTCTGATTCTGTAGGTCTGGGGACGGGCCCAGGAATCTGTATTTTTACCCAATGCTCTTGGTGGTTCTGGGGTGGGGGTTCTACAGATTGGACTTTGAACACCTCTGCCCTTTGCCTTTCTGGGATGGGGCTGGCCTTAGAGCAGCCTACACTCTGGTTTACTCGGAGTCCTGGTGTAATTAGTTCATGAGGGTATCTCTGTCACTCCCACAGGTACCCAGAGTAGACAGTAAGGTACGGGAGTGTCCTAGTGAAATCTCACTTTTCTGTTCCAGTCCTCACCCATGCACACTTGTTCTGAGTCTGTTAGAAAGGAGCACAGATATATTTCCTGTGGTGGGCAAAGCACCAGGCTGAGATCTTGGCAGCATGGTTCAGAGGCCCTGCCTGGTGCCCCAGGCATTCGTTCACCTTTCATGCAACCAGTATTCCTTATTCCTTGAGGACCACAGATGAGCCAGGCAGGCCCTGGGCTAGTTGCTAAGGAAATGGAGGAGACCAAGCTCTTGACCCATGATTCATCCACAACTTTAGACTTGGTGCCCAAACCCACCTTTGGGGCCTGTTCTTCAAGGCTTCCCAGTCAGGGCTCCCACCCTCCCTGCCCAACTTGCGTCCCTTGTGTTGTTGATCCGAAGGTTTTGCGCATGACAGGAGTGTTCAGGTGATTGGGTTGTCTGTTTCCTCTTGTTATCTTTCACCCTGTATCACCAGCACAGAGGGGAGGATGTAGGGGGAGTTTCTGTTTACATCCTGTAGGACATTCTCAGCTCCTCTGGGGTTGAAGCCAAGGGGTCTAGGTGGTGAGGTGGGGACAGTCTGCTGGTCCCTTCCCTGCATGAGAGACCAAGAAGGAGCTCAACCCCTAAACCAGTGAGCTCAAATGCAGATTTCAGGGCCCATCTCCAGAGATTGATGCAGTAGGTCCAGGATGGAGTTCAAGACCCTGCACTTTTGTTTTGTTTAATTTTATTGTGGTAGAATATATGTAACATAAAATTTGCTGTTTTAACCATTCTTACGTGTCTAATCCAGTGAGACTAGTTACATTCACAGTGTTATGCAGCTGTCACCACTATCTATTTCCAAGACTTTTTCATTACCCCAAACAGAAACTCAGTATGTGGTAAGCAATGACTTCCCATTCTCCCATCCCAACCCCTAAAAAATCCAAAAACCAAACCCATTGCTGGCCGAGTCGGTTCCGACTCATAGTGACCCTATAGGACAGAATAGAACTGCCCCACAGGGTTTGTAAAGAGCAGCTGATGGATTCGAACTGACGACATTTTGATTAGCAGCCAAGTTCTTAACCACTGGGCCACCAGGGGCTCCACCTCTAATCTGTTTTATGTCTCTGTGCATTCACCTATTCTAGATATTTCATCTAAGTGGGATCATATAGGATTTGGCTTTTTGCGTCTGACTTATCTCACTTAGCATGAATTTATTTTATTATTTTTATCATACTTTAGATGAAGGTTTATAGAGAGAACCAGTTTCTCATTAAACAATTAATGCACATATTGTTTTGTGACTTTGGTTGCCAACCCTATATGTCAACACTCTCCCCTTCTCGACTTTGGGTTCCCCATTATCAGCTTTCCTGTCCCCTTCTGCCTTCTTGTCCTTACCCCTGGGCTGGTATGCCCGTTTAGTCTTGTTTTATTTCATGGGCTTGTCTAATCCTTGGATGAAGGGTGAACCTCAGGAGTGACTTCATTACTGAGCTCTAAGGGTGTCCAGCGGCATATCTCCGGGTTTCTTCAGTCTCTGTCAGACCAATAAATCTGGTCTTTTTTTTTTTTTATGAGTTAGAATTTTGTTCTGCATTTTTCTCCAGCTCTGTCCTGGTCCCTCTATTGTGATCCCTGTCAGAGCAGTAGGTGGTGGTAGCCAGGCACCATCTAGTTGTGCTGGACGCAGTCTGGCGGAGGCTGTGGTCATTGTGGTCCATTAGTCCTTTGTTCTAATCTTGCCCTTGTGTCTTCGGTTTTCTTCATTCTCCCCAGACAGGGTGGGACCAGTAGGGTATCTTAGATAGTCACTCACAAGCTCTTAAGACCCCAGATGCTACTCACCAAGCACAATGTTTTTAAGGGTCTTCCACGGTGTGGCATGTATCAGGACTTAATTTCTTTTTATGGCTGAATATTCCATTGTGTGTAGGTACCACATTTGATTTGCTCATTCAACTGTTGATGTACAGTCTGGGAGTGTTTCTGCCTTTTGGCTGTTGTGCATAGGGCTGCAACAATCATTGGTATACAAGTATGTGCTTGCACCCCTGCTTTTCAGTTCTTTTGAGGAGCCTCCGTTTTTTACATACCCCCATCTTTCCCCCTACCTCTGATGGCCCCAGGACCACATCTGGAGATATCCTGGCCTAGAGGCTTTATCCCTAGTGTTTCTTAAACTTCTTGTTGTTCCTTGCCGTTGAGTCAATTCTGATTCCTAGCGATTGCATGTGTGCAGAGTAGAACTGCTCTATAGGGTTTTCAAGGCTGTGACCTTTCGGACGCAGATCACCAGGCCTGTCTTCTGAGGCACTTGGGGTATATTCAAACCACCAACCTTTCGGCTAATAGTCAAGTGCTTAACCCAGAGCACTATTGCCTCACAACTGTGCTGGGAAGATTTAGGGAAGAAGTAAATTCAGTTAGCTTTTTTCTGTGACTACATTGTTATAGTCTCTGTCACTGTGATGCCAAAACACATTATTTTTGTTTAATGTATTTATTTCGAAGGGCAATTACTTGGGGTTTTTTTTTTGTAATCACTTAGACTCCCTCTAGTGATTTCAAATACATATGTATTTTTTCGTGTTTTTTTTTTTTTAATTCTATTTCTTTTGTTGTTGTTGTTGAGAATATACACAGCCAAACGTACACCAGTCCAACAGTTTCTACATACACCGTTTAGGAACATCGATTACATTCTTCAAGCTGTACAACCATTCTCGCCCTCCTTTTCTGAGTTGTTCCTCCCCCATTAACATGAACCCACTGCCCCCTAAGGTTCCTATCTAACCTTTCAAGTTGCCATCCTCACTTTGATCCCGTATAGATAGTTCTTGAAAGAGCATAATGCTCAAGGCAGATTTTTTTTACTGGTTCAGCTAAACTTGTTTGGTTTTAAGAAGACTTCAGGGGATATTTTTTGCTTTAAGGTTTAAAGATTATCTCAGGGCAGTAGTTTCAGGGGTTCATCCAACCTTTATGGCTCCAGGAAGCCTGGAGTCCCTGAGAGTTTGAAATTCTGTTTTGCATTTTTTTCCCCTTTTTTATCAGGATTCTTCTATGGAATCTCTGATCGAAATATGGGGTAATAGTAGCCAGGCACCATCCGGTCCCTCCGGTCTCACGGCAAAGGAGGCAGTTGTTCACGGAGGCAATTAGGCACACATTCCTTATCCTCCTCCTGTTTCTGACTCTCCTTCTTCCTCTGTTGTTCCAGGCGAATAGAGACCAATTGTGCCTTGGGTGTCGCTTGCAAGCTTTTAAGACCCCAGGCACTAAGTAACGAACTAGGAGGTAGAACCAGAAGCATTAAACATGTTATTAGGCCAATTAACTGGGATGTCGCATGAAACCATGACCTTAAGCCTCCAAACCAAGAAACCAAATCCCAGGGTGGTTTTAGTTGTACATAAGCAGCCCCAGCAGCTATTCTTTTTGTTTTTGTATATATATCTATCACACGACTTTTGCCAATTCAACTTTTTACAGGTATACAGCTTCTGGACAGCAATTACAGTACTTGGCTATGCAACCCTACCCTTCATCAATGCGATATTTCCATCACTGTTTATCCCCCCGCTTCCCTCTCCCTCCTGCCCCTGGTAACCACTAATAAACGTTCTCTATGCATTTGCCTTTTCTTGTCTTTTTATATAAGTGAGGTCATACAATGTTTGTCCTTTTGTAATTGACTTACTTTACTCAGCATAATGTCTTCTAGTTCCATCCATATTGTAGCATGTATCAAGGCTTCGTTTCTCCTACTGGCTGAGTAGTATTCCATTGTATGTATGTACCACATTTTGTTGATCTGTTCATTCGTTGAAGGGCATTTAGGTTGTTTCCACCTTTTGGCTATTGTGAATAGTACTGCAGTGAACGTTGGTGTACAAGTCTCTGTTTCAGTCTCTGCTTTCAAGCCGTTTGGGTATATACCTAGGAGTGGAGTTGCTGGGTCATATGATAGTTCTATTTTTAATTTTTTGAGGGACCACAGCGCTGTTTTCCACAACAGCTGTACCGCTTTGCTTTCTCACCAGCAGTGAGTAAGAGTTCCAGTTTCCCCACACCCTCGCCAAATTTGTTGTTTTCTGCTTTTTTTTTTTTTTTTTTTTAATGTAGCCATCCTAGCGGGAGTGAAATGGTATCTCATTGGGGTTTTGATTTGCAGCTCTCTGATGACTAATGAAGCTGAGCATCTTTTCATGTGTTTGGTGGCCATTTGAATGCCCTCTTTGGGGAAATGTCTTTTCTAGTTCTTTGCCCATTTTATGATTGGGTTATTTATCTTTTTGTTGTTAAGTTGTCAAGTTTTGTGTAAACCAACCAACCAACCCACTGCCGTCGAGTATTATTATATGTTGGTTATTAGATTCTTACTGGCTATATGGTTTCTGAAGATATTCTCCCAGCTGGTAGCTTATCTTTTCGCTTTTTTGGTAAAGTCTTATGATGAACAAAGTTTCTAATTTTTATGAGGTCCCATGTGTTTATTTTGTCTTTTGCTGTTTGTGCTTTTGTTATTATATTAGATAATCCATTGTTAAAAGCTAGGCCTGACAGCATTGCCCCTGCTTGTGCTTCTAAGAATTTTATGGTTTTAGTTTGCACATTTAGGTCCTTAATTCACTTGGAAATTTTTGTGTGTATGGTGTGAGGCATGGATCGTGCTTTATTTTTCCGCATGTGAAAATCCAGTTTTCCCAGTACCATTTATTGAAGAGGCTTTTCTTTCTCCATCAAATGGTCTTAGAATCTTTATCAAAAATCAGTTGACCATAGATATGTGAGTTTACTTCTGGACTTTCAATTTTATTCCATTGGTCTATGTGTCTGTTGTTATACCAGTACCAGTCTGTTTTGATTACTGTAGCTATATAGGATGTTTTAAAATCAGGAAATGTGAGTCCTACTTTGTTTTTCTCTTTCAGCATTGCTTTAGCTATCCAGAACCTCTTGCCTTTCCATATAAAGTTGAAGATTGGTTTTCCTATTTCTGTAAAGAAGACAGTTGAAATTTTGATCAGGATTGCTTTGAATTTATAGATTGCTTTGGGTAGTACTGACATCTTAACAGTGTTAAGTCTTCCAATCCATGAACATGGAACATCTTTCAATTTATTTGACTTTTTAGATCTCTTTCAGCAGCATTTTATAGTTTTTATTGTATAAGTTCTTCACATCCCTGGTTAGATTTATGCCTAGATATTTTATTCTTCTAGATGCCATTATAAATGGAATTGTTTCACTAATTTCCCTTTCAGATTTCTCATTGCCAGTGTATAGAGACCCAACTGATTTTTGTTTGTTTACCTTGTAGCCTACAACTTTGCTAAATTCCTCTTTTAGCTCTAGAAGTTTTCTTGTGGACTTTTGGGGATTTTCTATATATACAGTCATACCATCTGTGAATACAGATAATTTTACTTCTTCTTTTCCAATCTGGATACCTTTTATTTCTTTTTCTTGTCTTATTGATTTGGCTAGGACTTCTAATACAATATTGAATAGAAGCAGTGAGGGGGACACCCTTTTCTTGTTCCTGATTTTAAGAGGAAAGTTCTCAGTCTTTCTCCATTAAGTATAATGTTGGCTGTTGCCTTTTCATATGTGCCCTGAATCATATTCAGGAATTTCCCTTCTATTCCAATCTTCTTTTAGGGTTTTCATCAAGAAAAGGTGTTGGATTTGATCAAATGATTTTTCGATATCCATAGAGATGATCATGTGGTTCTTTTCCTGTGTTCTGTTGATTTGGTGTATTACATTGATTGATTTTCTAGTGTTGAACCATCCCTGCATTCCTGGAATAAATCCCACTTGGCCATGGTGTATGACTCTTTTAATATGCTGTTGGATTCTGTTCGCTAGTATTTTGTTGAGGATTTTTGCATCTGTGTTCATGACCTCTAGTTTTCTTTTCTTGCGGTGTCTTTGTCTGGTCTTGGTATCAGAGTTACGTTTGCTTCATAGAACGAATTAGGGAGTATTTCTTCCTTTTATACCTTTTGGAAGAGTTTAAACAGTATTGATGTCAATTTGAGCTTTTTTTTAAAAGTTTTTTTTCCATATTGTATTTGCAACTACTAAGTTTAAGGGCTACTTTGTGCCCTGGGGATCTGCCTTGGGCAGATCTGCCTACTAAACTGGTGCTTAGAAGTTGCAGGAAGACGATGTTCCCTTCGGCCTAAGAGGGATGTTCTACCCAGTCACAGGGTGTCATGGTGTGAGAGGCAGTTGGTTCTCTGCACTGGAGCCGATCAGGCAAGGACTGGGATTTCTGCGTTCAGGGTATTTGAGAAGATTCCTTCAGCCCTGGGGTCATGGTGGGGGCTGATGCCAGCCCTCCATCTAAGCCTCCGTTATCCCCACCCAAGCCACCAGATGCCACCTCCATCTCTCCTCTCAAATTAGGGCTGGGAAGGTTGAACCAATTAGGGTTATGGCTCTCCAGCCACCCTGTTGTGTGCCATCAAGTCAATTGCAACTCATAGCGACCCTATAGGACAGAGTAGGACTGCCCCATAGGGTTTCCCAGGCTGTATTCTTCATGAGAGCAGATCACCATGTCTTTCCTCCTGCAAAGACACTGGGTGGGCTCAAACCGCTCACCTTTTGGTTAGTAGCCGAGGGAGTAACCACTGTGTCACCAGGGCTTCTCGCAGCCACCCTGCACGCTGAATATTCCCTGCTGTCTGTTGCCTTCAAATATCTGGCCACGGCTGACAGTCATCGCTAACCTCAGGACAGGCCTTCCTCCATCCTCACCAACCTTTCACTTGGCGGCCCCCATCTGTTTGGGCTTGCATTAGGGACTGGTCCCCTTTCCACCATCCCAGCCTTCTTCCTATCCCCCTTTGAGGTGCCTCTGTCTGTACAAGCAGCCAGCCAGGAGGGAAGTTTCTGTCCCTGCCTTTCCCTCTGCAGGGATAGAGGCTCCCTCCTGTGGGTTCTGGGTCAGATATGAATGTCTGCCCTGCCACACTGAGCTGTCCCTCTCACCCAGCTGGGGTTCCTTAGGTGTGGGTTGGAAACATCACCCCTCCCCCCATTTCAAAGGAAAATGGGTGCAGTCTTTCATCTCTCCTGCACCCTGGGTATGACTTAGGGGGGAGCCACATTTTATGGAAGGGAAGTGGAGAAGGGCAGAGAATGTACTCTATCCAGGCTAGCGCTGTCCCACAGAACTTCTGGAAAGATGGAAATGTTCTGTATCTGTGCTGCCCAGGACGGTAGTCACTAGCCACTTGTGGCTCTTGAGCCCTTGAAATGTGGCTAGTGCAACTGAAGACTGAATTTTAATTTTTTTGTTGTAAAAGGCCCCACGTGGCAAGTGGCTACTCTATTGGATGGTGCGGCGGGCCCGAAGAGTCAGGGCATGGTATTAAGGAACGTTTCTATGGCACATCAAAGCTTATAAACTCTGGGGTATGTATTTTTCCACTGTGCTCCCCAAAGAATGCCATGCTGCTCAGTGTGGCCCATGAACCACCTGCGTCACAATCACTTGGGAGCTTGCGTTTTTCTTTTCTTCTTTATGTTGTTTCCTGGGCCCCATACCAGACCTGGACGATCCAAATACCTGGGCATGGCTCCAAGATTCTGCATTTTGTACAAGTCCCCTCCTCCCCTCCAGTTGATTCTGATCCGCACTCAAGTTTGAGGACCAAGGCCCCCAGCACCTTCCATCTTTATGTTAGTGGGTCATCTGAGCCTCCAGTGGCCCACCTGTCCTTTGTGCCTTAGCCTTGCCCCTCAGCCCCATGATCTAGGCCAGTGGTTCATCAGAATATGGTGCCAGGACCAGCAGCATCAGTCTCACCTGGGAACTAGCTCACAATGCAAATTCTTGGCCTGGTCCAGACCCACTAAATCCAAAACTGGGGGTGGGCACAGCTGTCTGCGTCTTAACAAGCCCTCCTGGTAATGCTGACACAGCTACAGTTTGAGAGTCACTGAGCAGGCTGCTCTAGGAGGCACCTGCCACTCACTAATGCTTTCCCCAAAGCATCTTTCTGCCCCCTCTGTTTCCCCCTCCACCCCTCCTCACTGTGCCCTAGGCTGTTCCCTCACCAGCTGCCAAGATGAGGCTGACTGCTTCCATATCCAGGGGCTGCTGGGTGAGTTGGGGGATGATCTGTTTCCATTTCACAAAGGCCTTTGGTGATCTGGTCTTCCCCCAAGGGATGCTATAATGGTGATGTTGTAGGGGACTTGAGCAGAGCAGCCAGCCAATCCTCCCCCTACTCCTCCATCCTCTCCTCCAACATCCCAGGTGGTGGCTGCCTGCTCACCCCACGCCAAAATCTCAGAAGAGCAGGGGACCAGATGGGCCCATTTCCCTGGAACCCCCAAGTCCTCTCTTGGGGGTGGGCCTCTGCTACTTCCTTGAATTGTCCATCAAGCCCAGAGGGAGTCAGCACAGCCCACAGCTGTGCCAACAGACAGCCCTTTTCTATTTAATGTCCTCCCAGTGTATATGAAAAGGCAGGGAGGTGGAGGGGAGAACATCAGACCTGGCTCTGTTGCTTCCCTACCTGCTGTGTGACCTTTTGCAGGTCATTCACACTGTCTGAACTCAGATTCCTTGTTCTGCTACGTGCCAGGCTGAGTGCTAGGAACCAAAGATAGTTAATCCCCTCTTCTTATTAAGCTCAGGGTCTCCTCACTGCCGTTAGTCAGCACATGCCTTTCTCATTCCTACCCCTACTGTTTTCCCAGTGCATACCAAGTCCTATCCCATCCTGTCCTGGGCCCCAACCGTTCTGCAAAGCCTTTCTTGCTCCTTCCAGCCACCATATGCTTCATTATTGCACTGCTACTAGACACAGGACACCCGGAGCACTGTGAAGCCAAGACAGGGTGTTGCAATGAGCATTTCTTGAGTACTCTGGGCCCTCCGTCCATACCGCAGCCTCCTCAGGGGCAGGGCCATAGGGGCTACACCTCCGCTACCCTCTGTGTCCACCTGGAACACAGAGTAGGGCTGCAAGAAATGCCCCAAGTGTGGGGAGATCCTGTGTGCATCAGTGTTTGTGCTGGAAGGACTTCAGGAGAAACCCAGTCCAGCAGTTCGATGGATGTACCTGTGGATGACCCTCACCTGGCAGGAAGGGCAGCCACCTGGTGAACCCCACCAGTGATAACTGGGGAATTTTGAACTTGTTGAAAGATAGAGGCAGGAGTAGGACAGATGAATGTCAAAAAAATCGCCTTTGTTACTGACCGGTGACCAGCTTAGAGAAAGTGACTCAGGTGGGCTGCCAAGTAGGCTCCTCATCCCATACCTCAGCATTGGACTTGGCTCTCAGCCATCGGCAGGGCTGGACAGCCGCAGGCCTCCATGAAAACATAGAAAACGCATGCACCTTGCAGGCAGGCAGTTCCCAAGGAGGAACTCAAAAGAGCCCAACCACTTCTCCCAGCTCCCTCAATCAGCTTGGTCACCAAGGGGCAGAGCAAGGCATGGAGTGTGACGGTAATGGTGTGACCTCCCCACAGAAGCATGAAGCCTGGGAGGGAAGGAGGTTCCTCTCCAACCCAGATGCTGACGAGGAAGAA
The DNA here is from genome assembly GCF_030014295.1 of Loxodonta africana. Classification (NCBI taxonomy): domain Eukaryota; kingdom Metazoa; phylum Chordata; class Mammalia; order Proboscidea; family Elephantidae; genus Loxodonta; species Loxodonta africana. The sequence continues at coordinate 49,671,965 of NC_087344.1, forward strand.
GGAAGTGACTCCCAGGTGGGGAGTGGGCCCGCACTGCTGGGGAACCCTGGCTCTGGCACCTGGCTGTCCCTTTTTCAGTCTTGTGGTGAATGCAGTGCTATCAATCAGTGACGATGTCACCTGATTAAGTGACTGCAGACCCTGCCCTCCTCCGGACTCCAGGTCTGATGATGAAAGATAATGAGCTCCTTTGGTTTTACACCTGTAGGGTCTCTATGAGTCAGAATCAAGTCAACGGCAATGGGTTTTGGTTTTCATCATTTATGTCACCTAAGTGCTGTATCTCTTTAGAAAGACAGGTTGCATTTCGGTGTCCAGAATCTTTGAGTATGGCAGAGCCCTCGAAGTTCATTCATGGGTCAGAATCCTTCTTCAGGGTCCGGGATACAGCCATCGATAAAACATAGTCTTGCCCTCATGGTGGTATGCTTAAGGATATTTTCAGGAATTAGCCCCCAAGACCTCTTAAGTGTTTCCAGCGTCATTGAACTGTTCGTAAAATGCCTTTCTGCTTTCCTGTTTTGGTTATCAGAGCAGATGGAGCCCAGACGACTCATTCTTTGATATTTTGGGCTTCTGCAGAGCTTCGGGATCCTAATTCAGAGGGGTGGTTGTTCTTGGCCCTGCAGCTTCCCGTGCAACTTGGGTTAAAATAATAACCCTTTGCTTCAACTAGTCTTTTCACTGTTTGCTTCTTGGCCCTTAAAGGTAAGTCGAAATTCCACTTAATTGGGCACTGTAGCCACTTGGGGTCTAGTTAAAAAAAAAATCCAAACCCATTGCTGTCGAGTTGATTCCAACTCATAGCAACCCTATAGGACAGGGTAGAACTGCCCCATAGGGTTTCCAAGAAGGAGCTGGTGGATTTGAACTGCTGACCTTTTGATTAGCAGCTGAGCTCTTAACCACTGCACCACCAAGGCTCCTGGGATCTAGTTAGAGGAGACTTTATTGTGCGTTCAGGCAGCTGCAGGGATGTTTGAAATGACAGCTACTCTTTCATCTCTTCGTGCCAGACTCCTGGGGTAGGCATCAGGGACTTCCCCAAAGGCCCTCTATGACCACCTCTCCAAGGTGACTGGGCCTCTGTCTGCAGGCAATCCTGGTGGCCTCGGGGGCAGAGCCCTGCTCTCTTCCTGTCCCTGTGCCAGCTTTGCCTTTCTCTTGCCTGGGCTAACTTGCTGGTCCTGTTCACTGGCTGAGCTGACCTTGGTTTCTAGGGTGCTGCTCAGCCTCCTGCTCACTGGATCCGTTTTACACTTGCCATCTGCCAAGCGGGTGAACAAGGGTTCTGAGTAGTTGTGTTCTTAAAGAGACACTGTTGCTCCTCCTCTGTCGGCCAACTCACCTTAAATACGAGATTCTGGCATCGCTTGTGTGCACTTTTAGGTGATAATCACGCTGATGACCCTGAGCTCAGAACTCCTGCATTAAGCAGCCCAGATGCATCAGGTGCTGCTGTCACCCGTTTAACAGATGAACTAATCGAGGCACAGGGAGGTTAAGAAACTTGCTCTAGGCCGTAGAGCCAGGAAGTGGAAGAAGACAGATTCAACCCAGCGAGGACTCACAAAGGAACCCTGTCCCTCACAGGTGCCAGGCACATCCCTTCTCTCCAGGCCCCAGCCTCAGGTGCGTCTAGGATTTCTCCCAGCCCTGACCGGGAGCTCCTGGTGGCTGCCCTCTAGGCTGGGCTGGGCACTGCGAAGCAGGAGGGTCGTGGACAGCTCTGCAAACCAGCCACAAGGTCAGGCATGGCTGGACTCTGCACAAGTGTCCTTGGCAGTAGGCTCTCTCCCAAGGCCTGGGGTTTCTGGTGCTCTCAGCCTTACCACATTAAAGATAACAGTGGGAGGATTCAGCCAGCCCTCCTGGTCACCTCAATGGCAACTTCAGAGACTCTGAGAGGTCTGTGCTTGGTGCTCAGAACTGTTAGAATAAAAAAAGGAGTGAACAAAACCAGCTTTGTGTTCTTTGCACTTTCACTCTCCTGCCCCCTGCCCAGAGAGTATTTGAATTGCAAATGATAGAAACACAACTAAAACTGACTTATAAAAAGGAAAACTCATGGCTCCTATAACTGACACAATCAGAGGTAGGACCGGCTTCAGGCATTGCTGTATCCAGGGTCTTGAACCATGTCATATGCCATCTCTGCTTTCATCTGCTCAGGCTTAATCCTTTCGCAGGTTTTTCTTTTCTGGTGGCAAAGGTGACCCCTTACAGGTCTAAGCAACATTTGCCTTTTTAGGATCCCTAGTATAAAGACTCCTTCATTCCCAGTATTTCTAGCAGAAATCCCAGAGCTGATCATGTGACAGCCTTGAGCCATTCACATGGTCCAGTAGCATGGAATGCACTGAATGGCCAGGCTCAGGTCCTGTGCCCTTCCCTGGGATGAGTTGGGGATAGACACAGTGAGCCCCAGTGAAACACAGAGGCTGAGAGTAAGGTGTTTCCCAAAGGAAAATGGGAAGATGGAGAAGAATGGTTCGCCCCTGTGAATGGATGCTGGGAGCAGGCACAGCCATCCACTGCAGAATGCGAAGATCATTCCTTCCACAACGGTGTGTTTGTGCCCCTTGCTGGGGGTTGTGGCTTCTAGGTAAGCCCTAACCAAAAACCAAACCAGTTACTATCGAGTTGACTCCAGCTCATGGTGACCTCGTGTGTGTCAGAGTAGAACTGTGCTTTGTAGGGTTTTCAATAACTGATTTTTGGGGAGTAGATCCCCAGGCCTTTGTTTTGAGGCACCTCTGGGTGGACTGAAACGTCCAACCTTCAGGGTAACAGCTGAACGCATTAACCATTTGCATCACCCCGGGACTCAAGGTAGGTTGATGGTTACACAGATTTTCTTGAGTGCCTGTGTGGCCAGGCCCCGTTCTGGACCCTTGTGAAGGAACACAGTTATGTCTTCTATTAATTGTTCATTCTTTCTCCCCTTTCCCTTCCTCCTGCATCTTCAGGGGCCACCTAAGCAGTTGCTGCCTCTCCGATTCCTTCCGCAGTCTCCTGGTCCTAATTAATCATGTCCTCTCTGCTCCTTAGGAGCCCTGGTGGCACAGTGGTTAAGTGCTCAGCTGCCAACCAAAAGGTCTGCAGTTCGAGCCCACCAGCCATTCTGCAGGAGAAGGATGTGGAAGTCTGCTTCCATAAAGATACAGCCTTGGAAACCCTATGGGGCAGTTCTACTCTGTTTTATAGGGTCACTATGAGTCGGAATCGACTCATTGGCAACAGGTTTGGTTTTCTGGTCTCTGTTCTTCTCCTTCCCACCCATCTATTTATTGCACCTTTCCCAGGTGGGCTTGTAGGTGTCCCCCTGGGTCTGTTGACTCCCTGTTGAGCACAGGGCTGGGTTGGGTTTACTGGAGCACCCCTAGACACACACTGTGCCCCACACACTGCATGCTCCCTAGGCCCCAGAAATGCTGCTGTGATCCCCTCTTGCCCGCCTCATGGCCCATCAGCCATCAACCGGAGCACACCAAGGTCAGCGGCAGCAGCTGGTGCTTCGGGCCCCCAGACGGTGTCTGGCTTCTCTCAGCCTTCCTGTCGGGAGTCGGATTTTCCAAGCTGTGTCTGGAGCATGGCCATTTCCCTGGAAGCACTGATTGATTCCCCCAGAGGTGACCCAGATCCATAGCCAGCAGCCAGATGCTGTCTTCTCACGGCAGGGCAGATCATGGGCAGCTGAGGAAAGTCAGAGTTTAGCCAAAGGGCACATTGGCTTGGCTCTGTGCTGGGCATTATTTAGGGCAGAGGTGCTGGTATCAGCCCCATGGGAGGAGAGTTGAGCTCTCACGCTAAGACAAGTACACAGAACGAGGGCTCCAAATGGGGGAGCGTTAGAAAGTGTCCCACGTTCTTATGGCCATAGAGCCATGTTAAACCAAAACCCGTTGCCATCAAGTCAATTCTGACTCATAGCAACCCTATAGGACAGAGTAGAACTTTCCCATAGCGTTTCTAAAAGCTGCAAATCTTTACAGGAACAGACTGCCTCATCTTTCTCCCATGGAGCATCTGTGGGTTCAAACTGACAATGTTTCAGTAAGCAACTGAGTGCTTAACCATTGTACTGCCAGGGCTCCTACAGCCATGCTGCCTGGGTGCCAGTCAGTCCAACTGTGAGGGCCTTGTGCAAGCTGTTTCACCCCTCTGAGCCTCAGTTTCCACATCTGTAAATTGGAGATGCTATCCCTATCTAGTAGGGGTTTTGTGGAGATTAAATGAGATGATTCATGCACAGCACTTAGCATGGTGCCTGGCACACAGTAGGTGCTCTCTAAACACCAGTTCTATTAGCCTGATACTCAGATAGGCGCTGTAGTGATAGGAGGCTCACCCGAGAGGTCCCCAAGTCAGATAAGTCCAGGGTCATGAACAGTAGGAGATAAAGCGTATGGGGTAAGGTAGGACTCGTGGGGGAGACATTCCGGGGTTACCTCTGATAGGGCTTTGGGCTTCCCCTCAGAGGTGGGCACCTGTCAGCAGTCTTCAGAGACCTCTGAGTTGTGGGAAGGCCCACACTGTAGACAGGGGGTCAAGCTGCTTAACCCTGCTGAACCTCAGTTCCCTTACCTTGTAAAATGGGAATGATGGTACTTACCCTGCAGGCTTGATATATAGTACATGCTTCATAAATGGTGTTATGAGTTGTCATCGAGGTGGCTCTGAGTCATGGCAACCTTATGTATAACAGAATGAAACGCTGCCTGACGCTACACCATTTTCATGATCATTGGTAGGTTTGAGCCCATTGTTGTGGTTATTGTGTCAATCCATCTCATTGCGGGTTTTCTGACCCCTCTACTTTACCGAACACGATGATATCATGTTTGATAATAAACGGTAGCTGCTGCTTTATTAATTGTTGTTGTCATTGGTCGCCATCAAGTCAATTCCGATGCATGGCAATTCCATGCGTACAGAGTAGAACTGCTCTATAGGGTTTTCAAGACCTGGTGACCTGCTTCCATAAAGATTATAGCCAAGAAAACCCTATGGGGCAGTTCTGCTGTATCACATGGAGTTGCCATACATTGGAATCAACTGGACAGCAACTAACACCACCACTTCCACTGGGTGGCTTCAAACAACCAAACCTTTCAGTTAGCAGCCAAGCACTTAACTATTGGGCCACCAGGGCTCCTTGCTTTATTAATAAACCATTTTAAACACAGTGGAAGATAATGGATTGCAAATTATAAGTGATTTTTTTAAGCGTGGGGTCCACGTTGGCCCTGGCAGTGTGGGAGGTGCTTCTCCATAGGGTGGGGTGTGTGTATGTGAGGGTCTGTGCCCGCTGCATAGTCTTCTGCCTATCAGGATGTTGAGTGCCTTGGCAAGGACAGCTTTTAGCTTTGCTATCTGTGGCACAGGATCCAGGCTGGGCAGGGATGCAGGAAGAATAGGAGAGCACAGACCGCACGTGGACCTCAGCATCAGAAGGAGTGCAGGTTGACACAGGAAAATCCTCGGTCTTGATCCCAATCCAGGACCCGATGGAAGAGGCTGCGCCTTTACCCAGCCTGGCCATCCCTCAGGGCGGCCCCGCCTCCCTTGCAGCATTCCCAGCCAAGGGTTGTTCCTTGTCCCAGGTGTGAGAATCAGGCGCTTACTCGAACTTCTGGCATGAACCCAAAGCTCTAGTCAAGGAAGGGTTTGTTGTAAAGAGACAGCAGGCAACCTCGAGAAGTCCAAGGCCAGCCACATGGGGGCCAGTCATGTTGGGAGCCTGGAGTCTCCCTGTGTCTCTCCATCCCTGCTGCCCTCAGTATTTCAGCCTTAAGGTTCTCTCTAGTTGTCTCTCCCTGGTTTATCCCCCTGCCACATGGTCCCCGGCCACTGTCTTGCGTGACCTCACAATCTCACCAGTGTTTGGGAGACAGAGGATCTGATTGATCCCTGCCTAACCAATGGTTTGGCATATCCTGTATCAGGTGACCATCCTAATCCAATCAGCTTCAAGGGTAGGCAGAGTACTTGGTATGCAGAACTGCTTCCTTCCCAGGGCTGTGGAAAAGTAGTGAATTAAGGGAGTTTGGGGTGAGGAGGCCAAGTTGGAAACACTTTCTTTTAAGGCAGCCGCTATAATTTTTGATTCGTTTTAAGTGTTCACTCTCTAGGTGTCGCAAACGGTTAAGTGCTCAACTCCTTGCCAGAAGGTGGGCAGTTGGAACCCACCCAAAGGTACCTCAGGAGATAGGCCTGGCAATCTGCTTCCAAAAGGTCACAGCCTTGAAAACTCTGTGGAGCAGTTCTATTCTGCACACATGGGGTTACCATGTGGCTCAATAGCAACTACCAACACCACCCCCTTTATGTTGAGCCAAAAATCGATCCCACCGTAGCATCCGTCCTTTGGCCTGCTCCTACCATTTGAGGATTTTATGTAATCTATTTCCTTGACATGCTGACCCTCTGATGTAACAGTGGACTCCATACCCTCCTGTACCAGCGCCACTTCTCCAGGAGTTTTTCCTCCTGGTCCTAGCAGGCAGATTGTGCTGGGTAGGTGGAAGACAGGTCTTGCCCTGATCCACCCAGCTTGACCAGCCTTAGATCTCTTGCCCCCAGCTGGGAGCCATCTGTGAGGGTGGATGAAGAGCTGCTGGAGCCAGAATCTTCTCTTGCACATCCAAGGGAGGAATGTTCCCAGACTCTGAGGTGTGTGCTCCTGGTGTTTAAGAGGACACAGCAGGAGCCTAAAGGCATCAGGCAGGCCCCCTGGGAGCAGACAGACAGGGAGGGAGATAGAAGTGACTGGAATGCTTTCAGGGCAGCTGGGGCTGGCACAGTAGCCTGGGCCAGTCCGGGACTATCGAATTGGGCTGCCATTCCTTTTTATGCAGCCTCCCGGCACTTCTGTTCCCAGGCTGACAGCTCATAGACCAAGAGGAACCCAAAGACACTCAGTAACAGGCTCATAGGGGGGACAGTGATGGTTCAGCATTAGAATTCTTGCCTTCCGTGTGGGAGACCCAAGTTCAATTCCTGGCCAATGCACCTCGTGTGTAGTCACTATCCATCTGCCAGTGGAGGCTTGCAAATGCTGGTATGATGCTGAACAGGTTTCAGTGGAGCTTCTGGACTAAGACTAGGAAGAAAGGCCTGGCAATCTGTGTCCAAAAATCAACCGTTGAAAACCACATGGATTATAAGATCCAATCCCCAGCTGATCATGCGGATGGCAGAGGACCAGGCAGCAATTCATTCTGTTGAGTATGGGGTCACCATAAGTCGGGGGCTAATTCGGCAGCAGCTAACAACAACAGGTTCACATACTGCTTTTGGGGTCCACAAACAGCATCCGTGGCCTAAATGTTATGGTACTCGCCTCCTGGCAAAAGCGTCCTGTGAACATTTGCAGGCAGCAGGGAGATTACAAAAGGAGGTGGACCAATGTAAAGAGAAAAGCAATACGTCCAATGCCAACTGGTGAAAAAGGAGATTGAATTTCTCTGACTAGAAATGTTTAACTTAAACCAGCCATCTACCTTTCAGGCCAGGCAGCCTGGGTTGGGGTCTGGTTATTTTTCCTCCACTTCCCCAAAATGAGATTTTGCAAATGTGTAGGCCAAGGCTAATCTGGAAGGAGATTTTATGGCTTTCTGTAGAGATCAGGAGTGGGGACAATTTCCTGGGCACCGGGGCTATCCTGGGTTGATTTTCATGATTGCTGGGTGGCATAGTAGTTAAATGCTACGGCTGCTAACCAAAGGGTTGGCAGCTCAAATCCGCCAGGCACTCCCTGGAAACTCTATGGGGGCAGTTCTACTCTGTCCTATAGGGTCACTATGAATCGGAATCGACTCGACGGCACTGGGTTGGAAGGCTCTTAGTTGAAAACTCTTTGGCCTTGCCAGATGTCTTTGCTGAAATCCATGCTGTCTCCTCACTGAGAGGGGGACCAGGGACTGCCGTCCTCTTGTCCCCTGGCCTCCTGGGTTTGGACATCATTGCGTAGGGCCTCAAGGCTTGCATTGGTTTTCCTTTGGATTCCTGGGACTCTGCTTCTATGCATTGTCTGCCACTGGTGGTGGGTGACCTCGCTGGCCTGGCTGGTGATCAGCCTGCAATCAGAGGGACCCAGCAGCAAGCTCACAGGACATGAGCTTTTTCTTGTTACACGATGAATTACAATACAAACACCTGCTCCTGATTAGGGCACTTATTTTTTTTTTTTTCAGTTGGCTCATTTTCTGCTGCTTTGCCCAACTGTGGAAACAGTTTTAAGCGTCCACAAGCTACAGTGTTTATTTTGCTCCATACCTCTTCGCTCGTCCTGTAAGCCCAGGTTACATATATCTTCTCTCCTTGACCTCAAGCAACCACACGTGTTTCACACATGCCAGGAAAGAGGTCCCCAGCCCAAGGCCCAGAGGTTCCAAGGACATACGTGGTTTTAGATGTGCAGGGTGGGGGAGTGGGAAGAGGAGAAATCTAGAAGTTCGGCTCGTGAAAGTAGGACAAGAGGAAATAGACTTATGAGAATGAAATATGTAAACCAGTTGCCATCAAGTCCACTCCGACTTATGGCGGCCCCATGCGTGTCAGAGTAGAACTGTGCTCTACAGGGTTTTCAATGGCTGGTTTTCAGAAGGACACCACCAGCCCTTTCTTCTAGGCACCTCTGGGTGTACTCGAACTGCCATCCTTTTGGTTAGCAGCTGAGCTTGTTAATCATTTGCACCACTCAGAGACTCTTGTTAAATTTGTAGATAAAAGAAGAACCTTTCACCTGCTGTAAACAGTTCTCATCCACTGGGTCTCACTCACATTTCATCCATCCATCCATACACCCGTCCATCCAGTCTGGACACTTGATTCTGCAGCGGCGAAATCTAGAACCTGCTGTTCTCTAGTTGGTGCCAAGTGAATGGTTTATCCTCAATTTTCTCCTAGGAGTTGGGGCTGGGGGACATGGCTTTAAGGAAAAGTATATTTGGTCATGAAAGCACCTCTGGCCAGGAGAGCTGGTCTCAGGGGCTTTGGGCTGATCGGAGGCATTTCTTGCCCTGTGTCTTGGTCTTGCTTCAGCTCAACGGCACTTCTTGGGCCATGGCTGCGTAGGTGCTGGGGGTGCCCAGAAGGTCAGGGCAGGATGCTGTTCTGTACAAGCTGTTTCCTTGTCTGGGTTGGCAGGGTCATTTGTAACCCTCCAAGAAAAACAGCGCAGGAACTAGTCACCACTGGTCACCATTATGCGTTGCCTCTTTGTCCTCTGACTTGTTTTTGAGACCCCAGTGCTGGGGCCTGGTCTTGGGCCAAATTGGGTGTGCACAGCACATGCATGTGTCTGTCTGTGGGGGGTAGTAAAAAGCTGTGTGGTTTTTTCAATTTACATTTTTCAAATAGTTTTCTCCTCTGCTCTCCCAAGAGGCAGCGTGCAGAGTAGAGCAGCATTTGACCTTTGGAAAATATTGGTGGCATGTGCCAGAGAGACCGAGGGTGGAGGAGAGGGGACTTGGGGTGGAAGTAGGCTGTGGCTCAAAGCAGGAAGGAAAGTTACATCCCTACCTTTTTCAGTCCATAAGCTGGAGAAAGCGAGGGGACCGGGCAGGCAGTAAAGTGGACAGGGGGGTGCCCATGCCCGAGCCTGCAGCTTAGAGTGGCATGAGTCACTTACTGATGCCTCAGCTGCTATGAGCCCCAGTCTGGATACCTCTCAGCTAAGCGACCTTGGGCAAGTTGCTTCACCTCTCTGTGCCTCAGTTCTCTCATCTGTAAAATGGGGGTGATAATAGAACCTACCGGATAAAGTTTGTGAGGATTAAATGAGTCCCCTACATAAAAGAACAGTGCTTGGCACATGGCGAGTGCTATGTACACATCAGCTATTTTCCCTCCATCTCCTCTTCCCTTCGAAACCCTGGTGGTGTAGTGGTTCAGTGCTACTGCTGCTAACCAAAAGGTTGGCAGTTCAGATCTACCAGGCACTCCTTGGAAATTCTGTGGAGCAGTTCTACTCTGTCGTATAGAATCGCTATGAGTCACAATCGACTTGATGGCAATGGGTTTGGTTTTTGGTTTTCATCTTCCCTCCTGGAAGCCACTGCCTTCTGGTTCTGAAGCCAAACCCTGCCCAGCAGCCTTGTTCTTTGAGCAAGCCGCTTCTTCTTTGTATCTTTGTTTCACCACCTGTAAAGGAGGAATAACCCTAGCCTCCAAGGTTGCTGGAAGGCTGCATGGATGTGTGCCCAGCCTAGAGACGCATTCTGAATGCCTGGAATGCCTGGTCCTTCCAGCTGCAGGTTGTTGGAGTCCTGTTGTACTGGAGACAGAGTAGGGTTTCCTGTGAACCACTTCCCCCATGGCCCAGGCCTGCAGTTTCTCAGCTCAAGGTAATTTTTCAATTAACTCCATTTGCTGGAAACCGGGGTGCCCTTGGAGTGTGGGAAAACATCCCAGGCCGGAAGGGCCCTCCCCTCTGCCCCCACTCGCTTGGGGCTTGGCTGCAGAGGGAGGATCCTATTTCACATCAGGTCACCAGGATGTGATCCTGGTGCCCCTCTGAAGAATCCCAGATGGCGCCTTCTGGAAGCCCCAGCGACCTCTGTGCTGGCGGCCAGCCCACCCTCCCCATCCCGGGGGCTCCCTACCCGGGTTCCGGAGAGCACAGCTCGGGCTCCACGGTGCTCGTTAGTGACTTTATTACTAAACAATTTAGAAAGGCGGCCCTGCCAGTTTTCATAAGTGAAACATTTAAAGTATGCAGAGCATATTTTATTTCTTCCTGGAGCAGCTGCTCAATTGGGTTGGAGAATAATCAGGAGTTATTACTATGGATTGGTGAACTACCCTGCCACACTTGTGGGCTCAGGACCCTGGGTGCCTCCTACCAAGTGGCTCGAGACCAAGACGTCCTCTTCCTTCCCCTCTCCTTCCATGGGGTCCAGAATATTCTAGGATGGCAGCAGCTGCTGCCAACATTTACTAGGGGCTTCCCTGTGCTGGGCCCTTCTTGGACCTTGGCATCCAGTACTCACGGAACATCACAGCAGCCCTCGGGGATGGGCACTGTTATTAGCTCCATTCTGCACGTGAAGGAATCCCTGGGTGGTGCAAATGGCTAAGTGCTTGGATCCTAACTAAAACTTTGGCGGTTAAATTCACCCAGAGGCACTTTGAAAGAAAGGCCTGGCAATCTACTTCCAAAAGGTCACAGCTGCTGAAAACCCTATGGAGCTCAGTCCAATTCTGCGACTCAAGGGCAACTGGCTTGGTTTCTTTTTCTCTCCACATGAAGATAGGGAAGTGATCTGCCAGGGTCAGGTAGCCAGTGAAGGACAGAGCCAGGATTTGAACCAGGCAGTCCAGTTCTAGAACCACTGCCGTTACCTGTTATTGTCGCCATTTTACAGGTGAGGAAGTTGAGGGACCAAGAGGCTATGTGAGGGCAGGGAACATGCATGAATTGTTTTCCTTCGCTTTCAAAAGTTGTATCTAAGACTGTGAGTCCTCCGGGTTTGCCATTTGCTCAGACCACTGTCTGGGCTTGGTTTAAATTCTCCTGAAAGCCCAAATCTGTTCATGATGGGCATCTGAAGATGTGGGAGTTTCAGAGTCGCCACCCTCGCGGAATGGTGACGTCGGGAAAAGCCATCGGGTAAGGCTGGCCGCCCACTTCTCTTCTCAGCATAACTGTTTACGTCTGCGTGGCCTTCGGCTTGCCTCACACATATGTTTAACAGCAGAGTTGATATCTGCGACTGGCTTTGAAGAACAGTCCAGCTAAAGCATGTTTTCAGTTTGACTTCCAGTGGCCTAGCTGTTAAGGGGGTGGATTCCAGGCTGGGCCTCAGTTTAACTGTCTATAAAATGGGGATAGACATACTTCCCCCCCCCGCCCACCCCCCAGTCTTCTCAGTAAGGCAGCTCCCTTACCAGGAGCTAGACACAGGGGAACCTACTCTCTGAGGAGTGGGACAGGCAGCTTCCATTCATTTGTTCTTCAGATTCTGGTAAAGGGTGGAGAAGGAAACTGGGACACAGGGTGTTGGGCTGCTGACTCAGACTCGGGGCTGGAAAGAAAGCAAGGGCCGGGCTCTCCCGTACCATCTGCATGGCCTCTGTCTAGTGAGTTCCTCCTGGTTGGCATGAGCTTTGTGCTCACTGTATGGACTGTATCACTTGTTGGTGGGTGTAACCAGTGCCAGGCCTTCTCCTTTATCTTCCCTTTTTGTGTTTTTTTTTTTTTTCCTGGAGGGTGGAGAAGGGGGAGGAAGGGTAAGAAGTGAGAGTCACCCGTGGTGAGAGGCAGAGGGGGAAATACATGCTGTCATCTGGCCATTGCTGTTTCCGGGATATGTTCCTTTATAAGCCAGGCGGTCGGGAGAAGTTTGTAGAAAGCCAGCCAAGGCTGGGGGACATGGCATTTTCATCATCAGAAGCTGAAGAACCTGAAGTTCAGTGAAAGGTCCAATTTCAACTCTTGGACCCACTTGTCCCGACACTTAGTTCAGGAAATATGCACAGCCTGCTATTTAGGGTGGGAGCCTAGTCCGGTGGTATAGAATATGAACTTTGCAATCAGACAGACTTCTGAGTTGGGGTCCACTGTGGTGTGCCACTTGGACAAGCCAGTCTGTCTGTCTGGGCTTCTGTCTACCTCTGTGAAATGGAGAGAATGGTAGCACTTCTCCCAGGGTGTTGGGGGGAGAATTCTCTGGGCCAAGGTTCAGCGCCAGGCACGTGGGCAAGCCTCACATGGAAGCTGGAATCCTCAGGCAAAGGAAGGGTGCAGAGTGGCTGTGGGGTTGATGTTTTCAGAAGCCTCAAAGAGAGAAGAAAGGCTGATTTGGGCAGGGAGAGTCAGGAAATGTCTGGGAGATAGAGCTTGAAAGGTGTGTGCCTTCCAGGGCTTTAAGCCGGGGTGGCTTGTCACTGAAATAAAAGAGAAGCCAGAATGGAAGTAGTGGGTGGTCATCGGTTTTGTGGAAGTAAATTCCATTGTCTGGTTTTTCTTACCCAGTTTCTGAAGGAAGAATGACAGCTTGGAGTACTAGGCACACAGCAGGTAGCCTAAGTAGGGGTGGGGCGGGGGGGACACTGGATATCCAAGAAAACTGTCCCTGACACCGGCAGTTTATCAGGATTCTTTTTCAGTTGCAAGGGACAGAAAACTCAGCTCAAACTGGCTCAAACAAAAAATATATTCGCTCATGTAGCTGGAAAGACCAGGGGTAGTTCTTGGTATTGGGGGTGATGTGATCCAGGACTCAGGTTATTACCTGAATGCAATTTTTGTCTCTGTGAGTCTCCACTCATGGTGGCAAGATGGTTGCCAACAGCAATAGGCTTCATCCATCAGTGAAGAGAGAACCTGGCTCCAAGTCTCTCAGGCAAAAGTCCAGGGTGTGGCTCTGATTTGGATCATAGGCCCCCTCCTGGGCCAATCACAGTGGCCAGAGTGATTTGGTGCTCTGATGGGCCAGACCATGTCACATTTCCACCCCTGAGCCACAGACACTGAAAGAGGAAGAGGATGGACAGCTACCCAAAGGAAAATCAGGGCTGCTGACTGAAAGGTTGGTGGTTCGAGTCCACCCAGAGGCACCTCAGAAGAAAGGCCTGGTGATCTACTTCTGAAAAATCAGCCATTGAAAACCCTATGGAGCACAGTTCTACTCTGACATGTACGGGGTCACCGTGAGAGTCGATTCCACGGCAGCTGGCATTGATATGTCTAAAAGGACAAGGCCTAGAAGTCAGCCAGACAGAAACATCTGCCTGCTACTGGGAAAGATGATGAGGAACTTTGGAAGGAAAAGGTGGGATGGGCCAGGATCTCTGGGGAAGTGGTAGCTTTAAAGCTCGGCCTGACAAACATGTGATGCCTCCTGGTGCCCCGAGGGTATCCCAGCACAGCCCCCGGCCACCCTACAACCTACCAGATTTGTGATAAACTGGCCGCAGCTCACTGCTTCTAATCCCCACTGAAAACCGTGTTCAGGAGGTCACAAGGAAGCTTCCGGCCTCACCCTGAGGGGAGCTTCCTATCGCCTCACTCTCCTGCACTTCCCGCCCTAGCAAGCAGATGGGAGGAGGTCCCGGCTCCAGGCTTTGGAACTGAGCAGTCGCTGCCATTTCACCCTGTCACTGCCCACTGGGACTCTGCTCCGCAGGGTGGCAGGCAAGAGGTGGCAGCTTCTCCCACCCCAGCCAGATGGTGTGGTTTGAGGTTCAGATTCCCCCTGCGCTAGAATCACCTGCTGAATGATTTTTGCACTCCTAGCTGCAAAGGTGGCTCCCCTGCCCGGGGTGGGGGATCTAGGAGGACCAAGGGATTCCTACCGCCTGTCAGTACCTGTGTCAGCACAGAGCCCTGGGCCCAAAAGGCCACCAGAGGATGTCTTTTCTGGGCTTGCAAAGCAGTGGGCATGGGAAGAGAGGGCTTCAGGTGGCAAAGAGGAATAATTTCATGGATTGGGCCAGGTCGCCTACCCGAAGGGGCCACGTTTTGCAGCACCAATCCCCATATTTAGTTCTGCCTGAAGACTTGTGATTCCTCAGCTTTCCCGTGGTGTCTCTGCTTTTAAGCCTGTGACCACCACGCAGGACAGGGACCTTGTCTTCATTGCTCATGCCTGGCACACAGGACCAATGACCAGTTGCCCAGTTGCCATCGAGTCAGTTCCAGCTCATGGTGCCTCATGTGTGTCAGAGTAGAACTGTTTTTTTTTTTTCAATTGTGCTTTGGGTGAAAGTTTACCAATCAAGTCAGTCTCTCATACAAAAAGCCATACACACCCTGCTGTGTACTCCCAGCTGCTCTCCCCCTAATGAGACAGCACATTTCTTCTCTCTACCCTGTATTACCCGTGTCCATTCAACCAGCTCCTATCCCCTTCTTCCTTCTCATCTTGCCACCAGACAGGAGTCTCCCACAGAGTCTCATGTGTCTACTTGAGCCACGAAGTTCACTCCTCACCAGCATCATTGTCTGTCTTATAGTCCAGGCCAATCCCTGTCTGTAGAGTTGGTTTTGGGCATGGTTCCAATCTTGGGCTATCAAAGGGTCCGGGGACCCTGACCGTCAGGGTCCCTCCGGTCTCAGTCAGACCATTGAGCCTGGTTTTTTTTACTAGAATTTAAGATCTGTATCCCACTGTTCTCCTGCTCCATCAGGGATTCTCTGTTGTGTTCCCTGTCAGGGGCAGTGATCAGTGCTGGGTACCATCTAGTTCTTCCAGTCTTAGGCTGATGGAGTCTGTGGTTTATGTGGCCCTTTCTGTATCTTGGGCTCATATTTACCTTGTGTCTTTGGTGTTCTTCATTCTCCTTTGCTCCAGGTGGGTCGAGACCGATTATACATCTTAGATGGCCGCTTGCTAGCATTTAAGACTCCAGACGCTTCCCACCAAAGTGGGATGCAGAATGTTTTCTTAATACATTTTGTTATGCCAGTTGACCTAGATGTCCCCTGAAGCCATGGTCCCCAGACCCTTGTCCCTGCTACTCTGGCCTTCGAAGCATTTGGTTGTATTCAGGAAACTTCTTTGCTTTTGGTTCAGTCCAGTTGTACTGACTATCCTTGTGTTATGTGTTGCCCTTCCCTTCACCTAAAAAAATTTTTTGTCTACTACCTAGTTAGTGACTATACCTCTCCCTCCCTCCCCATCCTTGTAACCGTCAAAGAATGTTTTTTTCTGTGTTTAAGCTTTATCTAGAGTTCTTATAGTAGTAGTCTCATACGATATTTGTCCTTTTGCAATTGTCTCATTTCACTCAGCATAATGCCTTCCAGATTCCTCCATGTTATGAAATGGTTCACAGATTCATCGTTGTAGAACTGTTTTCCATGGCTGTTTTTTTGCCTTTCTTCCAAGGCGCCTCTGGGTAGACTTGAGCCTCCAACCTCTTAGTCAGCAGTTGAGTACTTTACCCGTGTGCACCACCCAGGAACTCCCGGCACACAGTAGGTGCTTAATAACAACATGATAAAGGGACCAGTGAAGGGATGCAGACCCTGTCCCTGGAGAGATTCTGGATTTCCATGGAGCTGGGTGGGCACAGCTCTCCCATGATAACTGTGGGCCTCCAGGCAGCGAGGATTAGCCTGACAGTCAGAGACCCAAGGAGGGTCTGGCTAAAAGATCTGTTTCTAGGCCAGCAGCTGCAGCGGAACAGCCTCCGCAGGAAAGATGGATTAAACAACTCTTCAAGGAAAACACAATTACTGTGAAATATGAGAAAAAGACAAAGACTGTATTGCCTGGGTACCTGGGAGCCTGCGTCCTCGCCCTTCCCCCACTGTAGTATGAATTACTCAGTGTCTCTCCCAGGCCTGGGAGCAGCCTTTGGAGTAACACTGTTGAGGGATGCGTGAGTGTTATTTGAGAACCTCCTCATATTTGGTGATTGCTGTATTGATTCCTTCCGCCCCTACCCGTCGCCCCTTTGAACTGTAAGGTCTCAGGATCATATGACGAAAGCCCAGAGAACATGGGAATTTCCAGTAAGCCATAGCCTCTTGCCTCCCAGCCACTTGGGCCTATTTCTGTGCTAGGGGGTGTGTCCATGTGAAGTGGGGACTGAGGGAAGGACAGGAGAATCTGCATGGGGAACAGAGGTGGCCCTGGAAGACAGGCTGTCCAGTTCCTCATACAGGACCCAGGTAGGAGGGGGGACCTGAGGGGGCTGGCCCAGCAAAGGGAGATGAGCCATGGGTGCCTCGTATCCTACCTCAGAGCTCAGGGTGACCAACGGAAGCATGTCCTTAAGGCTGGCTTTTCCCAGGCTACAACTCCCAGATTACTCTCTCCCTACACAAACCAGTAAGTTCGGGGTGAGCCTCACTGAATGTCGCTGTGGCAATTACGGTCCCTTGCAGAGCTCTGAAACTGAAGAGCGCTTTGCTCCTGCTGCTGCTGCCTGGGGCTGTCTGAATCCAGGACTCCCAGCCACACTCGGGTGTTGGGGCAGTTTAGCTGAGAGGCTAAGGTTCTGTGGCCTCAGACCTTGCAGGCTGGAGGGCAGGATGGAAACATGGGTGACTGTCCAAGGAGGGTTTGAGGACCCCCCCGCACAGACCATGTGGGCCTGAGAGGGAGCACTAGGCTTTTGCCTGCCTTTTGGGAAGCATTTGTAGTCCAGTATCTGTACCTGTGGGAGAAGGGGTATAACTCAGTGGTTCTGGCAGGGGTCCTGCAGCCAGACCATGTGGGTTTAATGGTATGGTCTCTCTGTACCTCAGGCGCTTTTGTCAAACCCCAGGGCATCTCCTATAGCTATTGTAAAGCCTGAGAATGACTGCAGGTACAGACTTAGAACAGTGCCTGGCACATGTGAAGGGCTCAGGAGGTGTTACTGTTCACACCACAATGGAGCTGATGAAGGCCTTCCAGAAAGAGGGAACATGCTGATGGTGTGGAGACACACCTCTTCCCTACCACGTGGTGGTGGTTTTAGCTGCCGTGGAATTGGCCTCTAATTCATGGCGACCCCATGCACACTGAGATCAGACCACTGTGGTCCGTAAGGTTTTCATTGGCTGATATTCACAACTAGATCACCAGGCCTTTCCTCCTAGCCTGTCTCAGTCCAGAAGCTCTGCTGAAACCTGTTCAGCATCATAGCAACATGCAAGCTTCCACCGACAGGTGGGTCGTAGCTGCGCATGAGGTGCATTGGCCTGGAATCGAACCCCGGTCTCCCACTTAAAAAAAAAATTTTTTTTTTTTTTTTCCCACATGGAAGATGAGAATTCTACCACTGAGCCACCATGTGGTACCCCTGCAGAAATTAAAAAGAGGAGGCTCCTTTAATCCATTGGCTCAGTGGGTTAGTCTTTATCAACCTTACTCCTCAGACCAACTCTATCATCCCCACTTGAGGCTCAGCGACATTATTAATTAGTGAGGATCATAGAACTGGGAGTGGGGGGCATGGGGAATCACACCCAGGTTCGTGGAACTCGGAAGCTTCCTGCCACAGATTCCACCAGAAACGCCACTGCTGCCATGACTGCTCTCCTTGTTTGAACTATGAAGGGGAAACCATGGAGGCCAAATTTGGTCCTTAAAACTTTAAGATCGAGGCACAATAATTGAGATGGGCAAGGTGACTTTAGAAAGAGAGGGGCTCCCAGGCCTTTGAAGCTAAAGAGCAACGGGACAAATGTATTAACACGTCCAAGGAAGCCGGTGTGGAGTGGAGAAGGAGTCCTGAAAGAAGAGAATCAGAGAGTGGGGCTGCTGGCAAAGCCAGCCACCCAGGGCAGAGGGGGTTGGAGGCCAGTCCACAAAGCCATCAAGATTGGAGGGGGAAAGATGGAGGCTCCCCTTCTACTGGGGGCCTGCTGGGAGCATGGGACTCATTAGCCCTGTGCTTGGATTTTTTGTTTTGGCATAAAAATGAGCTTTTAATGGAAAATCTAAAATATGTTGCTGCTACATTTTGTTTTTATTTTCTTGAGGTATAATTTACATACAATAAAATGCACAGCTGGAGTTCTATGGATTTTGACAAATGTGTGCTTGGCTGTTTATCAAGTTGTCTTACTTTAAAGACTAAGGGGCACCTGACCCAAGCCATGGTGTTTTCAGTCACCTCGTATGCATGCGAAAGCTAGACAATGAATAAGGAAGACTGAAGAAGAATTGACGCCTTTGACTTATGGTGTTGGCGAAGAACATTGAATGTATCGTGAACTGCCAAAAGAACGAACAAATCCGTCTTGGAAGAAGTACAACCAGAATGCTCCTTAGGAGCAAGGATGGCCAGACTTCATCTCACGTACTTTGGGTATGTTATCAGGAGAGACCGGTCCCTGAGGAAGGACATCATGCTTAGTAAAGCAGAGGGTCAGTGAAAAAGAGGAAGACCCTCAACAGGATGGATTGGCGTAATGGCTGCGACAATGGGCTCAAGCATAACAATTGTGAGGATAGTGCAGGACCAGTCAGTGTTTCGTTCTGTTGTACATAGGGTAGCTATGGGTTGGCACAGACTCGGTGGCACCTAACAACAACAACAATCCAAGGCAGGCAGCTGAGGACAGCCACACCCATCCTGACTTACTGACCTCCCCTCACTCAGCCCGGCCTCTACTCAAAGCACCCCTAAGCTGTTTTCCTTTCTCTCATCCTCTTGACTTAGAGACTCAGCCTTGGTGCCCCACCCTTTAATACATCCTTCTCTGCCATTTAAGAACCCCCCTACTGGGCTGTGAAGGCCCATGGGTCTTGGCTGTGCTGTGATTGAGGCCTTCACCTTCCCTGGGAAGACCAGGAAGGTTGGCCCTTTTTCATAATAATGATTATGACAAGCATGCAGTATCTGGTTGGTTCTCTGCAGTCAAGGGAAGTTTTTTCTCTTCTCTTCCTCTCCCACCCCTAACCCTGTGAGCTCACAAAAATTGTTGATGCCGCACTTAGAACCTTCCAGAATGTTTGCACTTAGATGATTGCTTTGTTTAATGTTTACCACAGGCCTAGGAGCCCTGGTCTTGGCTCTGATTTTCAGCTAGGGAAGCTAAAGCTCAGAGGTTGTAGGTCCGTTGTTCCAATGTCAGTTAGAAAGCCAAGGTGCCCAGGCTGACTCCAAATCTGCCTGCCCCACCTCTGCCTCGGCACTGCACTTGGGACTGTTACTGCATGCCTGCCAAGAGCCCCTCACTGAACTAGGCCTGGGCTGGTGAGTGTGAGCGGAACAGAGTCCCTAGCCTTGTGGAACGGACAGGCTGGCTCCATGGCCACATCCTTCTCCAGCAGCTGCATGAGGATTGTGCAGGAAGGTTTGGAAGGCTGGGAGCACCATGCACAGAGTGGCTGGCTCTCCGTGACCTCCCGTCACTGCGGGAGACAAGAGCAAGCTCTTTCCCTGCTGTGGCGGAAGCCTGCTTAGGACCTGGGTTCTGCCAGCCCACCTGTCTGGCTACACTTTAGGGAAACTCTTTTTGTCACCCACAGGCTTTGTCCCTCCTTAGGAAAGCCAGGCTGATAAACCTGCAACTCACTGAGAGACCTTAGAGGTCTCTTGAGTTACTAGAGCCTTGTTCAGGCAGTTCTTGGTTGGTTCTCTGCAGTCAACGGAAGCAGTTTCTTCCCTTCTCCTGCTCTGCCATTGCTAACCCTGTGAGCTCACAAAAATTAAACATGGAAAAGACTTGTAATAAACTGGGGACTTTTCCTGAGGGCCAGGAGCAGCTGCCTGGGCTCCCTTCTGCGCTGTGTTGATTCTGCCACCATGAGTTCTTGCCTTGTCGTCCTTGGATTCCATAGCTCAGCTGGCCACAGGACAGAGGAGGCTGCTGGCCTTCAGCAACAGTCTGAACTCAAACTTGGGCTGTAGCATAGGCCATGGTGGTGGTTTGGGTCTGGTGAATTGGTAAAACATGGAGAAATCAAAGCTGTCCTGGACCAGGTAGTCCTCCTAGCTGGTGCTGCCCCAGGTTTTGATACTGCTGCAAGAGTCACACAGTGGTGCTGTCGAGAACCCAGACTCCATTTCTCCTTGCTTAGTGTGGTTCTGTCCTCATGCATGTTGCCTCCTGGTTACAAAGTAGCTGCTGTGGCTTCAGCTGCAAGTCCACTTTCCAGGAAGGAAGAAGGATAAGAGGCAAAGACCTTTCTCCTTAAAAGGCATTCTTCCTCAGAGACTTTCTCCTACACCTCACTGGCCAGAGCTGTGTCACATGGGCAACCCTAAATGTAAGAGAAGCTAGAAATTCACTTTTTTTTCCAAGCCATGCCTGCATTGCTCTCACAAATAAAAGGAGATGGGCTACAGAAGGGCAGGGTCTACCCCAGCTCACTTCCCTACCCTGCATTGGACCCTCCCTTTGAGTGGATACACCACACCCCTTTACCCTTGAGGAAGAGGCACCTGGGGGCCCTCTCCTGCTATGTCCACCAGGTCTGGCCTCCCTGCTGTTTGGGTTGCCCCCAAGGGCAGTGCCATTGGTAACGGGCAGCTTCCCCTGGCACAGGAGAGCCACTGCCTCCCAGGCAACGCTTACTTCCAGCTTCTATGCCAGAGGAAACTCTGCTGAGTCTGTGGCTTTTTTTTGCCACTGCAACCTCTCACCACTACCCACACCCTGCTCAGAAGTTCAAGGGCCCTTGTGGTTGCCTAGTCAGCAAAAGGATACACAGCCGATCTTTGTGTGTGTGTGCTTGGGCAAGGGCCAGGATGGTTTCTCCAGAAATGGGGGCTCCTTCCTCAGCAGCTCTCCCTCCTTGTGCAAAAGGCTTTTCTGTCAACAGTGGGTCTCCAGGTCTAGGGTGCACCAAAAAAATAAATAAATAAATAGTGGTTTCTCCTTGTTTCTTCTTGCTCTTTCTCTTGGCCAGCCCTGACCAGTCAAACTTTGTACAGTGATGGAAATAGTCTGTATCTGTGCTGTCCAATTCACTAGCCACTAGTTAGTTATGCATGTGCACTGGAATTGTGGCTAGTCCGACTCAGGAACTGAAGTTTTAATTTAAATTTAAATACATGTGGCTAATGGCCACCATATCGAACAGTGCAGTTGTAGACTAGAGCATGGGCCCAGTTTCCACCAAGGGGAGAAATGCAGATTGATAACATCTATCTAGATTCATAAGGAGTGGGTTCCTTTAAGGACACTGATATCATGAAGCCCCAGAGAGGGGCAGCAACTTGCCCAAAGTCACACAGCAAGGTCGCAGTCCCCCTGAGGCAGAATCCCAAGAGTATCCACTCCAGCTTCTTCCTTGTTTCTGAAGAAGGTGGCCATTCTTCTCTGCAAAAGAAAAAGGGGAAGATGAGTTACGATAACACACACATATACCGGTCACGGTGCCAGGCACTGTTTAAGTGCTTTACACATCTGTTTCATTTATTCCAATCCCCCCATTTTACAGGTGAGGCAACTGAAGCCTAGAGAGGGGATGTTCTTGCCCACAGCCCAGAGTGGATAAATCGAGGGGCTTTGTCTCTTGAGCCCAGGCTTTCTGTGACTGCAGTCCTAGGGCTGTCACATGTCTCTGTCCCCGGAAGGGTGCAGGATATGTATGATCTGGAATCAGACACCCAGCTGGGGCAGGTGCAGTTCATAAGCTCCGATTAGTGTCTCTCCTTGCATGGAGTTGTTTTTCTAGCCTGGTCTCCTAAGACTTGGCTCTTGCAGTTGCTGCACCTGGTGTCCTGCCCTCCTGGCTCCATCCAGCTTGTTCAGGGCCTGGCTTGAGGGGTGGGACCTAGGTGTCAGGTATACCTATTAGGAAGGTAAGTTTGGGAAAACTCCGCCTTGGCTACTGGTAGCCAAGAAGAAAGGCAGAGCAGGTAAGGAAAATGGGAGGGAATGTGGCACCCAACCCCACTTTGTTCTCTAGATACAGGGGCTGGAAAAGACTGTGCCATGTCATAACCTTCCTCCTCTAAGATGCTTTAGCAAAACCCCTTCTCATGATTGGCCTGTTTCATTGGCCAAAATCCCCATGGGTTAGAAGCAGGGTTGCCAGATAAAATACAAGATGCCCAGTTAAACTTGAATTTCAGATGAACAACAGAGTTTGAAAAATATGTCCCATGCAATATTTGTGGCATAGATAAATAAATTTGTGGCATACTTATAAGAAAAAAATTATTTGTTATTTATCTGAAATTCATATTTAACTGTGCATCTGGGGTTTTATTGTTGCTGTTGTTGTTTTGGGTTTTGTGCTTGTTTTGTTTTGCTAAACCTGGCAGCCCAAAATGGGTGGTATTATCCATCATCCCCATGTAGTGTACATGACAACGAGACTGAGAGAAATGACATGACTTGCCCAAGCTCACAACAAGGCCCTGATCAGGCCTGGATTCAAAGCCAGGTCTCTTAGAACCCTCAGGCTTCTGCTGAGACACAGTGAACAATCACGTGGCTTTCTCAGGTGGTGTGAGGAGGGCCCAGAAGTCATTACCCTAAAAAAAGCCAAAAAAACAAACCTGTCTTCTACCTGCATGGTAATGTGAATGGCAATACCTTAGCAGTCATTTACACCTTATTGTGAAACAGATACTCGGCAAGTTTGACTGGGAATAGGGGCCCTGGTGAGAATTAACAAAGGGGAGCAAGAATGAAAAATCTGGAGTCTTGGGTACTGCTGGAGATGGGGGGCCAGGGCAGGAGCATAAAGGGGTGTCCAGGGCTAAGACCTTTTATAACCTAACCCAGTCTACCTCTCCAGCCTTCCTTTTGCTTGTCCTCATCACATACCTACCTGTTCACCGGTGCCCAGGAATCTCTGGCTTTCTAGCCCCCTTGCCTTTGCTCATGCTGTTTCCTCTGCTTCCCCCAGCCCCATTTTCCAAGTCCCGTCTCAAATGTGGCTGTCTTCTTAAAGGTGTCCTGAGTGCTCCAACCAGATGCAGCCCCTAATGTGTATCACGCCTGTGCCATACATGCTGCTTCTGCTCAGCTGGAGGCTTCTTGAGGCCAAGGGTGTTCCGGGTGCTGGGACTGGAATGTAGGCAGCCAGCAAATGTCTGACTGGAATGAGGGAGGGCAGGGAGGGGCCCCCAAAGCAAACCTCCTAACTGCAGTTTTACTGAGAAACTTGGACAGGATCCAACCTGTTCTGAGTATGTAAGAACAGCCAGGTGTGCCCTGCAGATGGCCCGTCTTCCTGGGCGCGGTGCTCTGGGGTCTGTGAGTATCAACCTGAGTGCAGGGTCTGTCTGTCTGTGACATTCACGGGGTCCCCGGGTCCTGAAACAGTATCTGGCACAGGGCAAGTACCCATAGATACTTGTTGGTTGGTTGGATGGATGTATGGATATAGTCATTCAATAAACATCACTGAGCACCTGTGACATGCCACACGCCATTCCAAGCACTCAACACACAGCCTCGAACACACCAGCGCCGCCGGGGCCCCACTCTTAGGGAGCAGCATTCACTGAGACACAGATGGTGAACAAGTAAGCCTCCAGATACATAAGGATTTTTTTTTTTTTTTTTGCAGATTTCTAAGTGCTATCAGAATTGGATGGGGTGAGGTCATTTTAGGTCTCTGGAGGGGGTGACAATGGGGCTACGATATGACAGAGAAAAAGGGACCTGTGAAGAAGGGAGGAAGTATCTTCAGGGCTGAGGGAACAGCCTTGCTAAGGCCCCGAGTGGAGTGAGTCTGGCATCTAACAGAACCCAGAGAAGCCAGGCTAAACAGGCAGGTGGGGCCAGAGTAAATGTTAGGATTATATTCCCGCTAGGACTGGCCAACTGAGAGGGTTTTAAGCACTGGAGAAAGGTTATATGCTTTGCATTCAAAGGGGCCCTCTGGCTTCTGTAGGGAGAAAGGAGTCAAGTTGAGGCAGAAGCTGGGAGGGCAGTGAGGGGCCCTGCAAGGCCTCCCCTTACACAGGTGGCAACTCCGCCCAGAGTGGGAGCGGAGGAGGTAGTAAGAGGAGGACAAGGGAACAGGGGCTGGAGTTGATGCCGTCTTTTCCTAAGGCCTCTGGTGGTGGATAGGCGGCCCGTTCTCGAAGTCTCAGCCCTGTGCACTCCTCCCTCTTCCCCCCTTGTTCTGACTCTGCCCCACTGGGCCTCGATGCCAGAGGGTCCTCGAAGAATGCAGGGTAGCGGGAGGGTTGTAGCACCTTAGAGAATTCGAGGGACACCATGATAGAGGGTAAGAGGCTTAGGGAAATGGCAGCCACTGTGCATCGAGCACTTCCTGTGTACATTGAGCAGTTCCTGTGTACACTGAGCACTTCCTGTGTACATCAAGCATTCCCTGTGTACATCGAGTACTTACTGCACTATGTACATCGACACTTTGTGCGTACATACGCTGTACATTGAGCACTTCCTGCATACATACACTGTATACATCGACACTTCTTGTGTTCTAGGCACGGTGTAAGTGTGAGGAGTGCTACCTCTTGTGTGTCATTGGAGCGTCATAACCGGATGAGGGTAGAAGCACTGGTCGGACCCATTTTACAGATGACATGCCTAAGGCTCAAGGGGAAGGGACTTGCTCACAAGAACATGCCTGGTCAGCGAGGGAGCCAAACGAATACCATAGCCACGCCTCTTCTGTGACCTTCTGGTAGCAGAACCCCCAGGCTCCCACGGGCTATGCATCCCCCTCAGCAGAGGGGAAAGTTATTGTTCTCGTACATCTGCCTGGGACTGCCTGTGTCCCCTCCCAGCTCCCTCACTGAGATGAAGTGGGGGGTGGAGGGCAGGAGGGCTGAGTGAGGCCGCCCAGCATGTAGCGCCTTCAGCTGTGCCTCTGGGAACAAACAGGCAAAATCCTTGCCCTTGTGGGCCTGACGCTCTTGTAGGGGTGACAACCAATAAAATAAAGAAATATCAACGGTCTGTCAAGAGGTGATGAGCGCCAACGAGGAGGACAGACACATGGGACAGGTCACAGCATGTACTGAAGTTGCACCATATGCAACGGTGGCCTTTCCTGCCCTGGGGAGCCTACGTCTAGTTTGGGAAAGAGACAGGTAAACAAAGGTAGCTTCAGCTAGTGATCAGGCAATGAGGAAAGTAAGCAGAGGCAGGAGGTGGCGTCAGACAGGTGTGAGAGAAGGCCTCTCTGAGGAGCTGCTGTCAAGAGGGAGCTTGAGTGATAATGTGAGGATGAGGAGGTGGCCACAGGAAGAACAGGGAAGCTGTGTTCTGGGCTGAGGACACTGCAGGGCAGGACAGAGCTTGGCTCATTGGAGATGCTGAGAGGGGCCAGTGTGGTTGGAATGTGGCCATGGGGCAGAGATTGTGATAGGTGAATTTAGAGGAGCAGGCAGGGGCCAGGCCCTCAGGGTGTGCGTCAATGAATATTTCAGAATGTTCTTTAATCAGACTCTGAAGTGAGGTAAGCTTCTGCTGTGGGTTTGTTTACTCTGCTGATGGGCTCTCCTAAGAGTTATCATCACTGAGGTACATACAGCTTCACTCAGTCCCAGTTGTCCAGGTCCCTAATTATCTAGGGTCACCCTATCTCCACCCACTCACCCTGCCTCTAGCACCATCCAGAAGCTTCTAGCACTGTCTAGCACCTTCTGTTTGTGGTTGCTCAGCTGAACAAACTGAGCGTGGGGGTGTCGATTGGCCTGCAGGACTGAGATGGCCTAGGGTACACCTCTGTGGGCACAATTCTCCCTGTGGGATGTCGGCGCACCTTCTGGGGAGCCCTCCAAGGCACCCAGGGCCCAAGGGACTCCTTGTTCTCCTTGGCCTTATCCCTGGGGACTCACTGTTAGTAGGGTTAGGTTTTACTTGCTCTGGAAACCTCTGCCATGGTGTCACCTTGTTACCCCTCATCAGACCCTGTTTGCCAGCAGGACAGTCAGGTGTGAATGCCAGAGCCCAGTATTTGAGTGGTGGTGGGCCCCTGAAGATTGTGTGTTGTGTGAGATATGCTGAGTGTGCCTTTTTAGGGCTGCTGATAAGGGCAGTTTCTTGAGTGTGAGTTTGGGAGCTCAGGCTCCAGAGTCCTCCAGGCCTGGGTTCAAATTCCAGCTCTGCTACCTATGAACTCAAAGAGTTTCTTAATCTCTCTGAGCCTCAGTTTCCTAATCTGTGAAATGAGGGTTATGACAGTTCCCACTTCAGATGGTTTTTGTAGGATTAAATAAAGCTTAACTTGACATGCTTCAGGCCCATGGTTGTAATGCTGACTCCTGGCAACTCTTAGTTCTGACGCCTCTTCCTGCTCTGCAGTCCCTCCCCAAGCCTTTTAGGGGGAGGAAGACTGTCTGCCGTGGGCGTGGATGCTCTCAGTGCAGTGATAAGAGCCCTAGAGAGCTTAGGGTGCGGGGTCTCGCCAGGTGTGCTCTGCAGACTGTGGTCGGAGCCAGGGCCCAGGTCTGGCGTCTTTGGAAAGAAGCAGCGGCTTCAGAGGTTTCCCTCCCCACAGACCTGTAGGAAAGGCCCTGCACGCAAAGCTGAAGCGCCTTCAAAAGGCCCCCAGGTACAGTTAGCACGGCTCAGCACCCCTCCTCTAACCCAGTGCCCTTTTCCTCCAGCACTGCTGCGGGAAGAAGTGTCTCGGCTCCAGGAGGAAGTACACCTTCTCCGGCAGATGAAGGAGATGTTGACGAAGGATCTGGAGGAGTCACAGGGTGGCAAGTCCTCTGAGGTCCTCTCGGCCACCGAGCTCAGGGTCCAGCTGGCCCAGAAGGAGCAGGAGCTAGCCAGAGCCAAAGAAGCTTTGCAGGGTGAGTGATGCGTTAACGTGGGTTCTCTCCCTTCCCTTGTCTGAGATTGAGGCCAGGCTTGGTCATGGGGCACCAAGAAACCAGGGTCTTCCCTCTGCAGGGGGCTGGCGTGGACACAGTGGTCTCCCATCGCTGAGACTCCCCCACCCCCCGAGGCTCCTTTGTCCCTTCTTTGGGTGAAATTCTGCATCTTGTGGAGTTGGGTTTGGATGTCCTGCCTTCCTCCCGTGTAATACCATGGGTTCTCCATCGGGTCCCCACTCTCCAAGGCATGACTGGCTGTTGGGCCCTTGTATCTTCACTGAACCAGGTCACTGACCCAGCAGCTGGTCTTCCCATTCCCGGCCGTCTCAGGGTCCACCGGTGCCTCCCCTCAGTGTCAGTGTGGGTATCCTGGAGGTTTTTCTGCTGCAGGACCCAACTGTATTCCCAGCTTCCCCGTGGTGGACTGTGCCATGAAGAGCTTGGGCCTCACATTGCTTGGTCCAGAAGAGCTTCCCTCTACTAAGTGCAGTGTCCAGCCCTGGACCCAACGTGGTGGGACGGGGGGCGGGGGGAGCTTGGAAGAGGATGTGGTGTAAGGTGTCCAAGTGGTCTCTTGATGAGATGGACCTTGGACCTGTAACCGCCATGTGGCTTTTGTGTTGTCTGCAGCCAAAAATGGCTTTAGGAAGTGAGGAAAGCCATGAGCCCACACGTTCAGTGGTTTTCCTTGGAGGCGGCGTGGGACACCAGCAGCTCTCACAGCCACCTCTCCTAGAGGTGCTATGCCCATATTCTGCAGGGCCAGGGGAGGAGTCTCACAAGGTTGTTTGAGAAAGATTGGAAGTCGTCTAACCTGTGAACTAGCTCCACAGGGCTCGGAGAACTCAGGCATGAAGCATTTGGAGAGAAAACGGTTTGCGTGGATTCACCCGAGCCTCCTTAGTTTCTTTGACTCTCCGAAAGAAAAAAAAAATAGGCAATGAAACTTTGCAACTTGCTTTTCACTTATCATTTACTATAACAATGAATACGTTTAGAAAAACTTCATTTTTGAACCCAAAGTAGTTTTATTACTCAGGTTGATACCAGGCTGTGGTAACAGAGACCCCCAAAACAGAGTGGCTTAAAGAATCTAAGAGTTTCTGTCTCCTGTAATCGTCCCTGGATGAGAATTTCTGGCTCGTGTTCACCTCTGTTCCCTTTGGTCCAGGAGAGACCAGGGAAAGAGCCGAAATCCAGGACCAGAGATTTCCTTTGGCAAGAGCATGGTCATGTGGCCAGGCCTCACTGCAAGGGTGCTGGGAAATATAGTTCCAGCTGGGCGATGGTGTCCCAGCTGCAACTCTTAACTGGAGGGAAGGAGGAGTGGAGTTTGCTGGACAATTCATTGACTCTGTCATAGCAGGTTTCTCTGACCAGAGGTGTGATGTGGGCAACAGAACACATACACACACCCCAAAACCAAACCCACTGCCGTCGAGTCGATTCCGACTCACAGCGACCTTATAGGGCAGAGTAGAACTGCCCCATAGAGTTTCCAAGGAGCGCCTGTTGGATTTGAACTGCCAACCTTTTGGTTAGCAGCCGTAGCACTTAACCATACACCACCTGGGTTTTGCGCACACGCACACACACACACACACACACACAGAGGTTAATCAGGCAGTCTGTCCGGTACCCATCCAACCTCCCCCAGGAATCCTGGGGAATTATTGCAGAGGATTAGCCTGTGCCCAGAGCGCTACAGCACTCTTTAGAAGAGTTCTTTTCAGTAATGCATATTACTCTCAACAGCAGGTTGACCCTCTTCTATTGGGATTTTGTTTCTGGTGGGGCCAACTGAGGCAGTGTTTTGAGTAGTCCCTTTAAGCTGTAGTGGGCAGATGGTGTGTACTGTGGCCGAGCTGACGTTACACAGTTGGGAAGTTGTCTTGCCAAGCAAGCATGGTTTTTCCTCTACACAGCCATCTAGCAGTCTAGGCAGATCGATCTGAGCCTCTGTCTCCTTGCAGCTTCGCAGGGGCCTCACAACAGCCTCTCCACTTCACAGGATGGATGATCTCTTTGCTGGAGACTCAGGCCTTGGGAGGAGCCCCATGAAGAACTGTTGGCTGAGCCTGGGCTGTGCCTACTCATGTCCTTTGGGCTCTCTGAGCTTTATGATCCTGCAGAGCATTGGGACTGCCTCAGGAAGCAACCAAATGCTGTCTCAACCACCTTTTCCAGTGTTCATTCCACAGAGAAACCTGCCTCCCACATCACTGGCCAAATTCTCATCACATTTGCCCCTCTGGTCCTCTCACTTGTTCCCGGGCCCAGAGGACGGGGCAGGGGACTAAACAGAGGCTCACTGACACCCCCCCTCGCATTCCCAGCGCCAAGGCCTTGGGCACACAGCCTAAACTCTCCAAACCCCAGTTTCCTGATCTGAGTGACAGGCAACAATGGTGGCTTCTCAGGAGGTTGTGAGAATTAAGTGAGGTGTTGTCTACGTGGAGTCCCTGAGTGGTGCAGTCAGTCAGTGCACTTAGCTGATAACTGAAAGGTTGGAGTTTCCAGTCCATCCTGAGGTGCCTCAGAAGAGAGACCTGATAACCTACTTCCAAAACTTCAGCCACTGGAAACCCTATGGCGCATGGTTCTATTCTGATACCCACGGGTTTGGTTTTGATATCTGTAAAAGTGGAAGCACAGTTCTTGCTCAGGGAGGCTTGGCAGTTAGCATGATATACATCCTTTTCTCTTTAACCCACAAGGCACAGAGCTGTACCAGGCTTTTCTTTCTAACCCTCTGTGCTATAAGATTTCATTATCCATCACCAAAGGTCTTTGGCCGGCCCAGGGACCCAGAGATCTACCTGATGTCCAGTTCTTTGTGGGGACAATAATCTCATCAATAAGGACTTTTGTCAGTATTCATTAAAGGAAAGCTTCATCGAGCACCTATTGTGTGTCAGCACTGTTCTCCCCAGCCCTGTTAGAAAGTGTTAGCCCCCTTTCACAGATGAAGACACCAGGATGAGGTTCAGGGAAATTAAGCGACTTGGCCAAGTTTGCAGAGCTGATTGGCAGCAGAGTTGGGGACTTTTTCCACTGTGTCAACTGACCTCATCTTCTCTCTGGGTGTGGTCACTGGGGATGAAGTTGGCCGGATGAGAGAGACAGGAAGCCATCTGTTAAGGACTGAATTGTGCCCCCCAACCCCCAAAAATGTGTTGGAGTTCCTAACCCCTATACCTGTTTTTTGGTTGTAGTCCTCTTTGGAAATTAGGTTTTCTTCGTTATGTTAACATGTCCGTTTCAGTGCAGGGTGTGTCTTTGCTAATCCCCCCTGATTGATATGAAGAGTAGCATAGACACAAAGACAGGCAGTCACACATGGGGAAAGGCAGATGCCCCGTGAAGATGGCCAAGGAACTGAGGATTACCAGCTACTAGAAGCTGAAATAGATAAGTATCTCCCCCTAGAGCCACACTGTGGTTTTGGACTTCTAGCCTCCTAAACTACAAGAAAATTAATTTCTTTTCTTTAAAGCCACCCACCCGTGGTATTTCTGTTATGGCAACACTAGGAAGCTAAGACATTCTCCTAGCTCAGTAATGGGGACAGCAGACTCTGGTCAGATCTGGGTTAGCATTGCAGCTCTACCACTTACTATCTCTGTGACCTTGGGCAGATTTTTTAACCTCTCTGAACCGGATTTCTTTTGCTGAGGATAATAATAACAGTACCTGTTTTTCTTATTTAAAAAACTAACAAATAAGGAAGCCCATTGCCATCCAACTCATGGAGAACGCATGTGTTACAGAGTAGAACTCCTCCATACGGTCATCTTGGCGGTAGTTTTTATGAGAGGAGCCCTGGTGGTGCAAAGGTTAAGTGCGTGGCTGCTAACCAAAAGGTTGGCAGTTCGAGCCCACTAGCTGCTCTGCTGGAGAAAGGCGGCAGTCTGCTTTCCATAAAGATTATAGCCTTGGCAGCCTATGGGGCAGTTCTACTCTGTCCTATAGAGTCGCTGTGAGTCAGAATCAACTCGATGACAATGGGTTTTAGTTTTAATCTTTATGGAAGCAGGCTGCCAGGCCTTTCTTCTGTGGCAGTGCTGGGCAGATTTGAACCATCAGCCTTTAGGTGAGAGGATGAGCACAAGCCATTTGCGCCACCCAGGGACTTTTTTTTTTCTTATAATGGGGCTAATAGTAGTAGTACTTCATGGGGTTGTCATGAGGATTAAATGAGATGTAAAGGGCTTGGCCCAGTGCCTAGTACCAGCAAGTGCAGTGATTATCAAATGAGGGGGTGTGGCAGACCTTCTTGGATCTGCTTGGAGATGTTGGTCGCCGGAATCCCATTAGGGTAGCCTAGATTTGAGACACCCCCTGAGCCCATCCAGGGGAACAGCATTTCCTACAGGTAATGAGGTGGGCACCTTCAGCAGTCCCAAGCATCCTGGCTAGAAAACTGTAGACTCACAAGATGCTTCTTCACCAGCCACAGCATGCAGTGACTAAACTGCCGACAGATGGGGCAGAAGGAGGCTCCGGCATGAAAAGGGATTTCTATGCCCAGAATGAGGAGAATGAGAATCAATGTTCAAGCAACGAAGGCACCAGATGTTGGGCAACACTTGTTAACAACCAGTGTCCCCATTGTGGGAAAAGCAAAGCCCCCAAAGACTTCCACTCTGACAGGTCCTGCTCCTCCTGTCTTTGGTTTGGGGTCGGATGAGACCTGAATTTTCCAGCTTGTGAGAGTATTAGGAACTCAGAAAACATCCAAAACATCAACTCCAGGTTCCAATATCAAAGCAATGAAAGGAGTTGAGTTTGGGGAGAACAGGGCTTTAGAAGAGGTGGCATAGTGGTTAAGTGCTACGGCTGCTAACCATAGAGGTCGGCAGTTCGAATCTGCCGGGAGCTCCTTGGAAACTCTATGGGGCAGTTCTCCTCTGTCCTGTAGGGTCGCTATGAGTCGGAATCGACTCGACGGCAGCAGGTTTGGGTTTTTTTTGAGTTTGGTTTCTTTGGGGGTGCGTGTGGGAATGTTTGGTTTAGCATCTTGTTCTCCTGTCTTAGAGTTTAAAGGCAGAAGCCCTAGATGATTGTTTAAGAAAGATGGGTGTCATCTTAGGGGTAAACTGACCCCAAGTCCTGCACGTGTGGTGGTGAGCTTATATAGCCTGTGGGACCCACTTTGGGGTGGCTGTTGAATTCCTCAGGCTCCCTCCATTTTGTTGATTTCTCCTGGAATCAAGGCATTACAAAAACAGTAATGAAAATTTGCTTCTTTTTTTTAATCACTTAATGGCATGTTAACCGTATTGAGCATTTTCCCACAACCATAAATACTCCTTGAAAACAATTCTTAATGACTACATAATGTTCTGCCAAATGGAGGTACCATAATTTATTTAGCCATTTCCCTATTATTAGGCATTTAAGTTGTTTCCACTTTTTTTTCTTTTTCGCCATAATATAGCACTACAATAAAGATCCATGTATGTAAACCTGTTTTTCTTAGGACAGAATTCCTCAAACGTTTTGGTCTCAGGACCCTGTTATACTGTTAAGAATTGAAGACCCCAAAGAATGTTTATTTACGTGCTTTAGATTTATCAGTATTTGCCATTTTAAAAATTAAAATGGAAAAAAATATAAATCTTCAATAATTTATTTCAAAATATTAATACCAAATGTACTGCATGTTTGTTGTTGTTGATTGCCATTGAGTTGATTCTGACTCATGGTGGCCCCATGAGTGCAGAGTAGAACCGCTTCACAGGGTATTCAATGGCAGTGACCTTTTGGAAGCAGATCTCCAGGACTGTCTTCTGGGGCTCCCCTGGGTGAGTTTGAACCACCAACCTTTCAGCTAGTAGTCAAGCACTGTTATGAATTGAATTGTGTCCTCCAAAAATGTGAGTCAGCTTGGCTAGGCCATGATTCCCAGTATTGTGTGATTGTCCATCGTTTTGTGATCTGATGTGATTATCCTATGTATTGTAAATCCTAACCTCTATGATGTTAATGAGGCAGGGTTAGAGGCAGTTATGTTAATGAGGCGGAATTCAAGCTACAGGACTAGATTGTATCTTGAGTCAATCTCTTTTGAGGTGTAAAAGAGAGAAGTGAGCATTGACTTAGGGACCTCATTACCACCAAACGAGAAGAGCCAGGAGTGGAGTGTGTCCTTTGGACCCAGGGTCCCTGTGCTGAGAAGTTCCTAGAGCAGGGGAAGATTGATAACAAGGACCTTCCCCCAGAGCTGACAGAGAGAGATAGCCTTCCCCTGGAGCTGGTGCCCTAAATTTGGACTTCCAGCCTCCCAAACTGCGAGAAGATCTATTTCTGTTTGTTAAAGCTTCCCACTTGTGGTATTTCTGCTGTAGCCCCTCCCCAGTGCCATCGAATTGATTCCGACTCATAGCGACCGTATAGGACAGAGTAGAACTGCCCCACAGAGTTTCCAAGGAGCACCTGGCAGATTCATACTATATATAGCAGCACTAGATAATTAAGTCAAACATGTAACCATTTGCACCACCCAGGGGCTCCTTACTACATGTTGCTGTTGTTAGGTGCCATTGAGTCAGTTTTGACTTATAGTGTGCACACCAGAATGAAACACCCCCTGGTCCTGTGCCATCCTCACAATCTTTGTCATGCCTGAGCCCATTGTTGCAGCCACTATGTCAATCCATCTGGTTGAGAGTCTTCGTCTTTTCACTGACCCTCCACTTTACCAAGCGTGATGTCCTTCTCCAGGACTGATCCCACCTGATAACTTGTTCAAAGTATGTGGGATGTAGTCTGCCCATCCTTGCTTCTTAGGAGCATTCTGGCTGTACTTCTTCCGAGACGAATTTGTTGGTTCTTTTGGCACTGCGTGGTGTATTCAATATTCTTTGCCAACACCATAATTCAAAGGTGTCAATTCTTCTTCAGTCTTCCTTAATCATCATCCAGCTTTTGCATGCATAGGAGGCTATTGAAAACACCTTGACTTGGGTCAGGCACACCTTAGTCTTCAAGGTGACACCTTTGCATTTCAACACTTTAGAGAGGTCTTTTGCAGACGATTTCCCCAATGCAATGTGTCTTTTGATTTCTTGGCTGCTGCTTCCATAGGTTTTGAATTGTGGATCCAAGTAAAATGAAACCCTTGACAACCTCAATCTTTTCTCCATTTATCACGATGTTGCTTATTAGTCCAGTTGTGAGGATTTTTGTTTTCTTTATGTTGACGTTTAATCCATACTAATGGCTGTGGTCTTTGATCTTCATCAGTAAATGCTTCAAGTCCTCTTCACTTTCAGCAAGCAAGGTTGTGTCATCTGCACAATGTAGGTTCTTAATGAGCCTTCCCCCATAAATGAAATATTTTTAGAATGAAAAATAATTATGCTTTTCCAAACAAAAAAATTGGAGTGAGAAGAGTGGTTTCGTTTTCCATTTTACAGAATTCTATAATGTCTAGCTTCGTAGAAGATAACTGAATTCTCATATCTTCTCCTTCAGTCTCTGTATTGTGATTTATTGTTTTGGTGAAAAATCTGGCATCACACAGATATATAGTTGGAAAAGAGAAGAGTGTAATAATTTCCTTATTAAATAATTGTGGATATTCTTCTTTAAGACTATACCAAAACTCAACAGATGGTAGTTTCTTAAAGATTAGTTGCAGTGTGGAATCTAACACCTTCTCCACATGAAGTTTTTTTACTTGGTTACATTAAAATCCATTGGCCTTATTTATACTTAGACTGGCTCTTTTACCCACACGTGTTTTTTTCACATCACAGATTGACTACTTAGAAAATATTGCCTCACTGAGTGATACAAACCTTCCAGATGTGTTTTAGTTATCTAGTGCTGCTATAACAGAAATACCACAAGTTGATGGCCTTAACAAAAAAGAATTTATTCTCTCACAGTCTGGGAGGTTAGAAGTCTGAATTCCGGGTACTGGCTCTAGAGGAAGGTCTTCTTTCTTAGTCAGTTCTGGAGGAAGGTACTTGTTTCTTTTGAGCTTCTGCTCCTGGACAGTCTTCATGTGGCTTGGTATCTGTTCCTCCATGTCTGCTCCTTTTTCTTGCTTATTTAATCTCTTTTATATCTCAAAAGAGATTGACTTAAGACATAGCCTATGCTAATCCTGTCTCATTAACATAACAAAGACAGCCCATTCCCAAATGGAATTATAACCACAGACATGGAGGTGAGGATTTATGATACACATCT
Organism: Loxodonta africana; assembly: GCF_030014295.1. Taxonomy (NCBI): domain Eukaryota; kingdom Metazoa; phylum Chordata; class Mammalia; order Proboscidea; family Elephantidae; genus Loxodonta; species Loxodonta africana. The sequence continues at coordinate 49,707,326 of NC_087344.1, forward strand.
TTGGGGGACACCATTCAGACCATAACGAAATGTTAACATATTTCATTGTCCAATATGATAGAAAACAGAACACATTTGTTAACATCACTGCCAGTTTCATAAGAAAAGTCTTCAAGTATTAAGAAGCTGTCAGAATGGCAGTGGCAGATCTAAGTTTGCCAAAATTCTGATTTTCTCTTGAAAGCTCAAATTTTATCACTGGTGACAAATACTGTCAATTGTTGTCTTAGAAGTAGCCAGCTCACTTAGTTCATTCTCAGGAAGGTGTCTGCCATATACAGTAGTTTGTCAGTCATTCTTTCAGATACAAATGGCGTTCTATGAGAAAAGTGGCTAGTTTAGCTTGCAACTCACACACAATAATATTTTGCCGTGACACAACCATTGTACTTTGGTATGTAGCAAGAGAGCTTTAAGTGTACTTTCCATTTTATTAAACGACATGTACTAAGACATCCAGAGTTAATGAAGTTAATCATTCTTACTGCTTCCTTAAGGACATTCTTAAGTAAAATTGACTTTTTTTTTTTTTTTTTAATTTTTTAAACTGTGAGTGCATGATGGTAAAGGATATAAAGACAACTAATACAGTATAATGTCACTGCTTTGATTTGTATTCAGGTGCCAGCTTTTTACCCGCCATTAGTTTTGCACCACAGTGCAAATATTGACACAGTTAAAAGGCAAATAACATCGTAGTGTTATAAAACCATTTTGATTAGAAAACTGTTATAAAAATAGTTTTCCGCAGAGACACCCTGGAATGATATTGGTGGTGGCAGTGGTGACAGCTAGCAATCTTTGAGCACTTTTCACGTCCCACATGCTGTAGAACCTTTACCATTTAATCCTCACAATAACCCTGTTTGTTATATCCCCGCTTTATAGAAGAGGAAGCAGATACCGAGAGGTTAAGCAAATGTGCCAAGATAACACAGCAGTGTGTAGTTAGAGCTAGGATTTGAACCTAAGCAATGTGGCCCTGGAGCCTTTCAATGATACCAGCAGGGACAGAGAGGGTATTATTGCAGGGGAAATAGAGGAAAGGCTAGAAGAACGAGCTGTGTATGGAGTGGGGAGGGACACCCAATATGGGGGCTTTATAGTAGGGGGTAAGGGAAATAGCGGAAGATGATCATGGTGAGCCTCAAGGGCCACACCCAGAAATTCAGGGGCCATGGGGATTTTGAGCAGGAGGGGGACAATATGATAAGTAGGGCGTTTCCCTTTCTTACCCTCTCTCAGCCAGGACAGACTCAGTGCAAGTTGGTTGAATAAAAACTTTTAGTTGGCGAATCAGGCATGTAGATAAGAGTCAATGCCACAGATATTTCTGCCTCCAAGAGTTCTAGACTGCGGAGAATGTCATAGGCCCAGCAGAGTTCCCAGTGGGTGCCACCATGCCCTGGCTTCCTTTGCAAGTGTAACCAGGCCTGCTGACAATGTCATAGTAGGTGGCCCAAGTCTCTGTTGAATAGAATACTGTGTCATCGATGCTGGGATGGCTCTGCCCACCTGCTTTCACAATACGTATGTGCTTGTCACCATAAGACTGTATGGGTTTGAAAAGCCATTTGATGCTTCCTGTTTCCCTTCTCACATCCACACTCCATTTTTTTTTTTTCTTTCTGTTCATTTTGTGGGTAGTTTATTGCCCTAGGCTGAGTTTGTATGCCCCTCTTCAGTGACTTATACACCTGAAAACTACCACTGTGTCATAGGCACCCAGATCTAGCCTGGTGGCCATTGGGGCTGCTGCAGGGGGCCCACTCAGGACCAGTTCCTTTATCCCACAACCCTGATGAGGAAGACTGTCTCAGTGGAAACTTCCAGAGAGTTTCAACTTTATAGGCAAAGCTCCTTCCTAATATACTACTGACCACTTTTAAATATTAGCAGACCAGACATGAAGGCTTCTTAGACTCCATACTTGGTCTGGTATGGTCAGATGGAAGAAGTGCCCAGACTCTGCAGTTCTGCTGTGGCTGTTGGCTGGGCCATGTGTCTCCAGTAGGCTAGCCCAGGCTTCTTCACACAGCGGCTGAATTCCAAAAGAGGGCACATGTCGCTTTGCACAAGTCTTTTTTTTTTTTCTTAATAATGACTTTTTATTATTGAGTAGTTTAAGATCTACAGAAAAGTTGCTGTTTCCCCCATTGTTGGTATTGTAAATGCTGCACAAATGCTTTTCAAGCCGCCTCTTGCATCATGTTTGCTGATGTCCCATTGGCCAAAGCAAGTCACATGGCCAAGGCATAGCAGGGGACTCCACAAGGGCATGGATTTCCTGAAGATACACTGGAGGCTGGGGTTCTGGTGACTGACAATCAACAAATTGCAGCAGACTTTGGCCTTTTGACTCCTTTGCTTCTTACGTGATAGATTTTTGTACCTAAGTGACTGATGTCTTTTGTCTGGGGTTTTCAGCACTGAGTCCTTGACTCTATGAGATGGAGGGCCAGTCACTCCAATCCCCCCTACTCCCCACCTCACATTCCTCTCTGCCACCCTCCCCACCGCCCAGCCAGAACCTTCTGTGTAGCTTCTCTAACAAGTGGCCTTTCAGCGTCTGCATGAACACTTTGCGTAAAATTCTCAGTGGATTCTACTTTGTGCTAATGATCTAATTACGGAAATCTTCCATTTATGCTGAGAAAACTGAAAGTCAGATTTAATTGGAAGTACACAGACACCCTCTATGAGTCACCACATACTTATCAGACACTTGTTTCAGAAACATTCATCAGAGCTCAGCTATTGGGAGGGGGAAAAAAAATATATATATATATATATATATATATATATATATATAGTTTTGTCTGTTTGCTTGTTTGTTTGTAGTTGGGATGACTGAGGTGTGGTGAACACATAGCAGATTACAGCCAACGTTTATTTAGTACTTGGAATGTGCCAGACACTCTCCTGGGTGGCTGTATGAGCTCATTGATCCTCCCTTGTCAAATGGGTAGTGTTTATTAGCCTCAGTTTTCCCATCTATACATTGGGGATAAGGGAGGTTAAGGAATTCTTCTAAGGTGTCCTAGCTAGTAGGTTTCAGAGCCCAGGCTTGATCCCTGGTAAGTCTGGTTTCCCAACCTCTGTTCTTAGCAGATATTTAACAGATACTTCTTTGATTCTGTGCACCTTAGAGATAGTCATCGTGGTAAAGAGGAAGGAAGAGAAAATAGAAAAGAGGGAGAAAGAGGAGGTAGATGTTAATTTGGAAGCACAGTGACCTTAGGTGTCATTCAGAAACCCCTTGTGGCACAAGGGTTTGTGGACTCATTCTTAGTCCCAGGGAATAAGGGCTTCAAGGCTGGTCTCTCAGTACCCGTGAGCCAGGAGCTTTCCTTCCTTGACCTCTCCCACTCTGCACTCTTTTCCCCTTTAGGTTAGCGAACACGCTTAGCCCCAGCAAACCCCTGTGGTCTCAGCTGCAGCGGAGGCAGTAGTTGAGGTGTGAGCAAGGGTTGCCGACTTAGAGCCTCTGCTCTTAACTAATTCCCACTCCCTTCCCGGGAAAGGGCCAGAAATTGATCCAGCGGAAAGAAACAGAGCTCAGTGAGAAAAGCCAGGCTCTTGGACTGCCCTTCAAAAGTCATTGCCCAAGACCCCATTAAATGCAGTTCAGAGCTGTGGCCTCCAGCACTGAGCAAGTCCTACGTGCCCACCTTGCTGTGACGGGGTCAGGATGTGGAAAATGAAAGACATGTCCTCTCTGTCCTGTGAGAAGAGCTTTGCTGTGAGCCAGGGGTGTGGTGTCATTCTCAGAGTTGGCCTTGGAGGTGTTATGGGTTATTCTTGCTCTGGGGCCACCAGGCTCAGCTGGGTTGAACAGTGGTCCAAGGTGGCTTGGACACAGGTTCCAATCTGACCCTGATTCCCCCAGTCCTGGCTAGCTCCCCAGGGGATGGTCTTCTGACCTCAGACAGGGACCTGGGGTCGGGGAGTGGGGAGAAGTGGAATGAACTCCATTCCCTGCTGACTGGTCAGAGAAAGGGAGAGGAGGCAGGGCTTTGTGGGCCTTGAATAAGAGCCAGGATGGCACAGTTTTGCTCAAATTTAGCAAACCTTATTGAGCATCTTCCGGGAGCCAACCCTATGCTGAGCACCCCACGCAGGTGATCTTCATGTTATTCTCACAACCACCCTATGTCTCAGGTGGAGTTAGCCTGACTTTATAGTTGGGGAAACTAAGGCTCCAAGAGGGAGCATGTAAGTTACGGCACCTGGGTTTGAAGTCGCTTGCCCAACACAGGTACCTCCCACTGCACCAGTGTTAGCTTTTGTATTTTGTGTGTGTGTGTGTGTGTGCGCATGTGCGAACTCTTTAGGTGAAACTTTACAGAGCAAATCAGTCTCTCATTCAACAATTTATGCACAAGTTGTTTTGTGACATTGGTAGTCCCTTCCTGCCTTCTTGTCATTGCTTTTGGGCAGGTGTTACCCTTTTGGTCTCATATAAATGATTGAACTGAGAAGTATGTTCCTCAAGCCTGTCATTGTTTGTTTTATAGGCCTGTCTAATCTTTGGCTGAAGGGTGAACCTCAGGAGTGACCTCAGTGCTTAGTTAAAACGGTGTTGGAATTGACTCCATGGCAATGGGTTCGGTTTTTTGGGGGGGGGAAGGGGTGGGCATAGTCTTGGGGGTTCTTTCAGCCTCTGTCAAACCAGTAAGTTTTTTGTTGTTGTTGAGTTTGAATTTTTTTCTACATTTTTCTCCCCTTCTGTCCGAGACCCTCTATTGTGGTCCCTGTCAGAGCGGTTGGTGTGGTAGCTGGACACGGTTGGTGTGGTAGCCGGACACCATCTAGTTCCTCCAGGCTCAGGCTGGTAGATGCTGTGGTCCTTTAGTCCTTTGGACTAATATTTCTCTTGTGTCTTTGGTTTTCTTCATTCACTGATGTTAGCTTTTGATCAGTAGAAGCCATAGAAATCTTTTTAGTGTTAAAATCTTACCTAGAACCCCACTCATTTATTCATACAACAAATACTTGTTGTGGTCCTACAATTTGCCAGACATTGTTCTAGGCACTTGGGGTATATCCGTGAACAAAATAGACGAAGATCCATTTCTCATGGACCTTACATTCTATGAGGGTATGCCAGTTACGTTGCTGAGAAATAAACTACCCCAAAACCTAGTGACATAGAACAGCCACCCATTTTCTTACATCTCATGATTTTGTGTGTCAGAAATTTGACAGGGCTCAGCTGGGCAGTTCTTCTCTTCCACATGGTGTCGGAAGATGTCCTTCAGTAGAATTCTGCTGGCATATGGTCTGGAGGGTTCAAAAAGGCTTCACTCACTCAACATGCCTGGTGCCATGGTGGGATGGCTGGGTTAATCTGGGGCCAACAACATGAGTATCTGTGTGTGGTCCTTCCAGCACATTCTACCACCCAAGGGCTCCCACAGAGAGGGTTCCAAGAAACCAAGGTGCAAGCTGCAAGGCTTTTTATGACCTAGCCTATGAAGTCACATAGTGTCACTTCCACCACATCCTATTGATTACAGGCCAGTCACAAGGCCAGCCCAGATTCAAGGGGAGAGAGACTAGACTTTGCACTGTAAAAAGGATGTGATATAGACAGTGTTGCTAAGTCTGTCTTTGGAAAATACCGTCTGCCACTGGGTGGTGTGGGGAGTGGGAAGAAGACAGACAATAAAACAATTAACATAGTAAAAAGTATATGTTAGGAGATTGTAAGTACTATGGGGAAAAAGAAATTTTTAAATGGAGTCAAGTATGACTCAGACATTCCACTCCAAGGTGTTTACTCACAAGATAAGAAATAGATGTCCATACAAGGACCAGTACACAAATGTTCATTTTTTTGTAATAGCCAAAAGCTGGAAGCAACCCAAATGCCCATCAGCAGATGACTGAATAAACAAACTTGGTACGTGCTACGATGGAGTAAGACGCAGCAATAAAGCAACAAATGACTGATACGTGTAACAACATGGATGGCTGTCAAAATAATGATCCTGAGCGACAGAAGCCAGGGGGAAAAAATGCCCATGTTGTATGATTCCATTAATATGAAACCCCAGAAAATACAAACTAAAACTGATCTATAGGGACCGAGAGATCAGTGATTGCCTTGGAGGAGAGAGAGCTTACAGAGGGTATGAGGAAACTTTTGGGAGTGATGGATATGTTCACTACCTGGATGGTTTTGCGGCTGTGTACCTCTGTCAGAACATAGCAAACAATACATGTTAAATCTCTGCAGTTTATTGTATGCCAATTATACCTCAGTATTTTTTTTTAAAGCTATCTAAAAAGATAAGGTGAAGTTTATTATATGCCAGTTATACCTCAGTAAAGCTGTTTAAAACAATAGAGTAAGGTGGATCAGGAGCCCAGAAGATGGGGTGTTGAGGTGGGAGCATTCTGGTAGCCCATAGTCTGCATCACTCAGGCAGCTTTCAGTTCTACTTATGAACCGGCCTTTTCTTTCCCCTGGTCACAGAAGGGCCCAGTCCCTGGGTCAGGTCAGCCTTGCCAGCCAGCTCCTAGGGTGGGGAAAGGACCACCAAGCTCTCAGAGGCTCTGTGCTGCTGAAGGGCCAAAGCCCCTGGGGCTCCTGCGCTCACTCTGCAGGAACAGGCAGGGACCAATGAGGTCAGAAGCTAGCTGTGCAGTGGCCTCGGTGTCAAGCCAGCCCTTTAAATAGCTCCGACCACATGGGCTGGCCAGCGGCTGGTTCAGAAGCTACTAATGACTGGACAAGCCAGACAGGCCTTCGTGCCCAGAGCCTGACATGAATAGACAAAAGAAGGAAAGGCATTTTTTGGCACCAAGCTAAAAACTGACCAATTTAGAAAGGAGCTTTCTAATTCAGCTTGGGCCCAGGTACTACGGTAGGGAAAAGACCGAGGTTGAAATCAGCTGGCTCAATGTAAAAATAAAATTTAAAATACATACATTTCCCCCGCTATCCACAAGTAGAGTGAGCCTCTGAAACCTTTCGTAAGCCAAAATGGCATAAGGCGAAGAAGCAATTACCATTAATTTATTTGGGAAAATTTTTTTTTTTTTTGAGCATTCCCAAACCCAAAACGTAACCTACCAAATCATTCCAAATAGTACATAAGACCCTTATGAGCGCTCTGAGGCTTTTCTGATACCTGAGGACACATCTTGCTAACGGATGCACAGAATAAATGGAGATAAAGCACAGATGCTCACGGGCAGAGTTCAAGGCCATGGCGGCTTGATACTGAGACACTGAGTGTAGTTTCCGGGGAGGGAGCATGGCAAGTCCACTTTCGCTGGTCGGGGTGTGCACTGCCTCTTTAACAGCTCGCTGCAAGACAAATGCTGGCTGATGCTATTAAGAGGTCAGCAGTTCAAATCCGTCAGGCGCTCTTTGGAAACTCTGTGGGGGAGTTCTATTCTGTCCTATAGGGTCGCTATGAGTCGGAATCGACTCAATGGCAGTGGGTGGGTTTGGATGGTATTTCTGTTTTTCACCTTTCTACATAAAAGAGAAAATCCTCTTTGGATTTCTTTCAGTTAGCGAAAACAGGTACTAATGTAGATCTTTCATAAAAGCGAAGAGTGTAAAGGAAACTTTCGAAAAGCAGGGGCTACCTCTACATACGTATATACCTATACTGTTGTTGTTGTTTGCTGTTGAGTTGATTCCAACTCATGGTGTCCCCGTGTGTGTCACAGTAAAACAGTTCTATAGGGTTTTCAGTGGTCGAGTTTTCAGAAGTCCATCACCAGGCCTTTCTTCCAAGGTACCTCTGGGCGAGCTTGTACCACCCAGGGACGACGCATACAGTTTTACATATGTATACAATCTCAAGTGCTTATACATGCCAGGCAGTGGGCTATGTGTTGTTGTTGGGTGCCATCGAGTCGATTCTGAAATCGCCTGTTTGTTTAAGTGGTTCACAGTTTCGTACACGATGAATCATTTGTGATCTGGATCTCAGGGGTGGGCTGGGCCTGTGATTGCAGGGCCATGGGGCTCAAGGGAGTGAATGGTGGCCGAGTCAGGAGTCCACAGCTCTCACCTCAGTGTTGCCCCAACCTCTTCAGGCCTCCTGCGGAATGGGAGGGTTGGATGGAGTGTTCTCACGAGCCTCATCGTAAGGCACCACCTGTTCCCACAGCAGATGGGGGTGCATACTCAGAATGCAGGGGGAAAAGTCCTATGTGGGGGATGAACCCAGCCTCCAAGAAAGTCAGATGGCAGCTTAACGTGGCCAAGGACCACAGAAGCCGTGAAAGAACAGGGTATCGCAGGATCAGAGCAGCTGGCCTCTGCCTGCCGTGGATACCTGCCAACCTCACTCCTTCCAAGGGGAGCCTCCAGACTTGTAGCTGAGGGCCTGGTCCAGCAGCTCTTAGTCACTGACCTTTGCAGCCCCTGGACTCTGGAGAATCTGTTTACCCACGAGCCCTGGACTGTGAAGATCTAGAAGAATCATTCTGATTCAAGCCCCCAAAAAGAAAAGTTTTTAACGAGAACTCTTTGGCTCTGGCAAAAGAAGTGGGGGGTGCGGGGGAGGCAGGGAGGACGTGGTGTGAGCTGGATGGTGCAGGAGGCCCATGTGAGCCCCAATCCTGGCAAGCTCCAGGGGGCTGGGCCATGCTTCTCTTGGTGGGTTTTGCTTCTTTGCTGCCCTGGAGATGAGGACCAGCTAGATGAGTTTCAGCCATCCTGGTGCTAATAACCCTTCTCTTTCCCACCCAGTGCCCAGCCCTGGGCTAAACACATGGCAGGTGCTCAAAAAGTAGGCCCTGAGATTGAACGAAAGGAGCCCTGGGTGACACAAATGGTTAAGAGCTCGACTACTAGCTGAAAGGTTGGCGGTTCGAACCCAACTCAGAAGACAAGCCTGGTTATCTGCTTCTGAAAGGCCACAGCCTTGTGCACGCTATGGGGCAGTTTTACTCTGCACACACGGAGTCACCACGAGACAGAATCGACTCGATGGCAGCGAACAACAACGAAATTGAAAGCAGGGGATCAAAAACAACATTGAGCCTTTAGAACTGTCACCTTCTTAGGGAGATGGCCGTTGACTGTTTCAGCACTTTTAGGACTGGGAGCGCCTGGAGATCAGGGTCTGAAGTGTTTTTGTCTTGTGTTGAGTTGTTCAGCCAATGGCTTCTCCTGCCCCTGCTGCTAAGCAAGAAGCAGAGTTGGGGGAAGAGGGACCAAGTGGAGCCAAGAACCCTGCCAGGCCCACAGGGCTGGCGCTGAGCAGGTGCCCAGGAAATGGGCGAAGAGTAAAGCAGGCATGTGACCATGGCTCTGTCCCAGATACAGGAAGGCCCAAATGCCTGGGTGGCATCCCTCAGCCCCAACTTTTCTTGTTCTGTGACCTGTTGGCACTGTCCTGGATGCTGACCTCTGTCCCCCATCTGTGCAGCTGCCAGGTGGCCAGTGGAAGGGGCACTGAGTGCACCGTGCTCTGCTGCCTTTGAACCATTCAGGGAATTTGTGCCTGTAGAGGTGCGGCTGGGCTTTGGCATTGGTGGTATGAAAGGAAAGGTGCACCTTTTCTTCCTAACCATTCAGGTGACTACAGACTCGGGGAAACCCACTTCCTCCATGCACGAGAGGGCTGGGTGGCGCCCAGGACAGAGGTGAATGAGCTGGCTCCAGGCAGCCCTGCAAAGCAGGGGCAGTTTCTGTCTGGAACCCCTGCAATGTGGCTTAGAGAATGACTAGGAGGCTAAAACCCCACATTGGAATAGTACTGCTAAAGGAAACCCTAGTGATGTAATGGTTAAGAGCTACAGCTGCTAACCATAAAGGTCGGCAGTTCGAATCCACCAGGCGCTCCTTGGAAGCTCTATGGGGCAATTCTACTCTGTCTTGCGGGGTCGATATGAGTCAGATTCGACCCAATGGCAATGGGTTTGGTTTTTTTTTTTTTTTTTTTTTTTTGGTTAACGGAACAGGCTGGTGTTTCCCTGCCAGCACCAGAATCCTCTTGCCTGCTCACCTGAGCAGAGCTGTGTTAACCAGCATCAGTTTAAGCCTCAAATCTGTTGTGAGGTCCATGTCAGCGCCTTGAGGCAGATTTTGTTCCAGACAGAGTCTCTCTACTGGACTTCCTTGCATCTTCCCATGTCCAGCTGTGGCTGCATGGTTTGAAGACTCGTTAGGGGGCCGTTAGAGCCCCTGGGTCCAGATGGAGAGCAGAAAGAATCAGCTGGTTGGTGATTGCTGAATGTCTGGGTCATCAAAAGCATCTGGCAGCTTGATTAATAGGACGGAGGAGGGTATGATCATATAGGTGGAACTGTTGTGTCCCCTATTCAGATGAGAAGTTGGTAAACAGTCCCCTTTCAGCTTTTTGGGAACTTCCATACCCATCAGTCAATCTCCTTATGGCAGCCTTCCTCTTCTGTTGGATTTCTCTTCATCTGATAGGGTTTCTTCTTTCTGTACTCTGGAAGTTCAAATCCTCCCAGGCTGCCAGCAGACGTACAGGGCAGTTTCTCGTTGGTGGCTGATGGCCGCTGAGTGTGGTGGAATTTACACAGCTGGAGGCTCTGCTGGCCTTGGGGACTGGGTGCATGAGAGTGGCATTGCTCCCCCAAAAGTATGAGGGCTTGCCCAGACAGAGGAGCATGCCCAGACACGTGGCCTCTGTTGCTGTTCAGGGTTTCTTAGTAGTAAGTGGAAAAGATGGTGAATAATTTGGAGGTAGGAGCTGCAGAGAGAGTGCAATGGCTCAAAAAGGGTGGCATTGTCTCTGCCATGTCTCTCTCTACAAGGGTGCCAGGAGCAGGGTCACCGAAGATTTCCCTATTAGAGCCCAGCAGTTGGGAGATACTTACACAGAGAAGCAAAGGAGTTAGTTCTCTATGACTCTGTGTAGCCCAAGTTCTCAGGGATGACATGAAACATGGAAGGGAACCATCCTTTACTGAGCACGGTCAATGCATTATCACCTAGGGAAGTAAACAACAGCTTACATGACCCTCCCCACCATCCTTCAGAATCATTTTTATCCTCCTTTTTTACGTGTGAAGAGTGGAAGCTCAAAGAGGCCACATGACTTGTCCAAGGACACAGGGCCAGTGAGTGGTATAGTCAGGATTCAGAGACCAGCTCTTGGGCTCCCAACCTGGTCTCTTTCTTCCCCTCCTCTCCCAGGCAGTCTTCCAGAAGAGAGGACAAATCTGAGGCAAGTCCCAGCTAGGTCGGACACTGCAGTCAACTGACCCTAAGGTATTTTCTGAGCCTCCACTGGAACTTGGAGTTTAAGCTGCTCAGCCTCTCTGTGCCACGGAGATTATAGTAGCACCTACCCCATGGTTGTGAGGATGAAATGAGGTGATTCGTAGAAAGAGATTAGAACAGAAAGTACCTATTTGTTAAATATCAGCTGCTATTACTTTATTGTTACTCTTTTGCTAAAGTTATTATTCTTTTGCTAAAGTTAGAGTGACCATATAATTTGTTGTCCAAACACATAATTTTGTGAGAGAAAGAGGGCTCTATTAAAATTGAACTGGGCAATAGACATGAACTGGGACTGTCCCAGACAAACAGGACGGATAGCTAGCCCTTGATCAACAGATGGGCTCTGAGTAGACAGACAGGTGACAGGCAGGCATTCCAGGTAGGGCGTGGCATCAGCCAAGGTATGGAAGTTGGCTGCTTATGGTGACTGTGAGGAGCCTTGGGGCTGCTGGCCCCCTTGCAGAGGAAGAGGAGTGTCTGCATCCGCACACCCCACTGCCCTTGCCCAGAAGCACATCTTCGCTCCACTCTGGGTTCATCTGCACACTCCTGGAGTGCCTGTTCAGCATCATGATTTACAGGGGCACAACAGGCCACTGTCCTCTTTGTTGCTGTTATTGTTGTTAAGTGCCATGAAGTCAGTTCTGTCTCATAGCAACCCTGTGTACAACAGAACGAAACACTGCCCAGTCCTGAGCCATCCTCACAATCATTGCTATGTTTGAGCCCTTTTTTGCAACCACTGTGTCAATCCATCTCATCGACGGTCTTCTTTTTCATTGACCCTCCACTTTACCAATTATGATGTCCTTCTCCAGGAACTGGCCCCTCCTGATAAAGTGTCCAAAGTACGTGAGACGAAGTTTCACCATCGTTGTTTCTAAGGAGCATTCTGGAAGGAGCATTCTGGCTGTACTTCTTCCAAAACAGATTTGTTCATTCTTCTGGCAGTCCATGGTATATGCAGTATTCTTCGCCAACACTGTAATTCAAAGGGGTCAATTCTTCTTCAGTCTTCCTTACTCATTGGCCAAATTTTGCATGCATATGAGGCAGTTGAAAATACCATGGCTTGGGTCAGGTGCACCTTAGTCCTGAGAATGACATTTTTGCTTCTCAACACATTAAAGAGGTCTTTTGAGGCAGATTTGCCCGGTGCAATACGTCCTTTGATTTCTTGACTGCTGCTTCCCTTCCTCTTTGGTGACTCAAAAAAGACACAGTCTTCACCGTGACAGAGGCACGGGTGGTCAGGGAACCATTCCGATGCTACGGTAGACAGGAGGGAGCAGAGCTGGAGAAGGAAGCTAGCAAATCAGGTGTGCGTCCTCATCGTGACACCGGAGGAGCAAATCTTTCGGGTGGTGGGTGGCGGCTCCATCAGGAAGCAGGAGGAAGGCCAAGAAGGAGGTGGGGCACCTGGAGGATGCCTGTGTCTCCTAGCTTGTGTGTCTTCTTCCGTGTAAACCTCAGCAAACCACATTATCATCAACCAGGCTGTGTATCTAGGCAACCTTGGAAACTCACACACAGCCTCTGTGTCTTCCAGCACAGGAGAGTGCTCCCAGGGTGAGAAGGTCAGACTCCTAGAAGGGACCAAACAGCCTCCCCGGCGGAGCAGTGGGATCTGAGCGATGCTGGGGAAGACCTTCTTTCCCCCAGGAAGCTAGGAGAAAGGAGCCAGGAGCCCGAGCCCCTGACACTCGGCCTGGAGGCCCGGCCCAGTGGAGAGAAATGACATGCCCCAGCTAAACTAGGACCTGGGGCTTAGACCTATGTCCTAACTCCCAACCCCATCTCTAGCTGCTTGATAGGGCCTCTCAGTTTTTACTGTCTCTGCTCCCAAAATAGATTTTTAATTGTTTAAATGGAATCTTGACCCAGCAAAGCAGATCTGTACATAAAAGACCTTAGCTTATAAAGTATAGACCGGTCTCCAGTCTCTGCCTTGTAAATGCATATTTTTAAGTATTAATGGGACTCTTACTAGCCTGTATGGAGTCTTTGTGCAAATTAGAAAAAGGCACCCCCCCGCCCCCCCGCCACCCAGTGTAGACAGATTAGGAAAATTAGGTGCCCGTTGCATTGAACACAGCCCCACTGGCCCATAGCCCGGGGAGCAGGCGGTGGCTCCTACATGTTCCTCACTTCTGGGGCGGGGGGGATTTGCATTCCTGTTGCAGGGGTTTGGCAAGGGAGCAGAGACCCCATACTGCTAGCTTTTAAAATGTGGCCGTTAGGTAGAGGTGGGCAGGCTCTAGCCTGGGAGGGATGGGACAGGGCTCCCTGCATGTTCCCTCTGCGGAGGGGCTACTGTTCTCAGCCCCCTGAGACCTCAAAGGGGATCCAGTTACCAGGGCTGTCCAGGAGGTGGCGATAGGATGTCGAGGAGGGCTGGAGGCACAATGCCAGAACTTTCTACTGCCTGAATTTCTAAAGATATCAGCTTGTGGCCCAAGAGACTGGCACAGGAAACACAGGCCCTGATAAAAGAGAAGGATCCCAGTCAGTAACAGCAGCCTCTGCCAGCACCTCTGGCCAGCACCCCCGGCCTCCTGCTCAGAGCATCACAGAAGGAGTGCCAGTCTGGTGACACGGAGCCCACGACTTGTCCTTGATGAGCAGCACAAAAGCCAGAGGATTGTGAAAGTTAGCAGGGATCCTCTTTACAGCAGAAATGAGAAGGCGTCTTTCCGAGGTTTCTCCAGACGCCCAAAGCGCTCCTTCCCCAGCCCAGGTGCAAGAGTTTCGTTTTGAGCATCACTTACTTGTACTGTTCATGCCAGGGAGGGAGGGCAGAGTGAGGCTGGACACCCCCACCTATAACCTACCTGGGACGCTCAGTTAGCACCTTAAGGACGAGTCCTTGGACTTGACTCCAAGGGGTCAAACCTGCTCAAGAACAGCCTTGGACCCGGAGCTGGAAGTGGACACAGTAGGTTAACAGAGTATTGCCTACTTAGAAGATAGGTAAAAATCCAAAATCATGCCCACAGGCTTTCAGCAAGCCTGTGGGGAAACTGGCACCCTCTCACGTGTTGTTGGAAGTGTACAATGGCAGGAACCGCGTGGGGGGAAATTCCAGCAAAATCACACGTGCGTTCACCCTTTGACTCAATAGTCTTACTCCTAGGAGTTTACCCTGAGAAAAAACTTCACAAATATGAAACAAGTTTCTGTATACTCTTTGTAGGAAACACATTCTAAGAACTGTAAGAATAGGAACCAGATTTTGAAGTTTATATAGTAAATTTGTTGGAGGTGATATATGTGCAATAATTTTGAGATCAGTTTATTATGGAATAGAGAAATGAGTAAATATAGACTGTTGGAAACATGGATTCTCTCTGTAGAAGGACGTTATAGTGAAAGGTGTTGGATTGGAGTTCAGTATGTCCTCATGATGTAAAAAGACAGATATATAGATAGGTAAACAACCCAATGCCATCAAGACAATTCCAACTCATGACAACCTCGTGTGTCTCAGAGTAGGACCATACTCCATAGCGTTTTCATTGGCCTTAATCTTGCAGAAGTACATTGCCAACCTTTCTTCCATCATTGCCACTGGGTGGATTCAAACTGCCAACCTTTTGGTTAGTAGCCAAGCACACACCGTTTGCTTCCCCCAGGGCCCTGGATAGATAGGCGATTTACAAGCCATAGCTGTGGAAAGGGCTGAGAAGCAGTGACTCCCAGTAGCAATGCTCACACCTAGTGCCCACATCTTGATTTCTAAATGTTATTTGCCATGAGAAGGAACCAGGGCTCCTAAGAGAAGTGGAAGATTCCTGGTGCAGAGCAGTGTAAAAGTAATAAGGTGTGACTAGAATATCTTGTCATCCCAGAAAGCAAGGACACCTTCAAAGACTGATGGGTCAGAAAGACCCAGGGACTGGCTGGAAGGGCCGCCTGCTGACAAAGGTGGGACACCTTGACCATCCAAAAGAATAGCGAGAGGAGTGGGTTATTAAAAGGGAGGAAGGAGGAAAATGGGAGTGGGTGAGCTCTTCTTTACAAATGAATGCTAGCTAATAAGTGAGGAAGGAAGGAGAGAATTAGACAGTCCCCGTTAATGGATAACCTGGCACTCCAGGCCTCCTGATAGGAAGCAGGGGCCACGCATCACCTATGGATTAGTTGTGCTGTGGGCTGTTCTACAGGCAGCTGGTCTGGACTCTTCGAAACCTTTGATGTCATGGAAGATCCATAAAAGGCAAGGGGACCCTTCTAGATTAAAGGAGAATCAAGAGTCACAACAGTTAACTGCAATGCGTGATCCTGTTCTAGATCCTGGATTGGGGGCTGAAAAAGCCATGGAACCTGTTCAGGAAACTTGAATGTGGACTGTGTGTTAGATGATATTATTACATCCATGGTAACACAATTGTTAACTGCCATCCAGTTGGTTCTGATCCATAGCAACCCCACGTACAACAGACTGAAATGTTGCCCAGTTCTGCACCGTCGTAAAAAGTGGGAAGGAGGAAGATGGGGGTGGATGATTGTTGGTATGCCTAAATCCATCGTGTATTTTGAATGTTCTTCCAACCTAGAGACTCATCTTCCAGCGCTATATCAGGCAGTGTTGTGCTGTCATCCAGGGGTTTCATCAGCTAATTTTCTGTTGATCACCAGGCTTTTCTTTCTAGTCTTAGTCTGGATGCTTTGCTGAAACCCGTCCATCGTGTGTAATCCTGCTGTTATTTGAGATACTGGCGGCATAGATTTCAGCATCTTAGCGACATGAACGCCGCCACGGTATGACAAACTGGCAGATGAGGGGTTGGTGGAACACAGACATAAAGGAGGGCTATTGAGAGCCTGAGGAGCCCTGGTGGTGAGGTGGTTAAACACTCGGCCACTAACCCAAAGGTCAGTGGTTCAAACCCACCCACCAACTGCTCTGCGGGAGGAAGAAGCAGTTGTCTGCTTCCGTAAAGATTACAGCCTAGGAAACCCGATGGGGCAGTTCTACCCTGTCCTGTAGGGCTGCTCTGAGACGGAATTGACTCAACAGCACCCAACAGCAACATTGAGAGCCTGGAGCTCTCAGAACAGGCCTCAGCCTGAGTCCTTGTCTTTCTGGCCGTTTAGCAGCCTTGCTTTTGCATAACTTCACTCACCAGTCCACACCCCACACTGGCCAAACGCTGAGAACAGATGTTAGTCCTCATTTGCACATAGGAAACTCTTGTACAGTGATATTCTCTTCGTGAATATTTTAATATGAAAGCAGCAGACCCCAGAAAGTGCTGACCCACTGCTTTTCTGGGTTGGCACATTCCAAGCAGTTCCTCCAGCCCTCCCCGTGCCAGCCTGAGCAGGTGCCGCTGAGGAGCGTGTGGACCTTGAGCACAGGGCCCCACCCCTCCTTGAATGGGACTCATAGGACCTCAAGGGGATAGCCTGTCATTTTCTTATGCAGGTGTCACTCCAGGAAAGTGGAGCTAAACTCAGGATCTAAGTAATGGAATTGGCTGCTTGGGGGCGGGGGAGTGTGAAATGCTGATAGGGTCCTGGCTGGCCACCACCCCAGAGCCTGGCACCTGGGTCATCGGACCCACCCTGTTAAGTAATTAGTGGGCCTTTTTTTTTTCAAGAAGCAGCGGCTGTTGCTATTTTTTCCTGTTGAGTTTAACCACACTCACAGTAGCAGGCGGTCTGCCAGGCACCCAGAACACAGATATTCATTCCAGAAATATGGATTGATTGACCCCGACTGCGTGCCGGGCTGGGCTAGGTGCTGAGGATATCATGGGGAACAGAACAAACTGCAGCCTTCTCCAGCCCAGGGAGCTTAGGGAGGGAAGCAAATCATAAACTAGTGGAAGATAAAAGGAGCAGATAGCAGTACATGCCTACAGGTCTAACATGGGGGTGTGTGTAGAGTGTGGTTAAGAGCTCGGCTGCTATCTGAAAGGTCAGTGGTTTGAACCCACCAGCCACTCCGCATGAGAAAGATGTGGCAGTTTGCTCCTGTAAAGATTACAGCCTTAGAAACCCTATGGGGCAGCTCTACTCTGTCCTCTAGGGTCACTGTTAGTCGAAATCAAGGACGACGGATATAAAAGAATGTACAGGGCTCCTTGGCCTGCGGTGGCCAGAGAAAGCCATGTCTCTGGAGAGAAGAAGGCCCTTAACCCCAGACTGAGGGGAAGGGAACAGCTGGGAGCCGCAGGGGAGAGCAGCAGCTGCGCAGCAGGTCTCAGCACTGCAGGTCTGGGAGGCCAGTGTGGCTGGAAGGTGAAGGACAGTGGGGAGGGGACTGAGATGAGGGACAGTTTCAGATGGGCTTTGCAGTCTCGGGGAAGGAGTTTGGTAGAATGCTGTGGTTTTAAGCAGGTAAGTGACTGCATCTGAGTTGCGTTTTGAAACAGCTCCTCTGGCTGCTGCGATGAGAATGGATTGGGGAGGGGGTCAGTGGGAGGTAGCACAGCCCTCCGGCAGGAGATGGTAGAGGCTTGGAGGAACCATAGGACTTGGGACCGAGTTGGATGTGGGGAGCGAGGGAAGGGGTGGGGGCAGCACACGGGTGTGGGGCTTGAGCACCTGGTGCAGGGCAGTTCCAGCTCTAACCTGGGGGCACTTGGGAGCTATTGTAGGATTTAGGCAGGAGTGATGGGATCAGATTGAGGCCCTAGGAAGATGCCCTGGGGGGCAGAGTGGAAAGCTAACCGGGAAACCAGCTGTGAGCAGGAAGGCCTGGCCCAGGGGAGCAGCCAGGATTTGGATAGGTTTCTCTCCAAAGAAAAATAATGAGCTGCAGACAGGGACTGTTTCCGCCTCATACATAGCCCCACGCCCCCAGCCTGGCAGTATCTCCTCCTCCTGCTGGCTTCCTCCACGGGGCACCCCAGAATACTCCCCTCCCCTGGGGTGGCTGGGGTGGGAGAGCCAGGCCACATTCCCACACAGGGCTGTGTTCCCACAGGCGTCTCCATTTTCCTTCCCGACACTGCTCGGCTCAGCTGGGCCAGGACTCACTTAAAGAATGAGGGCTGCCCGGCTACGCTGTGTGCTGGGCCTTGCCCCAGACCTGCTGCAGGAAATTGTAATTAAAAACGGGGCGGCTGCACTCAGGATAATGACACACTGTCCTGGGCGGCTGCACTCAGGGTAATGACACACTGTCCTGGGAATTGCTTTCCTAGGCTCTGGTATTCCTGATGCCAGAAAATCCAATAACCTCAGGTTACGTTCATCAGGACGTGTGGGGCCGATTGGATTTGTAAAATCCATCCAGCCTCTCATGGTTCTGATTATCCTTGTTCTGATTATTAGCTGTTTGGATTACGGGGCTTGCTGTACTGTCATGTGGTCACCAGGGCCACCAGCCTGGCCCCTGGCCCGGAGTCCTGGGTAGTAGTCACAATTTAGGGGTCACTGAATTGGGACAAGGCAGGGGGCAACCCAACTGAGGGGGCTTCAAGGAAGGACTGGTTTTAGGCCCCTGCTATCAGGGGTGCCCAGGCCCTGGCAGCTCTGGGCACACTGTACCTGCACCCAAGGCTACTTGCTGCTAATTGCAGTTTGCCCCTGTGTCTGTCACATTTTCTATCACCGCCCTCAGCAGGTGTATGCTGAGTGCCTACTATGTGCCAGGCCCACTGTGCACCAGGCCCAGCTCTAGGTACCCATGGTATCAGATGCAATTGTGACTCTGCTTCTCCACCTGGCATGGAAAGCTTTCCAAGAGCCTTGGGCACCCCTGCCTTCCTGGACAGAGAACACAGAGGAGCACAGTTTAGCATCTCTGAAAGACTCAGGAAGGAGCCCTGATGGCACGGTGGTTAAGCACTTGTCTGCTAAGCAAAAGGTTGGTGATGTGAACCCACCAGTTGCTCCTCGGGAGAAAAGTATGGCAATCTGGTTCTGTAAAGCTTTACAGCCTTGGAAAATTGTAGGGGCAGTTCTGCTCTGTCCAATAGGGTCGCTATGAGTTGGAATTGGGTTTGATGTTTTTTGGAATGACTCAGGGTCACCTTGGGAATATTTTATTTTGTACTTTGGAAAATATGGCTCCACCATCTCCCTTTTTTACTTGTTTCTGCCTGTTTCCCCTCGCCTCAGGCCGTGGCTGTCACTTGTCTCTGTCATCGTTGGGCCTTCTCTTGGGGTCCATGGAGGCAGTGCCATATAGGGGTTGGGATCATGGGCTCTGGGTTCAAATCCTGACTGGTGTATAGAATCTGTAGAACCTGGGCAGGTCACCCGGCACCTCTAAGAATCAGTTTACTCATCTGCAAAGTTGGGGTGGTAATAGAACCTGCCTTGTTGGGGGTGGTGAGGATTGACCAAGATCATACCCGTGAAGTGCTGAGCACTGTGGCAGGCACCTAGAAGTGCCCTGTGAGTGTTGACCGTCCGCCTGTCCCATGGGTACCTTGTGTACAGCTGCTTGCCTCTGCGGTTGGGGACCAGGTACTGGGCATCACCTGACCATGTGTGTTAGAGCCAATGGGTACTGGCTGCAGAAAGTGCTTTGCATTGGAGTTGGGGAGACAGGAATTAATGTTTAACCAGCAACTGTGTGCTAGAGTTTTGCGCAGTTTATCTGGTTTGATACAGCAACTCCAGGAGATTGGTGGTATCACACTGCCGTCCAGATGAAAAACTTGGGGCTGGGAGAGATTAGGAAACCCTTATGGAATAGTGGCTAAGTGCTATGGCTGCTAACTAAGAGGTCAGCAGTTTGAATCCACCAGGCACTCCTTGGAAACTATGGGGCAGTTCTACTCTGTCCTGTAGGGTCACTATGAGTCAGAATCGACTCGACGGCAGTGGGTTTGGTTTGGTTTGGGTTTGGGAGAGATTAAGTGACTTTGCCAAAGCCACACAGCTTCTAATCCAAACGCAGTCCCGTTCTCTCTCCAAAGTCCAAGCCTGTCTGCCTGGAGCAGAGGTTGGCAAACTGCAGCCTGTGGCCAAATCCAGCCCATAACCTGTTTTGTAGATAAAGTTTTATTGGAACACAGTCATGCCCATTCACTTATGTATTGTGCATGATGCTTTACAGCTATAACAGAAGAGTTGAGTAGTTGCAACCGATAGGTTGCAAATATTTTCTTACTATCTGGCTCTTTGGAAACCTGGTGGCCTAGTGGTTAAGTGCTACAGCTGCTAACCAAAAACGCAGCAGTTGGAATCCACCAGGTGCTCCTTGGAAACGCTATAGGGCAGTTCTGTTCTGTCCTATAGGGTCACCATGAGTCAGGACTGACTTGACGGCAGCAGGTTTGGTTTTTTGTTTTTTTTAATCTGGCTCTTTACAGAAGAAGTTTTCTGACCCCTGGCCTAAGCATGCGGATCACAGGGTCAGCCACTTCCTATGCTATTAGCCTTTCCGGTTCCTTCTTTGGAGCTAGAGGGCTGTGGCTGCAAGAAGCCTCACCTCTGGTGACTGGGATGGTCCCATCCACAAAGCCGTCTAGCTTCCTCTTTTTGATGGCCTTCTGGACCCAAGTCCTTGTGTTTGGGGAACCCAGGTGTACCACAGGGCAAGGCTAGTGTGTCAGAGCCAGGTCACAGTGTCTGGTGGGCCATCCCTTCCGTCAGCACTGCAGCAGAGTCCTTTTGGGGGCAGCTCCAAACAGCTGGAGCCTGTTCACTGGAGTCTTGACCACAGCTCCTCCCAGGATTCATTGGTGCTTTGAGTCCCCCCTTCCTGGAGAAGACAAGGAGATCCCGGGAGCACTAGCCTCTGACTGAGCAGTATCGAGGAACCAAGGACAAACCGGTCCCTCTTGCCTGGACATCTGTCTGTAGTTTCTCTGATGGAGTATAGGGGAGGCTTTCCATCATCTCTGTAGCCTCACAGATGCACCTTTCTTTGACTGACGCCCATGGCTTTTAACTTCAGTTTTTGTTCTGAGGCAGGTATTGGCTCTGCCTAGCATGATGGTGAGTGCCATGTGGCAGGTCCCATGAATGGTTTGTCCCCTGTTGTGTCCCCACCCAAGTGCCCAGCATGAAAAACCAAAAAACCAGGGCTTCAAGCTTATTCTTCCTGTTTCAGTTGTGGCTGAGGAATCGAAACCAGAACAGAGCCAGATTTTTAAAATTTGAATCAGAACAATAACTGGGATGGGAAAAATTAAATTATGAGTCAAAGGCTTGGTAGAAACCTAGTCTCCCTCTTAGAAAACAAGGGCAGAAACAGCGGTGCCCCGCTCAAAGATGGTAGCTGTACTGCTTTGAGTGTGTGTTGCTCTCCACAGTCCTGCCAGTGTAATCCATTCTCCGGCATCAGGCTCATGAAAGGGCTCTTGAGCCTCTCATTCCAGGGCTTCGACCCATAATTTTTCCCATTCCAGTTATCATTCCAGATCACTCAAATTATAAAAATTCAAGTCTGTTCTGGTTTTGCTTCATCAGCCATAATTGAACCAGTTTGAGCGAGTTTGAAGCCCTCAAAAAATCAAACTCGTTGCTGTCGAGTTGATTCTGACTCATGGCACTCAGTGCGTTACAGAGTGGAACTGCTCCATAGGGTCTTCCACGGCACTGCTAGATGGGTTCAAACTACCAACCTTTCAGCTAGTGGTCTAGTGCAAACCATTTGCACCACCCAGAGACTTGTGCCCCACACGTAGTAGGTTCTTTTATCCAGAACCACACACTTGGCCTGTTGGTGAGAGCTTGAGGAGCCTCTGCCCTAAGTGGCTGTCTGGGGGAGGAGGCTCAGAAGAAAGGATCCAGGACCCATGTACTCCAGGGACGAGGTTCTTCCTGTGGAGGTGGATTGACAAGCCTCATGTCCAGAAGCACCCTTAACCCTTTCGTGAACCAGTTATTTCATTAATGAAAGCATGCTGAATCACTGAGTGTGTTTGAATTTTTGGTAAGTAATATGGATTTTTTTTTCTTGCCCCCTCCCACAAGTCTACCCTAAGTGTTTAGTGGTACATATGAAGTACCACTAATTATACCCCAGAGTTCCCGATGGGGTCAATTGGTGTATATGTGTAAGAAAAATTTTCAAAATATCTATTTTTCTTACCAAAAATTCCAACACCTCATACAAGACCCTGTAAAAACAGTAATTTACAGTTCAGGCCCATTTCTTCAGTTTCAAACAGTTATAAAGGCCCCTGCCTTGGGGTTTTTTTTCTTGGGGTAGCACGCGCTGTCAATGGTGCAGCAGCTTCCCTATAAACCTTCAGCAGCAGAAAAAGTACTTGTTCCCTAGAGGTACCTGTGAGCATGAAAGGGTTAAGTTCCTCACCTGAGGGACACAAATTGCTGCTTACCCAGAGCCCCAGCAGCATGCCAGGTCTGTGCACTTTAAGGAAGAATGCAGAGACAAGTCAGGACCAGTCCCTGCCATCTCCCAGTGAGTGGCTGGGGTCCGGATATAGGGAGCCGCCTTCAGGAACCGAAACCCGGCCACATATCAGCCAAAGGCATCGGCTGTTGCTCTTAGGCTTGTCTCTTTGGACTTGCGTACAGACGGTCTTAGGAACAGCCCTTCCGAACTTCATCTATTCAAAAGTAGGACACCCCGTGTTATGGTTTGAATTGTGTCCCCCCAAAACATATGTTCTAGTCCTGATCCCTGTACCTGTGAATGTTATTCTGTTTGGAAATAGGGGGGTTTCTTTTGTTATATTAATGAGGTCATACAAGAGTAGGGTGGATCCTAAGCCTAATCCTTTCTGGGTGGTGTCTCATAAAAAGGGAAAACAGATGCGAAGTAAGATACACAGGGGAAAGAGACCGTGTGAGGAACCAACTACAAGCCAAGGAACGCCAGGGCTACCCACAGACTTCTATCCCCTAGGCTACTGTCCTCCAGAACTGTGAGACCATAAATTCCTATTCTTTAAAGCCACCACTTGCTTGTGTTATTTTTTGTTATAGCAGCACCAGCAAACTAAGGCAGCCAGGAACCTTAGCCTTTGTGTACCCCAAAACCAAACCTGTTGCCATCGAGCTGATTCTGACTTATAGCAACTCCGTGTGTTACAGAATAGAACTGTTTCATAGGGTTTTCTTGACTGTAATCTTTTATGGAAGCGGAGTGCCAGGCCTTCCTTCTGTTGGGCTGCTGTGTGGATTCAAACCATCAACCTTTAGGTTAGTAGTCAAGCACAAACTGTTTGCACCACCCAGGGACCTTTTGCATACCCACCCATTGCCATCAAGTCAATTCCGACTCCTAGTAACCCTAAAGGACAGAGTAGAACTGCCCCATATGGTTTCCAAGGAGCATCTGGTGAATTCGAGCTGCCAACCTTTTGGTTAGCAGACACAGCTCTTAACCACTATGCCACCAGGGTTTCCAGACCACCACCCAGGAATCCTTTAATAATGTTGAGAGATTTAAAAAAAAAAAAAAAAGCTCAGGTGGCAGCTACCCAATGGTGGAAGAAATCCTGCCGCCGAACCGGGAGCCTGGAGACCTGGTGCCAGCTCAGCCAGCTCCTTGGCTCGTTACATTAGCCAGCTCATCACCTCCGTCCTTCACCTCCTGTGCTGCCACTGCCCTTGCCTGTGAAATGGGAATGATCGTGCCGACCCAGAGGACTGTCACAAGGGTGAAGGGAAACAATTGGGCAAGTCTGAGTCCAGTGCCTGGCAGACCAGGGTGCTGGGGACACGTTTCTTGACTCTGATGTGCGAGGGGTGACAAGGCCACATGTAATTGTCTCTGAGCTCCAAGGAAGGAGCAGAGTTTTGAGCTGTAGTGAGTGGCGCTGGGGCATGTATGGTGTTGGAGCTGGGCCTGAAGGCTGGGGAGGGTTAGTTTAGTGGGCAAGGAGCAGGGGCAGGCACTCCGTGCAGACTGGGAGAGTGGAAATTATAGGCATCTGGGGCCGCTGGCATGGGTGGACCCCTCAGCCTGGTCCACCTCACCTACAGGGGTGTGTGGTGGGCATCCCACATCTCCCGGGCTTTGGCCCCTGAGCCCCCAGGCTACAGAAGCAGGTCACCCACATGGGGGAGTCAGCAAAGGATGAGCTCCTGGGTGGCAGAGGCTGCTGAACTGGGTAGGGGCAAGGGGAGAATTGGGGGCACCGAGGAAGAATAGGAAGTGGGTATGTCAGTCTCCAGTCCTTTCTGAAAGCAGAACTAGCTCAGCCTTCTGGGTCTTTGCACTCTCGCAGAGTCCCCCAGTTCCCCCCAGGGCCCAGCACCTTGGCATATGCTCACTGGGTGGGCTTTTCTCCCTGTTGCCTTTGAATCCACTTCCTGCCTCGTCCCACTGTCTCCTTCCTCACCTCATACTCCTATTCACCACCCTCCACTCAAACCCAAGCACAGTGACTCACACCTTCCTGTTCGTTCCCTGCGTCCCTCCTCCATAGCTCCCCACACACTGGATCTGACAGCCTGGTTGTGTGGCTGTCTCGCACCTCAGGGGCAGGCACTGTGGCTTTGTCACCCCTGGATTGTTGGGCCCTAGCACAGGCCTGGCCCAGAGCGGGCAGGCACTCCAGGAAGGCTGAGGGAATGGATAAGATGGTGAGAAAGCTCCCCGTTCCCTCCTGAGGTTCAGAGAGTAGTGGAGGTCCCCTGACCAGTCCCATGTCAGGGCCAAGGGAAAACCAGTAGCATCATGTTTCTGTAGCCAGCATCCTCAAAGGGGTGCAGGTCACCCAGGAAGTGCAGACCATGCGGCCCAGGAGCCAGGTCTATGTGCAGCCCTCTGTCTTCTGTCTTGTTGTGCCCTGTGCTTTCTCTGTGCTAGATGAGGGCCAACCCTCCACCAGGCTTGCCACAGGGGTCAGGGGCCTGCCTTCCCTCAGCGCTAGCTACTCCTAGTCCCCAGGAAGAAGGGCTGATCTTCCAGTGATAAGCCACTTGCTGAAAGAGGCATTATGGGTGGCGCTTTGGGAGCCTCACCCCTTCTGGTGCCTGCAGGCCTTGCGTGTGGGGCGCTGGGAGGGGCAGCCTATACCCATGAGGGAGGGAGGTGTGTTTGCCTTGCCATGCTCCCCCACTCACCCTGTGGGTCTGTGGCCCACCTCCCCCTCTGACCTCGTCTCCCCCCAACTCCCCTTACTCCCCAAGGGAGCTTGGTCACACCATCTTTTCTGTTCCTCAGACACCCTAAGGCCACTAGTGCCTGCCTCTGAGCTGCAGTTCCCTCACCCTAGAATGTTCTTTCCCAGCATTCCCTGCATCCTGCAATGCCTGGCAGCTCCTTGACCTTCAAGACTCAGCTTAAATGTCACCTGAGTGAAAGAGAAACTTCTGGAGCTCCCTCTCACAGGAAGACCTGCCCTGTGCCCTCTTCATCCCCTGTTATTCTGCTTCAGCCTCAAATGTGTCCCCTTCATAACACGTTTTATCATTTCTGACTGTTTTGTATACTTGAATTCTTATTTATGTATTTACTCTTGGCTGTGTGGGAGGGCAGCTGTATCTCCAGCTGCCAGAACAAGGTTAGAACGCTGGGGGTTCTCAGGAGAGACGCATTGGAAGAATGAATGGACAAATGGCTGATGCTCACTTGGATCAGGCCAACCTGGGCAGGCTGACCCAGCAGAGATACAGGACCAGGAGCTGGGCTGGGAGACGGCAGCAGGGCTCAGGGCCTCGTGGGCTGACTAGGACCCCAGGCACCCAGGATGCAGCGGGGCCTCACAAAGCACAGGCAGCAGGCTGACTTGTTCAAATCCCAGCTCTGCCACTTAGTTGCCATGTGGCTTTGGGTAAATTGTTTAATCTCTCTCAGCTCCAGCTTCCTCATCTGTAAAATGAGTGCAATACTTTCTAATTCATGGGGGTTGTTCGATGACAAAATGTGTGTAAGGTACTTGAGACAAAGCGCCTGGGTAGGCTCAGCACACAGTGAATTACTATTCAATAGTGAGACTGGTTTGACGTGTGTTTGGCTTGGAATGAGGCAGGCAGGAAGTAGAAATGTGGGTCTGTACTCAGGAGCCAGGTAGGGCTTGGTACTCCCTGACTCTTCCTCCTCCCCCAGTGATGGGAACCGTGCCATAGGCCCCTCACGGAGCACGGGGCAGGGTGGGAGGTAGGCGCTCCTTGGCTGCTAGCTGACCAATTCCATTTATTGGTGGTTTTTCAGCTAGAAGATGCTCCCAAGATTGATCTGTTGGGTTTGGGGACTATCTGAAGTGTGAGGGGCCTGAGCCTTCTGCTCCTTCTCTTTGCATCAGCACAAAGATAGGTAAGGAGGTTACTAATGTCTACCAGAAGACAGCCAGCAAGAGCCTACCCAGAGGAGGGGGCTGTGTGTGGGGTGGAGACGTTGGGGATGCAGTGGGTGGGGACCAATGTGCTGCATTGATCTGGTCCAGTCACTCTACCTGAGTCATCTCCCTCAGTCCTCACAACGACCCCATGAGAGAGGTGCAATGATTGGCTCCGCTTTACAGATGGGGAAACTGAAGCATGGAGAAGTGAAGCAATTCGCCCAAATCATCCAGCATGATGGAACCTGCGTCAGACTCAGACTGTCAAGCTCAAGGACTTACACTCTCAGCTACCTTGCATCATGCTAGGGGCAACCATCAGCAGATGTTTGTCAAGTTCATCTGTTGAACTTGGTAGTAGTTTGGGTGGTAAAGTAGAAAGGACACCTGGAGTCTCAGAGTCAGGTGGACTTGGTTGGAATTCCAGATCTTACGGCTGGATGACTTTAGGCAAGTCACTTTACCTCTCTGAGCTTCTGTGTTACCATTACACCACAAACCAACCCCACTGCCACCAAGTCGATTCCGAATCATAGCGACCCTGTAGGACGGAGTAGAACTGCCCCATAGGATTTCCAAGGAGCAGCCAGTGGATTCGACTGCCAGCCTTTTGGTTAGCAGCTGTAGCTCTGTGTTACCATTGAGGCAAGGGAAACAGTAATGCCCCACCTTGCCCGGCTGTTTTAAGGATAAAACAAAGGTAACATGCGAAGGCCCCTCCCCCAAAGTGCCCCACAAATGTCTGTTCACTCACTCCCTTTCTCCAGCCTTTCCTCCCAGTCTCCTCCCAGCTGGTGGTGCTTTCAGCCTCAAGGCTTTGGCCCTCCTCCAGAGCCTGACCTTGGCCTTGATATCCATGAGGACTTCGGAAATGGCTTTGGCTGATCCGGCGGAGGGAACTGCCCCGCTCCTCCTGCAGATCGGGATCTCGGATGCCCCTTGCCAGGCCTTTCATGTTTGTCACTTTATTTCACAAGAGCCCTGGTGTTTGTTTAGCAGTGCTGTGGTATTTTTAGAACTTAAAAGTAATTCTGCTCTTCGAAGAACAAGCCGGAGGATGTGACCCTGATTCAAGCCAGGCCTGGACCGGAGGTGTGTGGGCATTCCACCCAGGGTCTCCCCACACCTACACAGCCTCCCTGCCTGGCTGGTCATGGCCCTGGGGGGCTGGCCTACCCCAGCCCACAGCAGGCTAAATAATAGCCCCCAAAGATGTCCACGTCCTAGTCCCAGGAACCTGTGAATATGTTGCCTTCCATGGTAAAAGGGCCTTTGCACGTGTGATTAAGTTAAGCATCTTGAGGTGGGGACATTATTGTGGTTTGTCCTAGTGGACCCAGTGTAATCACAAAGGTCCTTATAAAAGGCGGGAGGGTCAGAGAGTGGGAAGGAGAAGTGCTGACGGAACCAGAGGGTCAGAGTCAGAGGGATTTGCAGATGCTACCCATTTTTTTTCTTTTTTACGCCTCTGGCTGGGAAGACAGAGGAAGGGGCCATGAGCCAAGGAATGCAGATGGCCTCTGGAAGCTGGAAAAGGTGAGGGAATGATTCTCTCCTAGAGCCTCCAGAGGAAGCGGGACTCTGGCTTACACAAGGAATAGCCCCCACCAGCAAGGAGCCCAGCCAGAGCAGGGGTGGGGAGATAGGGACAGAGTGCCCACGTGCCTCTGGCCCAGGCCTGGCTCAAGTCAGGGATACAACCACAGGCTCGTTCCACAAAGAGCAGAATTACTTTTAAGTTCTAAAAATACCACTCCACTGCTAAACAAATACCAGGGCTCTTGTGAAGTGGGACTCGGCCTTGATTTTGGCCTAAAACCTGTTGCCATTTAGTCCATTCTGACTCATGGTACCCGCATGTGTTACAGAGTAGAGCTTCTCCTCAGGGTTTTCTTGGCTGTAATCTTTACGGAAGCAGATCTCCGAGCCTTTCTTTAGCAGCACTGCTGGGTGCATTCATACTGCCAACCTTTAGGTTAGTAGATGAGCACAAACCGTTTGTGCCACCCAGGGACCTGATTTTGGCTCAGTGAAACCAATTTCAGACTTTTGACCTCCAGAACTGGACGATAATAAATTTGTATTGTTTTAAGGCACTAAGTTTATAATTTGTTACAGCTGCCATGGACATACATACTTACACAGCCCAGTGCCCGCCTCTGTCCCTGCAGCTCCCACTGCCAAGAAAAGTGGTGGACAGCACCTAGGTAGGATGGAAAGGGTGAGGGAGGGAGCCAGTCCAACCTGTGTTGGAATCCTGCTCAGTACAGGTTCATAACCTCTCCCTCCTGGAATTTGCTAGGAAGAATTTTTGAAAATATAAAGCACCTAGCCCAACCCCTGGCAGGTGGTAGTCACAAAAATATTATTTAGTCCTGTGTATTGCTTGCTACTAGTTAATTGCTTGCTTCTCTGCAGAGAAGGGCCAGGAAGAGAGTGGCCTAGCAAGTGGTTGCACTCAACGTTATGGAAGGCTGGATTCCATTCCCAGATTCATCAAATGCAGTGGCCTTAGGTGAACTTGCTGGTGCCTCTGGGCCTCAGTTTCCTCATCTGTAAAGGGGGAGCAGCAGCCACTACCCCCTGGGACTGAGCACATGCAGACAGAGCAGGGAGCACAGACTGCAGCACCCAGCACTGCTCGGTAAAGGGAGCCGCTGCTCCTGTGTGGTCAGCTGGAGCGATTTCCCTCCCCCTGAGCTCACACACAAGCCTTCTTCAACAGTTGGAGGGCTCCCAGCCTCCAGGGTTGGCCTCTGTTAGACAGTGTTTTCCCACGATGTTAATCATCATTCGAGATGGCCCTGAGGATCACTCTCTGACCCACTGGTGGGCAATTTAGGATGGGGAGTAGTTTCTTCCGGCAGGCGGCCAACTTGGCCCTTTGTAGCTGAAATCCTAATTGATTGCCACAGGGGCTGTTCCTTGTCCTGGCCAAGGCTGCTCATGGTCACTCACCCACTTCTTGCCCCCTGGGTGAGATTCACAGCAGAGTGAACACACATGGGGCCAGGATCCTCCCGGTGGTAGGGGAGGAGCCAAACCCACCGCCATGAGTGGATCCCGACTCGTAGCAACCCTATAGGACAGAGCAGAACTGCCCCATTGGGCTTCCAAGGCTGTAACTCTTTACGGAAGCAGACTGCCACATCTTTCTCCCAAGGAGCAGCTGGTGGGTTCAAAGCACCAACCTGTTAGCAGCCAAACCCTTTAACCAGGGCTCCTCCTAGGGGAGGAAAGAGACCCAGAAATGGCCTCAACCAAGCCTCATTTGTCCTGTTTATGAAGGGCACCAAATGTCAAAGGGGAGCTAGAGTGGAAGTGTTTGGTTGAGTTTGCAACTGGAAATCTGTGTGTGAATGACTTGCCAGTGTCAATGACCGCAAGTTGATTTGGGCAAGGAGCCGGCATCACTTGGTGGTGCCCACCCTGATTTCAGACCTGTTAAAATGCGACATGTGTGGCTTCTAGAATCGAGGAAGTACTAGACATTCTCCCATGACACCCTTGTGAGGCTGGCAGGCTGTGTACTTGGAGCCACAGAAGCGAGGACACCAAGTTGCATCCAAATCTGAGTTTCTCAACGTGTGAGAGAGGACAGCAGCGTGGTGGGAATCGGACTGCCCGGTTCAAACCGTAGCTTGACTGACAGCTATCTGAACGACCTTGGGCGACTTGTGTAACTTCCGTCATTTGAAAAAAAATCACCGTTACCATCCACATCATGATTTTCATCCAACACATATTGAGCACTGTGCCGGACGCTGTCCCGAGCGCTCCAGGGGGATATAACTCTTTTAGTCTTCACAAAAAAGCTGTAAGGTGGGTGCACTTGTTATCCTCAGGTGAGGGCGGGACACAGTGGGGAGTAAAGGAAGGTACCCAAGGCCACACTGCGGGGTGTGAGAGACCAGAGAAGTGTTTTGTCAAAAAACAGCCTTCACAGCACCAGTCGGGTAGGTTTGTGATTGCTGCTACTGTTGTTTTTTTCTATTATTCTGTCACCTTCCTCAGTGTCAAACTCTCTCCAGGCCAAGTGTCCGGATTAACCAGCCAGCCCTGCTGGATTAACTCTGTGACATTGCATTTCCAGCTCCCTAGGAGAAATCCAGCTCATGCTTCTTGTGCAGAGGGCATTGGCTGGCTCCCGTTGGACTCTGGGGCATTTGTCACTGTCGGGAAAGCTGTCCTCCCAGGAAAGCCTTGGCACGTGCCCCTTGCTTAGAGGGAAGCGAGGGACAGTTGTTTGAAAGCTGCTGGCGATTCTAAAGGGATGGTTGGGCAGTCACTTTGTAAGGCCAAAAGCAGCCCACCTGTCTGGATTCTTGGTCTCACCCTGCTGGGCTCTGGCAAAATTGTTTACTGGGGTCATGAAAACTAAGCCTTAGAAGGTGGCTCTTTTTAATTGTGTGTCCTTGGCTGCATTACTTAACCTCCCTGTGCCTCTGTTTTATCATATTTAAAATGGGAGTAATAATAGTAATGATGGGTTTAATAGTAATAATGGCAATGGCTTATTATAAGCATTAATAAAAGATGAAGTGCTCAGAACACTGCTAGTACATAGTAAGCACTAATAAATGTTAGCATTTTCTTGTTAAGTTTATGTGATCTGGGTGACTTCAGCCAGACCCGATGGGTTGGGATGGGGATGTAGGGGCAGGGGCAGCAGTTCATTGTAACAGTCAGTCCCATAGTCTATTCTTCAGTACCAAAAAGTCAGATTTCTCGGAGTCTTTTCCCACAGAGAGGAGTAAGGGTCTTTGCAGATGTAATTAAGACTCATGTCAGTCAGACTCACAAGAGACTGATGTATAACCCACAGTGTAGTTAAATTGCTTTTCATGGAGAAATGTAACTGTCAGATACTTTGTGTGTCTAGAAAGCCCTCTCTTGCTTGGAGGAGCTGCTGGCAGCGGTCCACATAGACTGCAGCCATGATTGAGCTGTGATGGGTTGGGACTTCCATCTCTCCTGCTAAGCAGATAAACTGTCAGTGTGGTCAGATCTGGGTCCTAAATGGGACTGGGTACACTCTGTAAGATCTGCCTCACTGACCCCTCTGTTATTTAGGACTATCCTGGCAACCACTTCCCTTCTGGTGGATACTCTCCCTTTTCAGTGTATCACAGATCCATCACTTCCCTGCATCTTTGCTGCTGCCACCCTACTTCATGCCTCTGTCCTCCTGCTTGGAGGGCTGCAAAACCCTAACTGGCCACCTTGCTTCCCCTCTGCCCCCAGTCCGTTCTCCACCAGGCAGGCAGAGTGATCATAAGGCAGATCCCCTTTGCTTAAGCCCCTTCAGTGGTATAGTGTGGTGAATAGAAGCCTCCCAAATGATATGTCCACCCAGAACCTGTGAGTGTGACCTTATTTGGAATAAGGATCTTTGTAGATATAATTTGGTTCAGGGTGACATCATCCTGGATAAGTGCCTTAGAAGGAGAGAGAACACAGAGGGGAGGAGGGCATGTGAAGATGGAGGCAGAGAATGGACAGGTGCTTCTACAAGCCAAGGAACGCCAAGGATTGCTGGCAATCGCCAGAAACTGGAAGACGGAAGGAAGGGTCCTTCCCTAGAGTCTACCTAGAGTGAGCACAGCCCTGCTGACACCTTGATTTTGGACTTCTGGCCTCCAGAACTGTGAGAGAATAAAGTTCTGTTGTCTTAAGCTACCAAGATTATGGTCATTTGTGATGGCAGCCACAGAAGGCTAAGACAGGTGGCTGCCCAGTACCCTTAGAGGAAACCCAGATGCCTCCCCACAAGTCCCGCACCACCTGCCCCGGCCCCTCCCTGACTTCTTCTCCCAGCTCTCTTGTCACACTGGCTTCATTCTTAGAAAACGCCAAACTTTGCGGCTGCAGGGCTGTTGCACTCGCTGAGCCCCTTGCAGAACATTCTTCCCCAACTCTTGGCATCCTGACTTCTTATCCATCCTTCCTGTATCAGAGAGGCCTTCCCAGACCATGCTACACCACAGTTCCCCAGCAATTCCCTGATTATTTCCTTTATAGCACTGACCTCAGAGTATATTTAGATAAGTGGGGTTTTTTGTTTTTTTTTTTTGGTCTATGTGTTTGTCCCTTGCTTGAATATAACCTCCATGAGAATAAAGACCTTATCTGTCTTGTTTACCCAAGATACACAGCACCTAGCACAGTGCCTGGCACATGATTGTTCCCCAACAAATGTCTGTTGAATTAAGCCTAAGGCTTTCAGTTGATGAGGCCGTGCTCACGTCCTGCTCATATTGTTCTTGACCTAGGGGATGATTTGCAGATACCTTGATTGCGTTTGTTTTGTTGTGAGTGAAGTAAAGTCTTAGTGTCCTGGGGGAGACCTCAGTGTCACTCCTATAAACTGTCTGTGTAGGGCTGCCCATAAACCAAACCCGTTGCCATCTAGTTAATTCTGACTTCTGGCGACCCCACGTGTTACAGAGTAGAACTGTGCTCCATAGGGTTTTCTTGGCCAAGAAAATATATGCTTTACTTTGTCTTCTTGAGCCACCCTTTGAAATCTTCTATTCAGCTCTTTTACTTCATCATTTCTACCTTAGCTACTCTACGTTTAAGAGCATAAAACCCAGCTTTAAGAGCATAGAATGCCCATAAACCAAAAAAAACCAAACCCACTGCCTTCGAGTCAATTCCAACTCATAGAGACCCTACAGGACAGATAGCGACCCTACAGGACAGAGTAAAAACTGCCCCATAGAGTTTCCAAGGAGCGCCTGGCGGATTCGAACTGCTGACCCTTTGTTAGCAGCTGTAGCACTTAGCCACTACGCCACCAGGGTTTCCAGAATGCCCACAGAATGTGATAATTCAACCTGAAACCAACTGCTGCTAGGAGGAATGAGTTCTCCATCTATGAAAGGGTACAGATTTTCACACTATTAGGGATTGAATTGTGTCCTCCGAAAAGATAAAGTGAGTTCCTAACCCTCATACCTGTGACTATGACTTTGTCTGGAAACAGGGTCTTTGAAGATGCTATTAGTTAGCATGAGGTCACACTGGAGTAGGGTGGGTCCTAATCCAACCTGAGTGCTGGCGTGGTAAAAGAGAAGAGACACAGAGAGTCGGGACAGACTGCTATGTGAAGATGGATCTACACACCAAGGAATGCCTAGGGCTACCAGAAGTTGGGAAAAGATGAGAAAGGATCTTCCCTGGAGAGGGAGCATGGCCCAGCAGACACCCTGAAACTGGACTCCTAGCCTCCAGAATTGTGAAACAATACATTTCCAATCCATTCTTATAATCTACCACTTATAATCTACTTGTTACAGCAGCCTTAGGAAACTAATACACACATGTACTAAATCATTTGATCCTCACCATTTCCAAGACCATGGGGTGTTCAGGGTCTTCCCACCTTTGCCCCAGTCTGCTAACCCCCTTTTCCCGGGCCAGACCCCCACTGGTTGTTGCCACTCTTTGAGCTTTTTTCCAGTAGGCCAAATCAGAGTCTGACTGAGAAAGCTCAGTATACGTCTGCTGCCACGTACAATTTCCCATTGTGAGAGTTTATCAGTCCTCAATGTACATTTAGTGACAGGCTCAGCTAATCTTTCATCTGATTACACTCATTAACATTTAAATGTATAATCATTAATATATCTGGGCATGGCGGCCTAAATATTTTATAGAGGTCTTAATTACAGTAGACTTCCAGTCGTGGTGTAAAACTAGTGCGCCCCACCAATTAAAGGAATGGTGTCAGGTAGCTCAGGGCCCTGGCCTGGGTCGCTGTGAGAACACCTGCTGCAGTTTGGTGCCGGAGATGGCAGTGGGTCTCGAGTTTCTGGGTGCTCACGGATGCAGTGGCTAACAATTGGGGAAGACCAGGAAGTCGTCCTGTGATTTCTTGCTGCCACGCCTCTATCAGCTGCAGCCACTGTCCCCCTAGAAGAAGGAGAAATCAAAGGCACGATCACAGAAATAAACAATAATCACTATTGCTGCTGAGGCTTTATGGAGTCCACTAAAAGCACCCCTTTCTTCCTGTGCCAAAAGATGAAGTGGTTTCACAGGAGTCAGGCAATGAAGGTCAGAATGTTCTACAGCTGGAGAGCCGGTCTGAGGTTGTGGCTGAGACCTGCAGCCGCAGTGGCTGGCTAGTTCTTCGTGACGACTGCCAGTCCCAGCACAGGCAGGCAGCGGCCGCCTCCCCTAAAGTAGTTGTTCTCTTCTAAAAGCAGCTTTCCTTACACCTTTGAGGGATGGCTCAGACAGTTAGGGATTCGACTACTAACCAGAAGGTTTGAAATCACCCAGAGGCACCTCGGAAAAAAGGCCTGGTAATCTGCTTCCAAAAGGTCACGGCCTTGAAAACTCTATGGAGCAAAGTTCTACTCTGGAGACGTGGGGTCTCCGTGAGTTGAGATCGACTTGTTGGTGACTGGGTTGATTTGTTTTTCACACCTTTGAAGCCCCTGCAGGTTACAAAGCATATCTTCAGACATGATCTCAGCCCATGAGGTGGGTGGGTGTTTATTGCACCTATTCTGTGGATGAGAAAACTGAGGCTCTGAGAGAGAAGCTGTGTTGCTTCCCAAAAGCACGTGGCCAGGGAGTGACAGAGCAGGACCTGAATCCTGTGAGTCCCACCTGGACTGTGATCATTGTTTTCCCAGCAGCCATCCTGTGTCTGTGAGGTGACCCCATCCCCCCAGGAAGGACTGGGGCCTTCAGTCTACAGGGAGGTGGAAGATCTCGTGGGAGCTCCATTCCTCCCTGCTGTGGTCCCCTGCCACTCCCAAAGCCAGCATCCACACCAGCCACCGGCGCTGGCACTGTCCACCTGGAAGTCCTTGAGCAGGTGCCCAGAGCCAGATGACATGAGCTGAATTCAGGCATCACTTACCTGCTGAGCCTGTTCAACCTTTCTTTGCTTCAGTTTCCTCATTTGTAAAAAATTTGTAAAATGTACCTACCTTTTAAGATGGTTGCGTGGAAACTTACAAGGCATTAAAATGATTCTTAACCCATAATATACACTCAGTAGACGTGTGATGGTTCAGAGCTCGGCTGCTAATCAAAAGGTTGGCGGTTTGAGCCCACCCAGGCGCTCCACAGGAGAAAGACCTGGAGATCTGCTTCTGTAAAGGTTACAGCTTAGAAAATGGTATGGGGCATTCTGCTGCGGCACGTGAGACACTGTGAGTCAAAATTGACTCGATGGTACCTAACGACAACAAATACTCAGTGAATCTTACCTGCTGCTGTTAATGATTATGATCACCACTGTCGTCGTTGTTGTTAGGGCAGGGGAAGCCCCCTGACGCTGAGCACTGTCTGGGCATGTTCATAGAGGTCTGCCGTCTTAACTCTCCCCACTGTCTCACAGGGAAACAGGTGTGACCAGAGTTCAGTAACTGTGCTGGACCAAGCTGCACTTGAACCCAGGACTGATCCCAAAGTTCAAATTCTTTCCGCAGCCCCAGAAGGCCTGCAGGATTCGCTGTGAGTGTAATCACTCGCCTTGCCCACCCTGGGACTGCCCTTGCCACCATCTCTTGGGGGTGTCCCCTGACATCCTGAGGGCCGCCCACCCCCTGGATGCTAAGAGCTGGTGTTTATTGGGCACTCCCATACATGAGGTTCTGCCCCAAGTGCATGGCATCTAGAAATGGTCCTCTGAAGTGCACTCTGCTTAGGAAACTTTTTATTGAAGTCTAGCACGGGCAGCAGAGTGTGCCAGTCATAGGTGGGCAGCCTGGTGAGTTTTCACAGACAGAGCACTCATGTGATAGGCACCAGATCAAGAAATCGAACATCACTCACATCCCCGAGGCCCCATGGGCCCCTTCTTGTCACTGTCCCCTGCAAGCCTAGCCTCTTCCTGACTTCTGATTCATTTCACCTTTTTTTTTTTTAATTGAACATTAGATGAAGGTTTACAGAACAAACTAGTTTCTCATCAAACAGTTAGTATACACGTTGTTGAATGACATTGATTAACAGCCCCACGACATGTCAACACTCTTCCTTCTCAACCCTGGGTTCCCTATTACCAGCTTTCCTGCTCCCTCCTGCCTTCCTGTCCTGGCCCCAGGGCTGGTACATCCCTTAATTTTGCCCTTTTTTCATGATATAAATGGAGTCATGGAATGTATACTCTTCTGTATCAGTTTCCTTGGCTCAGCATCTGTGTGATTCATCCATGTTGTACGTGGTTGTAATTGGCTCACAAATACAAGAATGCTGCTGGTGGCATTTGGGTCGTTCCCAGTTTGGTGCATTTACAAAGAGTGCTTCTATGAACTTTTTTTTTTTAAATGGTAAAATATATGTAAAAAAATATTTGCTGTTTTAATAATTTTGAAGTGTATAATTCAGTGGCATTAATTACATTTACTCTGTTGTACAACCATCACCACCACGTATTTCCAGAAGTTTTTCATCACCCCAAACAAACTCACTGCCCATTAAGCAATAACTGCCCCCTCCCTCCAGCCCCTTGTAACCTCTGATAAACTTCGGTCTCTGCATTTGCATATTCTAGATATTTTATGTAAATGCGATCCTACAAAATTTGTCCTTTTGTGTCTGGCTTCTTTCTGCAATCGTGTTTGCAAGGTTCATCCATGTGGTGGCATGTATCAGAACTTCATTTCTCTTTATGGCAGAATAACATTGCATTGTACGAATAGGTGACATCTTGTTTACCCGTTCACCTGTTGATGGACACTTGAGTTGCTCACACTTTTTGGCTATATTGAATAATGCTGCAGTGCATATTGGTAGACGTGTCTGTTGGAGTCCCTGCTTTCAAGACTTTTGGATATATACCTAGGAGTGGAATTGCTGGGTCATATGGTAGTTCTGTGTTTAACTTTTTGAGTATCCCACTGTGAACTTTTTAGTGCAGGTCTTTTGGTGAACACACGGATGCATGCATGTCAGATATATACCTAAGGAGGAACTATTGCTCTGCCTTCTTAACAAATGGGACTACCACATGTCTGTCAGTGTGTCATACTGTGGTGGCTTGCATGTTGCTGTGATACTAGGTTTGTCAGCGGTTTTTCAAACACCAGCAGGGCCACCCTTGGTGGACAGGTTTCAGCGGAGCTTCCAGACTACGACAGACAAGGAAGAAGGACCTGGCAGTCTACTTCTGAAAAAAATGGTCAACAAAAACCTTATGATTAGCACCAGAACACTGTCTGATATAAGATGAAGCAGAGCCAGAATGCTCATTAGAAGCTAGGATGGCAAGACTACATCTTACATACTTTGGACATATTATCAGGAAGGACCAGTCCCTGGAGAAGGACATCATGCTGGGTAAAGTACAGGGTCAGTGAAGAAGAGAAAGACCCTCAACAAGATGGACTGACACAGTGGCTGCAACAATGGGCTTAAGCATAACAACCATCATGAGGATGGCACAGGACCAGGCAGTGTTTCGTTCTGTTATACATGGGTTCACTATGAGTCAGAACCAACTCAACGGCACCTAACAACAACAACAAATGTGAAAAAAACTGGAATTATGTGACTGGTCACACATCTGGTGAGTGGCACAGCTGGATTGAGCCCAGACAGTCTGATTTCTGGGTCCACTCTAAATCTCTGCTCTCCACAGCCTTTCTGTACTTCCAAAGTTGGCTGGGAAGAAGCTGATGGTAGCTACCCATCTGCTGCCTACAGCTAACCTAGACTAGCCCCCAAATTGCTGCATGCCCAGGGCAGTTCCCCCAAGGTTCCAGAAGGCCTGAGGGACCATTTCGAGAATATGACACCAAAGCCCAGAGAGGGTGCTTGAGTGCCAGAGGCCACACAGCACATTGGTGGCTGAGCTAGGCTTGCACTCTGACATCCTGCCTGCTGTCCACTGGCCATTTCCCACCACCGGCCACCTCCTCGTCTCGCCATCGAGCCATCCCCTTGCCGGAGAATGACCTCACACACCAAAGAGAGCTTTTAAAAATAGTTCCCATTGTGTAGGACCTGTGGCTGCATTTCCAGAAATCCCCCCACCCCCACCCAGGAGTTCCTGAATCTGGGGAATGTCAGTTTTCCAGGCCCATCCCCTGCCGCTACTTTTAGTCCGCCATGGGTGGTGATTCGGAGGAAGGAGGACTTTTCCTGGATTCCCCTTCCTGGAAAACAAACACTGCACATCTCACCACTATCCAGTCTCCTCCCACTTCCCCCACCTGCTGGTCTACCATCAGCATTCCTCTGCTCCCTGCAGGGAGGGGTGGGAAGTAGAGGCCTGGCTCCTTGGGCTTCCACCCTCCTGGCTTCCAGGTGAGCTTGGGGGAGGGCAGGGAGTATAGGGCAGAGCTGAGGGGCTGGGGCAGTGACAGTGAGCCCTGCCCCCAGTCAGGCCATGATCAGTCGCAAAGGGCCCTCAACGCCACCTTTGCACCTTTAATTATACACAGCGGGTTTCTCGTCTTCTCTGGGGACTGGCCTAGCTCTTCCCAGCTGAAGCCTTGCCTCATTGGGGGCCCTGAGCTCTGGTATGTCTGCCTTGAGGCAGAGACTCCGGACAGGCAGTAACAGCCACGGTACCCCCTTCCCATACTACCAACGGGCTAGTCTCCAAGATGGCCTCCCATCCAGTGCAGCCTCGACTCAGACTCCCCACGACAGGTGCTCATTCCCTCTCAAGACTGCCCATCTGGTGCTGACCTTCTGCCTCACTTTGCACGGTCAGCCACAGTCAAGAAATGATAGGTGCCACGGCCAGAGTGCTTACCTCATCCTGGACACAGTTAAGAGACATTTCCCTCATTTAATGCTTGCAGCAATAGGATGAGGCAGAAACTATGGTCCCCGTTTTACAGATGAGAAACAGGCACAGAGAGGTTAAGCCACTTATCCAAAGTCACACAGCTAGCAAGTAGTGGCACCCGGGTGAGGACTCAGGTCTCTGACTGTGAAGCCTGGTCCCTCAGCATGGATGGAGTCTCCCCAGCAGGTCAGCTCCATCTCCACAGACACCTGCCCCAACCAGTGGTCCAGTGCCCACATGAAATCCATGGACACGGTTAACTGCCCACATTGAAAAATCAAGAGACATAAAAAAGTAATAATAATCTGGAGCTCGGAATTCTCCTGAAAAGTTGGAAGGGGTATTCTGCATCCCACTTTGGTGAGTAGCGTCTGGGGTCTTAAAAGCTTGCAAGTGGCCATCTAAGATGCATCAATTGGTCCCAACCCATCTGGAGCAAACAAGAATAAAGAACACCAAAGACACAAGGAAATTATTAGCCCAAGAGACAAAAGGGCCACATAAACTGGAGACTCCATCAGCCTAGATGGTGCCTGGCTACCACCAATAACCTTCCTGATGGGGAACACAAAAGAGAGCCTCTGATGGAGCAAGAGAAAGTGTGGCACAGAACTCAAATTCACGTAAAAACCTAAACTTAGTGGTCTGAGTGGTCTGACTGAAACTAGAGGAATCCCAGAAGATAAAGTCCCTGGCCGCTCTGTTAACCCGGAACTAAAACCATTCCCGAAGCCAACTCCTCAGACAAAGATTAGACTGGACTATAAAACATAAAATAATACTCATGGAGAGTGTGCTTCTTAGTTCAAGCAGATACATAAGACTAAATGGGCAGCTCCTGTCCAGAGGCAGGATGAGAAAGCAGAAGAGGCTAGTAGCTGGTGGAATAAACGTGGGAAATGTGGGGTAGAAAGGGGGAGTGTGCTGTCACGTTATAGGGATTGTAACTAGGGTCACAGAATAATATGTGTATAAATTTTTTGTATGAGAAATTATCTTGAGCTATAAACTTTTATCTAATGTGCACACACACACACAAAGTCGAAAGGTGTGGCCATGCTGGGCCCCCACTCCATCTTGGCAGCTGCTGGCCAGAGCCAAGGGGCACTTGTACCCTGCAGGTGGGGCGTGCGTTCTGGGCCCCCACCACCCACATACTTATTGATGGTCCCTGGCAGGACCTTGTAGGCAGTTACATGTGCCACCCTGGGTTAGGTCCCTCAGCTGAAGGACCAGGGGTGGAAGGGGGCAATGTCTTAGTTATCTAGTGCTGCCGTAACAGAAGTACAGTAAGTGGATGGCTTTAACAAACAGAAATTTATTCTTTCACAGTTTAGGAGACTAGAAGTCCAAATTCAGGGCACCAGCTCCAGGGGAAGGTTTTCTCTGTCCGTCAGCTCTGAGGGAAGGTCCTTGTCTCCTTTCAGCATCTGGGCCCGGCATTCTCTGGAGAGCTCCATGTGCCTGTAGCAGGTTACAATTCAAGATCGGAAGACTCAGGACAGCTGGTAATAGGGAACCCAGGGTTGAGAAGGGAAATTGTTGACCTGCCATGGGGTTGTTAACCAGTGTATTGAACAATGTGTACACTAACTGTTTGATGAGAAACTAGTTCTGTAAACCTTCATCTAAATTACAATAAAAAAAATGACACAGGACAGCCTCTTCTCAGCCATGTCCGTAGGCAGGCCTCTGTCTCAGGCCCTCAGCCCCTTGGCCCAGCCTCTGCCCTGCTCAGGCAAGTGTTACAAACTTCTTTAGCTCCACAAATAAGTGCCCAGAGGCTCTCCACTCCACCAGGAAGCCTCGGCCTGAAGGCACGCAGCTCTCTCTCACCCCATGGCTCGGCTCCTACGCCATCTCCCACCAGTCTTCTAGTTCTGCGACTACCATTTTTCTGCCTCCAGTTCTCACCATCTTGCACTATCTCCGGTATTACAGCTCTCTCTCTGTGTCTGCTGGTTCTAGGATGTTCTCAGCACAGGGACCCAAGGATGTGCTCCACTCCCCGTCTCTTCTTGATGGTATTGAGGTCTCTATCTCTGCTTGCTTCTCGCTCCTTTTACCTCTTGCAAGATGAAAGGTGTGACTCAAGTAAGGGCATGACTTGGTCACTCAGGACACAGCCCACCCTAATCCTACCTCATTAACGTAACAGACAACTCACTTCCAAATGGTACCATAACCACAGTCGATTCCGACTCTTAGCGACCCTATAGGACAGAGTAGAACTGCCCCATAGGGTTAACCATGGGCATATAGAGGCTAGGATTTATAACACACCACAAAATGGAGGATAATTACATCAGATCACAAAATGGAGGACAGTCACACAATACTGGGACTCATGCCCTAGCCAAGTTGACCTGTGTTTTGGGGGGACACAATTCAATCCATAACAGACAACTTGAGATATTTTTGGAAATAGTGAGCAGAGCACCTTCCCCACCCTACTCAAACCCCCAAGTCATCTCATCCCCACATTCCTTACCTGCTGTGGTGTTCAAATGCCAGTTCTGCCACTCCTTGGCTGTATGATCT
Organism: Loxodonta africana; assembly: GCF_030014295.1. NCBI lineage: Eukaryota > Metazoa > Chordata > Mammalia > Proboscidea > Elephantidae > Loxodonta > Loxodonta africana. Next base: position 49,749,027 of record NC_087344.1, read on the forward strand.
GGTCAGCCTACTTCACCTCACAGTGAGAAGAAGGAAATTAACGTTTCTGAGGAGCAGAGCCACCCCAGGTCAGGTCCTAGGACCCTCCTGCCAGGCCTGGCTTAGTAGGTGCTGTTTTCTGGGTCGTCACCAGTAGCTGCCATTTGTCCAAGTCCTTGGGTGGACAAAGTCCATTTGTCCCATGTCTCAGTGCCACCTGAGGGGCCAAGATCCTGCCTAACTTTTGTAAGTAGGTTGAACTCTAACCTGTTTTGAACTCACCTGGCTCATCTTTCAAACAGTCCTGGGACCATAAATCTGTGGAACTGAAACTTCCTGCCTAGTTGTGCCCTTCTTTCCCCCTGGGCTCTTTTCCTCTTTGCCCAAAAACCAGCCTGTTGGTCAAGTCAACCTGCATTTGCTAGGCCAGAGCTCAGGCCTGGGAGCTGTGGGCATTAGGAAGACAGAAAGAGGAAGAGAAACTGACATTTAATGCGCACTTGCTGTATTCATCGAAGCCCTGGGCTGGGTGGTGCCACACAGAGTCTTGCAGGGTAGAGATTATACCTCATTTTACCAGCTTGAGGAAATGGTAGCTAAGAGACTTTGGATACGGTGTTGAAGTACGGGCTGGAAGCAGGGTTCCCTGACTCCAAAGCTGAGGTTCCCTCCCCTCGAGACACTCAGAGTACATGGTGGACAGTTCACTCAGGAAAAAAAAAAAATATATATATATATATATATTATTATGCTATCATTTCCATTTTACAGGTGAGGAAAGTGAGGCTTAATTCAATTTAGACAGCCAGACTCCAAGACCAGTGCTTTAACTCAGCTCTGTTGAACTTAGAATCAGGAGACCTGGACCACGAGTCACATTGTGACATTGTTATTGTTACCGTGGAGTCAGCTCCAGTTCCTGGCAGCCGTAAATGTAACAGAACAAATGTTGCCTAGTCCTGGGCCATCTTCATAATCAGAGTCAGCAGCTATTCCATCAGTCCATCTCACTGAGGGTTTCCCTTGTTTTCACTGGCGTTCAGTTTACCAAACATGAGATGTCCTTTTTTAGCAACTGGTCTTTCCTAATGACGTGTCCATTCTGGTTGTATTTCTTTGAATACTGATCTATTGTTCTTCTGGAAATCCATGGTATATGCAGTATTCTTCACCAACATCACAATTCAGATGCATCCGTTCTTCTATGTTCTTCCCTTTTTATTGTCCAGCTTTCACATGCTTATGAAGCTACAGAAAAGCCTGTGGCTTGGGTCCAGCACACTTTAGTCATCAAAGTGATATCTTTCTTTTTAAAACGTGAAAGAGGTCTTTTGCAACAGATTTTCCCAGCGCAGTATGTTGTTTGAGTTCTTGACTGCTGCTTCCATGGGCATTGGTTGTTGATCCAAGTTGGACATTCTCTTTCCCTCTCTGGGCCTCAGTTTCCACATCTGTAAAGAGAAGTTGAGCTCAGAGAATTCTGAGAGCCTCCTATGATAGTGTTTATTTAGAAGCTCAAAGCCCTGAAGAGTGGTTTGCCAGGCCCTCTTGTTCCTGCCTGCCCACCTCTCACTGCCCAAAACCCTGAAGCATCCACTGATCAGGAGTGTTCAGTGACAAAGAAAGGGGGCCCCCTGCTGGCAGCAGCTGGGACCGCCATCCACGGGCTGATGACTCTGCCACTACCCCGCCCCCCCGCAGCCTGCCTCTGAGCTCTGTTTTTCAGGGGTCCACCCAGGCTGGAAACATTTATGAGGCCTCTTGGCCTTAGAACACAGAGGAATGGGCTCGAAGTCTTCTGAGCTCAGACTAAGGAGAAACCTGACCGTATGTGGAGAGAGACTGTCTTGGGCTGGCTGAGTCTGCAAAAGTGCTTTCACGACAGAGCTAAGGGGAGGAGTGCGGAGTTCAGGGTCACACATCCGGCTTTAAGTCCAGGATCCGCTACTTTAGCTGTGTGGTCTAAGGGGTGCCTCAGGACACAGGTGCACAAAATACCCATACGATCTCCCTGAGTGGGTGAGGACCAGTGCCTGCCGTGGGGTGGGTTTGGGGCTAGCGATTTTGGAGGCAGCCGGGCAGCAGCGTTAGGAAGGTGGGTGCTGGGGCCAGGCGGGCTCTGCTGCTCACCACTGGGCCAAGGCCCTTCATCCTTCTGGGCGCCCATTTCCTTCTCTGTAACACAGAATGATCGTTCCTGCTGCATAAGGTGGTCGTGAGAATTAAATGGCTGAAACCAGTCAGGGGCTTAGAGCAGTGCCTGGGACACCCTAAGTGTCACTACGTGGGTATTGTTTTAATATCTGAGAAACTGAGGCTCGAAGAGGTGAAGTGACTTGCCCAAGGTCTCAGAACCAGGCCGGGAACCCAAGTCCTCTGACCATAGACTAACGCCCATCCTGCCCCATGGTGTGGCCTTGGCCAAGGCCATGGACATGTTCATGGGGTTGTCTGCTGATGGCCTTCCAGGCCTTCACAACAGGGCAGCAAGGGGTCCAAGTGAAGCCTCCTGGAATCTCAGGAAGCTTGGTAAGCCGAGCACATTCATTGTGCTGGAGGGTAACTGAGACGCCCTCGCTTCCAGGCTTGGCTCTGGCTGCATGCACGGCCTCAGTGGGCAAGGAGAAAACCCCTTGTGCTCAACATCACCCTTTAAAACCCTCACATATCCCAGGCCCTCCACCCCTAGAAGCTCAAAAGCCAAAAATGTACCTGTTTTGTTACATGTTAGTGGTCGCTTCCTTGCACCCAGGCAGTGGAGGTGAGGTCTGGTTTGCCCAGGCTGCGAGCAAATACCTTTCTTCTCCCTAGTCCCCAGCTGCCAAGAGTTTCATTTGCAAAAGTCAAGTGTGGGTCTGATACAGCATCTGGGTTAGGGGCTAAAGGATGGTGGGACACAGCTCTCAGGCATAAGCCAGGGAAGGAAGATGTCCATTGTGGAAAGTCCACCTTAGAAGCCTGAGAACAGTGACCTCCCCAGGGGCATGTGGGGTGGTCCCCTGGTTACACCCCCTGTCCCATGCATGCATCTGGCCTCTTCTGAGTTAGAAGAATAAATCCCTCCCCACAAGCACTCCCCTCTCCTGTCTACTCCTGGAGTCCCCACATTCCCAGAACCTGGGCTGGTCTCATTCCGTGATCCTGCGGGGCCCAGCCTAGCGTGACATCATCCATCACCATGGCAGTGGTTCCAGAGGCTTGGCTGCTGGAATGGGACACGCCTGGATGAAGCCAAGTGACTGGGAAGAAGAATGGCGGGGAGTAGTTCTGGGGAGCTGCAGGCTGAGTCAGGAGGCTGCTTGCTCACAGGGAAGTCAGGCCTCCCACACCATCAGCCCATCTCACGTTAAATTCTTTCTAGGGAGAGTCTATATTTGTACTGTCACCACCCATCTGCCAGTGTGTTGTACTGCAGAGGCTTGTGTGTTGCTGAGATGCTGGAAGCTATGCTGGCAGTGTTTCAAATACCAGCAGGTGTACAGGTTTCAGCAGAGCTTCTAGACCGAGACCAGGAAGAGAGGCCTGGCAATCTATGACCAAAAATCAGCCAATGAAAACACTGTGGATCACAATAGAATATTCTCCAATATAGTGCTGGAAGATGAGTTCCTAGGTTGGAAGGCATTCAAAACACACAGGAGCCACAGCAATGGACTCAAACATTCCAAGGATCATGGGAATGGAGCAGGACCAGGCAACATTTCATTCTGTCGTACATAGGGCTGCCATGAATCTGAGCCGACTTGTGGTAATTAACAATAACAATATTTGTGCTCACCTCCTTGTTTGTGAAGAGTTGCCAGCACCCACCTTCTTGGTGCTTCCAGTCTGATGGGGGAGGCCCAGCACCTAGATGCTTGGGAGCATTCAGACCCAGTGGGGCAAACACACACTTTCTAATCCCAAGGCAGTACAGGTTTCATGTGGCCCAGATTGCTAGAGCCAGTCCAGGAATAGATAATAAGGCTACCAAGTTCTTGGCCATGGTTGTGTGTGCTTCTGAAAAGCTGTGTGCAAACTATCAACTTCTTTGATCGGATAGTGGTTCCAAAGACACTTTATCTTGTTTTTTTATTGCTCTTCACTTGGCATTCATTCCCACAAATTCACCTTTCCTGTTTTTTCAGGCCTCAGCCTGGTGGGGTCCAGTCCAGAGGTAGGCAGAGCAAGGATCCTCAGTGACTGTTGCCTGGATAAAGGCATTACCCTGTGACATAGAGCAAATTCTTAAATACTCTCAGAGAACACGTGTGAAGGAACTAGGAAGGGAAGCCTTGTGTGGTGGGAGAGAGCATTTCTCATAGACTGCCTTGATGTCATTAGGAATGTGTTCGGCTGCAAGTAATAGGAAACCGCACAAACACTGGTTTAAATTAGCATGGGGTTTATTTTTCTACTGTGATAAGGATTCCTGGCTTGGGTGGGTGCCAGCCAGGATACAGGCCCCTCCTGTCTTTCTTTCTGCTCCCCAGCCTTAGCTTGTGTCTTCTGTCCTTGTGCTCACAAGATAGCTGCTGTGCCTCTGGTGCTGTATCCATGTTTCCAAGAGGAAGAAAATGGAAGGGCAACTATTAAGAGTCATTGCCAGCTTACTGTGACCTTTTTCTGTAAAGAGTGGATTTCCTAGTACATTCCCAGTGGATTTTCTGTGTACATCATAGTTGACCAGAACTACACATGTGTCCCTCTAGCTGTAAGGGAGCTTGGGAAATCCAGTGTTTTAATTGGGCACATTGCACCCCCAAACACAATTGGGGGTTCCCTTGGTAAGGAGGCAGGTGCGTGGATGTAGTGTTAACTACATGTGTATGGGTTTGAGAAAACCCTGGTGGCGTAGTGGTTAAGTGCTACAGTTGCTGACCAAAAGGTCAGTCGTTGGAATTCACCAGGCACTCCTTAGAAACTCTATGGGGCAGCTCTACTCTGTCCTATAGTGTCGCTATGAGTCAGAATCAACTCAACGCCAGCAGACGTGGTTTTTTGGGTTTTTATGCGTTTGTCTCCTCTATTAGATTATCAGCCACCTAAAAGGTAGGTACCATGTCTCGTTCCTCCCTGTTTCCCTCTTAGCAGCAGGCTTGGAGCCTGGCACTCAGTTAGTGTTTCCTCGAATTGTTTAGGAGGAAACTCTATCCTTCTTCTTAGAGAAGAGCTACTGATCTGAAGGCAGAGGCCTGGCCCTCGCTCTCAGGGAGCCCCCAGTTGGATGGAGGAGGTATAGCTCCCTACCCCGCCCCCCACCTGGCTGGCGGTCACACATCACCCAGAGAAGCTTGTACACACCCGCAGAATCATTAGCACATACAGCTTCTCCAGGGCATGCGCAGGACAGCAGCAAGACTCCTGCTTGGCCAATGCATCACCTCCCAAAGGCCCTTTGCAAAGGGAGAAAAGGCCCAGGAGAGCCATGGTAGGGAGGAGGGCAGACTTTTGGGAGTCTCCAGGTTCCAGGAGCGAAGATGGGGCTTGCTTCTCACCCAGATGGGGCTAACGAAAAAGACAAACCAGAGCCCAAGGGAATTCAATATCCAGTGAAGGGCAGAGGATTAACTCCCCTGGGGGTGGGGCAGGCGATACCACCTGACAACAGCTTCTCTCCACTGGGGCAGGAGAGCTGCCTGAATCTCTCCTGGGAAGCCACAGTGGGAAGTGTGTTTGCCCACAAAGGTTAGGGTCAGTGCCCCCCTGGAAACCACCCACCTTGATGGTGCTGCCCTTCGGTTTTCAAGCCTCTCCCCACCCCTACCCCCGACCCCCCGCTTCCCTTTGAAACTGAATGCTCACTTTACCAGCTGCCTTGTGGCTAGAGGTGGGCATGCCACCGTTCTGGCCACTGAGATGTACATAGCAGTCTGCTGGGAAATCCACTGTTTACTTTGTAGAAAATGGCCACAGTATGCTGGCAGTGACTCTTGTCCTTTGCTCTTCGGCCTGCACCAGACTCCCTGACATTCACTGGCTGTGTGACTTTGCTGCGTCTAAATTTCTGCCTTTATAAAATGTGTCATGTTCCGACTCATAGTGGCCCTACGTATAAGGGAACAAAACGTCGCCCGGTCCTGTGCCGTCCTCACAGTAGTAGGCATGTTCGAACCCCGCTGTTCCAGCTACTGGCTGTAAAATGGGGATGATGAAAATAGCCACCCACCCCACCTCTCTCATAAGAGTGCCCAAGGATCAGCAAGAACGTGCCGACAGAAGTTGCTGACTCATGAGTGGCAGAGCTGGGCTGGGTTCTTCTATAAAATTCCTTTTGACTGGGTCACATGTTGAGATGTTAGGTTTTCATAAAGGGAGATTCGCCTGGTAATGTGGCTGTGCCTGTTAGGGGCAGGGCGCGAACCTAGCCCAGCTTCGAGCTTCGGCCTCCCTACCACCTGGGGCCCCGGGAGCCATCTCCTGCCTGACAGCAGAGAGAAGAGGTGGAGTCGTTTCCCCAGCCCCAGGGCCTTGCTGTGCTGCCCTTTAAGGTTCTAGCCCAGCAGGCCTGGAATTCCAGCCCTGGTGACCTAAGCTATTCAGCCAAGCTGGACAAAAACTGGGCAGATCTGTCAGCAGGAGCTGGGAAGCTCAAAGCTGGAATTTACAGGGCTGCCCAAGACCCAGCCCCTGCTGGCTGGGTCTCCTCATGGCTCTTTGCGACTTGGCCCCAGCACTGCTTCTCTGCCCCCAGGTGGCCTGCCTCCCACCCTGTTCTTCCCTGAGGGCAGGAGGATGAAGGAGGGTCCCCCGCAGGACCAGAAGGACATCAGCTTGTGCTTACACAGAGCCGAGTGGCTGAGACTCCAGCGAAGGCTGAGTTTGCAGGCATGGGCAGCCAGGACTAGACGGAAGGTTCATCCGTAGCCTCCCTCACATCACTGCCTGCTGCTAGCCATGGGGCCAGAGACCCTCTGGTGTTGGGGGCTTCATTGTGGAGCCAGCATCATAATGTAGGCTCAAGTGTGCGGCCTTGGAGTCAGATGTCACTGCGTGACTTTGACCTAACCACTCTGGGCCTTCTCAGGCTGAATGCTGCCTGAGCTTGGCAGCTTCTGCTTTGCCATCCCTTCCTACCACTTCCACAGTTCCAGGCGCAAGCACCTCAGGGGAAGTGGTTAACCTCAGAAACCCCTCCTTGGTGTTCCCTCCAGGGAGAACATGGGTTCTGGGGGGCTCTGAGAAAAGACAGTAGGTCCACCCTGAAGCCAGAGCCTGCCCTGAGGGAAGCTGGGCGGTCGGTCTTCACCACTTACCAAGGAGCCTATGCTGTGAGGAGGAGGGTCTGGTGGGAGCAAGAGACACTCAGCTTGTCCAGAGCCTCCGGGGGAGGTGGAGGATGACACCAGGTATTTGCTTTTTAACAGTATTATTGTTAGGTGTTAGTTGATTTCAACTCATAGCAACTTCATGTGACAGAGAACTGCTCCATCGGGTTTTCTTGACTGTAATCTTTACGGGAACGGATCGCCAGGTCTTTCTCCCTTGGAGCCGCTGGGTGGGTTCGAACTGCCAACCTTTTTGGGTTAGCAGCCAAGCACTTAGCGGTTGTGCCACCAGGGCTCCTTTGAACAGCTTTGTCGAGATATAATTCACTCACCATATGATTCAGCCATTTAAAGTGTCCAGCAATTAGATGACTTTTAGTACATGCGCAGTTAAGTGCAATGATTGTCACTGTCCATTTTAGAAGATTCTGTCACCCCAGAAAGAAACCCTGTACTCTTTAGCAGTCACTCCCCATCCCCCCTTCCCCCAGCCTCTGGCAGTCATAGTTCACTTTCTGTCTCTCTAGATTTGCCTTTTCTGGACATTGCATATAAATAAAAACATGTGATATATGGTCTTTGTGTCTGGCTCCTTTCACTGAGCATAATGTTTTCAGGGTTCATCCATGTCATAGCGTGTATCAGCACCTCATTCTTTTTATGGCTAAGTAATATTCCACTGTGTGGAGATACCACATTTTACGCATGCTTTCATCCCTTGGGGGACATTTGGGTTGTTTCTGCCTTTGGACTATCATGGATAATGCTGCTATAAACATTTCTATACAAATTTTTGTGTGGACGTGTGTTTTCATTTCTCTTGGATATATGCCTAGGAGTAGAGTTGTTGTAGTATGTGGTAACGCTGTATTTAGCCATTTGAGACGCTGCCAGATGGTTTTCCAAAGCGGCTGCACCATTTTATATCCCCGTAAGCAGTGCATGAGGGTTCTCTTTCTCTACACCCTCGCCAACACTTGATATTATCTGAGTTTTTTTATTCTAGTCATTCTAGTGGGTATGAAGTGGTATCTCACTGTGGTTTTGATTTACATTTCCCTAATGGCTAATGAGGAAGGAGCCCTGATGGCGCAGTGGTTTAGCGCTCAGCTGCTAACCAAAAGGTTCGCAGTTGGAACCCACCAGCTGTTCTGTGAGAGAAAGATGTGGCTTCTGTAAAGATTTATAACCTTGGAAACCCTATGTGGCAATACTACTTTGTCATATAGATGTTGCTATGAGTTGGAATCGACTTGACGGCAATGGGTTTTAATGGCTAATGATGTTGGGCATCTTTTCATGTGCTTATTGGGCATTCATAGACCTTCCTTGAATAAATCTCTTCAGAACCTTTGCCCATTTCTTAATTGGGTTATTTGTATTTTATTATTGAGTTGTAAGAGTTGCATATATATTATAGATGCAAGTCTTTTATCAAATAATTGCCAATATTTTCTCCTGTACATTATTTTTTCACTTTCTTGATGGCGTCCTTTGAAAGACAAAAAGTTTTTAACTTTGAAATGTATTTCATCAGTTTTTTTCTTTTTCTGCTCATACTTTTGGTGTCATATCTCACTACTTGGAAAGGTAAAGTACTCCCCCCGCCATGGGGAAATGAGGCAGATGATGGAAGGTTGGGCTGAGATGAGTTGTTCTGAGGGGCTCAGAGTGGGCCACGGAGGTTTGAAGTCTCAGCAGGGAATTGGGGGTCCCTATCAGCTTCCTGGGCCATGGGAGTCAGGAGCTCTCCTGGCCTCCATCTCTTTCCCACTGGGGACTCAGCCAGTTTGGGTCTGGGACAAATATCTAGACAAGGATCAGCTCTTCTTGTTGGATCAGCAAACTGAGAGGTGAGAGTAGGAACACTCAACAGATGGGCTCGGGTTCAGATTCTGGGAAGGCCTGTAAGTGATGTGGGAGCTTGGGAGAGCCGTCTCCTCCTTCTGAACCTCCTGAACTTCCATTTTATCGCTGTTGACTCAGCCTTGGGGCTTCTGGAGGAGACAGCCAGAGTCTCTGGAACTAACTTGCTCTTCTGTCCTCCAGCCATGAAAGCTGACCGAAAGCGCTTAAAGGGTGAGAAGACGGACCTGGTCAGCCAGATGCAGCAGCTGTACGCCACGCTGGAAAGCCGTGAGGAGCAGCTCCGTGACTTCATCCGCAACTATGAGCAACACCGCAAGGTCAGCCGGCCAAGCCCTGCCCGCCCCTCCTTACCCCTGCCCCCCCTTTCTTCCCCTCCCCTGCCCCCATCCCCTCTCCTCCCCTGCCTACCCCATACCCCCTCTCATCCCCTCCCAACTCTACCCTCCTTCTCCTCCCCTGCCCTGCCCTGCTCCCACCCCTTTTCCTCCCCTTCCTACTCATCCTACTCACCCCTCCCTACCCTCATCCTCTCACCCCAACTCCTATCCTCCCCTCTTCTTCCCTCCCCTCCACAGACTTGCTGCCTTCTCAGCCCAACACAGGGTCTGTCCTCCCAAATCCCAAACACAGATGACGTGCTCATGTCACCTTAGTGTTTGCTTGGTGAGGCCTCTGATGTGTCCAGCCTGGCCCTGGACACTGACATGAAACTGTCATGGCCCATGCTCTGGGGCTCTGTGTCTCCTGGTTCAGTAGGCCTGGGCAGGGTGGTGTGGCGGGTAATGATTCGGGCCCTGGAATCAGGCTGGCCTGGGTTCAGATCTCGGTTCCCCACATGTACACCCTTGGGCATCTCGCTTAGCCTCTCAGAGCCTCAGTTTCCTCATTTGCAAAATAGTTACCGTGGCACACACCCGGCAGAGCTGTTTTGGTGATGTGTACGGTAGTGAACACAGAGTTCTGCACGTGGTGCCTGGCATGTAATGAGCCCTCGGTAAATGTCAGCCAGGAGTCATTCATCAATAAAAGTATGAAGAGAAAGCTGGGGAGCACTCATGAGACAGCAGGAAATTCTGTCTGCAGGGAGGGAGTCTGGGAAGGCTTCATAGAGGAGGTGACATAGGAGTTGGGCTCTGTAGGACGAGTGGGAGTTTATGGGTCAGATAACTGAAGAATTTGATTCAGCAAATATCTAGCTTATAGATATGGCATGTACACGTCAAACGTAGAGAAAAAAGAGGCAGTCTTCTGACTGAGCAGGCCTTGGTGAGCCACTGTGGCTGTATGAAGACTTGTAACCGTCCGATGTGGAGGGCAGAAAAACTTGGAAACCATGGTCAGGTACATGACACTGTGTGACAAGGGCTGTGACCAAGGCTCACAAGTACAAAGGAAAGAAAACGGGGGCAGGGAGATCATTCAGCCTGCAGCTTCATTGCGATGTGAGATTTGAACAGCCAGGAGGGCACCTGAATGAAGCCATTCCTGAGTCTGTTCACGGGTGGTGAGAGGCCAGAGCATCAGGGGCTGAATTTGAATGTAAAGTCCTCATCCCCACACCCACCGTGGTCTTCACAGTGACCCTCCCTGTCACTCCCCAGGCATGCAGATCACCTCTTACCCATGGTCACACAACCCCAGGAGAGATTTCACAGCCCCAGGTCTTTGAGCTCCTGGGAGACAGTGGGGCAGGCAGCACAGGCCCAAAGGCTGCTGAGAAACCAGGGGTCCCGGCCTGCCCAGAAAGTTCCCAGAAAGCTGTGCCACATCGTGTTCTCTGTCACACGAGTGCAGTTTGGAGGGGAGTTTGGGGAGTCTCCATGAATCCGGCTGGAGAAGTTCTCACAGCAGGCCGGCTTCCAGGGTGAGGGCTGGACACGGGGTGACCTTGGGTGGTGAGATCACTTTTGCAACAGGCCCCTGTCATCCTGCCTGCCATCATCCCCCCAGCCAGGCCTCTGTCCTGTGCAGCCCCTCCTTACTGCACCACCTCCCACCTTCCACCCTTGTGGCCGCCCTGCCCAGAAAAAGGACACCAACTCTGAGTTCCCCGAGGCCAGAGGAGCTCAGCTTTGTGGCCCAACGTCCAAGGCCCTACACAGGCTGGCCAAGCCCTACCCTCATAGGTTCTGACCACCGAACCCAACCCCTTCAAGCTCCAGACACCCCCAGGCAGGTCTCCCTTCTGTTCTTTTCCTGCCTCAGTTACCAGCAGGGATTGAGACCTCTGCCACTCAGCCCCGTGGGGCTGGGAAGTTATTTTACTTCTCTGCGGCACAGTTTGCTCCTCTGTAAAATAGGGATAATCTTAGTGCTTGCCTCATGGTGGTTGTGAGGTTTAAATATAATAATGCACTCAAGACCCTTAGCACCATACTTGAAAATTCTGATGGTTGCTGCTGAATCCTGCTCTCCCCCTGCCAGGGAGTGCTTCCATGGGTGGCCTCTGCCTAGCCTCGAACCCTCAGGCTGCCTATGACCGATGGAATCAGTGACCACAAAGAAACATAGGCCCTGGGGACCACCCTCCTAATTCAGGGATGTTGCATCGGCAGCTTCTTGTACACCTGCTGGTTCTAAGGGACAGCCTTTCCCCCAGGTGATCAGTTCCACAAACCGCGTTTTCCGAGCCCCTTCCACGGCCCCAGCCCACTGCTGTGCTCTGAGGGTGGTACCCAGGACATGGCCCCTGCCCCTGGGGGTGGAGCTTCCTTCCTGGGTGTTTCACCAGACTGGACAGTGCCGATATGTGACCCAGGGAGCTGGCACCCGTCGTTTGTGGCATTGACCCCACCTGAACACAGCTCCAAAGAGACGGGAGGAGGAGACATAACCAGAGGTGGAGCCCCCTCTGCCCTGAGAGCCTTGCCTCCAGAATCTGAAATTACCGCTGTCTGTGATTTATTTATTGCTTTGGAAACTGTATTACCAGTTTCTTCTGTCGTCCTGACACATGGTATTGGTGAGAAGCTGAACTTTTGGGGCGTTAAATCGCTTGTCTAGTGTCCCTCAACTTGCAGTGGTCTGAGCAGCCACTCACACCCAGACAGCCAGACTCTGGATCTAGGTGACCCAAATTGCCTCCCACCCACATACTCTGGGCCACAATAAGGACCTGCATGCTGGTGGCAGCAGAACACACATCCTCTCCCCTCACCTGAGTCATGAGAGCAGTCATAACAGTGCTGTTTGTAGTCAGAGTCACGGCTGCTGCTGTTAGCTGTCATCGAGCCAGCCCCCAACTCATGGCGACCCTGTAGGGAACAATGGAAGGAAACGCTGCCTGATCCTGGGCCATCTTCTTGATTGGTTGCAGATTGGACCACTGTGATCCACAGGGTTTTCCTTGGCTGATTTTCTGTAGATCACCAGGCCTTTCTGCCTAGTCCATTTTAGTCAGAAGCTCTACTGAAACTTGTTGAGCGTCATAGCAACATACAAGCCTCCAGTGACAGGTTGGTGGCCGCGCATGAAGTTCATTGGCCGGGAATCGAACCTGGGGTCTCCCTCAGGGAAGGCGAGAATTCTACCACTGAACCACCATTTCCTTGCTAAAGTCATAGCAGCCACGATGTGTTCTTTCACTTGTTCAGCAGTGTGGATTAGTTGCTCTTAGCCAGGCCGCTGTTCTGAGCTCCACATCAAAACACCTGTGAACTAACAGAGTTCCTACTTTGGTGGAGCAAGTAGTATGGTGTTTCGGTGTAGGCTTCACAAGGGCAGGCACTTTTGTCTTTGTGTGTGTGCACTGCTCAGGGTGCCCATAAATAGTGGTGGGATGGCTGGTATCAGGTACCAATAAGAAAATGGAGCTGGAGTAGGGACCAGGAGCTCTCTCAGGTGGTAGCCAGGGGAAGCCTTTGAGAAGACACTTGAGCAGGGGCCTGCAGGGCACCAGGCACTGTGCTGAGCTGTCATTGCAGGATTCTCTCCTTTAGCCCTCACAGTAACACCCTGAGGTACATGTGATATTATCGCCATGTTACAGATGAGGAAACTGAGGCAGAGATGACTTGCAGCTCACCGTCGAAAAGCCAAGGTTTGACCCAGGTTCTCTCTCTGGAACCAAGTCACAGCTCTGTGACAGCCCCAGAGGAGGGGCCAGATTCTCCCTGGCCTCCTTGCCACTCACTATTTGGAACAGAGGCCTGGGTGGTAGAGGAGACCAGATGCGGCCTGCCTCCATGGTCCCAGGCCCCTCAAAAACCTTGGGTTTGGCTTTTGATGTGAAGAATGCAAAGACGGTGGCTGGCTGGGACCCCGGGGACTTATCCTTTCAGGAGGGCTGCCTGCTATCCTGAAGCCTGTTATCAGAGGTTATGCTCCATTTCAGCCATCCGTGCTTTGCCTGCTGGCTTTGCGCGAGAGACTGGCATGGCTGGAAGCCTGGCCCTTCCCTGGGCAGTCAGGGAGAAAACAGCCCATGCAGGAGACGGGGCCAGACGCAGCCAGGGGCTGTGCCACACTCCACACACCAGGCTCAGCCTGTTCCCCCCATGGAGCAGTGCAGGACCCAGCACTAGCCAGTGCAACTGGGGGAATAGGGACCTCCTTGCAGCAGTCCCTATTTTCTTGTAATACACGCTTTTTACCAAATAACAGAATAAAACAAAGAAACAACTCTTGCACCCTAACTTAAAAAATAATTGATTATTCTATAAATAGATCAGAGGTGATATTTTATTTAACAATAAATTACCTTAAGTAAAATCTTTTTTCTAACTCCTCCAATCGCCTCCTTCCCCTAGCCCCTAACCCAAAAATAACCAAACCTGTTGCCGTCGAGTTGATTCCAAGTCATAGTGGCCCTATAAGACAGAGTAGAACTGCCCCGTAGGGTTTCCAAGGAGCACCTGGCAGATTTGAACTGCCAACCTTTTGGTTAGCATCCGTTAACTCTTAACCATTCTGCCACCAGAGTTTCCCCCAGCCCCTAGTGACCTCTAATCCTCTTTTGCCTCCACCCGTTTGTCTGTTCTAGGCATTGTGTGTAAGCAGGAGCATACAATATTTGTTTTTCTGTGTCTAACTTATTTCGTTGAGCATAATGTGTTGGGTTTTTTTGTTTGTTTAATTTTATTGTAGTAAAAATATATGTGACGTGAAATTTGCCGTTTCAGCCGTTCTTAAGTGTACAGTTCAATGGCATTAACTACGTTTGTGATATTGTGCAGCCATTACCACTATCTGTTTGCAAAAGTTTCTCATCACCCCGAACAGAAACTCTGTACCTATGAAGCAGTGACTCCCCATCCCCCCTGCCACCAGCCCACGGCAACCTCTGACCTCCTTCCTGCCTCTGTGCATTTGCCTACCCTAGATATTTCATATAAGTGAGGCTATGCTTGTTATTCTCAGTATTTCATGTAAGTGGGACCATGTTTGTCCTTTTGCGTTGGACTTCTTTCCACTCCCATCCTAACTTTTGCTGTCAAGTGGTTCCCTTGCCTTAAGTAATTTCATCTTTACAACGATTGTTTGAGGCAGGTGGTGGGACCTCCATTTTACATGTGGAACAACTGAGACTTGAGGAGTAAAACAACTCACCCAAGGCATTCATTCATCCATTCATTTGCCCTATTCATCCATTCGTTGTGAAAATAGTGACTGAGCAGCTCCTAATGGCTTGTCTCTCTATTCTAGTCTCCCAGTTCTTCTGTGGCAGAGCCGGGATTTGAACCCAGGATTTTCTCCCTCCAGAGCTGGGGTGGGGAGGGAGCTCCTTCCTCTTTTCTCTGGGCAAGGGTTGAGCCCCTGCAGGTACCCTTGGGCCACAAGGAGCCCCTGCCTTTCATCGTAACACCACGGTGCTCTCCACCACCCACAGGAGAGCGAGGACGCCGTCAAAGCCCTGGCCAAGGAGAAGGACCTGCTGGAGCGGGAGAAGTGGGAGCTGCGGCGCCAAGCCAAAGAGGCCACGGACCATGCCACGGCACTGCGCTCCCAGCTGGACCTGAAAGACAACCGGATGAAGGAGCTGGAGGCCGAGCTGGCCATGGTGAGAGCCCCTCCTGCTCCCCCACTCAGGGCCACCCTGGCACCTGGGAGAAGTAACCCACCATCCCTGTTGGTGGCATGTTGACATTGTTCCCCCAAAGACTCCCAGAGTGTGGAGTGGGGTGGAGCCAGGTATGAGGAAGGGTGAGGTCAGGGCAGGTTTGTGACACCCCATCCACTCCCTTTCCCCATACGAGCCCCATCGACCCCTAGAGTGGAACGGCTATTCGTCCACCTGCCTGGACCCAGGGAGTGTGGGGTCACTCAGAGACCATTCTGGCATCTACACTCCCCGCTCTACTGTTAAAGGAAAAATAGTCTGTTTTGTTTAAAATACACATATTTGTTTAGGAAAACATTTGGGAAGAAATGTGCCAAAATATTTGTCGGGATTGTTGGTTGTCGTCAAGTCAGTTCCAACTCACAATGACCCCATGTGTGCAAGTAGAACTGCTCTGTAGGGTTTTCAAGGCTGTGACCTGTCAGAAGCAGATCTCCAGGCCTATCTTCCAAAGCAGCTCTGGGTAGGTTCGATTCACCAAACTTTCAGCTAGTAGTCAAGCACTTAGCTGTTCGAGCCACTCAGGGACCCCTTAATATTAACAGTGGTTGTCTCTGGGTGGTAAGATTACAAGTGACTCATTTCCTTTTTGGGGGCAGATTTTCAAATTGATCTACAATGAAGATGCCTTACTTGAGTAATCAAGGAAAAATTATCTTTAAAATCCCAAACGCTTCCAATCACTTTGTTTTTGGCGAGGGTACACAGCTTGTGTGGGGGGACACAGGTAGCCATCCAGGCTGGTGGGAGAGCTACGGTCCAGAGCCCTGGAGTGCTATTCTGCATTCTTCCTGTGTGACTTCTGGCCACTCACTGAACTTCTCTGGGCTTCAGTGCCCTTTAGCTGCAAAGGGGAAGAGGAAGCGCCCCTTCATCCTACTCTGCCTTGCCCACAAGGTGGCTGGGTGGATCCAGGGAGCTTGGCCAGAAGGGCCTTTGAGGGCTTTGAGGGTTGATAGTGAGGGTGGCTGGGGAGGGACTGTGGACGGGGCGGGGAGGGAGTCATCCTCCTGCAGAGCACTGTGCCGGCTAACAGTGTGGTGACTGAGTGGGTTCTGGATTCAAATCCAGCCCCCCATCACTTTCCTTACTGTGTGACCTCAGGCAGACACCTTCACCTCTCTGAGCCTCAGTTCCACCGGCTCCAAAAGCACATACCCCATAGGGCTGTTGTGAGGACGTTGAAGACATAACACATGGGAAGCATTTAGCCCGGTGCCTGTACGTGGGCAGTGATGACATGATGGTGCAGTGGTTTTCTAGGGTCACTTGCTTCAGGACCAGGCCACGCATGGCAGGTCAATGATGCATGGCCTCGTGCTACCTTTTAGGTGTCCTTGTCCAATGCTGACCCCTAGTGGTGAGAGCTGCCCCTGTCCAGCTTGACAGCTGCAGGGTCCCCTCCTGGGAACTTCCCGCCAGCAGGGTCGGCAGTGCTGGCAACCCTGCTGCCAGCTGCAGCCCCAAAAGAAGACCTCCAAGTTCCAGACAGGGAAGGAAGTACAGGGTGATGCCTTTTCTCATGGGTCTGCCCAGTGCCCTGTTGACGGACATACGTGTCTTCCTTGCTTGGGCACTGGCCTGGAGCTGGAGCATCCTGGGGAGTTCTGGCATCTCTCAGGATTGGGAGCCAGCTCACCTCTGTGCCAGCTCTCACCATGCCCTGAGACAGCCTGCTTTGGTTCTGGCCAATAGAACTCAGGTTGTCGCCTCCTCCTGGCAAGCATTGCCCTCAGACCCTCTGCTAGCGTGACCCTTTAGAGTATTTTCAGCTCAGAGAGATGCACTGGGTTGTAACGTCAGCACAGGCTGTGTCTACCCATTGTCTGCTCTGAGGTAGAGAGAAGGGGCTTTACCAAGCGCCATGACAGCTCCGGTGTTGTTTGGGTGTCACCTGACTGCAAGTCCCTTTTATTCCTCACCATCTGCAGCCTCCAAGCGCTGCCTTCTCCAGGTATTGTCAGCAGGCCCAGTTCCCCCCATGGCACTGCTGGCCCAGACAGACCAGAGGGGAGGTGCTCCCCCTGAGGTGTGTCCTTGGGTTGCAAGCAACAGAAACCAGCTCAGGCTAATAGCACAAGAGGTTGTATTGGAAGGAGCACACACGTGCAATGGGAAAGTAGAGGACCAGGCTTAGAAATGGGCAGAAACCAAGGCAGCTGCAGAGATGGGGAAGCCAGGACTCTAGAATGGTCTGGAATGATCTGCTTAGCACACCCTGCTGAGAGGATGAACTCGAACCCTTTGACCTCTGATATCAGACATGGAACAGAGCAAGGAAGAGAGCTATCTGACTATCCCAGGGGTGGCTACCTGCCCTGACCACCCCCAGACTTGGGCTTCCACATGTCCGACGTGTTCTCGTTGTGTGATCTAAGGGTCAGCTTGAGGAGAATCTACTTTGTCCCCAGCCTGTACTTAAGGAGAAGTTGGTCATGTGGGTTGAGGATGGAGAGGTCCTTCGCCTTGATATTAGTTCTTCAGAAGGTGCAGATGGTTTTCCGTGAGTTGAGCATTGGTAAAGGGGTTTGGGGAGCACAGGTTGAATTTGGGAGGAGTTGAGGGAATGGAAGCCATAACACCATTTTCTTACAGTGTCATTCAAATCAAGGTCAGTCTTTGGAGAACCCTAGGAATGGGTGATCAGTGTGTTCTTGGACCCCCTTTCTCTCCAGTATTACTGGTCTCACTTTGCTTTTAGCAGGAACTAAGGAAAAAAAAAAATTTTTTTTTTTTTTAAGGAGGGATCCCAAAGTGAACTCTCAGGTGAGGGCCTGACATGCAGGTGCTCGACTTATTGGTTGGCAGAGATGCGGACGGTGGCGCTAGCAGAGGTTGCAACTCAGGGCTTTCTGACAGTGACGGTGGACAATGGCAGAGCAGCAAGCCAGGACGTCCCTTGATCACATCTTCTTCCTCCTGTCTGCCGGCTCTCTTCCCAGGCCAAGCAGTCCCTGGCTACACTGACCAAGGACGTCCCCAAGCGGCATTCACTCGCCATGCCAGGCGAGACGGTGCTCAACGGCAACCAGGAGTGGGTGGTGCAGGCGGATCTCCCGCTGACCGCGGCCATCCGGCAGAGCCAGCAGACGCTCTACCACTCGCACCCCCCTCACCCCGCCGACCGGCAAGGTGAGTGCTGCCCCAGCCCAGCCCAGCGCATGGCTGCTTTGAAGGAAGCCCAGACATGGCTTCTTTAGGAGGCTACCTGACCTGTACACAGGCTTTGGCTCATGGACCTGAAAAGTCTAAGGGATGGACCTCAGGCATAGCAGGACTCTGAGGTTCAAACAAAATCTCGTTCTCTCTCTCTCTGTTTCTCTGTCTGCCTCTATTTGGCCTCTTCTTAGTCTTTCTCCTTCCATGAGGCAGCAAAATAGTCGTCCCCAGCAGTTCTAGGCATTTATGGACCTTAGCTCTTAAAAGTCTTGGAGAAGCTATCTCTTCCCCCTGTGTCCTTATCAAATCCCAGAGAAAGAGTCTGATTGGGCCTGCTTGGATCACATGCCCACACCCAGACCAATCAATGTGACTAGGGAGTAGGTACTGTGATTGGCCGAGCTGAGTCACATGGGCTCCTATTGTCTGCAGCGCTCCTTGATTGACAGCTCTGTCTGTCCAATCACAGGGCATAGGGATGGGGTGGGGGCGGGGCCAGACGTAAGTGTCCCAGGTGTTTGCTTTCCCACCATGGGGGAGTCTAGCCTCTTAGCAGCATCTGTCCCTACCTCCCATGCTATAAGGCCCAAGCACCTTTCTGTCCCTTTGTACATCCGAAGCCCACCTGGCTCCACCCTCTGCTCCTGCTGTGAGTGGCTGCCTTTGTGTGACAGGTGCAGCTGGGGACAGGCAGCTGGCAGCAGCCAACTGTCCAGGGTCCCTTACCCTGCGGGGCCTCTGCACCTCCATTTTCAGTCACACTAGAGGCTGGGGCCAGAGCTGAATTCATCAGGGGTGTCTGCATTACACTCACCAAGGAGATGAGTCAGACATGACCCTGCAAGAAGCCACAGGCTGGTAGGCTCCTGCCTTTGCCTGCTGAGGGTGCAGTGTGGCTGAGTAGTGGGGGTCAGGGAGCAAGGCTTTGAATTCATACTTCCTGAGTTCAAATCCTGGCCCTACTGCTTCCTAGGGGCTTGACCTTGGCCAGGGTCCTTGGTTTCCTCCTATGTAAAATGGGAGTTGGGTTCTAAGCACATCATGTATATTAAATGCGTATTCGCTGAGCCCTCTAACTACCTCATGGGGTTACTGTGAAGATTAAATGTGTAAAATGTCTAGTTTGGGACCCAGTACATCGTAAAAACCAAGAAAAAAAAGCCCATTACATTACTACCAAGTCAATTCTGACTCATAGCAACCCTATAGGACAGTGTAGAACTGCCCCATAGGGTTTCCAAGGAGCGCCTGGTGGATTCGAACTGCCAGCCTTTTGGTTAACAGCTGTAGCCCTTAACCACTATGCCACCAGGGTTTCTGGCACATGGTAAATGCCAGATAAATGTTAACTGCTGCCCTCATCATTGGTAAGTGACACACAGTACAATGAATTCAAGCTGGGGAGTGAGCAGAGAAGGGTTCTTGCAGGTGGTGTTGTCTGAAATAGGCCTTGAGGACTGGGTAGAGAGTAGAGCTAGGAGGAAAAACATTCTGGGAAGAAAAGACCAAGACTGGAGCTGAGATGGTACAAGCTGGGGTTAGAAAATGAGATACCTGCTCAGAGCTTCTTCCCACCTGGTGGGGTCATCAGCCCCCAGGGACTCCTGGCCCATCAGTGTACCTGTCTCTGGTATTTCAAGCCCAGGTGACCCTTGGAGGGTGGGCAACCATCTCCATGCTGCCTAGAGCAGAGCAGGATACAACCCTGAGCCCTCTCTTCCCCACAGAACTGGACAGTGGCCTTCCTGTCATTGTCACACCACTTTTATGTGGGGGTTGAGGACAAGAGGTGTTCTGGCCTTTGGGGTCTAGACTCAGAGTTGGAAGGGCTTGTAATAAAGCCCCTAAACTGAGTGTCCAAGAGATGTGACTTTTTCAAAGTCCTGTGGCGGGGACTCTGAAATGCAGCTCTCCTGGCTCCTGGTCCAGTGCCATCCTGATTAGGACAGACAGGGTAGGCTGACGGATCTGCCCTTTAGACTTTTCTGCCCTCCTCTGCTGAACCTACCTCCCATAAGCCCATCTCCATGCTTTTCATCAAAGACCACCTCCCCCAGGAAGCCTCCATTGCTCTCTCCTCATCTCTGTTCTCTGTGTCCTCTATGCTTCCATAAAATCAGGTGCTCACCTGGACGAGAGCACTTGGCATTGTCATCTCTGCTAATATATTTGTCACAGAACTCCTTCCATGAGTCCACTGCCAGGTGCTGTACTGGGCACTTCATACACACCTGTTTAGTCCTCACAGCTTGTGATTGGTACCCCACTATCATCCCCATTTCATTAATAACAGAATGGGTTCAGAGGGGTTGGGAAAGTGGCCTGAGGTCACACAGCCTATTAGTGAACTCATCTAGATTGGAACCCAAGTTCCTGACTCCAAAGGCAGTGCTCCTTCAGCCACCCACCTTCCCCATTAGGCCCTAGACTATTTGGCTGCCAGGCCTGTGTCTTTTTCAGGGATGTGACCTTACCTGATCACATGCTGCCTGCAGACAGGAGGGCAATCTGCTGGGGTACTTGGGAGGACCTCCAGGCTATGGCTTCTGAGCTGGGTCTTTCATCATTCAGTGACTAATTATTGAGCATCTACTATGTGCAGGCACTGTGAACTCACGGGCTACAACGTGGATAAGACACCCAATGGATAAGACACCCTCGTGGACCCAGCATTGTAGGTGTGCAAACACACATGAACAAAGACAATGATTACAGATTGTAATTAGTGCAGGGAGAGAAATAGGCAGAAAACAGAAGCTTCGATAGAAAAAAATAAAACTAGAGTGAGGAGAACTTTGATTGGGGAAGGCCTCTCTTGAGCAGGCTGAGGCCTGATGGACTGGATTGTGTCCACCAAAAATATGTGTTGTAAACCCTGACCCCTGTACTTGTGGGTGTAATGCCATTTGGGAATGGGATTTTCTTTGTTATGTTAATGAGGCTACTTCAGTGTAGGGTGTGCCTTAAGCCAAGCACTTTTGAGACATAAGCACAGAGCCCAGCAAGCAGGAATAGGGGAAGATAGATACCTCATGGAGACTGCCAAGGAACTGAGGAATGCTGAGGTTACAGAAGCTGAGGCAAGGATCCCCCCCAGTGTGGGCGGAGAGAACTGTCCCCTAGAGCCAGTGCCCTGAATTCAGACTTCTAGCCTCCTAAACTGTGAGGAAATAAATTTCTGTTTGTTAAAACCACTCTCTTGTGGTATTTCTGTTTTAGCAGCCCTAGATAGGCCTGATAGGGGCAATGAGCCCGAAGGGCAGTAGGGCCAACTGAGGGCTGAGGAGGACAGAGGTGGCGTGTATCAGGCCGACGTGACTCAAGCACAGTGACAAGGGTCAGTGAGGTGGTAAGGTGGCAGGGCCGTGTCACATACAGCCTCAGAGGCCAGGTAAGGAGTGTCTCTTTTATCCCCTGAGTGATAAGATGGTTGTTACTATCCCTGAGGTGTGAAGAATGGATTGGAAAGGGCCGGAGGCTGCCATGGTCTTCCAGGCAAGCAACAATGGTGGCCTGGACTCCGGTGGTGGCGTTGCAACTAGAGACACATGGACGGATCTGGGGCTCTGTTTTGGGGGTACTGTTGGTGATTGGATGTGGGTGTGAGGGAGAGAGAAGAGTCAGCTATAGCCTCTAGGCTTCTAGCTTGAGAGAATGGTCTTGACCAGTTGGTTAGGATGGCACCAGGTCTAGAGAACATTCCGAGTGAGTGGAGCAATTGTGAAGAGTCACAGAGGTTTCTGGAAGCTCTTGCATTTTCTCCTCCTTCACCCTGGTTAGGAGGGGACTTGTAGGTAGACAAAGACCGATCCAGAGGATATGGGAGGGTCTTCCCAGAAGCTATTCTATGATGACGTATGGGGCTGTGGAATAGAAGGGCATAGAGCTGGGCAAGCCCCTTCCCTTCTCCACGTCTCCATGTTCCCATCTGGAGAATGGGTGCATTGGCCAGAATCACCTGCAGGGCAGTGAGGTAAAGATGAGGACATTCCCTCCACCCCTGACTTACCAGCTATCTCTGCTTTCCAGCGGTCAGGGTGAGCCCCTGCCACTCCCGGCAGCCCTCTGTCATCTCCGACGCGTCTGCCGCCGAAGGCGACCGGTCATCCACACCAAGCGACATCAACTCCCCGAGACACCGGACACATTCCCTCTGCAACGTAAGGCCAGCAGCCGCAGGGCCAGCCCAGAGCCCTGCCCGGAGTCTGCAGGGGGCAGGGTGGAGGGGTAAAGACGTACTCGCTGTTTCCTCTCGCCCACCCAGGGAGCACTCTGGCGAAGGCATTTCCTCTTCGTTCTTTCCTTTTGCAAGAAGCGATGAATGTGGGGAGAGAAAGGAATGAGGCCCATTTGCTTCCTATGTCCAGGAGGGCAAGGAAAATCCAGAAACCTCGTGCCCCCAAGGATGGCAGGCCAGGGCTGGCCACAGGGTCTGTGCAGCCTGGGATTCTGCCTCTGGTGGGCCATATCTAGGACAGGGGGCTTCCCCTCCCAAATGTTACTCTCAGGAGCTCAAGGGCTGTACCAGCATCACCTCATTTCCCATCAGGGCCAGCTCTCAGTCCTTCATCCAGGAATGGAGCAGAACTATCTTAACTGCCAGTAGATGGGTTCTGTTTGCACACCTTGAGTCGGAACTAAAGACTAAGATACCATTTGTCACATTCCCTCCCTCAGCCCTCTTCATTCCCCATCTCAACAGGTATGCACACAAATAAGCCAGGAAGAGCCTGAAAGTAGCTCCAGGTAACCTTCTGTTGACCTGGCACCAACAAGAACAGCCTGGCTGGGCTAAGGACCTCCACATCCTCTTGTGCTCTGGCCACTAATTTAGAACAGAGGTGGGGACTCAGCACAGAGAGGTTGGAGAAGGTGGGTGGACATTGGCCCAAGTGACACACACTTTGTTTCTTCGTAGCGTTATGCCTGCAATTCCAGTAAGCAACCACTAGGGGGTGCCCTAGTAGTGATATGCATAATTTTTTTTTTTTCCCCAGTAGTTTTGAGTTTTGGCATTCTTGAGAGGTGTCCCACAAATCTGTTTTAAGTTTGTTAAATGACGCTTTGCCTGTTTAATCAAACACTTCTTGATAACATACTGGGCACCAGCTACCAAGAGGCACAAGTCCCTAGCCACGTAACTCTTGGTAACTGGTGGGCAGACAGATGAGCTCCTAAGGAGTGCAGGGGATGGCAAAAGGTGGGTAAAACATCAGGGGACAGTAGGAAGCCATATCAATGCTCTGACATGAGCACGGGGGTCAGTGTGTAGGCCCACTTTTTTGTTCCAGTGCACAATGGATAATACGGAGGGCTCCCTGCCATGTACTGAAGACAGAGACACACAGTAGGGTTAGGACTTCAAATGCAAGGAAAGGCTTTTCCAAAACCTCAGTTAATGTTGCTTTATTAACCAGTGAAATAAAATAATGAAAAAGAAATGAGGCGAACATATTGGGAAAAAGAGTCCAAATGACCATTATTTGCCAATGATGTGATTGTCTACCTGGAAAACTAGAGAGAATAGCCTGAAAAGCTATTAGAACTAATAATAAGCAAGCACATAATGGTGCTGGTTGAAAAATCGACTTATTAAAATCAATAACTTTTCTATGTACAAGTAATAATCATGGAAACATCTTTCAGCCCACAATAACAAGGAAAAAGGCTTATAATAATCGCCAAGACTTAACTAAAAGGGATTGCCTCAGTCTGGTGATGTGGAAGCAGGGATTGCTGGCCCAGGGGCCTTGCTACAGCTCATGTCAGGATGGGGAGAAGGTCACCTGCAGAAGAACCCTGCTTAGGGCTGCCTGGAATTCTTTCTTACCTGGGGTTTTAAGGAAGCAGCGTATTCTCCCTCTTGTGTCCAGGAGAGGACAGAGGGTGTCTTGGTCAACAGGAGCAGCGTGAGGAAGGTGGGCCACTAGAGGGGCTTCTAGTATCTTCTCTGGTTCTGAGGGACTGATGTTGAGTTACATCTGCAGCCAGCAGTGCCCTTCACTCTGTAGCTCAGGGTGGAGAGGCCCAGCCTCAAGCTAGACACCATGTAGTGGCCACACACGTCCCAGATGAGGATACCTTCCTGAGGACCGTGCTTTGTCCTCTCATGGTAGACTCTGACAGCCAAAATGCTGCTGGAAAATCTATTCTGCACAGAGTTCTCTGAAGGCCTCTTGAATTGCGTTTGGCTCAGGCCTAATCTTTGGCCCAACTTGGCCTTGGCTCATACTTGCTGCTAGAGATGTCAGGTCCAGCACATTTATTTCCAATTCACCTTACAACGGCCCCGGCTGCTAGGAAATGGGTGCTTTAATAAGCCTATTGTCTGCACGGAGGCACTTCAAAGGGTACTGGCCTCATTCTCTTCCCCATAAATTTGGCAAAGATGGTCTTAACCAGAGCAGAACTATCTTAGCTGCCTGCAGAATGGGTTCTGTTTACAAGCCTTGAGATAGGACTAAAGACTAAACTACCCTATGTCACATCCCATCACTCAGCCCTCCTCATCCCCCATCCCAACACAGGTAAGCCAGGAAGAGCCTGGAAATTGCTCCAGGTAACCCTGTGTTCTCAGGCATTTGACCTGGTACCAGGAAGAACAACCTGGCTGGGCTAAGGACCTCACCATCCTTTTATGCTCTGGCTGCTAATTTAGAGCAGAGGTTGGGACTCAGCACAGAGAATTTAGAGAAGGTGGGTGGGCATTGACTCAAGTGATACACACCTTGTTTCTAACGGCATTATGCCTACAATTCCAGTGAACAGCCACCAGCGGGTTCCACTGTAATGACTTTTGTGGTTAAGGTGAACTAGTTGCCCCCAGGTAGGGCAAACTGATTGTTAGATGTAGTGAAGGCTTTTTCACACCTACAGTCTGCAAAGTGTCCTACAAAGAGCACTGGACCAGAAGGAATCAGTCTTTAAGTCCAAGTTCTGGCTCTGCTCTTAATTAGTTCCATGATCCTAGACCGTTTGCAGCCTCTTTTCGTCTTTAAATCAGGCTAATGAGCCCTGCTTGCCCCTCCACAAAATAAAGGCTTCCTTGCGTTGGGTGTAGGGGATCCTAGAGGCTATGTGGCCTCTTGGGTTCTGTCCATGTCCTGGAATTCTTTAACTTACTGGTGTGCTTTTTTAATAAAATTATTATTTTTTTTTTTTATGAAAAGCATCAAACATAACCAACCTGCAGTTACTAACATGATGGACCAGTGTGACAGCATCTTAGAAGCCTTTGAATGACTGGTTTGTTGGTCAGAGGGTGTTGAGGGTTGAGGAGACCAGACCAGAGGAGGACCCCCGGGGCCTCTGGCCAGGACCCCTCGTCCAAGCAGCATCTCAGTCAACTCCAGGCCCCGTTGTTGAGCCACCCAGAAGTGTCTGCTTTAAGGGGTGGTAGATGGGTTCTCCACCAAAGAGGCACGGCAGCCCCCAAGGGACAGCTTCCTTCCATGGGAAGACTCACACCTAGCGGGCCACCTCTGTGCTTGGGCATATTGTGTTTCTGCTGTTTCATTGTCCTTTTCCTCTGGCTGCAGGGCGACAGTCCCGGCCCAGTTCAGAAGAACCTGCACAACCCCATTGTACAGGTAAGTGTGCCCTCACCCTGCCCCCACTTGACCATGACAACATCCCTTGTTCCTTGGGCCCTTGGTCATCCCCACTTGCCTACTCCAGCCCCCAAGGCCCAGAGAAGGGAAGCCACTAACTGAGTCATGTGTAGGCTGGTGCCTGAGCCATGCTCAGAACCTGAGTCTGCCTCTTCTGCATCCTCTTCTGAACCATGTAACAGGCCTGTAGACCTACTAAGTGCACCAGTCCTCTGCTGCCCTCAGGAGTGCCTTCTCCTGGCAGCTTCATTTTAAAATTGTGATTATTTAAAGGCTGATGATCCAGGTGGTGGGCACTTGGGGCCCCTAAACTGCTAGAAGTTTTTATTTATCTTCAGCATTTCAGCATGCTATCATCAGGGTGAAGGGCTGCAGGACAGACAAGCTTTGAAGTTCAGAATTTGAATTTGAAGGTCAGAAGGGGCCTCTGAGATCATCTGTCTAGTCCTGGGGCTCCAGATGCCGGTCTGTACACCACTCATCTGCATCGAAATCCTCTAGGGAAGATTTTCTATTTCTGGGCACTTCACCCTGAGATTCTGATCCACCAGTTCTGGGCCAGGGCCTGGAGTTCAGATAACGCCAATGTCTAGTCTAACCCCCACCTTCGTTTATGGATAACACCACCATGTGTCTTTGTGTAAAGCACGTGACAATCTGTAAAAGGTCTCCTGCAGACACCACCCCCACCATCCCCATAGTTACCCAGATAAGAGGTCATTGCACATACCATCATCATCATCATTGTTGTTATCCCCATTTCACAAGTGATAAAACTGGGGTTCAGAGAATCTGGGGGACTCTCCAAAATCCCATAGGTAGTGATGTAACTAAGGCTAGGACCCCAGCCCCCTACCCCACAATGTCCAATATCTTGCCTGCAGTCTTTGCTCTTGGCTGAAACAAAGCTCAAATCTCTTCCTTCGTCGTCCAGACTCTCCTAGACCTTCTTTTCCACCGTTGTAAGGGACTTGTACACTTACTGCCACCACAGACAGGGCTGGGGCTGTCCCTTTGTCCCTGTGGTCTTCTCCCAGCACAGATGCCTTCACAGGGCTGATAGAGTACTTGGGTGTGCTCCTGCAAGCCCCTGACAGACGAAATTGAATTTAATAATAGTACTACAAACAACCGTCATAGCTAATGTTCTGTTGTTGTTGTTGTTAGCGGCTGTCGAGTCAGTCCCTGACTCGTGACAACCCCAGGCATAGTGGATTGAAACGCTGCCCGATCCTGCACCATGCCCACAATCAGTTGTGGATAGTTTTCACTGACCAATTTTCAGAAGTAGATTGCTAGGCCTTTCTTCCTAGTCTATCTTAGCACTGAGTACTCATGATATGCCAGGCACTGCTCTATGTATTTTTATGGGTGGCATAGACAGTTAAGCACTTGGCTGCTAACCAAAAGGTTGGCAGTTCAAGTCCACACAGAGGTATGTTAGAAGAAAGGCCTGGTGGTCTCTTTTAGAAAAATCAGCCATTGAAGACCCTGTGGCGCAAGTTCCACTCTGACACACATGGGGTCGCCATGCATCAGAATCAACTCAGTGGCAACTAGTTTGGGTTTTTTTTTTTTTGTTTACTGATATCCTTATGTCAGTCTTGGGTAGATCTCGTTGTCCCAGAGATTTTCTGTACCTGGCCCAAGTTCACCTGGCTGATGAGAGGCAGACCCTGCTGTTAGCTGCCCATGGCCCCGCCGTCCCTGACCCACTGGCTTCAAGCTGAGAGAGGCCTTCCATCCCCTGCATTCTGCTCACCGTCTCTGCAACCAGCTAAGGTCGCCTTTGTTCTTCTCCCCTCTCTCTCCACAATCTGCTCCTGACTTCCTCAGTCACTAGAGGATCTTGAAGACCAAAAACGGAAAAAGAAGAAAGAGAAGATGGGATTCGGCTCCATCTCCCGCGTCTTTGCCAGAGGGAAGCAGCGGAAGTCCCTCGACCCCGGCCTCTTTGATGGTACCACCCCTGATTATTACATAGAGGAGGACGCAGACTGGTGATACCCGCCTCCCTGTGCCTGCCGCCCGGCAGGCGCGTGTGTGTGCGTGGGTGTGCGTGTGTGTGCGTGGGGCTGTGTGTGTAGGCGTGCTCAGGGGCGTGTGCGTGGGCATGCTCCCGCACACGTGGGTGCTGGGTGTGGCTGGGCGCCTCCGACAAGCGAAAACCCAAGTGTGAACCCCCTCCTCTGCGTCGCCACCTCTGTAATTGATGTACATACTACAAACCGTGTGTGAACATGTCAACTCTTTGTTGTCTTTGGAGCGATACAGTTGTATTGTTAATCTGGTTTTTTAATTTTTTTTTTCAAAATGTTTTTTTTTCTTTTTGTTTGGTTTTGTTGGGTTTTGTTTTGTTTTTGTTTTTTTCCTTTCCTTTCCCCTCCCTTCCTCCTTTTTATGAAACTTGAAAACTTGAAGGACTGCTGTGTATTTGTAAATAACAAAACTGTTGAGAATCTGTGCTTGTAAATGTCCCTTGTCCAAACAAACCCCGATTGCTGGAGCCCGTCTCGCCAAGGCCGAGGATGCGGTCAGTTTATGATATGTGTCCCCCCTCCCCAGTATGAATGTGTGGGACCAGACCCTGTTCTCAGGGTGTGCCCAAGTCACTTTGACCACAAAACGCAGTCATCGCCAGGGTAAGGTCTGCTCTCTGCCAAGAACCGCAAGCCCGGCCGCGGGGCCTTGCTTGGATGGTTTTGCAAGAGGTCCAGCGGGCTCTTTGGAGTGGCCTGCCAGTTTTTAAATTGCGTTGCCGTTTCTTTCTTTCTTTCTTTAAGGAAAAAAGAAATTGTTTCATTTAATTTATTTGCACAAATGCAGAAAACGTATTCTATCTAAATTATTGCATAAATATCGGAATGTATATTTTTCCACGGGGTGGGCGGGAGGCGGGTGTCTCTGTCGACGTGTCTGTTCTATTATCATGCTGCTGCCAAACTGCGCAAGGTAGGGCTAGTGTGGCCAGAACCCAGGGACCATCAGATTTCAAAGCTTGCTTTTTTCTGTTCCTTCTCTTCCCCCACCCCCCAACCCCCCCGGCCCTGCATGGAAATGCTGTCCGCCCTGTGCCCACCCACAGCTCTCTCCAAGCCTTTATCTATTTATTGTTCCAAAATGTAGACCGCCAATCTCTGTGAGCAGAGTGCACCCTGCAGGGGTCACCTCCTCTTGGGCCTGTCTTTTGGGAGAGGTTGAACGCAGGGGAGACAGCCAACTGCCCATCCAAAGGGTACCACCCAAGGGACCCTTGGCCTGAGTTGGGTCCACAAGGGTCCTCCCCATCTCTATGTCTTTCTCATCATCAGTGCATTGCATTCTGCATGTGGCTGGGCAAGTGTCATTGAGAAAAGATGGATGAGTGAAGTGCCCATCTCAAGCAGAGGGTCTTGGAGACATGGCATCCAGCACCTTGGCCATCCTCCTGTCCATGCGACACTTAGGATCTCTCAGGATGGCTGTGGCCCTGTCCTCCACTTAGTCATGACAGCCTGAGCCCGCTCACCCCGGGAGAGCAGGACTGGCAGGAATATCAAGTCTCCCCATTTGGGGAGCAGTGTTGGCCCCAGCAAGTCTTCATCAATAGCAAAGGAACCTTGTGCATTTTAATGCCAGGTGATGGGGAAAGTGAGAGCTCAGCCAGATCCTCCCAAGGCCTAGAACCCGACTCTCCTTTTCTTTTGACCCCTAAATCCCCTTTCTGCTCCTCCTTAACCACTAACAGCTCAAATCACACCACCCTCTAGACAACAGTAGTTGCGCTTTCTACTAACAGTAACATTTTCAACTCTTACAAAGACACAAGGCAATTAAAACATGCTGGAGTATCTATCAGAATGGATAGGATATTTGGTCCAAAGCCTCTAAAACAAACCGAAAAGCTCCAGTCGGCTGCTCTCTTTCCTTCAACCTGATCCAGGGGTTGGGAAGAAATAGGCAGGGTACTTCGTCAGGATCTTTCTGTCCTCCTTTGGCTGAGCTGTTTAACCGAGGCTGGCAGTAAGAGAGAGCGGCCAAAGCTGGCATCTTGCTCTTCAGAGAGAGATTTTAGAAAATACTTTTCTCCCCCATGAATTTATTTTTCTTTTGGTTGATTTTTTGTTTTTCCTTTCCTTCTGAGAAAATAAGATTGCAACCACTCCTGGTAATGATTTAGTAGTTCCTTTTCATTTCAGTTTGTGTAAATTAGGAGATAATTCTAAAAGTTACTAAGGATGATTTATTTAAGAGAACTACGTCAAATAGCGAATGAGTTATGGGTAACGTTTAGATGAAAATAACCTTTCCCGTGGGAAAGGTTTCTCGAAGGCATGGATGCAAATATAAAATATTAAAAAAAAAAAAAAAACTGAATAAAGCTTATTTTAAAATATTACTGAACTCTATGTTATTTGATTGCTTCTATTTGGCTCTGGGTGGGAGGCTGTGCCCCGCTGGGAGGTGAAGCCCAGAGCAACCCACTCCTTGGAATTCCAGGGCTGGGTCTTGAGGGGCCAGCGGGAGGGCTGAGGAAAGCTGGCTGGATTCTGAGCACATGAGCAGCCCAGCCGGGGCGGCCTTCTGGAAACATCTCATCTCTGCCACCCTGACCGTAATTGCGAGGTGTTGCCAGCATCCAGGGCCGCCCTGTGTTCCTAACCCACCACCTCCCAGCTGTGGCGTCCTGCGTTCCTAGGGCTCAGCCGGCCCCAGTCAGCTTTCATCTGCTTCCTTCTCCCCCCTCGCTCATTCCAAAGGCCCAGAGTTGGGGCCTTGAATTTGGGGCATGCTGTTTCTGCAGACCTCGCGGGCCTCTGCACCTTCCCCAGTTTCTGCCCACCATGGGGGCTGAGAGGAGCTTTAGAGAGACAGGGCCACAGGCTTCCTCGATTGAAGCCTGAGTGTGTCAGGCTTTTCCAAGCCCGGGCAGATCCAGACGAAAGCCCCAGGTCTCTACCAGTGAGACCCCACAGTGAGAGCCAAATCTGCTGCCGGATAAGAGGCCACCCAGATAACCCTCAGCTTAAAAAAAATTCTCCCCAGCAATAAGACTGATGGGAGATTGGCCTTTTAACTCCTCAGCTCTCTCTGCTAGAAAAATGCACAAAGCGAGGTAATATATAGGCTATACCGAGAAAGCATCAAAAGGAGGATCCCTGTTTAGTAAGGATGCAGAGGGATACTTGGGATCCTAGTATATCAAGAAAGCACAGGGCTGCATGGAACCGAGCAGTATCTGTAATTAATTAGCCCAAGGAGCTTTCAGAAAACCATACTGATGCCCAGGCCATATTCCCAGAATCAGGATGTAAAACCTCCTTTGGTAGTCCTAATGTGCAGCCAGGATTGAGAACCATTGGGCTAATCCAAGGAGGGCGAACATCCCAACGCGTATATGCCATTGCTCCCTTCGCCCTGGCCTAGGCAGACATCGCTAATCAATTAAAGAGCCCTTCCCCCAATCCCAAAGTGGCTTCTGATTTCTTCACTTTACAATACTGCAGACAGCCACTAGCAATCAATTGGAGTTGGCATACAAGGATAAAGCCTATTTGCCATCCCAAAACTAACCTAACTCCTCACACTGGACAGGTGGGGAAAACTTTCGCCCAGGGAGGAGTTATTTGGCCAAAGTTGTAGCTAACCCACTGCCGTTGAGCCAATGATGACTCATAGTGACCCTGTAGGACAAAGTAGAACTGCCCAATGGGGTTTCCAAGGTTGTAATCTTTATGGAAGCAGATTGCCACATATTTCTTCTGGAGAGCAGCTGGTGGGTTCAAACCGCCGACCTTTCAGTTAGCAGCTGAGCGCCTTAACTGCTGCACCACTAGCTATCACTCCTCAAATCCTATGAACTTCTCAAGGGCTGGGCCACACCTTATTCAAGTCTTTGTAGCTCTACTCGAAAGCCACACCACCTCCTTTGTTAACAGAACCTCCTCCGAGACCTTGTGAAAAATGGTTCAACTTCATGTGGTACTTATTAGTCAGAAATTGGAGTAGAGTTGCCAAGGGCATCCAGAGCCAGTGTGCAGTTGTATAGGTTGTGCACTGCATTACTCCAGAAGGCACTATGCTTCAGGGTTGTGCAGTGTTCAGCCTGCGTGACTGTACCCAGTGGCCTTTCTGCGTGCTCTGCCACCTGAGCTGGCAGGCTTTAACAGGTGTAACCTAAAAGCAGTAACAATAGTAATAATACCTAACAGTTCTTGAGCGCTTACCATGGTCCATGCTATGCACTTTACATGTATTAACTCAGTTAATCCTCCTACGGCCTAAGTTATCAAGAAAACTGAAGGAGGTTAAGGAAATTGTCCAGCTTCACAGAGCTAGTAAACAGTAAAACTGGGCTTTGAACCAATAGGGCCTGGCTACAGACCCTGTGCTCTTAACCATTCCACCACCTGGGTGGTGAGAGGCTGGGCCTGAGCAGATGGTGCCTGCTCCTGTCCCTCCTGCCCCTACTCCTGTCCCTCACTTGCCACTGCCAGTCCATTGGAGCTAACATACAAGGCACAGCCTTGATTTCATGACTGAGACTGTTTCACCCATCTTTCCCCTCAGAGCCAGAAAGCCCACTCCCAGAGAGGAAGTGGTGGGAGGGAGGAGCAGAAACGGGCTGAGGTCAAGTACCGTTCTCATTCTTCTCCCTGGCCCTGTCATCAAAGGCCTTGCTGTACCAGGGCGCCAGCATCCTGATGACTAGCTGTACTCCAACATGGAGGGAGATGTGTGGGGTCCCTCTGGGCCACAGGAGGAGCCTGAGGACTGGGAGCTGCCTCCACACCGTGACCGTGTGGTGTTGGGCTGCTGTGGGCTCAATCAGCCTGGGCTTCTTGGAGATCCAGGTGTAGTGGGCCTGAAACGTGGGAGCAGTCAGCCCTTTGACAATCTATGGGCCCCTTCCCTGAAAGATGCATTCTTACAAAACAGGGACCACAGACACCCCAACCCAGCCCACCTGCTGTGAATAAAGGGCTCTTGAGCTTTTTTAGCTCTGATCGCTTAGAACACGCTGTGGTCCCCAACCCCCGACCTGTTCTCATTTTCCAGTGGAAAACGAACTGGGTGATGATAATCAAGAGGGAACATTTATAATTAGCTTATTCTTTATCTTATAAAGGGTTGTTTTATATTATAAAATAATGCATGTGAACTTAAAAAATAACTTTGGTGTTCCATTATGCAAGCTGATGTTGACTTTATGCTGGACCAAAAAAAAAAACCAAGCCCATTGTTGTCAAGTCAATTGTGACTCATAGTGACCCCATAGGACAGAGTAGAACCACCCCATAGAATTTCCAGGGAGTGCCTCATGGATTTGAACTGTCAACCTTTTGGTTGGCAGCCATAGCTCTTAACCACTGTGCCACCAGGCTGATGTTGACTTTATGCTAGAAGTTACTTAAATCTCAGAGTCGTAATGCATCACCAACGAAGTGTCACTCTACAGGCGAACTGAGGCATGTAGATCGAGTATAAGTCTGTAATGGCAGCTGGAGTGAGCCACAACTGCATGGTGCCGTAGATCCCAGTTATTGGGAAATATTGCAGATATGCAACGCTGCTTTCTACAGGGCTCTGCCCACTGTCCCCAGCAAGTCGAATAAGAAACCTGTCCCATGAAGATCCATCTTTAAGAAGCAAGAATAGCAGCAACTGAAAACCTTGGCCAACTCTTCCTAAAAGTGGCAGGGCTTCCGATGCCCTAGCATGTGCCCAGGGGGAACCGAATCAGCTCTGAGAAAATGCTGGCTGGGTGTTCCTTCGCATTTCTGAGTTTCAGGCTTGGGGAGTTCCTGCTGGCTTTCTTAATGGGTCACCAGTAAGAAGCAGTTCATTGCACCAAAGCCAGAGAGTCTATAAAATTGCGTGTCATCCTCCCAGAACCCCCAAAGGAAAGATTTTCCCTTGGGAATTTGTTTGTGACCCATCTGGAGAGGCTGCAGCCCAAGCCTGGGTCATTGCTCCCAGCTCTGGCCCTGTATCTGATTTCAAGCAAGTTGTTTAGTGGGTGTAATAATCCTCCCCTCCTTACAGGCTCAGAAGTGAGACTGAATGTGTTTTGGAGACTGGACAGGGCTGGCCCATGATTTGGGTTCCCAGTGATTTGTAACACATGCGTTTCAGTTCAGCCAGAGGTAGGAAAGGCGTGGAAGCAGCTGGACACATGTTTTAAGCCCAGGGGTGACTCAATCCAAACTTGCTCCCAGGGTATAAAATCAAGGCATCGGGCTGTGTGAACTTGAGGTCCCTCCAACTATAGGGTCAGTGAGCGTCAATCCTGGGAGTCCAAATTCAGTTCCAGGCTGCACTGTGGGAGAATCCAGGCTTCTCTGCCTTGAAACAGGAAGGATTTGAGGTGTTTGTGCCTGGAAACCACTAACATTGCCAACAGAATTCCATCTTTTCAAAGATTCCAGCTAGAGACACACTCTCTATTGTGGCTGCCATGGGAAAATTTAAGCCAAGGGAAGCAATTAGGCTGCCCAGGGCTGGAATCTGAGGCAGAGGACCCGAAGGTCACCCTGGGATGGCACATCTATAAAGCCCAGCGTCAGAGCCCAGGATCACTGGTCTGGCAGCAAGCTGCGTCTGAGTTTTTATTTAACTTAGAGTACTTGCCCTGTGCCAAGCTCTTTGTAGATAATCATTCAGACAATCCTCCAAGGTAAATATTATTATTGTCCCCCTTTTACAGATGAGCAAACCAAGGCACAGAGAGGTGAGTTCTTGGCCAAAGTCACACAGCTAGGAAGAAGCAGAACCAGGATTCTGGCACAAAAGTTCGTATTCTTGTGTCACAGCTACTGCCCCCAAGTTTCCCTTCAGGGACAGCTGATCAACAGGAAGCTTCAGAGAACTTGAGAAAGCCTCGCTAATAGGGTGAAGCCAATATCTGAGCAGGCCAGCTCTTTGGGGTTCAGTTTCTCCAGAAATGGAAGAAAAAGTAAATAAAAAACCCAAAAAGTAAATAGGGGGTATCAAACTGTGTTCCATGAAACCCTACTGGGTTCCTCAAAGGTGTTTCAAGGGGCTGCCGTGGCTGGTGAAGACCTAGCAGGCCAGGCTGCAGTCTCACATTCAGCCAGAAGCTCTGCTCTTACCTGCTGCACACTGACCTCCATGTAAGAGTCCATCTGAAGGGCCCCATGATGGAAAGAGGGAGTGAGAAGGAAAGAAAGTGAGAGAGTGAGAACCACCAGTAGACCCGTAGTTGTCAAAGGTGACATGCCTTGGGTTTTAAGAATACAGATTCCCAGGCCCCATCCCATACCTATGGAGCCATAAAGTCCAGGGGTGAGGACCTGGGATCTGTGTGTGTTGAGCTAGCACCCCAGGGTGAGCTCGGGTACAGGAGGTCATGGGAGGGCTGAGGGCGGCAAGTCCTGCCTGTGTGTTCAGGGCAGACTTGATATTGGGAAGCTTTCCCAAGGAACCATTGTAAGGGAGGTTGAGACCCCCCTTCTCGGGCAGCCCCAGAGCTCCCCAGCAAGACTGAAGCCACACCCAGGCAAGGCCCAGGTTGTTCCCACGGCAGCCCGCTGCCAGGGGCTTCCTGGCCCCTGCTTTACAGAGGGCATGGGGACTGGCACAGCAGGAACACCCGCCGCCTCACTGCCAGCCTCAGAAGGGCCACAGAGAGGGTTCCAGCGTGCCTAGGGGCACACAGGGAGTGGTGGGATCAAGGGTCAAACCTGGCAGCGAGAGTCTGAGGTCCAAGTTCTGTGGAGGGACTTGCCCAGGACATCTGCACACCCACCACCCGGGCCTCCGCTGGACCTGTGGCTGACTGAGCTTCCATCAAACATTTGTGGGGCTCCGCTGGAGCCGATCGATAGTGGTCCCAGAGAATAAGCCATAGATTTGGAGCAAGCCTACCCAAGCCACCATCTGAGAGGTTGTGGCACAGGGGGCGAAGCAGGGCTCTTCCTAGACCCCACCCGGGGGTTCCAAGTGTCCCATAACCCCAGCCAAGCAGTCCAGAGCCAGCCCTTGGCCCTGGACTCTTGGTTCCCAGCTTGGCCAAGGACTTACTGTGTGACCTCAGGCAAGTCAGTCTTCCTCTCTGGGCCTCATGCACCCTCTAAAACAGTCTGGGTCAGTAATTATCTACCTGTCGGGTCTTAGGAGTCCCTTGTCATGCCACAAAAGGCGGCCGGCAAGGGTGTTCTAGGCCACCACTCCCCAGCACACATGCACTGCCCTTTAGCCAGAAGCTCCGGTTTATTTGGCTTCTGGATAATGGTTTCATTTCAGCAAAGGGTTCAGCAGCTACAAGGCAGTATGAAAACCACTGGGTTAGATCGTCCTAAGCTCCCTCCGAGGGCCTCCTGGATATTTCCTGAATGGGAGAAGGTGTGGGCTGCCTCAGATCCCATCCTGCTCCCCACTCTCCCTTGGTACCCCCAGGCTTCCCCATAGCCCCTCCTCACCATCAGTGAGAGGCAGTGCAAGCCCCAGCTCAGCGCTGGCAGAACAGGAAAATTGGGGGGCCACTAGCAGGCTCCCCCGGGGACCCTCCCCTGGAGGCCTTGCACACCTGATGAATCACAGTGATGTTACATTGGACAGCACCCCGCCCAGTCATAGCCCTTTACAGTTTACAGCACTCAGTCGCAGGCAGCCTGGAGTCGGGGTTAAGAGCACAGATTCTGGGCAGGCCCCTTGGATTCAAAGCTCAGTTCTACATTTGCTGTCTGGTAACCTTAGAAAGTCACTTTACCTCTCTGTGCCTCAGTTTCCTCACCTCTAAAATAGGAATAGGAAGATACTACATCAGAGGGCAGCTTTGAGGATGAAATAAATTAATACGTATAAAAGGCTTAGCCCAGGTAGTAATCAGTGGTCTCAGTTGAGCCTCTGACCAGCCCTGTGAGTTAGGCAGGATGGGCCCCTTTATACAGATGAGAAGACTGAGGCCAGGTAAATTTAGCAACTGGCCCAAACTCCTAAGCCTGGCCCAGGTAGGACCAGAAGGAGCAAGGCTTAGACCCGAGACAGCAATCAGGGGCCTCTCATCTACCACCCCTGCCCCCATATTGCAGATGTGAGGGGACTTGCCCACAGCTATGTAGGTATCAGCAGCAGAGCTGGTTCTAGAACCCAGAACTCCTGACTCCCGGGCCAGTCTCCTGAGCTGCCTCAGACCACAAGATTCCACTGCAGGTGGGGGGAATCCCCGGGTCAGTAAGTATCTCCACCACTTACAGATTCACACAACCTGTTAGCTTATCAAGGCTCTGACAAGGTCTGCAATAAAGAAAAACATTTTGGTTTTTCTCACCCAGTGTTCCCCAACCTCATTTGACCACAGAACCAGGCCTTTTGACTAGTTCCACGAACACCCTCTGGGAGATATTTGAACAGATGACTTCTTCGGGCCCCTTTAGTCTCAGTGTTCTGTGCTTGAGGTGCTGGGTCAGGGGTCCTTGGAGCTATTCAAGAGTGACACCTTTCCAACACGAACCTGTGGCTCCTATTGGATCCCCATGCAGTCAGGAAAATGGGTGCCATAAGGCTCAGGGTGAGCCAGGCCAGGAATATAGCCTTTCTCTCTAATCGAACATCCCTTTGGAAAAAAAAAAAAAAAATGAGCCTGAGTCATCAGGCAGCAGCTGAGAAGACAGAAGACCCTGCCGCAGATTGGCTGAGAATGTCTGTCCCAGGGTGTGTGTTTGGCTGCCGTCCTGGGTCCCAGGTGCAAACAGAGAGGTGGAGCCCATTGGCACAGGGACCAGTCAGCAGGGGCATGGGCATGCCTGTCCTGCCAAGGTGCCTGGCCCCTCTGCCATCCAGGGTACCCAGTCACCCCTCAGTAGCTCCGAATTGCCTAATAGCTTTCCCTGGGACAGGCAACAGACAGCAAAGTCACATTCAAATTGGCTCCACGCCCACACGATGCCAACTTCCCTCCTTGTTAGGAGGCCGATGTCCCTGGGGGTGACATGGAGCCTGTGATCTGGGGTACACAGGCCAGGAGGGGAGAAGGCTACTTCTGACAGCTGTCACTGCAGGGGCCCAATCTGTGGGGAGAGGGAAGGTGCTCACTGCTCAGAAAGGGGACTGACCTCTACAAATGAGGTCAGAGATAACAGGTGCTAGTCGCCAGAGTGCAGCTCGGGAGTGAGAATCAGTCCTGAGTTCCCGCCATCTCTTGTGTGTGCAAGAAACAAGGTCTCATTGTGGTGACAGCCTAAGCCCAGCAGACCTGATAAAAATTCAGTCCGCTCTGAGGAGAGGTGTAGGCAAGAGACCCAGGCATTGGAGCCAGACACCAGGGCTTCAATCCCAGAGTCACCACTTATAAGCTGTGTGACCCTTAACCAGTCACTTGGTCCCTTTGAGCCTTAGTTTACCCCTTTGTAAAATGGAAATAAAACCACCTATCTCACAAGGCTATTGGAAAGAACAAATAATACAGGGAATGAAGTGTCAGGCAGATCACAACGGCTGGTACCAGTGATGCAGGAGACGTGTGTGAGAGAAATGAGGGCTAGTGAGAGAAAATGCAGGCTTTGAGTCCTGGTGCTGCCTTCTGTATGAAGTGTCCGGGCTTTTCTGGGTTCTACTTTCCTCTTCTATGAAATGGGCCTCTTCTGTCCACCTCACAGGGAAGAATGCAAGGCGCTCACACCTGTAAATTGTAAAGCACTAGGCAAGCATTGTGGCAGTGGTGGTTCAGTGGTAAAATTCTCGCCTTTCATGAAGGAGACCCAGGTTTGATTCCCGGCCAGTGCACCTCGTGCTCGACCATCACCCATCCCTCAACAGAGGCTTGCATGTGGCTACGATGCCGAACAGGTTTCGGCAGAGCTTCTAGACTAAGACGGACTAGAAAGAAAAGCCTGACAATCTACTTCTGAAAATCAGCCAGTGAAAACCCTTATAGGACACAACCATCCAATCCACAACTGATCGTGGGGATGGCACAGGACCGGGCAGCGTTTAGTCCCATTGTGCTTGGGGCCACCATGAGTTGGGGGCTGATTCAACAGCAGCTAACACAAAGCATTAGCCTTTGTGGTTGTGAGGCCTTCTGGTGCGAGCTCGAGTCACTTTTATTATCTCCTGTCTTAAATCAGCTCTCACAGGCCCCATGGCAGAGTATTGTAGGTGATAATGACAAACCCCCCAACCACCACACCCCATGTGAGCACTCCCATGTGCCAGCACATTGCTGGGCACTCACACGCCTCATTCCAACTATTCCTCAAATTCAGAGGCCTGTGGGGGCCGGGCAGGGGCCAGGCAGTGGTGTGGGCAGCCCCCCCCCAGCCCCCTCAAGCCCCCCCACCCAGCCGCCAGCAGCCCATCCTGAACAGGGCTGCACCAGGACCGGGGCCAGCCTGCCTGCAGCACAAGAACACAGCCAAGCAACGCAGCCATTTCTTGTCAATAGTGCCAAGACTGAGACACCCTGCCCTAGGTGTTAGAGATGGGGGGCAGGATCCCATGTTGAGGTGAAGGTGCTGATGGACCTGACTAAAGGGTGGCTCCATACTCTCCCAGAAATCCCAGGGGGTTGCTTACTCACCAGTGCTGAGAGCGGCTACCTCCCCAGAGATGGGAAGAGGGTGCCAGGCTGAGGACTGAGGGCTTCTTCAAGGAGGTGAAGGGATAGAAGCTAGGAGGGGACAGTATAATATGACTTGCTGACATTGGTCATGTGCCTACTGTGCCAGGTGTGTGCTAGGCACTTTACACACACTTATTAAGTCATTCAACAAGCATTGCCTAAACACCTTCTATTCCTATGATCCAGGCTTAAGGCCAAGGGATGAGGATACAGATGTAAATGGTGAGATAACACCAATGATCTTACCAGCGCTTGACACCATAATAAGCTGTATTCAGAGTCCTAGAACTTAGGTAGTCCTCATCAAAATCCCATAGAATGCGATTGTCTCAACTTTATAGGTGAGGAAACTGAGACTCAGGTGACATATGTAGCCCAAGGAGACACAGCAAGTGATATAACAAGGATAAGAATTGAGGCCCAACAGATGACTGCACTCCCCCACTGTTTGTACGGATATGAATAAAGCTGAAAAACCCTGAGTGGTTAGAATAAGGCTTTGTTGTCTAATTTCCCAAATTCTAGTCCTTGAGGAGGAATCCCTGTGGTGTGAACGGTTAACGCGCAAATACGTTAACCCTATGGAGCATAGTTCTACCCTGACACACTTGGGGTCACGTGAGTTAGAATTGACTCAACAGTAACTGAGTTTTTTAGTGCTAGAGGGAAGCAGAAATGTGATGTCACAATTAAAGGAGATTATCCAAAAAGTTGTTAGGTGCTGTCAAGTTGGTTCCAACTCACAGTGACCCTGTGTACAACAGAACAAAACACTGCCTGGTCCTGCACCATCCTCACAATCATTGCTCTGCTTGAGCCCATTGTTATAGCCGCTGTGTCAATCCATCTCATTGAAGATCTTCCTCTCTTTTGCTGACCCTCTACTTTACCAAGCATGTTGTCTTTCTCCAGGGATTGATCCCTCCTGATAACGTGTCCCAAGTACATGAGATGAAGTCTTGCCATCCTCTCTTCTAAGGGACATTCTGGCTGTACTTCCAAGACAGACTTGTTCGTTCTTCTGGCAGTCCGTGATATATTCAATATTTGTTGCCAACACCATAAATCAAAGACATCAGTTCTTCTTTGGTCTTCCTTATTCATTGTCCAGCTTTCGTATGCATATGAGGCAATTGAAAATACCATGGCTTGGGTCAGGCGCACCTTAGTCCTGAAAGTGATGCAATACATATTTGATTTCTTGACTGCTGCTTCCCCAGGCATTGATTGAGGATCCAAGTAAAATGAAATCCTTGACAGCTTCAATATTTTCTCCATTTATCATGATGCTGCTTATTGGTCCAGTTATGAGAAGTTTTGTTGTCTTTATGTTGAGGTATAATCCGTACTGAAAGCTGTAGTCTTTGATTTTCATGGGATTCAAGTCTTCGCTTTCAGCAAGCAAGGTTGTATCATCTGCGTATCACAGATTAGTCAATCTTCCCTCAATTCTGATGCCATGTTCTTCTTCATATAGTCCAGTTTCTCAGATTACTTGCTCAGCATACAGATTGAATAAGTATGGTGAAAGGATACAACCCTGACACACACCTTTCCTGATTTTAAACCATGCAGTATCCCCTTGGTCTGTTTGAACGACTACCTCTCAGTTTCGCATGAGCCCAGTTAAGTGCTCTGGAACTCGCATTCGTTGCAATGTTACCCATAATTTGTTATGATCTGAAAAGAGAGAGAGACTTCCATGTTGCTATGATGCTGAACAGGTTTCAGCAGATCTTCCAGACTAGGACAGATTAGGAAGAAAGGCCTGGAGATCTACTTCTGAAAATCAACCACAGAAAATCCTGTGGATCACAACCTTCAGATCCCCCCATCATGGAGATGGTGCAGGACCAGATAGCATCTCATTCTACTGTGCAGGGGGTTGCCATGGCAGCTAACAATAACAACAGGAATGCCAATCACAGTCGAATTTGCCCAGGTCCCTCTCCTTCTCTGTCCCTCAGTCCGTCTTTAAGAGACTTGGCAACCAGTCAGACAGGCGAGAAATATTCATTGAGCACCTACTATGTGCCAGGCTTCTGGTGCCAGGCTCTGGGGATGCAAAGATGAGTAAGACCCTGAACTGGCACTGGGGAGTCACAGTCATAGAGGGGTTGATTTGTGTACTGTTCGCGTCAAAACAGGGTGATGAGCTTGTCAGTGGAGACACACCCAGGCAGGAGATACTCTGATCCCAGGTCTGAGATCTGAAGATTCAGGAGGAGTCTGCCAAGCAGACAAGGGTGGGTGGTGTTGAGGACTTCTTGGGAGAGGGAATATCGTAGGCCAGTGGTTCTCACCTGGCAGCAGTTTTCCCTCCAGGGGACAAGTGACAATGTCTGGAGATATTTGTCATCATCATGACTGGGGAGCTACTCCTGGCAGCTAGTGGGTGGAGACCAGGGGTGCTGCTAAGCATCCTACAATGCACTGGATGGCTCCCACGCAAAGAATTACTCAGTCCCAAGTGGTTTGCAATCGGCTGCTAACCTAAAAGGTTGGCAGTTCGAACCCACCCAGCGGCTCCGTGGGAAAAAGGCCTGGAGAACTTTCTGTAAAGATTGCAGCCAAGAAAACTCTATCGAGTAGTTCTACTCTGTGACACACGGGGTCGCCATGAATTGGAGGCTGACTGAAGGGCAGCTAACAACAACAAATGTCAGCAGCGCCAAGATGGAGACACCCTGCCCTAGGCAAAGAGAAAAAGGAGAGAGACCATATGGTGCATTTGACGAACCACAAGGAGCTTTGATGTAGCTGAAAGGAGGTGTGGAGGAGGTGAGGTTGATGGAAGATGAGCCTGGAGAGGGAAGCCTGGTCCCTCCCTCCTTCTCTCCCTTCCTGCCTTCCTTCTTTTAACCCATATTTAGAGGGTGCGTTCTGTTGCCGGCAGTGGTGGGCTGGCACTGGCTCAGACCAGCTCCTGAACTGATGGCACCTATCTCTTTCCAGCTGAATGTCCAGTGACATCTCATTGGTAACTCAAAATTGCCCATGGTGGGAATATTTACACCATCAAAACAAAACAAAACAAAAAAAACGTGTCGCCATTCAGTCAATTCTGACTCATGGAGATTCTGTGTGTTACAGAGTAGAACTGCTCCATAGGATTTTCTTGGCAGATCACAGGCCTTTCTTCCGTGGCACCCGTGGATGGAATAGAACCACCAACATTTCAGTTAGTACCTCCATTGCTGTCGAGTTGATTCTGACTCATGGCAACCCCGTGTGTGTAGGGTAAACTGTGCTCCACAGGGTTTTCAAGACTGTGACCAACCTTTTGGAAGCAAATTGCCAGGCCTTTCTTCCAAGGTGCCTCTGAGTGGGCTCTAACCACCAAACTTTCGGTTAGTAAAACCAAACCAAACCAGTTGCCCTCAAGTCGATTCTGACTCATAGCAACCCTGTAGGACAGAGTAGAACTGCTCCATAGGGTTTCCAAGGAGCAGCTGGTAGATTCGAACTGCTGACCTTTTGGTTAACAGCTGAGCTCTTAGCCACTGCCCATTTGTGCAACCCAGGGACTCTTATTTACACCACAGAAATCGGTAAATGCTATAAACAAGTGGTTTGGTTGGTTGGTTGTTTGTTCCTCCCCCACTCCCCTCCACAAGAGCCAGTTGTAAACATGTACGAGCTTTGAGGCCCTTGGTAGGTAGTAGAGATCCCTAGAGAGCAATACCAGGCCTAGTTCCTGCCCTTGTGGAGTTTACCATCTAGTGGGAGACATAGACGTTATTCAGGTCGTTATACAACAGCTCAATGCATTCCAGCTTTGAAAAGAGCTGCGTAGGAAAACAACCCGAGTTAACAAGAGCATGTGTGAGCATGTGCGTGTGTGTTGGGGGTGTGGTTGTATGTCGGGGTGACCTACGCTAGCCAGCCCTGAATTCAGATTTCTAGCCTCCTAAACTGTGAGAAAATAACTTTCTGTTCCTTAAAGCCAACGCTTGTATTTCTGTTATAGCAGCTCTAGATAACTAAGCCACGTAAGGTGCTTGGAGTTTCTAAGGAGCTATTAAAGGAAGCTGAGCAGAAGAGGTCCCCCGGCAGATTCAGTTTTCTTTTTAATGCACTCTGAGCCCTGAGAGGGATGGGGTGGAAGGGGACAGAGCAAGGCAGGGCCTTAGGTGGTTAAGTAGGAGTCCAGGTGAGAAATGGAGGGGTTAGGCTAGTACAAGGAGTCCCTGGGTGGTGCTAACTAGGTTAAGTGGTTGGCTACAAAGAAAAGGTTGACAGTTTGAGTCTACTCAGAGGTACCCTGGAAGAAAGGCCTGGCAATCTACTGCTGAAAAATCAACCACTGAAAACCCCTGCAGAGTGCAGCTCTACTCTGACACACGTGAGGTTGCCATGCCTCAGAGTCTACTCAACAGCAACTGGTTTTTTGTTTTTTCTTGAGCTAGAACAGGGGGCAGGTGAGGGAGACTTTGTGGAGGGTGGAATTTGTCAGTGCTTGGGATCTACAGTCGCCTTAAGAAATCTTTAAACCTATGCCTGACCCCACCAAGCACCCAGTCTGACTGCAGCCATTGAAGGTCTGAGTCCCTGGGGGTCAGCAGGCAGGCTCAGCCTGGCACAGGGACGCATCTGGCCTGTTTCTCTGCGCCAACTCCCAACCTGGGATCACAGAACATCATTCATGTCTAAAGCTTTTCCTGCCGGCTCCAGTGAACAATGCATCTGGTGGCTCCCCCTGGCAGCAGATGCAGGGGGCAGGCAGTGCCTGTGGCTTCAGGGGCATAGGAAGAAGCCTCCAAAGTCCAGGGTGTAGGCCGCCCAGCCTGCCAGCCAGGTCAAGGTTCAAATTTTGAAATGGTTAAAAATAATAATTTTTTTTTTTTTTAATTAAATTGCTAGCTCTCTAAGCCCTTCTCACAGCTGCCAGTGGCCTTCAGGGGCCAGGGAGAAGAATGCCACCTCCCTGGTGACTGAGGGCTACCCTCTCCCTCTCCAAGCAGGGGAGGGAGTAGGAAGAACTTCCTAGACAGGGCGCTTCACCTCTAAGCCTCTGCTTTTTCTAACAAGCTCCCTGGGAGGTGATGTTGCTGGTCCAATGACCATTCCATGTAGCAAAGCTCTAACCAAAACAAAAAAAACAAACCTGTGGTCATTGAGTCGATTCCAACTCATAGCAACACTATAGGAAAGAGTAGAACTGTCCCATTGGATTTCCAAGGAGAAGCTGATGGATTCTAACTACTAACAATTTGGTTAACAGCTGGGCTCTTAACCACTGTACCACCAGGGCTCCAGCAAGGCTCTATACAATCTAAAGTGAGTAAAGGATTTAAAGTGAATATAGCTTCTACCCCAAGACGGGGTATGCAGAAAGTCACCTGAGGGAAACTTGTAGCCCTAGGACTCTGAATCCCACCAGGTAAGAGCCCCACGTGCCAAG
Source organism: Loxodonta africana (assembly GCF_030014295.1). Classification (NCBI taxonomy): domain Eukaryota; kingdom Metazoa; phylum Chordata; class Mammalia; order Proboscidea; family Elephantidae; genus Loxodonta; species Loxodonta africana. Next base: position 49,793,917 of record NC_087344.1, read on the forward strand.
GCTGTTAAAAACTCCTGAGGAACAGACACTTTTCCTCACCCCTTAATGGATCCTAGACCCAGGCATAGAAGCCCAAGCCTGTATGACCCCTTCTAGTTGCAAATTTCAATGTCAGGGTACATGGACAAGGGAATATTTTAGGGCAGAGGTGGTGGAAAAGAGTGTGGAGGCAAAAGCTTCTCAAAGCTTCCACCAGACAGTGGTGAAGATACTCTGGGCCTTTCTGCCCATCAGTTCCAGGCATCGCTCCACCTCCATCATCTAAGCTCAGCTCACTTCCTTCCTTCAAAGCCTACCACCTGCAGTCTTGCCCTTCCACGCCAGAAGTTCTAGCACAGGCCCCCGATGGCTTAGTTTGACTTAAGCGTGGGTGTCTTTTATGGTAGAATTACTATGCAGGCACTTTGGTGTTTGGTAGATCATCCCAGAAGACAGACAAACAGAGCCCCAAGTTAAGAGGTGTGGATACCTATGTTCCCATATCACCCCTGTCTTTCCTCATCATCCTACAAAGTCTGTCTGTGTCTTGGTTGTTTGGCCTGTCTGTCTCTCTGTGTGTCTGTCTCTCACTTTGACTCATGGCAGGGATCCTAGTTTCCTAGCTCAGTACTTCTGGTAGCAATTTCCCCATTCACCATCAGACCTGCTGTCCGTTTCAGGATTCCTTCCCAATGCTTTCCTGTAGCAAAGTGTGAGCACCCAAGGGCAAGGGCAAAAGCTGCTTAGATAGGCCCTTCTACCCTGGGAGGCGTAACTTGCCGGAAACATCGGTTCACCTCTCTGAGCCTCCATTTCTCACCTGTAAAATGTGCTCTTCCTTTGCCCTTTTATCCCTGGGGGAGAGCAAGAAAAACTGAGGCCTCCCATGAGAATATCTAAGTGACTAATCATCTCATCTTTGTTGGGTACAAACATGAGTAGAATAAAAAGGGGCCCAGCTGGGGAGCCCTAGTGGCACGGTGGTTAAGAGCTTGGCTGCTAACCAAAAGATCGGCAGTTCGAATCCACCAGGCACTCTTGGGAAACCTTACGGGGCAGTTCTACTTTGTCCTGTAGGATAGCTATAGTTGGAATCGACTCAGTGGCAATTTTTGTTTGTTTGTTTTAAGCTGGGGAGAAAGTAGAAGGAAACAATATTGTCCACCTCTTTCCTATAACGTGATAACCTGGACTGGAGTCCCTGGGTTGTACAAACGGTTAACGCGCTCACCTGGTTACAGGTTCCAGTCCACCCAGAAGTGCCTCAGAAGAAAAGCCTGGTGATCTACTTCTGAAAAATCAGCCATTTAAACCCTATGTAGCACAGGTCTACACTGGCACACATGGGGTCACCAGCAGTCGGACTAGTAGGCTCAAAGGTGATTGGTTTTTAACAGGTGGATAGGCTGGGCCGCTGATCTAAGAGATCACTTTGTGGCCCAGGAGATGGACAGATCCATGCACCAGTCATACCTACAGAATATGAAGAATGCTGGGTGGACGGTGCCCTCAGAAAGAGCGACTTCCACTCCAGGCAGTATGAAGGGCATCCGTCTACAAAACAACTTAATCTGAACTAAAGCATACTTTTTTAATGCATTACTGAGCTCACAAAAAGTAAGAGAAAGCCCCAAGACTCCCCCATCCAAAAGCAAAAAGCTGAGAATCAAAACCAGAACAGCGGCAGTTAAACAAATGGAAGACTCAGCGGTTGCCCTGGGGACAGATGCTGATATCAGGACTGTTAGCTGGAGGTTAATCCCTGAGTTGTGGCAAAGCTGGGGAATGGGACCTGAGACTCATTCAACAGGCTCATCCCTAAGGAGAACAAAGTGGTCTCTGGTCTCAGGTATCATGCCCACCCCCCATCTCTTCTTCCAGTCTCAGCAGAAGTGTATATAAATCCTGTCTGGAGAAAAACATCTGCTATTTAGACCCTAAAGATTCCCATACATTAAGATCAAACATGAGTTCACCATGAGTGAGAGGCCGCAGAAACAAACAGCAAACTTAGATCCTCCAAGTTCTTTTCAGAGATAGCAATTATCAGACACCAGATATACAATAATATGTATGAAATTTCAGATGAAATCATAGACATGAGCAAATAAGAGACTATCCGTAAAGGCCAGGCAAACTTGAAAAAGAGCCAAATAAAACTTTTAGAAATTAAAAAAAATTGATAACATTTAAAAAATCAAAGGATAGGTTTAACAGCACACTAAAGAGCTAAAGAGAGATCTAACAAACTGGAAATGGATCTAAAGAAATTTCCTAGAACACAATGGAGAGAGATAAGGAAATAAAAAATATGAAGGAGAAATTAGAGCTGCTCAGTCCAATGCAATAGCCACTAGCCACTAAAAAAACAAACAAAAAAAAAAACACCTGTCGCCGTCAAGTTGATTCTAACTCATAGTCACCCAATAGGACAGAGTAGAACTGCCCCATAGGGTTTCCAAGGAGCAACTGGTGGATTTGACCGCTGGCCTTTTGGTTAGTAGCCAAGCTCTTAACCACTTCACCATCAGGGCTCCCACTAGCCACTAGTGACTATTTAAACTCATGTTTGAATTCATCAAAATTAAATAAAATTAAAAATTCCATTCCTTGGTTGCACTAGCCATATTTCAAGTACTCATAGTCACACGTGGCTAGTGGCTATCATCTTGGACAATGCAGATTATACAACATTCCCATCATTACAGAAAGTCCTGTTGGACAGCACTAAGTTAGAAGATAGGGAAGAAAGAATTAGTAACTCTGATTTATGTCTGGCTGGAATCCCAGAAGGAAAGAACAAAGAAAATGAAGAAGAGGTGATATTTTAAGAGATAATGGCTTAGAATTTTCCAAAACTGATTCTGCAGATACAGGATGTACAATTTATATCAATTCGAATAAATAAAATCCACATCTAACCATATCCTTGTGAAACTGCAGAACACCAAAGACAAAGAGAAGATCTTAAAAGTAGTTAATAAAAGAACACCAATTAGACTGGCAGCTGACTTCCCTTCAAAAAGGAGGGTAGAAGATAGTATAGTAATGCTTCCGAAGTGCTAAAAGAAGATAACAGTTAGCCTCAGACTGTACTCAGCAGAACTCTTTTTGAAGAACAAGAACAAAATGAAGACTTTTTCAGATAAAGAAACATTGAAAAAACTTACCACTAAAAATTTTTTAATTAAAGGAGATTTTTAAATGATACTCTCAGGACGAAGGGAAATTATCTCAGCAGAAAGATCTGAGATACAAGAAAAAATGATGAACAAATAAATTGGTAAACATACAGGTAAATTATTTTAAGCAAACATTATCAGTATAAAATGATGATAATGTTTAAATCGTGAGGTTAAAGAAAAGAACAGAACTAAAATACTGAACAATGGCAGCATGTAAGTCAGGAAAAGTAATCAGAATTAATATGTTTTAAAAGAGGGCATTAAGATATTGATCAAACCCAAGTTTTATTACATCAAAGGTGCATAGTAATTTTTCAAGGGTAACCAAACCATCAAAGCAGTGTTTCTAGAACTTCAGCATACATCAGACTCACCCAGAGATCTTTTTAAAACACAGGATGCTGGGCCCCACTCCCAGAGTTTCTGATCAGATCTGGGGTGGGACCTGAGACACATAGTTTACACCAAAAGCATTGAAATAGAGTGCTTAAGTTCCAAACCAACAGGGAGGAGGTGAAAGGCAGGAAATGGAATTAGGAAACAAAATAAAATCAGTCTTCCGTCTCGATCAGCACTGTCCAAGAGAAATGTATGCAAGCCACATACGTAATTTTAGAGTTACTACTAGCCACATTAAAGAAACAAGTGAAATTAATTTAATAATATATTTTATTTAATCCAATATATCAAAAATATTATCATTTGGACATGTAATCAATATAAAAATTTTGACAATTATGGATTTTATATAATTCAAAATTATAAATCTTATATATAAATACACCCACTCCTCACTTATCAATATGATCAAGTTCCAAAGACCAAGTCGTTACACAAACATCATCAGCATTATGCAAAAATGGAGGATGGCCACATCGAATCACAAAATGGAGGATGACTACATCATTACATAACTGCCAAACCACTGAGAATCATGGCCCAACAAAGTGGACACATAACCTTAACCATCACAGCCAACGTTACTCTCACCTCATACTTTGGTGTTTGTTACTGCCAAAAGTATGTTGTTAATCCACGATATAGTTGAATAATAGATTTTTTACTATTGCCGTAAATTCAAAATGTCAGATGAGATAGTTGATAAGTGAGGAGTAGGTGTATAAAACTTAATGAGATGTTTAACTTTTCTTTTTTTCTTTTCTTAACTAAGCCTTCAAAACCCGATGTGATTTTGCCCTTTCAGCATTCTCAGTGCGAATTAGCCACTTTTCAAGTGCTCCATGGCCACATGTGAAACTACTCAACTCTGCCGTTGTGGTGGGAAAGAAGTGTTGTGGAGAAAGTAGCGCAGTCTGAAAGTAGCCTTAGACAAACACATAAACAAACAGACATGGCTGTGTGCCAATAAAATTTTATTTACAAGAACAAGCAGAGGGCTGGATTTGGCCGTGGGCCTTAGTTCACCAAGGCAAATACTGTAGGCTCAGTATGGGAGAACCTCAGTGACTAACATTCTGTGGTGCACGTGTGAGAGAGAGAGAACGTACGTGTAAGTGTGTCTGTGAAAGGGTACGTCTGTAAGTATAGGTGAGTGTGTGAATGTATGTATCTGTGTGTGAGAGTGCGTGAATATGCGTGTGTGTCTGTGTATGTGTGTTGGCGATGTGTGGGAGAACACAAAACCTCTCATCCCAAAGTTCCCCCGCCCTCCTGGTGTTCAGAAGGCTTCAGTGGCTGCCTCTCAGTGGCACCTCCTCAGACTCCACCGAGGAATGAGCTGCCCCTGTGACTCCGCAGCCCCTCCACTGAGCAGCCTGGCTATAAACATGAGTTATTTCCACTTTCAGGGCTGAGAAGGAGAGGAAATAAAAAGCCACAATTGATGGGATCCACGGCATAAAATCTGGCACTGAAGTGCCCGTATTTTGAAAATGGCCTTTAATTAATAGTTTATGAGCCCAAAGAGGGATTCCAGCACCCAGTCCTTCCGCAGTATCATCTCCTTGGAGATCAGCCATGGGGTGTGGGGTGAAGATGTGCTGGAGAATAAGCTCTCTTTTCTCAGAAACCAAAATGTGTGGTTTGTGGCTACAAACCTGCTCTGCCTGTGGCATTCCTACAGCCTAACAGCCTAGGCCCCATAAATAATGTGAATTGTAAAATGGCTTCCCTGCGTGGGCCTGAGGCCTGTTAGCTACACAATAGCCCACACACACACTCACAAAACACATCGCACTCAGAAAAACACACACACGCCTGAAGTTTGCTTTTTTACTTTGTCTCTCTATCTGCTTATCTCTCGTTCCATCTCTGCCCCCACTCTGTTTTCTTTTCTCTTTCCTCTACCTGTTTATCTTTTTGTCTTTGCTGTTTCTGTCTCTGTGCCACTATGTCTCTCCTGGTGGTGCAATGGTTAAGCACTTGGCTGCTAATCAAAGGATTGGTGGTTTGAACCACGGGAAAAAGACCTGGCAATCTACTCCCGTAAAGATTATAGCCTAGAAAACCCCATGGGGGCAATTTTACTCTGTAACATGGGGTTGCTATGAGTTGAAATCAACTCGATGGCACCTAGCAACATTTTTCTCCTAAAGCCTTTCTCTTTGAGTCTCTCTTCCTTCCTTTCTCTCTATCTCTCTCTCTGGCTCCTGCTTCTCATCTTCCTCTTTCTTCCCCCTTCTCACGCCTCCTTGTCTCCCTTCCTTGAGGAGCAACAGCCAAGCACTACAAAGCCATATCCCACCTCCTACCTCAACGCCTCGACCAGGCCAGGGTCCGGCTGAGACAATGAATTTCTTCCCAACTGGGCTAGTCAACAAGTGGGACTGGGCTTCCTCTCCGGGCAGGAGCAAGAACTCAAGACGTATTTCACCCCCAGAATGCAGTTTGACAGAGGAAGTGACAGGCCAAAAAGTTCCCAAGCCCCAGGGGAATCCCTGTTATTCCCAATATTAGCCTCACTTGGGTGCCCACTATGGGCGAGAACTTCACACACAGGGTCTCACATCAGCCTAAGAGGTAGATATTATTGTTATACCCATTTTATAGATGAAGACACAGAGGCTTTGAGAGGTAAAGATATTTGGCCAACGCCAAAGTCTGTTCATCTCCAAGTCCTGGCCCAATGGTCAACAAAGGCCATGTCTTGGAATTTGGGGAAACCAGACTTGGCCAGATGTCATCTCTCATCACCCCAGATGCATGTAATGGGGTGTCATGTATTGAACTGTGTCCCCCCAAAATACATGTATCAATTTGGCTAGGCCATGATTCCCCATATTGTGTGATTGTCCACCATTTTGTCCTGTGATGTGATTTCCCTATGTGTTGTAAATCCTATCACTGTGATGTTAATGAGGTGGATTAGCAGCAGTTATGTTGATGAGATCTACAAAATTAGATTGTGTCTTAAGCCAACCTCTTTTGAGATATAAAAGAGAGAAGTGCACAGAGAGACGGGGGGACCCCATACCACCAAGAAAGCAGCACTAGGAGCACAGCGCCTCCTTTGGACCCAGGGTCCCTGTGCCTGAAAACCTCCTCGACCAGGGGAAGATCAATGACAAGGACCTTCCTCTAGAGCCAACAGAGAGAGAAGGCCTTCCCCTGGAGCTGACACCTTGAATTTGGACTTGTAGCCTACTAGACTGTGAGAGAATAAAAGTTGTTTGTTAAAGCCATCCACTTGTGGTATTTCTGTTATAGCAGCACTGGATAACAAAGACATGGGGGTAGGACTCAGCCGCAGAAACAAGATAAAAAAAAGGTTGGGAAGGCTGAAGGCCCCTGGGGGGCTCTCAGCTCCCTCCAGCCCAGAAAGGATGCCCTGCTTGGGGGCAGGTGGTCAAGCCCTGTGAACTGGGTGTTGTGGGCCTGATCAGAAAGACCTCCCTGCAAGCTCCATGCGTCCCTGGGTCTGGCCACCAGCAGAACGGGCTCCTTGGTGCAGGTCTGTGCTCCTGCGTGGGGGGCCCAAGTGGTACCACAGAGGCAGCTGTTGCTGGGTTTTCTACTCTGGGTGCCATGGCAACAGGTGTGCTCAGCCAGCCACCTGCAGAGTTCTGTGCCCACCTGCCATTTCCCAGGGGAAAGAGGCCTTGCACCCACCTGAAAAGGGAAATGACATAATGTTGGTAGTGACCACTCAAAGCCTCCCCAGGCTGGCATAGACAGCCCCTTCAATGACACCCACACTGTCCCTGAGGCCCCGCAGCGGCCCAGGGAGGAGGCAGGCAGCAGAAAGCAGCATTATGCCAGCTTTAGAGGTGGAAACTGAAGCATGAGATGTCATCCACATCCACCCAGAGTTGGGCTGCTCTGCCTGGGGGGCCCTCTTGGTCCAGGGAGTTGTCTTCTAGGCAAGGTGGCTGTGGGCTCCGAAGGGCCCTCGGCTGGACAGTTAGAGGCCCCAGGCGTTTGGAAGAAAGGTTCTCTGGTGCTGGGGGTGATGGGTGAGTGTGTGGTCATCAGGCTGCTGCAGCCTTTTTAGAGTCGTGCAAGGAGCGGAAAATGGAGGGCGGGAAGGAGACTGCGTAACTTGAGAAAGTAGTATCTCTAGACTTGTATTTCTAGTTTCAAAAATAAGTCAATGCAAAAAGTTGGGAAACAGGGAAGTATACACACATTCACACATCATGCACTCTCAAGCTTACACGCACACCCACACTCCTGTACGCTCCTCCGTACACACTCAATTCACACACATACACACACACTTACAATTACCCACTGTCCCTTTCTAGAGGTAAAGACTTTTAACATTTACCCATCAAAAAAAGAAAAAAAACCTTTGTCATTGAGTCAATTCTGACTCACAGAGACCCTATAGGACAGAGTGAAACTGCCCCACAGGTTTTCCAAGGAGCGGCTGGTGGATTCAAACTGCTGACCTTTTGGTTAGCACCTGAGCTCTTAACCACTGTGCCACGAGGGCTCCTTTAGCTAGTATAAAAAAAAATAGTATATATATAATTACATATTAGAGTTATAGAAAATTATGTATGTTATATTTTATACAATAGATGAATATATTTATATATCATGATCACATATTTTAAAAACATTTTTTAAAATAAAAACTATTTCATATATTATGTATGTGTGTGTGTGTATATACATATATGTGGTTGTTGTTGGGTGCCGTTAAGCGAATGCTAACTCATGGTAACCCCATATGACAGAGAACTGCCCCCTAGAATTTTCTAGGCTGTAATCTTTACGGGAGCAGATCGCCAGGTTTTTCTCCTGCGTAGCCACTGAGCAGATTCGAACTGCCAACCTTTTGGTTAGCAGCCAAGTGCTTAACTGTTGCACCACTAGGGCTTCCTTGATGTATAAAACCAAAAAACCAAACTCATTGCCATCAAGTCGATTCCAACTCATAGCAACCCTACAGGACAGAGCAGAACTCTCCCGTAGAGCTTCCAAGGAACGGCTGATGGATTTTAACTGTGACTTTTTGGTTAGCAGCCGTAGCTCTCAATCACTGTGCCACCAGAGCTTCATCTCTATATAAAGTTATATAAATAAATTTTAAAAACACAGAATTACTTTGTATCTGCTTTTTTATATTCTCCCTTTTCACTTGGCAATAGACTGTGAACATATTCCCACGTCAACAAATATTCTCCTGCAACAGATGTTTTATTAACTGCATATATTCCAGCATATGAATGAACTCTTATTCATCCTAATAAACTCTCACCGATAACCATTTATGATGCTTCCTATGTTTTAATCTTTTTCAATTTTTAATTATAAAAATTAAACATGTTTGTTAAAGAACTTTGATAATGCATAAAGGTACAACAACAACAACAAAAAACATTGCCTTCGAGTCAATTCCAACTCATAGCGACCCCCTAGGACAGAGTTGAACTGCTCTGTGGAGTTTCCAGAGAGCACCTGGTGCATTCAAACTGTCAGCCTTTTGGTTAGCAGCCGGAGCACTTAATCACTACACCACCAGGGCGTAGTGCTAGAAGAAAATGACCTTATTCTTCTCAGCACCCAAACTCAGTAACTAATATTTGTATGTACTTCCTAACCATTGCTTTAACTATCTCCCCTATTTGTATTTATTGGGTGAGTGGTTTTTACAGGATCATTTTTGCTGAAGATAATTCAAGCAGTTGCAGCAGTACATCTACAGGGAACTGCCAGAAATTCAAGCCAGATTCAGAAGAGGACGTGGAACAAGGGATATCAGTACTATTGTCAGAAGGAACCTGGCTGAAAGCAGAGAATACCAGGACGATGTTTACCTGTGTTTTATTGATTATGCAAAGGCATTCAGATTATGGATAGCAAATTATGGATAACATTACGAAGAATGGGAATTCCAGAACACTTAATTGTGCTCATGAGGAACCTGTACATAGACCAAGAGGCAATCGTTCAAACAGAACAAAGAGATACTGCATGGTTTAAAGTCAGGAAAGGTGTGCTTCAGGGTCGTATCTTTTCACCATACCTACTCAATCTGTATGCTGAGCAAATAATCTGAGAAGCTGGACTATATGAAGAAGAGCTCGGCATTAGGATTGGAGGAAGACTCATTAACAACCCATGTTATGCAGATGATACAAACTTGCTTGTTGAAAGTGAAAAGGACTTGAAGCACTTACTGAAGAAGATCAAAGACCACAGCCTTCAGTATGGATTACACGTCAACATAAAGAAAACAAAAATCCTAACAACTGGACCGATAAGCAACATTATGGTAAATGGAGAAAAGATTGAAGTTGTCAAGGATTTCATTTTACTTGGATCCACAATCAATGCCCATGAAAGCAGCAGTCAAGAAATCAAATGATGTATTGCATTAGGCAAATACGCCGCCAAAACCTCTTCAAAGTGTTAAAACCCAAAGATGTCTCTTTGAGGACTCACTCAGATGCACCTGATCCAAGGTATTTTTCAGTTGCCTCCTATGCATACAAATGCTGGACAGTGAATAAGGAAGACTGGAGAAGAATTGATGCCTCTGAATTATGGTGTTGGCGAAGAATATTTAATATACCATCTGCTGCCAGAAGAAAGAACAAATCTGTCTTGGAAGAAATACAGCCAGAATGCTCCTTAGAAGTAAGGGTGGCGAGACTTCGTCTCACGTACTTTGGACACGTTATCAGGAAGGCTCAGTCCCTGGAGAAGGGCACTATGCCTGGTAAAGTAGAGGGTCATCGAAAAAGAGGAAGACCCTCAACAAGATGAGTTGACACAGTGGCTGCAACAATGGGTTGAAACATGGCAATGATGTGAGGATGACACAGGACCGGGCAGTGTTTCATTCTGTTGCTATGAATTGGAATCAACTCGACGGCACCTAACAACAATAATGAGTCTGGAATATACAGTGTCAGCAGGGTCATTCCTAATCAAGTCTTTTTTTTTATTGTGCATTAAGTGAAAGTTTACAAATCAAGCCAGACTCTCATACAAAAATTTATAAACACCTTGCTATATACTCCTAATTGCTCTCCCCCTAAAGAGACAGCACACTCCTTCCCTCCTCTTATTTCTTCCTGCATCCATTCGGTCAGCTTCTGACCCTCTCTACCCTCTCATCTCTCCTTCAGACAGGAGATGCCAACATAGTCTCATATGTCTACTTGATCTAAGAAGTTCATTCTTCACAAGTATCATTGTCTATCCCATAGTCTAGTCCAATCCCTGTCTGAAGACTTAGCTTTAGGAATGAATGGTTCCTGTCTTGGGCTAACAGAAAGTCTGGGGTCCATGACCTCTGGGGTCATTCTAATCTCAGTCAGACCATTAAGTCTGGTCCTTTTACAAGAATTTGGGGTGTGCATCCCACTGCTCTCCTGCTCCCTCAGGGGTTCTTTGTTGTGTTCCCTGTCAGGGCAGTCATCACTTGTGGCAGGGCACCATCTAGCTCTTCTGGTCTCAGGTTGATGTAGTCTCTGGTTTATGTGGCTCTTTCTGTCTCTTGGGCTCATAATTACCCTGTATCTTTGGTGTTCTTCATTCTCCTTTGCTCCAGGTGGGTTGAGACCAATTGATGCATCATAGATGGCCGCTTCCTAGCGTTTAAGACCCCAGACGCCACTCTCCAAAGTGGGATGAAGAATGTTTTCTTAATAGATTTTATTATGCCAATTGACTTAGATGTCCCCTGAAACCATGGTCCCCAAACACCTGCCCCTGCTACTCTGGCCATCGAAGCGTTCAGTTTATTCAGGAAACTTCTTTGCTTTTGGTTTAGTCCAGCTGTACTGACCTCTCCTGTATTATGTGTTGTCTTTCCCTTCACCTAAAATAGTTCTTATCTCCTATCTAATTAGTGAAAACCCCTCTCCTTCCCTCCCCCCTCTCGTAACCATCAAAGAAGATTCTCTTCCCTGTTTAAACTATTCTCGAGTTTTTATAGTAGTGGTTTTATACAATATTTGTCCTTTTGCAGCTGACTAATTTCACTCAGCATAATGCCTTCCAGATTCCTCCATGTTATAAAATGTTTCGCAGATTCTTCATTGTTCTTTATCAATGTGTAGTATTCCATTGTGTGAATATACCGTAGTGTATTTATCCATTCATCCATCGATGGGCACCTTGGTTGCTTCCAACTTTTTGCTATTGTAAACACTGCTGCAATGAACATGGGTGTGCATATATCTGTTCATGTAAAGGCTGTTATTTCTCTAGGATATATTCCAAGGAGTGGGATTGCTGGATCGTAAGGTAGTTCTAGTTCTAGTTTTTTAAGAAAGCGCCAAATTGATTTCCAAAGTGCTTGTACCATTTTACACTCCCACCAGCACTGTATAAGTGTTCCAGTCTCTCCACAACCTCTTCAACATTTATTATTTTGTGTTTTTTGGATTAATGCCAGCCTTGTTGGAGTGAGAAAGAATCTCACTGTAGTTTTAATCTGCATTTCTCTAATGGCTAATGATCGTGAGCATTTCCTCATGTATGTGTTAGCCACTTGAATGTCTTCTTTAGTGAAGTGTCTGTTCATATATTTTGCCCGTTTTTTAAGTGGGTTATTTGTCTTTTTGTAGTTGAGTTTCTGCTGTATCATGTAGATTTTAGAGATCAGGCGCTGATCAGAAATGTCATAGCTAAAAACTTTTTCCCAGTCTGTAGGCAATCTTTTTACTCTTTTGGTGAAGTCTTTGGATGAGCATAGGTGTTTGATTTTTAGGAGCTCCCAGTTATCTAGTTTCTCTTCTGCATTGTTAGTAATGTTTTGTATACTGTTTATGCCATGTATTAAGGCTCCTAGCATTGTCCCTATTTTTTCTTCCATCATTTTTATCGTTTTAGATTTTATATTTAGGTCTTTGATCCATTTTGAGTTAGTTTTTGTGCATGGTGTGAGGTATGGATCTTGTTTCACATTTTTGCAGATGGGTATCCAGTTATGCCAGCACCATTTGTTAAAAAGGCTGTCTTTTCCCCCATTTAACTGACTTTGGGCCTTTGTCAAATATCAGCTGCTCATATGTGGGTGGATTTATGTCTGGATTCTCAATTCTGTTCCATTGGTCTATGTATCTGTTGGACCAGTACCAGGCTGTTTTGACTACTGTGGCCATATAATAGGTTCTAAAACCAGGTAGAGTGAGGCCTCCCACTTTGTTCTTTTTCTGTAATGCTTTTTTTTTTTTTTACTTATCTGGGGCCTCTTTCCCTTCCATATGAAATTGGTGATTTGTTTCTCCATCTCATTAAAAAAAAGTCGTTGGAATTTGGATCGGAATTCCATTGTATCTATAGATAGCTTTTGGTAAAATAAACATTTTTACAATGTTAAGCCTTCCTATCCATGAGCAAGCCATGTTTTTCCACTTAATGTAGGTCTCTTTCAGTTTCTTGCAGTAGTATCTTGTAGTTTTCTTTGTATAGGTTTTTTTACATCTCTGGTAAGATTTATTCCTAAATATTTTATCTTTTGGGGGGCTAGTGTAAATGGTATTGATTTGGTGACTTCCTCTTTGATGTTCTTTTTGTTGTTGTAGAGGAATCCAACTGATTTTATGTTTATCTTGTATCCTGATACTTTGCTGAACTCTTCTATTAGTTTCAGTAGTTTTCTTGAGGATTCCTTAGGGTTTTCTGTGTACAAAATCATGTCATCTGCAAATAGAGATATTTTTACTTCTTCCTTACCAATCTAGATGCCCTTTATTTCTTTATCTACCCTAATTGCTCTGGCTAGGACCTCCAGCACAGTGTTGAATACCCAGTAAAACCCAGTGCCATCGAGTCGATTCCGACTCATAGCAACCCTGTAGGACAGAGTAGAACTGCCCCATAGAGTTTCCAGAATAGAGTGGTGATAAAGGGCATCCTTGCCTGGTTCCTGATCTCAAGGGGAATGCTTTCAGGCTCTCTCCGTTTAGGATGATGTTGGCTGTTGGCTTTGTATCAATGCCCTTTACTACGTTGAGGAATTTTCCTTCTATTCCTATTTTACTGAGAGTTTTTATCATGAATGGCTGTTGAACTTTGTCAAATACCTTTTCTGCATTGATTGGTAAAATCATGTGGTTCTTGTCTTTTATTTATGTGCTGGATTGCATTAATTGTTTTTCTAATGTTGAACCATCCCTGCATACCCGAACGAAACCCATTTGGTCATGGTGAATTATTTTTTTGGTATGTTGTTGAATTCTATTGGCTAGAATTTTGTTGAGGATTTTTGTATCTAAGTTCATATAGGTCTGTAATTTTCTTTTTTTTGTAGTGTCTTTACATGGTTTTAGTATCAGGGGTATGCTGGCTTCATAAAATGAGTTTGGGAGTATCCTGTCTTTTCTATGCTCTGAAATACCTTTAGTAGTAGTGGTGTTAATTCTTCTCTGAAAGTTTGGTAGAACTCTGCAGTGAAGCCATCCACGCCAGGGCTTTTTTTTGTTGTTGGGAATTTTTTATTACCTTTTTAATCTCTTCTTTTGTTATGGGTCTATTTAGTTGTTCTACCTCTGTTTGTGTTAGTTCAGGTAGGTAGTGTGTTTCTAGGAATTCATCCATTTCTATGAGGTTTTCAAATTTGTTAGAATACAATTTTTCGTAGTAACCTGATACTATTCTTTTAATTTCAGTTGGGTGTGCTGTAATATCACCCATCTCATTTCTTATTTGGGTTATTTGCTTCCTCCCCTGTTTTTCTTTTGTCATTTTGGCCAATGGTTTATCAATTTTGTTGATTTTTTCAAAGAATCAACTTTTGGTCTTGTTAACTCTTTCAGTAGTTTTTCTATTTCATTTAGTTCAGCTCTAATTTTTATTGTTTTCTTCTAGTGCCTGAAGGTTTCTTTTGTTGCTCTCTTTCTATTTGTTCAAGTTGTAGGGATAGTTCTTTGATTTTGGCCCTTTCTTCTTTTTGAATGTGTGAATTTACTGATATAAATTGACCTCTGAGTACTGCTTTTGCTGTGTCCCAAAGGTTCTGATAGGAAGTGTTTTCATTCTCATTGGATTCTATGAATTTCTTTATTCCATCCTTAATGTCTTCTATGACCCAGTCTTTTTTGAGCAGGATATTGTTCAGTTTCCAAGTGTTTAATTTCTTTTCCCTGCTTTTTCTGTTGTTGATTTGTATTTTTATGCCCTTATGGTCAAAGAAGATGCTTTGTAATATTTTGATGTTTTGGATTCTGCTAAGGCTTGCTCTATGACCTAATATGTGATCTATTCTAGAGAATGTTCCATGTGCACTAGAAAAGAAAGTATACTTGGCTGCCATTGGGTGGAGCATTCTGTATATGTCTATAAGGTAGAGTTGGTTGATGGTGGAGTTTAGATCTTCCGTGTCTTCATTGTGCTTCTTTCTGGATGTCCTGTCCTTCACCAAAAGTGGTGTGTTGAAGTCTCCTACTATAATTGTGTAGCTGTCTGTTTCACTTTTCAATGTTGTTAGAGTTTGTTTCATGCATCTTGCAGCCCTGTCATTGGGTGTATATATATTTAATATGGTTATATCCTCCTGGTATATTGTCCCTTTAATCAATATATAGTATCCTTCCTTATCCTTTGTGGTGGATTTAACTTTGAAGTCTATTTTGTCAGAAATTAATATTGCCACTCCTGCCCTTTTTTGATTGTTGTTTGCATGATATATTTTTCTCCACCTTTTGAGTTTTAGTTTGTTTGTGTCTCTAAGTCTAAGGTGTGTCTCTTGTAGGCAGCATATAGACGGGTAGTGTTTTTTAATCCATTCTGCCACTCTCTGTCTCTTTCTCGGTGCACTTAGTCCATTAACATTCAGTGTGATTATGGATAGGTATGAGTTTAGTGCTGTCATTTTGATGTCTTTGTGTGTTGCTGACAGTTTCTTTTTCCCACTTAATATTTTTTGCTGAGTAGTTTATCTTTATATATTGTCTTTTCCTCTTATTTGTTGTTAATTTTGTTTCTGCTGAGTCTCTGTTTTTTCCTTGTATTTTATTTTGATGAGTAGGACAAGTTAGTCTCCTTTGTGGTTACCTTAATATTTACACCTATTTTTCTAAGTTTAAACCTAACTTTTATTTCTTTAAATGACCTTGTCTTTCTCTCCGTATGAAAGATCTATGACTACATTTCTTAGTCCCTCTTTATTATTTTAATGTTGTCTTCTTTTACATAATGACATCGCCATTTTCCCATTTTGAGAGTTTTTTAATCTTGATTTATTTTTGTGATTTCCCTGTCTGGGTTAACATCTGATTGCTCTGCCCAGTGTTCTAGTCTTGGGTTGTTACCTGATGTAATTGATTTTCTAACCAAAGAACTCCCTTTAGTATTTCTTGTAGTTTTGGTTTGGCTTAAACTTCTGTTTATCTGGAAATGTCCTAATTTCACCTTCATATTTGAGAGACAGTTTTACTGGATATATGATTCTTGGCTGGCAATTTTTTTCCTCCAATTTTTAATATAAGTCGTCCCATTGCCTTCTTGCCTGCATGGCTTCTGACGAGTAGTTCGAGCTTATTCTTATTGACTGTCCTTTGTGGGTACTTTTCATTTATCCCTAGCTGCTCTTAAAATTCTCTTTTTATCTTTGGTTTTGGCAAGTTTGATTATAATATGTCTTGGTGACTTTCTTCTAAAATCTACCTTATGTGGAGTTCGATGAGCATCTTGGATTGATATCTTTCGTGATATCAGGGAAGTTTTCTGCCAACAAACCTTCAAAAATTCTCTCTGTATTTTCTGTTATCTCTTCCTGTTCTGGTAGTCCAATCACTTGTAGGTTATTTCTCTTGATAGAGTCCCACATGATTCTTAAGGTTTCTTCATTTTTTTTTTTTTTTAATTCTTTTTATCAGATTTTTTTTCAGATATATTGGTGCCAAGTGATTTATCTTCAAGGTCCCCAATTCTGCCTTCCACTTGCTTGCTTCTGCTCCTCTGACTTTCTATTGAGTTGTCTAATTCTGTAATTTTATTGTTAATCTTCTGAATTTCTGATTGGTGTCTATGGATTCTTGCAGCTTATTAAATTTTTCATGATGTTCTTGAAGAGCCTTTTTAATTTCTTCAACTGTTTTATCAGTGTGTTCCTTGGCTTGCTCTGCATATTGCCTGATCTCCTTCCTGATGTCTTGAAGAGTTCTGTATATTAATCTTTTGAGTTCTTCATCCAGTAATTCTAGGAAGACACCTTCATCCAGAAGATCCTTTGATTATCTGTCTTGAGAGTTTGTTGGAGCCATCATGGTCTGTTTTTTTTATGTGGTTTGATATTGACTGTTGTTTCTGAGCCATCTATAAGTTATTGTATTGGTTTATTTTATGTTTGCTTACAGTATCCTACTTTCTCAATTTCTTTTGTTTTGATATGCCCAAATGGGTTGCTTGAGTGAGCTAGCTTGATTATTTTCGCCTTTGGGGCTCTGATGTCCTGTCACCAGGTGGCTAGAGCTGTTATCAGGTATATGAGCTTATGAGTCCATTCGCTTTTCTTGTATGGATTCAGCTCAGGTGTCCAGGTAGCTGGTCATCAAGTGTGTGGCACAGGCTCTGTCCTACAGTCTTAGAGGGACAGGGGTGTTTGGTGTAGGTACCGGCATCTGATTGCAGCAGGGGGTCATGCTCTGAACAGTGCAGGGGGCTGACAGTTGTCCCCCACGTGTCTGTGAGGAAAGGGCATCTCTGTTCCCTAGAACATCCAGGCGGGTAGGTTCTGCAGATGGACCATGGGCACCCAATGCTTTTGGTTGTAATGACTGGGAGGTACCAGTTATCCTTGGACCCCTGTCACAGGGACTGGGTGACCTGAGAGGAGCCACCAGTCCTTAGGCCCCTGATGTGGGTAGGTGAGGATCCTGTTTAATAGGCAAATCCGTGTCAAACATCAAACACTCACGCCCACATCCCACAGCTTAAACAGTCGCAGTCTGCCAGCAAGAGCCTATTCTCCTGGGATAGGCCCACACAGTTCCATGCAGGGGGGAAAGGTATTCAAAGGCCATGGACCGTTTATGCCTGGACAGGAGCCGCTTCTGTCCTGAACTCCCCAGGTTAGGGGAATCGGCAAATTATCTTTTCCCCCTGTTGTAAATTTATTCCTTCTCCAAGGCTGGGAGAATGGCTCAGGGCACTCAGATGGGCCTATCTCAGGCCCAGGAAAGTCAACAGCCACTGAAGCCAGCTTGGGGGAGGTGGGGGCATGGTAAAACATACGCAAGTACTTAGCTTTTACTGAGAGCGCCGTTCTTCTCTGGTTCCGGAGGTGTGAGTAGGCTGTGCCGCTGGCTGCTTCTTTCTGAGAAAACTGCAGCCAAATGCTAGAACCAGCCTGCCACTGCTGCTCTGGGAATGATGCCTGAGGGTTCCCGGTGATTCAGATCCAGTAACTCCTGCTTCTGAACGGTCTCACTCTCCTCCTGCCACTTAGTCTCTTTTCTAACTTTGCCTTTGATGTTCAGGGCTCCTAGCTTGTCATAAATATAATCGCTTCACTTGATTTTTTGGGTCTTTGCTGTAAAAGGGATCGCCAGAAGCATCTGGCTATGCTGCCATCTTGGTCCCACCTCTGAGCTTATTTTTTAATACTTGTAATTTTCTCACGGTATTGAGTTTGTTTTTGTTTTTATTTAACTGTCTTTTAGAGAAAGGGATTTTTCCCTCTCTGGGTTTAGTTTGTCTAACATGTTTTATCAGGTTATTGGTACCACCAGCCATAGATGAAAGAATAGTTGGACAATGTTGGTGGATAGACCTTTTTTTTTTGTTTGTCTGTGAGGTCTGCTCCAGAAACAGGCTTCCACGTGGTAAGGACTGGAGCTGGTATCCATTTATCCTGAGAGAACAAATCACCCAGTTGCCCAAAGATGACTACCACAGCCTTGCTTAGAGTAGTGAAAAATGGGAAACCACCCCCATGACCATCAATAGGAGACAGGGGAATAAATTATGGAGCCTCCGTGGCCATGTAAAGAAAGAATAGATCTCTATTTACTGAGATGGAATGATGTCCTCCATATTGTAAGTAGAAAAAAGCATCCTACAAAACGGAAGGCACTGTGTAAGTGTGTGGGTCTGTGTATGTCTTTGAGAGTGGGCGTGTGTGTATCTCAAAGAGTATTTAGCTAAATACTAACAGCTGCTGTTGCCGGGTTGTGTGGGATTTTGGATGATTTTCACATTCTGTTTTATTTTTGTTCCTTTCTGGATTAAGATGTTTCCTTTTTTTCTTCCTTCCTTCCTTCCTCCCTCCCTCCTTACCCTCCCTTTCTTCCTCCTTCTTTTCCTTCTTCTTCCTTTTGAGAGGAATGGATTATGTTTGTAATGGAGGGGGAGCAAAACAAAACAAAGTCATTTGATTTTGGAAAGAAGTGTATAGGAAGACATCTCTGTCTTCCTCCCTCACCCCGGGAGTGGGACTGCCCAGCTTCTGCCCCTGCAACCCTGACCTCCTCCACCCAGGGATGAGGACTGCCCAGCCCCTGCCCCCTGCAGCCATTGACTTCCTTCTCCACCCGGGGGTGAGGACTGCCTTACGCCTGCCCCGCAGCCCCGAGTCCCCCCAGCATGGCTGTGTGTGCTTGTGTGTTGCAGACTCGGACAGCCAGTGCAGCCCCACGCGGCAGAGCCTCAGCCTGTCAGAGGGTGAGGAGCAGATGGACCGGCTGCAGCATGTGGAGCTGGTCAGGACCACACCCATGTCCCACTGGAAGGCTGGCACCGTACAGGCCTGGCTGGAGGTCGTCATGGCCATGCCCATGTATGTCAAGGCCTGCACAGAGAACGTGAAGAGCGGGAAGGTAGGGCAGCCCTCTCCAAGAGCTTGACCAACCCAGAGGCTGGCCTGGTTCCCCACCAGCATCCTCCTCCCACCTCAGGGTCAGGAGGAGGTGCCTGCTGACCTGGGTTCAGGCTCCAGTGCCCACATAGCCCTTCTGAGCCTCAGTGATCTCTTCTATTAAAATAGGAATAACCATCCTTTACCTGGCTGGAGGGAGGTGGGGTTCCACTAAGTGCTCATTTGGCCTGAACTGGGATTCTGCCTCACCTCATGGGGGAGAGGCTCCTGGGTAGGCTACAGAAATGCTCCAAGTGCTCTCTGGCCCTGACGTACAGGAAGGTGGGCAGGGAGACAGGGACGGGCAGCCCCACATCAGCAGACACCTCTGGGGCTCAGTTCCCAGCTAGCAGTGGTCCTAGGAGGCCTTAAGTGCTGAGAAGAGTCCCTCCTCCCACCCCAGCCCCCTCCTGGGTGCTCAGTGCTCCTCTCTTCGGAGAGCAGGTGCTGCTGAGCCTGAGTGACGAGGACCTGGAGCTGGGCCTGGGTGTCTGCAGCTCCCTGCACCGGCGCAAGCTCCGCCTGGCCATTGAGGACTACCGAGATGCTGAGGCTGGCCGGAGGTGAGCCGCAGGCGGAAGGGAGAAGAGCTGCCTGAGACCAGGGGCACACAGGGGGTCACAGGGACGCTATCAACTGGGCCAGTGTGGGGGACATTGGTGTGCAGCTAAAGTAGTCCCAGGATGCCACTGGCCAGGATGTCCAGGCACACCCCAGCCCTGATCTGAACCAGCCCTCCCCATAAGGAGGAAGTGACACCTGTGATGCTAGCATGCCTGTGATGCTCCATTGTGGAAGCAGGGGAGCTATGCACACCCTCCATCTTGGCAGGCATCCTAAGCAGTTGTGAACTGGGCCAAATGCCTGCCACCTAAAAAAAAAACCACTGCCATTGTGTCGATCCCGAGTCATAGCAACACTATAGGACAGAGTAGAGCTGCCCCATAGGGTTTCCAAGGCTATAAATCTTTACAGAAGCCGAAGGCCACATCTTTCTCCCACAGAGGCCCCACCTACTCCACCCCAAACCTCAGGTCTCACCATTCCAGGATGAGGAAAGACTGCGCCAGGCAGTGGGGCGCAGAGGGGCAGGGAGGATAAAGTGGACACGAAAGGGCTCGGAGAAACCACTTCCATCAGAGAGTAGGGCAGGTGGGAGGGGCAGCACCGACCAGGAGGTCCCTCCCAGCAGGTGTGCCCCCCTCGTCCCCGCCCCCCTCCCTGAGGCCAATCTGCCCCATGCTCACGCCCCCACCCTGGCCCCACCCCTTGAAGCCTGCCTCATCCCGGCCAGTGTGAGCCAGAACTTGTCTGGGGGCCCCCATTCCTCCAGCAGTTCCAGGGAATGGGGAAGGAGCCACCTCCCCGAGTCCTGGGTGTGGGAGTGGGGAAGGAACAAGCTTTGTAAATCTGACACTTTCTGTTTTCCATAATTATCTCCTTCACTGGTTTCCCCATCATTGGTGTGCAGTTAATTAATCAAACCTGGTGGTGTGTGCTATTATTTGCAGAACCAGCTTTGTGGATTAAAGAAAGCACAGAATGGGGTGGGACCCAGGCGGGTTTGGGAGCAGGAAAATCACAGCAGTGCATCGGAGACAGGGGCCCTCAGTGCGACTCCAAGGCAGCGGAAATCACAAGACCAGACCAGTCAGAAACTTAGGTGGCAACTCCAAGCGAGCAAAGCAAGCAGGCCCGGAGCCCTGTCAGTGAGTCGGAACCCTGCCCCATCCCAGTAGGCAGGGGTGGTCCAAGGTAATACTAGTGGTAGCCATCGTTGTTGTTTTTAATGAAAAGGCAACATGGAGTAGTGGAAAGCGGATTGACTTTGAAGTCAGACACTTCCTAGTGTGACTGTGCACATGACTTCTCTGCGCCTCGCTTTCCCCATCTTTCAAATGGGAATGAGAACGTCCATCCTGCATTGATGCTGTGATGGTTACGTAAAATGGTGTCCATAAGCAACGGGTGCCGAGCCAGGGAAAGGTTAATGGGTTTCATCGTCAGTGTTATATAGACAAGGAGGCAGCCCAGAGAGGATAGAGTCATGCCCAAGGATGAGTGGTCTGGGAGTTTGCACCCCCTGCTGGGCTTCCCTTCTGGAGGGTCCCACAAGCACCTCACAGTTACCACCCACTTCTAGCCAGTTCCTTCTCCGAAAGCCTTCACTACACTCAGTCACCCAAGTACCCCTGACTCAGGGCAGGCCCTGAGAGCACCTCCCCCCAAAATAAACCAAACCCATTGCCGTTGAGTCGATTTTGACTCATAGTGACCCTATATGGCAGAGTAGAACCACCCCTAGAGTTTCCAAGGAGCACCTGGTGGATTCGAACTGCCGACCTTTTGGTTAGCAGCTGTAGCCCTTAACCACTACACCACCAGGCTTTCCACCAGGGACCACAATTCTACAGAGCCTCAAAAGGGCTGGGTTCAAACGAGCAACCAGATATGAGTGGGGTTTGAACAATTATGAACACTTGGTGAAAATTCTAGTACACATGTCTCGAGTTGGTACAACAGAATTTTCCAAATCTTTAAGTTTTGTTCTAATTTCGCACAGTTGATTTTTAAGTCCATCTGTTTCCTGTCATTTGGACATGTGATCAGGAGAGATCAGTCTCTGGAGAAGGACATCATGCTTGGTAAAGTAGAGGGTCAGTGAAAAAGAGGAAGACCCTCAATGAGATGGACTGACACAGTGGCTGCAACAATGGGCTCAAGCATAGCAACAATTGTAAGGATGGTGCAGGACTGGGCAGTGTTTTGTTCTGTTGTACATAGGGTCACTGTGAGTGGGAACTGACTTGATGGCACCTAAAAACAACAACAACAACTTTCTTCTCACATTTTACTATAAGCCGCAAGAAGAAACTATGCCGCCCCTATAAGATCTTGCTTAGAAATCTCTTCCCCATCTGTAAAACGTAGGGAGTTCAGTTAGGATGCTGGTTCTTAAACTTTGTTGGGTCCAAGACCCCTTTAAAAATGTAAAACAAAACAAAACAAAAAACCTTTGACACTTTCCCCCAGGAGAAATATACAAAACTTCACAACTTTGTATTCTGGGACCCTCTGACCCACCACCCATGGAACTTTTGGGGGTCTGGGATAAGAACCCCAGCGAGGTCATCTTCAAGGACATTTCCAACCATGACATCCTGTGTGACCTTGGTCATGGTATTGTCCTCTCTGGGCTGACCCTTCTTGTCTATAAAATACTGACAATGAAACGCACCGACCTCCGGCCAGCTCGGCACCTGTTGCTTATGGACACCATTTTATGTGACCATCACAGCATCAATGCAGCATGGACGTTCTCATCCCCATTTTAAAGATGGGGAAAGTGAGGTACAGAGAAGCCATGTACACAGTCACACTAGGAAGTGTGTAACTTCAAAGTCAATCCCATTTCTACTATCCCATGTCACTTTTTCATTAAAAACAACAGTGGCTATACTGCTATTACTCATGGACCACTCAGTGCCTCCCAGACTCTGCACTAAGGGCTTGCCATTCTTTGTCTCTTTTCGTCCTTACAACAACATGAGGCAAGCGTGATTGTCCCCATTTTACAGATGAGGAAACTGAGGCACAGAGGTGTGAGGTCAGAGAGCAAAGGCTAACAAAGCCAGAAGAGCTTTGCATTTTCTATGTTGAACCATGACCCGGATGTCTAAATTCTGTGCCCAAGTCTCAGGCTTCAGGACCTAATCAGGCCCCAGTTGGGGGGGAAGGAGTGGGCAGTGACACATTTTATAAAATGTCTGAATGACTTTGGAAGACATGCCGTTTTATTCTTACATTAGCTCAAACCGACAGCCGGGGAAGTGTTGCCAAGCTGAGCCCCACGGGGACCACTTTAATGAAAAGAGGGCTCTTCTGAAGGGCAGGACTCATGAATTGTCAGCACACAGATGGGTATTGCTGATTATAAAAGAGCCTTTCAAGTAGGTTAAGCAAGGTGCTCCCTCTCCAGCCCTCCACCCCAAGTCTTGGTGCCTCATTGATTTGCTGAGCAAACCCTTTCTTCAGGCAGGAGAGGAGGCCACCCTGGTCCCTGTTGGTCACAGCCCTAGCTCAACAGCTCTGAGTGACGGGGTCATGAGCTGCAGCTCCTGCCTGGACGAGAGCAGGGAGGGCTGGGGCCTAAAAGGGTCCCTCTGAGTGACAGGGCCAGGAGGGGTCTGCCCTGGGAGTTTGCATCCAGGAAGGAGCTTGTCTTGGGCAAGAGGGCTCCAGTTTGGGCAGCCACCAGGTGACCTGGAGCAGCTGCTCACTCATCCAGTCCCCTGTCATTCATGTGTTTGGCTCTAAAACAACGCTGAGCCAGGGGGCACTCAGGGACTAATGGATAAGCCACGCCCTGCCCTTGCCCTCTAGAAGCTGACAGTCTAGTGGGGCAGCTGGCCAGACAAGCAGCAGTTGTCCACAAAGGGTCAAGTGCAGGGATGGGCACAGAGAAGGGCGCTAGCCCAGAACAGGGTCCTGGGAGGCTTCCAGGGACAGCGAGATCTCAGCAATCTTGTAGGAATCTGCCCAGCAGAGGGCGGGGTGGAAGCAAGGAGACAATGAGACCCCAGCCCTTGGGGGGCACCCAATGTTCTCGGTGGCCAGAGAGGTGGCTGAGAGGCAGGGGAAGGACAATGCAGCTGGGAATGCCCCTTAGCCTTTCTTCCAGCAAGTGTTTCCCAGGTCCGCTGTGCATCAAGCACTATCCTGACCTCTAAGGATTCAGCCGGGACACAGCCCATGTCCTGGTGCAGCTCACGTGCTGGTGGAGTGGGGTGGCCAGGGAGAAAATAAACTAGTGGACAAATCAATTAACTTTTACAATTCAGTGTGTGACTAGTGCTTGGAAGGAAATAATTAGACACAGGGCTGCAGGCCAGGTTCAGATGGTGTGGTCAGTCAGCTTCTCCAGGAAGGTGATGTTTGTGTTGAGACCTGAGGAGGGAGGGAAGGAAGCCACAGGAAGGGCCAGAAGGAAACATGTCCAGGGAGAGGCTGGAAAGCACCTTCCACCGCCCGGGGTGGGGGTGGGGCACAGAGTGCAGTGCATTCTGGGAAACGCCCCCCAGGAAGCTGCGGAGCCTGAGCCGCTGAGGGAGGGGAGGTCAGCGGGGGCCAGGGCAGCGAGCTGGTCAGCCACTCAAAGGACTTTGGATTTTATTCCTGAAAAGGGAAGCCACGGGTGGGTTGTATGCAGGAGAGTGACATGATCCAGTTGATGTTTTCAGAGGCTACCTAGGGGGTGGGAGAGTGGATGGGAAATGGCCAGAGTGGACAGTCAGGAAGCAGTTATATAAAGTTCACACCAAGATGGTGGTGGCTTGGGCCAGGGAAAGGAGAGAAAGGGACGAGGGGACAGAGACCCAATGTATTTTGCAGAGTGAACTGACTGGAGTGATGGATGGGTTAGATGGGCGGAGGAGGGGCAGAGGCAGTGGTGGGGTTGGGGGAAGGGGAGGATTCTGGCTTAGGACCTGGATGGATGGGGTCGGGGATGGGGAACAGCTGGGAGAAGGGTCAGGCAACTCTTTGGAACTCATTAAGTGTGAGTTGTCTGTGGCGGCCAAAAAGAGATGGCAAGTAGGGGCTGAGAGAGGGGAGAGATGAATCTGGGAGTCATATGTACAGATGCAATTGTTGTTAGCTGCAGTCAAGTTGGCCCCAATTCATGGTGAGCCCATGCACAGTGGAACAAAACACTGCCCGGCCCTGAGCCTCCCCGTGATTAGTTGTGAATCAGACCATTGTGGTCCATAGGGTTTTCACTGGTGGATTTTCAGAAGTAGATGGCCAGGCCTTTCTTCCTAGTCTATCTTAATCTGGAAGCTCTGCTGAGACCTGTGCAGCATCACAGTAACACGTAAGCCTCCAATGACAGATGGATGACAGCTATGCATGAGGTGTGTTGGCTGGGAATTGAACCTGGGTCTCCCACATGGAAGGTGAGAATTCTACCACTGAACCACCACTGCCTCAGATACAGTCTAGAGCCTTGGAAATGGATATTGGAAATGGATGCTATCACCCAGAGATGGGAGAGCATGGGCAGAGAAAGAGGGAAGGGGTTCCTAGGGAAGATGTGCCCTTCACATGGCCAGCATCTACCCAGTGCAGGGCTCTCCATATGTGTGGACAGAAGGACGAAAGGAAGGGCAGTGAGGAGCCATCTAGGATAGTCAGCAGAAGGGCAGCATGGTCAGGTCTGGATGCTGTCTCAAGAAGGGGAGTGGAGAGGGCCAGCCCAGAGGCCAGGAGAGCCACTAGAAGGTGTATGGGGGGAAACATGGTGGTGCCTGGAGGGAACCATGGACACCAGAAAGCAGGAAGCTGAGTTAGGTGGGGTCAAAAACCTTATCCAGGTCTATTCTACCAAAAGCCATCTATACACACAATACACTTCCGATCCAAATTCCAATGACATTTTTTAATGTGATGGAGAAACAAATCACCAACTTCATATGGAAGGGAAAGAAGCCTCGGATAAGTAAAGCATTACTGAAAAAGAAGAAGAAAGTAGGAGGCCTCACTCTACCTGATTTTAGAACCTATTATATAGCCATAGTAGTCAAAACAGCCTGGTACTGTACAACAACAGGCACATAGACCAATGGAACAGAATTGAGAACCCAGATGAAAATACATCCACAAATGAATAGCTGATATTTGACAAAGGCCCAGTGTCAGTTAATTGGGGAAAAGATAGTCTTTTTAACAAATGGTGCTGGCATAACTGGATATCCACTTGCAAAAAAATGAAACAGGACCCATACCTCACACCTTGCACAAAAACTAACTCCAAGTGGATCAAAGACCTAAACACAAAGACTAAAACGATAAAGATCATGGAAAAAAAATAGGGACAACGTTAGGAGCCCTAATACAAGGCATAAGCAGAATACAAAACATTACCAAAAATGACGAAGAGAAACCAGATAACTGGGAGCTCCTAAAAATCAAACACCTATGCTCATCTAAAGACTTCACCAAAAGAGTAAAAAGACCACCTACAGACTGGGAAAGAATTTCCAGCTATGACATCTCCGACTGGCGCCTCATCTCTAAAATCTATAGGATTTTGTTAAAACTCAACCACAAAAAGAAAACAACCCAATCAAGAAGTGGGCAAAGGATATGAACACGCACTTCACTAAAGAAGATATTCAGGCAGCTAACAGATACATGAGAAAATGCTCTCGATCATTAGCCATTAGAGAAATGCAAATTAAAACTACGATGAGATTCCATCTCACTCCAACAAGGCTGGCGTTAATCCAAAAAACACAAAATAATAAATGTTGGAGGGGCTGTGGAGAGATTGGAACTCTTATACACTGCTGGTGGGAATGTAAAATGGTACAACCACTTTGGAAATCTATCTGGCGTTTTCTTAAAAAGTTAGAAATAGAACTACCATAAGACCCAGAAATCCCACTCCTCGGAATATACCCTAGAGAAATAAGAGCCTTCACACGAACAGATATATGCACACCCATGTTTATTGCAGCTCTGTTTACAATAGCAAAAAGCTGGAAGCAACCAAGGTGTCCATCAACGGATGAATGGGTAAATAAATTGTGGTATATTCACACAATGGAATACTACGCATCGATAAAGAACAGTGATGAATCCGTGAAACATTTCATAACATGGAGGAACCTGGAAGGCATTATGCTGAGTGAAATTAGTCAGAGGCAAAAGGACAAATACTGTATAAGACCACTATTATAAGATCTTGAGAAAAGTATAAACTGAGAACACATACTTTTGTGGTTACGAGGTGGGGAGGGAGGGAGGGTGGGTGAGGGTTATTTACTGATTAGTTAGTAGATAAGAACTACTTTAGGTGAAGGGAAGGACAATACTTAATACACGGAAGGTCAGCTCAACTGGACTGGACCAAAAGCAAAGAAGTTTCCGGGATAAACTGAATGCTTCAAAGGTCAGCGGAGCGAGGGCAGGGGTTTGGGGACTATGGTTTAACGGGACTTCTAAGTAAATTGGCAAAATAAATTCTATTATGAAAACATTCTGCATCACACTTTGAAATGTGGCGTCTGGGGTCTTAAATGCTAACAAGCGGCCATCTAAGATGCATCAATTGGTCTCAACCCACCTGGATCAAAGGAGAATGAAGAACACCAAGGTCACACGATAACTATGAGCCCAAGAGACAGAAAGGGCCACATGAACCAGAGACTTACATCATCCTGAGACCAGAAGAACTAGATGGTGCCTGGCCACAACCAATGACTGCCCTGACAGGGAGCACAACAGAGAACCCCTGAGGGAGCAGGAGATCATTGGGATGCAGACCCCAAATTCTCATAAAAAGACCAGACTTAATGGCCTGACTGAGACTAGAGGAATCCCGGCGGTCATGGTCCCCAAACCTTCTGTTGGCCCAGGACAGGAACCATTCCCGAAGACAACTCATCAGACATGGAAGGGACTGGACAATGGGTAGGAGAGAGATGATGATGAAGAGTGAGCTACTTGGATCAGGTGGACACTTGAGACTGTGTTGGCATCTCCTGTCTGGAGGGGAGATGGGAGGGTAGAGAGGGTTAGAAGCTGGCAAAATTGTCACGAAAGGAGAGACTGGAAGGGCTGACTCATTGGGGGAGAGTAAGGGAGAGTAAGGAGTTAAGGTGTATATAAGCTTATATGTGACAGACTGACTTGATTTGTAAACGTTCACTTAAAACTCAGTAAAAATTATTATTAAAAAAAAAAAAAAAAAAACCTCATCCAGGTCTGCAGGCTGGGTGACCAGCAAGGCCACCTTCAGAGTTAAATGTAGGAGGCGAGGCCTCTTGCCATCCTCACAGTTTCCACTCCCCCCTCCCTCCCTCCAGGGCTGGGAAGCAGGTAAGGGGATGTTTCTCTACCTGGGGAAGGGAAGGATGCTGGCCCTTGATGCCAGGCCCAGGAGCAGGGCAGTGCCCCTTTGCAAGCTCACCACTTTCCCTTCCACTTAACGATCCCTTCATGGTCTCGGAGGCTCCTACTTAGACCTTGCTGCTCTTGAACCTGGCAGCGCCTCAGGCAATTTTTCCAAAGTCCGCGGCAGGTGGGATTCGGCTGCCCTCATTCCTTCTGCGAGGCTGCCACCCTGTGGCAAGCAGGGGAATGACAGCAAAGGGGACCGGCCTCTCCTGCCACAGCCTCCAGGGGTTGCAGATGGGACTTTTTTTCCCACACTTTCATCCGCTTAGAAGTATTCACTGTCTTAGTTATCTAGTGTTGATATAACAGAAATGCGACAAGTAGATGGCTTTAACAGAGAGAAATTTATTCTCTCACAGTCCAGTAGGCTATAAATCTGAATTCAGGGTGCCAGCTCCAGGGGAAGGCTTTCTCTGCCTGCTCTGGGGGAAGGTCCTTGTCATCAGTCTTCCCCTGGCCTAGGAGCTTTTCACTAGGTACAGCAAGTCCAAAGGGTGCGCCCTCCTGGAGCTGCTTTCCTGGTGGTGTGAGGTCCCCCTGTCTCTCTGCTCACTTCTCTAAAAGAGACTGATTTAAGACACAACCTAATCTTGCAGATGGAGTCCTGCCTCATTAACATAACTGCCTCTAATCCTGCCTCATTAACGTCAGAGAGGTTAGGATTTACAACACACAGGAAAATCCCATCAGATGACAACACGGTAGACTATCACACAATACTGGGAATCCTGGCATAGCCAAGATGACACACAAATTTTGAGGGGAATCAATTCAGTCCATAACATGCACCTATTATCTGTGTGGCACTGGGGCCAGTTCTGAATGGGGTACAGAGAAGCCTGAGACACAGTGGTGAGGTGTGGGTTTTAATTCCGACTCCCAAACGTGCCCACCCTGTGACCCTGGGCACTCCCAGCATCCTAGTTTGCAGCATGAGGAGGGCAACCACACCTTCCCCATGCAGAGCCTCCGGCGCACCGCACACTGCAGCGAACACTGCATGATGGCTGTTGTGTCACTTCAAATTTTAAAAAAAAGTTGCTGTGGAGTCAATTCTGACTCACAGCGGCCCCATGTGTGTCAGAGTAGAACCGTGCTCCATTAGGTGACGGATTTTTTAGAAGCAGATCGCCAGGCCTTTCTTACAGAGGTGCCTCTGGGTGGACTTGAACCTCCAACCTTTCGGTTAGCAGCCAAGTGCCTTAACCGGTTGTACCACCCAGGGACTCCAAATAGGAAGACAGAAGAGCAGCAGCAGGGGGAGGGGAGGTGCCAGCAACAGGAGCCAGTCTGGGGCTTTGCAGACTTCAGGGGTTCCAGAGAGGCCCCCATGGGAGTGACAGTGGGCCGAGATGGGGCAGGGTCCCCAGAGATGCTGCCCCACATGTTCCTTCTGCTCTCTGTCACTGTCCCTAGAGTCTATCTTGGTGTGTCTGAAGGTGTCTCATTCTCTTTCCTTTATCCTTTTTGTCTCTCTGTTGATCCCTTTCTGTTCTTCTGCCCCGCTCTGTCCCTCTTGGTATTTGCCTCTCCCTGTCTCTGTCTCTCCCCCATCCATCTCTCTCCTCATCTCTGCTCTTTCGTCTTCTCCCTCTCTCCACTCTATCCTCATTCTCACCTGTCTCTGGCTTTCTCTGTCTCCCTCTGTTTGTCTTTGTCTCATCTTTCTCTGTCTCTGCCCCATTCTGCCTGTTCCTCTTTCTGCCACCTTGCTCCATCCATCCCTCTCTCTGGCTGTGTCTCCCCTCACCAGCCTGTCCAAAGCCGCCGACCTGGACCATCACTGGGTGGCCAAGGCCTGGCTGAATGACATCGGCCTGTCCCAGTACTCACAGGCCTTCCAGAACCATCTAGTGGATGGGCGGATGCTAAACTCCCTAATGAAGAGGGACCTGGAGAAGCACCTGAACGTGTCGAAGAAGTTCCACCAGGTCAGCATCCTGCTGGGGATCGAGCTGCTGTACCAAGTGAACTTCAGCCGGGAGGTGAGGACCAGGATGCGGCAGGGAGGAGTGTGTGTGACACCTTCCACAGCCACCCTTCCCCTTCCGACATCCACTGTCTATGAATTCATCCATGTGTACATCTGTCCATCCATGCTCCACCCACCCACCCACCCTTCCTTCCTTCCTTCCTTCCTTCCTTCCTTCCTTCCTTCCTTCCTTCCTTCCTTCCTTCCATCCACTCATTCACCCATCCATCCATTCATCCATCTGTCTACTTGTCCACCCTTCCATTCATCCCTCCATCTATCCACCCATCCATCCATCCCTCTCTCCCTCTCTTCTTCCAGTACCCACTTATTGGGTACCTACCACAGGACAGGCCAGTCAGGGGAGATGGGGAAGAAGATGGATACAACCCTCCTCCTCTAGAACTCACTGCTTAGAGAGAACTGCAAAGACACTGGTGGCGACATGACCGTGGGAAATTGCCCCCATGAGCGAAGACAAGGGTCTCATCAAAACCCAGAGAAGAAGTTCTTGAGCCAGTCCAATGGACAGGGAGGGCTCCCCAGAGGGAGCGACGGCTAGATTAAGACCTCAAGGGGGAATCCCAGGGATCAATCCGTAGAAGGCAGGAGGGGAAAAGCAACTCAGCAGACAGAATAGCATGGGCCAAGGCCCAGAGGTCTGTGGCTCCAGAGGAGCTGAGTTCTGTGTGGCTGGGTTCAAGGCTGGGGGTAGTGAAAGGGGAGCTGGAGAGGCAGCCAGAGGCCTGTGGGTGCCCCCATGATTCTGAGCTCTCTGGGCACTTGCTTCAGCCCACCATGGCCTACCCAGCGATCTCGCCGAGTATTCCCCTGAGGGAGGGACCCTGGGTGCTGGGCCCTGTGGGCTGAGTCCAGGTGATTTTTTTCTAACAGTGAGGAACAGAGCACAAGCCATTAAGGGTCAAGAAGAGAGGGTGTCCAGTCCTCCACCCCCTTTTCAAGTGTTTTTTGAGCTCCTGCTAGGTCCACTCACTGCAGGGCCCTGGGTACAAGGAGGTAACAAGGCAGCCCAGTCCAATGAAGGAGACAGAGGGGAAAGTTATCACAGTGAAGTGCAGAAAGGGGTGCGGCCAGCTAGGGAACTGGTCAGGGCATACTGCAGGAGGCCAGGAGGCTGGTCCCCATGGAGGTTTGCAAAAGGGTGGCAGGCTGACCCCTGTCTGCAGGGCGCCGAGGGAGATGTTTTATACCAGGTGACACTCCCTGCCCCAAGAGGCCAGGCCGACCCCAGGAGCCCTGTCCCTCATAGTATCCCCTAACAAATATTCATAGAGCACCTGCCAGGTGAGCTGGGGGCAGGGGTACAGTGGACACAGGGGTACAGAACAGGGGGCTGCCATGGCTCACACCCCAGCCCCACACTCCTGGGCACAGGTGACTTTGCTTCAGACTCCCTTCACCCCAAGAAGCAGTGTCTTCTCTGCATTGCCCAGAAGGAAAGACTAATCCAGGGAGCGACATGGCTAGAGCAGATATAGATGGCCAGGCTGGGATGACTCCTTGTGCTGGCCACCTGAGGTCCCACATGTGACCTCTGTGTTGCTCCCTTGCCCCCCACTGACCTGTCTGTCTCCCCATAAGACCCTCCAGGAGCGCAGGGCCCGTTGCGAGACACAGAACATTGATCCCGTGGTCTGGACCAACCAGCGGGTACTCAAGTGGGTACGAGACATCGACCTGAAGGTGAGCAGGGATGGTGGGTGGGAGGGGGAACTCCCAGGCACATGCAAATAAAATGCAAATCTGTATGTAAATCCGTATCCTTGCTTGTGAACTGGGCACAGCAGCCCAGGCTGGCAGGAATGCTCTGGGTCCTGTCACTAAATAAGAGGCGACCATTTGCCCCCAGCAGTAGGACCTGCATGTACTGATGCTCTCCCTGTAGCAGAGGTGGGGAGTACTTAGCCAACCTCACTCTCATAAGCAAGGGTAGGGTAGAGGCCCAGAACCATCTTTTCATGCAACACATGTTTATGGGCTGTCCCCTGGAGGTCAGTGACTAATAGTCTTGGCTCTGCCCTCATAGCTCTAAAAGTATGTGGGGGTTCCCCCTCTGTATTAAATTAACTGACCTCCAAGAGAGTGAAACCCTTGCTTTAGGAGGTATATGTAACTGGCAGTCCTCTGAGGCTAGCAAGCCGGCCCTCTCAGGAAAACAGGGGGATCCTTTCAGGAGGCGGGGAGGTCTTCACAGGAAAACAAGCAGGGGACCTTCTCAGGCTAACGGAGGATGGTGGTCCTCTCAGGCTAACAGGAGGGTTCTCTCAGGAAAACAGGGAAACTCTCTCAGCCTAATGGGGGACCCTCTCAAGCTAACTGGGGACCATCTCAGAAAAACAAGGGAACCCTCTCAGGCCAGCAGGGGGACCCTTTCAGGCATGCAGGGAGACTGTCTCAGGCTAACTGGGACCCTCTCAGGCTAAATGGGGACCCTTTCAGGCTAACAGGGGTCCCTCTCAGGCTAACTGGGGATGCTCTTGGGTTAATCGGGACTGGGGACGCTCTCAGGCTAACAGGTGGACCCTCTCAGTCTAACACGGGATCCTTTGGGGCTAATTGGAACTGAGGACCTCTCAAGCTAACTGGGGGGCCCTCTCAGGCTAACTAGGGACCTCTCAGGCTAACTAGGGACCTCTCAGGCTAACTCGGACTGGGGACCCTCTCAGGCTAACTGGGGGACCCTCTCAGGCTAACTCGGGGTCCTTTGGGGCTAATTGGAACTGGGAACCTCTCAAGCTAACTGGGGAACCCTTTCGGGCTAACTGGGGACCCCCTTAGGCTAACTGAGACTGGGGACCCTCTCAGGCTAACTAGCACTGGGGACCCTCTCAGGCTAACTAGGACTGGGGACCCTCTCAGGCTAACAAGGACTGGGGACCCTCTCAGGTTAACTGGGGACCTTCTCAGGCTAACTGGGACTGGGGACCCTTTCAGGCTAACAGGGGACCCTCTCAGGCTAACAGGGGACCCTCTCAGGCTAACAGGGGACCCTCTCAGGCTAACAGGGGACCCTCTCAGGCTAACAGGGGACCCTCTCAGGCTAACTGAACTCATGCCTTTGCGCTCAGGAGTATGCGGACAACCTGATGAATAGCGGCGTCCACGGTGCGGTGCTGGTGCTGGAACCCACATTCAATGCTGAGGCCATGGCCACCGCCCTGGGCATCCCCAGTGGGAAGCACATCCTCCGGAGACACCTAGCAGAGGAAATGAGTGCCATCTTCCACCCAGCCAAGTGAGTGTCCTCTGGGGTGCCGGCCCGGTGGGGTGTAGATAAAGGGCATGGACTCTGGAAGTAGACTGTCCTGGCTCCCTATCCTGGCTCCATCACTTACCATATCCTGCTTGTTCCTCGCAACAATGTGGTCCCTTTTGCAGATTAGGAAACTGAGGCCCAGAGAAGCAAAGTGCTTAAGCCTGAAGGTCCTAAGACTAGAAAAAGGTGGAGAAACAGTGAGGTCCTGAATAACGTTAAATGTGAAAACACCCGGGCATTTCTAGAACAGAGAACGAACAGGTCACATGTAAGGAAAGGCCATGTGAACTGGGTAGAATATGCAATGGCATAAGAGGTTGAGATGGTCATTTCAGATAGAGGTAGCTGGGAATAAAGGTTTGGAGGCAGGAATGAGTATATTAATGGTTCTTAAGACCCAGGTGAATAGACTTTGTCAGCCCACCTGCCCCAGACTCCTCATCTGAAAAGCAATCAGAGAATTGACACCTAGAAGAATAAATAAACTAGACCCTTCCCAGTGGAGTCTCTCCTTAAAATGATTTCATGTAGGGCCATAGCTGTTAGTGGCTGTAGAATTGATTCTGACTCGTGGCGACCCCATCTGTGCAGAGTAGAACTGCTCCATAGGGTTTTCAAGACTGTGAAAGACTTTCAGAAGCAGGTCGTCTGGCCTGTCTTTCAAGGCACCTCTGGGTACGTTCAAATCGCCAACGTTTTGGCTAGTAGTCAAGGGCTTAATCATTTGCACCACCCAAAGACAACCATACTGGTATTAAGAAATTAGATAATTCACATAGTAGTGATCAAGAAATGATCAGCATTTAGGGTTAGGTAACCGTTTATTGATAACTTTTTATGTTCACTATCTAATTACATTCTCCTGACAATCCCAGAGATCATATCACTATTCCTTCTTTATAGATGGAGAAACTTGTTTGAAGTGGCCAAGGTACTTGCCCAAGGTCACACAGTTAGTAAGTGTTAGAGCTCAGATTTGTGTCTTATCCTACCATGCTGTATTACATTGACTGATTTTCATATGTTGAACCGACCTTGCATTCCTGGGAGAAATACCACTTGGTCATGGTGCATAATCCTTTTCATATGTTGTGGAGTTGGTTTTCCTAGTATTTTCTTCAGAATTTTTCTATCTACGTTTATAGGGTATATGGGTCTGTAGTTTTCATGTGATGTCTTTGATTTTTGTGTTAGGGTACTATTGACCTCATAGAATGAGTTGGAAACTGTTCCCTTCTCTTGTATTTTTTGGAAGTTTGTGAAGGATTGGTGTTAATTCTTCTTTAAACATTTGGTAGGATTCAGCAGTGAAGCCATCTAATCCTGGAATTTTCTTTGTGAGAAGTTTTTTGGCTACTAATTCAATCTCTTTACTTATTATAGGTCTATTCGATGTTCTATTTCTTCTTGAGTCAGTCTTGATAGTCTGTATCTTTCTAGGAATTTGTCCGTTTCATCTGGTTAGCTAATCTATTGGAATCCCTGAGTGGTGTAAATGGTTGAGTGCTCAACTACTAGCCTGAAGGTTGGTGGCCTGGTGATCTGCTCCTGAAAGTTCACGGCCATTGAAAACCCTGTGGAGCAGTTCTACTCTGCACACGTGGGGTCACCATGAATCAGAATTGACTCCACGGCAACTAACAACCACAACAGCTAATTTGTTGGCATATAATTATTTGTGGTATTTTCCTTAAAATCTTTTTTTTTTGTAAGGTGAGCCAAGTTTCCTCTTTCATTTCTGATCGTAGTAATTTGACTCTTTGCTCTTTTTTTCTTGGTCAGTCTAGCTAAAGATTTGTCAGTTTTGTTGCCAGGACCCAGATTGGAACCTAGGCTCTCTAACTCAAGCCTGGGTGTTGAGCCATCAAACCCCATGGGGTCTTAGGGAACAGCTGGACCACACTCCACCTTATGCAGGAGAAACTGAGGCTTGGGAGAAAACTGTGCAGGACTCAGGTGTTCAGAACTTTCTTTTCCCATTGGCAGGCCAATACCCAAGTGCAGCAGAATCACTGGGTCACCGGGGTCCCCGTAATATGTAGACTCCCTGATCTACCACAGACCTATGATCAGTATCTTCTGGCAGAGTCCAGGAATTTTCATTTTTAGCATTTCTGGGTTGTTCTTATGGGACAAAAGTTGGACAAGAACTCTGTTCTATGAGCCATAAATCAACCGGAGCAGGGAAAAGGCTTTTCTCAGCATTGTCCACGTCCCCCCAGAGCCACAGGATTTGTAACAGGCTTAAAATACTCTGAGCCCTGGGAGAGTAGCTCTAGCTAAACATTAGCAGGCATTGGTGTGTCTGATTAAACCCTTGACCCCCCATGAAGTCACAGGTCTGCTAAGGACTGCCTGGGACTAGTGGGTGAATACAGGAAAAAGTTATGGGAGAGGGACAAATAGGTTGAGTTTTATAGGGGGAGTTAAGGACTCCTT
Source organism: Loxodonta africana (assembly GCF_030014295.1). Taxonomy (NCBI): domain Eukaryota; kingdom Metazoa; phylum Chordata; class Mammalia; order Proboscidea; family Elephantidae; genus Loxodonta; species Loxodonta africana. The sequence continues at coordinate 49,829,946 of NC_087344.1, forward strand.
TGAGAATTTGATGAAAGTAATGGACCTGTTGATAACAGAGGGAAATGGACTTGGTCGTTCCCCTGGTTACATATGAGGAAACTGAGGCTGGTCAGCCAGGGAATTGCAGGCAGTGTCAGTCGCAGACACCAAGTTCAACTCCCTGTTCTCACCTTTTCCCATGATGCTGGGCGTGTCGGCACAAGACTCATGAGTCAACATCCCCACGTGGGATTCTGGAACTTTGCAGGTCCTTTGCTGAGATTCTGCCATGGGTCAGGGGAACAGTCTTTGGCTATCTGGAGGGAGACAGACCTCCATGGGTTCCTAAGGATTTTTTGAGGCCATCCCTGACAGTTCAAGAGTTCGTAGTTAAGTAAAATGCCAGGGAAGGTGCTGATCCCCAGGCATGTGGTGAGATACTTGGGAAGGTCTGACGGGTTTATATTAACCAAGATCTTTGGACGTTGGCCCAGGACATCTCCGTGGTGATCCAAGCAGTGAAGCCGTCCTACCTGATGCCCTATAGCTCCCTCTCCTTCTCTGTTGCTGCCTTCAGCTTTCTGGAAAGACTTTGGGGCAAGTCTTTCCAGAATGTTTCTTTATTGGGTAGAAAGATTCTGGTTTAAAAAACATCCTTAGCCATTGAGATAGATGTTGTTGTAGTTAGCTGCTGCCGAGTCAACCCTCGACTCATGGTGGCTCCACGCACAGGTGAACAAAATGCTGCCCAGTCTTGTGCCATCCCCATGATCAGTTGCAGATCAGACTATTTTGATCCATAGGGTTTTCACTGGCCGATTTTTGGAAGTAGATTGTCAGGCCTTTTTTCCTAGTTTGTCTTAGTCTGGGAGCTCTTCTGAAACCTATTCAGCATCGTAGCAACATGCAGACCTCCACTGACAGACGGGTGGTGGCTACGCATGAGGTATGTTGGCTGGGAATTGAGCCTGGGTCTCCCACATGGAAGGCAAGGATTTTACCACTGAGCCACATATGAGAGGTTAACCCAATCCCAGACTGAATCCTGGACTGGGTGGACCATAGTGATATAGAAGCATAATTTATCATCAACACAGTGCCACCCATCCCATATTTTACTTGATCCTTCCACCCCTATGAGGGATGCTGAGTGAATAGGATTTTTGCCCACATGTTAAGGATAAAAAAATGAGGTGTCAGAGAGGTGCTGTGATTTGCCGAAGACAAGAGAGGAGTTGGTGGCAGCTCTGGCATCTGCCAGCAAGGACTCCTTGTCCAACAACTTCCCTCCATGCTAGGTGGCCTCAGTAGATATGACCCCTGAGGTCCTATGATCACTTAAAGAAGAGGGAAGGGAAATAGTTGGCTGGAAGCATCTTGGGAGACTATATTGTTCTTGTTAGTTGCTGTCCACTTGTCTCCAACTCATGGTGACCCCATGTACAACAAAATAAAATGTTGCCTAGTCCTATACCATCTTCCTGATCATCAGTATGTTTGAGTCCATTGTTACAACTTCGGTGTCAGTCCATCTCATTGAAGGTTTCCCTCCTTTCCATTAGCCCTCTACTTTACCAATCATGATGTCCTTTTGACTGTAGTCACAATGTATTATGCCCCATGGCCAGGCCGTCAGGGGACAACCAGGAGAGGCACATTCATCAAGATTTTATAGGTCAAAATATGATACCATCTTCTCTAGCCTCCTCCCATCACCATGACAATACACCTGACCCAGGGCCAAGGAGGTGGTTTCTGACATTGTCTCAAGGTACCTGCTTTGACATGCACTGACTTCCTGCACCTCCGGCCCAGGGCCAACTCTGTGTCATTCTGGGACTGTGCATTGAAGATCCCAGGAAATAAAACCCAGCAGACAGAAAGGATGCAGGGAGTAGCAGGGGTGCCCCCAAAGGCTTTCTCTGGGTCATCAGAGAAGCCAGAAGAAAAGTCTGTATGAAAATGCTCGACCATTCCCATGTCTCCTGCCTTTAGGAAGGTATGTCTTGTCTCTAACAGAGAGTCGGGGACAGGGCAGATTCCACCTTCTGTTCACTCGTTTCTGCTTGAATATTCAGCCTGCCTAGGGCTCCCTTTAGGCTCTGATGCATCAGACAAATTTCACAACCTCACCTGTTAATATTCCTCCACTACTCTGCCTTCATGACCCAAAGCCCCAAAGTGCTCGATTTCGTTTCAAAGAATGGCACCCCCCTCTCTTCCCTCTTGCTTCTCTCCCCAGAGGCGGCTATAAGGTGGGGTCGCAGGCCCAGGGTCTATCACTCCAGTCACTTCCTGGAGGCAGGTACTGGGACACCCTTTTTACAGACATGGGAACTGAGATACAGCAAGATTGTGTATGTTGCCTGGGGCTGTAAACTGATAGCTACCTAATGGGGCTGGGATTCAAACCACCACACCTTGCTGCTTCCCTGAAAGACAGGGTGAATGGCCTAAACTATGGGGAAACTGGTGTTAAGCAATGGCCTTGTCTCCCTAGGCCTCTCCCAGGGTACTTACAAGCTTCCATGCTCAGGCTCAACTGCACTAATGGGAGAGTCAACGACCTCCCTTCCCCTCCCCTCCCCTCTGCCTCCCCTCCTCTCCTCTCCTCTCCTCCCCTCCCCTCCGTCTTCCCTCCCCTCCTTCTTCCCTCCTCTCCTCTCCTCCCCTCTCCTCCTTCTTCCGTCCTCGTCCTCTCCTCCCCTCTTCTTCCCTCCCTTCCCTCCCCTCCCTCCTCCCCTCTCTCCCCCTCCCCTCCCCTCCCTTCCCTCTCTCCTCTCCTCCCCTCTTTTATCTACTCTTTCTCCTCCGCTCCCCTCTTCTCTTTCTTCTCTCTCTCTCTCTCTCTTTCCCTCCTTTCCTCCCTCCCTGTCTCTTTTCTCCTTTCTGAAATGGGCCCAGTACTGGTGGGAACAGTCCTTTCTTCCTGAGGCCCTAGAATGCCCAGGAATGGAGGGCAATTTTCCTGTTTTGTCCTTCATCCCCTATGCTGGCAAGGGCTGATGAGAGAGCTTTGGACAGAGTGAATGTGAGTGGGGCGGACTGGCCTCCTCAGGGAACAGAACCATGGCTTGTCTTCTGAGGAACCAGCCTTGCAGCTGGACCATCAGGGTCTGAGGTGCCTGGGTCCACAGCTGAGTTCAATTTCCTTGAAGTTTCATCAGAATTGTCCACTTCCAGAACTTTCTCAGCCCTACTCACTGACCATAGGTGCTTCTCACTCAGCAAAGGCCTCATTAAACTCTTGTTCAGCCCCTGCACATGTGCCCCGTTCCCAAAACCCTGATATCCTTCATGGGCACACAGACAGCGTTTTCTGAGCAAGCAGGTTCCATGTACTCAGCAGAGGACTCGCTGTCCTGGCTTACGGCCGCCCCTTTGGAGGTCATTGGCTGTAGAGCTGGAGGGGAACTGTGAGATGTCCTAACCAGGATGACTCCTTCTTGTAAATACAAGGAAGCTGAGGTCCAGAGAGATGGTGCAGGTTCACCCAGGGAGCCAGAGGCAGAACTGGAACCCAGGTCTCGGCACTCCTAGTTAGAAGTTCTTTCTGGGACTGGCATTTCCCTCCCCAAAGGTCTGGGCCAGGGCAGTGCTCTCCTTCTGCTTTAAAAGCCGCTTCAACGTTTATTAAGCACCTACTATGTATCAGGCACTTGAGTGATACATGGTCTTGGCCGTCATGTACCTTACAGAGAAAGGGAGAAGCCCTCAAAGGTGGAGGGTCTGGAGGAACAAGCTCAGGGCCTGCTTCAGGTCTGGGCTGCCCTATTTCCCCTTCTTCATGGGCTCTGAGGGGCTTTGCTTATTCAAGAAAGATTTTGACTCCCCAACTGGGTAAGAAATAGCTTAGTAGACTTCTAAGCAAGGAGGTAAGTCCCCAACCAGAATTCCTTCTGGCTCACTAGAACCAGACAACCTGAGTTCAAATTCCAGCAGCACCAATTCCTGGCTGTGTGTCCTGGGACAAGGTACTTAACCTTTCTAAAGCACACTTTCCTTATCTGCAAAGTGGGGATAACAGTTGGTATCTACGGTGAAGGGTTGTTGGGAAGATGAGATGAAATAATGCATAAAGCATTGGCAAAGGAAATGGTGCATCGTAAGCCACCTAATTAAATATTATTCTAAACCCACCACTCCCACCACCGCTGCTGCCTCCCATTCCTCCTCCACAGGTAATGACTGGTTGTGGGTTCAAATCCTGGCTCTGCTGCTTTCTAGCTGTGTTGAACATGAGCAAGTGTTTTCACCTCTCTGAGCCTCAGTTTTTTCATCTGTAATGTGGGAATACGATTCTTACCTACCTGGCAGCTTTGTTACAAAGATTCAATGGGAAAAATGTATGCAACATGCCTGACACATAAATGCCTGGAATAACTGATGGTTCCTGTCCCCTGCCATCTTACGATAACCGCAGCATCTCTGTGAAGCAAACAACTTCCTCTCAAATGTCTGGGTTACATGGGTGTCCCTTCCTGTCAATTGGCCCCAGCTTTCTCCTTAGCATTTCAATGAGGAAAAGCAGTTCCATTATGAACTGGAATAGACTTGACCCTCACTCGTATGTAATAAGAGGACCTTGTCACCTCTCCTACCTGCTCAGCTGGCAGGTTTCACAAGCCTGTGTCCAGAGACCCAAGCAATGGGCAATGGGGAATATTCTCCTGCCACTTAGCAGGTCGCCCGAGCAGGGTGTTAGGGCACATTGAGATTTTCAGGCACCACCTAAAAGGAGGTGTTTTTATACTCTTCCGTCCCATCCCAGCCTGCTCCCCTAATCAGTGAAATGTGAAATGTGAGCCCCAGAGTCCAGGCGCTGGGTCTGTGTCGTGCCCTGTGTCTCGGTCCTGTGGGCACAGCAAGGCCTTGGGGGTTGGTATACCGACTCTGCCACCATCGCCTGTGTGGTTTTAGGCAAGACACTTCCTCTCTCTGAGCCCCAGTTCCCTCCACTTGTACTGGGGGTGATCACTCCTCCCTCCTAGGATTCAATGAGCTCACGTGATAAAGGGCCGGCTTGCCTGGCACATGGTAGGTGGCCAGGTAAAACTCTTTCTGTCTCCACTGAGTACGTGGTCACCAAAGCATCTTGCTCATCACGGGCCTCATAAACCCTTGATTGATTGCATGAATCTCTACCCTCAGGCCAGCCCCGCTGACAAAGGCCAATTCACACCCCATCATCCTTCCTGCACTGTGGTGCCTGTTCAGTGCCAGGATGCCCGATGCTGATGTGGAAAATCCCACTGAGGTGTCCCTTTCTCCAAACCTTTCCCCCATTGACTCTTATCCTTCCAATTACTCCACATAAAAAGGAATGAAGTCCTGTTGCCTGACACTACATGGATGGACCTAGAAAACATCATGCTGATGCGAAATCAGTCAGACACCAAAGGACAAATTCCGTATGCTCTCATTTACATGAAATAAGCAAATATATAGAAACCAAAGCTTTTGTGGTTACCAGGGGTGGGAGAGAGAGGAAAAAGGGGAGTTTTTCTTAGGGGGCATTGAGTTTATGTTAATGGTGGTGGAATAATTTGGAAAAGGATAGCAAGAATGGTTGCTCAATATGAAAAATGTAACCCATGTCAATGAATCATGCATGCAGAGACTATTGAATTGGCAATTTTTTTCATGTATACTTTCACCACGATAAAGGAAAAAAAAAAAAAAACACTTGTCTTTCCAGTGTTCCATTTTCTGAAGGTCTAAGTGACTAGAAATGTTTAATAAGCCAATTCAAGTCTGCAGTGACCGCAGTGTGGTGTTTGGCTTATTCACTAAGCCCTTTGTATTTGCATTGTTGCTGTTGTTGTTAGTCGCCGTTGTGTTGATTCCAACTCATGGCAACCCCACGTGTGCAGAATAGAACTTCTCCATAGGGTTTTCAAGGCTGTGACCTTTCAGAGGCAGATCACCAGGCCTGTCTTCTGAGGGGCCTCTGGGTGGGTTGGAACCACCAAGTTTTCAACTGGTAGTCAAGCACTTAACTATGTGCAACACCCAAGGACTCCTTGGTTTGTATAGGTTCCTTCAGTATGTCAATGTAAAGGAGAAACTGATGGTGGAATTTTAACCCCTGTGGAAAAAACAAGATGTTTTAGCATAATGGTGGTGAGGGTCATCTCCCTGTACCCCTCTGATCACACCCCACACAGGCAGCCACTTTCTGTTCGAAGGATAGCTTGTTAAGATCAAAGCTTGCTAAGACCATGAGGCTCCATTGGACAGATGAGGAAACTGAGGCCCAGCAATGTAATCAAGTACCCAGAGCTAGTGAATGGTTGAGCAGGGACTCAGACCAGGTCTGTCTCCCTCAGAGCCTGTGTTCATTACATTAAGATACAATAGGAATCAATCTTCATATGCCAGCCGCTTCTCAGCGCTTTGTATGTATCATCTAATTTAATCCTCACAACCCCGTATAAGAGAGGTGCTGCTATTAACCCTACTTCTCAGAGCACACTTCCCAGGTGTGCTACCAAGTTCATCTGCCCAAGTGGTGGAGCCAGGTCACTGATGCCCATCCTTTCAGCCACTGCCCTATGCTGAGCTCCAAGATGGGAAGAGTGGGGCCTAAATGTTGATTCTAGAGACCCGAATTCAAGTTCCCTCCTTGCCACCCAATGTCTTATGCATCCTTGGATGAGACACACAGCCTCTCTGGACTTCTGTCTCTTCTTCTGTGAAAATAAGGGGCCCTGGGGCTCTGCCAAGATCACTTGACCACTAATGTTCATGAGTCAGGGGAATTAGTACCTTTCTACGTAAGAGCGCAAACCAAGCTGGCTACATGAGGTTAGATTTTCATGGCTTCTGCGATTAGAACTGCTTCCCCACTAGACCCAGGGAATTTCGTCTCTGGGTGGGCAAAGAAAGGGCTGATGTTAATGAAACCTTGCTTCCTGACCCACTGCAGAGCATAAGCCCATTGTGACGTGCAAGGCCTGGCAGCCATGGTGTGAGGACCTAGCCCTGTGGTTGGCCGATGCTGTCCTCTGAATACCTCCCCTCTGTTCCTTGAACTTTCCCAGCAAAACTTGCCCCAGAAAAGCAGAGTCTCACTGAGGCAGCTTAGAAGATGCTAGAAAGTTCATTTCTCTTAACAAGCCCCTGTCTGTGGTGGCCCAAACCAAGGCTCACAGAGCTTCTGCAAAATCAACTCCTCACTGCCCACCAGCCAGGGCTAATTCCTCTTTCATATGTTTGAAATGTTAACATTAATTCTGATTATAACCATTTATTGAATGCCTACTAATCTTCAAAGGTCTGTAGGTGGCACAAATGGTTTTCTCTCGAGCACTACCCTAAAGGTTGGTGGTTCAAACCCACCCAGCAGCACTGTGGAAGAAAGGCCTGGCTATCTGCTTCCATAAACATCACACCCAAGAAAACGCTATGGAGCAGTTCTACTCTGTCACATGGGGTCACCATGAGTTGGAATCAACTTGACGGTGATGGGTTTGGTTTTTTTTGAACAATCTCCAAATCTCTTCTCATGAGCCCTCACAATAACCTTATGAGGCTGGGTCTATTGTGACCCCCATTTTGCAGGTTAAGAAACCAGCATTAAAGAAAAGAAGTGACTTGCTCAAGGTCACACAGCCAGGTAAGCAATAGAGCCAGGATTTCAACCCAGCCTGCTGACTAAAGCCCCCAGAAAGATTCTGATGCAGTAGCTTGGGTTTGGCGAGGGTTCAAAGAGGAGGTGCAGACAGCTGTCTGCCATAGTTTGGGCCAAGTTCTGGGGTCAAAGAAAGAGAGGCTGGAGCCCAAGGAAGACAGTGGTTTGCCCAAAAGAGAGAGAGAGAAGGTGGGAAGGCTGAAGTTCAGGACTCCTGGCTCTGGTCCAGGCTTCTTGCCCAAACTCCCTACTCCATACAGAGTCTTGTTTTGTTTTTTTTTTCAATCCGTAACACTGGTGTCCTAACACAGGGGTTGGCAAACTTCTGTAAAAGGCCAGATGGTAGATATTTTAGGATTTGAGGGCCATATGGTCTCTGTTGCAAGCACTCAACAGTGCCATTAGAGCAAGAAAGCAGCATAGACAACATGTAAACAAATGGGGGTGGCTGAGTTCCAATAAAACTTTATTTATAAAATTGATGACCTAGATTTGGCCTGCAGGTTGCAGTTTGCAAATTCCTATTCTTGCAGAGTGAGATACTGGTGTTTCAGTCGTAGCATTCTTACCTTCCATGCAGGAATCCCTGGTTCAATTCCTGGCCAACCCACCTCATGCACAGCCACCACCTGTCAGTGGAGGCTTACATGTTGCTATGATGCTGAACAGGTTTCAGTGGAGCTTCCAAACTCAGAGAGACTAGGAAGAAAGGCCTGGCAATCTACTTCTGAAAATCAGGCAGTGAACCCTATGGATCACGACAGCCTGATCTACAGCCAATCATGTGAATGGTGCAGGACCTGGCAGTGTTTTGTTCTGTTGTGCATGGGGTCACCATAAATTGGGGGCAACTTGACAGCAGCTAACAACAACATTCTAACAGAAGATTTTAATGCTTTTAATGGCGGTAATTACTAGAAGGGAGTAATGGTAGAAACTTCAGGCAAGAAGCCAGGTCTAGAGATACAGAGTTCAAACGCAGAGTGGAGAAAACTTCCCTGATGCTTCTTAAATCAAACCTAATTAGCCAAAATCTTGGGATTCTTCTATCAAGTCTTCGCTTTCCTGATAAGGTCTGCAGTATACTATAGGGTTAAGAGCAAGACTTGAGTCTCAGAGACTTGGGTTCATATCTTGGCTCTGCCACTCACCAACTACGTAATCTTGGGCAAACTGCTTAATATCTCAGTGTCTCCTTGTCGTCATCTGTAATACAGGGGTGGCAGTACAGGGAGTCCCCAGCTTACATCGGGGTTCCTTTCAGTGACTCTGCCGTAAGTTGGTTCTGATGTAAGTCAGATACCTCTTTTTTTTTTTTCCTTAGTTTTCATTGTTATTGCTGTTTATTATCAGTATCTTTATAAATCCAATCTTCGAACATCTGTGAGTGAACAGCTGAGAATGATAACATCAGCACATTACATGCTACAACGTTGTATGTAGTACATATTACTAACAATAAGATTTAAAAAAAAAAAGATGGTTGTAAGTGTAGTTTGTTATAACTCGAATATGTCGTAAGTCGGGGACTGCCTGTGCCTACCTTTCAGGGATGTTGTGAGGATTAAATGTATAAAGTGCCTAGCACAGTGATGGCACAATTACCAGCTTACCAGTTGCTGTTGAGTTGACTCCAACTCACGAAAATCCAGTGTATGTCAGGGTAGCACTGTGCTCCATGGGGTTTACAATGGCCGACTTTTTAGAAGCAGATTACCAGGCCTGTCTTCTGGGTGGGTCCAAACGGCCAACCTTCCAGCTAGTAGTCGAGCACTTAGCTGTTTGCACCACCCAGGGACTCCTGGCACATAGTACTAGGTACTCAGTAAATCTCAGCAGTTATGGCCGTTGTCACCAGTGGGACTGTGTGTGTGTGTGTGTGCATGTCTCTGGATGGCAGTGGCTAGCTGGCCTCCCGTGCTGACTCAAAACGGGTATCTCTGCAGCTCCGCAGGCATCCGGGAGGCTGAGCGCTTCAGAACACCCCCAGGGAGGGCCTCCAGCATCACCCGGGCGGGGAAGGAGGAGAACTGCAGTGCCATCAAGTACAAGGCTGGCAGGGTAAGTCACTCGGTTGCTTACCTGTGAGTCCTACACACCTATAAAGCTCTTTTTGTCCTCTGGGCCCAAGTTGCCCTCTCCCAATGCACCTCTGGGACTCCTGTGTTGGCCTGTGGAGGTAGGAGGATGGGCCAGGTCACAGGTGCAGCTAGGAGAGATGTCCTGGTAGCCACCTTCAAGGAACCTGCATGATGCCTAAGGCACAGTGCAAAGGTTTCCACAAGGCTTAGCATAGTGTATCTGGAAGTTCAGGTCTCACCTGCCCACATCAGAATCACCTGGGGCGGGAGGGGCGGGTGGCTTAATGTGCAGATTCTAGGCCTCCCTATATCTTTTGAAGCAGAAGGTCTCTGGGGTGAGGTGGAAGCCTACATACAACCTGCCCAGAGGGCACCAATGCACCACCCCCCCCCCCTTCTGAGAACCACCAACTTTGGTTTTGAACTCCAGCAATTTGATCAAAAGCAAAAGACGAGCCTCTCTGCCGATTCCAACAAAACAGTAGGAAAAGAGGTACAGTTTGAGCCTGACCACATCACAGCCTCCTAAATGGAAATGGGTAGACGGAGATGGCAGAACTGGGTACTCTCAAATTTCTTTCATGCGTTCAGCAAACATTGCTGGGGTTCTCACTGTGTCCAGGCACCTAGGAATGAGGATGAGGGTATAAACATGAATAGATTACCACCCTTACCCTTAAGTTGCTTTCAGGGGGGCAATATTACCCCCAAAGGGGTGAAAACTTTTCAGGAGAGGAGCAAAAAAAACCTTACTCTCTATACACATAAAGCATAGATATACTTATGTACATAAACAGATACGCAGTATATCTGCGGTACTAAAATTTCACGGTGGAGCGTGACCGGGGGACGATTGTTTAAAAAGGCCCCTTTACCAGTTACTGTCAAGCTGATTCCAACTGATGGCAGCCCCGTGAGTGTCAGAGTAGAATTGTGCTCCATGGGGTTTTCAGTGGCTGAATTATGGGAAATAGGTCACCAAGCCTTTTTTTCAGGGCACCTCTGAGTGGATTCAAGCCATCAACCTTTTGGTTAGCAGCCAAGCGTGTTAACCATTGGTACCACCAGGGACTCCCTCCTCAAAAAAAAAAAAAAAAAGGTTGAGAAAAACTGGTCTAGAAAGAAAAGCAGCCGAGTAAATAAATAATTTTAAAGCACTTTCATGGCTATGATAGTAGAGACACGTTCAAAACAGGAGGTCAATATTTATTGAGGACCTACTGTGTGCAATAATAGTCACTGCTATTCATTGAGTACCTACTCTGTGCCAGCCCCTCGTTTTGCGCTTCTCACATCTGATTTCTGCACTTTATTACAACTCCTGGAGGTAGGAATTACTATTTCTATTTTGCAGCAGAGAAAACTGAGAAATACGGTGACTTGTCCCAGGTCACACAGCTAGGAAGTGGCAGAGCAGGGATCCAAACCCAGGTCTGTGGGTCTCCAAAACCCACCTTCTTTCTGACACTCCAGGCAGCACTAGAATATAGTTCTTTTTGACTTGGCAATGCAGTCAGATCTCATGCCCATACTTGGATGTTCTCACATCCCCTCCTTTGTGGCTGTTCTCTACTCTCCTCCAGCCAAAGAGGAAGTGAGGAGACTTTCATGGATAATAAGACTGACTACATTTGTCCTTAGAGTCTCTGGGTGGCACAAACAGTTAAGCACTCGGCTACTAACCAAGAGGTTGGTGGTTTGAATTCACCTAGAGGCACATTGGAAGAAGGGCCTGGTCATCAACTTCTGAAAGGCCACAGCCATAAAAACCACATGGAGCACAGTTCTACTCTGAAGCACATGGGGTTGCCATGAGTTGGAATCAACTCAACAACAACTGGCAAATGTTTGTCCTCACCGTTGGTACCTAACTGATACCTCCCAGTTGGGAACACAAAGCTCTCTCCTAACATTAACTCACAAAGTCCTCTCATTATCCCTGAGCAGTAGAGTATTATTACTACTAGGAGGAGCACAGAGGGGTTAAATGAGCTACTTAAGGCCACACAGCAAGTTTGTGTAGAATTGGGAACCCCAAGTTTCCCAGATCTGAAAACATCCCATTGTTTCTCTTTTTCCAATCTTTTGGTTTTATTCCTCTCTTCTCAGCTGCCCCTGGGGAAGATAGGAAGGGGCTTCAGCAGCAAAGACCCCGATTTTCACGATGACTATGGCTCTCTTCAAAATGAAGACTGTGGAGACGATGACCTCCAAAGCAGGCCAGAGCAGTGCCGTCTGGAAGGCTACAACAGCCTGGAGGTCACTAACGTGTAAGGGACTGATGGCTCCACCTAACCCAATGCTGGAGACCCAAAGAGGAAGGAGGCCAGACGGCTTCAGATGCCATCTCCACTGTACATATCAACCGTGGGCAGCAGCACCTTCCTCCAAGCTAAGGATGCTCCTCACCTCCTGGGCAGAATACCAACAGATGACTGCGATTTCAGGTGGGAACACCAAGAAGAGAGATGACACCAGCCTGCCTGTCTTGGGTGAGCCATGGACTTTCCTGCTCAATGAAAGGAGACTGGACCTGTCTTAGTGCCCAGACTCTCCTTCATCCAGTATGTGCAGACTCAACCTCAGAGCAACTGTCAGCCACTGAGCAGTCTACATGGTCCCCTGATCTTTGCACTGAGCTGCCAAGCTGGAAAGAGGCCCACAGCTTTCCAAAACACCCACCCAGGAAAAGCAGCAGGGTCTCCAACCAGACACTCCAGAACCCAGTCTCGACAGTGCTAGGAGCAAGCAGAGTGAAGGCTGACCAGTCAACAGGGCTATTCTTCCAGCAACAAGTATTGCTCTTGCTGAGATATCAGGCTGAAGGGGGTCTCAGCTCTAGCATCTCTGTCTCCTCATGACTGAGAACTTGGTCTCCGACTTGGATCACTGAATCTTTCTCAGGAGGATGCAGAATGGGGCTGGTCATTCCTTTCCACTCAAAAAGTCCTATATCACATGGCAGGACATGTTGAAGAGCTGTTTGACCCTCTGGGCTACAGGAGTGGCTACACTGGGTGGGAACAGGTGAGAGGTCCTTGCAAGGATGGGGCTTAACATCAACATTCCCAGGAAGTAGACGAAGGATATCGTGATGACCCTCAAGGACTGGAGTTGACTGAGTTCGGTTAGTGTCAATCCCACCAAGCATGGCAATGAGTTTGGGATTTGTGGTGGGGAAATGTGTGCCATCGTGGAACAAATGAACCCATGTTGTGATGTCTCCAACACCCGAAACATAGGTTGTGCTTATCAATACCTTCACTGAGGCACAAATCCCACAAAGCAGCCATTAAGGTGATGGTGGAGAGAATCCCAGGTTCTTTTCTTGACTCCATCACTGTTTTGCTGTGCAGCTTCTCCCCAGTGGCTTCACCTCTCTGTGCCTCAATGTGTTCATCTATAATACTTCTGATTCCCTCTTTTCCTGTCAAGGATATTGGGATGATTAACACTTGCTAATGTCTGTAACACACATCGTAACCTCAGGAGACAGGTGGGAAGTTGTAGGGTGGGAATGAAGTATATCTAATTTCTCATTTCCAAACACAGAACTAATGTTGAACTAGTTCTCTCCATTGGTTGAAGCAATGTGCAAAAGGAGGACAAGCAATGTTTAATTTCAGACTCTTCAAGAGCCCCCAACTGCTGTCAACAACAACAACAAAAAGGACTCGCATGTGTAGAAGCCTAGAAAACCAATTGACTGGGGTTTTCAAGCTTGGCTTCGTTGACCAGATGACTTTGCTGAGTGATGATTAGGGAAGGACACAGTGTGTTGGGATTCTACCTGCACATCAGTCATCAAACCAAACCTTGTCTTGAACCAAAATGCTCTGCTTCTGCTGAAGCCATTTGCACCAGGAGTCAATGAGAGGTTTGGATTTCCAAGGTTCGCAGCAGGTCTTAGCCTCCAAGAACGGTCAAAGCACCTGTTCTTCAACCCAACAAATTGTTGTCCTTCATGGGAAATGCATAAGCCAAGTTCAAATTCACAAACTTGAGAATTAGCCCTCCCTAATGCTGAAGACCAGTTTTTGCCCTAACCTTAGCATAAGCACAGCCATTCTTACTACTGAAGCCAAACGCCCAGGTGGTGGACAGGTGTTCGTCTCCTTTTTTGACTAAATGTTGGGCCTCCACGGGACCCATTTCTGATTCCAGGCCCTGAGAGCCAGTCTCTGGCATGTGGCCGAGCTTTGTTTAGGTTTCAACCCAGTGTCTTGATGCCCCTACGCCACACACAGAGGATCCTGAAGTTCTAGTGCCCACAGCTCAGAGACAAGAGGTGAAGGCTCCCTCTCATCTGATTCCACAGGTCACTCCCGAGCCAGTGTCTAGGCTGAGTAATGAGGGACTCCAGAGTTTGCCTTCTGGGGGGCAGCAAAGGCAGGTGCCCAGGCAGACAGTGATTCCTGCAGGGTGAGCACGGTTGGCAGAGGGGGCCTGAATGCAGATCTGATTATGTGAAAGCAGCTTTCACCCCAGTTGTCAAAATGAAGCTTGTATTATAGCCAGACCCAGTCCCTTTGTGGAGGAGATAGGCAAGTGGACAATTGAGGTGTCACTGGCAGAGATGGTATTGTCCCCAAAATTCACAGCAATAGACCAGAAGGCCTGGGGCAACGTGGGCAACCTCGAATGCATCTTCTGGTCCAAATTATGCTATAACAGCACTTGCTTTCATACCGGACGCTTCCATACCCCTGGCAGCCAGGCAAGCGTTTGGAGCTGGTTTTTCAACAGGAGGATGGGTTGACTGATAAACGAACAGCCCCTCCTGGAGTCCAGTCAGGTGAGCTTTGTGTTCTGGAATAACCCTAATGTCAACTCTGCTTCAAGGATGGGCGAGGAGAGCAGGCAAGAGGAAGACTTGGCATAGAGATCCCGGTGGCCAATTGGCAAAGCCAGGCGGAGGGGCCACCTACAGGACCCTGACCTATCACGTCCTGTCCAAGTGGCCCAAGTTGTGGTCCTGGTCCTCAAAGGGTGACATGGCACTGGGCTTGGGGACGATACAAATGTGCTTCTTTGCAAGGTATTGCCACCTGTGCCCATGGGTGATGTTCCCTTAAAAAGGGGAGTTGGTGCCAGGGGCTGGGGAGAATCAGGGTAGGGACCAAAGAGCCAGTTGTCGTCAGGTTAAGTCCACTCTAACTCATGGCGACCCCATGTGTGTCAGAGTAGCACTGTGCTCCACAGGGTTTTCAATGGCTGGTTTTTCAGAAGTAGATTGCCAGGCCTTTCTTCTGAAGGACTCTGGGTGGACTTGAACCTCCATCCTTCCAGCTAGCAGTCAAGCATATTAACCATTTGCACCACCCGGGGGCAGACATCCCATATTTCTCCCAGAAGCCCTGGGCCAAAGCCAACGGAAGACAGCTGCTGAGCAGACTCTCAGCTTCTAAAAGGCCCCTTTGTTCTTGGCTGAGCTGGGCCTTTCTCCCAGAAATCTGTCTGTCTGTCAGCATTGCTGTTATCAGATCCCAGGCTGCAAGAAGCAGGGAGAAGCACAAGAAGACCTGGACCACCTGAGGAAGGGGAGGGAGCCTCTTACAAGGCCCAGCCAGCTGGAGGGGCCTCTGCACAGTGACCCAAAATCTCAGGGCCACTGACTGGGGCTGGGTCTTTGCAGAATAGGGAGATTTGGCAGAATGTAGGGAGCACCAGAACCCTCCACTGTCCCTTCAGCCTAGTCCTCCCTCTTCCTGTTAAAACCCTATGTTCTGTGTGCTGTGACTTCTCCTCTCCTGCGGAGGCTCCCCAGGCTCCTGGGTGTGGGGTGGTGGGAAAAGAAGCCCCATGGGAAACGGTAACTTCTGAACCTACCAGTGGTTGGTGGGTGCCCTAACGCACAAGGGGAGTTTGTGGCTGGAAAGGAAAAGGAGTTGTCCGTGAACGAAGATGATGCTCTCAACCTTTAGCTGCTGGTCCTGGACCCGAAATATCTTCCCAAGGGTGGAATTGTAACACTGTAACAATAAATACTACTGTACAGCACTTTGTTGATGGGTGGCCTTTTTCTGTACATTTTCTCCTTTAATTTTCCCAACGGCCTCTATGAGAGGGAGATTATTATCCCATTTCATAGATGGAGAAACGGAGATTGGAAAGGCTGAGGGGCTCGCTCAGTGCCATAAAGCTAAGAAGTCACAAAGTAGGGACTCAAACCCAGTCAATCTGCCTCCAAATCCCAGGCTCGCCCCTCCCAACACCACACTCTCACCCTCAGCCCTGGCAGAGTAGGTGATCTTCCCCTCACCCCTGCCTCCTGCACCCACCAGCATAGGGCTTACCTTACCAGGTGGCATCACTCAAATGGCATTCAGGTGATCTCCATCCTGCTGGGACATCTGGGGCTGCTCTCCCCATTTGGGTGCTGCCTCCTGTCCCGAAACCCCTCTGTCAGGAGGGGAACACCTGACTAGTTACCCTTCCCTTAGCATCATGTGCTTCACTGTGCCACACCCCCCACCCCGCACCCCCTGGTCAGAATAGATCTTCCTGGTGGAATCACAGGAGTCCCAGCATAGTGCTTCTCAAGCTTTAACCTGCACACGAATCACCTGGGGGCGGGGTATTTTCAGAACGCAGATGCTGATTCAGGAGGACTGCGGGTGGAGTGGGGCTGAGATTCAGCATGTTTAACAAGCTCCCAGGTGATACTGTTACTCCACAGACCTCACGCTGAGTACCAAGGTCAGGGCAGACAGTTGGGCCTTCCTAGCAAAGCCCTAGTACGTGAGGTAAGACCTGGCCTGTGGGCACCACCAAGTGACCCGGTGGTCCTGGCAGAACCCCACACCTCCTGGGGCAGGAACTGAACCTAACTCCCTGGCGCATGGCTAATGTCAGGTAGGGAGTAAGAACTCAGGTGTGCACTGAACAGTGAGGATTCAAAAGGAGATGGAAGACACCCCCAGACAGGCCCAGGGGCAGCCAATCTCTGCAAACTAACTGGTCATGAATACTGTGCTTATTGACTCTACTCCTGGGTGCCAGGTCCTGTTCTCAGTGTTGGGCACACAGTAGTAGGACCTGTAATATAGTGAGGGGAGACGAGAAACACAGAGATAAGTGTGATAGGGACTGGGAGAGGGGGGCGGAGGTCCACGAGGACTTTTGAGCTAAGACATAAATTCTGAGAAGTAGCTACCCCTGCATACATCTAGGGGAAGAACACTCCAGGCAACCAGACCCTGAGCTAGATGCTGAAGATTACAATGGTGAATAAAGTCCTGGCGTGAGTCCCACACTCCCAAGCAATATAAGTGTGCAACTGTGATGTGTCTTGAGAGCAGAAGTGGCTGGTAACCAGAGAGTTCATCGTTTGGGGATTTAATGTGTCAAGAGGAGGTGAGGCCTGGGCAGAGAGCAGTTCCACAGGTGAAGAGGAAAGAGAAGCACATTGCAAACAGCTGGGACAGCACGTGCAAAGGCCCTGTGGTAGGAGGAGCAGAAAGAGCAAGTGGGGCTGAAATGAGGCTCATGGGGCTGGAGTGCAGGAGATAAGGGGTTCATCCCCTGAGGCTCCTAAAACAGGCATAGACAGAGGAAGCCCTGCTGGGCCTCTGCCCATACCTGGAGCACCTGGCCTAGCTCTTGCCCATCTGTGAAATCCCTGACGCAATTGTTGTTGTTAGTTTCTGTGGAGTTGTTTCAAACTCATAGCAACCCCATGTGTTACTGAGTAGACCTGCTCCACAGGGTTTTCAAGGCTGTGGCCTTTCAGAAGCAGATCACCAGGTCTATCTTTCAATGTGCCTATGGATGGGTTCAAACCACCAACCTTTCAGCTAGTTAGTTGAGTGCGTAACCATTTGCACCACCCGGGCATTCCCTCATGCAATTAGCGCTTCCTACTTGGCACAACTGGACACGAAGCCCCCGCAAACAGGTTCCCCTTCCCCTTCGCTCTGACTCACAGGTAAACTGAATTCCGAGAGCCAGAGGCTGATGAACCTGGCCCCTGAGCTCACCAGGGCACAGCCAATTTGAGGCCAGCAAAGGTGGTGCAGTGGTTAAGAGCATGGTTGCTAACCAAAAGGTTGTCAGTTCAAATCTACCAGCTGCTCCTTGGAAACACTATGGGGCAGTTCTACCCTGTCCTGTATGGTTGCTACGAGGTAGAATCAACTTGACAGCAATGGGTTTGGATTTTTTTTTTTAAGGCATCAGGAAGGAGCCCTGGTGGCGCAGTGACTAAGCGCTCAGCTGCTAACTGAAAGGTCAGCAGTTTGAATCTACTAGGAGCGCTCTGCAGGAGAAAGATGTGGCATTCTGCTTCCATAAAGATTTCAACCTTGGAAACCCTATGGGGCAGTTCTACTCTGTCCTGTAGGGTCACTGTAAGTCTGTCTATGAGTCAAAATTGACTTGAGGGCAGTGGGTTTGATTTTTGGTTTGGTTAAGGTGTCAGGCACCTCTTCCATGACAGCACGTATAAACCTGAAATGTCTCTTAAGCCATCCAGCTGGTACAAGACGTGTGGCTGGCTTTCAAGAATGGAGAACAAACCTCAAAGGAAGCTTCACCAAACTGGTGTGAAACTACCAGTGCCTCCAGCTTCATTTGCTTGGAGCAGGGCTTCTTCCTATGTTCCCTAAGGCCCAGGCAGCCCCTGGCATTTAGGGGAGGCATCAAAGGGAGGCCCCACCCCCATGGAGGGGATGGAACCCAAGACAGGGCCAAGGTGAGGGGCTGGGTCTTTCTGAGAGTCCCCCAGGGGTGGGGGAGGAATCTCATAATGCTTAGCAGATTAGGCTTTTGTTTTAGAGCCCTGGTGGTGTAGTGCTTAAGAGCTTGGCTGCTAACCAAATGGTTGGCAATCGAATCCACCAGCTACTCCTTGGAAACCCTCTGGGGCAGTTCTACTCTGTCCTATAGGGCTGTTTGTATGTTTGTTCTAGCCACTTACTAAGTGCTAAGCACGTGCACAGGTTATCTTAATCTTCAAACCATGCGCAGGGTGTGTACTAACTCCATTTTGTTGTTGTCGCAAAAATATAAATAACATGACATTTGCCAATTCAACATTTTTCACTTGTATAATTCAAAGACAGGAGCCCTGGTGGCACAACTGTTAAGCATCAACTGCTAAGGGAAAGGTCGATGGTTCGAACCCCAGCATCGGCTCTGTGGGAGGAAGCCCTGCACCTGTAAAGATGACAGCCAAGAAAACCATATGGGACAGTTCTACTCTGTCACGTGGGTGGGTTGACATGAGTCAGATCAACTCAAAGACACCCAACAACAACAATTCAATGAAACCAATGGCATCGATCACGTTGTACAACCATCACCAACATCCATGGCGGTATTTTCCATCCCCATGAACTGAAACTCAACACTAAAAAATAAAAAAAAAACACTACTAAACAAAAATTCTCCTCTTTCCCCTTCCCTCCCACCCGTGGTAACCACTGCTAAACTCTGATCTCTATAAATTTGTCAATTCTAACTGTTGAGTGCTAGTGAGATCATACCATGTCTGTCTTTTTGTGATTGCCTTATTTTGCAAAGCATAATGTCTTCAAGGTTTATCCATGCTGTGGCATGTGTCAGGACTTTATTTCTCTCTATGGCAGAGTAAGATTCCATGGTACGCATGCACCACGTTGTTTCCTGCATTTCACAGAGGAGAAAGGAGGCCCAGCTTTCACAGCTAGTAAGTGGCAGAGCTGGCAATTGAATCCTTAGCCCCATCCTGCCCAAGCCTACCAGCTCCAGCTGTGCCCCAGATGTGGACCCACACTCTAGGAGGGGATCTCCAGCATAGCGCAGATGAATTCATTTATCTGAGTATTTGAATCACCCCCTTTGAGTAGCCAACCTCTCGCTCTGGACCACTATGGATCTGTATTGAACTGCCAGAGAATATAACCTGGGCCTCCCTGAGACATTCTGCATCCTCAGCTTTGCATTACGGTTATTTCTGAGTGAGCTTCACAGCCCCAGCTGATGCCCATGGGGACCGAGACGGCTGTGTACTCAGCCATCACCAGTTGCCATCACGTAGACTCTGACTCATTTGGGTCAGGGTAAACTGCACTCCATAGGGTTTTTAATGGCTTTGACCTTTCGGCAGTAGATTGTCAGGCCTTTCTTCCTGGACGCCTCTGGGGGCGCTTGAGCCCCCAGTGTTTTGGTTAGCAGCCAAGAATGTTAACTGTTCGAACTATCCAGGGACTCTGCTCATGTACTATACCCCTCAGTACGGTGCTTGGCACTTAGTAGGTGCTCTCTTGTTTGTTAAGCAAATACCAGAATAAATCAATAAAAATCCATAAAATGCCAACTGCCAGTGAAAGACAGTATCCTTCAGGGCTGCCCAATACAGTAGCCACATGTGGCTATTTAAATTAAATAATTTTTTTTTAATTAACAATTCAGTTCCTCAGTTGCACTAACCACATTTTAAGTGCTCAGTAGCTATATGTGGCTAGTGACTACCATATTGGATGGCACAAATATAAAATATGTTTGTCAATCAGAAAGTTCTATTGGACAGCATTACTATATAGTATCCAGAAGGGATTTAATTTACTATAGAAACCTACCTTCAAGAAGCTTACAATTTGGCTGAGAAAAAAAAGGAATAATAAATCAAGGCTTTAGAAAGACACAACTAGGGGAAAAAAGACTCTAGGTCAAGTGGGATTTCTGTGTCAGCCAGTGACAAATGACAGAAGCCCAAGTGAAAAACTGGTTTAAAAATAAAAAAGTGCTCACTTTGGCAGCCCATATACTGAAATCAGAAAGATACAGAGAAGATGAGTATGGCCCCTGCATAAGAATGACATGCAAAATCGTGACGTGTTCCATTAAAAAATAAATAAAACATGTGCACTGCACACCCATATTCATTGCAGCATTATTCACAATAGCAAAAAGATGGACACAACCTAAGTGCCCATCAGTGCATGAGTGGATAAACAAACTGTGATACATACACACGATGGAATACTACGCAACGATAAAGAATAACGATGAATCTGCAAAATATCCCACGACATGGATGAATCTGGAGGACATTATGCTGAGTGAAATAAGTCTATCACAAAAGGACAAATATTATGTGAGACCCCTATTATAAATAGTCAAGAAAAGGTCTATACACAGAAAGAAATGTTTTTTGATGGTTACCAGGGGTGGGAGGGGGAGGGAGGGAGAATCGCTAACTAGAGAGTAGACGTGCGTTAACTTTGGTGAAGGGAAAGGCAGTGCACAATATGGGGAAAGTCAGCACAACATGACTAAGGCAAAGGAAGACACCGAGAGGTACAGAACAATAAAAGGCAATGACGGTAAATACTATAATGTATACAATTCTGCAACAACAGTAATAAACGATAATTTTTGAGTGGATACATAGGTAGGTATGTATGCTGAATAGGTGTGGGAGGGCGTATGGGAGTACACTCAGGCGCCTATACAGGTTTGGCTGTGGATATTTCTGTATACATATCTATATGTGTTGCATGTATATTCATATGTATAATAGAGTACACGGGAGGCACAGTCATGGAAACATCCTAGACATAATCAAACACCTCAAGGGACTGAGTTATTGAGCTTGAAGGCTAAGGACCATAGTTTCTCGGGTCATCTAGGTCAACTGACATAACACAGTTCACAAAGACAACGTTCTACTTCCTACTTTGGTAAGAAGCATCTGGGGTCTTAAAAGCTTTTGAGTGGCTATCTAAGATACAACTATTGGCCACTTTCTGTCTGGAGCAAAGGAGCGTGAAGAAAACCAAAGACCCAAGGAAACGATTAGTCCAGAGGACTAATGGACCACAGGAGCCACAGCCTCCCCTAGCCTGAGAAGAACTAGATGGTACTCGGCTACCACTACTGACCACTCTGACCAGGATCATAATAGAAGGTTCCAGTTACAGTGGGAAAAAAATGTAGACAAAAATTTAAATTCATAAAAAAGACCAGATTTACTGGTCCATGAGAGACTGGAGGAACCCCTGAGACTATGGCCTTCAGATACCCTTCTAACTTGGAACTGAAGGCATTCCTGGAGATCACCTTTCAGCCAAATAATAGACCCCAAAACAAACCAAACCCTCTGCCATCGAGTCGATTCCAACTCAAAGCGACGCCCACGCCATAGAGTTTCCAAGGCTGTAAATCTCTACGAAAGCAGACTGCCACATCTTTGTCCTGCAAAACAGCTGATGGTTTCGGACCACCAATCTTTCAGTTAGCAGTCGATGGCTTTAACGGCTGCACCATCAGGGCTCCTTAAATTATAGACAGGCCTATAAAATAAACAATTACACCCATGAGGAAAGTGCTGCTTAGAATAATTATCTGCATGACACCAAAAGGACGACATATGCTCAGAAGCAAAGATGAGAAGGCAGGAAGGGGCAGGAAAACCTGGCAAATGGAAATGGAGAACTCAGGGTGGGAGTGGGGAGAGTGCTGACACAAGGTGGGGACTGCAACCAATGGATGTCATGGAACAATTTGTGTACCAACTCTTGAGTGGGAAACTTATTTCCTCTGTAAACCTTTACCTAAAGCACAATAAAAAGAAAATAAATACAAGTGATCAGGGGTGGGAGAGAGAAAGCGGGGCTCACTGCTTAGGAAACACTGAACTTCTGTTAAAGCTGATGGGAAAAATTAGAAACCAGTAATGCTGATGGTT
This sequence comes from Loxodonta africana, assembly GCF_030014295.1. Classification (NCBI taxonomy): domain Eukaryota; kingdom Metazoa; phylum Chordata; class Mammalia; order Proboscidea; family Elephantidae; genus Loxodonta; species Loxodonta africana. The sequence goes on from NC_087344.1 coordinate 49,852,291, forward strand.
GCACAAAGCGATGAAAACAATTAACGTCACTGAATTGTACGTGTGAAGTGAAGAATATTGCAATGGAAAATATTACATGTATATATACCACAATAAAAAAGAATCTAATATATATATATTAATTAATTAATTTAATTAAGGGGAATTGATTGGCTTATGTAAAGAACTGTCTAGGACTTTGGCTGAAGCTAGAGTATTAAATGAATTTTTCAGGATTTTCACCTTCCTTCGTCTCTTGGCTTTCTCTAGATAAGGTTCATTCTCGGACAGATTGCCCCCAACTGTTAGCAAAATGGCCACAAGACTCACAATCTCCTAGCTGAGCAACCCCTGTGCAAGAGAGCCCTGTGCAAGAGAGCAAAGTCTCAGGGCAGAATGCCATTGGCTGGGATCGGGTTGGAAGCCCACTGAGGTAGGGTTGGCCCAGCCAGGTCACATGGCCTGAGGAGCTGGTGCTCACTGATTTTGGAGCTCAGGAGTGAGAAAGCTGGAGCCCATGAGTGCTCTGTGGTTCTTAGGGACTAGGTGGCTGTGGGATCCTGTAATGCAGCCCAGGCTCTCTTCCTCTTTCCCATAGACACTCCCTCCTCCTGCCTCTACAGGTGGGCAGGGCAGCCGGACCCCAGGGGAGAGGAGTCCCCTGGTACTGAGAGCGAAAGAAGCTGGACTCCAGGCACCAGCAGCTAAAAGAAGTACCAGAAACAGAAGTGAGAATCCAGGGACATCTACTCCTGAGACTCAGGACTAATAACAGCCCATATTGACAGGCATCTGCCCTGTCCTTTTCTGCAGGGGTTCTTAACCTCGGCAGTACTGACATTTGAAGCCAGATAACTCTCTCTTGTGGGGGCTGTCCTGTGCATCTTGGATGTTTAGCACCATCCCTGGCCTCTACCCACTAGATGCCAATAGCACCTTCTACCTCCCCCGTACCTCCCACCAGCTGTGACAGCCAAAAATATCTCCAGATGCTCCAGACACCACCTGGGGGGCAAAATCACCCCCCAATGGAGAATCACAGCTTGACACATATTTATTCATTTAATCTCCACAACAACCCCTTCAGATGAGCATGATTAGCTTTTACCTGACAGATAGGGAAACCGAGGCACAGAGCAGCTGTGTAGATTCTCCCAGGTTCCCATGAGTGGCAGGTGGCCAACCAGCTGTGTGCAGAGTCTGGGCTTGTACCCACTGGGCCCTGCTGCTCTGGTCTGAGGCAGGCTGGACCGCATCCAGCTGCTTGCAATAAAAAAAATTCCTGAAGTCAGATGTTCCCGGAGCAGAAGAGACTTCCTCGTGGTTAAGCAAGCATTGTGGGAAGCTGGATTCCCTCCCTCAGCCCAGCAGAAAATTGCTCTGTAAATTATAGGGTTAAAGGGTGAAAACAACTCCATGAGCTCCTGACTTAAAACAGGGTCATAATTTCGGGGCTTGAATGACCTAGCTCAGTAAGTACTTGTAATAACTAATCTCACACCACATCGCTGTCAACCTCATCTTATTTAAGAAAAACAAACAATGGTGTCTTAGTTATCTAGTGCTGCTATAACCGAAATACCACAAGTGGATGGCTTTAACAAAGAGAAGTTTATTCTCTCACAGTCTAGTAGGCTACAAGTCCAAATTCAAGGCGTCAGCTCCAGGGGAAGGCTTTCTCCCTCTGTCGGCTGTGGAGAAGGTCCCTGTCATCAATCTTTCCTTGGTCTGGGAGCATCTCTGCACAGGAAGCCTGGGTCCAAAGGATGTGCTCTGCTCCTGGTGCTTCTTTCTTGGTGGTGTGAGGTTCCCCATGTCTCTCTGCTCGCTTCTTTCTTTTATATCTCAAAAGAGATTGGCTTAAGACACTATCTAACCTTGTAGACCTTATCAATGTAACTGCCACTAATCCATCGTATTACATCATAGTGATAGGATTTACAACATGTAGGGAAATCACATCAGATGATAAAATGGTGGGCAATCATACAATCATACAAGGGAATCATGTCCTAGCCACGTTCACAGATATTTTGGGGGGACACAATTCAATCCATGACAAATGCGGAACAAGGAGGAAGTTTCAGACACTTGTCCAAGGACTCACAGCAAATTTGTGAGGGAGCCTCTCAGCAGTGGGATAAAGCAGCCAAGACCTAAAGGGGTGGAGGTAGCTGACTGTCACTGTGGCTCTGCCCCAGGCACAAGGCTGTGTGACCTGGGACAAATCCCTGTCCCTGTCTGGGCCTCAGTGGAGTTGGACCATATATTCTCTGAGGTCTTTTCCCTGCTCTGAGTTCCAGGTGGTGGTTGGAACTGGAGGTAAGGGCAGAACAATGGGTGAGAGGGGCGTCGCTTCCTTCCATTTCCCACCGCAAGACCTACAGAAGAAAGAAAATCAATTAACATCCCCCAACCACCAGGAAAGGAGCCCTGGTGGCACAGCGGTTAAGTGCTTAGCTGCTAACGAAAAGGTCGGCAGTCCAAGTCCACCAGTGGCAACTTGGGAGAAAGACCCAGCGATCTGCTCCTGTAAAGATTACAGCTTAGGAAATCTTATGAGGGCAGTTCTGCTCCATCACGTGGAGTCCCAATGAGTTGGAATCAACTCGACAGCACACACAACCATCATGCCCCCTACACAATTTGGATTTCATGTGAAATACCTGGGTGAAAACAAATCAACACAGAGGGAAAAGTTTCTCTACTCAGCTCACTGCCCTCAGAGAGGTCACTTGACCCTGGTTGGTTCAGTCATGGCCTGGCAGACTGCTGACCTCAAATGGCTACACAAGTAGGCTCCAGATTTGTGAAAGGAAAATTACAGTCCTTACCTAACAAAACAAAACAAAAAAACAATCAGTTACTGCCTTAGTTAGCTAGTGCTGCTATAATAGAAATACCACAAGTGGGTGACTTTAACAAATAGAAATTTATTTTCTCACAGTTTAGGAGGCTAGAAGTCCAGATTCAGGGTGCCCCATCTAGGGGAATTCTTTCTCTGTCAGCTCTAGGGGAATGTCCTTGTCTTTTCTGAGCTCCTGCTCCTGGGCAACCTTCATGTGGCTTGGCATCTCTTTTCTCCCATCTCTACTCTGCTGGCTCGTTAAATCTCTTTTATATCTCAAAAGAGATTGACTCAAGATACACTCTACACTGATCCTGCCTCATTAACATAACACACACAACCCATTCCCAAATGGGATTCTAACCACAGGCATAACCGCAGGGACATAATTCAATCCTTAACAAATAGTGTTCCCCCAAAAATCTGTGTTATAAATCCTAACCCCTATGCCTGTGGTTAGAATCCCATTTGGGAATGGGTTGTGTGTGTTATGTTAATGAGGCAGGATTAGTGTAGGGTGTATTTTGAGTCAGTCTCTTTTGAGATATAAAAGAGAAAAAACCACAAGCTTGGGAGCAGAGATGGGGTAAGACAGATGCCAAGACAAGTGATGATCTCCAAGGGACCAGGAAATAGAAGTTGAAGAGACAAAGACTTCCTCCGTGGGTAACACAGACAGAAAGCTTTGCCCTGACCTGACGTTCTGAATTCAGACTTCTAGCCTCCTAAACAAGTGAGAAAATGAATTTCTGTTTGTTAAAGCCATCCACTTGTGGTATCTCTGTTATAACAACACTAGATAACTAAGACAGAATTTGGTACCGGAAGAGTGGGGTGCTGCTCTAACAGATACCTAAAATGTGGAAACTGTTTTGGAGTCGGGCAATGGGTAGAGGCTGTAAGAGTTTTAAGGTTCCTAATAGTAAAAGTCTAGATTGCCTTGAAGAGACCGTTGGTAGAATCATGGACGTCAAAGGCAATTCTGGTGAGGGCTCAGAAGGAAGTGAGGAGAGCTAGAGAGAAAGTCTTCATAGTCTTAGAGAATACATCTGGCACCAGCAACCGAACTTTGCTAGAAATGTGGATGTTAAATGTGCTTCTGGTGGGGCTTCAAAAGAAAATGACTGACATGCGATTGGACAATGGAAAATCTACCTATTTATATGTGCATATATGTGTATATGTATGTGTGTGTGAGTGTGTGTGTGTACCTCACTGGTTCTGTTTCTCTAAAGAACCCTGACTGAGACAGTCACCCTGTCAGCACTGAACACCTGGCCCAAGACATTACTCTGGAAATCTCTCGGGTTTTCATGGCACACGGCATGCACTTCAGAGACACCTGGAGCAGGTCTTACAAAGCCACACTGTTCATTCATTCATTCAACAGATACAGCCTATGCATCTTGTGCCAGGCACCATCCGAGGCAGAGCCAAGACCAAAACAAAACCACTGGCCTCAAACAATGGGCAAAAAGCAATATGTAACACGAAGACAGGTGCTGCAAAGAAAAAAAAAAGCAAGGCAAAGGAAAAAGAGTGCCGGAGGTGCCTGTTAGGTGGCACCATGAGTTACCGCAATGGGTGACACCAATTCTAGTGACACTGCTGAACCTGCTTCAACCTCACCTGCATAATTACCTGTGGGATCACAGGTTTATGTGCTGGTCTTATTTTTTTCTAACACATAAATGCAGAAATAACTATGATGGAAAATGCTTATCTGTGTATCACCCACCATCAGCTCACTCTCTCCAAGGCGTGTAAGTGCCACCGTTGGGAATCACTGCTGTGTAGCATCTCAACAGCTTCTCTTTCATCGTCTGCCTGGAGGCTTTCACGACCCCAAGTCGGCCTGCTCCCTTCTTTCGTCCAGTGGCTAGAAAGTGTTTGCTCGTGGGGACTTGGTGTCACTCTACGTACTGATCCCAGTTCCCCTTCCACACTAGAGCCTGCCTTCCTGGTATTTTTAAAGCAGCTCACATGCCTCCCTCCTCAAAACCCCCTTGCCCTAGTTACCCACCCTCAAGCTTTCTCCAGGACCCTTGGCTCTTTTCCTTTTTAGAAAAACTTTATTTATTTTTTGTTGTCGTTGAGATATACACGGCAAAGCACACACCAATTCAATAGTTTCTACATGTAGAATTCCATGACGTCAATTACATCCTTCGAGTTGGGCAACCACTCTTACCCTCCTTTTCTGAGTTGTTCCTCCCCCATTAACATAAACTCATTGCCCCATAAGGTTCTTATCTAGTCTTTCAAGTTGCTGTCACTTTGATCCCATATAGACAGTTCTTAAAAGAGCATAATGCTCAAGACAGACATTTTTTTTACTAGTTAAGCTAAATTATTGTTTGGTTTTAAGAAGACTTCAGGGGGTATTTTTGGTTTAACGTTTAAAAATCATCTCAGGGCAATAGTTTCAGGGGTTCATTCAGCCTCCACGGCTCCAGAAAGTCTGGAGTCCATGAGAATTTGAAATCTGTTCCACATTTTCCCCCTTTTGATCAGGCTTCTTCTATAGAATCTTTGATTAAAACGTTCAGTGATGGTAGCTGGGCACTATCTAGTTCTCCTGGTCTCATGGCAAAGGAGGCAGTTGTTTATGGAGGCCCTTGGCATTTTCTCTTGGTCTCCTCCCCCCTTGCCTTCTGTCTCCTTCTCTCTATATTCCTGTTTGTCAATGTCCCTTATAAATATGCCACTGAAATCAGACACAGTGGTCCCAAAAGATCTGAGCAGTGAAGCTCTTAATACAGCACACACTTCCTATGGGCCAGGCCCTACGCTAAGCACTTTTTATGATTTCGTTGAGTCCTCACAACAACCCTGCAAGACAGACATTCTTATCTCCACTTTACAGATGTGGAAACTGAGGCTGGAAGAATTTAAGACATTTTCCCAAGGTCACACAACTGGTAGTAGCAAAAGTACTTTTAACCACTAAATTATATCCTCCCTTAACTTGGACATCATGCTTCTAGTAATACAACCAAATATAGCAACAGCTTTCAAAAAAATCCACATCACACAGGGTTGATTCATTTATCTTGTGGGAAGTTGAGTCAATGGTGTTCAAGTCAAGCTTCCCACAAGAGTTACTAGAGTAACCTTGTTAAAAATTCAGATTCTCAGATCCTCTCCCAAACCTAATGATTTAGAGTTTAGAGGTGAGGCTGGGGGATCCACATTCTAAAGCTAAAATGCAGATTCCAGGCCTCATCCTCGGTTTCTGATGCAGTAGATGTAGGGCGGGGCTTGAGCATATATATGTCTTAAAACCTCCTCGGGTGATCCTGTAGCATAGCTAGGGCTAAAAAAAACTGTAGGGTAGATAGTGTTGGCCTATTGACAGCCTGCAGTCCCACCACTTACCACTAGATGGCGAGATGTTACGTCCTCACCAGCCCGGCTCAGATCCTGAAGGTGCAAAGATTCCAGCTGAGGCAAACCAAGGTGGCTGCCCTCAGGAACCCAGGTTTCACGGGGGCGGGGAGTGGTTAGGACCCCTTACAATTCCTACCTCTTCTCTGCAGCCTGAAAGAGTGGCTTTTGGTGAAGAAATGTCATTTATTTTTGCTTCTCCATGAAATGAAAGAAAACCATCTTTGGTGGGCACAGGCAAAATTGGGAAGCCAGCCTCAGGGCCACTCAGAATTCCCAGTGTCCCAACCAGATTCCAGGAGGCCCAGATCCAGAACAGGCACCCTGTGGAAGGGTGGCGGGGCGCTCAACGGGAAGGTGGACTGAGGAATCTGGGCTTATGTCAGAGCACTGGCCTGCCTCTGTTTATGGAGCTCCGATATTAGCCCCCAGCTGTTTCCCTTCCTCTGGGGGTCACAAGTAGGTGGTCTCCCAAAGCTGGACATCTGCGCTGAGGCAACAGGAAAGCAGCAGGACTACTTACAGGCCATGGTTCCCAGTCAGAGAAGGCTATAAAACAGCCCCACGGAACCATGTGGGAGCCCTGAGGGAGTCAGACACACAGTTGTGGAACCTCAAGAATGGCCATAAACTTCACCTTGAACAGCCATCTGCCTCCTTACATGCCTACAGAATAAATGAGCTTCCCTCCTGCCACCTGGGCAGGCCAGAGAAGGCCTCTCCCTAGGAGTACCAGGATATCCAGGGATAATCAGGCAGCCAGGTCTGGGGTGTCCAGAAGGAGAGACCTTTAGGGCATGCTACAACAAGTGGGTGGATGAACTCTGTGGTCAGCAGAATAATGGCCCTCCCCAAGGACGTCTACTTCCTAATCCCCGAAACCTGTGAATGTTAGGTTACACGGCAAAGGAGAATCAAGGTTGCAGGTGGAATTAAGATTGCTAATGATTACTTTAAGGAGCCCTGGTGGCACATCAATTAAGCATTCAGCTGCTAACCTAAAGGTTGGCGGTTCGAACCTACTCAGAGGCTCCTCGAGAGGAAAAACCTGGTGATTTGTTCCTGTAAAGATCACAGCCTAGAAAACCGTAGGGGGCAGTTCTACTCTGTCACATGGGGTCACTAGGAATTGGAATCCACTCAATGGCATCTAATAACAGCAATCGTTACCTTAAAATAGGAAGGTGGTCCTGGGTTACCTGGTGGTCTTGATGCAATCACAAGGGTCCTTAACAGTGGAAGAGGGGGCAGAAGGGGAGGTCAGAGGGCGATGTGACTACAGAAGACGTTGGAGTGACGTGATGTGAGAAAGACTTAACCTGTTATTTCTGGCTTTAAAGATGGAGGAAGGAGCCACAAGCCAAGGAATTCAGACAGTTTCTAGAAGCTAGAAAAGGCAAGGAAATGGAATCTCTTCCCAGGGTTTCAGGAAGGGACACAGCCCTACTAACATCTTGATTTCAGCCCAGTGAGACCCATGTCGAACTTGTGCCCTACAGAACTGGAAGATAGCAAAGCTGTGTTGTTTTAAACCTTCAGGTTTGTAGGGATTTGTTACAGTAGCTACAGGAAACTAACATAGACACAATAAAGTGTAAGCTCCCATTGTGTGCCCGGCACTGGACACGGTGGTTTATCTACATCAACGACATTTGATCCTCAGCCCAGCCCCAACAGGACAGGTAAAACGACCTCCATTTTGCAGACAAGGCTCAGCGAGGTCGAGTAACATGTGAGGACCACATTGCTGGGAAAAGCTGGCATCAAATTTGGTTCTACCTGAAATGGAAGTAAATCATATTGTGATTTCATATATTCCTTCATCAAACCCTTACCAGTACCTAGCTGGGTCAGACCCTGAGCTTGTAGCTTACAATAAAGAGACAAGTAAGACACAGTCCCTGTCCTCAAGGGGCTTACATTCTATTGGAGGAAGACATGTAAGCGCATCAGCTCATCATAGTGTAATAGGCAGTCTCATGGGGACTCGGAACACAGGAAAGGACATGACAGTCGTGTGGTCTGGGCTTTGGGCTTCAGGAAGGGCTTGATCCAGGCTCTCCAGTGTGCCTACAAATGACAGAACAGCTGCTCTCTTAAAACTGTAGTTTCAGAAAAATGTTGGATTAAAGAAGGGGGTGTCGGAGCAGAGTAGAAAGGGCCCTGGACTTGCGGCCAGAGGACATGACTTTGAGTTCAGCACAGCTTCTGATTTGCTGTGTAAAACTGTGCATATAAGTCACAACCTTCTCAGGGTCTCAGCATCTCATCTAGAAACGAAAGCATCTGGACAACACAGTCCCTTCCAGCCCTGATATCTGGGGTTCTAGAAAAGATGGTATATCATGATCAGGACATTTAGCCGAACAGCCCCTGAACCTGGTGGCTCAACTGGATCTCAGGGGAGAGACACAGGGTGGGCAGTAACAGGCGCCTCCCTCAGCTCTGGGTTTTTGCTCTTAGGTCTTGCCCCAGAGCTGTCCACTTTTGAGAGGTGGATCACCAAGGTGTTTGTGGCTTGTTTGAGAAGTGGTAGCCCTGGTAATTAATGTTTATGCCACACAGCACGTGAGACTGCTGAACTGCTGAGCACAGCCTGGAGTGGGCAGAAGTGGCCTGTGTCCAGGGACCACCACAGGGCTCAGCCGAGAGCATACAGCTGGGCTGTAGACCACAGGCTTTAAGACGCGTGCCAGCCCATGAGCAACCATCATTACTAGGACTGTCACCATTCCCTGCCACCTGACAAATGTATTCGTCACACACCACCATTTGCTGTGCAGGTAGTCCCCGACTTACGACATGTTCTAATTATGAGGAACCACCCTTAGGACTGTCTTTTTGTTATTTTACATCTTGAACCTCACTTAGGACTGTTTTTTTTTTTAACATCTTATCGTTAATAATATGGACTACGTACAGTGTTGTAGTGTTTGATTTGCTGATGTTGGAATTCTCAGATGGTCACTTGGCAGATGTTCAAAGCTGGGATTTATAAAGATACTGATAACAAAAGGCAATAATAATGGAAACAAAAAAAAGTATATTCAACTTATGTCAGAACCAATTTGTGATGGAGTTGTCAGAACGGAACACCATCGTAAATCAGGGATTACCCACACTAATATTGTTCTGGTTCAGGAAATTAGATGGACTTGGAAGACAGAAAATAGGAAAAAACAAACAAAAAAAGATAAATCAAGGAGTTACAAATATTTTTCTAATGACATCAATTCTATTCACTCAAGAATTAGCTTTTATTTTTTCTAAGATCTTACGAACAATTATTCTTATCGTTACAGTACTTCCTACAATTATTCCTACGAGTTGAATAGGTATTTGTGGGCTAGCTTAGAAAACCACTTTGGTTTTTTTGTTTTTTAACTAAGAGAGTTTTATTTAAAAAAAAAAAATAGCAAGGCCATCAGTAAAGAAAAACCACAACAGCTTCAGGGTAATACTTATGAAGTACTGACCAGGAATCCTTCCTGAAAATTGTGCAATTCTAACCGTCTTCAAGTGTGCGTGCAGGATAGGAGTTTGACAACATTGCTAGGTAGTGTGTAGCAGTCAGATTTCTTAGCAAAGTAGAGTCCTGGGTAATTGTAGTTTATGAATGGCACATTTTAGTAACCTTTCCCGAATTACTCGTTAGGCTACTAGTACATAGCTCATTGTTCTCTGAAAATGTGAGAGTCCGTAGAAGCATCAGTCACTTGCCTGTAAGAAATGAAGAAAGAACCTGCACTTTTGGGTTACTGCGACCGATGGGGGGAGCCCGGTGGCTGGCGTGGAGCCTCAGGCCACATGTTGAGCCTCTGCTCTGACAAGTGGGTCTTGGCTACCTTTCACCTGCCATTCTCCCCTCTCTTTATAGTACAGCATTATCAAAATTCTTCTTTCTATTGGATTATTTTCATGATCACATACCAGCTGCTGTCGAGTAGGCTCTGACTCAGAGCAACACCGTGTGTGGCAGAGGAGAGCTGTGCTCCATAGGGTTCTCCGTGGTTGATTTTTTAATATATATAATTTATTTTATTTTATTGTTGTTGTTGAAAATATACCCAGCAAAAACATACGTCAATTCAAGTTTCTACGTGTCTATCTCAGTGACACCGATTACATTCTTCGAGCTGTGCAACCAACCATTCCCACCCCCCTTTTCTGAATTGTTCTTCCCCCATTAACGTAAACTCATTGTCCCCTAAAGTTTCTATCTAATCTTTTTGTTTTAATTTTTGTTGTGCTATAAGTGAAACTTTATAAATCAAGTCAGTCTCTCATACAAAAATTTACATACACCTTGGTATATACTCCTAGTTGCTCTCCGCCTAATGAGACAACACACTCCTTCTCCCCACCCTGTATTTCCATGTCTATTCAGCCAGCTTCTGTCCCCCTCTGCCTTCTCATCTCCCCTCCAGACAGGAGCTGCCCACATAGTCTCATGTGTCTATTTGATCCAGAAGCTCACTCTTCACCAGTATCATTTTCTATCTTAGAGTCCAGTCCAATCCCTGTCTGAAGAGTTGCCACCTTGGTTTTTATAACATGGTTATTATAAGAAGATGTATTTGATTCCAAGTCACAAAGCTATCAAGGAACGTTTGGAATGTAACCAGCTCATTACGTGTGGCTGGCGGGCTCCCCCAGAGCTTTCTTGAACATTACAGGCAGGGGCATTCAGTGCGCAATAGTCACTGTTCTGTCAGTGGGTAAATAAGGCTGGAATCACTTTTTTCTCCCCCAGGCAGCCATGCTGTTAAAGAAACTCCATTTGTCTATGGAACTCCACACGAGGAAGGAAGGAATAATTCTCAAGTCGATGCAAGGAGCAAGATCTAATTTAAAACCTTCGGGGGGGGGGGGAAGACACCACTAATTTCACAGGAAAATGAGAATATCAAGTAACTAAGCTAAGGTTCTTCTAGAGCGGCCAGGGCTATTTTAAAGATTCACAGGCCCATGAAAGAGCCCTTGGAGCAAGTTCCAGCTGCAGAATGGTCACAGGTGCCTGAGATGTTCATCCTCTCAGCCCTCAGGGTGACCCCACTATGATGGAAAGCAGAGTTAGTTCAGGGTCCTCGAGCTATAATGATAATAGGAATCACTTGAATGCTTATTAAAAATACACAGGTCCATTGAGAAAGGGAAGCAGACAAGCATGCCCTTTATCACCGCTCTTATCCAACATTGTGTTGCAGGTCCTAGCCAGAGCAATTAGGCTAGACAAAGAAATAAAGCACATCCGGATTGGCAAGGAACAAGTAAAATTATCTTTATTTGCAGACAACATGATCTTATATACAGAAAACCCTAAGGAATCCTCAAGAAACTAATAGAAGAGCTCAGCAGAGTATCGGGATACAAGATAAAAATACAAAAATCAGTTGGATTCCTCTACACCAACAAAAAGAACATCGAAGAGGAAATCACCAAATCAATACCATTTACAGCAGCCCCCAAGAAGATAAAATACTTAGGAATAAATCTTACCAAAGATGTAAAAGACCTATACAAAGAAAACTACAAAGCTCTACTACAAGAAATTCAAAAGGACATACTTAAGTGGAAAAACATACCTTGCTCATGGATAGGAAGACTTAACATAGTAAAAATGTCTATTCTACCGAAAGCCATCTATATATACAATGCACTTTCGATCCAAATTCCAATGACGTTTTTTAATGTGATGGAGAAACAAATCACCAACTTCATATGGAAGGGAAAGAAGCCCCGGATGAGTAAAGCATCACTGAAAAAGAAGAAGAAAGTGGGAGACCTCACTCTACCTGATTTTAGAACATATTATACAGCTACAGTAGTCAAAACAGCCTGGTACTGGTACAACAACAGGCACATAGACCAATGGAACAGAAAAGAGAAACCAGATATAAATCCATCCACAAATGAGCAGCTGATATTTGACAAAGGCCCCAAGACAGTTAACTGGGGAAAAGACAGTCTTTTTAACAAATGGTGCTGGCATAACTGGATATCCATCTGCAAAAAAATGAAACGGGACCCATACCTTACACCATGCACAAAAACTAACTCCAAATAGATCAAAGACCTAAACATAAAGTCTAAAATGATAAAGATCATGGAAATAAAAATCGGGACAATGTTAGGAGCCCTAATACAAGGCATACACAGAATACAAAACATTACTAAAAATGATGAAGAGAAACCAGATAACTGGGAGCTCCTAAAAATCAAACACCTATGCTCTCTGAAGACTTCACCAAAAGAGTAAAAACACAACCTACAGACCGGGAAAAAATTTCCAGCTATGACATCTCCGACCAGTGCCTGATCTCTAAAATCTATAGGATTCTGCTAAAACTCAACCACAAAAAGACAAACAACCCAATTAAAGTTTGGGCAGAGGATATGAACACTCACTTCACTAAAGAAGATATTCAGGCAGCTAACATATACATGAGAAAATGCTCTCGATCATTAGCCATTAGAGAAATGCAAATTAAAACTACGATGAGATTCCATCTCACTCCAACAAGGCTGGCATTAATCCAAAAAACACAAAATAGTAAATGTTGGAGAGGCTGTGGAGAGATTGGAACATTTATACACTGCTCGTGGGAATGTAAAATGGTACAACCACTTTGGAAATTGATCTGGTATCTCCTTAAAAAGCTAGAAATAGAACTACCATAAGACCCAGAAATCCCACTCCTCGGAATATATCCTAGAGAAATAAGAGCCTTTACACGAACAGATACATGCACACCCATGTTTACTGCAGCACTGTTTACAACAGCAAAAAGATAGACGCAACCAAGGTGCCCATCAATGGACGAATGGATAAATAAATTACGGTATATTCACACAGTGGAATACTACGCATCGATGAAGAACAGTGATGAATCTGTGAAACATTTCATAACATGGAGGAACCTAGAAGGCATTATGCTGAGTGAAATTAGTCAGAGGCAAAAGGACAAATATTGTATAAGACCACTACTATAAGATCTTGAGAAATAGTTTAAACTGAGAAGAACACATTCTTTTGTGGTTACGAGAAGGGGGAGGGAGGGAGGGAGAGGGTTATTTACGGATTAGATAGTAGATAAAAACTACTTTAGGTCAAGGGAAGGACAACACTCAATACAGGGGAGGTCAGCACAACTGGACTGGACCAAAAGCAAAGAAGTTTCCTGAATAAACTGAATGCTTTGAAGGTCAGCGGAGCAAAGGCAGGGGTTTGGGGACTATGGCTTCAGGCGACATCTAAGTCAATTGGCAAAATAAATTCTATCAAGAAAACATTCTGCATTCCACTTTGAAGTGTGGCATCTGGGGTCTTAAATGCTAACAAGCGGCCATCTAAGATGCATCAATGAGCCTCAACCCACCTGGATCAAAGGAGAATGAAGAACACCAAGGTCACAATGTAATTATGAGCCCAAGAGACAGAAAGGGCTACATGAACTAGAGACTACATCATCCTGAGACCAGAAGAACTAGATGGTGCCTGGCCATAACCGACGACTGCCCTGACAGGGAGCACAACAGAGAACCCCTGAGGGAGCAGAACAGTGGGATGCAGACCCCAAATTCTCATTAAAAACACCAGACTTAATGGTCTGACTAAGACTAGAAGAATCCCGGCAGTCATGGTCCCCAAACCTTCTGTTGGCCCAGGACAGGAACCATTCCTGAAGCCAACTCATCAGACATGGGTTGGACTGGACAATGGGTTGGAGATAGATGCTGATGAGGAGTGAGCTACTTGCATCAGGTGGACACTTGAGACTATGTTGGCATCTCCTGTCTGGAGGGGAGATGGGAGGGTAGAGGGGGTTAGAAACTGGCAAAACGGTCATGAAAGGAGACTGGAAGGAGGTAGCGGGCTGACTCATTAGGGGGAGAGTAATTGGGAGTATGGAGTAAAGTATAGTATATAAGTTTATGTATGAGAGACTGACTTGATTTGTAAACTTTCACTTAAAGCACAATAAAAATTATTTAAAAAAAAAAAATACACAGGTCCCTAACAACAAAATAAATAAAATTCAAAAAAAAAAAGGAGGAATATCCAAATACCCACTACCCACCTTAAGAAATAAAACATTACAAAAATATATATGCATATATATATACACACACACACACACACACATATGGAAACCCTGGTGGTGTAGTGGTTAAGAGCTATAGCTGCTAACCAAGAGTTCGGCAGTTTGAATCCACCAGGTGCTCCTTGGAAACCCTATGGGGCAGTTCTTCTCTGTCTTATAGGGTCGCTATAAGTCGGAATCCACTCAACAGCAATGGGTATATATATATATATATATATATATATATATATATATATATATATATGGATCCCTGGGTGGCACAGAGAGTTGATGAAACTAGCTGAAAGGTTGGCGGTTAGAACTCACCCAGACAGACCTGGCTCATCTGCTTCTGAAAGGTCACAGCCTTGAAAACATTATGGAGCAGTTCTACTCTGTCATATGGGGTTACCATGAGTCAGAATTGACTCAACAAACACACACATACTGATCTAGCCAAATGGTTCTTAGTCCTGGAGCCATGCCGTATTAGAAACACCTAGAGAGTTTTTTGCTTTTTTAACCTTAACCAAAAGACCTCTTTAAAATCTTAAAAATCAAAGACGTCACTTTGATGACTAAGGTGACCCTGACCCAAACCATGGCATTTTCAATTGCCTCATATGCATACAAAAGCTGGACCGTGAAAAAGGTAGACCAGAGAAGAACTGACAAATCCAAATTGTGGTGTTGGCAAAAAAATATTGGATATTGGCCATAGACTGCCAGAAGAACAAACAAATCAGTCTTAGAGGAAGTACAGCCAGAATGCTCCTTAGGATGGAGGATGACTTACTTTGGACACGTCATCAGGAGGGACCAATCCCTGGAGAAGGTCACCATGCTTGGTCATCATGCTCAGCGAAAAAGAGGGAGATCCTCAATGAGATGGATTGATACAGTGGCTGCAACAATGGGCTCAAACATAGCAACAATTATGAGGATGACGTGCTACCAGACAATGTTTCGTTCTGTTATACATAAGGTGGCCATGAGTCAGAGCCGAGCTTGAAGGCACCTAACAACAACAATGTTAGGGTCCCACCCCCAGAGATTCCTATTCAGTTGGTCTGAAAGTGGGGCCCATAGTTATTTTTTAAAAGATCCAGCCAAAGTGGGACACCACTGATTTTGAACCCAACCTCCGACCCAATGTAAGAGTTTCCCAAGATATCTTGATGGGTAGGGTTTCCAAAGACTCCCCCTACCCTGCTGCCCCTGTCAGCCCTGGTCTAGTTCTCAGGCTTCCTCCCTCCTTCCATGCTGAGACTGGAGCAAGTGCTATGTAAATGCTGGCTGCCATTATTATTATTGTTGTTGTTATCATTATCATTACTGCCATTAGTATTTGGTCCTAGCTGCAACTTCAGTCCACCTGTCCTCTCCCTGCATCCCAGATGCCAGGACTCTATGGTTTGGGTGTAACATAGAACCTAGGCTAAGCCAATCAGAGTAGGATTCCATCCCCCTGCCCAGTCTAGCAACTGGTTCAGGGATGAGCCAATAAGATTTATTCAAGACAGATTGAAATTTTTGGTCAAGAGAATCACTCTTTTCCTCTTGTACCTGGGATGATGTCAGCCTAGAGTGGCCAAGGTCATGATGAAACAGAGGCTGCCTAAGAATAAAGCAGCACAGAAGGAGGTGGAGCCAAAAGAGGGAGAGAGACTTCATCTAGATCACATCATTGGAGGCCCTGGATCCAGCCATACCTGAAGCTGATTGTATTCTGATCTTTACATTCCCTTTTCTGCTTAAGTGAGTTTGAGATTGGTTTTCTATGGCTTGAAAATGACAAACTTCCCATGACAGTACCTAATGTCCCAGGCTTACCCTGGACCATACCCACACTGGCTACCAGCCTGGAAAAAAGATTTTTTCCCATGAACCACCAATTGGTGACTTAAAAAAAAAAAAAACCTTTGCCATGGATTCGATTCTGACTCATAGAGGCCCTATGAGACAGAGTAGAACTGCCCCATAGGGTTTTTAAGGAGCGGCTGGTGGATTCGAACTGGCAGCCTTTTGGTTAGCAGCTGAGCTCTTAACCACTGGGCATTGGTATGTGATGACACATCACGGCTTGTAAAATATAAGATCAGCAAAAATAAAGGAACCCCTCAGTGAGATGGATTGACACGATAACCACAACAATGGACTCAAACCTACCAATGATCATGAAGATGGTGCAGGGCCAGGCAAAGTTTCCTGGTGCTATACATAACGTCACCATGACTCGGAGCCACCTTAACGGCAGCTAACAACAACAAACCTGATGACAGGTACCAGCCTGGCTGTACCTATTCTCCATCTCTACACTCTGCTCACAAGTCAGGACTCCTGCTAGGTCACCTTGGATTAGAATGACTAACCATCTTGGTTTGCCCAGCTCTGCGGAGGCTCCAGGGATGAGCTACTTTCAGGGTTAAAATGGGAAAGCCCCAGGCAAACCAGGGCGAACTGGTTACTGTTGGACATTCGAGACTCCAACGAGCACCATTAGAAGGGGAAGGAGGGGAGCCTCCCAAAGTTCAGAAAATTTCTCATGTACATTTTCAGCAAAAGACCAGGCGACAATTTTAGAAGGAGAAGCGCTGTTGACAAGCAGGGCATCTGCCTCCACTGAACATGTCCGCTGTGGTGTTATATTCTTTCTCTCCTTTCCACTTTTCCCACGCCCTGCAGCCAGAGCCTGACCTAGGGGTCAGCGGATGGGGGTGGGCAGGGAGTCACACTAGTTCCCTTTTCTTTTATATTGGGGCATTTTCAGATAGAATGTCTAAAAGTTCTGGAACCATTCCAGGCTATATGCCCAACAGAAATGACAGCTCCCATATACCAAAAGGCAAGTGCAAAAATGTTTATAGCTGCTTTCTTTGTAATAGCCCCAAACTGGAAACAACCTAAAATCCATCAGCAGGAGAACAAAAACATAAATCATGGTATGTTCATCCAAGGGAATATTATACAGCAATTAAAAAGAATGAAGTACAGCAGTATCAGCACTCTGGATGACTCTCCCAGAGAGAATGTTGAATGAAAGGAATCAGGCGTGAAAGAATACATACAGCATGATTCTGTTTGTTCGAAATTCGAAAATAAGCAAAACTAATTTATGGTGATGAAAGTTAGAATTGAGGTTAATTTTGGAGGTTTTGACTGAGAGAAGGTAGGAGGGCACCTCATTGGGTCCTGGGAATGTTCTAGATTTTGATCTGGGTGGTGGCTATGCAGGTATGTATATCTGTCAAAATTCATCAAGCAGTCCATTTAAGATTTCCACACCTTACCGAATATAAATTATATCTCAATAAAAGGGAAGAAATAAAAATAGGGGAAAGAACTAGAACCAGAAGAGAGTTCCACAGACGGAAGCCCTCAGTCACCCAGCCCCAGGGGATTTCCACAGAATTGGATGAGAGTTCCCGCCTCCCCTAACAGCCCACAAGGTCTTTAACTCAAAGTCTGGCCAACACTTCCTCCTTCTGAGCAGCCTGGTCCCCGGAAGCCAGATGGGACACAGAGTAACTGGTTGCCATTGCGTAGGTTTCAACTCAGAAAGACACTGTGTGTGTCTGAGGAGAGCTGTGCTGCTCCATAAGATTTTCAATGGCTGATTCTTCAGAAATGATTTGCCAGGGCTTTCTTCCACGGCACCTCTGAGTAAACTAGAACCTCCAACCTTTAACCTTTCAGTTAGCAGCCAAGCATATTAACCATCTGCACCACCTATAGACTCTGGACACAGGGCAGAGCTGCTTTTAGCTTCAGGCACAGCATGTTTGGGCACCCCACCCCCAGTCCTTCCCAACTCTCATCTCCCACACTCCACTTCCTCTGCGAGGAAATCCCTCGGGGTTTCCTGAGAGCAAAGGCCTCGGAGTGGGCCCCAGTCCTTGATCCTTTGTCTGCCTCCTCCTACACTTTTCTATAATCCCAGATGAAAATCATAACCAAACCCATTGCGATCGAGTCAGTTCTGACACATAGCGACCCTATAGGGCAGAGTAGAACTGGCCCATAGAGTTTCCAAGGAGCACCTGGTAGATTCAAAATGCCAACCTTTTGGTGAGCAGCTGTAACGCTTAATCACTACTCCACCAGGGTTTCCAATCCCAGATGAGATGGAGAGGAAATCCTCATCTAGCATCTTCTTTCCTGGCCTTCTTGCCTCTGGGGTGAATCCCACAGAGCCCCAGGGCTGGTTCTCTACTGCCAGCCAGGACCCTAGAGGGTTGAATTCAGCTGCCAAGACTGTATCGTTTGGAGCTCAAATCACAGGTCTGCTAAGACCAGCACCACCTACTCAAGAGCAATGACCCCCATCATTCTGCCTCCTCCCTGACTCAGAAAAATTTCATCCACATAGGGAGCTTTTCTCCAATAACAACATTAAAAAAAAAAAATCAGTTACAGTCAAGCTGATCCCCACTCATGGTGACCCGTGTGGTCAGAGTAGAACTGTGCTCTGGGTTAACAGTCAAGCTGATCCCCACTCATGGTGACCCATGTGGTCAGAGTAGAACTGTGCTCTGGGTTAACAGTCAAGCTGATCCCCACTCATGGTGACCCATGTGGTCAGAATAGAACTGTGCTCTGGGTTAACAGTCAAGCTGATCCCCACTCATGGTGACCCATGTGGTCAGAATAGAACTGTGCTCTGGGTTAACAGTCAAGCTACTTTTCCTGTGCTAAGCATTGCATTCTGTGTTTCACAGACATCAGCTTGTCAGGACTATTACTAATCCAGTTTTACAGATGAGGAAGCTGAGCCTCCAAAAGGCCAAATGACTCACCCATGGAACTGTGGTCAGAATCCCAGCAGAGCCAGGATTTGAACCCAGGCAACCTAGCTACGGGGCCATGTCCCATAAGTGCAGAGCTCTAAACATAAGTGCCTAGCACTATGGCTGGTGCCTGATATTAGCTAAAAGGCAATATTAAAAAAAAAAAAAAAAAGTTGCCATCATGTCAATTCTGACTCATGGCGACCCCTTGTGTTTCAAAGTAGAACTGCACATCATAGGGTTTGTAATGGTAATAAGCTGACAGAGAAGGAAATTTGGTGGGCCAATGGTTAAATGCTCAACTGCTAACCAAAAGGTCAAAGGTTTAAACCTACTGTCTTAGTCATCTAGTGCTGCTATAACAGAAATACCACAAGTGGATGGCTTTAACAAAAACAAATTTCTTTCTTTATAATAAATTAGGCTAAAAGTCCAAATTCAGGGCACCAGCTCTAAGGGAAGGCTTTCTCTCTCTGTTGGCTTTCTCATCAGCCTTCCCCCTAACTACGAGCTTCTCCACGCAGGGACCCTGGGTCCAAAGGACACGCTCTGCTCCTGGCACTGCTTTCTTGGCGGTATGAGGCCCCCAACTCTCTGCTTACTTCCCTTTCATCTCTTCTAAGATAAAATATGGTAGAGGTCACACCCCAGGGAAGCTCCCTTTACGTTGGATCCGGGATGTGACCTGAGCAAGGATGTTACACCCCACCCTAATCCTCTTTAACCACAGGCAGAGATAATGATTTATAACACAAAGGGAAATCACAAAATGGAGGACAACCACACAATGCTGGGAATCATGGCCTCACCAAGTTGACACATATTTTGGGGGGCTACAATTCAATCCACGACATTTCACCCTTTGGCCCCCCCAAATTCCTGCCCTTGCAACATATAAACATATTCACCCCATCATGTTATAGCAAAAGTCTTAAATCAAGTCCAAGTCCAAAATCTAAAAATTCCTCTTCACCTGTGAAATCCAGAATAAGAGCTATCTGCTTCCAAAGTACAATGGCAGAACAGGCACAAGCTAAACATTTTCATTACAAGTGGGAGAAACTGGAGGGAAAGAAGGGATAACAGGCACCAAGTAAGTCAGCAGAACACATTACATTTGTCCTCAAGGCTTTGAAAATAATCCTCTGTCCTCTGAGACAATTTACACTACGGCTGTGCCCTCCAGCCTCTAGGTATTGGCCATACTGTCCAGATTCTGAGTGGAGGCCCCTCGGCCCTGGGCTTCAGCTCTGCCTTCCAGGCCCACTGGGATGGCAACTCTGCTCCCTCAGCTTTAGGCGCACCATTCTCCTAGTCCCTCTGAGTGGGGACTCCACCCTTAGAAATACCAGAGGCCACAGCTTCACCCCTTGAAACCCCTGAGGCCATGGCCATACCTTTTGAGGCTAAGGCAGCTCGGCTTCTTGTGTTGTTGTCTCTTCAGCTTCTGCTTCCTGGTTTCTTGGCCTCTCAGCTCCTAGGGCCTCATGCGGGCATGTGCCCTGTTGGGGCAAGTGTTCCAAAGCTCTGTAGCTCCACCAGTAAGTGCCTGGAGGCACCCCCACTCTGTCAGGAAGCCTCCTGCGCGCAGGCACTCAGCTCTCTTGCTCCATGGGTCAGCTCCAGCAACTTGTCTCGCTGGTCTCCTGGTTCTGCTGCTGCCGCTTCTGTTGCTGAGGGTTCTCTGCTGCTGCCGGTCCTCTATCCATTCAGTTTCAAAACTGCTTCCATAGTTTAGGTATCTGTTAGAGCAGCACCCCACTCTCTCGGTACCAAATTATGTCTTAGTCACCTAGTGCTGCTATAACAGAAATACCACAAGTGGATGATTTCAACAAAAAGAAATTTATTGCTTCACAGTAAAGTAGGCTAAAAGTCCAAATTCAGGGCATCAGCTCCAGGGGAAGGTTTTGTCTCTCTGTCCGCCTTCTCACCAATCTTCCCATGGACAAGGACCTTCCCCTCTCAGGAATCCTGGGACCAAAGGATGCGCTCCACGCTCTGCTCCCGGCACTGCTTTCCTGGTGGTATGAGGTCCCCCACTCTCTGCTTATTTCCCTTTCCTTTTATCTCTTGTAAGATAAAAGGTGGTACAGGCCACACCCAAGGGAAACACCCTTTACATTGGATCAGGGACGTGACCTGAGCAAGAGTGTTACATCCCACTCTAATCCTCTTTAACCACAGGCAGAGATCATGATTTATAACACATGGGAAAATCACAACATGGAGGACAACCACACACTACTGGGAATCATGGCCTAACCAATATGACACATTTTGTGGGGGGGGAGGGGGGCACAATTCCATCCATGACACCTGCACAGCAGCTTTGCAAGAGCAAAGACCAAATGATCTGCTCCTGTAAAGATTACTTGCTGCTGTTGAGTCTATTGTAACTCACAGCAACCCTACAGGACAGAGTAGAGCTGCCCCCATAGGGTTTCCAAGGCTGTATGTAAATCTTTATGGAAGCAGATGGCCACATCTTTCTCCCATGGAGCAGCTGGTGGGTTTGAACTACTGACCTTTGGTTAGCAGCAGAGCACTTTACCACTGGGCCACGAGGGCTCCTTTCCATAAAGATTATTGCCTAGGAAACCCTATGGGGCAGTTCTACTCTGTCCTATAGAGTTCCTATGAGTCAGAATTGACTCGATGACATACAACAACAATCTTACGGAAGGTCCCTGGGTGGCAAAGATGGTTTGTACTTAACCACTAATCTAAAGGTTGGCAGTTCTAACCCATCCAGCTGCACCAAAGAGGGAAGTCCTGGTGATTTGCTTTTGTAAACATTACAGCCAAGAGAACCCCATGGAGGGGTTGCTACGAGTCAGAATCAACTTGGTGGCAACAGGTTTGGTTTTTTGGTTTAATCTTACTGAAGCAGATTACCAGACTGATGGGGAGATTTGAACCACCAACGTTGATTAGTAGTCAAGCGTAAACTGTTTGCACCAAGGTGAAAGAAATAGTTACGTTTCTAACAGGAAAATATCACAATCCCCAGTGAATACAGATTCTTAAACTTTGAATTACTTTGAATTGAAAAAATAATCCCTTCCCCTTTCTGGCCAAACAGGGGGCCAGCTGGCTCAAATGGTACTGTCCAAACCAGGCTGAGATGCCACGTGGGCCGGACACTGCCCTTGGAAAACCAAAGACCATCGGGTGGGTTCTGTCTCTGCACGGAGCTACTCTTGAATCTGAGTCAACATTCCCAGCTGGGCTGGCTGCAGAAAGTCTAGGTGATCCAGCTCTGAGCAGAGCCCCTGGGCGGGCAGAGGGCTGGCGGACAGATCGCCTTTCAGGTGTTCCTGCCCAGAGAGTCACAAAAGAACGCCTTTGTGCCAAAGTGCTTAGAGACCACAGAGCATCGCCAACCCTAGTGACTAACGAGCTACCCAATTGCTAGCAGGGCCCTGTGGTCCAAGACAGCCAAAGTGACGGTGGGCAGGCAACTCCTGCAGGGAGTTCAGCCCAACACCCGGGACGCCCCTTGAGGCTCTGAATGGTAATTGGATTTTCCGAGAAACAGCTTTGTCCAGCTTGCACTGAGCTGCTGATTTACAAACTGTAACTAGATTTGCCGACTCTCTGACTCAACCTCTAGTTTTGTCTTTCATTTTTATAGCTGCTGTTCTCCAGGGAGCAGCTCTGCTCAGCTGTCTGGGCTCTTGTGTGCTGGGGTTAAAGCGGCATCCAGGGTCGATATATTTCATTAAGTCAATAACCGGCGTCCTGCCAATCAGCTGGGGAATAGACAAGTCCCTGGGCCAGAAAGAGCCCTACAGAGGCAGGCCTTAGGAAAAGCTCGATCAGTAGCCTTTCAGGTTCACCCAGGTAAGGAATCTGACCAGCCGTGCCCTGTGGAGACTGGCAGGGAGCTGGGAATGCAGGAACCAGGGAGGATGGCCCTAGGACAAAGCCAGACCTGTGTAGGAACTGGGAGTCCCCGGGGTGCAAATCATTAATGGGATTGAAAGTTTGAGTTGGCACAGAGGTGCCTTGAAAGGAAGGCCTGGCGATCTACTTCTGAAAAATCAGCCATTGAAAACCCTATGAAACACACATGGGGCATCATGAATCAGAGCTGACCCAATGGCACCTGCTTGTGGGAACTGTGTGGCTAAGAGCATAGGCTCTGGGTTCAAATCCCACCTCTGCCCTTTACTAATTGTCAACCTTGGCTGCACAACCTCTCTGAGCCTCGTTTCCTCTTTGAGGTTGAAATGCGATGATGTCTGTCAAAAGGCTTAACACAGTGCCTGGCATGTAGGAAGATGGTGAAGGATGGTGATTTCAAATTAACTGATGGATGTGTTTTTCCATTCCCTGTATTTCTTATTGCTCCAAGATCCTCCCCACCCCCAAAATTGAGGCAGCTGTTAGCCTGAAGGAAGGATGATGCTGCAAAAAGAGGGAACCAAACAGTCCTTTCCTGGCTTTTGAATTTTGAAAGTCTAGGAGATCGGAGGAAACAGAAAGGACTGGTATATCTAGATAAGGGAGTGGATTTGCGGGGGGCACAGATGCTAGACTAGCAAAGCTCCCTGCCCCTCAAGACCAAATGAAGTTTCTCCAGACCAGCAGGAGGAGGGAGAGTCTTTGAGAAAACAATGAAACCCTAGAAAGAGGCCCCTGGGCTGTGCCCAACCCTGAGCGCCACTGTGTCCTTTTCCGATGTGGAGGACTGGGAGGCCCAAGGCAACAGCAAGACCCTAGAAATGAATGACCGCCTGATATACCTAGGAAGGTGGGTCTGAGAACACTCCATGAAGTTTCTCTGCACCCTAGCAAGGAGCAGGCTCCCAAAAGTGGCATAGAAGTGGGCAAGGTTGAGGGTTGTCAGCTCAAACATCTACAAGGGCAAGGCAGGATATATAAATGAGTGAATCCAGGCCAAATGCAAAAATAGGGAATGGTGGGGACTGTGGCACATGGCCAGTCTAAAGAGGCAGCCACTGTTTAGTCAGTTCCAGCAAATTCTTGTCACATTGGATGAGCTGCGAGATCAGTTTTTCAGGAGAAGCCAAATATCTGGATTCTCATGTGAAAACTCCCCATTTTAAATATTGGCAACTAATTTTTAAACAATACTATATGGGCCAGACACAACATGTCTGTGGACTGCATGTGAACCAGGGGACGCCAGGTAGCAGTATGTGGTCCTGCCAGGTTTCCCTCAGGCCCAGCATGGTGTGGGAGTTGGGGTGAGGGAAGGCTCAACATGGACTTATGTGGACCCACAGCCAACAGCCAGCCCAGAACATGGATGGGCAGCGTCCACAGCAGATGTCCCCCCGCATGGGTTCTGGTACTACATCAGCCCCTCACAATTTAGACGCGATCCTAGTGAAAGGGGGAAAAGAAAGTTTCTGCCACCTAGCAGAATTGGCCTGAATTACAGGCAAATAGTTGCATTTCCTGAGCCCTGGTGGCACAGTGGTTAAGAGCTCTGCTATTAAAAAAAAAAAAAAAAAAAAAATTGGCAGTTTCAATTCACCAGCGACTCCTTGGAAACCCTATGGGGCAGTTCTACTCTGTTCTATAGGACCACTATGAGTCGGAATTGTCTAGACGGCAACAGGTTTTGAGTTTGTGCCCTGAGCCTCTGATCTCCTTTAACCATTTCTATGCTGCACAGGTTTTTGATCATTCTTTTTCCCCCATCACCCTATATATTTTATTTACTTATTCGAATTAAATGGACTGATAATTTTTATTTTGAATCAATTATAGATTCACCAAAAAAATTTACCAGGAGGTTTTATGTGCTCTTCACCCAGCCTCCCCCAGTGGTAAATCAAAAATCCAAACCAGTTGCCATCAAGTCAGTTCCCGCTCATGGCAGCCCCACATGTGTCAGAGTAGAACTGTGCTCCACAGAGTTTTCAAGGACCTATATTTTGAAAGCAGGTAGCTAGGCCTTTCTTTTGGGTGGGCCCCAAAGCACCAACCTTTCAGTTAGCAGCCGAATGGATCAACTGTTTGCACCACCCAGGGACTCTCCCCCAAATGTACTATTGTGCCTAATAACTATAGTACAATATCGTAGCCAGGAAATTGACATTTGGTAAAATCTATAGAGCTTATTCAAGTTTCACCCATTTTCCATATGCGTGTGTGTGTGTGTGTAATTCTATGTCATTTTATAACATGTGTAGGTCTGTGTAACCACCACCACAATCAAGACACAGTTCCATTATCACAAGTTTCCCTCATGCTACCCTTTTGTAGCCACACCACCCCTCCATGGCCCCATCCCCAGCCCACGGCAACCACTAATCTGTTCTTCGTCTCTGTAATCTTGTTATTTCAAGAATGTCATATAAACAGAATCATACAATCAAACCAGTTGCCATTGAGTTGACACCAACACGTGGCAACCCCTTGTGTGTCAGAGTAGAACTGTGCTCCACAGTGTTGTCAATGTCTGATTTTTTGGAAGTACATCACCAGGCCTTTCTTCCAAGGAGCCTTTAGGTGGGCTCAAACTTCCAACCTTTCGGTCAGCAGCCAAGTGTGTTAACCATTTGCACTGCTCAGAGACTCTATATATCAATAGTTTGTTCCTTTTTATTGCTTCATGGTATTCCATGGCTTGGATGTACAACAGTCTAACCATTCACCTGTTAAAGGACGTCTGGGTTGTTTCCAGTCTGAGTTATTATGAATCCTCATGTGTTTATAAAATTAATCCAGAAAGTGTCAGTCGGTTGCAGCTCTGTTCTGAGTTTGGATAGGGTGTGATATTTTCTGTGGTCCCTTCATCATGGCACCTTTCACAGACTTTTTTCACATGAACCCACAGTAGCTCCAGGGTGGAGGTAGGGTAGAGATTCATTTGTTTAGGCAATGCATTTTTATTGAGCACTTACTATATGCCTCTTCATATTGGGGATACAGCAGTGAATAAACACACTAAAATTCCTCTCCTCATTTATTATCCCCTATTTTTTTTTTTATACACAGATAGGGAAACAGAGGCTCAGAGAAACTATATGTCTTGTTCAAGGTCATATAGACAGGAAAGGACAGAACTGGGATTTGAACCCAGACCTTCTGATTATATCTTGCTGTGTATCCTCACTGACATCAACTTCAGAGCAAAAAGCACTTGCTGGGGCTCCTGCGTGGGATGTTGAAGGCAGTGGTCCTTAACCGGGGGTAATTTTGCCCCCCAGGGGGCATTTACAATATCTGGTGACATTTTTGGAGCCCTGATGGCGCAGTGGTTAAGAGCTATGGTGAGCTACAGCTGCTAACCAAAAGGTCAAGAGTTCAAATCCACCACCTCCTTGGAAACCCTGTGGGGCAGTTCTACTCTGTCCTAGAGGGTCACTATGAGTTGGAATCAACTCAACAGCAATGGGTTTGGTTTTTTTGGTTTGGAAACATTATTGGTTGTTGCAAGTGGAAAGAAGGTTGTTATTAGCATCTAGTCAATAGAGGCCAGGGATGCTGCTAAACACGCCACCATGCACCAAGCAGCCCTTGACCACAAAAGAATTACCTGGCCCCAAATGTCAATAGTGCCAAATTCTGGCGTAAGGAGTTCTAAGAGTCATGGACAAAGGCAACAGCTATCTAGAGAGCATAGTGGAAGATCAAATTTTTACCCACTTACTGCCATTCAGTCAATTCTGACACACAGCCACTCTATAGGACAGAGTAGAACTGCCCCATAGGGTTTCCAAGGCTGTAATCTTTATAGAAGCAGACTGCCACATCTTTCTCCAGTGGAGCAGCTGGTGGATTCCAATCAAAGACCTTTAGGTTCGCAGATGAGTGCTTTAACCACTGCACCACCAAGGCTCCTGCTGCATCAACGCTGGGCGGCTTTACTGCAGGAGATGAGATGCAGGGACAGCTTGAGTGGTAAAGGAGAGGGCGATAGGCGGGCTGTTGAGAAGCAGGCGCAGCCCGGGCGGAGGGATATCCGACCCCGGCACCATGGCCCGCCCAGTTTGTTTCTCCCCTGAGCCTGTCAGCCTCCTTCCTTCGCACGAAGTGTGCAAGGGAACAGAGCGGCATGTTGAAAGCCTCTTGAGGAAGAGCAGGGAACCGGGTAGGACATCTAGTCCACACCCTGATGTGTGCAAGAAATGTAACTTTATGTTTCAAAACTCGGTTTAATTTCCATTGCAAGTCCCCATTCTGCTGGGCGGAGGAAACCTAATTATAATTATCTAAGTCTCTCAACTTCTTGAGGGCAGTGGTGGCTCAGGGGTAGAATTCTCGCCTTCCATGCAGGAGACCCAGGTTCGGTTTCTGGCCAATGCCTCAAGCGCAACCACTTCATGTCTGTAAGCGGAGGCTTCTGTGTTGTCACGATGCTGAACAGGTTTCGGTGGAGCTTCCGGACTAAGATGGATGAGGAAGAAAGGCCTGGCGATCTACTTCTGACAATCAGCCATGGAAAACCCTCTGGATCACAATGGTCTGATCTGCAAGCCATCATGGGGATGGTGCAGGAATGGGCGGTGTTTCATTTTGTTGTGCCTGGGATCACCATGAGTTGGGCGTGACTTGATGGCAGCTAACAACAACCCTACTCCTTGCCCTGGGTTGTGTTTACATTTGTTGTTGTGAGGGGCTCATGAAGTGCCAAGGCCTGGCAGGGGACAGCCTGGTCTTCTCTAGCTCTGGCTGAGACGGCCTCATTTCTGTCCTCCAGATTGCCCGCATGTGCTTCTTGGCCTGTTGAGGACCCTGTCTACACCCAGCTTCTCTCTTCTCTTATCTTCTTCCTCTGCTCACAGCGAATATATCAGCTGAACCCTGACCCAGGCAAGGCCTACGATACTTCTGCAAGCTGTCCCAGTCCCTCTTCTATCACCCCGGGTGGCCATTCCTCCCCCGCTATTACTGTGCCACGGTGGGTGGGGGGTGGGCATTCTCCTGGGCTTGCCCCCAGCCCACACTCACTTAGGAAGCTGGCCACACTGCTGCTTTGGCCACCACTCACCTCCCTGCAGATCCGCAGCCAAGACTAATGCATCCACGGCCACTACCTCTGCCTGGGCCTCCAGCCCAAGGAAGCCGGACCTCATCTGGGTCAGGGGAAACGGCTCTTGGGTCTTACTCGGTCTTCGGACTTTTTAATAATGATATAAACTTTATGCCCAGAGTCCTTCAGGGCAGCCGCTTTTGAAATTCAAAGCTCTAGCTACCACAAATCTTGACCTTTGAAACTTAAAATCTCTGTCTCTACTTTCCTGCTGTATTTGACTTCCCTCCTGAGTAAGAGGAGTTCCTGGTTGGTACAACTAAAACGCTCAGCTGCTAACTGAAAGATTGGAGATTTAAGTCCACCCAGAGGTACCTCGGAGGAAAGGCCTGGCGATCTACTTCCAAAAAATCAGCCATTGAAAAATCTACGGAGTACAGTTCCACTCTGACACATGTGGGGTCGTCATGAGTTGGAGTGGACTCGATGGTAATTGGTTTTTCCAAAGTAAGAAGACCTACTGTCTGGAAAGAGCACAAGGGCACAAAGACTTTCATGAATATCTCTAAATATGTACACGTTTCATTGTCCTGCTTTCTTTTATGTATCTGAGCAGTGTTATTTCCTATGTGCTATATACAAGCCCTGGTGGTGCAGGGGTTAAGACCGCGGATGCTAACCAAAAGGTCGGCAGTTTGAATCCACCAGCTGCTCCTAGGAAAGCCTGTGGGGCAGTTCTACTCTGTCCTCTAGGTCGCTATGGGTCGGACAACAAGTAGTTGATGATTAATTAGCAGTGTAACTAAGAAGTAAGGCTACCAGTCTCCTCCAAACAAATAAAATAATTTTTTTTTAATCTCTAAATATTATGCCACTCCAGCAGCATGTGCAGAGCAAACGGGAGACCAGTATCTTACTGAGTGCGGAAGACACTATCGGAACCCTCTGGGCCAGGGGACCTTGAATCTCTACCCCAGATTCATCTTGAATTGTGTCCCCTCTCCCCTCAAAAAATACGTGTTGTAAATCCTAACCCCTATACATGTGAATAGACCCCTGGTGGCTCAGTGGTTAAGATCTCCAAAAGGTTGGCAGTTCGAGTCCATCAGCCACTCCTTGGAAACCCTATGGGGCAGTTCTACTCTGTTCTATAGGGTCATTGTGAGTAGGAATTGACTCAGTGGCAACAGATTAGGTTTTTGGTTTCAGTATACAGTGAATAGGAGCCCTGGTGGCAAAATGGTTAAGCCCTCGGCTGCTAACCAAAAAGTTGGTGGTTCAAACCCACCCAGTGTCTCCATGGGAG
Source organism: Loxodonta africana (assembly GCF_030014295.1). Taxonomy (NCBI): domain Eukaryota; kingdom Metazoa; phylum Chordata; class Mammalia; order Proboscidea; family Elephantidae; genus Loxodonta; species Loxodonta africana. Next base: position 49,881,638 of record NC_087344.1, read on the forward strand.
AAAAGGCCTGGCAATCTGCTCCTGTAAAGATTACAGCCTAGAAAATCCTATGGGAAAGTTCTACTCTGTCATATAGGGTCACTATGAGTCCACTCAACAGCACACAACATACAGGGGTATGCAATCCCATCTGGGGGTAGGGTTTTCTTTGTTACGTTAATGAGGCTATAGCAGTGTAGGGTGTGTCTTAAACCAATCACTTCTAAGATATAAAAGGAGCAGATTAGGTGCAGAAGCAAGCAAGGAAAAAAACTGGCAAGATTAATGCCACATGGAGATCGCCAAGGAACGAAGAAGAGAAGCTGAAAAGAGACAAGGACCTTCCCCCAGAGCCAATAGAGAGCCTTCTCCTAGAGCAATCCAAAAACCAAACCGACTTCTGTGAAGTCGACTCCGGCTCATAGGGACTGTATAGCACAGAGTAGAATCGCCCGTAGGGTTTCCAATGCTGTATAATCTTTATAGAAGTAGACTACCACATCTTTCCCCTGCAGAGCAGCTGGTGGGTTCGAACCACAACCTTTCAGCTAGCAGCCAAGCACCTAACCGCTGCACCACCAGGGCTCTTTCCCCTAGATCCCCGACCCTGTTGCAGTCGAATCGATTCCAACTCAAAGCAACCATATAGGACAGACTAGATCTGCCCTATAGGGTTTCCGAGGATTGGCTGGTGGATTCAAACTGCTGACCTTTTGGTTAGCAGCCAAGCTCTCAACCACTGCGCCACCAGGGCTCCTCCCCTAGAGCAGCACCCTTAATTTGGACTTCTAGCCTCCTAAACTGTAATAAAATAAGTTTTTGTTTGTTAAAGCCACCCACTTCTGGTATGTCTGTTTTAGCAGTATTAAGAAACTAAGACATCCCCCATCTTTGAACCTGGACCAAGGACTCCCACCTTACAGGTACCACAAGCACCAGGATAGAGTAATGCCTGAGAGCACAGAGTCTAGGCAGCCTGGGTTCAAATCCAGACCCTACCATTTACCAGCTGAGTGATCTTGGTCAAGTAATTTAACTTCTCTGTGTCTCAGTTTCCTCATCTGTAAAATGGGGGAAATACAGTCCCTTCTTCCTGTGGTTATGTTGGTGAATAAACGAGCCAGTACTTGTAAACATGTGGAAAATAGTGCCTGGCATGTAGTCAGCACTGAATGTTGGCTGCTATTATTGTTGTTGTTGTCATTTACTTTTCCAAAAGGTGAGTGGGCTTCCTTGGAATTCAAATTCTGCAGGGCCCTCCTGCTAGCTGGTGGTTTTAATGCTGCTAGTTAACTAGGACAGGCGAGAACATCCATGCCTGGTCTCTGGCACCGCTTCCCATCTGCTTGCCAAAGCTTCAAAAGGACTCTCTTAGGATCCTTTTGCTGCAAGAAACGGAAGCTCATCAGACTAGTTAAGGCAAAAGCAGAAACTCATTGGAAAACACAGGAGTATTGCTCAGCACTAAGAACTGGAAGGCTGGCTGCCACCCAGGCAGCTTCTTTCTGTGCAGCTGGCTTTTCTGTTTTGGTGTGCACATGGCCCAACACAGTGGCCTCACTGTACTCGAGGGTGCCATGGGAGAAAAGACCTGGCAATCTGCTCCTGTAAAGATTTCAGTCTAGAAAACTCTGTTCTATGCCATCACATGGGGTCGCTATGAGTCGGAATCAACTCAATGGCATAGAACAACAGCTGTAGGTAACAGAGTTCCTGAGTGCTGCAAACGGTTAAGGTGGTTGGCCATTAACCAAAAAGTTGGAGGTTTGAGTCCATCCAGAGGTGCCTCGGAAGATGCACAGATAGGGTCGCCATGAGTTGGAACCGGCTTAACAGCAACTGGTATTTTTTTGGCTGCAGGTGACAGTCTGGGGTCTACCAAGAGCCATAGGCCTCTTCTTCCTGTTAGCAGAGTGTCCATTTGGTTTAAATAACTCTGGGTGAATCCTGGGTTTCGGAGTGGGCATGTGAACCAGTTCCAGCCAGGAAAGCTCACTGAGAACTTCTGGGAAAGGTTTCATCGCTGATGAAAAAGACACCCACAGGAAGAGAGAACGACAGCTGTGGGGCGTGAGGGAGTGGTGAGGAAGGAGGCTGGGCACATCAGAAGGACTCACCCAGTTATGACCTCGTCCGTCCTTGTCAAGGAGTCTGGACTTGATGCTGCACGCTGCAGGTGTGGGAACCGTTGCTCAGATCTGTGTTTCACATTGCTGACTGTGCAACATGGAGAATGGATTGAAGGGAGAGAGCTTGGGAACAGGAGACCAGTTAGGAAGTGGCTGGCTAAATTACAGTGATGATGAGGTCTACAAGGAAGGTTCTATGGGGTGGGCTGATCAGGAGATAGAATTGCTGGTTCTCTTTGCTCAGGGGTCTCAAGGACCTAGGCCCTAATGCTGATGTCCTCACTAGCTCCATTCTGGCTTGTCTAATCCATCTACATAGGCCCAGTTACATTGGTAATTCAGGTAGAGACATTTCTGAAATTATTTTCCAGGAAATGGGGTGAAAACTGTTTTCTTTTAAACAAATGGTCCAACTGTCAAATTTTGCTTTGCAATATACAATGCAATACCTCTGTCATGCAGATCTGATTCAGCCTTCAGAAGGGTTGGGCCAGTATGTCACCATCGGTACCTGTTTGCAAGATGCATCCCTTCCCAGTGACTAATTTGAGCTGTGCCAGACAAAGGCTGGGTTGCAAGTCCACATACGTGATTTACTGCAGACTTTGGCAAGAGTCACACAGTGGAGACGTTGCTCAGCACCTCACAGGATTAGGAATGAGGGAAGAGGGAGGTCACCTGCTCCGAACCAAGAAAGGGAAAAGAGTGGTAGATGGAGGGAAGACCACAGCAACCAAGGGAAGACGCAGGGTAGATGACGACAGGAGGGTGTGCTCCCAGTGGAAGATACAGGTGGTTTCCAGCCAACTTTTTTAAGTTTTTATTACTGTATAAGCACATGCTTATTGGAGAAAAAAAAAAATTACACTCCCCCGCCCCACACACACATCTCAGTTTCCAAGGGTTACTACTATTTGGTTTGATTCCTTCCATACTCTTTACACTCATAATCATAGATAGATATAGATATAGATGTAGATATAGACACAGATATAGATATATCAATCAAACCTGTTGCCATCAACTTGATCCCAACCCATGGCAACCCCATGTGTTTCAGAGTAGAACTGTACCATAGGATTTTCTTGGCTGTAATCTTTACAATAACAAATCACCAGGCCTTCCATGGCACTACCAGGTGGGTTCAGCTGACCAACCTTTAGGCTAGTAGCTGAGCGCAAACTGTGTATGTGTGTGTGTGTATCCACATCTTTTCTAAAAACCACTGGTGTGGTAATCATGAAATTCATCTCTTGCTGTCTTAGCTAATGATACCTCTTGGCCATTCTTCTGTATTATTAAGCTCTACCTCGTTCCTTTATTATGGCCATATAGTATTCTGGCATGAGGGTATACCAGGCTTTATCTAGCATACCTCCTCCTACCAGTGAGCATGTAGATTAGTGACAAGTTTTCACTACTATGAATAATTGGCAATGAAGGTCCTTGAACACATGTTCTTGCACACACATTTGGGTTCCTCTATTTTTATATGATCATGGGGAGCCCTGGTGGTGCAGTGGTTGAGAGTTGGGCTGCTAAACAAAAGGTCAGCAGTTCAAATCTACCAGCTACACCTTGGAAGCCCTATGGGGCAGTTCTACCCTGTCCTGTAGGGTTGCTATGAGTCGGAATCAACTCGATGACAATGGGGTTTTTTTGTTTTTTTATATGATCATATATTCCTATAAGTAGATTTCCCAGCTACATGTCCACTGACAGGCCTAGAGAGTCAGGTCAAAATGAATAAAAAAGCATGCCCGGGGAAGGTGGAGAGCAGCCTCCTCCTCTCTTCAAATCTAGACTCTCAGGACGAGCTAATGCCCCAAATGTCTCATGTGCAGATAACGCTGGACTATTTACAAGGTCTTTGCTACATACTAACTCACTGATCTCTGTATTGTTCCTGCAAAGTGGATATTACTAGCATTGGTATTTCTAAAGGAAACTGAGGCTCACAGAGGACAAACAACTGCCCAAGGTCACACAGCTCATAAGAGGCAGAGGATTCAGAAACAGAGACAATTAAATTAAATTCTGATTAAAATCTTGCCTTCTTTCCAGGCTGTATCATGGCGACTGTCACGAAAAAAATTGTATAGTGGACAGTTGAAAGTTTATAGTAGATATTAGCTAATGAGCAAGAGATTAATAATAGTGGACAGTTGAAGTGGACAAGTGAAGTAGACATCTGCCTCCATGGCTGATTTCGCAGGGTGTACTAGTTTTCTACTAGAGGCAGTGGTGGGTCAGTGGTAGACTTCTCACCTTCTATGCAGGAAACCAGGTTCAATTTCTGGCCAATCCACCTCATGCGTAGCCACGAATCACAATGTCTGGTCCCCAGCCAATCATGGGGATGGCACAGGGCTGGGCAGCATTTTGTCCCGTTGTGTATGAGGTTGTCATGAGTCAGGGACAGCCTTGGTGGCAGCTAACAACAACAACATTAGTTTCCTATTACTGCTGTGACGAATTACCACAGACTTAGTGTGAAATGGGTCTCATTAGGCTAAAATTCAAAGTGCCAGCAGAGCTGCACTCCTTCTGGATGGTCTAAAGGAGAATCCATTCATTGCCTTTTCCAGCATCTAGAGGCTGCCTGCATTCCTCGCTCATGTCCACTTTCCAAAGATCCTATCACTCGGGCTACTCTGCTTCCATCATCACATTTCCTCTTCTGACTTGACCTTCCTGCCTCCCTCTTACAAGGATCCTTGTGATTACATTGGGCCCACCCAGATAATCCAGGATTATCTCCCCCACCTCAAAGCCTTTAATCTAATCACATCTGCAAAGTCCCTTTTACCATGTAAGGTAACAAACATATTCACGGACTCTGGGGATTAGAGCGTGGACATCTTTGTTGCTGTCAGCTGCTGTGGCTTTGGCCCCTGACTCATGGCAACTCCATGCCCAATAGGATCAGACCATTGTGATCCACAGAGTTTTCACTGGCTGGTTTTCAGAAATAAATCACCAGGCCTTTCTTCCTAGTCTTAGTCTGGAAACTCCACTAAAACCTTTTCAGCATCATAGCAACATGCAAGCCTCCACTGACAGATGAATGGTGGCTGTGCTTGAGGCGCATTAGCCAGGAAACACACTCGGGTCACCCTTGGAGGGCCATTATTCTGCTTACACCCCAGGGATTCCTAGACTAGGAATCCTAGCAAAATGCTTAAGGGCAAAGGTTTTGATATCAGGTGTACCTCAGTTCAAATCTTGCCTCTATCATGAGCTTCTCTGAGTCTTAGCAGCCTCACCTGTAATACTATTGTTTAGGAAAAATAGTATCTTCCTTCTAGGGCTATTGTGAGGACTGAATGACACAGACTATGCAGAATACTTGAAACGTTGATTCAATAAACGGTAACTTCCCAACTGCCTACTATGGTAACCAGTAACTGAAACTCCACCAATCAAGATTCATTAATTTGGAAATGTTGGAGAGGCTGTGGAGAGATTGGAACACTTCTACACTACTGGTGGGAATGTCAAAGGGTACAACCACTTTGGAAATCGATTTGGCATTTCCTTAAAAAGCTAGAAATAGAACTACCATACCATCCAGCAATCCCACTCCTTGGAATATATCCTAGAGAAATAGGAGCCTTTACACGAACAGATATATGCACACTCATGTTTATTGCAGCAATGTTTACAATGGCAAAAAGATGGAAGCAACCAAGGTGCCCATCAGCAGATGAATGGATAAATAAATTATGGTATATTCACACAATGGAATACTACACATCGATAAAGAACAGTGAGGAATCTGTGAAGCATTTCATAACATGGAGGAACCTGGATGGCATTATGCTGAGTGAAATTAGTCAGTTGCAAAAGGACAAATATTGTAAAAGACCAGTATTATAAGAACTTGAGAAACAGTTTAAACTGAGAAGAAGACATTCTTCTGTGGTTACGAGAGGGGGGAGGAAGGGAGGGTGGGAGAGGGGTATTCACCAATAAGTAGATAAGAACTACTTTAGGTCATGAAAAGACAGCACACAATACAGGGGAGGTCAGCACAATTGGACTAAACCAAAAGCAAAGAAGTTTCCTGAATAAACCGAATGCTTTGAAGGCCAGCGTAGCAGGGGCAGGGGTCTGGAGACCATGGTTTCAGGGGACAGCTAAGTCAATTGGCATAATAAAATCTATTAAGAAAACATTCTGCATTCCACTTTGAAGAGTGGCGTCCGGGGTCTTAAATGCTAGCAAGCAGCCGTCTAAGATGCATCAATTAGTCTCAACCCACCTGGATCAAAAGAGAATGAAGAACACCAAGGACACAAGGCGATTACGAGACCAAGAGACAGAAAAGACCACATGAACCAGCGACTACATCATCCTGAGACCAGAAGAATGAGATGGTGCCTGGCTACAACTGATGACTGCCCTGACAGAGAACACAACAGAGAACCCCTGAGAGAGCAGGAGAGCAGTGGGATGCAGACCCCAAATTTTAATAAGAACAGGCTTAATGGTCTGACTGAGACTGGAAGGACCCCAGTGGTCATGGCCCCCAGACCTTCTGTTGGCCCAGGACAGGAATCATTCCCAAAGCCAACTCTTCAGACATGGATTGGACTGGACAATGGGTTGGAGAGGGAAGCTGGTGAGGAGTGAGCTTCTTGGATCAGGTAGACACTTGAGACTATGTTGGCATCTCCTGCCTGGAGGGGAGATGAGAGGGTGGAGGGGGTTAGAAGCTGGCGAAATGGACACGAAAAGAGAGAGTGGAGGGAGAGAGCAGGTTGTCTCATCAGGGGGAGAGTAATTGGGAGTGTGTAGCAAGGTGTATATGGGTTTTTGTGTGAGAGACTGGCTTGATTTGTAAACTTTCACTTAAAGCACAATAAAAATTATTTTAAAAAATTCATTTATTTGGGTCTTTTCTGCAGGGACACATCTCAGAATTTTGTCAGCTGATACTCAGTGGGATAAGCTGGCAGTTAACTGATGTCGGGCTCCTTGACAGGGCACAGAGGACCTGGGAAGATTCAGAGAAACTAACCATGTAGAGGAAGAGAGGTCTAAAGAGGAGGATGACAAGGAGAAAGAAGCTTCCTTTGCCAACGTTTCCGCTTTGCCCAGGGTTCAGTTTTGTCTGAGAATTTTTCCAGCCTCTCCCCAGATGAACTGGGGGCGAGCCTGCTTAAAAGGAATAGTCTGAAGATGATTTTCTGAGATAGACAGGACCTGCCCTGTTGGGTTTGCAGCAGATGGGGCGGGTCTGGGGCTGGATCCAGACATGGAAAAATACCAGGCTCTTTGCTTCCAGGTAGGAGCTAGAGCAGCTGGCTGAAATGATCACCCCCAGCTCAGGCCTCCCCAAGTCAGACTCACAGCATGAAATGAAAACCAGGTTCCTGGTCTTATCTGAGAGCTCTGTGACTGTTTCCCATCACTCTGCTGGAGCCTGGAAAAGATCCCAAATTCATTGTCTCCACTTTGGGAACATATTATTACAGGCACCTGCTTACAAAACGGATATTCCCGTTCATTAAAATAACATGTTATTTTATTTGGGGCTTTCATTCAGCAACAAATATTTATTAAGCGCCTATAGGGGTCTGGGTACAGGGGGCTTGGGCACAAGAGCACAGCCTCTGGAGGGGACCAACCTGGGTCCACCGCCTGACACTTTCAATCTGTGTGACATTGCACAAATGACCTCATCTCCTTGGGTGGTACATACAATTAAGCTCTTGCTCACTAACTGGTGAGTCAAACCCACCCAGAGGTGCCTTGGAAGAAAGGCCTGGTGATCTACTTCGGAAAGACCAAGGCTGTGAAAACCCTGTGGAGCATAGTCCCCATGAGCAGAAGTCCACCCCACCTTTATTGGTCTGGTGGACCTTAAGCCTCAGCTTTCTCCTCTGTGAAGTGGCAACCCAGGGCCTGGTTCTTCGTAAGGATGTGAACAATAGCAATTATCATTGTAGTCATGGAGACACGTTACTGTTTCTCCAATGCCTTCCTCACCCCCAAATCACAAGACAGCCCCAAATTTGCCTTTTTGTGGACATCGGGTCCTTTCGAACTGTTACTGTGGAAGCTAAAAAGCAACAACAGAAAAAGAGCCATGTCTGTCAACTCTGTAGGCACACACACGTGCGGACCATGTGCACCCATGAATTCGCGGTTTGGAATTCAGCTTGGCAGTTTGGAGCCCATCTGCAATTACCACCTGGTTGTTTGTTTTCCTCCTGAAGCGGCAGATTCCCAGTAGGAGGCGCCTTCTGTCCCCGCTCGCTGCTCTGACATCCCGCCAGCCGCCTATCGGCTTCTCTCAAGGTTTGAACTTCAAAGCTCTAGACACTCTCCCGAGAAGGGGGCCCTCGGCCTGACCTCTCTTGGAATTCAAAACAATCTGAGGTCGAGAGCGGAGGAGGGCTAGCTCCTCCCTCTGTGTTTAGAATCCAGGTTTTAGGTAGTCGGGCTGAGACCAGCCCACCCTAGTAGAGGCGTCCAAGCCGCGCGGTTCCCGAGCACACCTACAGGTAGGGTGCGGAAGCAGCGCCGTAGGTAAGGGGAGCCCACGCCGAGCTAGGGTTCATCCACCCCGGCGCCAGGGCTCGGACCGCAGGTCCGTGGCTCTGGGCAGAAACGCGCGACCCGCCTGCCACCCGGCCATCAAGAGAGCGCCAGCCGGTGCTTCGCCGGGACAGTTCTCTGCCAAGCTTGGAACGGGCCCCCAGCAGGGAAGCTCTCGGGCCAGGCACTCCCATCCTGTGCGCCCTCGCTGGAGGAGGACCGAAGACCAGGGCTTCCCCCCACCCACGCCCCCCCGGCCAGGGCTCAGGCGCGCAACCTGGAGGGCTCCCCAGGGACCCGGGCGGTCCCAAGGAGCCCGGCTGAGGGCCTGAGCTAACTCGCTTTTTAAAAACTCGCTTCCTCCTTCCCTACCTCCGCCTGTCAGTCACCTTGCAGAGCAGCAGCCTTGGGCGGTACGGGCGGGCCCCAGCGCCCGGAACCTGCCGGAGGGTGGAGAGGGCAGCGGTGGCCTCCCTGGGAGGAGCGCCCAGGTGAAGGCCCGTCCAGGTAAAGGCGCGGCGGGGCGACCCGCAGAGCTGTGCTTTTGCACCGCGCCTGGTCTGCCAACTCTAATTAAGCCCATAAAGACCTGGGGCTCCCGGCCCGAGACACTGCCCCCACCGCGCCCAACTCCGAAGCCCGGTGGGGGGAAGGTCAAGGCTCTGTTCCCTGTCCGACCTAACTCCGAGTGGGGGCGGCGCTTGGTCCAGGGCCACCCTCCCCTCCTCTGCGCTCCGGGCCCTTGCCCCCAGGGGACGCGAGGCCCCGGAGCCCGCCCGCAGGAACTCGGGTGTGGCGTCGGGAGCCCGGCGGTACCGGGAGGGCCTGGAGGAGGGTCCACGGTGGGCGGTGCCTCTCCGTCTGGAGGCCGCTGGGCCGCACCGCCCTCTGCTGTTGCGCCCCTCCCTCCTCCTCCCTCCCGCACGCCGGCTTCCTGCGTCCCCGTCCCGGTTCCCGAGCCGGCAACGCGCCCTCTTCTCCAGCGCACTCTCTCGGTCTAGAGGTCCCCGAGGAGGCAGCCCCGGGAGGCCTGGGGTCGCGGAGCCCCCAGGCCTAGGCCGCCCTCTGGAGACGGACCCCGACCCGCCGCCGCCGCCGCCCGGTGAGTCTGCGCCGCTGTGCCTTCCGCCCCGCCGCGCTCCGCCGCGCCCCGCCGAGTGACTATGGGTTCCCGGGGAGAGCCGGGGAGGGAACCGAGACCGGTCTGGGGCTGTGTGTCTGATCGTCTGAGAGCTTCCAGCACGAAGTCTGCGATCAGAAGGACTCCGGACCCCGCACTCTTTGGAGCGAGTGCGGGACACCCGGCCTCCCTGGCATTGCGCGAGGCCATCTGGCCTCGGCTGGGCGAGGGCAGCCGGCCTAGCGGGCTCCCTGTTGGTGGGGACAGGTGCCGGCGGCCTGGTGGGATTCGATATCTTGGCCTCGACAAAGAGGCACTTTCCACCGATGCTTAGGAGCAGAACTTCCCAGAAGGTCTCGGGAAGCCACCCTGGCGCTGCCCGCATGAGGCACCGCCACCACCACCACCACCACCACCACCACCATCATCATCATCCCTTACTCCTTCCTGGAAATGGAGGCTTCTTCGGAGTTTAGATTCTTGTTTTATTTTGTTTTGACGTTCTAGAAGCGAAAGGAATCGGACGTTAGCGAAGTGGAGTCAAACTCGTGGTCTTCATTTCCAAGTCAAGTCCCTGTGCGCAGCGAGCCTGTCGCCGGGGCGTGCAAGTCTGATTCAGAAAGGCTCCCTCGCATCTTTCCTAACCAAGTATGGTGGGGGGGCGGGGGTTTGTTAGGAAACCTGGACGCTCGTTGGGTTTTCCCAGCCCCGCCCAGACCCTCGCTGGCCGGGAACAGCCACCAGACCCCCGGTGCAGCCAGCGCTCGGATGCGCCGGTGAAGGCGTGTGGGACACCTGGCCGGGTCCCTCCTGGCAGTGTCGGAGGTCCAGGCACTGGGAACCGCGGCGCGGCGGGAGCAGGGTGGGCGGGGCCGCAGCCACCCACGCTGGGCTAGACGGTCAATAAAGGCTGCTGGAGCTGGCTGGTGGGGAGGCAGGAAGAGGAATTGCCCTCTTGGTGCTGGCTTTGGGGTTTCGTTTTGAATGGGTCACTTCCAGGATGGCTTCCTTAGTGAAGGGTCTGGCTGGGACCTTGTGAATGGCTTTCACACTTTGGAGACCTAAGTCGGTCTATGGGGCCAAGTGAAAACGAGAGGGAGCCCCTTTCCTTCCAAATATCTCTTTCCCCTACTAGCCAGAGGTACCCCCCAGAGTGGGAGAAAAGGCCGAAGAGAGGGAAAGAAGAGGAGGCTGGTGGTGAACCTGTTCCTCAGGTGTCTCCCCCAGGCATTAGTGATACAGAGCCCAGGGTCCTGGGGAAGCTCCCAGCCTCATGAGGGAGTCGCAGGGAGGAAATGACAAGTGTCAGGGAGAGCTGGTAATGTAGTCAGGCTGTTAGCGATTGTGGGCAGTCACTTCACCTCTCTGAGCCTCGGTTTCTTCATCTGTAAAATGGGAATGATAACCTCCTAGGTTGTTGGGAGGCATACATGCCTGGCACATAGCAGATACTCAGAAGCAAGTTATGTTACAGGACTTAGGGGAGAACAGAAGAAAGAAAACAACTCAGGGTGCGGTGTGCCAGGAGATCCCACTAAGAAAAGAATGCTGGGCTGTACAGTGAGTTGGGGAGTCCCTCAGGAAGAAGAGGGAGGAAGGATATCAGGCAGAATGGAAGAGCACAAGCAAAGGGTCAGAGGTAAGAAGGTGCATGGTGTGTGCAGGGCCTGGACAGGGGCGTAGGTAGTGGGGTGTGGGTTTGTGGGAGGGCGGGAGAAAGTAAAAGGAGTGGAGAGTCAGGAATGAGCTGGACCAGGTTGGCAGGGCTGGGGGTGGGCAGGTTGTTGAAGGGCCCCTTGGAGAACAGGTGGAGCTTTATCAATAGACATCTAGGAACCATTTAACAAATGTTGAGCATCCTCTGTGGGCCACACACTGTTCTAGGTGCTCGGTATAGGTCACTGAACAAGAAAGGCAAAGAAAGAAAGACACAAATTCCATTTAAGGTCTTTAAGCCGGAGAGTCATTTGATCCGATTTACTGGAAGATAATTAGGAAGATAATTCTGGCTGGGTGGAAGTCGGGTGGCAGCTTAGAGGAGACTGAGAGAAGAGAGAAAGTTGGCCTGCGGGTTGGTGGGGGTAGCGGGGATGAAAACGAGGGCCTGGACTGAAGCCTGTGTAGGAGGCAGAGATTAACACGTGGCCACTGGTCAACAGAGCATGTGTGAGGCCCAAACTGCTGGCCTCTCTCTTACCAGAGAGAGCTGGTGACAGCCTGGGACTCTGGCAGGGCCCATCCCCCTCCAGCTGGGGCTTTTCTGCTCTCTGGCTTCTAACTTCACCTGGCCCAGGGTTTCTAGGTCTGTGTAAGGTATGGCAGAGCTGGAGGTGGAGCCGGCAGCTTGTCTCCCATGGATATTGCACAGGGCGGCCACCCCTTTTAGGGCCCCTGTGTCACCAGGCCATGGTTCTAGTAAATGTTTTAGAATCCTCCTTCTGCACAGGCTTGTGGTAAACATCGCAGAACTCTTGGGTTGGAAGAGGCTGGTGCATATAAGGAGTTTCGGCTCTTGGCCTTTCTGTCCCCAGCTCTAAATTAAGCATGGAATTCCAGGGACTGAGATGTGTGCTCTCCCTAGGTGCCAGGAAAGTTCCAGATGCCTTCTGACTGGGGCCATGGTGAAAGATCTGCACCGGCTGCTGGCTTTTGCTTTCACTTTTGTTGTCTTTGCTCTGAAGCTTAGAGAATTCCTTCTTGGAATTTACAGCCGTGAGACCATCTACATGTTGTAATTCTTTTGCTGGGAGATGAGACACACGTTGCGTTTCACCCGCCACATGTAGGAGGATCCCAAGATGTCCAGGTATTGGGGGGGAGTCATCAAAGCCACCACTCTCATTCAACAAGGAATTCAGAGAGGCAAAGGTACTGGCCCAAGGGCACACAGCAAGTCAGCTGCATAATTGGGATTGGAACCAGCCGTCTGGACTCCCCGTCTAGGGTCCTTTGCATTATCATAAGAGGTGTAGCCACACTCAGGGAAAACACTTGTTTTGGTGTCAAATTTAGTCCAGGTTTGGCGGTTTTAACATTAAAGTCTTTTCGGCCACCTCAGAGAATCTCGTTCCTCCCCAGTCTGGACAGGTGGCCCTGCTTCGTTTGGCGGTGCATTTCCTTCTCCTGGATGGAACCCCTGGCGCAGGGGCTGCCCCTCCTGGGAACTATGGCTCCCTGTAAGAAGAAGGTCACTTGTTTGGTTTTCCCTGCTTCAGGCCAGACAGCATGGAGACACTGGCCAGAGAGAGCTCTCTGAGGGTCTTTGCTAAGTCCAGGCTGATTCTCCACTCCTTTCTCTGCTCAGCCCCTACCGGAATCTCAAAACCTTCCCTCTAGGGTTGTTTACGTGGGCTGAGCAGCCCATGGTCTCCTTTTTCTTTCTTGCCCTAGATTTATCAGACCCAGCAGTCCTTAAACGGGAATGCTGACACTTTGGTCCTTAGAATGTAGGCGCTAGAAGGGACCTTAGCCGAGAGAAAGCCCAACCTGCTTATTTTACAGATGGGGAAGCTGAGGCCCAGAGAAGGGTAGGGATTTTCCTGAGATCAGAGCCATGGGTAGAACCCAGTTCCCTGATTTTGTCGTCAAAGCTTTTTAAGATAATTCTTGGGGGAAAACACGCACACACACGCACGTGCTCACACACACGCACATGCGCGCACACACTCACAACACGGTACCTTCTACTCCAAGGGCCCCTTTCTCTCTAAACTCTGCACTACTAGGTATTTGGGGTATCATGATGACATGCCCAGAAGGGGTAAACGCTGAGGGCACCGTAATACAAGGGTGCCCTGGTCCACTGGTTTTTATACGGTAATCATGGGACACTCGGGACCCCTGATGGGTCCCAGAAGCAGGTGGTGGGTTTGCGAGGACAGAGGTGAGTGGTCCAAGGCAGGGCCAGCAGGAAGGAAGCTTTGCTGATAAATGTTGGAGATGTTAAGGGTAGGAAAGATTCCTTTAAAAAAATTCTGCTACTTCTTACTTCAAGGACTGCATTTTTATCTCCTGCCTGTTCAAACCGGCATTAGCACCAGGGAGTAAGCTAGTGATTAACTCTAATTGACACTCCTTTAACCATGCTTTATAATGCGCCTCTGAATTGAAAGTCTTTTCAAGTTTTTCTCTTCCCCAGGTTACAAAAGAAGTACATGTTCACTGTAGAAAACTTGGAAAATGCAGCCCAGAGCCCATTGCCCTGGGATCTGACTCGTAGCGACCCTATAGGACAGAGTAGAACTGCCCCATAGGGTTTCCAAGGCTGTGAATCTTTACGGAAGCAGACTGCCACATCTTTCTCCCATGGAGCAGCTGGTGGGTTCGAACTGCCAACCTTTTGGTTAGCAGCTAAGTGCTTTAACCACTGCACCACCAAGGCTCCTAGAAAATGAAGAAAAGGGTTAAAAAGGAAAACGTCACGATGTGCTGACAAGCACTGCTATTATTGCAGTGACTTATTTGGCTATATTTTGTGGTTGCTTGTTCACTGTGGTTTACCTGTTTGGCATCACGGCAGGTACTATCCCCATGTGACAGCTCCTTCACACCAGCTCTAACCTGGTCCCAGGTGCTTCTACCATCCAGCGGCTAGCCAGTACTCCGGAGTCCAGCTCTTACCATTGGCTCGGTCAGGACGTTCGTTCCCTTGGCCAAAATCCTGAGAAATTTATATGCACCTCCACCGTGGAACTTCAGGGGGCCATTTCTCCACATCATCATGGGTGTTTGGGAAAGGGCTCTATTTACAAAGTCTAAAATCTAAAGCAAAAACCATAGAGTATTGGTGGTTCCGTGGTAGAATCCTTGGCCTCCATGCAGGAGACCTGGGTTCAGTTCCTGGCCAGTGTACCTCATGCATAGCCAGCACCTGTCTGTCAGTGGAGGCTTCAGTGTTGCTATGATGCTGAACAGGTTTCAGTGGAGCTTCTACGCTTCAGTGGATCAGACTAAGACAGACTAGGAAGAAAAGCCTGGTGACCTGCTTCTTAAAAACAGCCATGAAAACCCTATGGATTACAGCAGTCTGATCTGCAGCCTGTCTTGGGGATGGTGCAAGACCGGGCAGCAGTTCAGTCTATCATGGGTCACTGACCAGATGACAGCTAACAAAAACAACTAAAGCAAAAACCAATTGTCCCTGAGACTCCTGGAAATGGGGGGATTTATCCATCTGGGTGGGATGGGTATGACCCAAAGATCACACAGAGGGAGGGAGAAAGCTTTGCTCCTTCTGATTTTTGGCTGTGTTTGTTTTAACCCAGCCAAGTGCCCCCAACCTGCTACTCCCTGCCATTGGGGTGGCAAGTATGAACCCCTAGAAAAATCAGTATTTGGCTTACAGGTCTCCAAGCAGGTGTTACAGGGGCAAAGATGTACCACAGAGAATTCGTTTCCTGGTCAGGCCATTTAGGAGGGTTTCCTTGAGCTGGGGACAGGATCTCCCAGGGTCTCTGGTTCTCTGACAGGATGGCAGTTTTGTTAACGCCATAGGCTGTTAGTACCAGAAGCGATCTTGGAGATTTTCTAGCTCAGTGTTTTCAAACTCTGGGCAGCAACTTATTAGTGGTTAGGTTTTAAAATCAGTTAACTGGCTTTCCACTAGCTTTTTTTTTTTTAAGTGAAATAGAAGAGATAGACTAGAAAATGGAGCGCGTCTCCTGTCGTGATAAGTACTCTTGGGTAGAATTTTCATCTCGGTTATTTGTATGTGGGTCTGTACTGAATCACTAAATAAAATAACATTTCTATGTGGCAAGAACCTTGGGCAGTGCCGCTCTGGTCCACTGGTTTTTATACTGTGATCCCAGCAAACTCAGAATTCCTTGGCTGGGCTCCAGAAGCAACTGAGGAGTTGGCAAGGACAAAGTTGAGTGGTGGGAGGCAGGGTCAGCAGGAAGGAAGTTCTGTCTGTAAATGATCCAGATGTTAGGGATGCGAAAGATCCCTTAAAAAAAAAAAATTCCGTTACTTTAAAAATAGAACAGAAAGTTGGAAACCACTACTAGTCTCCGTTTTTAGAGGAAACTGAGGCCAGAAGACAGAAAATTGGGGGCCTTTGCAGGAGGGTGGGAGTGGCAGAAGCTCACATTGATGAAAGTCTCCAAATATGGACCTCTGAGCCTCTCCAAGAAGGTCCCTGGGTGACACAAGTGGTTTGCAGTTGGCTGCTAACTTAAAGGTTGGAGGTCTGAACCTGAGCGGCTCTGCGGAAGAAAGGTCTGGAGATCTGCTTTTGTAAAGATTACAGCCAGAAAAACCCTATAGAGCAGTTCCACTCTGTCACATGGGGTCGCCACAAGTCAGAATTGACTCGATGGCAGAACATTTGAGCCTCTCCAAACGAGGCTCTAAAGTCAGTATCAGTCAGAGCAACAGGCTAGAGACACATGTTCACAGTGCAGCCTGTGTCCCTGACAAGGCTCTATCATTATGTGGACTAGGAATTAATGTTTATCAGAAAGCCTGGAACCATCGCATGAACAGGCCAGCTCTTTGCCGCAGCGCATGAGACATTTCATTTGTTCAGTGTCAGCATTTGCAACAGATCACAGGGTTGGCAACCCCATTTTGGCATTTCTTCTTCTTTTTTTTTTTAACCTCCCTAGAGCTTCACCCATGGAAGTAGCCTAGGTCCCTTTCCTGGCCTGAGAAGCCCTGGAGGTGACAGGCCCAAGCCAAATCCCTTGCCATCGAGTCAATTTCAACTCATAGCAACCCTCTAGGACAGAGTAGAACTGCCACATAGGGTTTCTAAGGAGTGACTGGTGGATTCGAACTGCCAACCTTTTGGTTAGCAGCCATAGTTTGCCATAGCTTTTAACCACTGTGCCACCAGGACTCCGATGGGCCCAGGGTCACCTAGAAAATCCTGGTAGAACCAGGATGATGACTCCCTGTGGTGTCATGGTTTCACATCGTATACAGTTCAGGATGTCTCCAGAGGTTCTGTTGTTTCCTCTATTCAAGATGGAGAAGGAGGTGGCTCTGGCTCTTGGGTGTGCTGTGTGCCTTTGCCACATTCTCTTTTTCATATCTGGTTTGCTGAGAGTGAGAGAGAGCATTCCCCCAAATATTTACTTGCCTTACCCTTGTTGTATATTTTCCACACACCCGCCAGCCCAGCTTGTGTTGGTTAGGGTGTGGGCATGGTTTGTTGATACTTAGTGAGGGGGGAAATGATTAAAAAAAAAAAAAAAAACTCAAACTTCCTTCTTTTAAGCCACTAAACCAGTTTCTGTCAAATTGATTTCAACTCATAGTGACCCCATGTGTGTCAGAGTAGAACTGGGCTCCATAAAATCTTTCAGAAGAAGATCTCCAGGCCTTTCTTTCAAGGTGCCTCTGGGTGGATTCAAATGGGTGGATTTCACCTGCCAGCCTTTTGGTTAGTTGCTGAGCACTTAACCGTCTGCGCCACCCAGGGACTCCAAACCACCATTTTTATTAGGTTACTCATACCCATTGCCATTGAGTTGATTCTGACTTATAGCGACCCTATAAGACAGAATGGAGCTGCACCATAGAGTTTCAAGAAGCACCTGATGGATTTGAACTGTCAACCTTTCGGTTAGCAGCCGTAGCACTTAACCATTATGCCACCAGGGTTTCCTTTGTTAGGTTAGGTGCTATCAAATCTATCACGACTCATAGCAACCCAATGTGACAGAGCAGAACTGCCCCATAGGGTCTTCTAAGCTGTAATCTTTATGGGAGCAGATCGCCAGGTCCTTCTCCCTCAGCGCGGCTAAGTGGGCTCCAACGGTCAACCCTTCAGTTAGCAGCCAAGCATTTAACTATTGCACCACCAAGGCCACCATAAACCAAACCAAACCTGTAACCATCAAGTAGATTCTGACTCATAGTGACCCTATAGAACAGAGTAGAACTGCCCCATAGGGTTTCCAAGGAGTGGCTGGTGGGTTTGAACTGCCGACTTTTTTGGCGAGCAGCCGAGCTCTAAACCACTGGGCCACCAGAGCTCCATATGAGCAACCCCAAATTTTATGGCTGCGTTAACTGCAGTTTGAAGGACAGCAATTAGGTGTTGGAACTGCCTTTGGTAATTGTTTTCAAACAGTGATTGATGCAGATCCTGGTATTTGGGGGTAAATAGTCTCTTGCCATCTGTTTCTTTGGCTTGCTACAGTAGCTGTCAGTCTAAACAAATAGATTGGATATGTACTATGTGGCAGTCTCCGGGCCAGTGGTGAAAAAGAGAGAGTTCACTCCTGCCCCTTGGTGGCCACCCCCCCAGCCATCCCAGCATGGGGCCGGCAGGCGTGACGGTGCCCTTCCTTACAATACAGCTGATGAGTGATGAGGAAGCATGGGAACATGAAGGAGGTTTACCCTGAACTTGGAAAGTGAGGGAAGGATTTTCAGAAAGAGTGAAGTCTAAGCTGCAGTCTGAGGAATGAGCAGAACTTTAGCAGCAAAAGTGGGTGCTCCAGGCGGAGCCAACAGCCTATGCAAAGTCCCAGAGCTTCAAAAGAGCTTAATTCACGTGAGCTGGTACTCATTGTGAAGGGCAGCGGTGGGAAAAACCTTTTATATAATTTCTTTTTAAAAGTCATTTTGAAAGTGAGATTCAGTTGTGGGTTCAACCAATATTCATTGATACCTCTCTGTGGGCCAAGTGCACTTCCAGGTTTTGAGGGAAAACCAGTCCACAAGACAGGTATAGGCCCTATACATGGGGCTTATACCTTATGGGGGTATAGGGGACAGAGCCAGTGAACTAGGGAATAAACAAGTAAAATAACAAACCAATAGCTATATCTTAACGACACTTAATGGAAATCTTTTCTGCTGCCCCACTGCCTGAAGAATCAAGTCTAGGCTAAACTCCTTAGCTTTCAAAGCTCTAAAGACTAGACTTCTTAGAGCCTAACCTCAGTTGGCCTTTCCATACCCATTACTGTGGGCCCAGCCCCTTCCCCCACTCAGTACATCAGTACCAAAGAGCCACTTCCTACTTCTGCCTCCCTCCTACCCTACCCCGCCCCCATCAGTAATCATGAACTTGGATGATTTTTTTTCCCCCTGCTCTATTCCTTCTGCCTTTTTGCCTAGACTGGCTTCTGTTCAAGCCAAAACTCTTAAAAAAAAAATAAGAAAGAACTTTTTCTTTGGGAGTAATTTTAGATTTACAGAAAAGTTGCAAAGATAGTACGGAGAGTTTCCATCTACCCGTCACCCAGATGCTAATGTTAGCGTCTTACGTAACCATAGTCCATTTATCAAAACTAAGAAGTTAACATACGACTAACTAAACTACAGACTTTATTTGGATTTCACCAGTTTTTCCACTAATGTCCGTGTTCCACTCTGGGATCCAATCTACAATCCCACATTGCATTTAATCGTCACGTCTCCTTAGTCTCCTTGGTCTGTGACAGTTTGTCACTCTCCTTGTATTTTATGACCTTGAGTTTTGAAGAAGACTAGCAGTATTTTGTAGAATATCCCTCAGTCTGGGCTTGTCTAATGTTTTCTCACAATTAGATGAAAGTTTTGGGGTTTTGGGAAAAAGACCACAGAGGCTAAGTGTCCTTTTCGGGACATCATCCCAGGATTTATGTCGTATCAACATGACTGATTGGTGATGTTAACCTTGATCACTTGAGTAAGGTGGTGTCTGCCATATTTCTCCACTGTAAACCAGTTGCCATCGAGTTGACTCCAACTTAGGGCAAAGTCAGAGTAGAACTGTACCCCGTAGAATTTTCAATGGCTGATTTTTCAGAAGTAGGTTGCCAGGCCTTTCTTCCAAGGCACCTCTGGGTAGACTCAAGCCTCCAGCTTTTTGGTTAGCAGCCAGGTGTGTTAAGTGTTTGCACCACTCAGGGACTCCTCCACTGGAAAGCTACCAGTTATCAGAAGGGGCTTTTTTTTTTTTAACGTGATAGTAGGTATCATAAAAGAAATAATGGAAAATGACTGATAGATTAAGCTCCTAAAATAAAAAACCTTGATGTATCAAATGGTAAACTGGGTCAACGTTTGCAACGTATGGCAGGCAGAGGCTTGTTCTTTGAACGCGTACCAGAGCTTTTCAGATCAGCAAGGAAAAGCTGAATGCCCTAATTGAGAAATAGGATGAAGACGACGTGTTGGCTAATAAGCACGTAAAAAAAAAAAATCAGACAACGTTCAACTTCACCGTATAAAGGAAATGCCAACTAAAACAATACTGTCTGTCACATCCGAAATTTAAAATGGTTTGAAAAGTTTTTAAAATTTTAAGTGAAAGGAATACTGATATTATGAGGTGGTGCTTTCAGGGGCTTGTGGTGGAGGTGGGAGGACAGCTTGGAAATGTATGTTGAAAGCTTTAAAAAACTCAGCAATTTCAATACCGGGAATTTATCCTGAGAAACAATTAATGATTGTGCAAGGAGGTAGTTTCAACATTGTTTTTTTTTAATAATAGCGAAAATATGAGAAAACGACTATGTGTCCCACAAGAGGGGATCAGTTAGATAAATGATGTCGTTGCTGTTAGATGCTGTAGAGTGGATTCCAACTCATAAGGACCCGTGTGTGCAGAGTAGAACCACCCCATAGGGTTTTTCAAAGCTGTGACCTTTTGGAAGCAGATTGCAGGGCTTGCCGGTGAGGTGCCTCTAAACCAAAAAGAAAAACTAAACCTGTTGCCATCAAGTCGATTTTTAACTCATAGTGACCCTGTTGGACAGAGTAGAGCTGCCCCATAGAGTTTCCAAGGAGCACCTGGTGGATTTGAACTGCCGACCTTTTGGTTAGCAACCATAGCTCTTAAACACTGTGTTACCAGGGTTTCCGACATGCCTCTAGGTGGGTTCAAACCACCAATCTTTCTGTTAGTAGTCGAGCTCTTAACCGTCTGCACTGCCCAGGGGCCCCATATACTGGAAAACACTCCACCCACTAAAAATTATGGCCTAGATGATGCGCAAAATTGTTCACTGTGTTTGTTTGTTTTTTTTTAATTTAGGTCACAAAGCCGTATTGCAATAAAATCCCATTTTTTTAAAACAAAAAGTATGTTTTTTATACAACACACAAGGAGATCTGGAGACTAGTGCAGATATTATCCATAGTTATAAGGAAACCTGATGGCACAGTGGTTAAAGCGCTTGGCTGCTAACTGAAAGGTCGATGATTTGATCCCACCAGCCACTCCATGGGAGAAAGATGTGGCCATCTGCTCCCGTAAGGATTACAGCCTTGGAAACCCTGTGGAGCTGTTCTACTCTGTCCTGTAGGGTCACTATGAGTCGGAATCTACTCAACAACAACCTATTTTTATTCCTGGTGGCTTGTTTTCCATTTTAACTTTGAGCATCTGGGTCCCCTTTCCTAGACTTAGGAAGCTGAGATAGGAGCAAGGTGGAAGCTGCGACAGCACCACATCCTCCCTTGTAAACCATCCTCCCGGCACTATGCTTCTTAAAAAAAAAATGACATACAGTAAAATTCACTCTTTTTGACATATAGTTCTGTGAGCTTTGGCAAACACATACAGTCACATAACCACCACAATTCACGTATGGAACACTTCCATGGCCCCCCAAAATGTCCTTGTGCTGCCCCTTGGTAATTAACCCTTCCCCACCCCCTGCCCCCCAGCAACCACTGACCTGTATTGCCTTTCCCAGAACGTGGTAGAAATGGGATCATACAGTACGAAGCCTTTGGAGGCTGTCCTCTCACTCACCTAATGCATTCGAGATTCATCCATGTTGTGTGTCTTCCATTGTATAGATAGAGCAGGTTGTTCATCTCGCCACTTGTTGAAGGACACTTGAATTGTTTCTAGCTTTTGGTGATTATGACTAAGGCCACTGTAAACATTCGAGCGTAGGTTTTAGCATGAACAAAGTTTTTATTTCTCATGGGCAAACACCTGGCATGGGATTGCTAGGTAGTATGGTGAGCATGATGCCCCTGGGTGGTGCAAAGGGTTAACACACTGGGCCGGGTTAACTGACTCCACCCAGAGGTGCCTGGGAAGAAGGGCCTGGTGGTCTACTTCTGAAAAATCAGCCATTGAAAACCCTGTTGAGCACAGTTCTACTCTGACACACATGGGGTCGCCATGAGTTAGAGTGGACTTGATGGCAACTGGTTACAGCGAGCGCACGTTTATGTGAAATGGCCAAATTCAGGAAGTTTCGTGCTGATGTCCTAGGGACAAAGTGAATGAACCCTTGTTGGAAATGAATGCACCCTTGTTGAGCACCTACTGTGTGCCACACATAGAGCTGGAGCTTTGCACGTATCCCCCCTTGGGCTCCTCACCCCAGCTCTGGGAGAGAACAGGCCCTGGCTCTCTTTACAGACAACCCATAGAAAAGCCACTTTGTGTGGCCCATCTAATAAGTGCACAGCTGCTCTTATTGAAGTTGGAGGGAGGTGTAGTGGGGGGTTGTTTAGCCCCTTCTGTGTGTCCCGCCCCCCCCCCAGCATTTTTCTAGCATTTGCATTTTTTTTGACTTCCAGCTTAGCTCAGACCCAATCTGCTTGAGCATGCACTCCCAGAGCCTCCATCAGAAGCTTTTGGCCAGCACCTACCCCCCAGCATCACACTGTGAAGGATCTAATGAAATATTGATAACACCCTGCCGTCCACTATGGAACTTTAATGACTTACGATGATGGCCCAGCAGAAACGATTATGTAATCTCTCAAGGGATTTTTTTTTTGTCTTTTCCCAGTTGAAGTGGGTTCAACCCTCCTAGGTCATAAGACTCAGTAACCTTCTCACCATTGGTGACCTCGTCCTTCCCCAGGCCACAAGAATGGAAGTAACAATGGGTTGTGTATAGTTCTTAAATAATCTTTTATAGATACTTTTTGTTTAATTACAAAAAGGAGTATGTACAAATGGTAAGAGAAAAAAAAATCAAATCGTGCAAAAGGGTATCCAAAGGGGGGAAAAAATCTCCCCTTATTCCTGACCCCCAGTCCCTTTTCCCAGAGGCAGCTCCAGTTAACAACTTCCTGTATATAGCTCTAGAAATTTTCTATGCATATCATGATAGTTTTAAATGCTGCTTTTAGTTGTTTTCATTATAATCAAAGGTGTAAAGCATTATAGTTGTCAGGATGGTTAGGAAATTGTTGGATACTTCTAAACTTGTAGTAACACATGTCAGGGTCCTCACTTTGCCTCTAAGGACCCATTAACCACCTGAAGTTTATGTCAAACATTCCATCTCTTGTTTTTTCTGTAGAGGGTCAGGAGCTTTCAACAGATTCTGAGAGAGATTTGTGTATCAATAAAAGGGAAGAGCCACTGGCTAGTAGGTATGGAGAGGCAGTCCATTACAGATAAGTGATAGATAAAAGTCTTATTAGCTGGGGGGATGTACAAGTTGCGAATTTATGTATTAAGAAAACCCTGTTGCTGTGGAGTCAATTCGAACTCATAGAGGCCCTAAAGGTCAGAGTAGAACTGCCCCATAGGGTTTCCAAGGAGCGGCTGGTAGATTTGAACTGCCGACCTTTTGGTTAGCAGCCAAGCTCCTAAGCCACTGCACTACTAGGCCTCCACTTTATGTATTACTGGTCCTTAATTTTGTGATTGGAAACTGGTACAATCATTAGTTTAACAGTTTTTTCTTGGGCTAGGAGTCACTGGGTAGCACAAACATTAAGCGCTGAACTACTAACCAAATGGTTGGCGGTTCAAACCTACCCAGGGGCACCTCGGAAGCCAGGCCTGGTGATCTGCTTCCAAAAAGTCACAGCCTTGAAAACCTTGAGGAGCTGAGTTCTACTCTGTAACACATGGGGGTGCCATGATTCGGAATTAACTTGACGGCAGACGGTGGTGGTGGTGGTGTCGGTGTTATGTCTTGGGCTGAGAGGAGCTGTGCCTGGACTGAGCCAATCGTGATGACGTTTCTGGAGTTCTGGAGCCCTGCGGCGTTTGTACTGACTCGTCACATGTGGGAAAGTGTGGTGGTGACTTTATAACATGTGTAGCCTCTTGCCCAGGATGAGCCAATTACTGGGAAATTCTCACAGAGGGGAATATACAAACTTACTTCCTAAGAGAGGGCAGTCAAGAAGAATTTAGGGAAATTCCTGGAAGGCAGAGCCACATCCGGTTCACTCTGAAAGTCACAGAATGTCCTTGACGGGGTCAGTATCTGAGGTCGGGGAAGACAACCAAGCCTTCCTGGTACCTCTGTCCTGGCATGGCCCTGGAGGAGGCAGATCCTGGGCTGCGTGGACAGAGAGAGTAGTCTGACCTTACAAGGTGTTTTTAATATTAGCTAAAATTTACATAGCAAGCAACTACTATGTGTCAGGTACTATTCTAAGCACTTTGCGTGTATTAACTCAGTGATGCTTATAACAGTCCTCTGTTGGATGTCCTCTGATGGGTGGGGAAACTGAGGCACAGAGTATGCCAACAGTTGTGCAAACAACCCCACATCTCAGGGCCTTAAGACACTCACTCAGGTTAATGTGTTGGGTGGGGAAGGTAAGGTCTCTACTCCACACAGTCATTCAGGGACCCAGGCTGTTTCCATCTTCAGCTCTTTGCTGCCAAGGGTTTGGTGAGCTCATAACATGGCCCACAGCTGGTAAGTGGTGGAGCTGGGATTTGAACCCATGCAGTCTAATTGCAGAATCTGTATTGTCAACCACTACCCTATGGTTATAAATAAAGGGAACCCTGGTGGCACAGCAGTTAAATGCTCGACTGCTAACCAAAAGGCCTGTTAGAACCTATCCATCGGCTCTATGGAAGAAAGACCCGGCGATCTGCTTCCATGAAGATTACAGCCTAGAAAACCCCATGGAGCAGTTTTACTCTGACTCGTGAGGTCGTTATGAGTCAAAAGTCGACTTGACAGCACTTGACAACAACAAACCTGTTACCCATTGCTGTGGAGTCGATTCCGACTCAGTGACCCTACAGGACAGAGTAGAACTGTCCCATAGGTGTCCCAAGGCTGTAATCTTTAGGGAAGCAGACCGCCAAGTTTTTCTGCTGCGGAGCAGGTGATGGATTGAAACCACTGACCTTTCAGTTCCAACCAAGTGCTTAGCCATTGCGCCACCAGGGTCCTTTAACAACAACCACATGGTGATAATTAGGAGTTCTGGCTTTGAACTTGACTTACGTGGTATGTAACCTCAGAACTGGGAAGTGGGTAGATAACTTGGGAGTTTGGAGAACATCTCCTCATTGCCAAAGAATCAAGTTCTTTCTAAGGCATGAGATGGGTAAATCTGAGAGACATTTCTACTGTCTTCAGATGAGAACTTCTAGTTCAGCTACTCTTAAAATACAAAACAAAACAAAAAAACCCAACGCCATCAAGTCAATTCCGACTCAAAGGGACCCTGTATGACAGAGTAGAACTGTCCCATAGGGTGTCCAAGGCTGTAATCTTTATGGAAGCAGACGGCCACATCTTTCTCCCATGGAGTGGCTGGTGGGTTCGAACTGCTGACCTTTCAATTAGCAGCCGAGTGCGTAACCACTGCGCCACCAGGGCTCCTTTACTCTAAGACATTATCCCTAAAAATGAAAGAGCACCTGAAGTAAATGTGCATCAGCCACGTTGCTGCCTGGTGCTCGGGTCTTTCCACCAGCGAATATCGACCTTCCAAATTTGATGGGCTCACGTAGCTGCTCATTGTAGGGAGGAAGGTTTGCTAAATTTCAGCAACCTGATTAAATCGCTCGTGCCCAGCAGTAGAAATGTCTTGTTGTGGCAACAACCCAGATGTCCAATATAAGGCCCAGAAAATAAAGTACGGTACATTCATACAGGGGAATGTCATGTGGAAATTAAAAATGGCGGTGCCGGAGAAGACGTGGGAAGGTCAATCTGATCTATGTAAAAAGTCAGATATAAAAATAATCCAGATTTTATTTTTTTAAATATACAAAGTTTAAAATAAAATTTGAAGAATATTTACCATGACGTTTCCAGTGATTATTGCTGGTGGAATGTTATTGTTGTTAGTGCTGTTGAGTCAGCTCAGACTTAAAACGACTTGATGTATAACAGGATGCGGTCGTTACCCAGTCCTGCGCCATCCTCACAATCGGGGCTATCCTTGAGCCCATTGTTGTACCTACTGTGTCAGTCCATCTCATTGAGGGTGTCCCTCTTTTTCGCTGGCCATCTACTTTGCCAAGCATCATGTCCTTCTCTAGCAGTTGGTCCCTCCTGGTTATGTGTCCAAAGTGAGATGAAGTCTCGCCATCCTTGCTTCTAAGGAACATTCTGGCCATACTTCTTCCAGGACTGATGTGTTGGTTCTTCTGGCGGCCCATTCATTATTCTCTGCCAACACCGTAATTCAGATGCATCAGCTCTTCTTCAATCTTCCTTTATTTTCTCTCTCTCTCTCTCTCTTTTTAACCTGTACTTTCTAGATTTCCTACAGAGAAACATGTATTAACCCATTGCCTGCCGTCAAGTCGATTCTGACTCATAGCGACCCTATAGGACAGAGCAGAACTGCCCCCACAGGGTTTCCAAGATTGTAATCTTTACGGAAGCAGACTGCCACATCTTTCTCCCTTGGAGTGGTGGAGGGCTCAAACCACCGACCTTTCGGTTAGCAGCTGAGTGTAAATTTAGCCACCAATGGCACTAGATTTAAGTTCAAGGCATGGCCTAATTAACTGGCTGACCTTGGGCAATTGCTTAATTCTCCAAATGGGGAGGATAGTTTTAGGATTTTTTTTTTTCCTTATGAGGATTTAATAAGTGTACAAAGCACTTGTTAGGTGCTGTCGAATCCATTCCAGCTCATAGCAACCCTATGTACAACAGAAGGAAACTGCCCGGTCCTGCGCCATCCTCACGATCATTGCTATGTTTGAGCCCGTTGTTGCAGCCACTGTGTCAGTCCATCTCATTGAAAGTCTTCCTGTTTTTTATTGACCCTCTACCAAGCATGATGTACTTCTCCAGGAACTGGTTTCTTAACACATAGTAAATGCTCAATACATTTTTAGGTGCTGTTAATATCATGGAGCCCTGGTGGCATAGTGGTTAAGAGCTTGGCTGCTAACCAAAAGGTCAGCAGTTCAAATCCACCAGCTACTATTTGGAAACCCTATGGGGCAGTTCTACTCTGTCCTATAGAATGGCTATGAGTTGGAATGGACTCGATTGGCAATGGGTTTGGTTTTCGTAGAGTTGATGTGAGGATTGAATGACACTGTGGCTATGAAGCATTGGCGCAGTGCCTCAGTGGATGCTGGATCTTATAGAGAGAATGCCACACCTCAGCTGCTGGCCTGCTGAATCGGAAGGCCCCAGTCATTAGCTTTTTAAGTACCTACATGTGTGGTTCTCAAATTTTAGCACATGTTAGAAGCTTCTGGGAGTCCCTAAGTGGTGCAAACAGTTAAAGCACTCAGCTATAACCTGAAGGTTGGAGGTTTGAGTCCATCTAGAGGTGCCTCGGAAGAAAGGCCTGGCAATCTGCTTCCCAAAAGTCAGCAATTAAAAAACCCTATGGTTCACAATTCTACTCGGACACACGTTGGGTCACCATGAGTCTAAATTGACTCAGGACAACTGGTTAGTTAGTTAAATAGTTAGGTAGTTAGTTAAACGGTATGTCACTCTATTCAGATGGGCCCAAAGTCTTCTCTGTCTTCTTAGGAATCTGGTCGCACCCATATCATACAGATTGTTTTCTGACATTATGGATACTAGACTTGTTTTTCTTGTGTCTCAGTTCACACCCTAGGTATTGCTCATGTAAATATCTCTTGTTTAGTCCTTTAGGCCATTGTCGTTAATTTCACAAATTACATCTTGAAAAATCTTCCAACAAGACCATCCCAAGTCCCAGCCCTGGTTTACCTAAAAATACCCTTTCTTATACCTGAAACCTTTGAGGTTTTCACCACATTCTAAACATTTCTATACCTGCCTTTCCTTCTGCATTTGTCATTTTTACCCTTGGTGAAATCGTTGTGGTGTACATCGGTAGAACAAGATACTTTTCCAAGAAATCAAGTTGGAACATTTCATAATGCCTGCTCCTTGCTGGATCAAAGCAGTGTCTCCTAGGCCGGGCTAGTTGCTAAATGGAGCACTGACTTTGAAGTGTGGTTTTAAAGAAGCAGTTATTCCCAGAGCAAGCAAAAGCAGTGAGAAGCCAACAGAGGGTTTTGCATTTCAGCTGAAAGGCGGGCAAGGAAGGGAAGGATGATTTTAATGATCAGAAATCCTGGAGGGGGCCTTTCAAGAACAGCAATCAGCATTAGGCAAAGAGTCAGAGACAAATGTGTACTGGTATATCGGATGAAATGCAGGGTTCTGCACCTTAGGCATGCTTCTATAGCCTTCATTGACACAGTGCCATCATTTTACTATATTAGTCTCAGAGATTTTTCAACCTGGAGACCTTATGTAACTATTCATTATATGTCGAGATTTCTCTACCATCTCCTCAGTTGCTCTGGCAAAAGTCTTCTCTCCCTTTCACCAACCCCCAACCAATCTATCACCAATTCACCTCTGTCAACTTTGACCTGGGCTAGGGAAGTATTCTCCTAACTGGCTGCCTACTGCCACTCTTGGCCTGTCCCGTCCTCCAAGGTTATTACTGCCTCAGGGCCTTTGCACTGTACTCCCACATGTTATGAATCTCAGCAGAAATGTTGCTCTCTCTGAGAAGCTCCTTGATCATCCTGTCTAAAGAACCACCCTCTGCCTTTTTTCTTTTCTTTTTTTTAAATTGTGAAAATATACACAACAAAACATTTGCCCATTCAATAATTTCTACATGTATAATTCAATGACGTTGATTAGTCTTCAAGTTGTGAAACCATTCTTGCTATCCTTTTCCAAATTATTCCACCACTATTAGCGTAAACTCAATACCACCTTAGCAAAAACTCCCCCTTGTCCCCTCCCTCCCATCCCTGGTAGCCACTAATAATCTTTGGTTTCTATATATTTGCTTATTTCATATAAGTGAGATCATGCAGTATTTGCCCTTTTGCAACTGACTTATTTTGCTCAGCAGAATGTTTTCTAGGTTAATCTATGTTGTGGCATGCATCAGGGCTTTGTTTCTCTTTACGGCTGAGTAATATTCCATTGTATGCATATACCACGTTTTGTTAATCCATTCATCTCTTGATGCATATTTCGGTTGTTTCCACCTTTTGGCTGTTGTGAATAGTGCTGCAGTGAACACTGGTGTACAGGTTTCTGCTTGCATTCTTGGTTTCATTTCTTCTGGGCATATACCTAGAATTGCCTTTATCCTTATATTATTCTGTTTTCTTTTTCTGAGCTTCTCTTGTTAACCCATTCCTTTACTAGTTTGTGTCAGTAGAATAGAAGCTTCGTGAGAACAGGACTTTGTCTTGTTCACTTCTGTGTCCATAGTACCCGGCACCCAGTAGTTGCTCAGGAAATGTTTGTTGAATGAATGAATGAAGACAGCAGAGATTTGTTGAGACTTTGTTATGTGCAAAGTTTCATGCCCAGTGTCAGCGGAGTCTCAGAGAATTATAAAAATGGCCAGAGGCAGCTGTAAGAAGAAGACAGGTGTCAAGCCCTGCTTGCTTAACTTAAAATTCAGTTAGTGACATTTTGATCAAAGATTCCACAGCAGAATCCTAATCAAAAGGGGGAAAATGTAGAACAGAATTTCAAATCTTCATGGACTCCAGACTTTCTGGAGCCATGGAGGGTGGATGATCTCCTAAAATTATCACCCTGAGATAATCTTTAAACCTAAACCAAAAATATCCCCTGCAGTCTTCTTAAAACCAAAAAATAGTTTAACTTAACTATTAAGAAAGGTCTGACTTGAACATTATGCTCTTTTAAGAACTGTCTATAAGGGATCAAGTTGACAACAGCAAAGGATTAGATAGGAACCTTAGGGGCAGTGAGTGTATGTTAATGAGGAAGGAACAACTCAGAAGAGGAGGGTGAGAATGGGTGCACAACTCAAAGAATGTAATCAGTGTCACTAAATTGTATGTGTAGAAACGGTTGAATTGGTGTCTGTTTTGCAGTTGGTATTCTCAACAACAACAACAAAATAAAACAGAAAAAAAATGTAGTTAGCGAGATAAAGGAGGAATGAAAATTATACCCTCGACCTCTGTAAAGGGTCAGTAGCAATTGGTAGTACAAATGACCTGCATTATCTGAGCTCTGAGGAGAGCGGGGAAACCCTGGTGGCGTAGTGGTTAAATGCTACAGCTGCTAACCAAAGGGTCTGCAGTTTGAATCCGCCAGGCGCTTCTTGGAAACTCTATGGGGCAGTTCTACTCCATCCTACAGGGTCGCTATGAGTCAGAATCAACTCGATGGGTTTCATTTTGATTTTGGGAGGAGAGCAGGAGGCTTCTCTCTAGCCATCAGGGGAGTCTTCACAGAGAAAGGGGAATGGAGGCTGGGTGTGGGAGGGAGTGAGGCCTTAAGGGTCAGCTGGGGGAGGAGAGAGGGCGAGGGGATGGAATACGGAAGGAGTACAGAGGATGGAAAACAGACCCCTTTGACTAGAGTCAGGAGGTCAGGAGGTCTTCTTGGATGTGTCCCTGACGTTGCACTGGCCTTCCTCTGGGGAGTGACCACATTTTTATCCACCGTGATGTCATCAGTGCCTGATACGGGGCCCTGCGCAAAGTGGGTGCTGAGGAAGCATTGAAATCAGAATTAAGATTGAATGGGGTATTCCAGGCTCTCCCTGAGGAGTTGGGACTTTCTTCTGGAGGCTCTGAGGAACTCCTTTCAAGTTTTGCTGAACACGCTGGCTGTTTTAGGAGGGGTGGTGTGGCCAGGCCTGGAAAAGCCTTAGAGAAACGGTTATCACAATCATCCCAATCAATCAGGCCTGAGAGGTGGGAGGGAAATAGGTGGGGGCAGGAGGAACTGAACAGATGGCCTTTTAGAAGGAAGAAGCAACAAGGTTGGGGACCAACAGAATGTGGAAATAGGGGTTGCAAATGCACGTGTCTAGAAAGAGCCAACAGGAGATGTTAAGCGGTGAGGCTGGCCAGGCATGAGACAGTAGGGTGTGGTGCGGGTTGTGGCAAAGTGGGGGGCAGGCCCCTTCCCTAGGACACAGCTATGACTCAGTATCAGCTGCTCGGTCCATGTGAACATTTAGGCCAGGGTTACCAGCTTTTCAAATTTTGTGTGTGAGATCACCCAAGTTCTCAATGTTGACACCTACTTAGTAAGTCATAAACAGTGCTTCCCAGGCCAAATAAGATATTCCCACAGGTCATATACAGCCCCTGGGCTGCCCGTAGGAGACCTAGAAGTGTGTCTGTGTTGGGGGGGTGAAGTGAGGAACAGAGAGAACACTCAAGGTCATTGAGATTCTGATCCCAGGTCACTGGGAGAATGACGTGGCCTCACACTGTGACAGAGAATGTGGAGGGTGGGTTGGGGACAGGGAGTGGAAAGTAGTGAAGAGATGTGGATGGCCATATGATGAAGGAAAACACCAGTGGACAAAAATGGCTTGTCCTGGGGAAGCAGCCTATTCCAAAGGTAGCTGGCCAGTGAGTGGAGGGAGAGCCTGTTTGTATGGTTAATTGGTGATGGAAATGGCCTCTCTGGGACCCTCTCTCTGGCTTCTGTTTTGTTTCATGTTTTGCTTAAGATCGACTGCGTGGGACTCTGGTAGGAAGCAGCATAAGAATACAGGTGTTGGAGCCTTAGCTCATAGCTGTGCCCTGGCTGTCGGCCCAACTGGGGAGGGGCCCTGAGAGCACTTGACAGCTGCCTCCCTGAGCAGAAGAGCCATAGAACATCCTGAGGCCCTGGACTCCTGTGTGAGCATAGTTTTGTTTGATAAGGGCCCTGTCTTTATGTGGCACAAATGGTTAAGCTGAAAGGTTGGTGGTTTGAACTCACCCAGAGGAGCCTTGGAAGACAGGCCTGGCGATCTGGTTCCTAAAGGTCACAGCCTTGAAAACCCTGCATGCATGGGTTCGCCATGAGTTGGAATCAACTTATCAGCAACTAACAATAACAGTCCCTGGCAAGAGGGAGGGTGGCTATTCAGGAGGCAATACTAATAGATAAAACGTGAGTGATAATGTTTATTCAGTATTCTCTAGGGATTAAGGAGCCCTGGTGGCGCGGTGGTTAAGCAATTGGCTGCTGACCAAAAGGTTGGCGATTCGAACCTATCCAGTGGCGATCTGTTCGCATAAAGATTACAGCCTAGAAAACACCATGGGGCAGTTCTGCTCTGTGACATGGTGTCACTGTGAGTCGAAAATCGACTTGATAGTACCTAACAACAAGGCATTGGGTTACCTGGCTTATATGGGCGGTTTTACTTAAGCCCCACAACAATGCACTAAACTAGGTTCTATTATGATTCCCACTTTAAAGATGTAGAAACTGAGGCTCAGAGCGGTGGAGTGATTTGCCTCCCCTCCCCCATGCGGGCTGCAGAGCCAAGCCTCCTTGGCCTTCAGGAGACACTGCTGCTTGCTGTGTACAAATGGGTGATTAAGAGTGTCTTGCAGGTGATGGATTAAACTTTAAAGGAGAGAAAACACCAGTGGAAGGAAAGTGGCTGTTCAGCAGATGCACAAGGGGCTCATGTTCTCTGTTCCTGGGCTCCAGGAATTGTGGAATGTTTCCCAGTTACCTACAGATGAGCCAACTCCATTCCCAAACCTAACAAGGAAGCAAGGGAAAGTCCCTAGTGCCGTACAGGGAAGAGCCACGTACGCATGTCCAACATTATGTTAAATGCTCTGTCCACATGAGCTCGGAATTCTCACAACAGTCCTCTGAGGGAGATACTGCTTTTTATTATACCATTTTTATAGCCCAGCTGAAATAACTTGCCCAAGGTCATCCAACCAAGAAGTGGTAGAGCTGGGATTTGAACCTACGGCCTCCTAACTCCAGAGCTAGAACTTTTAACCCTGACCCAACAATGTCTCCGTTGCATTAGGACTCTGCCATATTGACCCATCTGACCAGGTGAGGCATGCCTGGCTGAGGTCTAGCGTGGCCGGGCTCAAGTCTTGCTAGATGAGCGGGCAGAGAATTCCTGGGGCACAACAGGGAGAGAGTCTTGGTGGAGAAATAAGTTAGTCCCTTCTACTTCTCCCTGGTCCTCTCCTGGCCTGGTTCTCAGCTGTGGTTCTTCCAATCCTTTGTTGACCTTCTGTCTCCTCCCACCCCCCGAACCCCCTTCTGTGCAACCTTATGCTCAGCAGACTCTTGAGGGTCCACAGTCTGGACCAGGGTTTCTTAGGCTTCAGAGAGCAGGATTCCTTGGGGAGCTTGCCAAGCACAGATCCTGGACCTCACCCAAGATTCAGATTCTTTCAGTTCGTCTTGGGGCCCAAGACTCTGCGTATTTTGCAAACCTCACCCTACCTTCTCAAGTGGTACTAATGCAGGGGCCCTTGGAAAACAGCAGAGATGTTTCAAGTTATTAAATCCTCCACTTCCTGACCCGCATTTGCTGCTCAGTCTGCTGCCACCACCTCCCTTTGCAGCCTCGTATTGTTTAATCACGGGGATGTCGGTCGTCAGTGGTAGAACCGTGTGGGAGATCCAGACAAGCTTATTCCTGGCCGGTGCACCTCGTGCGCAGCCACCACCCATTTGCCAGTGGAGACCTACATGCTGCTCTGATGCCGAACAGGTTTCAGTGGAGCTTGCAGACTAAGATGGACTAGGAAGAAAGGCCTGGTAATCTGCTTCTGAAAGTCAGCCACTGAAAACTCTTATGGATCACAACAGTCTGATGCACAGCTGATCATGGGGCTAGCGCAGGACCAGGCACCATTTCTTTCCATTGTGCATGGGGTCGCCACGAGTCAGGGGCCAACTTGACAGCAGCTAGCAACAACATTGTTTAATCCTCATGCCAATGCCTTGAGATAATACTAGTGGTGTTCCTGTTGTACAGATGAGGAAGCAAGGCTCAGAAAGATGAAGCAACTTGCTTAAGGCCACTGACTGTAACCACCTTGCTCTACTGCCTCTGCTGAATTACTAGTGTGGATCCACCATGTGCGATGCATGGTGTTTCCCTGAGAATCTCTGGTAGGCTGAGAGGAAGGACTGTGAGTATCGCATTTTCATCAGCACATTGTATCTGTAGAGTGGAGGGGAAGGAGACATGTAACCTGGTGGGGAGGCCAGGAAGCCTTGGCAACCAGAATACTCCCTGCCTCATCTCCATGGGCTTTTAGCCCTGCTGTGAACAGCTGACATCAGTAGTCAGAACAAATCACACCCATTCGGTTCAACTTTAAATGCTAAGACGTAGATAATAACATGGAATGACTCAAGGATCATTCTTTAGGAAGATTGATTCCCTCTGCAACCCTGGGCAGGTCTCATAACCTCCCGGTAAAAACCCTCTAAGGTCCCTGGGTGGCACAGATGGTTTGCACTTGACTGCTAACCAAAAGGTTGGTGGTTTGAACCCACCCAGTAGAGTTGCAGATGAAAGGCCTGGTGATTTGGTTCCATAAAGATTGCAGCCAAGAAAACCCATCTGGAAAGAGGGGTCAAAAGAGCAGACTGAGGAATCCCACCCCTGTGGGCAGTGGCCCGTCGTGCTGCAGAGAGGGTTAAAGTCCCTGGATGGCACAAACGGTTAATAGCTTAACTACTAGATGAAAAGTTGAAGGTTCAAACCCACCCAGAGGTGCCTCAGAAGACAGGCCAGGCGATATGCTTCTGAACGGTCACAGCCTTGTGCACCCTGTGGAACACAGTTCTACTCTGCACATATGGGGATGCTGTGAGCTGGAATTGACTTGACAGCAACCAGCAACGGCAATCCCGTGACCCAGCATTTCCACCCCTGGGAATTTATTGGGAAAAAGGAAATTATCTGTTTATGCAAAGACTGCATAAACATGTTCATAGCAGCTTAATGCATAATAGTCCAGACTAGAAAACAGCCCAGGTGTCTGTCACAGGTGAATGGATAAACAAACTGTCACCTAGCCACACCATGGACTACTTGTTGTTATTAGTTGCCATCTCGTCAGCTCCGACTCATGGTGACCCCACGTATAACACAATGAAACGTCGCCTGGTCCTGTGCCTTCTTCATGATCGTTGTTCTTTGAGTGGTTGTTTCCGCCATTGTGTCAATCCATCCCTTGGAAGGCTTCTCTCGATTTCCCTGACGCTCCGTTTTACCAACCATGATGTGCTTTTCTGACACTTGTTCTTTCCTGATGCTGTGTCCAAAGTAAGTGAGCCAAGGCCTCGCCATCCTTGCTTCTAAGGAGCATTCTGGCTGTATTTCTACATACATAGGCTACTCCTCAGCAATAAAAAGGAACAGATTACTGTTACACCTAATACCATGGATAACAAAAGAAATTAGACATACAAGTATATACTTATATGAACTTCTAGTACAGGCAAAACTAACCTATAGTGGCAGAAAGCAGAGCAGTGGCTGCCCGGTGTGGGGGATGGCGGAGGTTAACTGGAAATGTCTGGAGAACACGAGGGTGCTTTCTAGGGTGATGGAAATATCATATCTTGGTCTGGGTGGTGGTCACATGGATATATTTGGTTGTCAAAACTCGTCAGGCTGTACGCTTAAGAGCTGTGCATTTTACTATATGTAAATTATACCTCAAGTAATCAAATAGGTAAATGAGCAGATGCTTCCACCCCAGCCTTGGCAACTCAGAGGCAGCAGGTCTTGGGTGGGGCTTCGGGGCATCTCAATTTTCAACAAACCCCATAGGCAGTGCTGGTTCCCAGCCTGGGGTGGAGTGGGCATCAACCAAAAACCGAACATGTTGCAGTCAAGTCCATTCCAACTCATGGTGACCCCGTGTATTACAGAGTAGAACTGCTCCATAGTGTTTTTTGACTATAATCTTTATGGAAGCAGATCGCCAGGTCTTTCTTCCACAACTCCATTGGGTGGGTTCAAACTGCCGACCTTTAGGTTAGTAGCCAAGAGCAAACTGTGAACCACCAGGCCCTAATTGCCAAAGTCTCTTCTGGCCAGGATGCTGGAGTCTTTGAAGATACTGAGGCTCACTTAAACTTTTAGTCTCTTTTTAAGCATAACCCTAGCTGGAGTTCAAGTCTGGCCCCAGGCAATGTCCTGATAATCAACAAGCCCCTCACTAAGCTGTGGACAGAGTACCCTCAGTCCCCAGGCAGTCCTGGCCACGTGCTGGGCATCACAGAGCCCGCTGTGCTGGGAAAGAGGGCAGGACCCCGCGCTGGCCTGCAGATACTTGCCAGGCACTGGCAGAACTAGACAGACCCTCTTTGGGTTCTGTCCCCAGGCCACCCTCCAGATAATAATGATTCAGGCCATATATTAAGGATTTATTGTGTTACAGACACTCTACTGGTTGTTTTAAGTACATTTTTAATTCTATCAGAGAATGCATTGTACAGTTCTTAGAAGCTCA
Organism: Loxodonta africana; assembly: GCF_030014295.1. Lineage (NCBI taxonomy): Eukaryota > Metazoa > Chordata > Mammalia > Proboscidea > Elephantidae > Loxodonta > Loxodonta africana. The sequence goes on from NC_087344.1 coordinate 49,917,810, forward strand.
GGCTCAGAGTCCCCACATCTCCACAACTGGCTGTGTGTCTTTATGTAAGTGACTTAATAAGCACTCGGAGCCTCAGCTCCTCATTGTAAAATGAAGAAGATGGTAATAATTCTTTCCTCATAGTGCCTTAAACATGAGACACACTTAGTAAATGTTGGCTGTTATTATCTAATTTAATGTTTGTAAAAACCCTGTAAGGTCTCTGGGTGGCACAAATGGTTTGCACTTGATTACCAACCAAAAGGTTGGCAGTTTGAACCCACCCAATGGAGTTGCAGAAGAAAGGCCTGGAGATCTCCTTCCATAAAGATTACAGCCAAGAAAACCCTATGAAGTTCAGTTCTACTCTCTAACACACAGGATCACCATGAATCAGAACTGACTTGATGGCAATGGGTTTGGTTTTTTGTTTTCTAACAGCCCTATGGGTTAGGTAGGAGCCCTGGTGGTGCAGTGGTTAAGAGCTCAGGGTGCTAACCAAAAGGCCAACAGTTCGAATCCACCAGCTGCTTCTTGGAAACCCTATGGGGCAGTTCTGCTCTGTCCCATAGGGTTGCTATGAGTCTGAATCAACTCGACTGACACAGGTTTGGTTTTTGTTAAGCTTTACGGGTTACGTAAGGAGCCCTGGTGGCACAATGGTTAAGCGCTTGGCTGCTAACTGAAAAGTTGACGATTCGAACCCACCCAGCAACTCCACAGGAGAAAGACCTAGTGATCTGCTCCCATAAAGATTACAGCCTAGAAAACACTATGGGGCAGTTCTACCTGTCCTATAGGGTCGCTATGAGTAGGAATCGATGGCAACGAGTTTGGTTATGGTTTTTGATTATGGGTTAGGTGTAATTCTTATCCCCATTTTACAGGGCAAAAACTGAGGCTTAGACAGGTCAAGACTTTTGCCCAAAGTCACACAGCTAGAAGCTGGAGGAGCTAGAGTTGAAACTGGGTGTACCTAACTCCTGGCTCTTTTCACTACACCAATTGCCATTGCCTTCATGGGTGGGGGTCACCGTAGAAGACCTCCGTGTTCTGAAATGAGAATCTATTGTTGGTTAAGTGAGAGATCCACCCTTCTTCAGGAAGGCTATGTGTGGTGGTTACAAAAGTGGGTTCCAATCCCACCTCTACCAGCTGAGGAACTTTGGACAAGTTACTTAAATGCCCAGTGCCTCAGTTTCCTCATCTGTAAAATGAGGGTGCTAATACCTACCCCAGGTCCCTGGGCAGTGCAGACAATTTGCACTCAACTACTAACTGAAAGGTTGACGATTTGAACCCACCCAGTGGCACTGTGGGAGAAGGTCCTGGTGATCTGCTTCTGTAGAGATGACAGCCAAGAAAACCCTGTGGAGCTCTGTTCTAGTCTGTAACACGTGAGGTCACCTTGAGTCAAAATCGACGTGACAGCAACAGGTTTTTTGGTTTTAATCCGTACCCTAAGAGGCTAGGTGAGGACTAGATGAGCCACTGGGTGTAAGGCACACAGAAGGCTGTAGTACTTGTCAGCTCTTATTTAACGCCATCTGCAAGGTCACGCCTCTCTCCTGGTTGGGGACTGAGCTGGGCGGATTCCAAGCTGCGGTAGGATAGGAAGTTGTCTTCACGCCTTTGAGGAGGTGACAGGACGGTCTCCAGGGTGGCCAGTGGTAACAGGTGTAGCAAAAAGCCTTTTTGAACCCTGTCCAGTGAATCTGAAGGTCTTTTATTAAGTCATCTCCTGGACTGTCTCATTTTAAAAGCTCAAAGCCTTGTTCCCAGGCTCTGTTTTCTAACCATCTTGTTTTACTCTCTATCGGGAGAGATTTGGGGTGACAGTTAGTGTCTAAATGAAGGATGGCTTCCCATTGCGCTGACCCTGCTCTAGACCCAAGGGTGGAGCTGCAGCAGGTACTTGGCCAGACAGGGCTCAAGGTAAACAAACTGCCCTTTTGTTTATTTTGTTTGTTTACTTTCTGCCTGTGTCTGGGGAACCACAGTGCGGGTTTCTCAAGCTGCTCTGTTTCCTGTGGGTTTCAAAAAGAAATAAAAAGCAAGCCATCAAACTGTAGCATCCAGCCGCCTGCATGAAACCCCATGAAGGCTGGTTTGTAAATGTAAAATGTGTGACCATGTTGGCTTGAAAGCTGAATGGCAGCACAGGATAGAGCATCACACCCGGGGTCAAATCCCTGATCTCTTTCTTCACAGCTGTGTGATCTTGAGACTGTGTCACTCCTCGTCTCTGAGCCTCAATTTCCTCATCCGTAAAATGGACATAATTATGACACACACCTCATGCGATATTGTGAGGTCAGGCAGTCAAGGTCTCAGCTCAGTGCCTGGCACATGATACATGCTCAATAAATGCTAGTTAACATGATTATCATCATGCCAGGACCACTCTGAGTTAAACTCTCCAACTCATGGGGCTCTCACTGATTGCTGTGTGACCTTAGACAAATTGCTTCACTCCTCTGAATTTCAATTTGCAAAACTGAGACCGCGTGTTCCTTATATGAAGGATTGTCCTAAGGATTAAATTAAGGGAGATAACTACCGAAGGAACTTAGCACAAAGCTTAGCACATTCTTACAAGTGCAAGAGACGGTAGCTATTGTGCTGATGTGATGCCAGGGACGCATGGCCCTGACCCCCAGGGAGTGGAACAGATCATAAGTGCCCTGAAGTGTCCTTGAGCTGAACTGCGATGGCGGTGGGTACCAGGTGTGGCCCCAGGAGGGGTATGGAAGGTGCTACTTGGAGTGATAAAGAGGACAGGTGGGAAGGACTAGAGAAGGAAGGTGCTAGGTGTCCAAAGATGAAAGCACGTTCAGCTGGTGGCACTGAGGGGTGAGGCTGTGCCACAGCAGAGCTCACAGAAGGGTCGACTGCTTCCTAAGCTGAGTGGCCCTGCAGCAGCTTCCCTGATGAGTTTGTTTATGGACTCATGTCTGGAGATAAGTGGTTTATATCAACACTCTTTGGGAAGATACGATATACGGATGTTACCAAAATGGATTCAGAACGCAAAGGTGTAATTTGCCAAAAATCACATGAAAAGGTAGTTATTCCCAAACAGCAGAATTCTTTGTTTTAGAGAAGCATTCACTAGGAAATTCTTTCAGTGTCAAGCATCACTCTGCATCTAAGTGCTATTTGCTTTACAGAAGATGACGGTGTGGTGCAGTGGTAAAAAATGTGGTCACAGGAGCCAGGTCATGGACCCCACCTGCCCTGAGGTGGAACCCAGCTCTGCCTAGCACCAGCTCGGAGCCTCCGTTTCCTCATCTGTATAATTATTGTTGTTGTCTGTTGCTGTTGAATCGGCTGTGACTCACGGCAGCCTTAGGTATAGCAGAACAGAACGTTGCCGGTCCTGTACCATCATTATGCTCATTGGTATGTTTGAGGCCATTGCTGTAGCTTCTGTGTCAGTCCATCTCACTGAGGGTTTCCCTCACCTTTGCTGACCCTCTGCTTTGCCAACCATGATGTCTAAGGACTAAGGTGCACCTGACCTAAGCCATGGTATTTTCATTTGCTTCACATGCATACAAATAAGGAAGATCCAAGAAGAATTGATGCTTTTGAATTATGGTGTTGGCGAAGAATATTGAATATACCGTGTGCTGTCAGAAAAATGAACAAATCTGTCTCGGAAGAAGTACAGCCAGAATGCTCCTTGGAAGTAAGGATGGTGAGACTTCGTAAGGCAGCAAAAAAGAGGAAGACTGTCAATGAGATGGATTGACACAGTGACTGCAATAATGGGCTCAAACGTAACAACGATTGCAAGGATGGCATAGGACCAGGTGGTGTTTCGTTCTGTTGTACATAAGGTTGCCATGAGTCAGAACTGACTTGACAGTACCTAACAACATCCCCCCAAAAACCCATTGCCGTCAAGTTGATTCTGGCTTGTAGCAACCCTTTACTTACTCTTAAATTGACCTTTCTGTTAAGAAATGATGGCAATAGTAGTGGAGAAGAGGCAGGGTCTTTTTAACACCCTTTCTTTGGTAGAAGAGAAAGGCCACAACCCAAAGTCAGTCCTTAGAAGTTTGGGGAATTTTGCTGGTCTGTGAAAGCCCCAGTCTAGGGAATGCTGGTTTAATCTCTTTTCATGGACAAGGCCTTAGTGTCATCTTCAAATAACTGTGGAGGTCAGTTTTCAGCTCAGCCTCAGACATGGAGGGTCTGCAGCCCATGGCCATCCTCTCGCCACTCTGCTCATATCTGTTAGGAGGCCCTATAGAGGACTCCAAGTGCAAAGAATGATGCCCCGCCCCTGGAGGATCCCAAGTGAGGTCTCCAACTTCAGGGAGGTCAACTCCACGGCAGTAGTGAAGGGCTCTGTCTTAGTTTCTTAGTCAGGGTTCTCTAAGAAACAGCCAGTGGTATGTACACATATGTATGTATATATTTATATTTGTATTCATGTATATAGAGAGAGAGCAAGAGAGGGAGAGAGATTGATTTACTTCAAGGAATTTGCTCACATGATAGGGAGGGGCTGGCAAGTCCAAAATCCATAGATCAGGCAACAGGCTGGAGACTCCTGCTAGCTCACATGATTGTAGGGGGCTGGTGAGTCCAAAATTCATAGGTCAGATGACAGACAGACCGGAGGCTGCTGTAAGCTTGTGTCCAAGATCTGTAGGTCTGGTAATGGTAAAAGGTCAGAGTTAAGACAGAGTTCTGTCAAAATATCTATTTATATTCTGGAGGCAGACATAACAGACACGTGGTGGGGTGTGGGGGCTTGCGTGTTGCTGTGATGCTGGAAGCTATGCCACCAGTATTCAAATACGACTAGGGTCACCCATGGAGGACAGGTTTCAGCTGAGCTTCCAGACTAAGACGGACTAGGAAGAAGGACCCAGCAGTCTACTTCTGAAAAGCATTAGTCAGTGAAAACCTTATGAATAGCAGCAGAACACTGTCTGATATAGTGCTAGAAGATGAGCCCCCCAGGTTGGAAGGCACTCAAAAGATGACTGGGGAAGAGCTGCCTCCTCAAAGTGGAGTCGACCTTAATGACCTGGGTGGAGTAAAACTTTCAGGACCTTCATTTGCTGATATGGTGCAACTCAAAATGAGAAGAAACAGCTGCAAACATCCACTAATACTCAGAACCTGGAATGTACGAAGTATGAATCTAGGAAAATTGGAAATCGTCAAAAATGAAATGGAACACATAAACATCAATATCCTAGGCATTAGGGAGCTGAAATGGACTGGTATTTGGCCATTTAGAATCAGACAATCATATAGTCTACTATGCTGGAAAAGACAACTTAAAGAGGAATGGTGTTGCATTCATCGTCAAAGAGAACTTTTCAAGATCTATTCTGAAGTACAATGCTGTCAGTGATAGAATAATATCTATACACCTACAAAAAACACCAGTTAATACGACTATTATTCAAATTTACGCACCAACCGCTAGGACCAAAGATGAAGAAATAGAATATTTTTATCAGCTGCTGCAGTCTGAAATTGATCGAACATGCAAACAAGATACATTGATAATTACTGGCGATTGGAATGTGAAAGTTGAAAACAAAGAAGAAGGATCAGTAGTTGGAAAATATGGCCTTGGTGATAGAAAAAATGCCGGAGATCGAATGATAGACTTTTGCAAGACCAACGACTTCTTCATTGCAAATACATAACTTTTTTCACCAACATAAACAGCAGCTATACACATTTTTTTTTTTATATACACATGGACCTTGCCAGATGGAACACACAGAAATCAAATTGACTACATCTGTGGAAAGGGACGATGGAAAAGCTCAATATCATCAGTCAGAACAAGACCAGGGGCCGACTGTGGAACAGACCATCAGTTGCTCAAATGCAAGTTCAAGCTGCAACTGAAGAAAATCAGAGCAAGTCCACGAAGCCAAAATATGACCTTGAGTATATCCCACCTGAATTTACAGACCATCTCAAGAATAGATTTGACGCAGTGAACACTAGTGACCGAAGACCAGACAAGTTGTGGAATGACATCAAGGACATCATCTATGAAGAAAGCAAGAGGTCACTGAAAAGACAGGAAAGAAAGAAAAGACCAAGATGGATGTCAGAGGAGACTCTGAAACTTTCAAACGCCGAGCAGTTAAAGCAAAAGGAAGAATCAATGAAGTAAAAGAACTGAACAGAAGATTTCAAAGGGCGTCTTGAGAAGACAAAGTATTATAACGACATGTGCAAAGAGCTGGAGATGGAAAACCAAAAGGGAAGAATATGCTCGGCGTTTCTCAAGCTGAAAGAACTGAAGAAAAAATTTAAGCCTCGAGTTGCAATAGTGAAGGATTCTATGGGGAAAATGTTAAACGACGCAGGAAGCATCAAAAGAAGATGGAAGGGATACACAGAGTCATTATACCAAAAAGAATTAGTCGATGTTCAACCATTTCAAGAGGTGGCATATGATCAGGAACAGATGGTACTGAAGGAAGAAGTCCAAGCTGCTCTGAAGGCATTGGCGAAAAACAAGGCTCCAGGAATTGATGGAATAACAATTGAGATGTTTCAACAAACAGATGCAGCGCTGGATGTGCTCACTCGTCTATGCCAAGAAATATGGAAGACAGCTTCCTGGCCAGCTGACTGGAGGAGATCCAAATTTATGCCTATTCCCAAGAAAGGTGATCCAACCAAATGTGGAAATTATAGAACAATATCATTAATATCACACACAAGCAAAATTTTGCTGAAGATCATTCAAAAACAGCTGCAGCAATATATCAACGGGAAACTGCCAGAAATTCAGGCCGGTTTTAGAAGAGGACGTGGAACCAGGGATATCATTGCTGATGTCAGATGGATCCTGGCTGAAAACAGAGAATACCAGAAGGATGTTTACCTGTGTTTTATTGACTATGCAAAGGCATTTGACTATGTGGATCATAACAAATGATGGATAACATTGGGAAGAATGGGAATTCCAGAACACTTAATTGTGCTCATGAGGAACCTTTACATAGATCAAGAGGCAGTTATTTGGACAGAACAAGGGGATACTGATTGGTTTAAAGTCAGGAAAGGTGTGCGTCAGGGTTGTATTCTTTCACCATACCTATTCACTCTGTATGCTGAGCAAATAATACAAGAAGCTGGACTATGTGAAGAAGAACGGGGCATCAAGATTGGAGGAAGACTCATTAACAACCTGTGTTATGCAGATGACACAACCTTGCTTGCTGAAAGTGAAGAGGACTTGAAGCACTTACTGATGAAGATCAAAGACCACAGCCTTCATTATGGATTGCACCTCAACATAAAGAAAACAAAAATCCTCACAGCTGGACCAATGAGCAACATCATGATAAACGGAGAAAAGACTGAAGTTGTCAAGGATTTCATTTTACTTGGATCCACAATCAACAGCCATGGAAGCGGCAGTCAAGAAATCAAAAGATGCATTGCATTGGGTAAATGTGCTGCAAAGGACCTCTTTAAAGTGTTGAAGAGCAAAGATGTCACCTTGAAGACTAAGGTGCGCCTGACCCAAGCCATGGTATTTTCAATCGCATCATATGCAAGTGAAAGCTGGACAATGAATAAGGAAGACCGAAGAAGAGTTGATGCCTTTGAATTGTGGTGTTGGCGAAGAATATTGAATATACCACGGACTGCCAAAGGAATGAACAAATCTGTCTTAGAAGTACAACCAGAATGCTCCTTGGAAGCAAGGATGGCGAGACTGCGTCTTACATACTTTGGACATGTTGTCAGGCGGGTTCAGTCCCTGGAGAAGGACATCATGCTTGGCAGAGTACAGGGTTCACGGAAGAGAGGAAAACCCTCAAGGAGGTGGATTGACACAGTGGCTACAACAATGAGCTGAAGTGTAACAACGATTGTAAGGATGGCTCAGGACCGGGCAGTGTTTCTTTCTGTTGTGCATAGGCCTGCTATGAGTCAGAACTGACTCGAGGCACCTAACAACAACAAACAAACATTCTGGAGGCAGAGCACATCCTAAGGAAACTCCCTTTTCAACTGATTGATTGGTCCTATTACATTAGATAACATTTTGGAAGGTAGTTATATTTTATGTTAGACTGTATTGTGGAACAGCACATAGACTAGTGCTTGGCCAAACAACTGGGAACTATAGCCTAACCAAGTTGATACATAATATTAGCCACCAGAATTCACCTTGTCAGCTTGGCACCCATGCCAGTAAACTAGCTGCTGTTGAGTCAGTTCTGACTCATGGATACTCCAGGCATGTCAGAGTAGAAATGTGCTCCATAGATTTTCAATGGCTGATTTTTTGGAAGTACATCACCAGGTCTTTCTTCCAAGGCACCTCGGGGTAGACTCGAACCACCAACTTTTCAGTTAGTATCCCAGTACATTCGCTCTTTGCTCTACCCAGGGTCTCAGCACTCATACACATCTCCTTAAATCATATGTAATCTCCAAATAAAGACAATAGCAAAGTCATACTTCTGCCCAACATGATATAACAAACATGCATGCAGTCAAAAACTCGTTAACCCCTGTTGTTGTTGAGCCTACTCTGACTCATGACAACCCCACGTGTGTCAGAGTAGTCTAATAAGTAATGGAATAAAAGGGGAGAAAACAGATAAAGTATAGCTATATATGCATACATACAAGAGTATTCATAACAAAACAAGGAAGAAATACTAATAACAATTACAGTCCTCATTTCTGCAACTATGAAGTGAGTTTCTTGATCCAAGGCAGTGTTGCATGGAATACCATCACAGTGGACAAGGGATTCTGTAAGGCCACATGTGGCAGAAGCATTGCATACCGGGAAGGCAGACCTGTACCCAGAGTACATGTCTATCCCAGTAAGAGTGAAATGCTGCCCCTTCCATGATGGAAACGATCCAGTGTAATCAGCCTGTCACCAGGTTGCTGGCTGATGACCACAGGGAATGGTGCCATATCAGGGACCTGGTGTTGGTCTCTGCTGCTGGCAGATTGGGCACCTAGCAGTGGCTGTAACCAAGTTGGCCTTGATGGAACAGAATCTTAAGGGTGAGTTCTCTGAATCGGTTTTGGGGTTTCTGAAATTCGTTCTCAAACCTAGTTAGATTTAAAGGCACTAAGGACTTTATTTCCATTAGTAAAGAGAGCTGTTAGTCCCTGGCATGATGTGGCAATAGAAAGATGCAAAATATCACCACTGGACACTTCTAATCAAATACTTCTGAGAGACAAGACTCTAGGTGATCACGAATTTGATATCTCAGCACGTTTTTGTCAAGCCAACGAGCATAAGAACATTGGCTGGTTGCTCCTACTTTTGCTGGACAGAGTGGGGAAAGGACAGGTTGAGCTCAGGGCTTCAAATTCCCAGCTTAAGTGTCACATAAAGGACCTAAAACTTGCTATGTGTGCCCTAAAGAAAGTCATATTTGCTGGAGCCACAGAGCTGAGACTGCCGAAGACCAAAGCCAGAGTCTCATTGTACAAATGACTGAATTAAACGCCAAATAAATTCCCAATCTAAAAGGTGTCTAATGTTAAAGGGAGGGGACAGGCCTGCCGTTCCAGTGGGCCAGCAGAATGGGGCTGCCACCCAAATTTAGGGGGTGGGGCTGCCGTGTCAGTAGGCCATGAGAATGGAGCTACCCAGAGCCAAGAGGGTGAGGTCACGTCTCAGGTGGACCATGAAAATGGGACTGCCCACCCTGGACACCCTTTTAGCTCAGTAAGGAAGTCTTTCCAGAGGTTTACCCTTCAGCCAGGGATTAGACAGGCTCATAAAACAAAAGAAGACTAAAGGGGCACACCAGCCCAGGCCAAGAGCTGGAGGTCAGGAAGGGACAGGAAAGCTGGTAATAGGGAACCCAAGGTTGAGAAGGGGGAGTGTTGACGTGTCGTGGGGTTGTTAACTAATGTCATAAAACAATATGTGTACTGACTGTTTAGTACAAACTAGTTTGTTCTGTAAACCTTCATCTAAAGTACAATAAAAAAAGAAAAAAGAAACTGGGACTGCCTAAAGTCAAGGAAGTAGGGCTGCCCTCCCAGTGGGCCTGGAAGGTAGGGCTGATACATAGGGCCAAGGGCCCTCCACCCAGAATCTGGAGAGTATGGCTGTCTTAGTAATCTAGTGCTGCTATAACAGAAATACCACAAGTGGATGGCCTTAACAAAGAGAAGTTTATTTCCTCACAGTAAAGTAGGCTATAAGTCCAAACTCAGGGCGTCACCTCCAGGGGAAGGCTTTTTTCTGTCAGCCTTCTCATCAATCTTCCCCCAGACTAGGAGCTGCTCTGCACAGGAACCCTGGGTCCAAAAGACGTGCTCTGCTCCCAGTGCTACTTTCTTGGTGGTATGAGGTCCCTCCTCTCTGCTTGCTTCCCTTTCCTTTTATCTCTTGAGAGATAAAAGGTGGTGTAGGCCACACCCCAGGGAAGCTCCCTTTACATTGGATCAGGGATGTGACCTGGTAAGGTTGTTACAATCCCATCGTAATGCTCTTTAACATAAAATTGCAATCACAAAATGGAGGACAACCACAGAATACTGGGAATCATGGCCTAACCAAGTTGACACATATCTTGGGGGGACACAATTCAGTCCATGACAGCGGCCAATGCCCAGAGTCTGGAGGGCAGAGCCATTGCCCAGATGTGCCAGAAAAATGGAGGATTATTTTCAAGCCTTGAGAGCTAATGAAATTTGCCCTGCTGTGTGTTGGGCTTGCTTGGTACCCATGACCCCTTCTTTCTCTCCAGTTTCTCCCATTTGGAATGGAAATGTCTACCCTGTATGTGCTCCATCAGTTCCGTCATTGTACTTTGGAAGCAGGCAATTTGTATTGTCAGTTTCACAAGACCACAGATGGAAAGAAATTTTGCCCCAGGATGCAACACACCCAGCCTCTCACCCTTAACTTGATTTAGATGACTCAGAAGATGAGATTTCAGATTTAGGGTTGATGCTGGAATGTGTTAAGACTTTTGGAGTGATGTGATAGGGTGAATGTATTTTACATGTGGGAAGGACATGACTTTTGGGGGGATTAAAGGGTAGAATGTTATGGCTTAAATTGTGTCCCCCCAAAATATGTGTTTGAATCCCAACCCCTATACCTGTGGACGCCACCTGTTTAGAAATAGGGTTCTTTGTTATATTAATTAGCTCCTACCCAAATAGGGTGGGTTCTACATCTCATTACTTCTAAGTTATAAAAACAGCAGATGAGATACACAGAAACGAACACACAGAATGGGGGAGCGGGGGGGGGGATACAGATACCATGTGAGAATTGTCTTCAAGCCAGGGAATGAAGGAATGCCCAGGGCTACCTATAAGGAAGGAATCTACACAGCTGAGACCCTGTTTGGACTTTCAACCTCCAAAACTGTAAGGAAATTTCTGTATTTTAAAGCCACGCACTTGTGGTGTTTGTATTACAGCAGTACCAGGTAACTAAGACAGGTCCCAGCCCCTGGAATCCCAGCCCTGTTCTCCATCAGCCTGTGTCCCCCCCATTCCAGGAAGGGATTGGACCCCCTCCCTAGCCAATGGAAGAAGGTGGAAACCTTTGGGGGGTGGAACAGGAAGGCTTCCTGGGAACCCTCCCCACTTCTGCTTTTTCAGGCCTCTCAGGTGGAAGTCAAAGGGTCTGAATGCCAAGCTAAAGAGTTTGGCCTTTTATTCTTTGGCACTGGGGAGCCCCTGAAGGTTTCTGAGCAGGGGACTAACAAGTTAAAAAAAACTAATATGCTATTTCGGGAAGATTAAAATGGCAGCAGCGCACTGAATGAGTTGGATAGAAAGAAAAGAGTGGGGGGCAGGGAAGCCAGGTAGCTATCGTGATGTATAAGGACCCACCCCAGGGTGGAGGCAGTGGAAACAGAAAAGGAGGAAACTGAACCTGTTGCCATCAAGTCAATTCTGACTCATAGGGACCCTGTAAGGACAGAGCAGAATTGCCCCATAGGGTTTCCAAGGAGCAGCTGGCAGATTTGAACTGCCAGCCTTTTGGTTAGCAGCTGTAGCTCTTAACTACTACACCAGCAAGGCTCCAAAAAGAAGGAAGAGGTGGGCATTTGTGACAGGAAGGACTAATGGGTGGAACTCTGACCTGAATGAGGGTGAGGCAGGAATCATGGGTGACCTCAGTTTTAAACCCAGATGAGAAGGACAGTGACTCTGCGACTCAGCCAATGTGAAAACTGCCAGAGTATACTTAATCTCTCCCAGCCTCAGTTAAGTCATCTATAGAATGAGGTTTTAAACAGGGTTGTGAGGAGCATTAAATGAAATTGTGCATGGAACATGCATGGAAATTTACCCAGGGCCTGACTGGAGCAGCAGGCAGGCAGTAGGACCCCGAAGGTGTTTTAAGCAGAGCTTTATCCTGGGGTCAATAGGGAGCCATAGAGGGATCTTGACTGAGGATAATGTGATCACATTTGCCTTTTGAAAAGACCCCTCTGAGACCAGTGTAAAGAGGGCAGTCTGTGTCCAGGTGACGCATGACGTTGGCCTGGATCAAGCAGGAGGTGCGGGGCGGGGGGGGGGCGGGGGTGTGGCATCCCTGAGCATGGCCTCGCCCCTCTCTCCCCAGAGCTCTGCTTGCTTGTTTGCCTCCCCTTTGTGTTTGGGCAACCATTGTGAGTGAATGCAGGCTGGGAGGCATGTGTCCCAGCAACCTACTAAGGGGCTCTCCCTGACTGCTGCAGGATCTGTGTCCACAGCTGTACCCTGGACTGGTCCCCTGGCAGCCGTTGGGACAACCAGAGAGGCAGCTGCTGCCCAGTGAGAGTATGAGGCCCAGCGTGGGACCACCCCCACGCCCCCATCCTACAGGCTACCCCTTCCATTCCCCAATCCCACCATCCACCCTCCCCTGCTCCCCTGTGATCCCCCAGCCACTCCCTTGCCTTCTTGGGGACTGGATTGTCATTTCTCCTGTTCCTTCCATTTCTTCCTCCTCTGTGCATTCACTCTGCCCACTGCCATCTCTGCTCACATTTCTCTCCTTCATTGGGCTCTTCGTTCCTTTTGTCCCTCCTGCCCTCCCTTCCCAATTTGTCTCCCTTTTTTCCCCTCTTTCCTTTGCCCCCTCTTGGGTATGCAGGAGGCTAGGGATGGGCGTCTTGGAGCCCAGCACAGTGCCTGGCCCGTGGGTGGAGAGAGGGAGGTCCCCTTGCATGTATCTGCCTGTCCCAACATGCCCTTCAGGTTCATTTCCTTGTTCCTGTCTCTTTTCCTTTGAGTGGGTCTATTCGCTACATGCATGTTTTAACCTTGGCCATGAAGTTTTCAAGGCCAGGACCTGGTTCTTCTGCCCTCTATTTTCTGCTCACAGCCTAGAGGCATTCCCAACTCCGTGATTTATAACATCGTTTATGGAGGACTTTTCTGGGCCAACGGTAGCCTGGGAGAGGTTTACCAACCTCCATCGCTGGGGCCACGTCCTTCCTTGGTCACCACTGTGGCCACAGCCCTCTCTTAGTGAGTGACCATAACTGTTGTCCTCAAAACAGCACAGCCGAGGAAACAGATGCAATAACCCTGGAATCCAGGCCTGACTCTAGGCCTGTGTTCTAGAACTCCAACCCTGCAGATGCTAGTGGCTGTGCAACCTGGGAGGACTCGCAGGAGGAGGGGGCACCTGATGCTTGCTCTGTCAGCATCCAGCTAACTATAGAAAAGGGAGTTTGGGGACAGCTGCCCCTTTTTTTAAGTCATTATTTTAAAATTTTATTATTTTTTTATTATGCAGAAAAGAGTAGTATTGTTGATACACACACTGAAACATCAGTACGTCTAGAGGAGTCCATGGGTTTGGGGGTGTCTCAGTCCCTCTCCATGCAGCTCTTACTTCCTCCATGTTGGCTCCACCCTCAGGCAGCCTCTCCCCTAGGAGGCTGGACCAGCTGCTCAGGGCTTACATCCTGTCCTCCTAATAAACCCAGCAGGAAAGGGGGAGGGAGTCTCTCTTACTAGCATTTCCTCAGTCATAAAAGAATTTTCTCACTGATTCCATCTGGGCCGGACCCTCTCTCAGTCAATCACTCAGGCCAGGGAAATGGGGAGATCTGATTGGCCAGGGCAGGCCACACCCAGTCTCAGAGCTGTAAAAGAGGCCTGGTTACAAGGTGGTGCCAATCTCGCGTGCTAAACACTTATCACTTAGCCCTGGGCCAGGCTGGCCTCCCCCAGCCTGGCACAGTCCTTCGTCAGGAGCTTCCAGAAACTGCTGGGGAGCCTCTCGTGCAACCAGTTAAATGAGTTGCCATTGCTTTGACTCAAACTCATGGCGACCGCATGTGTGTCAGAGTAGAACTGTGCTCCACAGGGTTTTCAGTGGCTGATTTTTCAGAAGGAGATCACCAGGCCTTTCTTCCAAGGCACCTCTGGGTGAATTCAAACCTCCAGCCTTTCAGCTGGCAGCTGAGTGTGTTAGCTGTTTGCACCACTCAGGGACTCCAGGCTCTGGATAACTTCGTTCTCTGGAGAGCACAGCTGCACCGTCTTTGAAGGGTCCCGGCAGTGACTTCTTTTGTGACACTACTAAACCTCCCTCAGTTTGGGATGTTCTATTTGGACATAAGAATGCTCTTTAGAAGCAAGGACGCTGAGATGTCATCTCACATACTTTGGACATGTAATCAGGAGGGTGCAGTTTCTGGAGAAGGATATCATGCTTGGTAGAGTAGGGGGTCAGTGAAAAGAGGAAAACCCTTGATGAGATGGGTTAATACAGTAGCAGCAACAGTGGGCTCAAACATAGCAACAATTGTGAGAATGGTGCAGGACCAGGCTGTTTCATTCTGGTGTACATAGTGTCACTATGATTCAAAACCGACTCAATGACACCTAATAAGAGCAATATTTGCTATTGGATTTTTTTAATCCTGTGGGATCCCTGGTACTGGGGCATTTCTGCAGGAGGCCGGAAGAGAGCTCTGAGATGGACGGTTGGCCAACACGTTATGGATGATGCTTGGTTAATATTTGTTGAAGGAATGACACAGCAAAGAGAGGCAGAAGCCAGCGTTCGGCAGTTTTGTTTCTGCCCCCCAGGGCCCACCCTCCACACACAGCACCATCTATGCCAGCTCGCGGGGCACTCAGGAAATAGCAGCTGATATTTTATCATTATCGTTGCCATTGTTGTGATAGCATGGCTGTTGTCGTTGTTCAGTCTGGAAGTTTGTCCTGGTTCCAGGGTCAGTCCAGGCCTTGCCGGTGGGCACCCCTCTAGTTATCTTTGCTTCGGTCATTCCCTTCTATGCCAAAATGTTTGGAATTTAGGATTCCTCGGCTGGTCTTTTGAATCTACATGCCCCAAAGGGTGGATCAAGGGTCAGCCTTGCAGATATTTAATAAATCCCTGTATCTTCCAGGCCCCCTGTGGGCTGGAGATGATGCTGAGGGAACTCCTGGCCTGAGGGGAGAGGGCGCATAACAGGAACACACAGACGTACCACAGACTGTGACACCTGCCATGGGACTTTCAGGAGGGGGATCCGGATTCAAGTCTGGGTGACTCTGGTTCCAAGCCTTTGGTCTCTTACAGGTCACCCCCTCGGCCTCCCTTCCCCCCTCTTACAGTGGGGAAGAGATACCAGCCAGGGAGCGTTTGAGGATTCAGCTTATAAAGGTGATGCGCAGAAGCATGTAGCTCGATGCCTGGCACCCAGGAAGGCCTCTGCGTGGTGGCAGCTCAAAGAGGGACAGCTCCTTGGACGTGAGGTCAGGCTCAGGCAGCCAGTGAGCCCAGGTGCAGGGTCTGAGCTGGGTGGCAGAGAGGCCCAGGGTCAGCATTCAGCCTAATGTGCAGCTTCTACAGCGGAGGTCATTTTAGACACTGGCGTTTGTTACTGAGTGATCTGGGATGTGGTCCTCCAAGACCCCTGTACCCTCGTTGCTCCCCACCTCTCTGTCATCAGCAAAACTCTGCCTCAGACGTCAGACAGAGGAGAGCCTTGTTCATGGAAGTGTGTATAGAAGTTTATGACGCTCATTCTTTTAAAGCCTGGCTTGGGGCAGGTGAGAACAAGATACTAGAGTGGGTGAGAGCCTGGCCTCCGTACTCAGACTGTCTGGGATCTGGGTTCACATTTCTTGTCTGGCACTTATTAACGTGAGACTTTGGGGAATTACAAAACATCTCTGGCCTCAGTGGCTGCATCTGTAACATGGGAATGGTGGAAGCACCTTCCTCATGAGGATCAAATGAGATGATTCAGGCTCAGAGTCAGCATTTAATACATGCTTGCTTCTTTTATTAGGATTTAAAGATGCAGACTTTTGAAAACAAAGACCATTTGGAAAGTGTATAATCCCTCCCCTCCCTGGTTTGTAATATGATGCATACTACCTATATCCGGGCACATCAGGTACGTGACACCTAAAGCTCCAAGACCTATGCCATTGGATTCCAGAGTTGGGATTTTTATCCTGGGGGTGGTCTGTGGAAGGACAGTGAACCCCTGAAATTGTACAGGATTTGTGCCTAGGACCTTCATAGTATGGAAATAGTGCCCTCCCCCCAAAGATATCCAAATCCTAACCCCCAGAACCTGTGACTATGGCACTTTACATGGCAGCACAGACTTTGCAGATGTGATTAAATTAAGGATTTTGAGATAGATTAGCCTGAATTGTCAGGGTGGTCCCAATGTTATCACAAGGGTCCTTATAAGAGGGAGGCAGGAGAGTCAGAGTTAGGAAAAGGAGATGTGAAGATGGAGTACAGATTGGAATGATGTACTTTGAAGATGGAAGAATGGGCCAAGAGCCAAGGAGTGCAGGCGCCCCTTAGGAGCCGGAAAAGGCAGGGAGACAGATTTCTCCCCTGAAGCCTCCAGAAGCAATGCAGCCCTGACAACACCTTGGTCTTGGACTTCTGATTGAAGAGAATAAATTTGTGTGGTTTTAAACCACTCAGTTTGTGGTAATTGTTACAATAACAGTAGGAAGCTCATGCAGCCCTTTCAGGGGAGACTAGGTGGCTGTTTATCTGATTTTCACCTGCAGTGACAGCCAAAAGATGAACAGCTGTTGGTCCAAGCGTCCATCTGGCCCGGGGAGTCCCACTGCTGGGTTGTAATACAACCACGACCCCTTCCTCCTTGGGCCTCCATGTCCTGTGAGGCACATCTAAAATGCAGATATGTTTTTCAGCTCCACTATTTTCTCTGGAAAGGAATCTGAGAAACCCCACAAAAAAGCCTGCCTATTGCCCTGGGGCTTCCTAAACTAGGGCTATTGTGGGTGCCCATGGAGCATGCCTCCTCTGGACCCCAGTCATGCCCAACGCCCCGCTCTAGGCCTCCCTCTCTGAGCTGCTACCTACTTGTCTTAATGGGGAAACTGGCCCCAGTTCAGGCCTCAGGATAGTACAGGCACTTCTGTTTTGGGATAAACCTCCTAGCAGCTGTTCGAGGTCACAGGCTGGCGCCTAACATGGGTCGATCATTCACATGCCCAAAATAGCAACAGCCCTTTGTGGGAGTTTCCCGGCCTCCTCCCCAGGTTCCCACATCAAGCAGCAACAGCTAGAAGGTGCCCATGTGCCTGTTCCATGCTGGACCTGGCATTGGTCATCTCACTGGACCCTCAGAAGCAGCCCGGGTGGGAAGTGGCATCTCCTTTTTACAGATGAGGAAACTGAGGCTCCAGAAGGCGAAGTGCCTTGCCAGGCACACACAGAATTAGAGATCTGACAGACTCCACAATCCATGAATTTCCCACTCTACCGCCATGTCATGTTATTCATTCATTCAGCAGATATTCACTGTGCTCCAGCTGGAGAGAAGCAGTGGACAAAACAGACGAATCTCCCTGCCCTCATGGAGCATGCATTCTAGGACAGCACTGTCCAATAGAAGTAGAATGTGAGCCACATTATAATTTTAAATTTCCTAGTAACCACATTATGGAAACCCTGGTGGCATAGTGGTTAAGAGCTACAGCTGCTAACCAAAAGGTCACAAGTTCGAATCCACCAAGTGCTCCTTGGAGACCCTATGGGGCAGTTCTACTCTGTCCTATAGGATCGCTATAAGTTGGAATTGACTCGATGGCAACAGGTTTAGTAACCGCATTTAAAAATAAAAGAAATTAAAATTTTTAAAAAGAAACAGGTGAAATTAATTTTAATAAAATTACGTAGCCTAATATATCTAAAATATTATCATTTCCGCTTGTAATTAATAGTAATAATAATAAATGTTAATGAGATACTTGTTTTGCCCTAGTAAGTATTTGAAGGGGGGCAGTGGTAGGTCAGTAGTAGAATTCTCTCCTTCCAAGTGGGAGACTCAGGTTCAATTCCCAGACAGCACTCCTCACGCACAGCCACCACCCATCTGTCATTGGAGCCTTGTCTGTTGCTGTGATGCTAAATAGGTTTCAGTGGAACCTTCAGTCTAAAAAGGACTAGGAAGAAAGGCCTGGCAATCTGCTTCTAAAAATCTAGAAAAAAATCCTATGGATCACGATGGCCTGATCCCCAGCCGATTATGAGAATGGTACAGGTGCAGGCAATGTCTGTTGTACATGGGGTTGTCATGAGTCGAGGCCAACTCGGCAGCAGCTAACGACAACAGCAACATTATTATTTTATTCCCCCTTTTCTCCCTTCCCTGACTTCCTTTTTCCTTTCCTCTCCAAGGGGAACCATCCTAATATATTTAATGTGTATTTTATTTGTTACAGTTTTATGCATACATCTTTCTAATTCACACGGATGTTATTGTGCTTTGTGTCTCTCATTCTCTTTCTTACTTTTTTCATCCCTCTCTCTTATTTTCCTGAACATGTGTTTATTGAGACTCTCTTGTCCCCAAAGTTTGTTCCCACAAGCTTCTACCCGGTTCATCTTCTTTTAGGACACCTCAAAGAAATGGGTTTTGCCCTCAGTCTGGCTCACTCTCTGACTCACTAACTCTTCCTTGAGTTCTGAGCTTACTACGCGCTGGGCTTGGATGTCATATCTCACTTTGTCTTCCATTGACCCCTCGCTGTAGATAATATCGTTACCCCGTTAGGCAAATAGGTTGTCTGAGACTGGGGTAGCACTTTCCCAGGGGGCAAGGGGAGCAATGAAATCACAAGGGTCCTTGTAAAAAGGGGAGGCAGAGAGGGATTTAACTACAGAAAAAGATAGGATGATGGAAGCAGGGGTTGGAATGATGTACTTTGAAGATGGAGGAAGGGGTCGGGAGCCAAGGAATGCAGGCAGCTTCCAGAAGCCAGAGAAGACAAGGAAACAGGTTTCCCTCTGGAGCCTCCAGATAGAACCAGCCCTGTCAATACCTTGATTTCAGCCCCTTAAGACTCATTTTGGACTTCTGACTTCTATAACTATAAGAGAATAAATCTGGGTTTTTTGTTTATTTTTTCTCCAATGGCTGATTTTTTGGCAATAGATCACCAGGTTTTTCTCCTGAGGTGCCTCTGGGTGGACTTGAACAGCCAACCTTTTGGTTAGCAGCTGAGCGTGTTAACATTTGCAGCACCCAGTGACTCATAAATATGGGTTGTTTTAAGCCTAAGTGTGTTGTGCAGAATTCTATAAGATATGCTTTGGTTGATGAGTAAGTCCCTGGGTGGCACAAATCATTTGCTCTTGGCTACTAACCTGAAGGTTGGCTGTTTGAACCCCCCTGGTGGTGTAGTGGTTAAGAGCTTGGCTGCTAACCAAAAGATCAGCAGTTCAAATCCACCAGTCGCTTCTTGGAAACCCTGTGGGACACATCTACTCCATCCTATAGGGTCACTATGAGTCAGAATTGACTTGACGGCAAAGGGTTTGGGTTTTTTGGTTTAGCAGTGCCACGGAAGAAGAGCCTGGCGATCTGCTTTCATAAAGATTACACCCAAGAAAATCCTATGGAGCAGTTCTACTCTGACACACATGGGGTCACCATGAATAGAGATCAACTCGACAGCAACATTTTGTTTTCAGATTGGGTTTTGGTTGGAATTTAGTTTCTTGTCCTGGTCCTCCTTTCTTTTGATTTCTGTATTAGCCAGGGACTCTTAGAGCTGTAGGTGACAGAAACCCAACATAAAGAATTAGCCCTTGTAACCGAACATTCCAAGGGTTGGTCTTCAGATTTGCAAATGGTGTCTTCGGGATTTTCTCTCTCTGCCTTTTGTCTCTGCTTTTTCTTTGAGTAGGGTCGCCATGAGCCAGAACCCACTCAATAGCACCTAACAACAACATTATCTCTGTAGGAAATACTATGTCACCCTTCAGGAAGGTATTGTTATTGCCATTTTACAGATGAGGAAACTGAGACTCCGAGGGGTGTAAGGAACAGCTATTTAAGCAAAGGAGCCAGGGTCATACCAGGACCGCCTGACTCGACAGTTCTTGCTTTTAACCACCTTAGTCCTCACTTCACTGATCTCTATGTGCCTGTCACCAAGGCCCCTCGTACACCTCACAGGCCTGCCTCTACCCACAGCCAGTCTCCCAGGCTTTGCTCACATGGTTGTAAACCTCTCAGCCCGCCTTTCAGACTGTCCCACCCAGGCCACCTTTGCCCCTAGTTCTTCTGGATAATGCCCTCTCTCCGGCCTCCCCTCATCTCTCCACAACCCACAGAAAGCAGGCTCTTACCCTCTTCATAAAGTTCCCTCTGTATCTTTTGCTGCGTGACCAATTACTACAAGCGTAGCAGCTTAAAATAGCTTACATTTGTTATCTCAGTTTCTGTGGGTCTGTTAGTTGCCATCGAATCTATTCTGATTCATGGCAACCCACGTGTACAGAGTAGAACTGCTCCATAGGATTTTTTTTTTAATTGTGCTATGAGTAAAAGTTTACAGTTCAAGTTAATTTCTCATACAAAAATTTATACACACATTGTTATGTGGCCCCAGTTGCTCTCACTATAATGTGACAGCACACTACTTTCCACCCACGATTTCCCGTGTCCATTCAACCAGCTCCTGTCGCTTTCTGCCTTCTCATCTCACCTCCAGACAGGAGCTGCCTGTTTGGTCTCATGTATCTACTTGAGCTAAGAAGCGTACTCTTCACAAGTGTCATTTTATGTCTTATAGTCAAGTCTGATCTTTGTCTGAAGAGTTGGCTTCAGGAATGGTTTTAGTTTTGGGCTAACAGAGAGTCCGGGGCCATGTCTTCCGGGGTCCTCAGTCAGACCATTAAGCCTAGTTTTTTTTTTTTTTTACTAGAATTTGAGTTCTGCAACCCACTTCTCACCTCTGTCGGGGACTCTGTTGTGTTCCCTGTCAGGGTGGTCATTGGTGGCAGCTGGGCACCATCTAGTTCTTCTGGTCTCAGGCTGATGGAGTCTCTGGTTTATGTGGGCCTTTCTGTCCCTTGGGCTCATATTTTCCTTATATCTTCAGTGTTCTTCATTCTCCTTTGCACCAGGTAGGTTGGCACCAACTGATGCATCTTAGATGGCCACTTGCTAGCTTTTAAGATTCCAGATGCCACTCACCAAAGTGGATCCAGAACATTTTCTTAATAAACTTTGTTATGCCAGTTGACCTAGATGTCCCCTGAAACCATGGTCCCCAGACACCTTCCCCTGCTACTCTGTCCCTTGAAGTGTTTGATTATATTCAGGAATCCATAGGATTTTTAAGGCTGTGATCTTTTGGAAGTAGACTACGAGGCCTGTCTTCTGAGGTGTCTCTGGGTGGGTTCAAACCGCCAGCTTTTGGGGTAGTAGTCGAATGTTTAACCCTTTGCACCACCCAGGGACTCCTAGCTGGGTCAACGCTTCAGTCACAGTGTAGGTCAGGGCTGGAGTTTCATCTGAAGGTTTGACTGAGGAAGGACCTGCTTCCAAACTCCTGTGGCTGACAGCATTCAGTTCTTGCAGTTGTAGGAGCAAGGGCCTCATTGTCCTCATGGCTGTTAGTTGGAGGCTGTCTCAGTTCCTTGCCCTGTGGGTCTCCCAAAATGGCCATTTGCTTCCTCAGAGTCAGAAAGGAGAAGAAAATATCTCCGTGCAAGGTGGGCGTTACAGTCATATGTAATATAATCTTATGCCCATAATCACCTACATCCCATCCCGTTTGCCATATTCCATTGGCCAGAAGCAAGTCACAGTCTCACTACACTCAAAGAGAAGGAATCACATGGTCATGTACACCAGGAGACAGGAGCCACCTAATGAGTCTGTCTGCCATCTCTTCTCTCTGGTTATCCTTTCTTAGTGGCGGAGTGAGAGGAGAGTCAGAGATTAGCTGTTTGGCCTTGGGCGAGATCTCAGTTTCCTTATCTGTAAAATGAGGCATGCCAAAGCTGGACAATGGGAAAGGAAGACCAAAGAAGAACTGACACATTCGAATTGTGGTATTGGCAAAGAATATTGAATATACCATGGACTGCCAGAAGAACAAACAAATCTGTCTTGGAGGAAGTACAACCAGAATGCTCCTTAGAAGCAAGGATGATGAAACTTCGTCTCACTTATTTTGGACATGTTATGAGGAGGAACGGAAACCCTGGTAGCATAGTGGCTAAGAGCTACAGCTGCTAACCAAAAGGTTGGCTGTTCGAATCCACCAGGCGCTCCTTGGAAACCATATGGGGCAGTTCTACTCTGTCCTATAGGGTAGCTATGAGTCAAAATCGACTCGACGGCAACGGGTTTGGTTTTTTGTATCAGGAGGAACCAGTACCTGGAGAAGGACATCATGCTTGGTAAAGTAGAGGGTCAGTGAAAAAGAGGAAGACCCTCAGTGAAATGGGTTGACACAGTGGCTGCAACAATGGGTTCAAGCATGACAACGATTGTGAGGATGGTGCAGGGCCAGACATTGTTTTGTTCTGTTGTATGTGGGGCCGCTACGAGTCAAAGCCATCTACACAGTACCTAAGAACAACAAAATGTGGCAATACCATCTGGATTTCAGGGTGCTTGTGACAATTAAATAAGCTAATATAGGAGAGGCTTGTAGCACTGTCCTTGGTACAGCTATTAGTCTTATAAATAATGACGATATTACTGTTACTAGTTGCCAGACCTGGGCTGGTTTAGCTACAGGTGACAAAAAGCCCTAACTGATAGAACCTTAAACAAGATAAACTTTTCATTCCTCCCATGTAAGCAGAGCCCAGCGGTTAGCAGGCCTGGAAGGGCATCTGTACAATCACCAGCTCCTTCTATCTTGTTGGTCTGCCAACCTCTGCCTCGTGTCCAGTATGGCTGCTTGATCTCCAGCCATCACATCTGCACTATAGCCAATAGGAGGGAGAAAGGGGCAAGTCCCTACACCTTTCTGCTTACATCCCATTGGCCAGAGAACTTAGTCACATGGCACAGCTAGCTGCCCAGGAGGCCATCTGTATTCTGGGAAGCCATGGGTCCCAGCCGAGCATCAAGAGTTTGCTTACTAAGGAGGAGGGGAAAGCAGATATGAGCAGGCAGAACAAAACCACCCTGCTGACCAAAAGAGAATATCAGACTAGTGAGTCAGTGTCGCCTTCTCTTCTTTCTCTCCCCCTGGCACAGAAAAGATCAGGAAGCTCAGTGTGCTTGGGGGTGAGCTATGCCCTACAAATGACATCTCGCCTCAGTCAGAAGTCTCTGACGCATTCCTGAGGATGGGTCATTGCCTCTTCCGGCCCTTAGTCAGGTCCTGATTGGCATCTTCAGATCAAAATGGCAAAAAGGAGAGGCATGAGATGTGCCCAGTGAGGGCCCTGAGAAACCATGTGTGTGGGGACTTTAAGGAAATGGCCTTAATTGAAAGGGGCATGCCTTTCTTTGCCCCTTCCTCCTTGCTATTAGCCGTAGTAAAGATGTGATGACTGGAGCTCAAGCAACCATACTGGAACGTGAGGTAGAGGTTGGCAGAATAATAGATAAAAACAGCCTAGGTCTGTGGTGATCACAGAGTTGCCCATCCAACCCTGGACTGCTGACCTCTGAACTCTGTTTTCCAGCTTGGGAGTGTCATCGGGGTCCCTCTGTAGACAGTGGGGCCGTTTCAGTATTACAAGTTCGCTACAAGGAAAGCAAAATGAGGCTTTTTCGGTTCCCAGGAGACTTTAAAACCTCGTGGAGCTGGTGTGGGAGACATAGGAGGTGGTGACGGTGGGCCAGCAATAGGCTGGGGGAATCTAAATGTCATCCTTCCCCTGCACAATGGTTTGCACTTACTGTGTACTCCACAGGATAAAATATTTGTATTTCAGTCCTAGGAAATTAATGCCGTCTATTCTAATCACCGGGAAGCCCTGGTGGCATAGTGGTTAAGTGCTATGACTGCTAACCAAAGGGTCAGCAGTTTGAATCCGCCAGGCGCTTCTTGGAAACCCTATGGAGGAGTTCTACTCTGTCCTATAGGGTCTCTATGAGTCGGCTATCGACTTGACGGCACTAGGTTTTTGTGTTTTATTCTAATCGCCACTGGGGAAACAGGGGATTTAATTCCAGCCACTGCTCTGTGCCTTGATCTCCCTATAAAGTGGGGGTGGGGGGGCGACCCATCCTCAGGAATGTGTCAGAGACTTCTGGCTGATGTGAGATGGTGCTCACAGGGCTGCCGGGAGTACCAAATGAGATGATGCGTGAAAAGTATACACGAGGCCTCAGAGGATGTAATCACTCAGTAAAAGGTCAAAAAAAAAAAACACAAAAAAACCAAACCCGTTGCTGTCGAGTCAATTCTGATTCATAGCCACCCTATAGGACAGAGTAGAATTGCCCCATAGGGTTTCCAAGGAGCAGCTGGTGGATTCGGACTGCCAACCTTTTGGTTAGCAGCCGAGCTCTTCACCACTGCGCTGCCAGGGCTCCCAGTAGTTCTTGTTTTATTTTCCAACATGAAAGAGATGCCAAGATCCAGAAGCAAGCCCCCTCCAAGGGCTGTCAGCCTCCCCTCCCCATCCCTGGGCTGTCCCATTTTAACCCTGGTGCCTGTTTTATGATTAAACATCCCAGCATCAATTATTTACAATTTGTCCTGATGAATATCAGGGCTGCGGAGGCCTGAGTGACTCACACTGGGAAGTTGGGTTTTATGGAGGGGAAATGACACCAAGGAAAACAAGGAATTCTACCTCCTGACCACGGAGGAGTGGAGTCCGCCAGGGAGGGTTCGGCAGCCGGGCATGGGGAGGGGGCTGTCTGTGAGGGGGTTGCTGCTGGGAGGCAACGGGTGGTGGAGCCAGCTAGCTCTGGAGCTGACATGCCTATTTGAATCTTTGCTGTGCCACTCTCTGTGTGACTTTGAGTGGTTTGCTTAACTTCTCTGAACTTCAGGCTCCTCATGTGGAGTGAGGATTATTCCAGAAATTTCCTCATAGGGTTCTTCGGAAATTTAAAAACACCCAGCAGAGGGTGTGACACTTAGTAAATGCTTGTTGTTGTTGTTAGCTGCCTTTGAGTCGATTCTGACTCAAGTGGCGACCCCAAGTGTGCAGAGTAGAACTGCTCCATAGGGTTTTTAAGGTTGTGACCTTTCCGAAGCAGATCACCAGGCCTGTCTTCCGAGGCAGCTCTGGGTGGGTTCTAACCACCAACCTTTTGTCTCGTAGTTGAGTGCTGAAGCATTTATGCCACCCAGGGACTCATGGTAAGTGCTCAGGAGGATGTTAACTGTTGCTGCCACAATTCCAAAATGTAACAGTTTGGAAGGAATCAGGTGTGATAAGTGACTTCTTAAAAATCAGAGGCAGGAAGGAAACTGGGGCTCGAGAAAGCAGCCCTGGCTAAAATGCTTCAAGTAGGAAGTGCAGATGGACAGTGGAAAAGAGGGGGTGGGGAGAGGGCCGGACAAGCCCAGCTGGACACCAGAAGGGCCTTGGCACAGGAGGTTTGGGAACCAGTGCACGGTGGCAGCACTGCTGTGGCTAAAAAAGAAAATGCCCTGATAAGGGCAGGACAAACTGTCTCAACAATGTCCTCATCTCCAGAACTGGGCCGGCCTCATAAAGGTCTGGGAACGGGGAGGGCTTGCTTCCTAGGATTCATTCGCCTGCAGAGGTCTGTCTCCACACACCTCTTGCTTTAGTTTAAAAACTCTCCTCTGATGAGCACGGAAGATAAACTTCAGCCTCATCGCAAGGGCTTTGGATCTGTAGGTTTGAGCCAACAAGAAAACGAAGTGGTCTGTTGACACAGACATGAGGATGCGTTTGTCGTGGTTTTTATCCCTGCAAAGTTAGAACAAGTGCAAATTTGGCTCATTTGGGGAATCATGCAAACCTGGTTAGGAGGGCCAGTTTGCTGAGTCTCTCGAACCTGACCACGCGAGGAGAGGGTACAGCATTTACCAAGTGATCGGTTTTATCAGGATTAAGGAAATGTGCCCAATTAAACCAACTGTGGGTAGTGAGCAGTCTGAGTGTTGGCCAGTGCCATATAAAGTAATGAACACGATTCTGCCTGTGGAAGTTTCTCGTGACTGCTGTAACAAATTCACGCAAACTTGATGGCTGAAAACAGCACACGTTTATTCTCTTACAGATCTGGGGGCTGGAAATCGGAAATCAGGACTGCTTCCTTCCAGAGGATCTAAACCAAAAACAAACCCATTGTCATGGAGTTGATTTGACTCATAGCAACCCTGTAGGACAGAGTAAAGCTGCCCCGTAGGGTTTCTAAGAAACAGCCGGTAGATTCAAACTGCCAACCTTTTGGTTAGCAGCCGTAGCTCTTAACCAAGGAGGCTCTAAGGGGGAACCAAACGGGGAATCCATTATTATCTTCTCTGACCACCATATTTGAAATCCTACCCCCAGCACTCCCTCCCCACTTTCGGCTTTATTTTATCTATCACCCACTAGGAGCCCTGGTGGCACAGTGGTTAAGAGCTTGGCTGCTAACCAAAAGGTTAGCAGTTCGAATCTACCAGCTGCTCCTTGGAAACCCTGTGGGGCAGTTCTACTCTGTCCTATAGGGTCACTATGAGTCAGAATCAACTCGATTGCAGTGGGTACCACCCACTAACAGTCGACAGAATTCAGCATCTATCACCATCTACACTGAGTAGAGTTTACTCTATTAGGTCGTGTCTGTTTCCTAGTCCTGCTGTAACAAAAATACCACAAGTGGGTGGCTTTAAAGAACAGAAATTTATTTTCTCACAGTTCTGGAGGCTAAAAATCTAAACCAGCGTCTCAGCCATGTCGATTCCTTCCACGGGCCTCTCTCCTTGTTTCTGGTGACTTCCGGTAATCCTTGGCGTTCCTTTGCTACTTACAGATGCACCTGCTTCTGTCATCACCTGGCGCCTCCCCCTGTGTGTGTCTCTGTGTCCACTCAGCTCTTTTGTTAAGACATCGCACAGAAGGGATCAGGTTTAGGACCCACCCAACTCTAGTACGTCATTATTACATAACCAAAGAAACTCCTGTTTTCAAACAGGGTTACATTTACAGGGGCAGGAGCTAGGACTTCCACATTTCTTTTTAGGGTGACACACTTCAATCCATAACAGGTTGGTTGTCCGGAGCTCCATGAGGGCAAGGCCTTTTGTCTGTTTTGATCCCTTACTCAATCCCCAGCACTCAGAGCAGGGCCAGGCACAGAGTAAATGCTCGATAAATACTCGTCATGTGAATGAATAAATCCAATGACCTAGTGAGATAGAGACCAGTTTGCTTCCCCTTTTACAGATGAGAGAACTGAGGCTGTGAGAGTTAAAGAATTAACTTGTCTAGTTAACTGTTAAGCAGAAGAAGTGAGATAGGAACCAGGCATCTGGCCCAATGCCCAGATCAGAGGGCATAGGTGCTCACTATCGCCCTCTGCAGGTTTCTGATTTTAAATTTCTTATCTCTGCCCCCCTCCACCACAAAACAATTCGCTACAAAGTCCCTCTTGGGCAAAAGCAATAAAGAGACTTTTTTTTTTTTTTTTTAGTTTGTAGAATAATCTTGACTCTAAACATACTTTTACAAAGACTTGAAGAAAATATGCTGAAATGATAATAGTGATTATGTTAAGGTGTTAGAATTTGGGGGTGATTCTTATTTTCACCTTTAGGCTTTTAATTTTCCTCCATAGAAGTGCATACAAAAATAAATAAATCAAGTTTAATTTTAAATGAACAAAAACGAATGCCTCTTGGGGAGGAAGAGAACCCAATGAATCAAGTTCATGTCCAAAACCACATGGTGCCCAAAGACAAATGCTGGGTCCAGATGGCACCCAGGTTCTCAAGAGTTTGGCTGACAGCCAGGGGCACTGACTCTAAGCAGCGAGGGATGATGCCCGTCAGCCACTCCCCAACCTCCCAACCCCAGACTCGAGGAGCTGAGTCCCAAAAAATCAGCTGTTCCTGTCTTGGGAATGTTTGGCTTTGACATCTCACTTTAATTTCCTCCTCATGCCCAGAGGGTGGGCTCGGTGGTGTAGACTGTGAGGTCAGCCCTTATTAACAGGAATGCTGCCCTGTCTTGGTTTGAGTTAATCAAGCTTGGCTGAAAGGCCTGTTTTCTGTTGCCCTTTGGATGAGGAAGACCTAAACAAGGAGACTTTCTAGATAGGGGCCACCACTTACTAGGCTGTGAGACCTTGGACAAGTCTCTCTATGCTTCAGTGTATTTGTTGATAAAATGGGCAAGCAGGCAACTGGATAGTAGTTCCTCCCTCCTCTGGTTGTTACCCATTGCCGTTGAGTCGATTCCGACTCATAGTGACCCTTTAGTACAGAGTAGAGCGGCCCCCTCAGGTTTCCAAGGAGCAGCTTACGGATTCAAACTGCTGAACTTTTTGGTTAGTAGCCAACCTCTTAACCACTGTACCCCCAGGGCTCCTGGCCCAAGCCATGTTGCTTTCAATTGCCTCATATGCATGTGAAAGCTGGACAATGAATAAAGAACACCGAAGAATTGATGCCTTTGAATTACAGTGTTGGCAAAGAATATTGAATATACCATGAACCACCAGAAGAATGAACAAATCTGGCTTGGAAGAAGTACAGCCAGAATGCTCCTTAGAAGCAAGGATGGCAAGACTTCATCTCACATACTTTGGACATGTTATCAGGAGGGACCTGTTCCTGGAGAAGGCATTGTGCTTGGTAGAGGGTCATTGAAAAAGAGGAAAACCTTCAACAAGATGAATTGACACAGTGGCTGCAACAATGGGCTCAAACATTGTGAGAATGGCTCAGGACCTAGCAATATTTCACTTTGTTGTACACAGGGTCACTGTGAGTCAGAACCAACTCCACGGCACCTAACAACAGCAACCCTGTGGTGGTTGGGTAGAATAAATGAGCTAATTCATTTAAAGCACTTAGTATGTGCCCAGCACATAGTGAGTGCCTGGTAAAAAAAAAAAAAAAATTTTTTTTTTTTTTTTTTAAATAGCAGCAGATATTTCTGTTGCTGACCACGCGCTGGAGTCCATGGGTAGTGCAAACAGTTGAACGCTTGGCTGCTAGGTTGGAGACTGCAGTCTACCCAGTGACACCTCAGAAGAAAGGTGTGGCAGCCTACTTCGGAAAACTCAGCCACTGAAAACCCCGTGGAGCACAATTTTCTGACACACATGGGGTCACTATGAGTCAGAATTGACTCGATGGCAACTGGTTTTATTGGGTTTTTTTAACCATGTGCTGGGAGTAGGTGGTCAGCACCTGTTCTTGGCCTGGCCTGCCAGAGTGAGGGAGACCAGTGGCGGCTGCATCCCCAGAGATGCCCAGGCGAGAGCCTGGAAAGAATCAAGACATCAGACTCAATCTGAGTTGATGGCAACAGGTGATCCGGCTGCCACCCTGCATCCCACAAGTACCAGGCTCTGTCTTGGCAGAGGAAGACACAACTCCTGAGAAATATTGAATGTGACAGGAGGCCCCAAGACAGAGGTCCCCAGGGCCAGGCTCCTAAATAAGGCCATACGCCAGCCACCTGCTTAGATAAAGACACCATCCCACGCTCCTAAAGATATCTGGTTTGTTAACTTGTGCCTTCTGTTTACAGAATAAACCTTTCTTCTTTAAACTTGCCAACACTAAAACGGATTAGCACAGAGCCTGGAGGTGCCAGGCCTCATAGAATTCACTGACATCTGTGTTTGGGGCAGGGCGAGAGGCTGCCTCTTTGCTCTGTAGGCAGTGGTACCTTCTGGGAGATGTCTACTTTCCCCATCTGCATGGGATTACTGGCTGAACCCTTCCCCTGGGATACCCCAATCTCCTCTTACCCCCACACTCCACCCATGGGCATTTCACATACACCTCAAGACCCTGCAAAGCTGCAGCTTCATCTTCTCCTCCTCCTCCCCACTCTCCTCAAATTGAATTTGTCACTCTTTCTGTAACTTCATTATAAAACCAAACCAGTTGCCGTCAAGTCGGTTCCAACTCATGGTGACCCCGTGAGTGTCAGAGTACAACTGTGCTCTATAGGGTTTTCAATGGCCGGTTTTTTTTTTTGGAAGTAGATCACCAGGCCTTTCTTCTGAGGCCCCTCCGGGTGGACTTCAACCTCTAACTTTCCGGTCAGCAGCCGAGCACGTTAACCCTTTGTACCACTCAGGGTCTCCGAACTTCATTATACATGCCCCATTTTAAAAGCAGTACTTAGTGGTTCAAAGCATGGGTTTTAGAATCAGACATACCTTAGCCCTGCCTCGTACTTGCTGTGTGACTTTGGACTAGCTACTCTACCTCTCTGAACCCTGGTTTTTTTTAATCTGTAAAATAGAAGTCGTAACTATGGAATGATTGTACATGGAAAGAGCTCAACGCAGGGCCTGGCACAGAGTCGGCATTCAGTACACATTTGCTCTTACTCTGATTTTGACTTCTCTTCTACTTTCTTCCTGCTGGATTATAAAAACACGTCTCACCCGTCTGTGCATCCCCAAGGCCCCCGGCACACAGCAGGGCCCCAGCAATTGTCTGAATAGAATTCTTTTAAAAAGTCACTTGAAAAGAAATGCACATGCTTTTGCAATGAGATACCTCAAAGGTTAAACAGGCTACGTTCTCCTGTTAGTATTGCGGAGCACCCATTTCTGGCCAGCATGCTGGACCCAGAGGGTGGCCCACAGGGACCTAGCCTTGTGGGAGCCAGCAGTGTGCAAGGGACAGAAGGTGGACTTCAGAGCCAGCTAGATTTGATTGTGAATGTTGACTCAGCTGCTCACTCGCTGTGTGACCTAAGGCAAATTACTTAACCTTTCTCAGCCTCAGAGATGGTGGGACTAATCACTCCTTGAAAGGTGGCTATCAGGATTAGATGAGTTTAGAAACAGTGCCTAATACCTGGTGAATGTCGGAAGCTGCTGATGTCATTATTGTTACTACCAGTACTTCTGCTATTATTACTGTTATTACTGCTATTATTAGTCTGCCTTGCCTATCACTTAACTTCCATTCTTTTTCCTTTCCCCATTGTCTTTCTCTGATTCAGGCAGCTTTCCTTTCCCTCTCTTCTCCCTTTATGACTCATTTGCATATGGCTTTTCATTTCTTCCGAATGCACAATGGAAAAGATCACCAGGGCTCTGTTGAAACAGGAACCTGAGACCCTTGGTCTGTGGGGAGGTGGCCTGAAACTCCCTCCCAGGAGGGATGGTACTGGAACTTGGTGACAGAAGTGACTGTGGACTGAAACTTGGCAGAAGGGCTCCACTGAATTCTTCCTTTGTGATGCGAATATTGTGTGGCCTGGTTCCTTTGCGAATTGGGCTGGGGATCGCATTCCAATTATGCAGCTTGGCAGGGAGAGGTGGACACACGGAGAATGGTCAAGGAGCCTCTTTGTCCTGGGAGCTGGTGGTGCTACCAGACACCTCAGCAGGCAATATCTCCTCCCACTGACGGGCTGGGCCAGTGTTCCTGGGGGACCTCTTCCAGGGCCGCACCACAGGGCTCAATGGCCACATGACCCCCACAAGCTATTTAGCCTGGAGCCTCAGTTTCCTTATCTGTAAAGTAAAGGGTCTAGGTGAGATCCTTGGTTTCTAAACTGTTCCAGGGGGCATCTGCGGTTCCCTGGGAGGTGGGCAAGGGGTTCGGCCATCAATGCTGGGGCCCTTTGCCCTATTTTAGCCTGAGCAGCTCTGCTTCCTATGCTTTTATTTTATTTAAATATTTTTTATTCTTGGTTTGTGTGTACAAGGATTCGGATGAAGTCTGCACATTGTATTTGGATGATATTATCTAAAGTCTCTTTTTCAACGACTGTAATCTAAGGAAGCAGATCGCCAGGCCTTTCTTCCATGGTGCTGCTGGGAGGATTTGTACTGCCAACCTTTTGATTAGTAGACATACACAAGCTGTACCACCTAGGGACCTTGGTTTGATTTTATTTAACTCATTCTCTTTATATTGGTCTTAGTTATCTAGTGCTGGTATAATAGAAATACCACGAGTGGATGGCTTTAACAAAAGAAATTTATTCTCTCACAGTGTAGAAGGCTAGAAGTCCAAATTCAGGGCCCTAGCTCCAGGAGAAGGCTTTCTTTCTCTTGTCAGCTCTGGGGGGAAGGTCCTTGTCATCAATCTTCCCCTGGTCTAGGACCTTCTCAGTGCAGGGACCCTGAGTCCAAAGGACATGCTCTGCTCCTGGCTCTTCTTACTTCGTGGTAATGAGGTCCCTCTCCTCTATGCTCACTTCTCTATTTTATATCTCAAAAGAAATTGATTCAAAATACAACCTAATCCTATAGATTGAGTCCTGCCTGATTAACATAACTGCCTCTTATCCTGCCTCATTAACATCATAGAGGTCAGAATTTATAACACACGGGTAACTACATCAGCTCACAAAATAGAAGACAACTACACCATACTGGAAATCATGGCCTAGCCAAGTTGACACACATTTTGGGGAATACAATTTGATCCATAACAGTGTTTGAGCTCATTGAGAGGCCATTCCAAATATGGACTGGCAGTGACTACCCCCACTAGGGTCTCAGAACAGTGAAGACTGGGTGCCATGACTACCCTATCTTGGGCAAAGCACCTCCCTGCCTCTCCCCGCCCTCAGGGAGAGTTCTCCCCCCTCCTCCCCGCCAGGCTCTGGTTGGCCAAGTGTGTGTAGGAAACGCAGCAGCTACCCAGGTTGGAGGAGAGTGAGTATGAGCATGGCTTAGGGCTCTCAGCCTCCCACTGAAATGTGGGACCCCACCAGGGACTATCCATAGAGTCGCCTTCGCCCATCAGAATGGAAATTTCATTTAACCTGGGCATGTTGCCAACAAATTATTTGCGTATAAGATTTGAGTATCCTGGTATTTGTGAAACGTAGCTCTTACTAATCTTTCCTTCCTCGCTGCCCACCTAGGACTGGGAATTTCCCCTAATTGATACAGGTCATCAGGTAAACTTCTTAACTTACCAGATGCTCATTCTTTCATTCTACAAATAGCACCTGTGAGTTTCTTGGCTGAGGCTATGGTAGTGAACAAAGCAGGCAAGAATCTCCCCCTCGGACCTCGTAGGATGAAGTTCCTAGGCTAGAAGCATAAGGACCATAGGCTCAGGGGGACATGTACATCAATTGGCACAACATAATACATAAAGACACTGTTCTGCATCCTACTTTGGTGATTAGTGTCTAGGGTCTTAAAAGCTTGTGAGCGGCCATCTAAGATACAACTATTGGTCTCTTCCTATCCAGAGCAAGGGAGAGTGAAAGACACCAAAGACTCAAGGGAGCAATTGGTCCAAAGAACTAACAGACCACATGAACCACAACCTACACAACCCTGAGACCAGAAGAACTAGGTGGTGCCTGGCTACCACTACCAACTGCCCTGGCTGGGATTACAACAGAGAGTCCTGGACAGAGCAGGAGAAAATTGTAGAACAAAAGAATTGAATTCACACAAAAGACCAGGCTTGCTGGTCTGACAGAGGCTAGAAGAACCTCTGAGACTATGGCCCTAAGACAACTTCCTGGCCTAGAGATGTAGCCATTCCCAGAGACCACCTCCCTGCCAAAAGTAGGCAAGCACGTAAGATAAACAATATAACACCTGAGAGGAATGTGCTCCTTAGAACAATCAATTATAAAATGAGAAGGCAGGAAGGGGTAGATAATCTGGATGAAAGAAAATAGGGAAACCAGGGCAGAAATGGGGAGAGTACTGACACATTGTGGGGAAAGAAACCAAGGTCATAAAACACTTGATGTACAAACTATCAAATGGGAAACTAATTTCCTCTCTAAGCTTTCACCAAAAGCACGATAAAAAAAAAAAAAAAGAACCTTTTCGGGGAGTTTACTCTGCAGTAGAAGAGACAGGCAGTGAACGAGAAAAGGAAAACAAAACTGTTATGGATAATGATGGAAGGGTATCAAGGACCTAAGCAGAGCGCTTGAGGATAACTAGGTGAGGGAAAGGTGTGTTACATACGGTGATCAGAAAAATCCTCCCTGAGGAGGTGGCATTTGAACTGAGACACAGAAGTAGTAAAGAACTAACCAAATGAAAGGGATGGGTAGAATAGTGTTTTGGGCAGAGGGAACAGCATGTGCAAAGGTCCTGAGGCTGGAAGTTCTTGGTGTGATTGAGAAACAGAAAGGAAGCCACTGAGGGTTGGTGAAAGATGAGATATGAGAGAGGCAAGAGTCCAGTCTGATCTGTGAGGTCTGCGGGCCATGACAAAGGAGTGTGAATTTTATACTAAGTGTAGTAGAAAGACTTTTAGACTTTTTAGGTGGGCTTTTAGAAATTCTTATTAAATACTTAAGCAAATCAAGAGTACATGTAAGATATATATGAAGTTGAAGGAATAATAATAATAAATAAACACCCATGTATTCTTTGCTCCTGTCCTCTCAGTCTCATTCCTCGATCCTTCCTAGAAGTAGCTACTATCCTGAATTTTGAGTTTATGATCTTTGAATTTCTTTATAATATTAAAAAAAAAAAAACAGCAATATGTTGCTTGGTTTGCCTGGTTTTAAACTCCATATACATGGCGCCATGCTGTGCATATCCTTCTGCAGTGTTTTTCTGTTCAACATCTTCTTTGTCAGGATCGCCCACACTGGTGCATGTAGATGCTGCTGTCATGGTTTATCCTTTTTCCTCGGACATGACATTTTTCAGTTTAACCGGAAACCCTGGTGGCGTAGTGGTTAAGTGCTACAGCTGCTAACCAAAAGGTCGGCAGTTTGAATCCACCAGGCGCTCCTTGTATACTCTGTGGGGCAGTTCTACTCTGTCCTACAGGGCCGCTGTGAGTCGGAAATCGACTCCACTGCAGTGGGTTTGTTTTTTATGGAATGTTGAACCAACCTTGCATTCTTGGGATAAAGCGAACTTCAATGTGATGTATTGTCTTTTTTTTTTTTTTTTTTTTTAACACTGCTGGATTCCATTTGCTGATAATTTTGTTTAGAATTTTGCTTCTGTGCCAGTACATCTGCTCAGCTTCTATTTTTACTTTCTTGTCCTTTTCTGGCTTTGGCAACAAGGTTATACATTCCACATAAAAATGACGGGAGATGGGGTGTTTTTTCTTTTTTTATTCTCTAGAGCACTTGTGGAAGGTGGAATTCACTTTCTCTCGAGTTTTTGATAAACCATTGAAGGGTTTCGTAAGCGTTATCTACCATATTGTTATCCTTCTGCAAACCAAGTTTTTTTATACATAATCTTGGCTTTTTTTGGTACTACTCTTCTCGCATCTGTCCCACCCCAACACCTGCCTCCAAAAACAAAACCCAAGAAAACATGCCTCAGCCCTGAGCACCTAACATTGAAATACTCGCTGTGGTTTTTTACAGGTGGATCCTTAACTCAAGATTTTAGCATGAAGAGTTGTTTTCAGGCATGTCCTGAATCTCCCCAGGTAACAACAGGTAGGTGCCACTCTTAACTGATGTTATGGATTGAATTGTGTCCTCCCAAAAAATGTGTGTCAACTTGGCTAGTCCGTGATTCCCAGCTTTGTGTGATTGTCCACCATTTTGTCATCTGATGTGATTTTCCAGTGTTGGAAATCCTACCTCTGATGTTAATGAGGTGGGATTAGCAGCAGTTATGTTAATGAGGCAGGACTTAATCTACAAGATTAGGTTTTGTCTTAAATCAATCTTTTTTGAGATATAATAAAAGAGACAAGCAAACAGAGAGACATGGGGACCTCATGCCACCAAGAAACAAGAGCCAGGAGGATGGTGCGTCCTTTGGACCCGGGGTCCCTGCTCTGAGAAGCTCCTCGACCTGGGGAAGATCGATGACAAGGACCTTCCCCCAGAGCCAGCAGAGACAGAAAGCCTTCTCCTAGAGCTGACACCCTAAATTCGAACTTCTAGCTTCCTAGACTGTGAGAGAAAAAAGTTCTCTTTGTTAAAGTTATCAGCTTGTGGTATTTCTCTTTTCTCTTAAGTACCCAGGTACAGGATCATTCACTTGCTCCTTAGGGCTGCCTTAAACATGAGCAGTGACGGGTCAATTCTGGGATCTAGCGGTGGGTCTGGGAGACCTGGGACCCGAGGCTGCCCATCAAGGCTGTTCCGTTTTAGGAACATGCCAGAAGCCATGTGGCCCAAATCCTCTGAGCACAAAATTAGCTTCTTTTCCATACTTTGAAAAGGAAAGAACACTGTACTAAATATAACACTGATTCCATCCAGGGTCAACAAGCCAGTAACAAGATAAACAGCTGGCTGGCTGTATCTCGGGTAGTCCACATACCCCAGCGAACCCATCAAAACCCTGGTCTCCAGAGGGCGGGCTGAATCTGGTGAACAATTTTAAGCTACCATTGGGCACATAACCTTGCCATTAACCCAAAAAAGAAAAAAACTGTATTTTACTTTCTTATTATGCACGTTTCTAGGTTTTCCAATTCTTATTTTCCCGGGGCGGGGGAGAATCACCCTTAATCTCACCTCATGAAGAAGGTAACTATAAGCATCATGGTATACATAATTTGAGGCTTTGAAATTTAATACAGCACATTAAATCTGTGTTTCTCAACCTATTTCTCCCATTATCACTCCCCTAAGGAGTCTTTCTTAGAAACTCTTTTTAAATGCTCCCCCAACCCATGAAATTTTAATACCACAGATATGTCGTATATCTGTTTATGCACAGTGGCTCTTTGGGGAGGCCACAAACCACTGTAATAACCAAGATGTTTTCACACACCCCCCCACCAAGAACCAATTTTTGCCCAGTTGGGGGCAATCTAAAATCCCTGGGTGCTACAGTTTGCATTCATCTACTAACCTAAAGGTTGGCGGTTCCAGCCTACCCAGTGGCACCAAGGAAGGAAAGCCCTGACAATTTGCTTCAGTAAAGATTATAGCCTGGAAAAATCTATGGAGCAGTTCTACTCTGTAACACATGGGGTCACCACGAGTTGGAATCATCTCAACAACAACAGTTTACCAGAACCCATGTCAAGAAGCCTGATTCTCATCTGAGGCCTGTTTTACCCACGTGACAGTGAAGGCAAAGCTGAACTTGAGAATTACCATGGGGTATGGGTGAGGGAAGTTAAAGTGGCCCCAGTTACTGAATCTAATAAACGCAGTGTCAACGCTCCATGTACAGGGCCTGCCTGTTGGACGCTCAGCAGGTGCTCAACAAATGGGTTTCTCGTCTCTCCTACTTCGAGTCGTGCACCTCTCGCCACTGACCCTTCAAAGTCTGATCTCGTCTCATCCATTTGGCAGAACTGACGCATCCCTGCGGCTGTCAAACCCCTCACTCATGTTTGCTGGCTGTCATGGATCGAATTGTGTCCCCCCAAAAATGTGTATCAACTTGGTTAGGGCATAATTCCCAGTATTGTGCAGTTGTCCTGCATTTTGTGATTGTAATTTTATGCTAAAGAAGATTAGGGTGGGATTGTAACACCCTTACTAAAGTCACATCCCTGATCCAATGTAAAGGGAGTTTCCCTGGGGTGTGGCCTGCACCACCTTTTCTCTTAGAAGAGATAAAAAGGAAGCAAGCAAAGAGTTGGGGACCTCATACCACCAGGAAAGCCGTGCCAGGAGCAGAGCGCATCCTTTGGACCCAGGGTCCCTGCATGGAGAAGCTCCTAGTCTGGGGGAAGATTGATGAGAAGGCCAACAGAGAGAGAAAGCCTTGCCCTGGAGCTAAAGCCCTGAATTTGGACTTCTAGCCTACTAGACTACGAGAAAATAAGTTTCTCTTTGTTAAAGGCATCTACTTGTGGCACTTCTGTTATAGGAGCACCAGATGACCAAGCCACTGGCCATGAGTGATATTCTCAGAAACAAGTACCCCTGTGTGTACTATAGACAGTTGCCAAGTGGTCCCATTCCAGCTGTCTGCAGCAGGATTCGTGTTCAGTGCCCTGCACACAAGCATGCATACACACACGTGCACTCACACACTTGTGCTTACAGATGTGTGCGTACTTGGGTGCACATAGGTGGTATAGTACACGTAGAGCGCAGGCCCCTTACACCAGAGGGCTTCTCTCCCACAAAGTCTTCCTGTGTCCCCTGGGCTGGCTTAGGACACCTGCTACCTAATCCCCCAATTCCTGTACTTTCTTCCCACTTTGTTATTCCTCCTTGGTGGTTTCTCTGCTGACCGCGAAGCCCCACCACTCCTTACCTTGCTCATCAGTGTTTCTGGCACACTGCTTAGCAGATAGTAGATGCCCAATCAATGTTTGCTGAGTGAAAAGAAGATGGAACAAGCTTCAAGCTGTTCAGTGATGTTGCCCCAAATGTTTTTATAGTATCTTTAACAGAGTGGCCAGATTAAGCCAGTTGTTTGATGAGAAAATACCTTCGCAGCATCGGGTTTCAGGCAGCCTCATTAGCCATCCTTCATGGAAAGATTGGAAAGCACACAGAATTGAAGACAGGACCGTGCCCATCCAAACATCTGTAAAGTTTTACTGTTCTCCAAAGGCGCCTGCCTCAGGAATAACTGGCTGAGGAGTGGTCAGCAAGGAGCATGGCTCATTCCCCCTCCTTGGACCCTGAGAGTGTTCTAACTGAAATCCTTAAGACAACTTGCTTCTCTGGCCCACACACCCAGCCAACAGCTGCTCATGGAATCCCAGGACTGCTGGCTGCTCCCTTTGGCACAAGGTCCCTGAGCTGCTTCCTAGGAAGGGGATTTCTCATCCAGCTTGGGCACAGAGCTCAGGGGAGGGGAACGCAGGCTTCTGCCTCTTTAAGAAAAGGAAAACTCCGTGTGGGTGAAGGGAAGCATGTCTTGCTGGGTGGCTTCTATTCATTTCATTCAAACACCAATGTTCAGTAGGCAAACATTTTTTGAGTCCCTGGTATGTGCCAGGCTCACAGATGAGGAAGGTGCAGTCACAGGAAGAAGAGACTGCCCCCATAGTTGCTGGGGGGCTTCTGGGAGCACATGGGAGCTGGAGGGGAGTGCAAAGAAGGGTGCGAGGGATGCAAACTGCAGAAGTGCTGACGGGGGATACAGAGAGAGGAAGTGGGAGAGGCAGGAGCCAGGTTAAGGCGGCTTTGTAGGTCATGCTAAGGCATCTAGATTTTCTCCTGCAGGAAATGGGGAGCCATTGAGGATGGTGCACTGACTGCAGTAGGCTATTTGAACATGGGCTGGATGCTGTCGCCCAGGTGATTCCATTAAGACTCGATCACAGCTCATTCATGCCATGAGTTCACTCTCCTTGCTGCACCCAGTGAGAGCTGAGATTCCACTCCACTCCTTTAAATTCCACAAAATGTTTGACTGGCCCCAGTTCTGACCTTTCTGGCCTCCTGCAGGGAAGGTCTGGCTTTTCCTTTTGGAGTGGGGGTAGGCAGCCCAGCCTCCCTTCTGCAGGCTCAGAGAATGCGCGGAAGACATCTGGAAAGCATCAAAGGGAGGCCCAGCCGGGAGCCGGTAGCACAGCACTGCCCCTTAACTCCTTCCAGCGGAGCGTGTTGAATCAGAGCTCACTCCTCTCTCCTCTTTCTGCTTGCCTTTCAGACTTCTCGGCTGCAGCTGTCCACACAGGATGTCTCACGTATACTTGGAACCATCCTTCAAGAGTTTGGTTGATATTTTTTTAGTGTGACGCTAGAGATTTTGTTGACCACATTTAAGAAGTTTTTGTTCTTGCTGCTGTTGGGGTTTTTCTTTCTTTCTTTTCACTGGGCCTTCCCTGCTCCAGCTGGCATGATGGCCCAGTCCAAAGCCAACGGCTCACACTATGCACTGACTGCCATCGGCCTGGGCATGCTGGTCCTAGGGGTCATCATGGCCATGTGGAACCTGGTGCCGGGGTTCAGTGCCACAGAAAAGCCGACGGGCCAGGGGAACAACAAGACCGAGATAGGCAGTGGCATTCTCAAGAGCAAGACCTTCTCTGTGGCCTATGTGCTGGTTGGGGCCGGGGTGATGCTGCTGCTGCTCTCCATCTGCCTGAGCATCCGGGACAAGAGGAAGCAGCAGCACGGCGAGGAGATCGCAGGGATCCAGCCCCAGGCAGGGGCCGTGCCTCGCGTCCAGGAGGAAGACAGGTGAGGATGGGGCGTCCACCCCCCAGACCAGAGGGTGGGCACACACGCTCATATATACATGCTTCAGTGGTTAGAATATTTTAGTCTAGGAGGCTTTGCATTCACAATTTCTTCCCTTAAAAGCAAACCCATTGTTGTTGAGTCAATTCTGACTCACAGCAACCCTGTAGGACAGAGCAGAGCTGCCCCATAAGGTTTCCAAGGCTGAAATCTTTACGGAAGTGGACTGCTGCATCTTTCTCCCGAGGGGTGGCCGGTGGTTTCAAACAGCCAACCTTTTGGTTAGCAGCCAAGCAGCCACCCCAGCCCCTATTTGCTTCCACTAAGGCTTTGTGAAACAGTTCATAATTTTACAAATAACAGCGCTTCTGTAGCAGAGCATCCTAAATGAGGTGACGTAAATGAATGATAGATGTGCCAGGATTTTGACAGCCCCAGGTAAAGCTTAACGGGATCTGGGGTGGCCAGGGTTCCCAGACTGGTTGCTTGTCTGTTCATCCAGCGTGCTGTATATATATGCTTGGATTCAAGAAGGTTGGTAGTGCTGTCAAATCAAATTACCACAAATTAGGAAGGAGCCCTGGTGGTGCAGTGGTTAAAGCGCTCGGCTGCGAGCCTAAAGATCGATGGTTCAAACCCAACGGCCGCTCCGCAGGAGAAAGATGTGGCTGTCAGCTTCCATAAAGATTTAGAGCCTTGGAAACCCTGTGGGGCAGTTCTACTCCGCCCCCTAGGGCTGCTATGAGTTGGAATCGACCCCACGGTGGTGGGTTTCGTTTCTGTTTTTGACTGGTGGCTTGAAACAACAGAAATCTACTCTCTCATAGCTCTAGAGGCCGGAAGTTCAAAGTCAAGGTGCCAGCAGGCTGTACTCCTTCTGAAGGCTCCAGGGGGGAGAATCCGTCCTTGCCTCTTCCAGCTTCTGGTGGCTCCTAGCGTTTCTTGGCTTGTGGCACCAAAACTAATCTCTGCCTCTGTCTTCACATGGACTCCTGCCCTGTGTTTCTCCTCTTCTGTTTTGGATTGAACTATGTCCCCCCCAAAATATGTGTAGTAAATCCTATACCTGTGGTTATAATCCCATCCGGAAATGGGTTTCTTTGTTATGTTAAGGGTCCATTAGCATTGTAGGGTATGTTTTAAGCCAACTCCTTTGAGATATAACAAGAGCAGATTAGGCGCAGAGAAGCAAGCGGGGATGGAAGAAGGTAGATGCTAGGCCACATGAAGATCACCAGGGAACCAAAGAACAAGGACCACCCCCGGAGCCGACAGAGAGAGAGAAAGCCTTCCCCTAGAGCCAGTGCCCTGAATTTGGACTTCTAGCCTCCTGAACTGTGAGAAAATACATTTCTGTTTGTTAAAGTCACCCACTTGTGGCATTTCTGTTATAGCAGCACTAGATGACGAAGACATCTTCTGATAAGGACGCGTCCCTTGGATTTAGGTCCCACCTGGTTAATCCAGGATACGCTCATCTTGAGATCCTTCACTTAATTACATTTTCAAAGGCCTTTTTTTCCAGATAAGGTCACATTCACAGGTACTGTGGGGTTAGGACTTGGACATGTTTGGGGGGGGGGCACAATTCAATCCAGTACAATTGGGAGGAAGTATTCTATTTGAATGGAAATGCCACAAATAATTTTAAAATATAAGCGATCATTTGGGGAAGATAGGATAAATGTTACTACTCCATTATAAAAAGGGCCCTTACAGATGAATGTGAAAGATGGACACACCAGTGGGAAAAGGGACAAAAGAGACGAACAAGTTTTTCATAGATATTCAACCAATAGATCTTCAACATCGTTAGTCATATTTTGCATCCTATTGGCCAAGATGTTGAAGAGTTGTAGGGAAGATGGGTTGCTCATGGGAGTATTAATTGACATAACCTTCCTGCAGAAGTGTCACAATAAGGGACAGTATTAAAGATGTGTGTGGCTATCCATTCTATTTCTAATAATTTATTCTTGGAAGACAATCTCACAAGTATACAAGGGAGCATTGTTTAAAATAGCACAAACTTAGAAACAACCTAAGTATCCATCAGAAACCCTGGTGGCATAGTGGTTAAGTGCTACAGATGCTAACCAAGAGGTCGGCAGTTCAGATCCGCCAGGCGCTCCTCGGAAACTCTATGGGGCAGTTCTACTCTGCCCTATAGGGCTGCTATGAGTCAGAATTGACTCCACGGCAGTGGGCTTAAGTATCCATCAATCGAGTCAAATCAATGACATATCCATTCCGTGGAGTTCTGTGCAGCTGTTTTTCATCTATATTTATTAATGTGGGACCATATCCAACACTGAACTAAAGAGGTTATAAAAGAGCATCTTTGGTAAGGTCCCAATGCGAATGTGGGATTAGAGAGGGATTTGGGAAGATATATACTGGCACGTTGACGGTGTTTATCTTCAGGTGGTGGGATCTGAGACTACCTTAGGTTTCTCTAGAGACACAGGACCAGTAAGATAGGTAGGTAGGTAGGTAGGAAGGAAGGAAGGTACAGAGAAGGAGTCCCTAGGTGGTGTAAGTGGTTAATGCGCTTGGCTGCTAACCAAAAGTTCAAGGTTCAAGTCCACCCAGAGACACCTCAGAAGGAAGTCCTGACGAACTACTTCTGAAAACCGTATGTCAGTTCTATTCTGACACACATGGGGTTACCGTGAGGTAGGATTGACTCAACAGCAACTGGTTGGTTTTATATGGAAAGAGAGAGAAAGAGAGGTTTGTCTTCAGGAATTAGCTCACACAGTTGTGGGGACTAGCAAGTTCAAAATCTGTAGGTTAGGCAATAAGCTAGAGAGTTCACCAGTCTTGTGACCCAAAATCCATAGGTCAGGCTACAGGAAGAGCAGAAGTTTCTGGAAAAATGTCTGTTTATGGTCTGGAGGTAGAATACTCCCTAGGGAAAATTCCTTTTTTGCCCTTAAGGCCTGCACCTGATTGGATGAGGCCTATTCACATTATGGAGGGTGATCTGCTTTTCTTAAGGTCAATTAATTAATCACACATGTCTTAGTTATCTAGTGCTGCTATAACAGAAATACCACAAGTGGATGGCTTTAACAAACAGAAATTTGTTCTCTCACAGTCTAGGAGACGGAAAGTCTGAATTCAGGGAGCTAGCTCCAGGGGAAGACTCTCTCTCTGTCAGCTCTGGGGAAAGGTCCTTGTCATCGATCTTCCCCTGGTCTAGGAACTTCTTAGTGCAGGGACCCTGGGTCTAAAGAGCACACTATTCTCCTGGCTCTTCTTTCTTGGGCATATGAGGTCCCTCTCCTCTCTACTAGATTCTCTCTTTTATATCTCAAAAGAGATTGACTCAAGATACAACCTAATCCTATAGATTGAGTCCTGCCTCATTAACATAGCTTCCTCTAATCCTGCCTCATTAACATCATAGAGGTTAAGATTTACAACACACAGGAAAATCACATCAGATGACAAAATGGTGGACAACCATACAATACTGGGAAGCTTGGCCTAGCCAAATTGACACACATTTTTGGGGGTACACAATTCAGTCCATAACAACATGTAACTACTTCATGACAGCATCTGAGGGGACAGCTAGGCCAATGAGATTAATATGGACCAAACAACTGGGCACCATGGCCTGGCCAAGTTAACACATAAAATTAACCATCACGGGGATGTTTTTCCTTTATTAGATTTTTCTGTGTTGTTTGAATTTTCTACAAAAAGCATGTCTTAGCTTTATAGTGAGAGTGGAGTTGTTTTTGTTTTGGAAAAATTGAACTTAATTTTCTGATAATAAAAGATAATACATGCTTATTTAGAAAAGAACAAAGAAGGAAAAAGCAATCACCCATAATTACCCCACCTAGTCATGAGCATGGAAACCCTGGTGGTGCAGTGGTTAAGAGTTCAGCTGCTAACCAAAAGGTTGGCAGTTGGAATCCACTAGGCACTCCTTGGAAACCCTATGGGGCAGTTTTGCTCTGTCCCCTAGGGTCAGTATGAGTTGGAATCAACTCTACGGGAACAGGTATGTACGTAGTCGCGAGCACACAAGAGTTCATAAGGAGGCTGAGGGGACAGCTAGGCCAATGAGGTTAATATGGACAGAGAGATGTTTGGGTTAGCAACCGAGTGCTTAACCATTGTCCCACCAGGGCTCCTCATGCCACCCAGGGACCTTAATTAATATGTAGAACTAAATGAAGTTTCTGATGTTGGCCATCGCCACCTCCCAGATTCAAGTGTAAGGTCCTGGAAAATGGTTATTGGCTTTATTCCCTACTTAATGTCTAAAAGGGGGACATCGGTGGTCCAGTGGTAGAATTCTCCCCTTCTATGCGGGAGACCCTAGTTTGATTCCTTGCCAATGAACCTCACGCACAGCTACCATCCGTCAGTGGAGGCTTGCTTGTTGCTATGATGCCTAAGATGGACTAGGAGGAAAGGCCTGGTTATCTACAGAAAATCAGCTCATAACAACCATATGGATCTCAACAGTCCGATCCTGTTGTGCATGG
Organism: Loxodonta africana; assembly: GCF_030014295.1. NCBI lineage: Eukaryota > Metazoa > Chordata > Mammalia > Proboscidea > Elephantidae > Loxodonta > Loxodonta africana. The sequence continues at coordinate 49,962,672 of NC_087344.1, forward strand.
AGTCACCATGAGACTTGGGGAAGGGAGGGGGGACTCAAGGGCACTAAAAACAATGTGTAAAACTCATCCTGCCTTTTCAGTTTTCTCTTTCCACAGTCAAGTGAGAATAAGGTTGAGGAACTGACCTGTCCTTTGAGTCTCATGTTGAACTCACAAAATAAAATTACTGAATAATTTGAAATATGTGTACATTTTTAGATAATTCCTTCTCTTCCTGGGGACAACTGTTTTGCTTCAAATTGGCGGCTACATTTTTATGTTGCCTTTTGGCCAAAGGACCTCCTGGGCACTGGAGTAGCCCATCCTGCTTGTTATTAAGTGTGAGGCTTAGGGCAAGAGGGGTTTAACATCCAGATAATAGAGTGTAGTACTTGAGAGTGTGGTCTTTATTTCCTGCCCTCTTCCTAAAGGTATGACTAAGTCATTTAGCCTCAGTGTATCAGTGTCTTCATCCATAAAATGGCGATAATAATATACTTATGTCATAGCATTATTATTGTTGTTAGCTGCTGTTGAGTCAGCCCACAACTCACAGTGACCCCACGCACAACAGGATTGGACCATTGTGAATCATAGGGTTTTCATGGGCCGATTTTCGGAAGCAGATCACCAGGCCTTTCTCCCGAGTCCATCTTAGTCTGGAAGCTCCACTGAAACCTGTTCAGCGTCATAGCAACACACAAAGCCCCCACTGAGAGGTGACTGCGCAGAAGGTGCATTGACTGGGAGTTGAACCTGGGTTGCCTGTGTGGAAGGCGAGAGTTCTACCACTGAACCACCACTGACCTCGATATAGTGTTGCTAAGAAGATTGAACTGGTTCATATATGTTAAAGTCCGTAGAACAGTGCCCAGCCCGTAGCAAACGTTTTAAGTGTTAGCTTTTAGGGCTCATTGGTTGTTTACATGGCTAGGGTATGAGGTCTGGTGGACCCAGTGCCAACGTGAGCTTTAGAGTCCTTTTATTTGTGATCTGAAGTGGTCTAAGCAGGTGCTAACATTGCCTGTTGTTATTTGTTGTCTTGCAGCCAGGAGGAGGAAGAGGTCACCTCAAGGTACTACGTTCCCAGTTATGAGGAAGTGATGAACAGAGACTACTCTGGAGCAAGGGAATTGGACCAGAACCCCAGGATGAGCATGTCCCTCCCCTCCTACGAGTCCTTGACAGGGCTGGACGAGACGATGCCCACCACCACTAGGGCAGACGTGGAAACCAGCCCGGGGAACCCGCCCGACAGACAGAACTCCAAGCTGGCCAAACGCCTGAAGCCTCTGAAAGTTCGAAGGATTAAATCCGAAAAGCTTCACCTCAAAGACTTTAGGATCAACCTCCCAGACAAGAACGTGCCTCCTCCCTCCATCGAGCCCCTGACCCCTCCTCCCCAGTACGACGAGGTCCAGGAGAAGGCCCCAGATGCCCGGCCACCCGACTGAGTGTCCCCTCAGCCATTTGCCCTGTGGTCCTCTCACACCCTTGGCACCACAGACTCCACACAAAGCCACTTCAGCCACACTAAGGAGCAGGTGGGCCAGATGCAAATTTAACTCTGTGGGTGGGGTGTGGGCAGGGTGGGGGGGTTCTGTGTATGTGGGTGACTCTGATGTCCCACAGGACCTTATCTAGCAGGCAGACTGGGAAGAGAGGTGCCTCTGGATTCATGTTTTATGGATCATGTCAAAGGGCTTGTCATATGTGTCTTCTCTCTCGTCTTTCCTCAACTCAGAATTGGTGACAAGAACACTCCTCTTACTGAGTAAGAAAGGACACCCAGCGACTGGTTTAGATCATGGTGGGTTTTGTGTTGCTTCCACTAGGACTGTTTTGTTTCCAGAAGAAAACAAGTGCTGCCTTTGCTTTCTTCACTGGAGTCTTCACCTGGGGGATAGGAAATATGACTCAGCTTTGGAGAAAGGGCGTGGGGCGTTTCATTAATTGAGCGAAACAGGCGAGATGATTGCAAGGGGTGAGGCCCAGGTGGTGGCTCTCTCATAGCCCACGAAGGTGTTGGTTCTATGAGGGCCAAGGCCTGATGAACTTCAGCAAACGATGAATAATATAATCATCCTAATTGGTACACTTTACAACTCTCCCGTAACCGCAAAGAAGGAAAGCCGTATGAGATGTTCTATTCCTTCTAAAATGCCGCGCAACTGTGCTTTTCATAATAAAATATTTTATATGTAGTTCATTTGGGTGTTGAATTGCTTTAGGAGCTCTTCCAAGACTGACTCCCTTAGGAGAAATATCAATAATAAAAATTAATATGTAAAACAAAAAACTGAACCCACTGCTGTCGAGTCATTTCTGACTTATAGCAACCCCACGTGTTTCAGAGTAGAATTGCACTCCACAGGGTTTTCAAGTGGCTGCAATTTTGCGTTATCGAAGGTGCCGTTGGGCGGCTTCAAACCCCCAACCTTTTGGTTAATAGCCAAGCACAAACCATTTGTGCCATCCCTGTTCTCACTGCCATCAAGTCGATCCCAAATCATAGTGACTCTATAGGACAGAGTAGAGCTGCCCCATAGGGTTTCCAAGGCTATAAGTCTTTACAGAAGCAGTCTGCCAGTATTTCTCCCATGGGTCATCTGGTAGGTTTGAACCAGCAACCTTTGGGGTAGCAGCCAAGTGCTTAACCATTGCACCACCAGGACTCCTTGTACCACCCCAAAAATACCAAAACCAAACCCATTGCTGTTGAGTCGATTCCAACTCACAGCGACCCTATAGGCCAGAGGTAGAACTGCCCCATACAGTTTCCAAGGAGCACCTGGTGGATTCAAACTGCCGACCTTTTAGTTAGCAGCTGTAGCTCTTAACCCCTATGCCACCAGTACTCAACACTTAATATGTGCCAGGCACTGAACTAAGTTATCTTATTTAAACTCTGCTACAAAAAAAAAAGCCTGGTATTATTGAGATTTTGTAGGTTAGCTTGCTTAGTTTAATTAAAATAGCCCGCTAGTAAGTGGCGGAGCTAGAATTTGAACCCAGGCCATCCAGCTCCAAGGCCTGAGCAGCTTTGTGTAAAGAGCTGTTCTAGACGTGAATGAGGACTTCCATTCGCTGAGACCTGAGACTGGCCCCAGTGACCCATGTGCCCAACAGAAAGTTTTGGCTGTTTAGACAGCAGCTCTCTACGTGGGCTTTAAACGCATCTCTTCCTACATCCCACTCCTGACAACTGGCCCCAGGCAGGGAGCTCACTGACAAGCTATATGAGTATATGGGGTGGGTGAGTGTGTCCTCATGGAGTGGGGACATTGACTACCTCTGGGGCCCAGGAAAGCAGTTTCACCAGTGAGAAATGCCCAGGGAATCAGAGACTACTAAAGCTGGGAGCAGAGATGTCTGGGGCCAAGGTCTTAACCCTGGAGCACAAGTCCAGAGGGTGGATTCCTGGTATTGTCGAGCATGGAGTGGGCCTGCTGAGGGGTCTATGCAACTAGGTGCTTTGCTGGAAGAGTAGATGCTTAGCTATGGGTGGTGCAATCAACTACTAACCTAAAGGTCGGCAGTTCAACCCACCCAGCTGCTCCACAGAAGAAGGGTCTGGAGATCTGCTTCCATAAAGATTACAGCCAAGAAAACCCTGTGGAGTAGTTCTACTCTATAACAGAGGGAATGGCCATGGGTTTGTTTGATTGTTTGGATGTTTCCTAACAAGCTCCCACGGGAGGGAAGAGGCAGCAGTGAGGAAGTGAAAATTACCTTCTTATCTCAGTCTTGGCATCAGTACCTACAGTTCCAACCTTTCACTTTCTTTATGCAAATAAATTATTTAAAAAAGAAGAGACAAAAATCCGGCCTCATGAAATGGAGTCCTAGAGAGCTGATTTGTTCCCCAGCCCACTTCTGAGCCAACCTGAGCTTTTCTGTGTATCCTTTCCTGCCTGGACTTTGCTCACCAGTTTCTCCCTATGCTTCTTCCTAAGGAAGGGCCAAGGGGGAGGGAAAACAAAGGAGAATAGTGAGGTCCCAAGGGAGCTGAGAAACAACATTCTAAAAGTGCTCTTAGTCTGGCCTTGGGTAGGCATCTTTTGGGGTGTCTGCCCATCTTTGACCCTCTTTGAGGGAGAAAGAGGTTTGGAGCTTGTATTGGGTTGAATAATGGCCGCCAAAGACACTCAGACCCTAATCCAGTGGAACCTGTGGATGTTACTGTCATGGATTGAATTGTGCCTCCCAAAAATAAGTGTCAGCTTTGTTAGGCCAGGATTCCCAGTATTGTGTGGTTGTCCTCCATTTTGTGATTGTAATTTTATGTTAAAGAGGATTAGGGTGGGATTGTAACACCACCCTTATTCAGGTCACCTCCCTGATCCTGTGTAAAGGGAGTTTCCCTGGGGTGTGGGCCGCACAAAGGGAGTTTCCCTGGGGTGTGGGCCGCACCAACTTCTCTCTCTCAAGAGATAAAAGGAAAGGGAAGCAAGCAGAGAGTTGGGGACCTCATACCACCAAGAAAGCAGCACCAGGAGCAGAGCATGTCCTTCGGACCTGGGGTCTCTGAGTCTGAGAAGCTCCTCAACCAGGGGAAGATTGAAGACGAGGACCTTCCTCCAGAGCTGACAGAGAGAGAAACCGTCCCCCTGGAGCCAACGCCCTGAATTTGGACTTGTAACCTACTAGACTGTGAGAAAATATATTTCTCTTTGTAAAAGCCATCCACTTGTGGTATTTCTGTTATGGCAGTATTAGATGACTAAGACAGTTACCTCCCATGGTAAAGGTTTTGCAGGTGCAATTAAATTAAGAGAGAGAGAGGGAGATTTCTCTCACACGCACACGCAGGAAAAGGCAGTGTGACCACAGAGCCAGAGACTTGGAGTCATGCAGCTACAAGTCAAGGAACGCAGACAGCCTCCAGGAGCTGGGAAAGGCAAGGAACAGATTCTCCCCTACAGCCTCCAGGGGGTGTGCAGCCCTGCCAGCACCTTGTTTTCAGCCCAGTGACACTGATTTTGGGTTTCTGGCCTTCAGAGCTGTAAGAAAATGAACTTCTGTTGTTTTAAGCCACCAATTTTGTGGTCATTTTTTATAGTGACTGTAGGAAAGTAATACTGGATTCGATCTTCAACTCATTAGACACTAGGGCCCTTTGTACCTGCATGCTGTGGTGACTTTCCCTAGAGGGTGGGAGTGCTGTGGGAATAGCAGTTGGGGACCCCGACTGTTTTGTATGTGTGGAAATGATCACATGGAAAATTATTCATATGATTCAGAGAATATATGATACATAACTCGCCTTCCATGCAGGAGACGCCGCTTCGATTCCTGGCCAGTATCCCCCATGTTCAGCCACCACCCGTGTGTCAGTGGAGGTTTGCGTGTGGCTGTGATGCTGAACAGGTTTCACTGGAGCTTCCAGACTAAGGTGCACTGGAAAGGCTTGGCCACCTGCTTTGGGAAATCAGCCCATGAAAACCCTATGGATCACAACAGTCCAATCCTGTTGTGCAAGGGGTTACCATGAATCGAGAGCCAATTTGAGCGCAGCTAAGAACAACAATGTGATATGCAAAACATAGTGTATAGGTTCACCTCTGTCTAAAATGAAGGCAGAGAGAATGTTAGCTGGAAATGTGAACCATAGACTGGAGGCCTGAGATGGTGCCTAGAAAGGTGAGGAAATTACCTATAATATTAAGTTAAATTCCACCAGGTGCTCTCATTCCCGTTGCTCATTGGTACAGACCTATCAGTGGTGTCACTTTAGTTGGTGTCACCCAGCACAGTCACTCATGGTATCACTCCTCCTCCCTTGGACCTCCTCCCGAACCAGACCATACAAAATCCTTAGTGATGTTTTTTGTACTAATGTTACTAGTTTTAATCATAGAATAATGTGTGATAAATATGGTTGTACATTGTTCAAATGTAATATTTCTTAGGTTATATGAATACGAACAACAAAATTATTTTGTAAAATCTTTCTGCGTTGAATTATGACGTTATTAGTTATAGCATTATCAGCAACTCCAAAAAATTATTGATATAGGTTCACAAATACTAATTACCATCATATCGTAGCTAAAACACCAGAAAATTGGACACAATCAGCGATTATAAAAACACCGGCAACAGCAATAAAAAAAACAGTGCTTGCTTGTAGCAGGTGCAGAAAAAACCACACGACTCGAAGCGTCATTGTAATTGGGTTATGATGACAGCTCTGACTAGAGGGCATTAAAAAAAAAAAGTAAATTAGCATAGATTTTTAGCCTTGTAGGTATATTGATAAGATTAAGCTGGGCTTATGAAAAATGTTTTTGTTGTTATAACTAACTACAGGGATATTTTTTAAAAATTAGTAAATTTCGGCTGAAACCCTGCATGAAAATTTCGTAGACCATCATTTTAGTGTCACTGCCTGACAGTGTCACCTGATGCAGTCCACATCCCACTAGTGATGCCACTGAGGTCTATCCTTATCCTCAGAACTCTGTCTTCTGACTATCCCCCCCCCCCAAAAAAAAAAAAGCCAAAAACCAGAAGGAAGACGCTAGCCCTTTCCTTTACTCTGCACCACGCCTTTGCTCTTGGGGTAAATATAAGAAGGCAGAGATGAGGGAGAAAATACAAGCTGCCTGTCTAGTCTTGGGCCCAAAATGTCCCTGGGGCTGTGAAAGAGCAGACAGAAAAAACCTGAACTCATTAAGGGTTCTTAAGACTTCCACCCCACCCTGAAGGATAAATCTTGGTAGCCATCTTTGCATCATGTGACCTCCACCCCCCGCCCACCGCCCCCCCAGGCCGGAGCTGATTGGGCCTGAGGTATGTGTCCTCTTGACCAAAGAGAACCAATCAGAAGCCTAGCAGGACGGGGCCAGTCTCTCCCAGGCATTGGGTCCTGGGCTCTAAAGGCGGGCTGGGTCATGTGGAACAGGAGCTAAGAGCCATTTGGGGATCAGCATGCCAGACCATAAGTGAGTGAAATGGGAAACTTCTGCAGAGAGAGTGATGCTAACTCAGACAGGAAAAATGAGGTCTCAGGCGTGGGTGCCTCATTTCCTGATGACTCCCCGGTCCTTGGTCCTTGTCCTGTGGTAAGCCCAGCTATAATACTACCCTTGAGTTCCATGACAGACACTGTGACCTTCCAATAAATTCCCCTTTTTAGCTTTGATCCTAAATTTAGCTAAAGTCCTTGAAGACAGGGGCTGCCTTTGCGCTGTCCTCAGCGCTGGACCCGCAGTTGATACTCCACCTGAACTTGGTTTTTATTTTCACTGTTCTCAGGCTGGTTACATCCTGGCCAAGGGGAGCCACCCCAGGTGATTGAGGCATTGAAGCATGAAGCATGACCTTAACTTGCAGTGTAGAGTGCTTCCTGGTTTGTGCTGCTGAACCAACTGGATTCTTCTGTTCCAGCAATATTTTTTGAACTCCTGTTACGTGTCAGGCACTATTCTAGGCTCTGGGATACAGCAGTGAAGTTAAAGCCCTGCTCTCCATAGGAAGGGTTATGGCTTGGGCAGTGTTTCCCAAAGTAGGTCCCATAGCCTTGGGCAACACTGACTGTGGTCATCTGGACTGGCTACTTAAATTGAATACAGTAAACTTGAAAGCTGCAGGGTAGCCCTGTCCACAGAGAAAACTGGTTTGCAAAAAGAGGCGAATGGAGCAGAGGGTTACAGAGCAAACAGCCTACCCAGAAAGAGACTTGGAGGTTAGCTGGTTTGCATTTCCCGGCTCTGGACACGCCTCAGCCTGGGCACACTCCCTGCCCTTTGCATCTACCCCTTGTTGAAGTTTGCTTTCGATAATGTCCTGCCTTTCTTTAAGCAAGCTGGAGTGGGTTTCTGTTACTGAAGGCCAGCTGTCCTGAGATAACTCAGTTCTGTATGGACTAGCGTGAGATGGCAAAGCCAAAATAAATCCGCAAGTGTGCAGCAATACTGACAATAGGACACTGCTGTATCACCAGAAATGGACGGATCGATTGCACCACAGGCTGCAAAAGGCAGTACACGGAGATTACTGGGCACGTTTGTTGTCTTAAAAGCTCCGACAAGAGCCCTTAACTCCTCAGACAAACCTATGCGGAGTTATAAAAGGGCAGCCCCAGTTCTGTCTGTGAGCATGGAGGGAGAGAGACAGCTTTCACCAGGGAAGACTCGGGGCTTTTTTTTTTTTTTTTTTAATTATTATTATTATTTATTTACTTTTTTATGGTGAAAATATACAAAGCAAAACATACACCAATTCAGCAATTTCTACATGGACAATTCAGTGACATTGATCACATTCTTCAAGTTGTGCCACCATTCTCGCTATCCTTTTCCAAATCATTCCACCACTATTAACATAGACTCACTGCCCTCTAAACAAAAGCTCCCCCTTCCCCCTCCCCCTCACACTCCCGGTAACCACTAATAATCTTTGGTTTCTATATTTGCTTATTTCATATAAGTGAGATCATACCTGTATTTGTCCTTCTGTGACTGACTTATTTCGCTTAGTATGATGTTTTTAAGGTTCGTTCATATTGTGGTATGTGTTATTTTTTAAAGCCATTTTAGGTTGACAGAAAAATTGCACAGAAAGTACAGAGCTCCCGTATGTTCACTCTCTCTCTGCACAGTTCTCCCATTAGTAACATCTTGCATCACTGTGGTATATTTGTTGAAACTGATGAACCAATATTAATACACCAACTCCTCACTTATTGACTAGGTTCCAAAGACCAGGTCGTTATATGAAAATGGAGAATGATCACATCAGATCTCCAAATGGAGGATGACTACATCATTACATAACTTCCAAATTACATCATTACATAACTGCCAAACCCCTGAGAATCATGACCCAGGCAAGTTGACACATAATCTTAACCATCACAGCCAGCATTACTCTTGCCTCACACCTCAGGATTCGTTACAGCCAGACGTACGTTGTTAATGTACAAAATAGCCAGATAGCAGATTTTTTACTGTTGTTGTAAATACAAAATTTCGCAGAACAAGATAGTTGATAAGTGAGGAGCAGGTGTACGTTATTATTAACTGAAGTCCATAGTTTATATTAGGGCTCAATCTTTGTGTTGTGCAAGGACTCAGTTGTAAGCCTAGCACTGCCACTTGCTAAAAGTGTGAGCTTGGGCAAGGATTCTGACCACTCTGAGCCTCAGTTTCTTCACCAGTAAAATGAGGATTAGTAGTTTTATTGTGGGTATGTGAGAAAAATGCATACCCTGCACCTCTCATGGAGAAAGTGTGGAATAAGTGACAGCTATGACTCTCCCGGAAACCCTGGTGGCCTAGTGGTTAAGAGCTATGGCTGCTAACCAAAAGGTTGGCAGTTTGAAACCAGCAGGTGCTCCTTGGAAACCTTATGGGGATAGTCCCACTCTGTCCTATAGGGTCACTGTGAGTTGGAATTGACAGCAACGGGTTTTGTTTATTTATTTTTATGACTCTCCCACAACATACAGATGGAGAACTGGTCTGAGATATAAGCACTTCTTCAAAGGGAGAATGTAGTTATTTCCCGCAGCTGCTCTAACAAATCACGAGAAACTGGGTGCTTACAACAGCAGAAATTTATTCACAGTTCTGTAGACTAGAAGTCTGAATTCGGGATGTTGGCAGGGCCGTGCTCTCTGTGAAGGCTCTAGGGGATGATCGCTTCTTGTCTCTTTCAGGTTCTGGTGGCCCCAGGCATTCCTTGGCTTTTGGCAGCCTCACTTCAATCTCTGCCTTCTTCACTGGCCATCTTTCCCGTGTCTTTCTGTGTCTGTGTCTCTTCTCTTTTTATACAGACACTAGTCACATTGGATTAGGGCTCGTCCTTCTCTAGAATGACCTCATGTTAATGAATTTTATCTGCAAAGATGCTATTTCCAAAGAAGGCCACACTTAGGTACTGGGGGTTAGGACTCAATGTATGTCTCTTTTTGAGGGACAGAAATCAACCCATAACCATTAGCTTCACACTCATTTCTGAAAACATATTCTGAGAAAATTCACCAAGTGCCATGAGCAGTTTGTGAAGAATCTTTGCAGAAAGCTAGCTTCAGGAATGCAGCTGTAGGACCGCGTGGTTTCAGCCAGTTGAGCCGGTCCTGGGGTCCGCCTCGCACACAGCTTGGCTCCCAGTTCACAAGACAGCCACTCCTGTCATGGATAGTTGGACGAGTCAGTCCGTTTTGTCCGGTTTTAGTTTAATGCCATATCGTCAGTATATTAGAACCAAATGGCTCATATCAGGTACGTGAATCCTAGAAGACCACAGCTACCTGGACTTTAGAGACCCTCTCACCTGGTGATTTCCTGAGCATGTCCCCTCATTTTAATGAATGGATGTAAAGAAGGGCCCATCATTAAATCACTTTGGGAATTCCCATTTTAAAGTCTATTTGTTCAACATATTTTTTAAATAATTTTTATTGTGCTTTAAGTGAAAGTTTACAAATCAAGTCAGTCTCTCACATATAAACTTATATACACCTTACTACATACTCCCACTTACTCTCCCCCTAATGAGTCAGCCTGCTACCTCCTTCCAGTCTCTCCTTTCATGACAATTTTGCCAGTTTCTAACCCCCTCTACCCTCCCATCTCCCCCCCAGACAGGAGATGCCAACATAGTCTCAAGTGTCCACCTGATGCAAGTAGCTCGTTCCTCATCAGGATCTCTCTCCAACCCATTGTCCAGTCCAACCCATGTCTGCTGAGTTGGCTTCAGGAATAGTTCCTGTCCTGGGCCAACAGAAGGTTTGGGGACCATGACCGCCGGGATTCTTCTAGTCTTAGTCAGACCATTAAGTCTGGTCTTTTTATGAGAATTTGGGGTCTGCATCCCACTGTTCCGCTCTGTCAGGGGTTCTCTGTTGTGCTCCCTGTCAGGGCAGTCATCAGTTGTGGCCGGGCACCCCAATACATTTTTTATTGAGCACCTACTATGTGTCTACTAAGTGCTAGGATTAAAACTGGCAACCAATGGACCAAACCATTGACTTCATGGGGTTCATATTCTGGGTGGGGAGGTGGGCAGATAATGAACAATTAAAAGCATGATATATCAGAAAATGAGAAGTGCTGTGATGAAAAAGCAGGGGATGGAATAGAAGGTGATGGGGGGATCTTGCGCTTGAGTGATGAGGAAAATCTCTGGGGAGGTGACATTGGAGAAAAGTAAGGAGTAAGCCACATGGATATCTGGGTGCAGAGGGTTCCAGAGAGCCTCTTGTATGTTTATGCACATTATGAGTCTCTAGCAGATGCTGGAGGACATGGTGTCTCCTGAGCCTCTTTGGCCACAGATTCTTTTGTCCCCACCAAGCATCTTCCATGGCCAGCATTCCACTGGACAGCCTTCAGTGAATTCTGATACAGCCCAACCCAATCATTCTACAGGGACACAAACAGACCAGAGAAGACAAGAGACTTGTCTGAAGTCCTATGGATCATTGACCAGGTTATGTTATCTTCCTCATTGTATGGCATTCAGATCACAGATCACTTAAGGCAGGCCACTAAGATGGCCTTGGTACCTGACAACCTGGAAGACCAAGGCCATGGATCCAGGATAGCCAGGCACAGGTGCCTAAGGCCTCCCAGCTCTCAGAGCCACTGCAGACCTCCCTGTCTTCAGAACCTGTGTCCACTTCGCAGTATGGAAGCTTCTTCCTCTGATGAGAAGCCTGCATCCCTCACGATAGCCCTTGCCAAGCTGAAGACCATAAAGAGGAGTGGACACTTTCCATAGTTCTGTGCTTGCCACCTATGTGGACTGCGGCTTGCCCTCCAGGAGATTTGCGAGAATACCTCCAGGTTCATTCAGGAGTACCTTTCACATCAAGCCAACATGGAGGAAGCCATTCCCCTGCATCTTTGTAACAACACAGATGATCTAAGAAATGATGTCTGAGAGAGCCTAAAGCTGGGGTAACAAGTGACAGTGAGCTTCAGCACATCAATAATTGCTGGGCAGCGGTAGTGGGGAAACCCACTCTCTTCAGGCGTGGTGTGTCTTAGTTATCCAGCACTGCTATAACAGAAATACCACAAGTGGGTGGCTTTAACAAACAGAAATTTATTTTCTCACGGCTTAGGAAGCAAGAAGTCTGAATTCAGGGTGCCAGCTCTAGGGGTAGGCATCCTGTCTCTGTTGGCTCTGGAGGAGGTTCTTGTCTCTTTGAGCTTCTGCTCCTGGGCGATCTTCATGTGGCTTGGCATCTCTCTTCCCCCATCTCTGCACCTCTGGATTGCTTGTTTAATCTCTTTTATATCTCCGCTATGAGTCGGAATCGACTCGATGGCACTGGGTTTGGTTTTTTTTTGGTTTATATCTCAAAAGAGATTGACTCAAGATACACCCTATACTAATCCTGCCTTATTAACATAACAAAGACAACCCATTCCCAAATGGGATTATAACCACAGGCATAAAGGTTGGGATTTACAAAACGTATTTTGGGGGGACACAAGTCAGTCCATAATATGGGCAAGGGCAACTTGGAGTAAGCTGACCAAGAGAGAGATAAAGAGACAGAAGTTTGAACCCATAATGTGTGGACATAAATTTATCCGGAAAAGCCACCAGAGGGAACAAATGGATACACACCTGAAGCCTTTAAAATGCAACGCTTGAGACAAGAAGCTTCACAGATCCAACCAGACTGCCCACCGCTATGTGCCCCAACCAGAGCATCAACATGAACATACCAGAGGGTGACGAGCAGACCCTGGAGCTCTGCACGTTCAAGGAAGGCAGTCAGATGGACCACACACCAGAACAAACCAACCAGCTCCCAGGTGCCACACGTGGCCAAATGTTCTCAGCTCCCAGTCAGGCTGTTAACCATTCACGCCCACACCAGAGCTGGACGTTTTCACTCTAGATCAGTGTTTCTCCACCAGGAATGATTTTGCAACTGGCATTTGGCAATCAATGTCTGGAGACATTTTTGGTTGTGACAACTGTGTGTGTTGGGGGGAGGGGGGAGGGTTACTGGCATAGCCTGGGTAGAGACCAGGGATGATACTAAACATCCCACAATGCACAGAAAAAAGAATTATCCTACATCCTATAATGCACCCACAACAAAGAGTTATCTGGCCCCAAATATCAATAGCACTAAGGTTGAGAACCCTTGCCCTAGACAAAAAGTGACAGACAGCAGCAGCTATTTGCCAACCGATATGGAAGTTACCTTTATATTTTAACAACCAGCCGGCTGTCATGTACTTATCAGCTGATTACCAGCCCTCACCAGGAGAGGATTTGGGCACATGTATACCTTAACTGCGTCAGAGTGTGACCTCTTTAGGGTTTAGACTGGGTTTCTACGTATTCTGGAGCCCTGGTGGTGCTGTGGTTAAGGCTCAGCTACTAACAAAAGGTCAGCAATTCAAATTCACCAGCCGCTCCTTGGTTACCCCATCGGGCAGTTCTACACTGTCCTGTAGGGTTGCTATAAGTCAGAACTGACAGCAACTGGTATACTACTTGGAAACCCTGGTGGTGTACTGGTTAAAAGCTAAGACTGTTAACCAAAAGGTTGGTAGTTCCAGTCCACTAGGCACTCCTTGGAAGCTTTACAAGTAGTTCTACTCTGTCCTGTGGGGTAGCTGTGAGTCAGAATCAACTTGATGGCAATGGGTTTGATTTGTTTTTTTGGATTGGTATACTACTTATGAACTCAAATAGATTTTCAGAAATTGTGAATTACTTAAAAAGCATACTCGGAACTAATAAAGGATATATTGTTGTTGTTAGTTGCTGTTGAGTAGGTTCTGACTCATAGCGACCCCATACACAGCAGAACAAAACACTGCCTGATCCTGCGCCATCCTCACAATCGTTGTTATACTTGAGCTCATTGTTGCAGCCACTGTGTCAATCCTTGTTGAGGGTCTTCCTCTTTTCCGTTAACCCTGTACTTTGCCAAGCATGATGTCACTCTCCAGGGACTGATCCCTCCTGACAACATGTCCTAAGTATGTAAGACACAGTCTCACCATCCTTGCTTTGAAGGAGCATTCTTGTTGCACTTCTTCCAAGACAGATTTGTTCATTCCTTTGGCAGTCCACGGTATATTCAAAATTCTTCGCCAAAACCACAATTAAAAGGCATCAACTCTTTTTCAGTCGCCCTTATTCATTGTCCAGCTTTCACGTGCATATGATGCGATTGAAAATACCATGGCTTGGGTCAGGCGTACATTAGTCTTCAAGGTGACATCTTTGCTCTTCCACACGTTAAAAAGGTCCTTTGCAAAGTTTCTGGGATAAACTGAATGCTTCAAAGGTCAGCTGAGCAAGGGTGGGGGTTTGGGGACTATGGTTTAAGGGGACTTCTAAGTCAATTGGCAAAATAATTCTATTTTGAAAACATTCTGCATCCCACTTTGAAATGTGGTGTCTGGGGTCTCAAATGCTAACAAACGGCCATCTAAGATGCATCAATTGGTCTCAACCCACCTGGATCAAAGGAGAATGAAGAACACCAAGGTCACATGATAACTATGAGCCCAAGAGACAGAAAGGGCCACAGGAACCAGAGACTTACATCATCCTGAGACCAGAAGAACTAGATGGTGCCTGGCCACAACCAATGCCCTGACAGGGAGCACAACAGAGAACCCCTGAGGGAGCAGGAGATCAGTGGGATGCAGACCCCAAATTCTCATAAAAAGACCAGACTTAATGGTCTGACTGAGACTAGAGGAATCCCGGCGGTCACGGTCCCCAAACCTTCTGTTGGCCCAGGACAGGAACCATTGCTGAAGACAACTCATCAGACATGGAAGGGACAGGACAATGGGAAGGAGAGAGATGCTGATGAAGAGTGAGCCACTTGTATCAGGTGGACACTTGAGACTGTGTTGGCATCTCCCGTCTGGAGTAGGGATGGGAGGGTAGAGAGGGTTGGAAGCTGGCAAAATTGTCACAAAAGGAGAGACTGGAAGGGCTGACTCATTAGGGGGAGAGAAAGTGGGAGTATGGAGTAAGGTGTATATAAGCTTATATGTGACAGACTGACTTGATTTGTAAACGTTTACTTAAAGCTCAATAAAAATTATTAAAACAAATGAATAAAGACACTTATGATGCAATAGCAGAAATTTGTATATGTGCTATTTGGACAAGAGTAGGAGCTGTGTATGCCCAGGGATAAAGGTTGGGAAGAAAAATAAGAAATGAACAAATGCAAGATTGCATGTGAATTTGTAAAAATTATGTGGTTGCCACATGACTTATTTTTTAATAAACTAACCTTTTCAAATCTGAAAAAAAAAAAAAAGGTCCTTTGCAGCAGATTTACCCAATGCAATGCATCTTTTGATTTCTTGACTGCTGCTTCCATGGCTGTTGATTGTGGATCCAAGTAAAATGAAATCCTTGACAACTTCAGTCTTTTCTCCGTTTAGCATGATGTTGCTCATTGGTCCAATTGTGAAGATTTTTGTTTTCTTTATGTTGAGGTGCAATCCATAATGAAGGCTGTGGTCTTTGATCTTCATCAGTAAGCGCTTCAAGTCCTCTTCACTTTCAGCAAGCAAGGTTGTGTCATCTGCGTAACGCAGGTTATTAATGAGTCTTCTTCCAATCTTGATACCCTGTTCTTCTTCACATAGTCCAGCTTCTCAGATTCTTTGCTCAGCATACAGATTGAATAGGTATGGTGAAAGAATACAACCGTGACGCACACCTTTCCTGACTTTAAACCAATCAGTATCCCCTTGTTCTGTCCGAACAACTGCCTCTTGATCTATGTAAAGGTTACTCATGAGCACAATTAAGTGTTCTGGAATTCCCGTTCTTCACAGTGTTATCCATCATTTGTTATGATCCACACAGTCGAATGCCTTTGCACAGTCAATAAAGCACAGGTAAACATCCTTCTGGTATTCTCTGCTTTCAGCCAGGATCCATCTGACATCAGCAGTGACATCCCTCCTTCCACGTCCTCTTCTGAATCCGGCTCAAATTTCTGGCAGTTCCCTGTTGATATACTGCTGCAGCCGTTTTTGAATGATCTTCAGCAAAATTTTGCTTGTGTGTGATATTAATGATATTGTTCTATAATTTCCGCGTTTGGTTGGATCACCTTTCTTGGGAATAGGCATAAATATGGATGTCTTCCAGGCAGTTGGCCAGGAAGCTGTCTTCCATATTTCTTGGCATAGACGAGTGAGCACCTCCAGTGCTGCATCCGTTTGTTGAAACATCTCAGTTGATATTCCGTCAATCCCTGGAGCCTTGTTTTCCGCCAATGCCTTCAGAGCAGCTTGGACTTCTTCCTTCAGTACCATCGGTTCCTGATCATATGCTACCTCTTGAAATGTTTGTACATCGACCAATTCTTTTTGGTATAATAAATCTGTGTATTCCTTCCATCTTCTTTTGATGCTTCCTGCGTCATTTAACATTTTCCCCATAGAATCCTTCCGTATCGCAACTTGAGGCTTGAATTTTTTCCTCAATTCTTTCAGCTTGAAAAATGCTGAGTGTGTTCTTCCCTTTTTGTGTTCTATCTCCAGCTCTTTGCACATGTCATTATCATACTTTGTTTTCCCCATCTGCCCTTTGAAATCTTCTGTTCAGTTCTTTTACTTCATTGTTTCTTCCTTTTGCTTTAGCTGCTCAACATTCAAGAGCAAGTTTCAGAGTTTCCTCTGACATCCATCTTGGTCTTTTCTTTCTTTCCTGTCTTTTCAATGACCTCTTGCTTTCTTCATGTATGATGTCCTTGATGTCATTCCACAACTCGTCTGGTCTTCAGTCACTAGTGTTCAATGCATCAAATCTATTCTTCAGGTGGGATATACTCAAGGTCATATTTTGGCTCTCGTGGACTTGCTCTGATTGTCTTCAGTTTCAGCTTGAATTTGCATATGAACAATTGGCGGTCTGTTCCACAGTTGGCCGCTGGCCTTATTCTGACTGATGATATTGAGTTTTTCCATTGTCTCTTTTCACAGATGTAGTCAGTTTGATTCCTGTGTGTTCCATCTGGCGAGGTCCATGTGTATAGCTGCTGTTTATGTTGGTGAAAGAAGGTATTTGCAATGAAGAAGTCCTTGGTCTTACAAAATTCTATCATTCGATCTCTGGCATTGTTTCTATCACCAAGGCCATATTTTCCAACTATCGATCCTTCTTCTTTGTTTCCAACTCTTGCATTCCAATCACCAGTAATTATCAATGCATTCTGATTGCATGTTCGATTAATTTCAGACTGCAGCAACTGATAAAAATCTTCTATTTCTTCACCTTTGGCCTTAGTGGCTGGTGTATAAATTTGAATAGTAGTCATATTAAGTGTTCTTCCTTTTAGGGGTATGGATATTATCCTATCACTGACAGCACTGAACTTCAGGATAGATCTTGAAATGTTCTTTTTGACAAGGAATGCAACACCATTCCTCTTCAAGTTGTCATTCCCAGCATAGTAGAGTGTATGATTGTCCAATTCAAAATGGGCAATACCAGTCCATTTCAACTGACTAATGCCTAGGATATCGATCTTTATGCATTCTATTTCATTTTTGATGATTTCCAATTTTCCTAGATTCATACTTTGGAAATTCCAGGTTCCAATTATTAATGGATGTTTGCAGCTATTTCTTCTCACCTTGAGTCGTGCCATATTGGCAAATGAAGGTCCCAAATGCTTTACTCCATCCACGTCATTAAGGTCGACTCTACTTTGAGGAGGCAGCTCTTCCCCAGTCATCTTTTGAGTGTCTTCCAACCTGGAGGGGTCATCTTCCAGCACTATATCAGACAATGTTCCGCTGCTTTTCGTAAGGTTTTCGCTGGCTAATGCTTTTCAGAAGTAGACTGCTGGGTCCTTCTTCCTAGTCTGTCTTAGTCTGGAAGCGCAGCTGAAATCTGTCCTCCATGGGTGACCTGGCTGGTATCTGAATACCGGTGGCATAGCTTCCAGCATCACAGCAACATGCTAGCCCCCACAGTACGACAAACTGACAGACACGTGGAAGAAAGGATATATAAAAAAATAAAATCTCTAGAAAAAGTTTATTCTAGGGATTTCTAAAGGATATATAAATCTCTAGAATAAATTTGGGAAGTAGAAATGAAGACGTGACATTTTCCAGGTTGTAAGTTTTCTTCTCAGAAAGCAATGTCAGATAATACAGCATACTTCACAGATAGCCAGCTGGCCTTGGTACTGTATAAAATTTAGGAGATGTGAGCGAACTTTAAATCCAAGAAAATGTTCTCAGTATTTATTCTCAAGGTGCCTTACTTCAGAATGCGTCCTTGGTGATTGTGTCCAGTCAAGAAAACTCCTTAGCTATGACATCCACTTTAACAAAACACAAAAGAGAGACAAAACAATGTCATAATGTGATAGCAAACTTTTTCTTTTAATTTGTAGATAAAGTATAACAAGCTGTGAGTATATGTTTTTGTAAGAGAAACTGTGTGAATATATAAAGGGAATAAAAGCACTTCTGTCCTTCAAAGTTGAACAAAAAAAAAAAAAAAAAGGAGAAAAAGCTGCATTTTTTTTGTCTCTGACAAATTATTTGCCTGTTTTAAAAATCAGATCCAAAGTATTAGTGCAGAAATTGACTCTTTGAATAGAAAAAGACATGACACCATAGCAGTAAGAAAAAAAGAAAAACCATTGCAGTTGAGTCAATTCCAACTCATAGTGACCCTATGGGACAGAGTGGAACTGCACCATAGGATTTCCAAGGAGTGCCTGGTGGATTCAAACTGCCAACCTTTTGGTTAGCAGCCATGGCTCTTAACCACTATGCCACCAGGGTTTCCATTATAACAGGGGCCAATAGAAAATTAATTTATCACCAACTGTATTTTTTTAAATCAGTGCAAATACAGCAGAAAAAATGATACTGGAATCTATATTTTGCAGGAGAAGCTAGGAACAGAAGAGGGCAATAATTTTAATAACATTAAAAGTTAATGCTAAATTAAAACTACGATGAGATTCCATCTCACTGCAACAAGGCTGGCATTAATCCAAAAAACACAAAATAATAAATGTTGGAGAGACTGTGGAGAGATTGGAACTCTTATACACTGCTGGTGGGAATGTAAAATGGTACAACCACTTTGGAAATCTATCTGGCGTTATCTTAAAAAGTTAGAAATAGAACTACCATAAGACCCAGAAATCCCACTCCTCGGAATATACCCTAGAGAAACAAGAGCCTTCACACAAACAGATATATGCACACCCATGTTTATTGCAGCTCTGTTTACAATAGCAAAAAGCTGGAAGCAACCAAGGTGTCCATCAACGGATGAATGGGTAAATAAATTGTGGTATATTCACACAATGGAATACTATGCATCGATAAAGAACAGTGACGAATCTCTGAAACATTTCATAACATGGAGGAACCTGGAAGGCATTATGCTGAGCGAAATCAGTCAGAGGCAAAAGGACAAATATTGTATAAGACCACTATTATAAGATCTTGAGAAATAGTATAAACTGAGAAGAACACATACTTTTGTGGTTACGAGGAGGGGGGAGGGAGGGAGGGTGGGAGAGGGTTTTTTACTGATGAATTAGTAGATAAGAACTGCTTTAGGTGAAGGGAAGGACAACACTCAATACATGGAAGGTCAGCTTAATTGGACTGGACCAAAAGCAAAGAAGTTTCTGGGATAAACTGAATGCTTCAGAGGTCAGCGGAGCAAGGGCAGGGGTTTGGGAGCCATGGTTTAAGGGGACTTCTAAGTCAATTGGCAAAATAATTCTATTATGAAAACATTCTGCATCCCACTTTGAAATGTGGCGTCTGGGGTCTTAAATGCTAACAAGCGGCCATCTAAGATGCATCAATTGGTCTCAACCCACCTGGAGCAAAGGAAAATGAAGAACACCAAGCCCACACGATAACTAAGAGCCCAAGAGACAGAAAGGGCCACATGAACCAGAGACTTACATCCTCCTGAGACCAGAAGAACTAGTTGGTGCCCGGCCACAATCGATGACTGCCCTGACAGGGAGCACAATAGAGCACCCCTGAGGGAGCAGGAGATCAGTGGGATGCAGACCCCAAATTCTCATAAAAAGACCATACTTAATGGTCTGACTGAGACTAGAGGAATCCCGGCGGTCATGGTCCCCAAACCTTCTGTTGGCCCAGGACAGGAACCATCCCCGAAGACAACTCATCAGACATGAAAGGGACTGGACAGTGGGTAGGAGAGAGATGCTGATGAAGAGTGAGCTAATTATATCAGGTGGACACTTGAGACTGTGTTGGCTTCTCCGGTCTGGAGGGGGGATGGGAGGATGGAGAGAGTTGGAAGCTGGCAAAATTGTCACGAAAGGAGAGACTGGAAGGGCTGACTCATTAGGGGGAGAGCAAGTGGGAGTACGGAGTAAGGTGTATATAAGCTTATATGTGACAGACTGACTTGATTTGTAAACGTTCACTTGAAGCTCAATAAAAGTTAATAGAAAAAAAAGTTAATGCTAATAGTTTATTGAAAATATCCATTAAGCCAACAAAATGCAAAGAGGAATCGTGACCACCCCAAAAATTTAATTGCTATTTGGAATTAAATTTATTTTGCAGTTTATTTTCCAAATTAAGAAAAAAAATTTTTAAGGTCTAAAATTCTTCCATTGGCTTGAAAGCAATAAAAAAATATCCATTAATCTTCCCTTTGGCCAATAATAGAGAGGCCTCAACAGGCAAAATAGAAGCCAGAAATAATTCCAAAGGGGAAAGTGCAGAAGAATATCAGATGGCTAAGCTGCGTGGATATATTAAAAAGGGACTATTCCGTTGTTCTACCTGATGTATGGTTGGGTTCTCAGATGTGGACATTTTTATACATCCTTTCATTGAATAAACATTGAATTGCATGGAACGTGATTTTATCTCTACGGATTACTTCAAGTCAGGATTTCTCTGCCTCGGCACTATGGACATTTGGGGCAGGATAATTCTCTGTTGTTGGGAGGCTGTCCTGCACATTGTAGAATGTTTAACAGCTTCCCTGGTCTCTGCTAACTAGATGCCAGTTACAACAACCAAAAATGTCTCCAAACATTGTCAAAAGTAACCTGAGGGGAAAAAAATTGCCCCTGGTTGAGAATCACTACTTTAAGCCTAATGAAAAACATGCAGTCTAGAAAAGTAGAAAGGACTTTGTCACCTGCATGGCCATTTCCAATGTCTAAAATGAAGACAAGGAGCCTTAGTGGTGCAATGGTTAAAGCACTCAGCAGCTAACTGGAAAGTCAGCTGTTCGAACACACCAGCTGTTCCGAGGGGGAGAAGACCAAGTGACCTGCTCCCATAAATATTTACAGCCTAGGAAACACTATGGGGGAGTTCTACTCTGTTATATAGGGTCGCTATGAATTGGAATCAACTCGACAGCATACAACAACAACACAACGAAATGAAGACGTTGATAACAGCATTAGGTTGCAACACTGGAGAATCAAAAGAGCAAATATATATGAAAATGCTACAAAATTCAAATTATGAGCAGGAATGGTTCTAGAGTATATCTTGCCCAACTTCCTTATACAAGGAAGGAAGCTGAGGGAAAGATATTTGCCTAAAGATTACACAAATGCTGTACGAACATGTTGTTGTTATTGTTAGCTGCTGACTGGATGTGCCCCTGACTCAGGCAGCACTGGATAACTAAGACAATGGAGGCATAGGATTTCTCTCTCTGTCAGCTCTGGGGGAAGCTCCTTGTTCCTCGGCTCTTTGGTGATCTGCATGTGGCATAGCATCTATCTTCTCCCATCTCTGCTTGCTTCCTGTCTTAGTCATCTAAGTGCTGCTATAACAGAAATACCACAAGTAGATGGCTTTAACAAAGGGAAATTTATTCTCTCACAGTCTAGGAGCCTACAAGTCCAAATTCAGGGCATCAGCTCCAGAGGAAAGCTTTCTCTCTCTGTCAGCTCTGGATGAAGGTCCTTGTCATCAGTCTTCCCAAGGTCTGGGAGCATCTCAGCTCAGGAACCTCAGGTCCAAAGGACGTGCTCTGCTCCTGGCACTGCTTTCTTGGTGATATGAGGTCCCCATGTCTCTCTGCTCACTTCTCTCTTTTATATCTCAAAAGAGATTGGCTTAAGACACTATCTAATCTTGTAGACTTTATCTATACAACTGTCACTAATCTATCTTATTACATCATAATGATAGGATTTACAACACATAGAGAAATCACATCAGAAGATAAAATGGTAGACAACCATACAAGGGAATCATGACCTAGCCAAAAAAAAAAAAAAAAGCCAAGTTGGCAGATATTTGGGGGACACAATTCAATCCATGACACTTCCCTATGCCTAATCTGCTCTTTTAATATCTCAAATGTGATTGGCTTAAAACACACCCTACATGGATATGACCTCTCAATGTAACAAAGAAAATCCATTCCCAAATGGGATTATAACCACAGATATAAAAAAAAAAAACACACACACACAGATACAGGGATTTGAAATTACAACACATATTTTGGGGGAACACAATTCAATCCATAACACCTACCAACTAGTTCAGTCTTTTAACACACTGGGCAAGCCAAACAAACATGTCTGAAGGCTGACCCTGCACTTTCCATCTGCGATCTCAGCACCTGGCCTTCCCTCTCCCTCTGTATCATGTACTTAGCTTCTCTTATTACCCATCTTCTAGGCTTTCCATGTGATGGATCATTTTTGTGTGTGGCTTTTCTAGACATGGTCTTATAACTTCCATCCAAGTGATAGTGTGGGACTGTGCAGATATGGCGATTATGGCCCATTAAGTGGATTGGTCAGTTTTGCCATCCCGCTGGGCTTGAGGTAAGCCACCCCAGAGGCAGAGAAGAGAATAATCCCACCACCACCAAGGAAGAACAGCCAAGAGCCAGCAGGTCTTTTGGACCTGGGATTCCTGTGTTGAGAAGCTCCCGGAAGCAGAGTTGCAGAGAGAGAGCTGTTACCCTTAAGACCATGAGAAGTGGTGGCAGAAGAGACCCAACAGCAGAGACCTGGCAGCAGGAGTTGGCTTCCCTTCCCGGCTCACAGAGAGAGAAAGCTGAGTGCCTTTGGGCAGACACCTAGGGCCAGGGAGAGGTGTACCTGCAAGCATGGCTGGGAAGAAGCTGTCCTGTTGGAAGAACTGTATCCTTGAGTATTCCTGAGCCAGGAATACTGTAACTGTTACTTCTCTAATAAACCCCATAATTGTGAGTATTGTCTGTGAATTCTACAATGAATTATCAAACCCAGCAGAGAAGTAGAGAGTGCTGAATTGTTGGTGTTGGAATCGGTAAAGCTGGTGGAGAGAGGAGGCGTGTTTGATCCTTACCTCATAGGAATCAGCCTTGGGTTGTTGACCTTGGTTCTCCTTTCCCCTGGTGAAGTTAGAGGAGGTCAGACACTGCCTCAAGCCGTTTTTTACAAGCCTCTATTCCAGATCCCTGGGAGGCGTAAGTGGTTTGCCATCGGTTGCTAACCTAAAGGTTGGTGATTCAAACCCAACCAGTGGTGCCCCAGAAAAAAGGCCTGGTGATCTGCTTCTGAGAAGATTACAGCCAGGACAACCCTATAGAGCAGTTCTACTCTGTAAAATATGGGATCGCCATGAGTCAGAGTTGACTGGACAGCAACGGGTTTGAGTTTTTTGAGCCTCTATTCCCACTCTTCTGTGTTTGCACCATGCTCTTCTATCTCCTCTGCCTCCTGAAATCCCACCTATCCTTGAAGACTTAGGTCAAAGTCTTCCTTTTTCGTAGCGTCTTTCCTGACCCCCGAGGTCCATCCCAAGCAGAAGGATCTCCTTCCAGCTTCTGTCCCCAGATCCCTTTGAGCCCCCGTTGCAGCACCAGGCCCCTCTGATGAGGATCCCAATTACCCAGAAACATTCCTGTCTCCCTTACTTCTTGACAGTGATCCTAGATCAGACCCAGATCAGAAGAGATGCTTTTTGCGGCTTCAGTTTCAAAAAACAATCTGTTCTCAGGAAAGGTCAGAGAGCATGGTGAAAGATGAGGATTTGGGTAAGGGAGCTGAAAGAAAAGAACAGTTGTTCTGGGGAAAAGAAGAGGTCTATGCTGAGTGTTGTGAGGAAGGAGGAAAAACAGGATATACTTCGGCCAAATGAAATGATTCAGAGGAAACCTGAGAAGAAATGTCTAGAGAGGCGCAAGGTTGATCTGCCTTAGAGGGGGAGATAAAAAGCCAGTGACCGGAATGACCAGAAACAAAAAAATGCTCGATGAGTAGCCCTGTTCAAAGGAGAAAAGAACGCAGACAGCAGCAGCAAGACGCTGCAAACCTCCGGAGAACGTTAGAGTACATGGCAAAGGATGAGGTCACCTCCAACTGGATAAGCAGGGAGGCTTTCTGACGATTGACAGAGGCTTTCTCCAAAGGTGGTGCTCATGTTGGTTTGCCACTGATGGGAACTCAGGGCAACCGAAGCCTTCTGGAATTCACTGTTTAACAAGCAGGCAGAGAGGAGGGCCCCAGGAACCAGGCAGTGGCTACATGTGCCCAAAGAGGTCAAAGGCCAGAGGTCAAAGCAAGCAAGCGTATCAGCTTATCAGCTATCCCAGGCGACCACTCTCTCTTACCACTTTCTAAACACCAGCAAGCACCATGGAGCCTTGTACACAGCTCCTATGCCTCCTTCCCTGGGACCAACTTTTTTTTTTTTAATTGTGGTAACACATGTATAATAAGGAAACCCTGGTGGTGTAGTGGTTAAGAGCTACAGCTGCTAACCGAAAGGTCAGCAGTTCAAGTACAGCAGGTGCTCCTTGCTAACCTTATGGGGAAGTTCTACTCTGTCCTACAGGGTCACTGTGAGTCAGAATCGACTCAGTGACAATGGGTTTATTTCACTCAGCGTCATGTTTTCAAGGTTCATCCATGTTGTGGCATACATCAGGACTCTATTTCTCTTTCCGGCTGAACACTATTCCACTGTATGTATGTACCACATTTTGTCTATCCACTCATCTGTTGATGGACATCTAGGCTGTTTCCACCTTTCAGCTCTTGTGAATAATGCTGCGGTAAACATTGGTGTACAGGTACATGCTGGGGGCCCTGCTTTCATGTCTTTTGGGTATGTACCTAGGATTGGAATTCCTGGGTCATAGGGTAGTTCTGGAAACCCTGGTGGCGTAGTGGTTAAGTGCCACGGCTGCTAACCAAAGGGTCGGCAGTTCAAATCCACCAGGCGCTCCTTGAAAACTATGGGGCAGTTCTACTCTGTCCTATAGGGTCGCTATGAGTCGGAATCGACTCGACGGCACTGGGTTTGGTTTTGTTTTAGGGTAGTTCTATGTTTAAATTTTTGAGGAACTGTTTTCTTTATGTGATAAAACAACTAAGCCAAACCATATCCAATCACAGAAGTTCTTAACCATTTTGGGGGGTGAGGGTGGAGATCTGATTAAACTCTGGGCCCTCTTCCGAGAAAAATGTGCCTGGGCTCCGACACACCAAAGTTTTCTCCTGATTTCAGGGATTCACACCCTCCCTGAGGCCCATCTGTAGATTCCCTTGGACAATAGTTCCTAAACTCATTCATTTAACCCCCCCAAAAAAAACCTATTGAGTGCTAACTATGTGCCAGGAACACTTCTAGGCACCAGGGATACTTTGGTAAAAGAGACAAGGGTCCTGGCCCCAAGGAATGTGCAGTCTAGTTTACATTCTAGCCCTGAAGCCATCAGAAAGTCTGAAGGCATGGCCCAGGAATGTGTGTTTTTAACAAGCACCCCAGGTGATTCTGATACTGTTTTTAGCTGCTGTCAAGTCAGCCCTGACTCACGGTGACTCCAGGCGCAACAGAACAAACCACTGCTTAGTCCCGCACCATCCCTATAATGGGTTGCAGATAGGACTGTTGTGATCCATAGGGTTTTCATGGGCTGATTTTCAGAAGTAGGTCACCAGGCCTTTCTCCCTAGTCTGTCCTAGTCTGGAAGCTCTGCTGAAACCTGTTCAGCATTATAGCAACATGAATACCTCCACTGAAAGACAGGTGGTAGCTGCAGATGCGGTGCTCTGACCAGGAATCAAACCCAGATCTCCTTCGTGCAACCACCACTGCCTCTGATTCTGTTAAATCAGCCAGGTTTAAAAAACCATCTATGAGGAGAGAGTGGAGAATAATGTTTAAATCATGTGCTCTGACTGAAACGTTGATGAGCTCCTAGAAGAGAGTAAGTTGGTACTACCACTTTGGAAAAATGTTTGCCAGAATCTTCTAAAACTGGACGTATGCATGGATTCTAAGACCTAGGGAGTCTACCCCTAGGTAAATTCCCAACAGAAATGTGTGCATGTGCATATCAAAAGACATACACAATAGCCCTATGTAACCCTCTCCCTTTAATTGTAGGTGGGATATGTAACTTGCTTCTAAACAATAGAATAGCAAAGGTAACTGGGATGTCACTTCCATGATTAAATTACATAAGATTGTGTTATGGGGGACAGTCTGCCATGGCCCTTGTGACTCTCACCTGAGACTCCTAATCAGGAGCCTTGGACCCAGAATATTCCCTGATAATGGAGGCCGGGAACCAAGCCTTCCTCTGTCCCGGGTTCTTTTTCTTTTTACTTATCAGTGAAACTTTTTTCCTGTTACAGGCCTGATGAGTACCTCTTTGTTCTGCTTATGCATGAGTATCATATGGCACCTGGCCAACCCCACTACTATATCTGTTTCCAGTGGGGAGGCAATGGGGCCCATCAACTGTAACATGAGGGGAGGTGTGTATGCAGACCACCAGTCCTGTATCTGCTGGCCATGGGGGACCCACAACCACAGTTGAAGCTGATCTTGCTCTGTCTCTTCTTTATGTGCAGAATGCATTGTTCCATTCAATGTCTGTGTGTGATCCATGTCTTTTTTGGTGACCTCAGACCTTGGCTTGACAGTTCAGCACTATGAGCAGGGTCAACAGATTATAACTTCCATCTTGCTAAAAGGCTTTCTGTTGACTCTTGCTGGCTTTGATGAAGTAAGCCACCATGTGGAGAAACCCACATGGCAAGGAACAGAGGTGGCCTCTGGCCAGCAAGGAGCTGAGGCACTTTGTCCAGCCACGCACAAAGAATGGAATCCTGCCACGAGAGCTTAGAAATGGATCCTTCCCCATTTGGGCCTCCAGTGAGACCCCAGCCCTGGCCCATACTTTGATTGCAGCCTTGTGGGAGACCCTGTGGCAGAGGACCCAGTTAGGCCATGCCCAGGTTCCCGACCCACAGAAACTGTGAGGTGAAAAATGTATGCTGTTTTAAGCGCGAAGTTTATGGTAATTTGTTACCCAGCCACAGATAGTTAACGCAACAGAATACAATACAGCAATAAGAATGAACAAACCACAGCTACCTGCAACATGGTTGAATCTCACAAACATAATGTTGAAGGAAAGAATGTGGACAGAAATAGAATCTGTATGATCCCATTTATATGAAGTTCAAAACCAAGCAGAAGTAATCTATGGCATTGGAAGTCAGGATACTAGTTACCCTTGGGGGTGGGTAATGACTAGAAAGGAGCAGGAGGAGAATTCTAGGGGTGCTGGTGATGTTCTGCTTCTTGACATGGGTTCTGGGTTAAAAAAAAAACTGTTGCCATCGAGTCAATTCTGACTCGTAGCAACCCTATAGGAGAGAGTAGAACTGCCTCACAGGGTTTCTAAGGAGGGGCTGGTGGATTCGAACCGCCGAGGTTTTGGTTAGCAGCCAAGCTCTTAATCTCTGTACCACCAGGGTTCTGGTTAGGTGGGTGCGTATACTTTGTGAAAATTCACCAAGCGTACAATTACAATTTATGCGTCTTTCAATATGTATGTTATTCTTCAATAAACAGTTTACAGAAAATACAGGGTTATAGAGTCAAACACCACGACTTGCTCCTCATACTGTGGTGGCTTGTGTGTTGCTGTAATGCTGGAAGCTATGCCATGGGTATTTCAAATACCAGCAGGGTCAACCATGGAGGACAGGTTTCAGCAGAGCTTCCAGACTGAGAACAGACTAGGAAGAAGAACCTGGCGATCTATTTATAAAAAAAAAAAAAATTTGGCTTCTGTTGTATATGGAGTTGCTGAGTCGGAACCAACTCAACAGCACCTAACAACGATAAAGAGTCAAATAGCCAGGGTTTGAATCCTGGACCCATGACTTACAAGCTTTGTGACTGGACAAGTTATTTGATCTATCTGTGCCTTAGGTTAAGAAGCCCTGGTGGCGTAGTGGTTAAGTGCTCAGCTGCTAACTGAAAGGTTGGCTGTTTGAACCTACCAGTTGGTCCACAGGAGAAAGATGTGGCAGTCTGCTTCTGTAAAGGTTACAGCTTTGGAAACTGTATGGGGCAGTTCTACTTTGTCCTATAGAGTGGCTGTGAGTCGGGATCAACTCATGGCAATGGGTATGGGTGCCTTAGGTTCCCCTTCTGTAAAGTGGGTTAGACGGAGAATAAAATTGTGCATAAAATGCATGGCATGGCAGCTGAAACCTAGTAAGTCTCAATAAATATTAGCTATATTTATCGTTAACCGCATTCATAAAGGCTCATTGTTATCTGAAAAAAAGAGCGGAAGTTTGCCCAGCTGCCTCGGAGTAGAATTTATGGTGTTGTCTAGCAGGAACCACCCCACAGAGACCAGCTGGGCTCCCAGGAATGCCCTCTAGGTGGTCACCAGAGTAGAGACTCAGCCTGTCCCCAGTATGCATCCAGAAAAGTCCCAGGGTAGCAGGCCAGATGATGGGGGATTATTCAGAAGGTCAGGTTTGCTTTGGGGTGAGGCTGAGTCTTGATGCAAATCAAAACTTTCCCAAGGTGTTTGTGATCTGGCTGAGCCTGGCGCTGTCCACCCATTATCATCCAAGTAAAAATAGTACAGACAGTGACAATTAACTATAACAACGGCAAACACTCACAGAGCACTTCTGTTTTAGCAGACACTGTTCTAAGGATTTACATGTATTAACCCATTGAATCCTTAGGGTCACTACAGTTATTTCCCCATTTTACAGAAGAGGGAAGTGAGTCAGGAACGCAATAAAACACAGAAGAGACCATCAAAGGTGGGATCGGCACACTTCCACAGTGTTCAAAAGTACAGACAGACTCCCACAGGAAAGCACAAGAAATCCAGGGGAACTATCTTTGCAGACTGATGTGAAAGAGAAATAAATGCCCCAAACAAGCCACAGCAGAGTCGGTTTGAGGAAAACCTGGGTTCTTTTTTTTACCATTTTCTTGCCAGTAGGAGGGGGTGAGGACAGCCACAGAAGGCCTCGGTTACCAGTCACTCTTTCTGTGGTTTGATTTCTTTTTGTGAGTCTGTGTGAGTGCATACATAAAAACCTGTGTTTCCTCAGCTTATATGTTCAGGTTAGCAATGGGTCGTGGAGTCTCTAGTGGGCCCTTTGCTGTCATCCATCACCCTAGGCAACAGCTCGGCCATTTCCAGTTCTCCTGCTTGCTCTCTTTCTCGTTTGCTCTTGTTCTCTCTGTCTCTGGCTCTATCACACAGTAGAGGCTGGGGCTGCTTCCCTACCTGTCCTGGTGGCTGGGTTGGGGCCTGAGGCCAGCATTCATTTTGTGCTGGAATGCAGGACAGCAGGCAAAACAACCCATAGATCTTCCTCAGGGAGGGAGCACAGTGAGTGGGCTCCCATCCATCAAGGGCAGCCCAGGAATGTGGCTGAGGAGGAAGGAGACTTTACAGAAGGAAGCCCAGCACTCAGTGTCTGGTGGATGGAGTGGGTGACAGGTCAGAACTGCCCCCTCATAGCCTATTCTCCCTTTTTCTCCGTGTCTTGGTATTATGGATTGAGTTGGGTTTCCCAAAGATATGTGTTGGAATCCTAACCCCTGTATGTGTGGATAAGGAGCCCTGGTGGCTCAGTGCTTAAGTGCTCGGCTGCTAACCAAAAAGGTCAATGGTTCAAACCCACTAGCATCTCCTCAGGAAAAAGATGTGGCAGTCTGCTTTCATAAAGATTACAGCCTTGAGAACCTTACGGGGCAGTCCTACTCTATCCTGTAGGGTTGATAAGAGTCCGAATTGACTGGAGGCAATGGGTTTCCTCTGGTTTTTTAATTCTTATTTGGGAATAGGGTTTTCTTTGTTGTGTTAATGAGGCCATATCAGTGTAGGGTGTGTCTTAAACCTACTCACTTTTGAGATATAAAGGGAGCCAATTAGACACAGAGAAAACCTATTGTCTATGAGTCAAATTCCATGGAGAAGTAAGTGCAAAAGAAGCGGAAGGTAGTTGCCAGGAGGAAACTGCCAAGGAACGAGGAATACTGGAGCTGCAGAAGCTGAGACAATTATCTTCCCCAGAGCTGACAGAGAGAGAGCCTGCCCCTAGAGCCAGTGCCCTAAGTGTGGGCTTCTAGCCTCCTAAACTGTGAGAAATAAATTTCGGTTCATTAAAGCCACCCAGTGCCTAGGATATCAATGTTTATGCATTCCATTTCATTTTTGATGATTTCCAATTTTCCTAGATTCATACTTCGTACATTCCAGGTTCCGATTATTAATGGATGTTGGCAGCTGTTTCTTCTCATTATGAGTCATGCCACATCAGCAAATGAAGGTCCTGAAAGCTTTACTCCATCCACGTAATTTTAAGGTCAACTCTAATTTGAGGAGGCAGCTCTCTCCCCTCTACCCCGGCCCCGGTCGTCTTTTGAGTGCCTTCCAACCTGGAGGGCTCACCTTCGGGTACTGTATCTGACAATGTTCTGCTGCTATTCATAAGGTTTTCACTGGCTAATTGTTCTCAGAAGTAGACTGCCTGGTCCTTCTTCCTAGTCTGTCTTAGTCTGGAAGCTCAGCTGAAACCTGTCCTCATTGGGTGACCCTGCTGGTTTCTGAAAACCAGAGGCATAGCTTCCAGCATCACAGCAACATGCAAGCCCCCGCAGTATGACAAACTGACAGACACGTGGGGGTCAAAAATGAAATGGAATGCATAAACATCAATATCCTAGGTATTAGTGAGCTGAAATGGACTGGTATTGGCCATTTTGAATCAGACAATCATATAGTCTACTATGCTGGGAATGACAACTTGAAGAGGAATGGTGTTGCATTCATCGTCAAAAAGAACATTTCAAGATCTATCCTGAAGTTCAGTGCTGTCAGTGATAGGATAATATCCATATGCCTACAAGGAATACCAGTTAGTACAACTATTATTCAAATTTATGCACCAACCACTAAGGCCAAAGACGAAGATATTTAAGATTTTTATCAGCTTCTGCAGTCTGAAATTGATCGAACGTGCAATCAGGGTGCATTACTGATTACTGGTGATTGGAATGCAAAAGTTGGAAACAAAGAAGAAGGATTAGTAGTTGGAAAATATGGCCTTGGTGACAGAAACAATGCTGGAGATCGAATGATAGAATTTTGCAAGACCAACAACTTCTTCACTGTAAATACCTTCTTTCACCAACATAAACAGCGATTATACACATGGACTTCACCAGATGAAACACACAGGAATCAAACTGACTACATCTGTGGAAGAGACGATGGAAAAGCTCAATATCATCAGTCAGAACAAGGCCAGGGGCTGACTGTGGAACAGAAGACCATCAATTGCTCAAATGTAAGCTCCAGCTGAAACTAAAGAAAATCAGAGCAAGTCCACAAGAGCCAAAATATGACTTTAAGTATATCCCAACTGAATTTAGAGATCATCTCAAGAATAGATTTGACATGTTTAACGCTACTGACCGAAGACCAGATGAGTTGTGGAATGACATCAAGGACATCATACATGAAGAAAGCAATAGGTCACTGAAAAGACAGGAAATAGAAAAGACTAGGATGGATGTCAGAGGAGACTCTGAAACTTGCTTTTGAACACTGAGCAGCTAAAGCAAAAGGAAGAATCAATGAAGTAAAAGAACCAAACAGATTTCAAAGGGCGGCTCGAGAAGATAAAGTATTATAATGACATGTGCAAAGAGCTGGAGATAGAACACAAAAAGGGAAGAACACACTTGACCTTTCTCAAGCTGAAAGAACTGAAAAAAAATTCAAGCCTCGAGTTGCAATAGTGAAGGATTCTATGGGGAAAATAGAAAATGACACAGGAAGCATCAAAAGAAGATGGAAGGAATACACAGAGTCATTATGCCAAAAAGAATTGGTCGATGTACAACCATTTCAAGAGGTAGCATATGATAAGGAACCGATGGTACTAAAGGAAGAAGTCCAAGCTGCTCTGAAGGCATTGGCAAAAAACAAGGTTCCAGGAGTCGACGGAATATCAGTTGAGATGTTTCAACAAACGGCTGCAGCACTGGAAGTGCTCACTCATCTATGCCAAGAAATATGGAAGACAGCTTCCTGGCCAACTGACTGGAAGAGATCCATATTTATCCCCGTTCCCAAGAAAGGTGATCCAATCGAATGTGGAAATTATAGAACAATATCATTAATATCACACACAAGCAAAATTTTGCTGAAGATCATTCAAAAATGGCTGCAGCAGTATATTGACAGGGAACTGCCCGAAATTCAGGCTGGTTTCAGAAGAGGATGTGGAACCAGGGATATCATTACTGATGTCAGATGGATCCTGGCTGAAAGTAGAGAATACCAGAGGGATGTTTACCTGTGTTTTATTGACTATTCAAAGGCATTTGACTGTGTGGGTCATAACAAGTTATGGATAATGTTGCGAAGAATGGGAATTCCAGAACACTTAATTGTGCTCATGAGGAACCCGTACGTAGATCAAGAGGTAGTTGTTCAGACAGAATAAGGGGATACTGAATGGTTTAAAGTCAGGAAAAGTGTGTGTCAGGGTTGTATCCTTTCATCATACCTATTCAATCTGTATGCTGAGCAAAGAATCTGAGAAGTTGGACTGTATGAAGAAGAACATGGCATCAGGATGGGAAGGAGACTCATTAAAAACCTGTGTTATGCAGATGACACAACCTTGCTTGCTGAAAGTGAAGAGGACTTGAAGTGCTTACTGATGAAGATCAAAGACCACAACCTTCAGCATGGATTACACCTCAACATAAAGAAAACAAAAATCCTCACAACTGGACCAGTAAGCCACATCATGACAAACGGAGAAAAGACTGAAGTTGTCAAGGATTTCATTTTACTTGGATCCACAATCAACAGCCATGGAAGCAGCAGTCAAGAAATCAAAAGACACTTTGCATTGGGTAAATCTGCTGCGATGGACCTCTTTAAAGTGTTGAAAAACAAAGATGTCACCTTGAAGACTAAGGTGCGCCTGACCCAAGCCATGGTATTTTCAGTCACATCATATGCACATGAAAGTTGGACAATGAATAAAGAAGATCGAAGAAGCACTGTTGCCTTTGAATTGTGGTGTTGGCGAAGAATATTGACTATGCCATGGACTGCCAAAAGAATGAACAAATCTGTCTCAGAAGTACAACCAGAATTTTCCTTAGAAGCAAGGATGGCGAGACTGCATCTTACATACCTTGGACATGGTGTCAGGAGGGATCAGTCCCTGGAGTAGGACATCATGCTTGGTAAAGTAGAGGGTCAGGGAAAAAGAGGAAAACCCTCAACAAGACGGATTGACACAGTGGCTGCACCAATGGGCTCAAGCAGAGCAAGGATTTTAAGGATGGCACAGGACCAGGTAGTGTTTCGTTCTGTGATACACAGGTTGGCTATGGGTCGGAACTGACTCGATGGCACCTATGAACAACAACAACAAATGTAACTAAGACATTCAGGGACTGTTGGGACCTTCAGGACAGAAGACCCGCCTATTCAGAGATGAGCGAAAGCAGGTAGGCAACAGGTGCCACACTGTCATCTGTGGTTTCGGCAGCTGTCACTTGTTGGCCCCATGGGAAATACCTTTCCTGTCACACTGACCTAGAGTCAAATCCTGCCAGATTTTCTAGCTGTGTGACCTTGGGCACATCCTCCTATGTCTCTGAGCCTCATTTTCCTGTGAAAATGGGGGATGATTTAACAGAAATTATGGTCACTGACATTTTTGTGTGCTTCTCTGCACTGCTCACTGTTCTGGGGTTTCACGCATACCTGCTGCACAGGTTATCCTTGGGATTAAATGCGATGACCCAGGTGAGGTACTGAGAGTAGTGCCTGGAAAGAAAGCCCTCCGCAAACATCACTTGTTTCACTATTACTAAGGCAGCTGGTGTTTTAGTTACCTAGGACTGCCATAGCAAAAGACAGCACAAGTGCGTGATTGTAAAGAAAGGAAATTAATTTTCTCACGGTTCTGGAGGCTGGAAGTGTGAATTCAGGGTGCTCGCTCTAGGGGAAGGTCCTTCTTTGTCTCTTTCAGCTTCTAGTAAAAACCAAAAACCAAACCCGTTGCCTTCGAATTGATTCCTACTCATAGCGACCCTATACATCAGAGTAGAACTGCCCCATAGAGTTTCCAAGGAGCACCTGGTGGATCTGAACTGCCAGCCTTTGGTTAGCAGCCATAGCACTTAACCACTACACCACCAGGGTTTCCTCAGCTTCTAGTAGCTGCAGAAAATCCTCAGCACACCCTGGGCTTATAGGCTTATCTGCCTCCGCTCCTCTGGGTGTGTCTTTCTGTGTCTGTTTTCTGTTTTCATAAGACACCACTCCAAAGGGATTAGGCTTAGGAACCACCCTGTTCCAGTATGGCCTCATTAACACAACAACAAAAAACCCTTCTATTTCCAAAGCAGTTGGGAGCTGAGTTGATTCCAGCTAACGGTGATCCCATGTGTGTCAGAATAGAACTGTGCTCCATAGGGTTTTCAACGGCTGACTTTTCAGAAGTAGATCACCAGGCCTTTCTTCAGAGGTGCCTCTGGGTGGACTTGAACCATCAGCCTTTCAGTTAGTAGCTGTCTTAGTTATCTAGTGCTGCTATAACAGGAATACCACAAGTGGATGGCTTTAACAAACAGAAATTTATTTTCTCACAGTTTGTTATTGTTAAGTGGT
This sequence comes from Loxodonta africana, assembly GCF_030014295.1. Classification (NCBI taxonomy): domain Eukaryota; kingdom Metazoa; phylum Chordata; class Mammalia; order Proboscidea; family Elephantidae; genus Loxodonta; species Loxodonta africana. The sequence continues at coordinate 49,997,613 of NC_087344.1, forward strand.
TGGTTCCAGCTCATAGCGACCCTATGTGCAACAGAACGAAACACTACCTGGTCCTGCACTATCCTCACAATTGTTGTTATGCTTGAGCCCATTGTTGCAGCCACTGTGTCAATCCATCTCACTGACCATCTACTTTAACAAGCATAATGTCCATCTCCAGGGACTGATGCCTCCTGATAACATGTCCAAAGTATAGGAGACATAGTCTCACCATCCTTGCTTCTAAAGAGCATTCTGCTTGTACTTCTTCCAAGACAGATTTGTTTGTTCTTCCGGCAGTCCATGGTATATTCAATATTCTTTGCCAACACCATAATTCAAAGACATCAATTCTTACTGGGTATTCCTTATTCATTGTCCAGCTTTCGCATGCATAGGAGGCAGCTGAAAACACTATGGCTTGGATCAGGTGCAACTTAGTCCTCAAGGTGACGTCTTTGCTTTTCAACACTTTAAAGAGGTCTTTTGCAGCAAATTTGCCCGATGCAATGCGTCTTTTGATTTCTTGACTGTTGCTTCCATGAGTGTTGATTGTGGATCAGAGTAAAATGAAATCCTTAACAACCTCAATCTCTTCTCTATTTATCATGATGTTGCTTATTGGTCCAATTGTAAGGATTTTTGTTTTCTTTATGGTGAGGTGTAATCCAGACTGAAGGCTGTGGTCTTTGATCTTCATCAGTAAGTGCTTCAAATCCTCTTCACTTTCAGCAAGCAAGGTTGTGTCATCTGCATAACGCAGGTTGTTAATGAGTCTTCCTCCAATCCTGATGCCCCGTTCTTCATATAGTCCAGCTTCTCAGATTCTTTGCTCAGCATACATATTGAATAGGTATGGTGAAAGGATACAACCCTGACACACACCTTTCCTGACTTTAAACCATGCAGTATCCCCTTGTTCTGTTCAAATGACTGCCTCTTGATCCATGTACATATTCCTCATGAGCACAGTTAAGTGTTCTGTAATTCCCATTATTTGAAGTATGATCCACACATAATTTGTTATGATCCTTAGTATAGTCAATAAAACACAAGTAAACATCTTTCTGGTATTCCCTGCTTTCAGCCAGGATCCATCTGAAATCAGTACTGATATCCCTCGTTCCACATTGTCTTCTGAATCTGCCTTGAATTTTTGGCAGTGCCCTGTTTATGTACTGCTGTAGCCACTTTTGAATGACTTTCAGCAAAATTTTAATTTGTGTGATATTCATGATGTTGTTCGATAATTTCCACTTTCTGTTGGATCACCTTTCTTGGGAATAGGCATAAATGTGGATCTCTTCCAGTCGGTTGGCCAGGTAGCTGTCTTCCAAATTTCGTGGCATGGACGAGTGAGCAGTTCTAGCACTGGATCCATTTGTTGAAACATCTCAATTGGTATTCCATCAGCTCCTGGAACCTTCCACGTTTTGGGGAGAACACAATTCAATCCATGACAGCAGCCCAGCTTATTAACCAATTGCACCACCCAAGGACTCCTTTCCAAATTTTCAGACAGGGTCATATTTACAAGTTCAGGGGTTAGAACTTCAACATAACTTTTGGAGGGACACAATTCAACTCAAAACAGCTGGGAACAATGAAACTGGGATGCGAACTTGGGCCCTTCAGACTTCAGGGCTTCTGATTTTGACCAGGCCACAATACAGCCTTCCTAGCTACCCAGAGCTCAATAAAAACAGAGGATTTACAGACACCGTCAAGGAGCCAAATAACCTAGAAGCCTCTGTTTTTCTACAGGGGCAGTATTTCTAACACACCATCATTTAATCACAAGGCACAAATCTCTCACTTGGCCCAGGAAATGATATTGTAAGTCAGAAGTTATCAGGGTATTTTACTTTCTGTTTTTGAAATTAAAATGGATTACATGGAATTGGGTTTCAAGAGTTTGACACGCCCTCTGAGATAACTGCGGCACCCTGGGTTGGGGTGGGGGAAGTTCAATCAAGACGTGGCCATCTCTGCTCCTGTGGATCTGAACATCAGCTTTGCTCTCAGCTTAATATTTCTTTACTGAGAGATCGAATAACTGCAACATCTGATTTCTGAAGCCTGGTGGGTCATGGGACTGTTCCTGCTCCTGGCCGGCTTGGGTTTCATTGATGGCTGTCTGGTAGTGAACAAATTTGTGTCTTGTGTTCATGTGAACGACAAGAGTTTGAGTAAAGACCAGCACAAAGGAGGGGTGCTCAGACCCACCTATAAAGCTGACTAGCTGGGCAGCTGGCTAGAGAAACTGACATCCTGGGGTAAGAGCAGGCTGGCTCAGTAGCCTCAGGGGTCAAGGGGCAGGCTGTGGGAGGGTGTCAGGGGCTGCAAGCCTTCAGGTCCAGCAAGACAGCTTAGATTTTGCACACTCTGCCTGGAATGCCATCTCTTGCTAATTCAGTCATTTATTCATTCATTCAACAAATATTCTTGAGGGCCTGCTCTGTGATGGAGTTCCAGGGAGGTGTTGGGGAAGAATATTGAATATATTACGGACTGCCAAAAGAGTGAACAAACCTGTCTTAGAAGAACTACAACCAGAATACTCCTTAAAAGCAAGGATGGCAAGAGTATGTCTCACATACTTTGGAAATGTTGTCAGGAGGGAACAGTCCCTAGAGAAGGACATCATGCTTAATAGAGGGTCAGCAAAAAAGAGGAAGACCCTCAATGAGATTGATTGACACAGTGGCTGCAACAATGGGCTCAAGCATAAAATGATTGCGAGGATGGCACAGGACCCGGCAATGTTTCGTACTGTTATACATAGGGTCGCTATGAGTTGGAACCAACTCAATGGCACCTAACAGCAACAACAACAATCTTCACAGGAGAAGATAGCCAGGTCTTTTCTCTAGCTGAGCTGCTGGTGAGTTCTAATCCATGACCCTTCAGTTAGCAGCTGAGTGCTTAACTGTTGTGCCACCAGGACTCCTCAGGGCCATGCTCTAGAACTGCTCAATCAGAAGCTCTAGGGTTTGTGCCTGAGCAGCTGCATTTTAGGAGCCTCCAGGTATGTTTGAGAACTTCCCCATAGATTGATTCAGATCCATTTCCATGTTATTTCTCTCTTTTATTCTAGCTGACCAGGGTAGAATAAGCAAGACCAAACCCATTGCTGCCAAATGGATTCCAACTCAAAGCAACCCTGTAAGACAGAATGGAACTGTCCCATAGGGCTTCCAAGGCTGTAAATCTTTACAGAAGTGGACTGCCACATTTTTATTCTGCTGATTGGGTGGTGGGTTAGAACCAGTTAACCACTGCGCTACTAGGGCTCTTTGACCAGGGTAGCGTCAGCCATAATTCACCTCTCTTGGAAAATCATTTTCAGTTTTTCTTGAAGCACTTTTTCAGTCATTTCCTGCCACTGAAAGGAGACTTCGTCTAGGTGGAATTTGGCCGCGTTGTTCTGTTCACAGGCAGAAGGAATTGGTCTGAAAATGGTAAGGGGTGGGGGGCAAGGGGAGACAGCTCAGATTTGCCTGTCTTTTCCTCGAGACACTCCATCCCCTAGTCATACCCACTGGGACAATGACTGGTCCACAGCCTGACAGTTACAGGAGCTGTAATTAAGGAAGAACAAAAGAACGAATAAACGTCACTTTTTTTTATATATTGTACTTTAGATGGTTTTCAGAGGAAATTAGTTTCTCGTTGAATAATTAAGACACATGTTGTTTTGTGACATTGGTTGCCAACACCACTACATGTTAAAACTGTCCCCTTCTCGACTTTGGGTTCCCCATCAGCAGAGAATAAATGTCACTTTTGACTGAGTCAGTCGACAGGATAGCAACAGGTTTATTTATTTATTTTTTGTTTGAGTAGGAAAGCAAAGAGCAGAAGGCTGGTAGGGTTGGTAATAGCCTTTCCCTAGCACATGGAAGAAAACCTCAAAACAAAATTGCTCATTCCACCCTGTCCCTTCCCCAATCTCCATCTCCCACACCCCAGAAGTGGTGGTCCCCTCAATTTACTCTTTCTACTTTGTGGTCTTCGACAGAGAGGCCTAGAGATTTGGGTGGGGGTGGTTGGTGGGGGGGGGGGCGCCCTGGTGGCACTTTGGTTAAGCGCTGGCTGCTAATTGAAAGGCTGGAGGTTGGAACTAGCGGCTCCGGGAGAAGACCTGACTATCTGCTTCCATTAGAGATGACAGCCTAGAAAACCCCACGGAGCGGTTCTACTCTGTCACATGGGGTCACTATGAGTCATCCATTCGACGGCACCTAAGAACAACAAAAGGTAGGGGAACACTAACCTCCAAGCTTCTCCTGAGTCCAATTAGCCCCCGACCACTGTCCACAGCCATGAGCAAAAGTGATGGAAAGGATAAGGATCCTCGAGTCAAATCCCCTCTCTGCTCCTTCCTCATTGTAAAACCTCGGGCCACTTGGGTAACCTCTGAGACTCGTTTCCCCATCTGTGAAGTGGGGCTGTAGGCCTCTAAATGCAAGGTCAAAACGCCCCCGGGCACTGAGCCTGGTGGTAACCCCGTAGGGAGTCCCTTCCAGCGGCCCCCACGCTCCCGGCTGCAGCCGCGCAAGCCACGCCCCTCATCGGCCCCGCCTGGCCCGGCGGCGTTGCTATGGCGACGTGCGTACACAGGCCGGGCGGGCGCGCGGGTGCGGGCTGCGGGCTGGAGACTCCGCGGGAGCGCGGCCGGGCGGGCTCGCCCGCGAGCGGGCCCCGCACCTCCCGAGCCGGCAGGGCTCCCGGCGGAGGACGCAGGGTAGGCTTCTTCCTGCGGCCAGGTGAGTGCGGGACTAGAGGAGGCAACGGGCCGAGACCAGGGACAGACAGGGGTAGGTCCTACGAGGTTAAGGGGCCGCATCCGGGGCCCGAACTCTTCTCCGATCCGGGCTGCGGTCCCAGGGTCACCCCAGAGGAAACATTTGAAGCCTACGTGCATCCCTCCACCCCACTTCCGGGGTTACCCTAGGCCCACCCCTCTTTGGCACCTGCTGCAGCTGCTCTTGGGTGCCCTGGGGAGTAACACCTGGGATTGGGAGGAGCACCCTCTGCTTCGCCTGGTTTAATGACACACCCATTTATAACCTTGAGAACAGCTCCCGGGCCACTTAAAACCTTGCGACCCTCAAAAGAGACTTTGCTCCTTTAGCCCAATTCTGACCCATCCCAAGTGGTCGGGGAGGGGGATGCAGATGAACGAAGCTGTTTTGCTCTTTCCTGTGTCTGGTGCTCTGTGGTACTGACTAAGAACTAATTTAGAGTTCAACACATTCAAGTCACTTTCTGCAGTGTTTTCAGGCAGAATAGTGATGGCAGAGGGCAAAAGGAAGGTGGAGAAATACTGACCAACCCAGACAGCTAAAGAAATCGAATTTACCTTTGCAAGGAATCATCTAGGATAGATACTGAAGGGAAAAATGAGTTACCACCAAAGATTCCTAGCCAGCTGGCTTGACTGACTTGCTTTTAGGTTTCATTTTGTATTTTCATTCATTCAGCAAGTATTTGTTGTTGTTATTGCCTGCGGTGAAGCCAAACATCGCCTTGCCTGCACCAGCCTTGTGATTGGTTATAGATTAATCATTGTTTCATTGTGTTCTATAGGGTTTTCATTGGCTGATTTTCAGAAGTTGATCGCCAGGCCTTTCTTTCTAGTCTTTCTTAGTTTGGAAGCTGTGCTGAAACCCGTTCAGCATCATAGTAACATGCAAGCCTCCACTGACAGACGGGTGGTAGCTATACATGAGGCGCATTGGCTGGGAATCCAACCTAGGTCTCCCGAATAACGGTGAGAATTCTACCAATGTATCGCCAATTGCCTCACCAAGTGTTTACAGAGCACCTATTATGTGTCAGGTGCTACTCTGGGTGCTGGAGATGGAGTAACGAACAAAACCATCAGTTGACGAGGGCCTGAAATTTTACTCTACTTGCAAACTAACTTTAACCTGCTAGTTTCATACATGTTGACAGAAGAAACAAGATTCTTAGGTCAGATACAAAGGATGGCATAGCAGGTAGAACAGGCAGAATGAGCTTCGTGTTTGAATTAGTTCCCCTTGTCCCAAAAGTCTCTTGGGAGATGCAGAACAGCCCAGGTAGATGCTGTGTACACAGTGGGTCTGCAGCCCAGCTGAGGAGCCTGAGCCAGGAAAACTCAGTCTTACAGGGGCTGCTGGTAAACCTGCCTTCATTTCTTAGTGCTGCTATGACAGAAATACCACAAGTGAGTGGCTGTAATGAACGGAAATTCATTTTTCTCACTAGGAGGATAGAAGTCTGAATTCAGGGAACTGGCTCTAGGGAAAAGTCTTTCTCTCTCTGTTGGCTCTGGAGGAAGACCCTTATCTCTTTTCAGCTTCTGTTTCTCCTCAACATAGCAAAGAAAGTCCTATTACCAAATGGAATTACATCCACAGGTAAAGGGGTTTAGGATTTACAACACATACTTTTAGAGGACACAGGCAATCCATAACACTGCCCAATGTTTGCCCTGTAAGGAGACATTGTTGTTATTATTAGTTGCAGGGATGGATTACCCAATAAGCAAGGTAAGCATGTATCCAGGGCATCAACAAAACAGAGGCACCAGTTGTCCAAAGGAAACACCCATAGATGCCAACCAGACAGGACACAAGGAAAAGTGAGCTGGCAGAGCACTAAATGAAATTGATACCAGCTCCAGTGCATGACCCCCACATGTCTGTCAGTTTGTCCTACTGTGGGGGCTTGCGTGTTGCTGTGATGCTGGAAGCTATACCACCGGTATTCAGATACCAGCAGAGTCACCCATGGAGGACAGGTTTCAGCTGAGCTTCCAGACTAAGACAGACTAGGAAAAAGGACCCGGCAGTCTACTTCTGAAAAGCATTAGCCAGTAAAAACCTTATGAACAGCAGCAGAACATTGTCTAATATAGTGCTGGAAGATGACCGCCCTGCTCCCCGGTTGAAAGGCACTCAAGCACAACAACGACTGTAGGGATGGCTCAGGACCAGGCAGTGTTTCGTTCTGTTGTGCATAGGGTTGCTATGAGTCGGAACCGACTCGGCACCTAACAACAACCACCACCACCGATGCATGAGAATGTGCCAGCTGGAAATAAAGTTCACGCAGGGTCACAAGGACACCCGTGAGCACGGTTGTTTAAGCTATGAGGCCCCTACCACTTCAACACCTTCATTGACATATGTCTCCTAAAGCACCCTCCCTTGTAATTGAAACTCCTTATCTTGACGAGCCTCTTGGGAGTATACAATTCCTTTCTAATAAACAAGAGTTGGGGGTGGGCTGTCGAGTTTAACTCTTGCTACATTCACCCAGTATGCAACTGAACCTAACAAGAGCAGTTACTGGGCAAGGGCGGATTATATTAATAGATAACAGGTCTGTAACACATTTTCAGAGAACCGTTTTGTGTATCCACATCTGCTGATCCAGCAGCGCTATCCAGGAGGGCCAGCAGTGCTCTTTGCCATGAAACAAACACGGGGTAAACAGTCAATGGGAGCTCTGGTCCCACATGATGCACAAAAGCAAGGGAACTCGAATAAGTCAACCATTGTAGTGAATTCAACCAAGTTACTTTTTATGTACAGAGTTATGTCCTAAGTTTTGTAAACAATCATATTTATAACTTTTAATTTTAAAACATGTTTGGCATACACACAGATGCAGTCTAGCATAATTTAATATAATCCTAACATAAGTAATAACTTTCTATAATACTAACATAGCAAATGCCGAAAAATTACTGGAAATATTAATGTATATTTAACATGAGAGGTTTTAATTTATGTATCAAGCAAGTTTTGTTTTTTACTATCTGTTGCGCAATACACGGTGCTTGATACTACTCTCTGTATGCTAATAAACAGGGTATAATAAAAAAAAAAATTTTTTTTATATGTGTAACTCACAAATCCCATTCGAAGGCATGAGTAAGGAGAGGAGGGGGCACCACAGATTATCAGTGTTTAGGGCCCTCATATCCCTTAATCTGGCCCTGGTTAGTTACCATGGAGTTGGCACAGGCTCATGGCAATCTTGTGTATAACAGAACAAAACGTTGTCAGGTCTTGTACTATCTTCTGATTGTTGGTATGTTTAAGTCCACTGCTGTGGCTATGGCGTCAAGCCATCTCATTGAGGGTTTCCCTTGTTTTTTTTTGGTCCTCTGCTTTACCACATATGATGCCCTTTTTTTAGAGATTGGTCTTTCCTGATGACATGTCCGAAGTAAGTGAGCCAAAATCTCATGATCCTCACTTCTAAGGAGCATTCTGGCTGCATTCGTTCTAACACTGAATTTGTTCATTCTTCTGGCAGTCCATAGTACATTCAGTATCCTTTGCCAACACCACAATTCAAATACATCAAATCTTCTGTCTTCCTCTTTCATTGCCCAGCTTTCGCACGCATATGAGGCAATTGAAAAGATCATGGCTTGGGTCAGGCATATCTTAGTCATCAAAGTGACATCTTTGCTTTTTAAAAATTTAAAGAGTTTTTTTTGCAGATTTTCCCAGTGCAGTATGTCATTTGATTTCTTGACTGTTTCTTCCGTAGACACTGATTGTTGATCCAAGTAGAATGAAATTGTTGACAACTTCAATTTTTTCTCCATTTATCATGATATTGTTTATCGGTCCAGTTGTAAGGTTTTTGTTTTCTTCACGTTCACACAATCCGTACTGAAAGTTTTATCTTTATTATAAACAAATCTGCCCTCTGCCCTGGAAGGGCACACTATCTTCCCAGGCTGTTTGTCATACATTCTTGGAAAGGTTATCCAGAACAAAGTCAATGAGTTTGCTCAGAAGATGGATAATGACACAAGAGACCCATGGAGAATAGTTTCCCAGCAAAGCAACACAGTCGGCTCTCTTAAAGCATATATCATAGTGAGGGGGAAACAAATAGCAAACACATAACTAAATAAAGGAACAAGATAAATTGCAGTAAGATATGTTAGCTAGAAAGTGAAGGTGACAGGTTGTTGTTAGCTGCTGTTGAGTCGGCCTCCGACACATGGCGACCCCATGCACAATGGAGCAAAATGCAGCCAGGTCCGGCACCATCCCTATGATCAGTTGCACATTGTACCATTTTGATCCAGAGGGTTTTCATTGGCTGAGTTTTGGAAGTAGATCTCCAGGCCTTTCTTCCTAGTCCATCATAGTCTGGAAGCTCTGCTGAAACCTGTTCAGCATCAGAGCAACACGCAAGCATGCTGGCGGCTGTGCATGAGGTACCTTGGCTGGGAATTGAACCCCGGTCTCCTGCACGGAAGGCGAGAATTCTACCACTGAACTGCCATTGCCCCTAAAATGGCAGGAGGACATCTTTAGCCAGGGTGGTCAGGGAAGCCTGTGGAAAGGGGTGGGCTCCTGAGCAGAGAGAAGGCATCAGCCTTGGGAACATCTGAGGGAAGAGCTAGAAAACTAATATGCATATCATCCAAGTTTGGGGCTTTAGTCTAGAGGCATTTCCTGTGGTTTTCCTGCAGAAGAGACATGCCCCTCACAAGTTATTAGGCTTAGGTGTGTTGCCTGATGGCATGACCCTCTGCAATTAAAGATGAATAACTCAAGGGATTTTACTGACAACCAATCATTGTTCTCTTGGAAAAGGAAATTTATCAGGATTAGAGAAAGACTCGTTAACAATCTGCAATATGCAGATGACACAACCTTGCTTGTTGCAAATGAAGACAACTTGAAGCACTTACTGATGAAGACCAAAGACTACAGCCTTCAGTATGTATTACACCTCAACATAAAGAAAACAAAAATCCTTACAATTGGACCGATAAGCAACATCATGATAAACAGAGAAAAGATTGAGGTTGTCAAGGATTTCATTTTACTTGAATCCACAATCAATGCCCATGGAAGAAGCAGTCAAGAAATCAAAAGACACATGACATTGGGCAAATCTGCAGCAAAACACCTTTTTAAAGTGTTCAAAAGTAAAGATGTCACTTTGAGGACTAAGGTGGCCTGACCCAAGCCATGGTATTTTCCGGGGCCTCATATGCATCCAAAAGCTGGACAATTAGTAAGAGAGACTGAAGAAGAATTGCCACCTTTGAATTATGGTGTAGGTGAAGAATACTGAATAAACCATGGACTGCCAGAAGAATGAACAAATCTGTCTTGGAGGAAGTATAGCCAGAATGCTCCTTAGAAGCTGGGATGGTGAAACTTTGTCTCACTTACTTTGGGCATATTATCAGGAAAGACCAATCCCTGGAGAAGGACATCATGCTTGGTAGATTAGAAGGGCAGCGAAAATGAGGGACACCCTCAAGATGGATTGACACAATGACTACAACAATGGGCTTAAACATACCTACTATTGTGCAGTTGGCTCGGGACCAGGCTGTGTTTCGTACTGTTATACATAAGGTTGCTGTGAGTTGGAGCTGACTCGATGGCACCTAACAACAACATATTAATGACAGTGAACTTAACAGTAAAATTTATTTCTCATTATATGAAAGCATCATATTTGGATGTGGGGAGGGGGGTCTTTCTAATAGGCCTCAGAGTTTACAAACATAAAATGAAACTATTAGACTATTTGGCTTGTTTCTATTTCTCTTACCCCCAGGTAGTGTCTTTTCTTCCTTTCAGAGGATGGAGTCCTGGTTTCAAGACTTTTTGTTATCACATGCCCCAATTGTCAACCAACAGTGCAACCCTCCCTCCCCCACTCTTCCAGCCTCCCACACGCGCCCCTCCCAGCAACAAGGGAGGTGTGAAAAATAGAGCTGCCTAAGGATAGTACAGGAAGCTTTGGTGGCATAATGGCAAAGTGCTACAGCTGCTAACCAAAACGTTGGCAGTTTACATCTACCAGGTGCTCCTCGGAAACTCTATGGGGCAGTTCTACTCTGTTCTATAGGGTCGCTATGAGTTGGAATGGACTGAACAGCACCGAGTTTTGTTTTGTTTTTTGAAGGATAGTATGGAGCCCTGGTGGTGTAGTGGTTAACAGCTTCATAGCTAACCAAAAGTTTTGCAGTTCAAATCCACCAGCCACCTCTTAGAAACTCTATGGGGGGAGTTCCACTCTATCCTATAGGGTCGCTATGAGTTAGAATCGACTTGACAGCAATGGGCTTGGTTTTTTTTTTTTTCTTTTCTTTTGAAGGATAGTACAGTAGTCAGGTACAAAGGCTCAGCGTTCTCCCCTGTGACTTACAGTTGTATGACCTTAACCTCTCTGAGCATCAGTTTCCTCATCTGTAAAATGGTGACGTTAATGATACCTACCTCTCAAGATTACTCCGAGAATCAGAAGAAGCCATGTCTGTAAAAGGATATCACAGTGCCTGGCACTTAGTGAGGTCTCAGTAGATGATGACAGAGACGGTGATGAAGAACAGAACCAAATCTGACAGTCTCTATGATCACCATGAGGTGATCTTTGTTTTTATCCACAGTCTCACAACTTTGGATTTCAGTGACTTCTTCAGTTGATGGAAGATGTCACACTGTCTACTTGGACATATCTGAAATCAGAATTCAAGCATCAAAATGAAGGGTCAACGTTTTGGAACCTTCTGATGTCACCGAAATGTTTATATTTTAAAACCATGTGCAGACCTTTCTTTGAAATGAATCAAAAATGTAAAATGGATGGATAGATAGACAAATGAATGGATGGCTATGTGATAAAGCAAATGGAACAAAATGTCAAATCTACATGGTATATTATAGGAGCTCACCATCCACTTCTTTCAGCTCTTCTATATATTAGACATTTTCATAATAAAGTGTTTGGAAAAAAAATACATACAGGGTCCTGGTCACATGGCCAAGCTCTAATCTTAATACTCTGCCTTTGGAAATTATATATATATATTTTTTTTTTTCTAACTAAAAATATGAAGAAATGCAGTGATTTAAAAAGAAAGTATTATCTAATGCCCCCTTCTTCAGTGACTGACTCTTGACACTTCAAGAGCTTTTTGTAGAAGCCTAGGATTCTTTGGCTCAGAGTTCAAGAAGCCCAGGGCTAACAACAATAGCAATAATAGTAACAGTACAAATGTGTGTTTAGTGTGTGCCGGGCACTGTTCTAGATGCCTCACTGTATTATCACTTTTGACCCTCACAGAACGCTTTGGGAGGCAGTGTGTTATTATCTCCATTTTGCAGATGAGGAAACTGAGGCGTAAAGAGAGAATATGTAACTCACCCAAGGTCATAGAGCTAGTGTCTTATTTCCTAGTGCTGCCGTAACAGAAATACCACAAGTGGGTGGCTCTAAAGAACAGAGATTTATTTTCTCACAGTTCAGGAGGCCAGAAATCTGAATTCAGAATGTGACTCTAGGGGGAGGTTCTTCTTCTTTTTCAGCTCCCAATTGCCAGAAATCCTTGGTTCTTTGGTGATCTTTACATGGCATCTATTTTCCCGTTTGTGCTGCTTGTCTAAAGAGCCCTGGTGGCTCAGTGGTTAAGTGCTTGCCTGCTACCCAAAAGGTCGGTGGTTCAAACCCACCAGCCATTCCACAGGAGAAAAGACCTGGCGATCTGCTGTCATAAGGATCACACCCCAGGAATCCCTATGGGGCAGCTCTCTTCTGTCGTATAGGGTGACTAAGAGTCGGAATTGACTCGATGGCAACAGGGTTGGTTTTGGTTTTGCTGCTTGTCTTTGTGTCTCTGCTGCTTCTTATAACTCAGAAGTCATTAGGTTTAGGACCCACCCGAACAAAGAAAACCCTATTCCCAAATGTGTTCACATCCACAGGTATAGGGTCAAGATTCCAACACATATTTGGGGTGGGGGGAAGACACAATTCAATCCCCAACAGCTAGTAAGTGGTAGAAGAGGACTATTGAGCGAATACTTGATATAGTCAGCTAACTAACCCCAAATAAGCTTAATGAGAGGTAGAGAACACTTATCAGTAGAATTCAGATTTGTTGTTGGGTTGTTTTAGCTTTGTTTGTCTGTGTCCTGAGTTACTTAAAATGTGTAGTGTGTACTCTGTTTGATTATCAGTACCGAGCTCATCTTTACTAAATATCACTTTTAAAAAAGATAGTCTTTAATAACATGCAGAATTGTAATTGTGATCATTGTTATGTCCATCTTTCCACTCTCACCTCTGCTGAATTCTCCCTCTAGCCATTGCTCTACAGTGTATTCCATTCATTCTAAATGTTGTGTTTTTGAATAATTAGAGGACTGCGTTTTTGTTTTTGTTTTTTTTAAGGACTACATTTTTCTAACAAGATTTGTTTCTGAAAACCTGACAGGGAAAGAAGAGAGTATGAAAGCCTATCTAAAGAGCGCAGAAGGCTTTTTCGTCTTGAATAAGAGTACGACGATTGGAAGGCACGAGGATTCAGACCTTGTTTTAAAGGTAAGAACGCTTCCTCCTTGCTCTCCGCAGCTCCCTCAACCTAGACAGCCCTTTGTGCTCCCTAAAAGGTTCTTGTTGGCCTGTGGACTCAAATCGCTTTGAAAGCACAACCTCTAACAGCCACATCTTTCCTTGATATGCTCCCAATCACCCATCGAATTGGGTTTCCCAGGCAGAGGTAGTGAAAATGGACATAAGCCAAACAGGGTATGCCCTCCATCCTTGAATGGGCTTGTCTGTGGTTGTCTCCCTGCCACCCAACACCCTCGCCCCAGCAGCCTGATGGGTGGTTTGGAGGGCAGGGTGGAAACCTGGTGTTTTGGCCTTTACCTGCTCTGGCCAGTCAGCCAGGGCCACCAGGAGTGCCTAGCTGGGGCAAGGGCCTCTCGTCCTTTTCATAGTTTCCCAGCACTGTTCTGGGCCCCTCGAAGCCCATGGATTGCCACGTGGGGCATCAGGGTAAGCCCTGGGCTTAGCCTCAGCGTTCTTTCACTTCATTTCATCCTCCGAATTAGCTGTAGTTTGGTCCAGAGCCTCAGCTTATTAACAGCCAAGGAAGGTAGACGAAAGAGGAATAATAAAAACAGTGGCCTTGAGCCTTTTTAAACATTGGAGGGGATTCAGTATTGCAAGGGAAAAGGAAATGAGATGGAATCTCTTTGTAAGTGTGAAAGGTGGCGAGTCTCAGACCTCCCTCAAAAGAGTATTCAAATTATTTTATCTTTTTGTTTTGAAATAATTATTCATTCACAGAGAGTTCCAACAAATGGTCTAGAGAGATCCTGTGAACGCTTCACCCAGCTTCCCCCAATGGTTATGTAACTATAACAATTTCAAAACCGGGAAATCGGCGTTAGTATGGTGTGTGTGTGTCAGTTCTGTGACATTTTATCACCTGTGTAGATTGGTGTAACCACCACCACAATCAAGATACAGAACTTGATTCCATCACCATGAAGATCTCCCTTGTGCTACCCCCGTATAACCTCGACGCCCCCTCGCGCCCACCATCCCTAACCCCGGGCAACCACTAGTCTGGTCTCTGTCTCTGATTTTGGTAATTCAAGAATGCTATAAAAACCTGGCGATGGGAAATTTAGCAACAGTTATGGGTGATGGTTGCACAACATGATTAATGCAATTGGTGTCACTGAATTGTACCCCTTGAAAATGTTGAATTGTCAAATGTTGTTTATATGTTTTTATAATAACAATAAAAAAAAAAGGATGCTATATAGATGGAATCACACACTATGTGATCTTTTGAGGTTGGCTTCTTTCACTCAGCATAATTGTCTTGAGATCCACTTAGATTGTTACGTGTCACAATAGTTTGTTCCTTATTATTGCTAAGGAACAGTCCCTGGTATGAATGACATTTTGGTTGGTTGTAATTTGAAGCTGTTACAAATAAAGCTGCTATAAACATTAGTGTACAGGATTCTGTCTAGACATAAGTTTTTCATTTCTCTGGGATAAAAGCCCTAGAATGTGATATCTGGGTCATCTGGTAAGTATTCTGTTTGGTTTGTGAAGAACTGCCAAACTATTTTCCAGAATGGCTGTACCATTTTATAATTCCACCGGCAATATAGAAGAGATTTGGTTGCTTTGCATTCTCACAAACGTTTGCTTTTTTTTTTTTTTTTAAAGCTGTTCTTTAATAGGTATGTAGTGGTATCTCATGGTGGTCTCAATTTGCATTTCCCTAGTGGCTACTGGGAAACCCTGGTGGCATAGTGGTCAAGAGCTACGGCTGCTAACCAGAAGGTCAGCAGTTCAAATCCACCAGGTGCTCCTTGGAAAATCTATGGGGCAGTTCTACTCTGCCCTATACGGTCGCTATGAGTCAGAATCAACTCACTGGTAACAGGCTTGGGGTTCTTTTTTGGTTTTTAGTGGCTACTAATGTTGACAGTCTTTTCTTCATGTCTTTTGCTCATTTTCTCATTTTTTTACTGTTCAGTTTTGAGAGTTCTTTATATATTCTAGATATGAGTCCTTTGTCAGAATAGTGATTTGCAAACATTTTCTCCCACTCTGTGGTGTGTCTTTTCATTCTTTCTCTCTCTTTTTTAAATTTAATGTGTTTTAAGTGCAAGTTTATGGTGCAAATTGGTTTTTCATTCAAAAATTTACACACGAATTGTTTTGTGACATTGGTTGCAATCCCTCCAATGTGTCAGCACTCTCGCTCTTTCCCTTTCCACTCTAGATTCTCCATGTCCTTTTGTCCAGTTTTCCTGTCCCTTCCTGCCTTCTCATCTTTGCTTTTGGGCAGGTGTTGCCCATCTCGTATACTTGATTGAATTAAGGTGCACATTCCTCATGTATATTATTGCTTGTTTTATAGGCCTGTCTAGTCTTTGACTGAAAGGTAGACTTCGGGAGTGGTTCCACTTCTGAGTTAGTGGCGTGTCTAGGGGCCATAGGCTTAGGGGTTCCTCTAGTCTGGGTTAGACCAGTAAGTTGGTCTTTTTTTTTTTTGTGAATTTGAATTTTGTTTTACATTTTTCTTCCGCTCTACCCAGGACCCTCTACTGTTCTAGTACTATTCTGACCCATGTCAGAGTGGTAGCTGGGCACCATCTAGTTCTTCTGGACTCAGGCTGGTGGGGAGGGCTGTGTTTCATGTGTTTCATTAGTCCTTTGGACTAATATTTTCCTTGTTTCTTCAGTTTTCTTCATTCTCCTTTGTTTTCATTCTGTTAACAGAATCCTTCACAGAGCGAAAGGGTCAACTTTTGATCAAGTCCATTTTATCAATTTTTTTTATGGACCATGCATTTGGTGTCATGTCTAAGAATACTTCACCAAGCCCTCAATCCTAAAGATTTTCTCCTATGTTTTCTTCTAAATGTTTTATAGTTTTATGTTTAAATCTATGATCCATTATGGGTTTGTTTTTTTTTTTTATTTGATGTCAGATTTAGGTTGAGGTTCATTTTTTTGTCTATGGATGTCTTGTTCCAGCACCATTTGTTGAAAAGAATGTCTTTCCTCTGTTGAGTTGCTTTTGCACCTTTGTCAAAAATTAGTTAGCTGTACCTGTATGGGCTTATTTCTGGGTTCTCCGTTCTGTTCTATTGATCTATGTGTCTGTTCCTCTACCAGTGCCCCATAGTCTTGATGACTGAAGCTATATAATAAGTCTTGAAATTGGATAAACTGGTTGCTTCCACTTTATTCTTTTTCAAACTTGTTTTGACCTATTCTTGTTCTTTTGCCTCTCTCTATCAATTTTAGTATGAACTTAGGTTTATCTACAAAGGTCCCAGGGTAGGTCAAATGGTTTTCACTTGACCACTAACCAAAAGGTTTGTGGCTCAGTCTTGCCCAGCAGTGCCACAGAAGAAAGGCCTGGCGATCTGCTTCCGTAAAGATTATAGCCAAGAAAACTCTATGGAGCAGTTCTACTCTGTAACTCAGGGGGTTGCATGAGTCAGAAATGACTCAACGGCAGTGGGTTATATCTGCAAAGAATCTCGCCGTGATTTTTTAGGAATTGTGCTAAACCTATAAACCAGTGTGGGGAAGAATGATATCTTCACTATGTTGAGTCTTCCAAACCATGAACATGGTATGTCTATCCATTTATTTAGGCCTTCTTTGATTTCTTTCGGAAACCCTAGTGGCGTAGTGGTTAAAAGCTACGGATGCTAACCAAAAGGTCGGCAGTTCGAATCTACCAGGCGCTGCTCCTTGGAAACTCTATGGGGCAGTTCTACTCTGTCCTATGGGTTTGCTCTGAGTTGGAATTGACTCAGTGGCAGTGGATTTTTTTTTTATTATTTCTTTCATCAGTGTTTTTGTAGTTTTCAGCATACAAGCCCTGTGTATGTTTTGTTAGGTTTACACTTAAGTATTTTTTTTAGCAATTGCAAATGATCTTGTATTTCTGATGTAGGCATCCACATGTTGCCAGTATAGAAATACCATTGATTTTGTATGTTTATCTTGAATCCTCTGAACTTGCTGAACTCACTTACTAGTCCTAGAAAGTTTTGCTTTGTTTTGTAGATTTCTTGGGATCATAGACAATCGTATTATCTGCTAATAGGGGCAGTTTTACTCTTCCTTTATGATCTGTATCCCCTTTTCTTGCTTTATTGCACTGGCTAGAACTTGCAGGACTGTGTTAAATACGAGTAATGAGAGCAGACATCCTTGCCTTGTTCCTGATCTTAGGGGAAAAGCGTTCACCAGTCTGAGGTTAACTGTAGGTTTTTTTGTGGATGTGCCTTGTCAAGTTGAGGAAGTTCCCCTCTATTCCTAGTTTCCTGGGAGTGTTTATCATGAGCTCAACAGATTTTAAAATAAAGAACCTCCCCTTGCGATTCTCATCCGTGACACGATCTCCCTACAAGGACACAGAACATCTGTTCTAGGTACAAATGAGGAAAAAAGGAAAAAGAGTTGCAATTTCTTCTTTATCATAATGAGGGGTAGGTTTTAGGTATTTTTACTTTCTGACTGGCCAAGATGGAGACAGGGAGTTTCTGTTTTGAACCTGACTATGGTGTCAGAGGAGTACTGGATGGTGTAAACGGTTAACACACTCAGTTGCTAACAGAAAGGTTGGAGGTTCGAGTCCACCCAGAGGTGCCTGAGAAGAAAGTCCTGGCAACCCACTTCCAAAAAACTCAGCCAGTGAAAACCCTGTGGAGCACAGTTCTACCCTGACACACATGGGGTCGCCATGAGCCAGAACCAATTCGAGGGCATCTTTCTGTTTTGTTTTTATGATGTTAGAAAACAGCAGTAGTAAAGAAGAACACAGGCTTTAGAGATGGACCTGGGTTTGAATCTCCTTAGGTCACTTTCTGGTGGTGTGACTTGAAGCAAGCTCGTATTTCCCGTCTGTCAACCACTTAGCTCCTGGGGCTGGGATGCGGACTGCACAAGACAGTGGGTATAGAGGGCCTGGCTCCTGGTGCTCGGTAAAGGCACGCACGTGGTCACTATTACGGTCTCATAAAAGAGAGACTGAGAGGAATTTTCAGGGAGACACAGTGTCGAAATGGGGACCCGCTGATGTTTGGAAAGAGAAACTAATGGGGCAAATCATTAGACAGAGAGAGGTTGAGTTGCATTCATTGTATAAAAATAATTGACCGCTTACTGCGCCTCGGCCTTAGTTTAAGAAGTAAGTCCTCGCTGCCAGCGATGGTCACATTGATTTATGAAGGAATCAGCCGTATTTCTAGAAGCGTGAGCTCACATTGGCTCCCCAGAGGGCGGATGAGACACGGATTGCCAAATGCTTCCTGAATAGACTTTTGGTGAGTGCTTATATCTTGTCTTCAACAAATCCTCTGCCCAAAGCTTAAATGGGTTTTGAAGAGGAGACTTGTTTTAAAATAGGGGTACGGGAACATGGGTCTGTTTTAAAGAACTGAAACGTGCAGACATGTCAACATTTTCCAGTTGTATGAGAGGAGGCAAGGTGAAAATCGCCTCTCTGCTGAAAACTGGGCCTTTCTAATTTACCTGAGTCACCCTTGATCAGCTACAGGCCACCTGAGTAATAATTCAACAATCAATTTATAATTTGTACTATTGGTGCTGCTAGAAGTCATTCTACTAAATAAAGTTCAGAAATCTGAAAAAGTAAGCCAGCCTGGTAATTTCCCAGAGGGTACACCTAGCAAATAAAAGAGATTTTTGTTTTACTTACCTGGGTAAGTCCTAAAGAATAGGAAGCCATGCTTCTGAAGATGTATTCTCATTTGCAAGGCTGACATATTATTTTGGTTGCTGTTATTATATTTTGACATCATTTACTTTTTCTGCTAGTGACATACTTATTGTCAAAAAACATTGGGAGACTGCAGCAAAGTACAAGGAAGAAAACAAAAGTCACCTGTAATCACCTGGCTCAGGGACAATCAACATTGATTTTTGCAGGGTTTTGCCTTCCTGACTTTTTTCTAAATTTTGTAAGGAGTTTGGTTCCCTAATGGCAATAGGAAGCCTGTTTTCACTGGCTCAGGGTTATCTGTTATTATCACTCATGCATTGCATAAATATTTACCTGGAGCCTCAGCACTGAGCCTAGCCTGGGGCACATCAATAGGAAAAATGATCCTACAATCAGGAAGCTGCCAGGAGGGAGGGACATAGGTCAAAGCACCCCACAAAGGCATGTATAAAGTTATACACTGAGGTTGGGGCTCCAAAGAAAAGGAGTATGGAGAAAGACAGCTTAACTAGACAAGGGAGGGATTAGGGAAACAGCATGTGCAAAGGCCCTGGGGGGGGGGAAGAGAGTGTGGGGAGCACAAAGGACAGAGAAGACCAGTGCGTGGAAGTAAAAGCAGGAAGGGGGAGGCTGAAGACGCAGGTAGACTTCTTGCCACCATGAGGATTTTGGTCTTTATCTGAAGCACAATGGGAGGAAGGCACTGGAGGATTCTAAGCAAAGAGACGACCTGCCCTTTGAAATGAGAGTTCTGACAGCCAGGTGCAGACTGGAAAAGAGGAGCCCTGCTCAGAGTCTCCCTTCCCCCATTTGACACCATTGGAAAGCCTTGGCCCACTAGCCTCACTCCCTTCTCAGCTAAACCTTGTGAACTGGAATTTGTATAATTGTATGTGGCTTTGTGAACTCTCATTTTTATAGTTGGTTGTGGCCGTTGCTTAAACTCTGCTGAGACAGGGCTCAATTCTTCTGGAATGAAGAAATACCACAATTAACCCAATGGTGGTTGAATTTTCCATGTCCTTATTTTTTTTTTTAAGAATGCTTCTTAAATATGAATTCCTAGACATCCTGGCCCAGGAGTTCTGGGGGGCCCAGGAATCTGTATTTTTTTGCTTCCAGGTCTTCTCCTTACCTGTGCTTCTTCTCTTCTGATGTGGGGGAGCTCCTGTTTGGTCTGTGTGTGTGTGTGTGTGTGTGTGTGTACTATTTCAATAAAGGTTGTTTTGAGGAAAAGAGAAGCATTGTTGAACAGTGCAGAGCTGACAGACCCTAGCCCCAGCCCAATGATTCGCACAGCCCCATGCTGGGGAGGTGTCAGGATTCCCTTTAAGACTGAACTGAAGGGCAGCTAAAGTCACTTGGTGGTGCAAAAGGTTAACAAGCTCCCTGCTGACGAAAAGGTTGGAGGTTTCAGTCCACCCAGAGGCACCTCAGCAGAAAGGCCTGGTGCCCTTTTTCTGAAAATCAGCCATTGAAAACCCTATGGAGCACATTTCCACTCTGATACGCACAGGGATGCCATGAGTCAGGTTGATGAGATGACAACTATTTTTTTTTTTTTTTTTGTAGAGCAACTGGAACGAATGCAGTACCAGGGCTGAGGGGTGGAGATGGAGAAAAGCGAAGGGCAGAAATGACGGGGGAGTGAAACACTCGCACTGGTGCCTGCGTCTCTGCCCTTCGTGGTCAGCTTCCTGCTAGCTGCCACTTCTCACTGGTGGAACATTCTCTGTAGCATGTGTCAGCCCGTCCTCATATGGAATCAGACGATCCTGGGATCCTGGCGCGAGACCGATTTAACAAACACTGCAGAGCCCATACAGCCAAATAAGCCTATCACTTTGCCTAAACCAAATAAACAAACCAGTTGCCCTTGGGTCAATTCAGACTCATGGCGACCCCGTGCGTCAGAATAGAACTGCACTCCATAGGATTTTCAGTGGCTGTGACTGCTTGGAAGCAGATCACCAGGCCTTTCTTCCAGGGTGCCTATAGGTGGGTTTTGAACTGCCAGCCTTTCAGTTAATAGCTGTGTGCTTAACCACACCTGACGTTTCTGGACCGCCACTTAGAAAAGAGCCGTGGAAGCCTAGATGATAATTTTTTTTTTTTTTAAACAAGGCTGCAGTGATTATCCTTTTATTCCCGTCCTATGTTTGAGTAAACCAAAAAACCAAACCCAGTTGCCATCAAGTTGATTCCAGCTCATAGTGACCATATATGACAGAGTAGAACTGCCCCATAGAGCTTCCAAGGAACGCCTGGCGGATTCGAACTGCTGACCCTTTGGTTAGCAGCCGTAGCACTTAACCACTACACTACCAGGGTTGCCTATGTTTGAGTACATCTGCTTGTTTAAGGGCATGCCCAGTAGTAACTCTCATACTGAAAACCAAACCCATCGCCATCGAGTTGATTCCAACTCATAGCAACCCTGTATGACAGAGTAGAACTGCCCCATAGGTTTTCCAAGCTGTAGCTGGTGGATTTGAACTGCCGACCTTTCGGTTAGCAGCCAAGCTCTTAACCACTGCACTACGGGGCTCCTGGAACTCTGATGGGCATTGCCAAATTGCCCTCCAGAGAAAGCTCACAAATTTATTCTCCCCTCAGCAAAGAGCGCCTCTTTTCCACTCCCTCCCCAGTGCAATACGTTACCCACTGGCTGATCTTTACTGACTGAAGAGGTGAAATATAGTATCCATGCCATTCTTAACTTGCATTTCTCTTAATAGGCAGGAACGCCTAAATTTTGAGAGATCAGGTGGCAGGTCCTGAGGGCTAGGACGTGGACTCGAATAAAGATTTTGGCCCCTCCTCTGTCTCTGTGAGAAAGTCCACAGAAAGAAACAAGCCTGAGGGAAAAGTCAAATTGCCTCCTCTCCCACCTGAATTTGCCTGCTTGTCTTCGTGCCCAGACGTGACTCCCACGCCTGCCCTGGCTTCACCCAGTGCTCTTGCTCTGGGCACTCACCCTGTCTGTTCTCATCGTCCTCAGGGAACTTTTCACTCCCCTGCTTGAGAGCTGGCAGCTAGACTTCAGGCAGATTTCATCGTTCGGTTCCCACTTCATGGGCCTACTTTCCTTCCGGCAGGTGGAGGGCCTCCAAGAGGAAAGAGTTCTGAGAAGAGGACTAGATCATAATCTTTTGAATACCACAAATAATAAAAATAGTTACAGTGCACATCTGTAAACTATTTAAGGAGTCCCTGGGTAACGCACGCTCAGCTGTTAACCAAAAGGTTGGAGGTTTGAGTCCACACAGAGGTGCCTCAGAAGAAAGGCCTGGCGATCTGCATCTGTAAGTCAGCCATTGAAAACCCTATGGAGCACGGTTCTATTCTGGCACACATGGCGTTGCCACGAGTCGGAGCTGACTTGATGCCAGCTGGTTTTATACACTATTTACTATGTATCTCGCACAGTTTAATAGATGCATTCTATGTATGTCCTGTATATGTTGTGTTGTTAGGTGCCATTGAGTCGGTTCCAACTCAGAGCAGCCCTGTGTGCAACAGAACAAAACACTACCCGGTCTTGCACCATTCTCACAATCATTGCAGTGTTTGAGCCCATTGTTGTCGCCATTGTGTCAGTCCATCTCACTGAGGGTCTTCCTCTTTTTTGCTGACTTTCTCCTCTACCAAGCCTGATGATGTCTTTCTCCAGGGACTAGTCCCTCCTGATAACATGTTTAAAGTATTTGAGATGAAGTCTTGCCAACCTCACTTCTAAGGAGCATTTTGGCTGTACTTCCAAGACAGATTTGTTCTTCTGGCAGCCCATGGTATAGTCAGTATTCTTCTCCACCACCACAATCCAAAGGCATCAATACTTCGTCTTCCTTATTCATTGTCCAGCTTTCACGTGCATATGAGGTGATTGAAAACACCATGGCTTGCATCAGGTGCACCTTAGTTCTCAAAGTGACATCTTTGCTTTTTAACGCTTTAAAGAGGTTTTTTGCAGCAGGTTTGCCCCGTGCAATACGTCGTATACGTATTACAGAATTTTATATTCAAAACCACCGTATGGAGTAGGAGCTACTATTTTTATTCTCCGCATTTTAAATATGTGAAAATGAGATTCAGAAAAGCTACGCGTAGCTTGCCCAAAGTCACCAGCTAGTAGGGGAAAGGGCTGAGTGTCAGACTTCAGAGCTTCTACAAAAAGAAGCTTCATTCTTTGGATGCAATTTTGGCTTTTGGAAGCATCTGAAAATCTAAATATCTGAAATTCCTCGTGAATTAATTGGGATCAATAAAAGGTAGATAACCAAGCTAGGGAAATACCGCAGTGTGGAATCTGAAATAAGGATTGTCAGTAATACAGTGAAATGGTGATTCTCATTCACGCAACAAGCTGAGGTGGCTCCATCTAGTGGGCGATTTGGGTAAAGAGCAAATGCTGACCCAGGCTGCGCGATTGTGCGGATGAAAGAGAAGTGCTGCTCCTCGGAGTAGACCAAGCTGAACTGCTTCTTTAAAGAAAAGCCTGGGAATTTTCCAGGCGTGGAGGCAGGAAGGGGCATCCAGGTGTAAGAAACAGTATGTGCAAAGGTCTGGAGGTGTTTGGTGTATCATTGACGTGGGAGGAGAGGGCTAAATTGGCATGTTGGTTCCAAAGTCTAAGAAGGTCCTGTAAGGCCTGCTAAGCATTTAAGTCTTAACTTGTTTAGAAGATGGAAACTCCCTCCCCTTCCAAGGTTTTTAACCTGGGGAGGAATTGATTGTCATTTTGAGAGCAAACACTGGTGACAGTGAACAGAGTGGGTGGGAGAGGAGCGGGCAGAGCGGACCTGGAGCAGAGCAGGTAAGCACCTGGCTCAGAGCCTGGCCCTGCCCCTGGTGAGCTGTAGGATCTCAGGAAGCCAGTCAGCCACTCTTGGTTGGGATTTCTGTATATTCGCAGGCAATGGTGGCTCAGTGGTAGAATTCTCGCCTTCCATATGTGGAAGACCTGGATTCAAATCCCAGCCAGTGCACCTGATGTACGGTCGCCACTCATCTGTCACGTGTTGCTATGATGCTGAACAGCTTTCGGCAGAGCTTGCAAACTAAGATGGACTAGGAAGAAAGGCCTGGCAATCTACTTCCAAAAAATCAGCCCATGAAACCCAGTGGATCACAACCAATCATGAGGATGGTACATAATCAGGCAGTGTTTCGTTCAGTTGTGCATGAGGTCACTATACATCAGGGGCAGAAGCGATGGCAGCTAAAACCAACAACAAATGGAGATAATCGCAGTGTGATGAGACTGAATTACTGTGAAATGCTGAGAGCAATGACTAGTGGGTGGGAAATATTGTCGTAAATTTCAACTATTTTATTAATTTTCTATTGCTGTCCTAAGAAATCATACTAACTTAATGGCTTAAAACAACACACGTTTATTACCTCACAGTACTCTAGGTCAGTCTCAGGCTGGATCTGAGTGGATGCAGCTGGCTTTTCTTCTCTAGGTCTCCCAAGGCTGAAATCAAGTTGTTGGCTGGCCTGGGCTCTTATCTGAAGGCTCTTCCAGGCTCATTTATGTTGTGGTAGAATTCAGTTGCATGTGGTATGGTTGCAGGACCGAGGTCTGGTTTCCTTGCTGGCTATTGGAGGTCTTCTCAGTTTGTAGAGACTGCCCACATTCCCTGGCTCATGGCCTCCTCCATCGTCAAAGCTCGTAACAGCAGATCGAGTCCTTCACTTGCTTCAAATCTGTCTGACCTCCCTTTCTGACTACTCGTTCCATTTCCAGCCAGATAAATTTCTCTGCTTTTAAGGGCATATGTGGTTAGATTGGAAACCCTGGTGGCGTAGTGGTTAAGTGCTATGGCTGCTAACCAAAGGGTCGGCAGTTTGAATCTGTCAGGCACTCCTTGGAAACTCTATGGGGCAGTTCTACTCTGTCCTATAGGGTCGCTATGAGTCAGAATCGACCCGACGGCACTGGGTTTGGTTTGGTTTTTTTGGTGGTTAGATTGGGCCTACCCAGATAATCCAAAATAATCTCCTTATTTTAAGGTCAGTGATAAATAATCCTTATTACATCTGCACAGTGCCTTTTGCCACGCAATGTAGCATATTCACAGGCCCCAGGGACTAGGGCGTGGACGTCTTCAGAGGACCATTCTGTATGCCACCAGCGAAAGAAAACAGTTGCCATTGAGTTGATTCCAACTTATCGTGATCCCATATGTGTAGAGTAGAACTGTGCTCGGTAGGGTTTTCAATAGCTGATTTTTTGGAAGGAGATCACCAGGCCTTTCTTCTGAGGTGCCTCTGGGGGAACTGAACCCTCCAACCTTTTGGTTAGCAGCTAAGCGCTTAACTGTTTGCACTACCCAGGGACTCTTCTGTCTACCACAGTTATTCCTGTCTCTTGCCTGGACTATTGTAGTGTGTGTATGGGAGGGGAGTTATGGATTTCATTTGAGAACTTTCCAGAAGAATCGGTATGGATCAATGCAAAGAGCAATGAAGAAAATGACCAGATGAGCTGGGAGGGAGTTAATATCACTAAGAGATGTTATACAGGAGGTAAGATGGCTGGAGTCATGTGAGTGCCTCAACACCCAGAGGGAGGTGGGCAGTTAGGAGCCTGTAGGTTAACTGAGGGCTGCAAATACATGTCTGAGAATTGAAAGGCTGGTGCAGCTGCCCCAGCCTGTGGGCAGAGTGAGAAGGATGACAGCCCTTGAAATCTGAGAAATGGTGACATTCGAGGGGCTGGCAGAGATGGAGAAACCCCATATGGCAACCTAGAAGTAGAGAGGCAGGAGGAGGTCAGAAAAGCTGGCGCCGCGCCTGGGGGAACATTAGTTACAGAAATAGCAAATGTTTATGGCGGGCTGACGTTCGCCAGGCACTGTTGTACTTCTGTGCCTATTAACTCATTTGATCCTTATGGCAGCCTCTGACGTCAGGACTGCCGTTTTCCTCGTCTCGCAGATGAGGGCACTGAGGCAGAGGCAGTTAAGTAGCCTGGCTGACGTCACAGAGGGAGGATGTGGAGAGCTGGGACACATGCTCAGGCAGCTGGCACCACGCAGGAAGCTTCTGGAAGAGAGGCTTTTCAGGATGGGGGTGTGGACACCAGTGTGAGCAATTGGTGTTCTATTGTGAATGCCCAGGAAGTAGGCACAGATGGCGGCTCACTCTTCAGGTTCCGGTTATTTCAAGTCCCCAGTGCACTGAGGCGAATGTTACTGAATCTCTGTCACTTCTAGATGCGCCTCATCCCCTCTCAGAGGTTGCACAGATTCCAGGGAGCTCTCAGAGACACCTCATGAACCAACCTCTCCCCGCTCCTCTGGGCTCCCCCAGGGAAGCTGAGGTAGGAGCTAGTTAGCAGGAGGAAAACAGAGAAGTTTCCTCTTTCCCTATGCCTCCCAGACCCTCTGCCTCACCAGAGCCCATTCTGTTTCTTGTCATCCTTATTCTTTTGAAAACCCCATTTTCACTGCTTCTCTACTCCATCTCTTTCTCAAGGCAGTGAGAGTGGAGGTGACATGGCCAAGGACCAAAAGGTAAAGAAATACAGTTACACACACACACAACAGTTAATTTAAAACAAAAACAAAAAAAGTTATCCTACCACGTTGACAATGCGCCCAGCAGTATCTTTTGCCAATCCTACGAGGTGCAGCATATCACACTCATTTTTGCAGTTCAGAAAGCAGCTTCAGAGAAGCAGAGAAACTTGCCCCAGGCTGCACAGCTGGACAGTGGTAGAAGACGGACTTGAACTCCAGGCTTTCTAACTCCAGAGCCATCCTCTTGATAATAATACTAAACATTTTGACATTTGCTCTATGTTTCAAGGTACTTTTAAGAGCTTTCATAGGTATCCTTTCATTTAATCGTCACCACAGATTTACAAGGGCTGGTCTGTTATTATCCCTGATTACAGATGAGGATACTGAGGTACCAGCAGAATAGGTCATTTGCCCAAGGTCATCCAGCTAGGAAGTAGGAAAGCTGGAGTTTGAACCCAGGCCACCCACCTCAAAAGCCAGCCAAATAACCACCACACTCTCCTGCCTCCCTAATGCCTTACCCATAGGCCACATGCCTCCCTCTGATGACAATTTCAAGTGCCATGGAGAGGCCAGGGATAGTGAGAGCCACCAGGAGGCCACTGGTGATCCTCACAAGGGCAGATTTAGGGAGGTGGTAGGAGGGACACTGAATGGCCGGAGGTGGAGCACTCAGGGGAACGGAGCTCCTCTTGAAGCCATTTGACAATAAAGGAAAGGAATGGGGGAGGGGGAGGGGGAGGCATTTTTAGGCTAGGGACCATGGTGAGCATGTTCATAGGTTGGGTGGAGGTCACCTGTGGGTGTCCAAGGTGAGGCTTCAAATACAAAGAGAAGATCGTTGGGGAAGAAAGGGAACAAAGGCAAGATGGCACTGAGCCCCTGGTGGCTGAGGGAAGGGGAGTTGAGAGCTGTTGTATCTGAGTGCCTCTCTAAGCTGGGGAAGCTGAGCCCTGGCAGGGAGCAGAGGGCACCCCCAAAGTGTGTGTGAGGTGACAGAGGGAGTTTAGCAAAGGGTCTCTTTACAGAGGGCAGGCAGGGCTTAGAGAAGCCACAGGGGGAATGCAATGCCTAGAGCTAGCATGAGTGAGGGGCGGTCCCACCCCCAGACCTGGAGGGGGGAAGAGGCATTTTGTGGAACCCAGAGACAAAGAGGGCTGGCTGGAGAGAGCTGCCTGGGGAGCTGTGGCTTTTGGTGGAGGGTAACAGCTTGCCCGGAGTGACCCCCCTCCTCACCTTTCTTCTCCCTGTTCCCATCCCCCATTGGCTAAACTCAACCAGAAACCAGAGGCGAGGAGGCCACTGATGCCTCCACACAGGCCAGCCTGCTGGGCCAGAGGGTGGTGGAGACAGGAGGAGGGAAGATCCAGGGGAGCAAATGGAAGGCGCCTGGCAGCTGGAGTGGAGGACGAGGTAGAAGATCTAAACCTGTTGCTGTCAAGTCAATTCCGACTCACGGCGACCCCATGTATGACAGAATAGAACTGTGCTCCACAGGGTTTTCATGGCTGTGATCTTTATGGAAGCAGATCAACTGGCCTGTCTTCTGCCGTGCCACTGGGTGGGTCCAAGTCACCAATCTTCTGGAAGATCTTGGAGCCTGTTAATGAAGTGGCATGGAGGCAAAGACCAGGGGCCCAAGGGGAACAGCCCATGGACCAATGACTCGGAGTGGGGAGACTTGAAGGAGCTAGGGAGGTAGAGCAGGGACCCAGGCTGCGGAGGAGGAAGTAGAGGTAGAGGGATACCAATAGGGATTGGAAGGGAAGCAAAGACCAAGATGAATGAAGTCTCGAGGCTGGGAGGTTATGGTGGAGGATGGGCTTCCAAGTTCCAGACAATACAAGATAAAAAACTGGCTCCACATACAGGTGGAGCCTTGGCATGTTGTGATTAACGGTCAGCTTCTCAGGGAGACTTTACAGAGCCCTGTGGTCATTGGAGTGGATGTGTGTTGTTAGTAGATTCTTTCTGAAGTCTAGGTATTTTAAAGACTTACTATGTACTTAAATAAAATATTTAAAATGTAGGAAACATTTAAAAATGTTTTTGTTTTCTATATTCAGTTCCATCCCTTCCCTCTCTTATTATTAAATCACTCTCTACCCTGAAAAGCATAGGATATATATCAAGAGTATGGATTTTGGAATTAGACATGGGTTCCAATCCTGACATTGCCATGTGCTAGTAACTTGACCTTGGATGAGTCACTTCACCACTCTGAGTCTCAGCTGCTTCATCTATGTTGTTGTTATTGTTGTTAGTTGCCATCAAGTCGTGTCCGACTCATGGAAACTTTATGTATAAAACCAAAAAACCAAACCCTTTGCAGTCGAGTCAATTCCGACTCACAGTGACTCTATAGGACAGAGTAGAAGTGCCACATAGGGTTTTCAAGGCTTAATCTTTACGGAAGTAGACTGCCACGTCTTTCTCATGCGGAGCTGCTGGTGAGTTCGAAGTGCCTCCACCTTTCGATTTGCAGTAGAGCGCCTAACCATTGTACTATCAGGGCTCCTAAACCTTATGTATAACAGAACGAAATGTTGCCTGGTCCTGTGCCATCTTCATGATTGTCGCTGTTTCAATTAATTGTTGTCGCTATTGTGTCAATCCATCTCATTGAGGGGTTTCCCTTGTTTTCACTGACCCTCTACTTTACCAACCATAATGTCCTTTTCTAGCAATTGGTCTTTCTGATGACATGTCCTAAGTAAGCAGACCAAAGTCTCACCATCCTCACTTCTAAGATTGGGATAATAATAGAACCGCCTGTACAGGGCTGTTCAGTCACTATGAGAGGAAGTGACTTGATGGCACTTACCAACAACAAAGCAGTAATGTAAATCACCGAGGATCCTAACATCATTATTTATTTTCTACTATTATTATTTTAAAAAATTTTTTCTTTCTGGAAGGAAGAATTGTCTAATCAAATTATTGAAAAGGTCATTGCTGTGGTAGCTGGTTGGACCAATCAGTCACAGGCTTAATCTTTTTAACAAAAGATTGTATAGCTATGTCTTTGGTGAACATTCTAGGACCTGTGTCCTTAGTTTGTACAACAGAATTTTCCAAATGTCTAAGTTGTGTTTTCATTTTGCACAGTTCATTTTTAAGTCCATATCTAGCCTCTCGCATTTTATTATAAACAAGGAAAAACCATGCTGCCCTTACAACCTTGCTTAGAAATCTCATCAACCAGATATCCTAGTTCATCACTTACAAGTTCTACCTTCTACCAAACATTTGAACATAATTCAGACAAGTTCATTGCCACTGCATAAAAAGCATCGTCCTTCCTCCATTGTCCAGTCACATGGTCATCATTTTCTTTTAAAGCCTCACCAGAAGCACATTTAACGTCCACATTTCTAGCTACATTTGCGGACACCGTATGCATTCTCTAAGACAATAGAGACGTTCTCTATTGCTCTCTTCACTTCCTTCTGAACCCTTGTAAGAATGCCTTTGACATCCATAATTCTGCCAAGAGTCTCTTCAAGGCAGTCTAGGCTTTTACTATTAAAACAAACAAAAAAAATTATTAGGCACCTTAAAATTATTAGGCACCTTAAAACTCTTCCAGCTTCTACCCATGGCCCAATTCCAAAACTGCTTCCACATTTTAGATATCTGTTAGAGCAGCAGCCCACTCTTCTGGTACCAATTTACTGTCTTAGTTATCTAATGCTGCTGTAACAGAAATACCACAAGTGAATTGCTTTAACCGACAGAAATTTATTTTCTCATAGTTTAGGAGGCTAGAAGTTTGAATTTAGAGCACTGGCTCTTTTCTAGGTGAAGACTTTCTCTCTGTGTTGTCTCTGGAGGAAGGTCATTGTCTCTTCAGCTTCTACTTCCTGGTTCCTTGGAGATCTTCATGGGTCTTGGCATCTCTCTTACCTTTTCTGTCTTCTGCTGGCTTGTTTAATCACTTTTATATCTCGAAAGAGATTGACTCAAGATACAAGGGACACTAATCCTGCTTCATTAGCGTAACAAATACAGCGCGTTCCGAAGTGGGATTATAACCATAGGCATAGAGGTTAGGATTTAAAACACAGATCTGGGGGGGGGCGGTGGCGGGGGAGGACACAGTTCAACCCACAACAACATACTTTGTGTGATTTCAACCATTTTAAATTTGTTGAGGTGGGTTCTACAGCCCAGAATGTGATCTGTCTTGGTGAATATTCCATGTGAGCTTGAGGAGAATGTATATTCTGCTGTTGTTGGATGAAGTATTCCATAAATGTCAGTTAGATTCAGTTGATTGGCAATGTTGTTTAGTTAAACTATATACTTATTGATTTTCTGCCTGCTGCATCTATCGGTGTGGTGAAAACTCCAGCTATAATAGTAGGTTTTGTCTATGTCTCCTTGCAGTTCTGTTTTTGCCTCACGTATTTTGATGTCCTATTGTTTGGTGGGAGCTCTAGTGGTACAATGGCTAAGCGCTCGGCTGCCAACCAAAAGATCGGCAGTTCAAACCCACCAGCCTCTCTGTGGGAGAAAGATGTGGCAGTGTGCCTCCGTAAAGGTTACGGCCTTGAAATTCTATGGGGCAGTCAGTACTACTCTGTCCTATAGGGTGGCTGTGAGTCAGAATCGACTCAACAGCAGTGGGCTGGTTTTGGTTGGTTGGTTGGTGTATACACCTTAAGGATTGTTACGTCTTCTTTGAGAATAGACCCCTTGCTTGTTATGTAATGTTTCTCTTTATTCCTGATAGTTTTCCTTGTTCTGAAATCTACTTTGTCTGAAATTACTTCAGCTACCCCAGCTTTCTCTTGTGTTTTAATGTTTTCAATGTCAAAGCGTTTGGTGGAAATTTGCATAGCAGGTAAGAGCAGAGACTTTTGAATCAGGAAAACCTAGGTGCGAGCCAGCCTTGCTGAGCTGGGTATCTCTGAGCGAATTAAAAATCATTCTGTGCTTCCATTTCCTCATCTACGAAATGGAGAGCTATCATGTTGGGTTGTTGTGAAGATGAACTAGGATAATGCAATAAAGCACTTAACACATTTCCTGGCATGTAATGTTTAATTGAGGAGCCCTGGTGGTGCGATGGTTAAGCCCTCGATGCCAACCAAAAAGTTGGCAGTTTGAACCTGCTCAGCGGCTCCATGAGAGAAAGACCTGGCAATCTGCTTCCATAAAGATTACAGTCAAGAAAACACTGTGGGGCAGTTCTCTTCTGTCCTGTAGGGTCGCTATGAGTCAGAATCAACTCAACATCATCCAACAACAATGTTAAATTAATATAAGCTTTTCATTATTATCTACATGGAACTTTAGTGTAGATTTCTAAGTGCAAATGCTCTGTATGAAAATTGGATGGGGCGTCCTGAGAAGATGAACTTGGAAGATAATTACAAAGTGTTAGGCTGGAATGGCTGTCCCATAGGCAGTGTCCTGAAAAGATGAACACCATGTGTGCCCTGCAGCCCACAGCCGGGATGTTTCCTTTCATTTCTCTAGGGCCTCACGGCTAGGAGAAATGCAGCATTTCCTCCTGAGTGTTAAAGTGACATTACAGAGGAGGTTCTGCCCCCCTCTGCCATTTCACAGACCACTGGTGAGGTCTTTTCCTTTGGGGAAACGTGGTAATACCACGCCTCCTATTGAAAAGTAGATCATCTTTGTTAGCTAAATTCCGGGTAGCCTTTAAGGAGTAATGGAAATAACTAATAGAATGGGGAAACCATTACATATCAGAACTTTTTAACGGGAAGTTATAAAATTGTGTATGTATGATATGATCTCAATTTCATTTAAAAAATTTTAAAAAGAACGTAAGCATAGATAAGGAGTTGCTAGGTGGTACAAATAGTTAATGCATTCAGCTGCTAAAAAGGTTCGAGGTTCCAGTCCACCAGGAGGCACCTTGGAAGAAAGGCTTGGTGATCTACTTCCAAAAAATCAGCCACTGAAAACCTTATGGAATGCAGTTCTACCTTGACACACATGGTGTCGCCGTGAGTTGGAATCAGCTAGATGGCAGTTGGTTTACTAGGAAGCTCAGAAAAAAAGACTGGAAGGATGTAAACTACATGTTAACAGTGCTTACCTCTGGGGGATGGGATTATAAGTGGTTTTAATATCTTTTCTTTGTGCTTTTCTCCATTTCTCATTTTCTGCAATATTAAGAAAAGGTGTTATTAAAAATGAATAGAACAAATACAACAATCATTACATTCCTTCTTAATTATATGTACATTATTCCATGAGCTTAGCAACAAAAGAAAAAAATAGGTAAATTAGACCTTAGCAAAATTAAAAAATTTGTTCTTTGAAGGACACTATCAAGAAAGTAAAAAGACAACCCATAGAATAAAAAAAAAAAAAAACCCGTTGCCATCAAGTCGATTCCAAAGACAGGGTAGAACTGCCCCGTAGAGTTTCCAAAGCACGCCTGGTGCATTTGAACTGCCAACTTTTTGGTTAGCAGCGATAGCTCTTAACCATTAGGCCACCAGGGTTTCCGTTTGCAAGTCATATATATACCTGATAATGATCTAGTATCCAGAATATATAAAGAACTCTTAAAACTCAACAACAAAAAGACAAGCAATAATTAGTAAAGAATGTCTGCCTTGAGGATTGTGCTCTTTTAAAGAACTATCTGTATGGGATCAAACTGACAATAGTAACAGAATGGTTAGTAGGAAGCTTGGGGGTCTGTGAGTTTATGTTAATTGGAGAGGAGCAATTAGGAAAAGGAGGGTGAAAATGGTTGCACAAAGAATGTAATCAATGTCACTGAATTGTACATATAGAAATTGTTGAATTGGTATATGTTTTGCTGTGTATATTTTCAACGACAACAAAAATATTAAAAAAAAAGACGAGCAACCCAATTTAAAAAATGGGCAAAGAACTTGAATAGACATTTCTCCAAAGAAGATACGCAAATGGTCAACAAGCACCTGAAAAGATGCTCATCATCGTTAGCCTCTAAAACCAAACCCATTGCCATCGAGTTGATTCCGATTCATAGTGACCCTAGCAGAACGGAGTTGAACTGCCCCAGAGGGGTTCTAAGGCTGTGATCTTTATGGAAGCAGACTTCCATATCTTTCACCTGTGGAGCGGCTGGTAGGTTCGAACCACTGACTGCCCTTTTGGTTAGCAGCCATGTACTTAACCACTGCGCCACTAGGGCTCCTTCATTAGCCATTAGGAAAATGCAAATTAAAACCACAATGAGATACCACTTCATACCCACTGGGATGGGTATAATGAAAAATAATAATAACAAGTGCCAGCAGTTTCTTCAAGTGCTGGAGAAATTGGAACCCTGGTACATTGCTAGTGGGAATGTAAGATGGTTCCACTGCTGTGGGGAAAAGTTGAATGGTTGCTCAAAACTTTGAATATAGAATTACCATATGACCGTGCAGCTCTGCTGCTCAGTAGGTACTCAAAAGAATTGAAAACAGGTACTATTCACAATAGCCAAAAGGTGGAAGCAGCCCAAATGTTCATCAAGGGATGAATGGATAAGCAAATTGTGGCCTGTACATACAATAGAATATTATTCAGTTATACAAAGAAATGAAGCACTGATCCCTGATTCATTGCGGATGAACCTTGAAAACATGTTGAGTGAAAGAAGCCAAACACAAAAGGTTACATACGGTATGATTTCATTTACATGAAATGTCCAGAATAGGTAGATCTGTAGGGACAGAGTGCAGATTGGTGATTGTCAGGGGCTGGGGGTCGGGGTGGGAATGGGGAGAAACTGCT
Organism: Loxodonta africana; assembly: GCF_030014295.1. NCBI lineage: Eukaryota > Metazoa > Chordata > Mammalia > Proboscidea > Elephantidae > Loxodonta > Loxodonta africana. Next base: position 50,031,951 of record NC_087344.1, read on the forward strand.
TAATGGATCCTGGATGTCACTTTGGAGGGATGGAAATGTTTTGGAATCGAAGTGGTGGTTGTACAGCATTGTCAATAAACTAAATGCCACTGAATTGGCTTTAAAATGGGTAATTTTATATTACATCAATTTCATCTCAGTAAGTTTTTTTTTTTTAATGAATAGAGCAAACGAATGAATACAACAATCATTACATACCCTCTTAATTGTATGTACCCTATTCCATGAACATAGCATTATCCTTGTAGTTTTGTAGAATAGTGTTTGGGCCTTTTCTGCTTTCTACCCTGCCACTAGGGACAACTAAAAATGTACCTGTTTGAGGTCAGGGAAATAGGAAATGGCCAATTCCCAGGCCAAACATTTGCCCTCTAAGACTCCCATAGTTCCCTTTGCCTCTGTCTTGCCTGATTCCCCACCAACAACTCCGGTACCTCTTCCTGGGTGTAGAGTCAGACAGAGTTGAGCACATATCCCAGCTCTACCACTCACTAGCTTTGTGGCCTTGGGCAAGTCCCTCAACCTCTCTGACCCTCAGCTTCCTCACTTTAAAAAATGAGGATTATGGTGACCATCCTGAGGGGTGACACAGGTGAGGTGGCACCCAAGGAGCACGAGTAAATGTTAGTGGCCACGTCGCAATTATTGATTTCCTTCTCCATTTCAGTCTGGTGACATCGACAACCACCATGCGCTCATTGAATATAATGAGGCCGAGGGCAGTTTTATCCTCCAGGACTTCAATTCTCGCAACGGCACCTTCGTCAATGACTGCCACATTCAGAATGTGGCTGTGAAGCTGTTACCCGGAGACATCCTGAGGTTTGGGTCTACAGGGCTGACCTACGAACTGGTCATCGAAAACCCGCACCTGGTGAGTCCCGGTGGCTGTGGGGTAGCGGGGCAGGAGGTGCTGTGTCACTTCGCCTTCCCTGCAGCCTGGTGCTCAGATACAGCCCAAGGGTATCATTGAATCTGGACCACCATCACTCTGTCATCTCACGCTGTGTACACAGGTGCAGCAACAGGACTCAAGCCAGCAAAGTTCAGACCCATCATTGTGGATCTCGGGGAGCTCAGGTTGGAGGAGAGAGTCTTAAATCCCTCTTCTGGGTAATTCTTGGAATTCCATGCAAGCGTGGCATAGTGGCCATCACTTAAAAACAAACCATTGCTGTCTAGTCCAGCCTCATATGTTTCAGAGTAGAACTGTGCCCCATAGGGTTGGGTAGTGCAAATGGTTAAGCACTTGACTACTAGCTGAAAGGTTGATGGTTTGAACCCACCCAGAGGCTCCTTGGAAGACAGGCCTGGCATTTGGCTTCCAAAAGGTCACAGCCTCCAAAACACTATGAAGCACGGTTCTACTCGCACACATGGAGTCGCCGTGAGTCAGAATCCACTCAGTGGCAACTACCAACAACAATCTTTATGGAAGCAGGTTGCCAGGCCATTCTTCCATGGCACCACTGGGTGGTCTCAAACCACCAACCTTTAGGTTAGGAGTAGGGTGCAAACCATTTGCACCACCCAGAAGAGCTAATATTTTCCTGAAAATGCACAGCTTTGTGAGCAGAGTTGAAAAGCAAGTGTGTGCTTTTGAAAATTCAGAGATGGTGGCTTTGCTTTTAGGCAGATCAGTGCTCCTCCCCCTCCTGGCTCTGTGACCTTGGCCAGGGTTCTTGTATCTCAGCCTTCTCCTCAATCCTTAGCATGTGGCATTATGAAAGAATATCTGTAAAGCAAGACAGTTAGTGCCAGCCTAAGTAGACCCCAAGTAGTACATGGTAGCTGTTATTATACCCCAGACCAGGAATGTTCCTGGGATCATGGCCTAAATTGCAGCCTCATCTTAAGTGTAATATAACACAAAAGCTGCCGATGAAAGCTTACTCACAAGGACCACAAGGTTCCCCAGGGAGGCAGTATAGGAGAGTGGTTAGTGACCTAGGCTTTGTGTCAGAATCCCAATTCTACCACTTACTCTGTGTTTTCTTGACCAAGCCATTTGACCCCCTTTGAACCTCAGTTTCCTCATCTACGAAATGAGGGTGATAACAGCAGCAACCTCACAGGCTTATTTTGAGGGTTGAATGAGAAGATTATAGTTGTAAAACTCAGCACGGCACGGTGCCTAGTTCTTGGTGAGCATACAATATCTGTGGTGTGTGTTCACTCAGACGGAGTGCTTCTCTCCCTCCCCACCACCAAGACAGCTGCAGAGGCTGAATCTCAGTAGCCTAATTCTTTTCTGGGACAAGGCTGGGTATAAAAAATAAACTTAGGGACAGTAGAGAAAATCCTGGGTTTTGGCTCCTTGGCAGCCCTCCATACATGCACCAAGAGCAGCAGCAGCGGCATCCTGCAGGCTGTGGGGACAGCGATGCCGCATTTAATGTTCGTATTTGCTTTTGAAAATCAGGGACAGTTTTTTCTGCTGCTGCTGCCTTGTCGTCAGCTGGCAGCAATGAGGAGGGTTCCTGACCGAGAAGGGATTGACCTGACCAGAGGTTCTCAAGATGGGTTCTATGGACCACCCTCCTCCACTGCATCAGAACCACCTGGGGAGCAGACCAGCCTGAGCTTCACCCCAGGCCCAAGGACTTATACTTAGATTTACCCATAAAATACAGGACATTGATTAAATTTGAATTTCAGATAAACAACAAATCATTTTTTAGTGTAAGTATGCCCCAAATAAGGATGCCTGGTGGCACAGTGGTTAAGCTCCCAGTTGCTAACTGAAAAGTTAATGGTTTGAACCCACCTAGTGGCTCCATGGGAGAAAGATGCGGCAGTTGGCTTCTGTAAAGATCACAGCCTTGGAAATCCTACGGGGGCAGTTCTACTCTGTCATATAGGGTCACATTGAGTCAGAATTGGCTCAACAACATACAGCAACAACAACATGCCCCAAATATTGCATGGGATATACTTATACTAAAAAATATTTCGGTATTTATTTGAAATTCAAATTTACCAGGGCATCTTATATTTATTATTTTTGCTAAACCTGGTGTGATGGTTAAGGTTGTGTGTCAACTTGGCTGGGCCATGATTCTGAGCAGTTTGGCAGTTATGATACAGTTTGGTGGTCATATAATGATGTAATTGCCTCCATGATGAGATCTGATAAAATGTGATCACCTCCATCATGAGATCTACTATGAGTAGCCAATCAGTTGAAAGGGAGTTTCCTTGAGGGTGTGGCCTGCATCCAATATAGGTGGGCTTTCTGGCAAGGCTCACTGGATCTTGCAGCTGGCCCTTGTTCATCTGACCTCTGGTTCTTGGGACTTGAGCTGGCAGCTTGCCTGCCGATCTTGGGATTCGTCAGCTTCTGTGGTCTGGATCTTGGGTTCACCAGCCCCTGCAGTTACATGAGTCTGGAGAAGCCTCCAACCTGACCCATGGAGTTAGGATTTTCTAGTCTGTACAATTGCATGAGCTATTTCCTTGATATAAATCTCTCTCTCTATATATATATGTGTGTGTGTACATATGTCATGGATTCAATTGTGTCCCCCAGAAATATGTGTATCAATTTGACTGGGCCATGATTCCCAGTATTGTGTGATTGTCCCCCACTTTGTCATCCCATGCGATTTTCGTATGTGTTGTAAATCCTATCACTATGATGTTAATGAGATAGTTTAGCGGCAGTTATATTGATGGGATCTGCTAGATAGTGTCTTAAGCCAATCTCTTTTGAAATATAAAGAGAGAAGCAAGTAGAGAGACAGGGGAACCTCATACCACCAAGAAAGTAGTGCAGTAGTGCTGGGAGCAGAGTGCATCCTTTGGACCCGAGTTTCCTATGCGAAGAGCTCCTAGTCCAGGGGAAGATTGATGACGAGGACCTTCTTCCAGAGCCGACAGAGAAAGTCTTTCCCTGGAGCTGATGCCCTGGATTTGTATTTCTGTCCTAGTAGTCTGTGAGGGAATAAACTTCTGTTTGTTAAAGCCATCCACCTGTGGTATTTCTGCTACAGCAGCACTAGACTAGGACAACGTATACATATATATATTTGTTATTGTTGTTAGGTGCCGTCAAGTCAGTTCCAACTCATAGTGACCCTGTGCACAACAGAAGGAAACACTGCCCAGTCCTGCACCATCCTTACAATTGTTATGCTTGAACTCATTGTTGCAGCCACTGTGTCAGTCCACCTCATTGAGGGCCTTCCCCTTTTCCGCTGACCCTATACTTCACCAAGCATCGTGTCCTTCTCCAGGGACTGATCTGTCCTGACAACATGTCCAAAGTATGTAAGACACAGTCTCACCATCCTTGCTTCTAAGGAGCATTCTGGTCATACTTCTTCCAGACACTGGTTTTGCTTCTCTAGAGAACCCAGCCTAAGCCACCCGGCAGCCCTTCTCATGCATGCTGGGACTGGGGCCTAAGAGTCTGCATTCTAACAAGTACCCTGGTGATTCTGATGTACCACACAGCTGGGAAACCCAGATTTAGAACCGTTTGTGTGTAGCATTTACAGATTTGGGTAGTAGGGTGGGATCACAGAAAATGGAATTTCAAACCCCAGGCTTGAAAAGTCAAAAGTGTGTGAAGTTTGGGCCACTTTTTCCCAAGCATGTCTGATTACAAGAATGTTTTGCGAATGTTCAGTAAAAACATGGGCTTCCAGTCCTCTTCCCCAGGAAATTCTGATTTGTGTGGCTTTTGAATGGGAACGGAGTACTACATTTTTTCTCCTTTTTTTTTTCCCCATACAAATATATTTATTGCAGTGTTATGTTTGTAGTGGCACAAAATTGGAAACCTAAGGACCCATCAAAAGGGGCATGGTTGAGTAAAATAAAACGGGTCCATTCATATATGGAATACTCTGCTGATTTTTTTAAAAAAACAGCTTTATTGAGGTATAATCAAAATACAATAAACTGCAGGTGTTTAAAGTATATAATATGATAAGTTTTGACCTAGAAACACATATGTAAGACCATCAGCATAATCAAGATAGTGAATATATCCATCACCCCCAAAAGTTTCCTTAGGGACACTGTATTTTTTTGTTTGTTTTTGCTTTCAACAGATTTATTGGAATATAATTAACATACCATAAAATTCACCCATTTTCAGTGTACAATTCAATTAATTTTAGTATATTTAAACAGTGGTGTCACCGTGTGGTGGGTCATGATGCCACTCCCTGCCCCCCACGGACCTCCTTCCATACCAGACCATGCAGAATCCTTAGTAATGTTTTTTGTACGAATGTTACTTGTAAATCATAATTCCCATATATCACTCCTTTTCCTTTAATTACTACTTCATTCTCAAAAAAGTTATCAATATAGGTTCACAGATACGAATTACCGCAATATCCTAGCTCAAACACCGGGAAATTTGACAAAATCAGGGACTCTGAAAACGCTGGCAGCAACAAAAGCAGCAGCGTGTGCTTGTAGCGCTTGCGGACAAAACCACTTGATACAGAGCGCCAGTGTAATTGGGTGATCATGACAGCTCTGACCGAAGCGCATTAGAAGGTTCAAGAAATAAATTAGCATAGAGTTTTAGCCTTGTAGGTATATTGATACTTGTAAGCTGGACTTACGAAAAGTGTTTTTGTTGTTATAACTAACTACAGGGACATTTTTATTTTAAAAAATAGTAAATTTCTGCTGAAACACTGCACGAAAATTTTATGGACAGTCATTTTGGTGTCACCCCTTCTGACAGTGTCAAGCGATACAGTCCACAGCCCCGGAACCCCAGTAGTGATGCCACTGTATTTAAAGAGTCGTGCAACTGGTACCAAAATCTACTTTCAGAACATTTCCATCACCTGAAGAAGAAACCTGGGGGCGCTGCATTTTAAGATGTGATTCTTATAATTGAGTGAGTGTGGGAAACAGTGGTGAAGCCTAGCTTTCAAAGACCTCTAACTCCTGACTAGAAGAGGAGGAAGACGACGCTTCATAGAAAGAGAAGTCAGGGTTTCTACAATTGGAATTAGGAATCCCTGGGTGGTGCAAGGAACCCCTGGGCAGTACAAATTGTTAAGCACTAGACTACTAACCAAAGGGTTGGCAGTTGGAACACACCCAGAGACACCTTAGAAGAAAGACCTGGTGATCTCCTTCCAAGAGGTCACAGTCATGAAAACCCTGTGGAGTGCAGTTCTCCTCCACAACATGTGGGGTCACCATGAGTTGGAATCAACTCAACAGCAACTTTTTTTTTTTGGAGGGAGAGGTGCAAACAATGCACTCGGCTGCTAACCGAAAGGTTGGAGGTTCAAGTCCACCTAGAGGCATCTTGGAAGAAAGGCCTGGCTAGCTATTTCTGAAAAAAATTAGCCATTGAAGACCCTATGGAGCAGCTCTACTCTGGCACACAGAGGTCACCATGAGTTGGGATAAACTCAACAACAACTAGGTGTGTGTGGTGTCTCATTGGAATTATGATGAGTAGAGGAGGAATCACTAACTAAAGACACTGCGCTAAGCAATTTACCTACTTTCCCTTACTGAATGCCACAACAACCTATAAGGTAGATTTTCTTTTGATCCCCATTTGATAGACAAGGAATCTAAAACTCAGAGAGGTTAAGTAATTTTCTCAGGCTCACACAGCTAGCAAGTGCAAATTAAACTCCATCACTACTTGCAGATAGGAGAGGAAAGAAAACCATTTAGTCTGATGCTTATTGTTGTTAGGTTCCGTGTAGTCAGTTCCAACTCATAGCGACCCTATGTAGAACAGAACAAAACACTGCCCAATCCTGCGTCGTGCTCACAATCATTGCTATGTTTCAGCTCCTTGTTGCAGCCACTGTGTCATTCCATCTCATTGAGGGTCTTCCCCTCTTTCACTGACCCTCTACTTTACCAAGCATGATGTCCTTCTTCAGAGACTTTCCCCCTCCTGATAAGATGTCCAAAGTATGGAAGACAAAGTCTCGCAATCATCGCTTCTAAGGAGCACCCTGGCTGTATTTCTTCCAAGACAGACTTCCTCATTCTTCAGGCAGTCAGTGGTATATTCAATATTCTTCACCACACCATAAGTCAAAGGCATCAGTTCTTCTTCAGTCTTCTTTAATCATTGTTCAGCTTTTACATGCATATGAGGCGAATGAAGATACCATGGCTTGGGTCAGGCACACCTTCCTCCTCAAAGTGACATCTTTGCTTTTTAACACTTTAAAGAGGCCTTTTGCAGCACATTTGCCCAATGCAATACGTCGTTTGATTCCTTGACTGCTGCTTCCATTGCAGATCCAAATAAAGTACAATGTTTGACAACTTCAGTCTTTTCTGTGTTTATCATGATGTTACTTATTGCTCCAGTTGTAAGGGTTTTTGTTTTCTTCATGTTGACGTATAATCCATACTGAAGGCTGTGGTTTTTGATCTTCGTTGGTAAGTGCTTCAAGTCCTCTTCACTTTCAGCAAGCAAAGTTGTGTCATCTGCTTAACACAGGTTGTTAATAAGTCTTCCTCCAATCCTGATGCCTCATTCTTCATATAGTACAGCTTCTTGGATTATTTGCTCAGCATACAGATTGAATAAGTATGGTGAAAGGATACAACCCTGATGCACACCTTTCCTGATTTTAAACCATGCAGTATACCCTTGTTCTGTTCAAATGACTGCCTCTTGGTCTATGTACAGGTTCCACATGAGTACAATTAAGTGTTCTGGAATTCCCCTTCTTCCCAGTGTTACCCTAATTTGTTATGATCCACACAGTCTAATGCCTTTGCATAGTCAATAAAACACAGGTAAGCATATTTCTGGTATTGTCTGCTTTCAGCCCAGATTCATCTGACATTAGCAATGATGTCCCTCATTCCGTGTCCTAGCAATGATGTCCCTCATTCCGTGTCCTCTTCTGAATCCAGCTTGAATTTCTGGCAGTTCCCTGTTGATGTACTGCTGCAGCCATTTTCAGATTATCCTCAGCAAAATTTTACTCGTGTGTGATACTAATGATATTGCTTGATAATTTCCACATTCGGTTGGATCACCTTTCTTTGGGATGGGCACAAATATGGATCTCTTCCAGTTGGTTGGCCAGAGAGCCATCTTCCAAATTGCTTGGTGTAGACAAGTGGGCACTTCTGGCATTGCATCCATTTGTTGAAACATCTCAATTGGTATTCCTTCAATTCCTGGAGCCTTGTTTTTGCCAATGCCTTCAGTACTATTGGTTGTTGATCGTATGCTACCTCTTGAAATGGCTGTCAGCCAGTCTTTTTTGGCACAGTGACACTGTATTCCTTCCAGGTTCTTTTCATGCTTCCTCCATCATTCAATTTTTTGCCTATAGAATCCTTCAGTATTGCAACTTGAGGCTTGAATTTTTTTCTTCAGTTCTTTCAGCTTGAGAAATGTTCAGCATGCTCTTCCCTTTTGGTTTTCTAACTCCAGGTCTTTGCATATTTCATTATAATATTTTACTTTGTCTTTGCGAGCCACCCTTTGCAATCTTTTGATCAGCTTTGACTTCATCATTTCTTCCATTTGCTTTAGCTAATCTACATTCAAGGACAAGTATTCAGAATCTCTTCTGACATCCACTTCAGTCTTTTTTTTTCCTCCTGTCTTTTTAATGAGCTTTTGCTTTCTTCATGTATGATGTCCTTGTTGTCACCCCACAACTCATCTGGTCTTTGGTCATTAGTGCTCAATGTGTCAAATCTATTCTTGAGATGGTCTCTAAATTCAGGTGGGATATACTCACAGTCATACTTTGGCTCTCGTGGACTTGTTTTAATTTTCTTCAGCTTCAGCTTGAACTTGCATATGAGCAATTAATTGATGGTCTGTTCCATAGTCGGCCCCTGCCTTGTTCTGACTGATAATATTAAGGTTTTCCATCATCTCTTTCCACAGATATAATCGATTTGATTCCTGTGTATTTCATCCTGCAAAGTCTACGTGTATAGTGGCCATTTATGTTATTGAAAAAAGGTATTTGCAATGAAGAAGTCATTGGTTTTGCAAAATTCTATTATGCAATCTCTGGCATCGTTTCTATCACCAAGGCCGTATTTTCCAACTGCTGATTCTTTGTTTCCAACTTTCGCATTCCAGTCACCAGTAATTATCAATGCATCCTGATTATGTGTTTGATCAATTTCAGACTGCAGAAGCTGGTAAAAAATCTTCGGTTTCTTCATCTTTGGTCTTAGTGATTGGTGCATAAATTTGAATAATAGTCATATTAACTGTTCTCCTTGTAGGCATATGGATATTATCCTATCACTGACAGCGTTGTACTTCAGGATAGATCTTGAAATGCTCTTTTCGACGATGAATTCAACACCATTCCTCTTCAATTTGTCATTCCCAGCATAGTAGACCATATGACTGTCCTATTCAAAATGGCCAATACTGGTCCATTTCAGCTCCCTAATGCCTAGGATATCGATGTTTATGCGTTCCATTTCATTTTTGATGATTTCCAATTTTCCTAGATTTATACTTCGTACATTCCTTGTTCCAGTTATTAGTGGATGTTAGCAGCTGTTTCTTCTCATTTTGAGTCGTGCCACATCAGCAAATGAAGGTCCCAAAAGCTTGATTCCATCCACGTCATTAAGGTCGACTCTACTTTGAGGAGGCAGCTCTTCCCCAGTCGTCTTTTGGGTGCCTTCCAACCTGGGGGGCACATCTTCCCGCACTATGTCAGACAATGTTCTGCTGTTATCATAAGGTTTTCACTGGCTAATTCTTCTCACAAGTAGACTGCCAGGTCCTTCTTCCTAGATGATTGTGATTGTAACTGTCCTTTTCCTAACAAAGAGTCCCCAAATGAAACCTTCTCTTTCTGGCCTTGTGCTGAGCAGAATCAACAGAGAGGGATGTCACAGCCATTTTATTCGGGAGTGATGGGGGGAGAAGTTAGGGAACTACATGGGTTTACTGTAGTATTAATTATTAATTAACTAGTTAATACCACAGTATTTAAAAAAAAATTGCCACTGTAACCTGATGAGGGTGGATCCTGCCTGGCACGACCCCTCGAGTCAATTGAGAGCCACCAGGCCTTTGGGAAAGAGAAAGCAGACTTTATTGCAAGCCAGTTTTTTAGTCAAGCAAGGAGCTCAGAGACTAAGTCTCAAGTCAAGCTCCCCGAGGTTGAGGATTCCAAGGCAGTTATAGAGTTCAGGATAGGGAGCTTATGTATCATTCACGAAGTTTCTAGGAATAGGCAGGCAATTTCAGGAACTAATTAACATGTATGGGGGTGCAGCGGGGGCTGCAACATGGTAGCTGGGAGCATGTGTTTTTTGGGGGGGGTATGACACATGAAGTTTATCTAAGGACAGCTTTGCGGCTTATTGCTCATGTCTGAATGGAGGGTTGGGGGGTGGCTCGTGAAGCAGCCTTGAGCAGAGAAGCAGTAAGACGACCTTGAGTTGCTACACAGAATATTTTATCAGGAAGTCACAGACCTGGGTGTGATGGGAAGAGGGGAAACCGTTTAACCTGCCGGTTACATTTCCTCCTCTGGTTTCAGGGTCTACAGCCTTGGAGATAGATCTTTATGTAGGTGGTGGGCTGGACCTCTGGAACTTTTGAGCTTGCTGACTGATGTAAGCATGCGCGTTGTAGGATCTGAGGCTTGCTGAGCCAAGAGGAATGTGGTGGGTCGTCTGATGTTCACAGCTGTTAGGCGATTTTGAATGAATCCAACACTCAGTGAGATTGCCTCCGGTGGCTAATGATTGGATTAGTGTCAGATAAAAATTGTCTGCCTGGTGAGATGCTCAGTGTGGGGTCAAAATCTAGGAAAGGTTGGAAGGGTCTGGAGCTGCTGTAAAAAGAGAAGGAAGAACACAGCGATTGCCAAGGCAATGTAAACATTAAGAGCACAATCATGATGGAGGTTCTCTGGGTTGGAGGGGCATGGGTTAGGCATTCGCTTTTTATTTTACAGATATTTTAAGTCCTGCACAGGATGGAAGGTTCAGTTGTTTTGTTGAGGCTGTTCTTGTTGCAGAGGGTCTTCCGGGGGCAGCGCAGGTTTGGGGCGAGTGTGATGCACCCAAGCTTTGATGTTTTCGAGTTTAGCTGCCATGTGGATGGTTAAAAAAAGAGCGTACAGGCCAGTCTACTGGGGTTCAAGGAGCTCTGCTTTCCGGTTTTCAGCAGAACTTGGTCACCAGGCCAGAACGGGTGAAGCAGGGTATTTCAGACAGCTGAGAGCATACCTGTGAATTAGAAGATAGAACACCAGACGAAGACAACAAATGTTTTCAGAGCAAGCTCCCCAGTGACAGAAACCTGAGTATTGGTTAAAAGCAAGTTTGTTTTTTTTTTAAATAATTTTTATTGAGCTTTAAGTGAACGTTTACAAATCAAGTCAGTCTGTCACATATAAGCTTATATACACCTTACTCCATACTCCCACTTACTCTCCCCCTAATGAGTCAGCCCTTCCAGTCTCTCCTTTCCTGACAATTTTGCCAGTTTCTAACCCTCTCTACCCTCCTATCTCCCCTCCAGACAAGAGATGCCAACACAGTCTCAAGTGTCCACCTAATACAAGTAGCTCACTCTTCATCAGCATCTCTCTCCTACCCATTGTCCAGTCCCTTCCATGTCTGATGAGTTGTCTTCGGGAATGGTTCCTGTCCTGGGCCAACAGAAGGTTTGGGGACCATGACCGCCGGGATTCCTCTAGTCTCAGTTAGACCATTAAGTCTGGTCTTTTTATGAGAATTTGGGGTCTGCATCCCACTAAAAGCAAGTTATTTTTAAGAAGTGGTTTGCCATACATAATTTTGAAAGGGCTCAATTTGAGCCTGCTACTAGGGGTGACGCATACCCGCAAGAGGGCTGAGGGAAAAACTTGGGGCCAGGTTATCTTTGTTTCTTGACAGATATTGGCAATTTGGTTTTTTAGCATGTGATTCATCTTTTCAACTTTTCTGTTTGACTGTGGTCTCCAGGCTGAATCTAAGCTCTAGTTGATTCCTAAAAGTCTAGAGACTCCTTGTGTAATCTGTGAGGCGAAGTGAGATCCATTGTTGCTTCCAATCGTTGCAGGCAGGACAAACCTGGGAATGATTTTAATAAGGAGCCGTTTTATAACTTTTGATGCTTTCTCTGTTTTACAGGGGAAAGCTTCTACTCAACCGGAAAAGGTGTCAATGAACAGGAGCATAAATTTATAATTGCCAGGTACTCTTGGCATGTCAGTGAAGTCACCTTGCCAATCTTCTCCTGACTCTGTCCTTGGTATTGGATTCCAGTGGTAGGGGGCCCAGTTGTTTTGGGTGCATATTTGGCAGGAATGGGTGCTGGCTGGATGGCTCAATGAAGGTTTTCTCTAATAATGTGTTTGGAGACCAGGTTGTAAAGGGCTTTTTGCTCATAAGGGGTAGAACGATGTGCTTCATGGCGAAAAGGGTCCATCAAGTGTCCTGGAATCATAACTTTTCCTTCATGGGAGCTGTCTTAGTCATCTAGTGCTGCTATAACAGAAATACCACAAGGGCATGGCTTTAACAAAGAGAAATTTATTTCTTCACAGTAAAGTAGGCTAAAAGTCCAAATTCAGGGCACCAGCTCCAGGGGAAGGCTTTCTCTCTCTGTCGGCCTTCTTATCAATCTTCCCCCAGACTAGGAGCTTCTCCGCACAGGGACCCTGGGTCCAAACGATGCGCCCTGCTCCCAGCACCACTTTCTTGGTGATATGAGGTCCCTCCTCTCTGCTTGCTTCCTTTTCCTTTTACCCTCTTAAGAGATAAAAGGTAGTGCAGGCCATACCCCAGGGAAACTCCCTTTACTTTGGATCAGGGGTGTGACCTGGGTAAGGGTGTTACAATCCCACCCCAATCCTCTCAACATAAAATTACAATAACAAAATGGAGGACCACACAATACTGGGAATCATGGCCCAGCCAAATGATACACACATGTTTTCAGGGACATAATTCAATCCATGACAGGTGTGTTTTCATCCGTGAAAATCTCTTGCAGCTCCCCATTCAGCTGCTCATTTAAGATCTCTAATAGTGTAATTTGGAGCTGTTTCTGGAAATTGTACTGAAGGGATTAAAGTTAGCTGTCTCTTAGCCTTTCAACTCACAGTTTGTTCAACAGCAGCTCTGGTGGCTTTGTCAGCTTTAGCACTGCCTGAGACAGTATCAGAAGTTCCCTTTTGATGTCCCGGGCAATGCATGACTGAAATGGGTCTGGGCATTTTCACAGCTTCAAGTAGGGCTAAAATTTCTGTGGTGACTTAAAGTCTTTCGGAGCTGATGTTAAAAGGCCTCGTTCTTTCCAAATGGCCCCGTGAGCATGCAGGACTGAGAAGGCAGGCCTGGAATCCATGTAAACATTGGTTGTTTTACTGGCAGCTATTTGGAGGGCTCGAGTGAGAGCAATTAACTCTGCTTTCTGTGTCAAGGTTCCAGGCAGAAGAGGACAGACTTTGAGGACATCAGTTTGGGTTACCACTGCATAGACTGCTCTTTGAGCTCCATTTTTTATAAAGCTGCTTCCATCTGTGTAGAGGGTTAAGTCTGGATTTGAAACGGGCTGGTTGGACAAGTCTGGCCAACTGGGGTAGACTTCTTCGATAGTTTGGAGGCAGTCAGGAACTGGCTCACCGGCAGGGTTTGCTGGTAACAGGCTGGCTGGGTTCTGGGTGGAAGTTACCTTGCACATGACCTCTGGCTTGTCCAGAAGCTGGGCCTGGTAGCGGACCATTTGGCCTGCTGTGAGCCAGAGCCTGCCTTTCTACTCCAATATGGTGAGAGCTGCATGAGTCACAAACACAGTCACAGGCTGACCTAAGGTAAACTTCAGCTTCAGCTAAAAGGAGGCAAGTCACTGTACCGCCCTAAGACAGGCCAGCCGTCCCTGAGGGACCGGATTTAGAAGTTTAGAAAAATATGCTTACCGGTCTTTCCTAAGGACCCAGTTGTTAAGATCCCTGCTGCGACTCCCCTGTTTCACGTAGGTACAGTTCGAAGGCCTTTCTAAGGTCCCGGAGTCAGAGTGCCGGGGCAGAGGCTAGCTTTTCCTTGATTTTCAAGAAGGCTTGTTGACATTTGTCTGTCCATTCGAAAGGGTCAGTGTCCTTTCCTCGAGTGGCTGCGCAGAGAGGCTTTGTTACTAAGTTAAAGGTCAGGATCCACATTGTGCGAAAACCAGCCATACCTAGAAAGCCTCCAAGTTGCCTCCGGGTGGTCGGGGTGGAGATCTGGAGGGTCACTTGTTTGCACTTGGGCAGCAGGGCCTGCTGACCTTGAGAAATCTGGAAACTTAGGTAGGTTACCTTTTGTGGTGAGATCTGAGCCTTGGTAGTGGATACTCAATAACTGGCCAGGGCTAGAAAGTTCAAAGTTAGAGTTGTGTTTTCATCTGAGTCCTCTTTGTTAGGACTAGCGATAAGGAGGACTATCTGCATATTGAATAAGGAGACCCCGAACCATCTGTAGACCCTGGAGATCTTTTGCCAGGGCTGCTCCAAACAGGGTAGGGCTCTTTTTTTTGTGTGCCTTAAGTGAAAGTTTACAAAGTTTACAAATCTAATCATACTCTCATACAAAAATTTATGAACACCTTGCTATATACTCCTAATTGCTCTCCCCCCTAATGAGACAGCACACTCCTTCCCTCCTCTGTTTCTTTTCATGTCTATTCGGCCAGCTTCTGACCCTCTCTACCCTCTCATCTCCCCTTCAGACAGGAGATGCCAACATAGTCTCATGTGTCTATTTGATCCAAGAAGTTCATTCTTTACCAGTGTCATTGTCTATCCCATAGTCTAGTCCAATCCCTGTCTGAAGAGTTGGCTTTAGGAATGAATGATTCCTGTCTTGGACTAACAAAAGGTCTGGGGACCATGACCTCTGGGGTCATTCTAATCTCAGTCAGACCTTTAAGTCTGGTCTTTTTGTGAGAATTTGGGGTCTGCATCCCACTGCTCTCCTGCTCCCTCAGGGGTTCTTTGTTGTGTTCCCTGTCAGGGCGGTCATGGGTTGTAGCTGGGCACCATCTAGTTCTTCTGGTCTCAGGCTGATGTAGTCTCTGGTTTATGTGGTCCTTTCTGTCTCTTGGGCTCATAATTACCCTGTGTCTTTGGTGTTCTTGGGCTGGTTTTGAACCTCTAAGGGAGAACAGTCCAGCAGTATTATTGTGTCCCCCTCCCCACCCTGCGCCCAAATAGGGCTCCTCCCATTCAAAGGCAAATATTTCCTGAGATTCAGGGGCTAAAGGAATGCAAAAGAAGGCATCCTTCAGGTCTAGGACAGTAAACCAGGCTTGGTCTGGAGACAGGGAGGTTAGGAGGGCATAAGGGTGTGGAAACATAGGGTGCAAGTCTTCAGTTACCTGATTGTTTGTAAGTCCAGCACAAACTGAGTTCTTTTTGTTTTTGATTTTTTCATCTGGACCACTGGAGTATTGAAAGCGGATTAACACCGGAGGATGAGCCCTGCTTGTAAAAGTCTTTCCCGTTACCCCAATTAGTTGCATGGTTTAGGGAGAAAGTGATCTTTTCAGGTGGTTCAAAATAGAATAGGTTGCTCCTGTATCGACAAGAAAATCTGCAAGGTTATTTCCCACCTTTAATGTAACCAGGGGCTCAGTGGATGAAGCTTGGAGGTGGATGGATACCCCCGGTCCTCATCAGTCTGAATCTTCAGGCTGGGCACATTGAAGCATCTCGGGGGCATCTGGGCTTTGGCTGGGTTTCTGGTTTGGACATTTCTTCTTCCAGTGCCCCTCCTGTTTACAAATGAGTACGCTGATTTTAACCTATCAGAGGAAGGATTCGTAACCTGAAGAGGGTGGGTCCTGCCCAGCATGACCCCTGGAGTCAATTGAGAGGCACCAGGCCTTTGAGGAAGAGAAAGTAGACTTTATTGCAAGGAGGTCAAGCAAGGAGCTCGGAGACTAAGTCTCAAGTCAAGCTCCCCGAGGTTGAGGATTTAGGGAAATTATAGGGTCCAGAATAGGGAGCTTATGCGTCATTCATGAGGTTTCTGGGACTAGGCAGGCAATTTCAGGAACTAATTAACATGTATGGTGGTACAGTGGAGGGTTCAATATGGTAGCTGAGGGCATGTGTTTTTTTGGGGGGTATGACACATGAAGTTTATCTAAGGACAGCTTTGCGGCTTATTGCTCATGTCTAAATGGGGGATGGTGGGTTGGTGAAGTAGCCTTGAGCAGAGAAACAGAAAATGACCTTGAGCTGCTACACAGAATGCCTTATTAGGAAGCCACAGACCCAGGGGAGACGGGAGGAGGGGGAAACAGTTTAACCCTGTCAGTTTCACTGTTGAGTTGATTACAACTCATGGTGACCCCATGTATTATAGAGTAGAACTGCTCCATAGGGTTTTCTTGGCTGCAATCTTATGGAAGCAGATTGCCTGGCCTTTTTTCTGTGGTGCCCCTGGGTGGGTTACAACTACCAACCTTTAAGTTAGTATTCAAGTGCACACAGCCTGCACCACCTGTAAATCACTTAGCTCAGCATCTGGCACATATGCTAGGCACACGATAACTCTTAGTGTCTTGGTTATCTAATTCTGCTATCACAGAAATAACAGTAGTAGGTGACTTCAACAAAGAGAAATTTATTCTCTTACAGTCCAGTAGGCTAGAAGTCCAAATTCAAGGCATCAGCTGTAGGGGAAGACTTTCTCTTCTCCAGCAGCTCTGGAGGAAGTTCCTTGTCATCAATCTTTCCCTGGTCTAGGAGCTCTTCAGCACAGGGATTCCAGGTCTAAAGGACCCAAGCTCCTGGCTCTGCTTTCTTGGTGCCTCTCTGCTCGCTTCTCTCTTTTATATCTCAAAAGAAATTGGCTCAAGACACAATCCAATCTTGTAGATTGAGTCTTGCCTCATTCACATAACTGCCGCTCATCAACATCATAGGGATGGGATTTACAAAACAGAAAAATCACATCAGATGACGAAATGGTGGACAGTCACACAATACTGGGAATCGTGGCCTAGCCAACTGATACACATACTTTTGGGGGAGACAATTCAATCTATGACACTTAGCTTAAAATCAAGCAAACTAGCACTGTAGAAGCCACGATGCTTCCTTTGTGACCATTCCTTTGAACAGGAAACCTCCCAAGACCTCCCCAGCTATCAGGTGGATTCATTTGCAAATAAATTACTCATGAAATGACATCCAAGGTTGAAAAAAAGAAAAACTCTTGGTTGACAAAAGAGCATTGGCACCCAGGACATGCCCAGAAGTATGCTTGGTAAATCGTAGCTCTTTTGGCAAAGACTGGCCTAGTGTCACCAAATTGCAAAGCTCCGGGGGCACCATTCACATCACAGTCCATGTGGACAACACCCCTCGAGTTGTGCAGGGTGTAGCCCGCAGGGCTATTTGCAATGTCTTGAAACAACTGTTAAGTTATAGCAGGGAGTCAGCCTCAAAATCAGATGTGTCAAACTGAAGTCACAAAGTTACACGTGCCTGCCATATTGTCACAAGATTTGATTGTACTTTTTTGTTTGTCATCGGGCTTTTTTTTTTTTTTTAATGCTTTATGATCTCCAGGAAGGCAGCTGTAGAGATAGAGCTACCCTATTAACAGTGGTGGTATTCTTATAAAGCAGCTAGAAATGGAAAAGCTATTTCACCCAAGTGTATAAATCATGCGTTTCTCTGCTGTGAAAAATGGCAAACCTAAATGGAATAAAGGAAAGAAGTCGGGAGCCACAAATTAGGTCTGGAGTTGTTTCATGAACAGTTTGACAGCTCCTTGGCTGCTGTTTCCCTCTCCCTGTGCTTAGTTCCGCCAGCAGTGACTCAAGATAAGGCTCCGGACTAAGCTTGACAAGAGGGACCAGCTAGCAAGGTTGGGGGTGGGGTGGGCTCCACAGTGGTAAACGTAACTGCCTGTGTTTGACTTTTCCTTTAGTCTGCTCTGCTGCGTTCCTGTCCCAGCCAGAAACTCCCATGTGACTTTTGGGTACAGTCCTTTGTCCTTAACACCACATCTTGATATCCTGCCCAATAAAGAGTGCCCTTTAATTGCTTGTATTCTTTGCTGCTCCCGGCTTTAACAGGGAAGCTCTGCGATTGGTTGCTAAAGGTTGGTGGTTCAAACTCACCCAGTGGTGCTGTGAAAGAAGGTCCTGGTGACCTGCTTCCTTAAAGATTCTGTAAAGATTACAGACAAAGCCCTGTGGAGCAGTTCACCGTGAGTCAGAATCAACTCAATGGCCATGGCTTTGGTTTGGTTTTTGGTTCTGCTAGAGTGCAGTAAGAAAGCAAGGGCTTTGGAGTCAGATAGACCCAAGTTCAAATTCCAGCTGCAACTTACTTAACCTCTCTGAGCCTCAGTTTCCAATTTCTGCCAAGCAGGTACTCATTAATCACAGGTTCCCTTACCCCCTTCAGAATTTTTATAGAGGCCATCGGCACCACCCCTATCGTTTTGTTAACAGATACCTGAAGAGGCTTAGCAACTTCCCCAAGGTTATATATCTGTTACAGTGGAGGTAGGATTAAAATGCAGATCTCCTGAGTCCCAGTCTAGAAGGCTTTTCCTAACAGTACAGGGCAGTGTGTGGATGTGAGCACCCAGGCCACCAGTCCTTCACTGCAGAGTAGTTAAAGAAGGCTCTGCAAACCCCAGCCCAACCTACCATTCCACATACTGGTGGGGGATGATGGGCCATGGGGATAAAGGTGAGCACCAGTGCTAAGAACATGCAATTTCTCTTACAGTTTCCTCCTTTGCCTCTATTAGCCTCTTTTTACCAGGGATGTCCTGCAGTTCCTGGGCAAACTCAATTACTCCCCTTCAGTTTCTTTTTGATGATGATAATGCCTGATGGCTAATGCTTATTGAACACTCATTATGTGCCAGGAAATATTCTAAGCACATTATATGTAGTATCTCACTCAGTTCTCACAAACAAAGAAGTCACTGTTATTAGTGCTATTTTACAGATGAGGTGCAAAAAGCAAGACATTCACCAGTCATGCAGAGCCATACATAAGGGGCAGAAGAGAGACTTAAGCCCAATTCTGTTTAATGCTAAAGCCCATATTCTTCACCAGAGGTTGGCAAACTATGGCCCATAGGCCAAATCCAGGCCATCTACTGTTTTTGTAAATAAAGTTTTATTGGAACGCTGCCTTGCCCGTTCACTTCCATTTTGGTTGTTGCTGCTTTCCCACTACAAGGACAGAGTTGAGTAACTGTGACAGTGACCATACCCCCATCAAAGCTGCAAATCTTTACTATCTGGCCCCCTACAGAGAAAGTTTGCTGACCCCCGCTCTTAACACCATGCTGTATTGCCGCTTTCATTTTTAATTTTTTTTAAAGGAGGAGCTAGAAAATAAAAGTGGAGATGGGGAGAAAGAACTAACTTATATTGAGTTCCTACTTTCTGCCAGGAACTGTACTAGTTAATAGTTTAACTAGTTAACTGAGGAAGAAGAAAAAACACACAAACTAAAAAAATAGGTTTTAAACAATGTGTTCATTACCTCTTTAACATAAAGCTTGGAAATATGTGTTCTAAATATGCTATACCAGTTGCTGTTGGGTTGATTCCAACTCACGGTGACCCCACGTGTTGCGGAGTAGGACTGCGCTCCCTAGGGCTCTCGATGGGTGTGACCTTTCAGAAGTAGATCACCAGGGCTCTCTTCTGTGGCACCTCTGGGTGAATTCTAACTGCCAACCTTTTGGTAAGATCAGCAAGCAGGGCTGGGTCATGTTCCCTTCCCTCAAACCAAGGGCATCAGCCCCACCAGAATTACATGGACTCAGAATTGAGTGGAGAAAGAGCATCTCCCTCCCCAAAATTGGGGTGCCCATCCAAAAGAAGGAATGAATGTAGGACAGACAAAAGGAGAAAAAAAAAAAGTCTATGACACAAGGAAGTGTTTCTACTTTCTGAGTTGAACCTCCCTAACCCATCTGTCGTTTTGGTGTACTGTGGTGGCTTGCATGTTGCTATGATTTTAGAAGCTGTGCCACTGGCATTTCAAATGCCAGCAGGGCCACCCATGGTGAACAGGCTTCAGCAGAGCTTCCAGAGTAAGACAGATTAGGAAGAAAGGTCTGATGATCTGCTTCCAAATTAGCCAGTGAAAACCTTATGGATCATAACAGCATACTGTCCATTACCAAACCAAACCCATTGCTGTCAAGTCGATTTCAACTCACAGCGACCTTATAAATGAGCCCCCTAGGTTGGAAGGCCCTCAAAATACACAGCGGGTACAACAGTGAACTTGAGCATACCAACGATCACAAAGATGGAGCAGGACCGGACAATGTTTCGTTCTGTTGTACGTGGGGTAGCCGTGGGTTGGAGTCAACTCAACAGCAGCTAACAATGACAATGGGACTTGCAGCCAGGAGTTAGGGGGGAGAAAATGATGAATCATCTACTTCTCCATTCGAAAAGTCCAAGGCTGCTGTCCAAAGAAGCGGGGCAGCTTGTTTTTCTCCTCTGAAGACAGGGTGTAATGAGGCTGTTTATTAAACTCACACAGCTGGGGGTTAGTTGTCCATCCTTAGGATAGGTGGCATTTCCACCTTCATGGGAACTTTAAAAAGATTTTTTTCTTGAGAAGGATGTGGGCTTTGCCTGTAACTAGGGCTGGATAAAGGAGCCCTGGTGGTGCAATGATTAAAAGCTTGGCTGCTAATGCAAAGGTTGGCGGTTTGAGCCCACCAGCTGGCCCACGGGAGAAAAGACCTGAAGATCTGCTCCCGTAAAGATTACAGCCTAGGAAACCCTATGGGTCAGTTCTACTCTTTCCTCTAGGGTCACTATGAGTCGAATAGACTCGATTGCACACAACAGCAAAAACAGACCTGGGTAAGTATTGATTGAATGAATGACAAGAGAGCATGGTACACTTCAGAACAAACCTCTCACTATTAAAGGTTAGTCACCTCCCAACTCAGCCTTGTAGAATTTTCCTCTACACTGTGCACGTATAAGTCCTGTGGGACCTGCTGATGTGATGAGAAACTCCAAGACCAGGTTTTTTATATCAAAGGAAATTTCTGTAAGCTAGTGAATTGGAGGGCATCAGGGCAGCAAACAGCCTCAGGCACGAAGTCCTAGGCAAAAACTCACACCAAAGGACTCTTGAGGTTTGCATTGTCATCAGGTGTCTACCGACTAGACAGACAACATCGTGATGGGCCTGGATGGGTGAGCTCAGACTGGAGACCCAACCCAGAAACCTAAGGACCTAGGCCTGCAGCTGCTTCCTGTTTATTCTGGCAGATCACACTATTTCACCAATGTGTAGCTACATCACCGCTTTTCTTTTCTTACCTTCATTTCCTGATCGTTTATTCAGTCACTCAATCTGGCAAGACTGAATTAAAGTCAGCCAAGTCTAGGGGTAGAAAAGGCGATTTACATAAATCTGAGTGTTTTTAGGTTTTTTGTTTTGTTTTATTTTGTTTCTTATTAGTCTATTTTCCAGTTTATGGACTGAACAGGAAGCTAATTAGGACTCGAAAGGAAAAGAAGAACCTTAAGCTGGAAGATATACAAAGATGAGAAAATAAGATGGCCAGATGCAGTTGTTGTTGTTATTGTTAACTGCCGGCGAGTCCGCTCCAGACTCATAGCAACCCCACTCCCATGCACAATGGAATGAAACGCTGTCTGGTCCTGGGCGGTCCCCATGATTGGTTGAGGCTTGGACCGTTGTGAGTCACAGGATTTTCACTGGCTGATATTTTGGAAGTAGGTCACCAGGTCTTTCTTCCTAGTCTGTCTTAGTCTGGTAGCTCTGCTGAAACCTGTTCAACATCATAGTGACATGCAAACCTCCACTGACAGACAGATGGTGGCCACACATGAGGTGCATGGCTGGGAATTGAACCCAGGTCTCCCGCATGGAAGGCAGGAATTCTACCACTGAACCACCACTGCTCCCCCGCCCCCCGCCCCAGAATGCAGCTTGACCTCCTTTAACCTATGTTTTAACCTCCAAAATGTTAAAATAATATAGGACTTGGCTCTTCGGTGTTCTAAAAAATCCTTGTTTCTCAAACTGAAGATCCTAAACATCATTTATCCTTTTCTGGGGATCTTAAAATTATGACCCCATTTTGAATAATGGAGACACCCTAAGTGCAGTTAAAGTGAGAAAGCCATTTGCCCCTGCACTAAACAGTCCCATCCACTTGCTCTTGTCTCTAGTGTCTGCTTTTAATCATTTCTTTATCCTGGTTTTGCAGTCAGTTGCTCCTCTGCGCTGTAGTCAATGTACCTCCTTCCACCTCACTGAGCTCCCTCCAGTCATTAGTGTAGTTATGAGTAAAGGAGCCCTGGTGGCACAGTGGTTAGGCACTCAGCTGTTAACCAAAGGGTCAGTGGTTCGAACCCACCAGCTACTTCACAGGTGAAAGATGTAGCAGTCTGCTGGCCTAAAGATTACAACCTTTGAAGCCCTATGGAGCAGTTCTACTCTGTCCTATAAGGTCACGGAGTCGGAATCTACTCAACGGCAAAGGGAGATAATGAGTAGAAGGGATAAAATAAGAGTAATTAGGCCCTGGAAGTGGACCCAAAGAACTCTCCTATGAGTAAGGTACGTTTGTAGTTGTATTTTTTTTTTTCTTTTTTGTGCTATATTTTTTCTGGTAACTCAAAGGCCTTTTTTTTTTTCCTAAATTTTATTTATTTTGTTGTTGAGAATATACACAGCAAAACATATACCAATTCAACAGTTTCTACATGTACCATTTAGTGGCGTTGATTAGATTCTTTGAGTTGTGCAACCATTCCACTCTCCTTTTCTGAGTTGTTCCTCCCTTATTAACATAAACTCACAGCCCCCTAAGATTCCTGTCTAATCTTTTGAGTTGCTGTTGTCAATTAAATCCCATTACATAGTTCTTAAAAGAGCATAATTCACAAGGCAGACTTTTTTTACTAGTTAAGCTAAACTATTGTTCAGTTTTAAGATGACTTCAGGGAATATTTTTGGTTTAAAGTTTATCTCAGGGCAGTAGGCTTAGGGGTTCATCCACCCTCGATGGTTCTGGAAAGAGTCTAAGCCCATGAGAATTTGAAATTCTGTTCTGCATCCCCCCCTGCTTTTTAATCAGGATTCTTCTATGGAATCTTAGATCAAAATGTTCATTAATGGTAGCCAGGCAGTTGTTCATGGAAGCAATTTGTCACACATTCCCTACTGTCTTAGGCTGGGTTCCCTAGAGAGGCAAAACCAGTGAAGCCTATATGTATATATATATATATGTGTAGAGAGAGAGAAATTTATCTCAAGGAAATGGCTCACGCAGTTGTAGAGGCTAGCAAGTCCCAAGTCTCTAGGTCAGGCATCAGGCTGGAGGCTTCTTCTTACTTATGTGGCTGCAGGGGCTGACAAACCCAAGATCAGCAAGTCAGACGGTAGGCTGCTGACTCACCAGTTGTGGAGGCCAGTGAATCCCAAGATTGACAGGAGTACTGCAGGCCACTGGCTTAAGTCCCAAGAACCGGAGGTCATATGATGATGAGCTGGTTGCAGGATCCAGAGCAAGCAAAAGCCAGCAAGCTTTGCCGGAGTGTCCATATATATTGGATGCAGGCCACACCCCCAAGGAAACTCCACTTAAAACTAATTGGCTGATCACATCAGATCACATCATGGTGGTGCTTACATTATATCACAAAATGGAGGATATCCACATCATTACATAACTGCCAAAACACTGAGAATCATGGCCTAGTCAAGTTGACACATAACCTTAACCATCACAGTCCACGCCTTGTCAACTTGGCACCTGTACACGTCTCCTTAAACCATACACAATCTCTAAATATGATTACAAAGTCATACTTTCAGCTAGCATGATACAACTAACATGTGTACAACCAAAAATGCACTAGCCCCATTTACATCTTATATTTTATAAGCGAAGAAAACAAAAATATTTGATGCACACGTACAGGTAAGGAATACTCATAACAATTATAGTCCTCGTTTCTGCAACTGGTCAGGTGGTCATAACTGGTATTTAGAACTATCTTCTTCCATCACCCATTCCATATTCCCTTTGCCCTCAACAAACATGTTATCTGGTTGTGGTTCTTTGCCTGGTGGGGCTACCCAAACCTTCATTCTTGAAGGGTCTGAGCCATTAATAGCCATGTCAGAATTGTATTGCTGTAGTTTTCCATTGACTTTAATCATAGGGCATGGTAGTACTAAGAGATGTCCCAAGGCTCTCCTGTATTCCAGACATATTCTTTACCTCCATTATGTAATATCAATCCAATTTCCCCTTTGGTAATTAGGATCACACCCTCTCCTTTGCCTGTTGATCCAAAGGCATGGTAGCAGTCTTAATTTCTAGTTCAGTGGAATCAGGGTTGTGTCACCTGGTGGGAGCATTCCTCTCTTTGGATTAAGACTATTAGACCTGCAGAGCATAGGGTCATGGGGACAGGAAGCAAAAATTTTGTGAGTGGGTCACTAAGGGTAATAGTGAGTGGTGCCACTCCCATTTCTAACCCTTGATTCCTGGACCCACAAAGGTTGACTACGGGAGAAACAGCACCATATTACTGGACACTGGCTTAGAGCATATCAGACTCCTGGAGAACATTGCCCCAACCCTGCAAGATACTGCCGCCTAGCTGGTGCTGTGATTGTGTCTTTAGAAGGCCATTCCATTGTTCTTTCATGCTAGCTGTTTCAGGATGATAGCGAACCTGGTAATGCCAGTGAATTCCATGATCGTGGGCCCATTGCCACACTTCATTTCTGTGAAGTGAGTCCCTTGATCTGAGGTGATGGTGTGTGGGATACCATTACGGTGGATAAAGCATTCTATAAGTCCACCAAAAAAAAAAAAAAAATTTTTTTTTTTTTTTTTTGCACAGACAGTAGTTTTGTCAGAAGCATTGCATCTGGGGAAGGCAAACCCATATCCAGAGTAAGTGTCTATTCCAGTAAGAACAAAACACTGCCCTTTCCATGATGGAAGTGGTCCAATGTAATCAACCTGCCACCAGGTTGCTGATCACCTTGAGGAATGTTGCCATATCCAGAGCTCAGTGTTGGTCTCTGCTGCTGGCATATTGGGCACTCAGCAGCGGCTGTAGCCAAGTCAGCCTTGGTGAGTAGAAGCCCATGTTGCTGAGCTTGTGCATAACTTCCATCCCTACCGCCATGGCTGCTTTGTTCATGAGCCCGTTGGGCAATGATGGGAGTGGCTGGGGAAAGAAGATGACTGGTTTCCACAGAACGTATCATTCTATCCACTTAGTTAAAATCCATCTCTGCCGAGGTCACCCTTTGGTGAACGTTCACATAAGACACAAATATCTTCATTTCTCTGGCCCAGAGAGGTCTGTCCACATACTTCTTCCCCATACCTCCTTATCTCCAATTTTCTAACCATGTTCCTTTCAAGTGCCTGACCACCCAGCAAAACAATTGGCCACAGTCCATGAATCAGTATACAGTCACACATCTGGCCATTTCTCCTTCCAAGCAAAATGAACAACCAGATACACTGCTCAAAGTTCTGCCCAGTGGGAGGATTTCCCTTCACCACTGTCCTTCAGGGAGGTCCAAGAAAGGGGCTGTAGTGCTGCCACTATCCACTTTCGAGTGGTACCTGCATATAGTGCAGATCCATCTGTAAACCAAGCACAAGTTTTCTCTTCCTTGATCAGCTGATCGTAAGGAACTCCCCATGAGGCCATAGGTGCAGACTGGGAGATGGAAGGTAATGTGACAGAAGTGGCGACCATGGGCATTTGGGCCACTTCCTCATGCAACTTATTAATGCCTTCAGGTCCTTCCATTTAACGATGTAGTACTGCTGTACACGTCCAACTTTATGGCTCTGTGGGTCAGACAACACCCAGTTCATAACGGGCAGCTCAGGCTACATGGTGACTTGGTGGCCTGTGATTAAGCGTTCAGTCTCTAATAAGGCCCACTAACAAGCCAAAAGCTGTTCTTAAAAGGAAAATAGTTATCTACAGAAGATGACAGGGCTTTGCTCCCAAATCCTAAGTCTGTGCTGTGATTCACCAATAGGAGCCTGTCAAAGATCCCAAACAGCATCTCTATCTGCCACTGACACTTCAAGCACCATTAGATCATTAGGATCATGTGGCCAGGTGGCAGGGTGGCTTGCACAGCAGCCTGAACCTGTTGTAGAGCCTTCTCTTATTCTGAACCCCACTCCAAACTAGCAGCTTTCAAGTCACTTGATAAGTAGGTTGGATTAGCACACCCAAATGAGGGATACGTTGCCTCCAAAATCCAAAGAGGCCCACCAATGTTGTGCCTCCTTTTTAGTTGTGGGAGGGACAAGATGCAACAACTTATTCTTCACTTCAGAAGGAATATCTCAACATACCCTACACACTGGATCCATAGAAATTTCACTGAGGTGGAACGGTGTCTGACTTTTTGTCAGATTAATTGCCCATCCTCTAGCACACAAATGTTTTACCAGTATGTCCAGAGTCATTGACACTTCTTCCTTAGTGGGTTCAATCAGCATAATGTCATCAGTGTAATGGACCAATGTGAGGTCTTGTGGAAGAAGGGTGGTCAAGGTCGCTGTGGACTAAATTGTGACATAAGATTCAAGAGTTGATATACCTCTGAGGTAGGACAGTGAAGATGTATTGCTACCCTTGCCAGCTGAAGGCAAACTGCGTCTGGTATTTTTTCGAAACCAGAATCAAGAAAAAGGCATCGGCCACCTCAATAGCTACATACCAGGTACCAGGAGATGTATTAATTTACTCAAGCAATGAAACCACATCTCTAACAGCAGCTTCAAATGGAGTCACCACCTAGTTAAGTTATGACAGTCCACTGTCGTTCTCCAAGATCTGTCTGTTTTTTGCATAGGCCAAACAGGTGACTTGAATGGGATGTGGTGGGAATCACCACCTGTGCATCCTTCAAGTTCTTCATGGTGGCAATAATCTTTGCAGTCCCTCCAGGAATGTGCAGTTGGTTTTTCCTATCATAATAGCCCTTACTCCACTTCTCAGGGATCCACTGTGGGGCTTCTACCAGTTACTGAGTATCTCTATTCCAATTATGCATTCTGAAACTGGGGAAATCACTACAGGATGGGCTCGGGGACACACTGGATACACTGTGAGATGAATCTGAGCTAAGAATCCATTAATAACCTGACCTCCATATGCCCCCACTCTGACTGGTGGACCACAGTGACATTTTCAATCTCCTGGAATTAGTGTCGGTTCAGAGCCAGTATTCGGTAAACCTCAAAAAGTCTTATTGTTTCCTTTTCCGCAATGAACAGTCACTCATGTAAAAAGCCAAAGATCCCTTTGGGGAAGGCGGGAGAAAGATTAACAATATAAATATTGGCAGTGTGGTGGGGTCCTTCCTCAAGGAGACCCAGACCCCTCTTCATTCAAAGGGTTGTGGGACTATAAATTGACTCAAGTCTGGGAATTCATTGAGGGGCTGTGACTTCTACTCTGGCAATTCAAGTTAGACTGCCATTCCGTTGACCTATAATTCTTCTGCTTGTACGGATCAAGTAAATATTTAGTAGATTTCTTATCTGTTTCACTCCTAGGAAAACCTTGACTAAGTAGCCAATGCCATAAGTCCATTCTAGTCAGACTATTCTGATTATTGCTTGACTCTGCTATCTGTTATGGTAACCATGCCCACCTTGCCTTTGTCAATTAAGTGCTGTCACTTGGCCCCTGCCATCACAGGGTCCAATCAGCCCCATTGTTGTTAAGTGTCTTAATTCAGTTAGGGCAGTTCCCACTGTTAAATATGACTTACATAAAATAGCAATCTCAGCAGTTTTCAAGGATGC
Source organism: Loxodonta africana (assembly GCF_030014295.1). Lineage (NCBI taxonomy): Eukaryota > Metazoa > Chordata > Mammalia > Proboscidea > Elephantidae > Loxodonta > Loxodonta africana. Next base: position 50,059,767 of record NC_087344.1, read on the forward strand.
TGGGACTCCCTTCACAAATTTGTTCCTCACATCGTGGTAAAAGGTATGTCCTCTGGGCACTCCATGTGTGGGCCTGTGAGTCTAACCTGATAAAGCAATTCTAACATGCCAGTTTCCCTAGATTTTGGGTTCCTTCAAGGCAGATCTGGTACTCCAATTCGATTTAGTGTAGGCCACCACGTAATCCATGCATCAGTGAACAAACCAAATAAACATTTAGATCCTTTCCTAACCCTTTGAGTTGAAACATTGAATGAAAAATCTGTGCTTAGTGGGCTCATATCAATAAACTCAGGCTGATCCAACTTTATGTTCCTTGCACCATTATCCCATATCCTTAATAGCCATTCTCGCACATACTCCCCAGTTTTCTGCTTCTACATATTAGAAAACTCAAGCAGCTCTTTTGGAGTGTAGTGTGTCTCCTCCTGGGTCATGCTCTGCACTTCATCTTGTGGGGCTTGCTGGGACTTAACTCTAGTTTAGGTCTAGAAGCAAAAATGGGTGGTAGGGACGTGTAACAAGAACAGTCAGCAACATTTTGTAAGACACCTCCAGCAATGCCCCAGGTGATGACTCAGATGCCTCCTCAGGGGATTACTCAGACAAAGGCTCTTCAGACACAGCTGGGTTAATTTTATCAGATGGGCGTGGAGGAACTAATGGATTTACTGGGGAGGGTAGCCTAGCAGACAAAGATGGGAAATGTCCTCAAATGAGAGAGGGCTAATTCTTTTGGCAGGAGTGATTCAATAGAATTTAGTGACTCACTGTCCCCCAGCTTCCTGATTATCTGCCCATATGTCCCAATTCCAAATTTCATGATCCCATTTCTTCCCAATCAATGCCCTCACTTTAACTTCAGACATAATTCAAGTTTTGGGATTCAATTGGTGTTGTAATTCAGCCACTCTTATGATAAGACTCTGGATTTAGTTTTTGGGACTATCAGCTCTGTTACTACAAGAAATAAGGCTTTCTTTTATGGCACAAGTGGCGACTCTGAGGTCTTTCATGAGGTGCTTGAGCAGTGACTCTGAAGCCATGAGTTCATCTCTTTCTTTTATCACTTTGTCAAGAGAAAGTAGGACCAACTAACCAGCTTTCCTACTTCTCATTCTGAAAAATTGATTGAAAAATATCAAACATGCGATCACCCAGAGCCTCACTTCTCACCAATACTTGATCTATTGGTGGTGATATTTTGTGTATTAATGTTGCCACCTCACATCATGGATTACCAGTGCCCTCTTTGCTACTGGAGGTAGTCATTAACACCTTTAAGACTAGTCAGACTTGAGAACCAATTTAGAAAACTCATCCTTACAATTTTGTTTCTCTAGAACCACTCTCAGTACCAGATGTCCTAGGCTAGGTTCTCTAGAGATGAAAAACTAGTGTTGTTGTTGTCAGGTGCTCTCGAGTCCGTTCCAACTCTTAGCGACCCTATGTGCCACAGAACAAAACACTGTCCAGTCCTGCACCATCCTCACAATCATTATTATGCTTGAGCCCATTGTTGCAGCCACTTTGTCAGCCCATCTCGATGACCCTCTACTTTACCAAGCGTGATGTCCTTCTCCACGGACTGGTCCCTCCTAATAACATGGCCAAAGTATGTGAGATGAAGCCTCACCATCCTAGCTTCTAATGAGCATTCTGGCTGTACTTCTTCCAAGATAGATTAGTTTGTTCTTCTGGCGGTCCGTGGTATAGTCAATATTCTTCACCAACACCATTATTCAAAGGTATCAATTCTTCTTCAGTCTTTCTTATTTATTGTCCAGCTTTCACATGCATATGAAGTGATTGAAAACGCCATGGCTTGGGTCAGGCACACCTTAGTCCTTAAAGTGACATCTTAGCTTTTTAACACTTTAAAGAGGTCCTTTGCAGCAGATTTGCCCAATGCAATGTGTCTTTTGATATTTAGACTGCTGCTTCGATGGATGCTCCAATGGGCATTGATTGTGGATCCAAGTAAAATGAAATCCTTGACAACTTCAATTTTTTCTGCATTTATCATGATGTTGCTTATTGGTCCAATTCTGAGGATTTTTGTTTCCCTCAACATGAAAAAAACAAAAATCCTCACAACTGGACCAATAAGCAACATCATGTAAAATGGAGAAAAGATTGAAGTTGTCAAGGATTTCATTTTACTTGGATCCACAATCAATGCCCATTGAAGCAGCAGCCTAAAAATCAAAAGACACATTGCCTTGGGCAAATCTGTAGTGGTTAAGTGCTACGGCTGCTAACCAAGAGGTCAGCTGTTCAGATCCACCAGGTGCTCCTTGGAAACTCAATGGGGCAGTTCTACTCTGTCCTATAGGGTCACTATGAGTCAGAATCAACTTGATGGCAGTGGGTTTGGTTGGTTTTGCTTATGTTGAGGTGCAATCCTTACTGAAGGCTGTGGTCTTTGATTTTCATCAGTAAGTGCTTCAAGTCCTCTTCAATTTCGGCAAGCAAGGTTGTGTCATCTGCATAACACAGATTGATAATAAGTCTTCCTCCAATTCTGATGCTGTGTTCTTCATATAGTCCAGCTTCTCAGGTTATTTGCTAAGCATACAGATTGAGTAAATATGGTGAAAGGATATAACCCTGATGCACACCTTTCCTGACTTTAAACCATGCAGTATCCCCTCGTTCTGTTCAAACGACTGCCTCTTTTTCTATGTACAGGTTCCTCATGAGCACAAGTAAGTGTTCTGGAATTCCCATTCTTCGAAATGTTATCTATAATTTATTATGATCCACATAGTTGAATACTTTTGCATAGTCAATAAATCACAGATAAACATCTTTCTGGTATTTTCTGCTTTCAGCCATGATCCATCTGGAATCAGCAATGATATCCCTTGTTCCACGTTCTCTTCTGCATCCGTTTTGAATTTCTGGCAGTTCTATGTCAGTGTACTGCTGCAACTGATTTTGAATGATCTTCAGCAAAATTTTACTTGCGTGTGATATTAATAATATTGTTTGATAATTTCCACATTCTGTTGGATCACCTTTCTTTGGAATGGCCACAAATATGGATCCCTTCCAGTTGGTTGGCCAGCTAGCTGTCTTCCAAATTTCTTGGCGTGGACAAGTGAGCACCTCCAGTGGTACATCTGTTTGTTGAAAGACCTTATTTGGTATTCTGTCAATTCCCAGAGCCTTGTTTTTTTCACCGATGCTTTCAGTGCACCTTGGACCTCCTCCTTCAGTACCATCGGTTCTTGATCATATGCTGCCCCCTGAAAAGGTTGGATGTCGACCAATTCTTTTTGGTACAGTGACTTTGTATATTCCTTCCATCTTCTCTTGTTGCTTCCTGCATCATTTAATATTTTGCCCATAATATCTTTCAGTATTGCAACTCAAGGCTTGACTTTTTTTCTTCAGTTTTTTCAGCTTGAGAAATGCTGAGCATGTTCTTCCCTTTTGGTTTTCTATCTCCAGGTCTTTGCACATGTCATTATAATACTTTACTTTGTCTTCTCAAGCTGCCCTTTGAAATCTTCTGTTTAGCTCTTTTACTTTGTTCCTTTGGCTTTAGCTACTCTACATTCAAAAACAGCTTTCAGAGTCTCCTCTGACATCCATTTTTGTCTTTTTTTTCTTTCCTGTCTTTTCAATGACCTGCTCCTTTCTTCATGTATGATGTCCTTGGTGTCATTCCACAACTTATCTGGTCTTTGGTCATTAGTGTTCAACACGTCAAATCTATTCTTGAAATGGTCTCTAAATTCAGGTGAGTTATACTCAAAATAGTACTTTGGCTCTTGTGGACTTGTTTAATTTTCTTCAACTGCAACTTGAAATTGCGTATAACCAATTGATGGTCTGTTCCAGTTGGCCCCTGGCCTTGTTCTGACTGATGATATTGAGCTTTTTCACTGTCTCTTGCCACAGATGTAGTCGATTTGTATTCCATCTGGAGGGGTCCACGTGTATAGTTGCTGTTTAAGTTGCTGAAAGGAGGTACTTGCAATAATGAAGTCATTGCAAAATTGGTCTCGCAGAATTCTATCATGCAATCTATGGCATCATTTCTATCCCCAAAGCCATATTTCCCAACCACCATTCCTTCTTCTTTGTTTCCAACTTTGACATTCCAATCGCCAGTAATTGTCGATGCATCCTGATTGCATGTTTGATCAATTTTATACTGCAGAAGTTGGTAAAAATCTTCAGTATCTTCATCTTTGGCCTTAGTGGTTGGTGCATAAATTTGAATAATAGTTGTATTAACTGGTCTTCCTTGTAGGTGTATGGATATTCTCCTATCACTGACACCATTGTACTTCAGGATAAATCTTGAAATGTTCTTTTTGACAATGAACTCTACAGCATTCCTCTTCAATTTGTCATTCCTGGTATAGTAGACCATACAATTATCCAATTCAAAATGGCCAATGCGAGTCCATTTAAGCTCACTAATGCCTAGGATATCAATGTTTATGCATTCCGTTTCATTTTTTAACGACTTCTGATTTTCCTAGATTCATACTTTGTACATTCCACATTCCAACTATTAATGGGTGTTTGCAGCTATTTCTTCTCATTTTGAATCAAGCCACATCAGCAAATGAAGTTCCCAAAAGCTTGACTCCGTTCATGTCATTAAGGTTGACTCTGAGGCGAGCCCTTGTGGTGCAGTGGTTAATACTTGGCTGCTAACCAAAAGGTCAGCAGTTCGAATCACCAGCCTCTCTTTGAAACCCTGTGGGGCAGTTGTACTCTGTCCTACAGGGTTGCTATGAGTCGGAATCGAATCGACAGCAATGGGTTTCTACTTTGAGGAGGGAGCTCTTCCCCAGTTGTATTTTGAGTGCCTTCCAACCTGAGGGGCTCATCTTCCAGCACCATATCAGACAGTGTTCCACTGCTCCTTGTAAGGTTTTCACTGCCAGTTTTTTCAGAAGTATACTGCCAGATCCTTCTTCCTGGTCTGTCCTGGTCTGGGAGCTCTGCTGAAACCTGCAACCAAGGGTTACCCTGCTTGTATTTAAAATACTGGTGGCAAAGCTTCCAGTATCACAGCAACACACAAGCCAGCACAGCATGACAAACTGACAGACGTGGTGAGGTATATATATAAACCAAAAAAAACCAAACCCATTGTCATCAAGTTGGTCCCAACTCATAGCAACCCTATAGGACAGAGTAGAACTGCCTGAGAGGGTTTCCAAGGAGCGGCTTATTGGGATTCTAACTGCCAACCTTTTGGTTAACAGGCAAGCTCTTAACCGCTGCACCATATGTATATATATATGTGTGTGTGTGTGTATATATATACATATGTATATGTATATTTATACACACACATATATATTACATATACACATATACTTATGTAATATATAAGTATATAATATATATGTAATATATAAATATATATATGGAGAGAGAGAGAGGTATCTCAAAGAAATGGCTCAAAGCGTTTGGCAAGTTACAAGTCTGTGGGTCAGGCATCAGTCTGTGGAGGCTGATGAATCCAAGATTGGCAGCTAAGATGTCAGGCTGCTGGTTCACAGGCTGTGGAGGCTGACCAATCCCAATCAGCAGGCAGTATGGCAGGCTGCTGGCTCAAGTCCCAAGAACCGGAGGTCAGATGTTGATGAGCCAGATACAGGATCCAGAGCAAGCAAAAGCCAACAAGTTTGTGAGAATATCTATATATATTGGATGAAGGGACACCCCAAAGAAACCCCCCCTTACAACTGATTGGCTGATCACATCAGATCATGTGATGGATGATGAATACATCATTACATAACTGCTAAATTACATCATTACGTAACTGCCAAACCACTAAGAATCATGGCCCACAACCTTAACCATCACATATGCATATATATTATAAAGTTTACTGATACAAAGAATGTGTGGCATATTCTTTACAAGCGATGAAATATGCAATACTCTATTATAAATTCCATATAACCAATTGATTCTTTCAATGCTTTCAGTGTTTCAGTCCACTCTCGCCTTCATGGTTTCTGAAGAGAAGTCCAATGTAATTCTTATCTTTGTCTCTTCCCCCCGCCTCGCCCCGCTTCTTTCAAGATTTTCTCTTTGTCTTTGATTTTCTGCAGTTTGAATATGATATGTCTAAGCATTTTTTGGCATTTATCCTGCTTGGTGTTCTCAGAGCTGCCTGGATCTGTGGTTTGGTGTCTGTCAACAATTCTGGAAAATTCTCAGCCATTATTACGTCATATTTATTCTCCCTTCTCTATTTCTTCTCCTTCTGGTAGTCTCATTACATGCATATTACACTTTTGGTAATTGTCCCACCGTTTTTGGATATTCTCTTCCATTTATTGCTGTTTTTCAGTCTCTCCACCCCCCTTCCTTTTCAGTTGGGAAGTTCTTATTGACACATCTTCAAACCCACTGATTCTCTCCTCGGCTGAGTCCAGTCTATCAGTGAGTCCATCAGAGACATTTTTTTTCCCCTAGCATTTCCTTTTGATTCTTTCTTAGAGTTCCCATCTCTCTGCTTACACTGCCCGTCTGTTCTTGCATGTTGCCTACTTTTTCCATTAGGGCTCTTAGCATAGTGATCATAGTTACTTTAAATTTCCAGTCTTCTAATTCCAAAAGTTCTGTCATATCTAAGTTTGGTTCTGACACTTGCCCTGTTTCTTCAGACTGTATTTTTTTGCCTTTTAGCATGCCTTGTAATTCCTTGTTGAAAGCTGGACATGATGTATCTGGTAAAAAGTTCTCTCAGTTGTCTTTAGCTGCTGTTAATTCAGCCTCCAACTCATGGAAAGCAAGAACTCAACCCTTGAACCAGCACTGCCCCATCCTCTATAAAGCTCTGTTGATGTTGGTGTGGGGTAGGTTGTAGGGGAAGGAGAAGCGTTCTGTAATCCTATGATTAGATCTGACGCTAATTTAGAGAGCCTGTGCCCCCGGGGTTATGACATTCACAGGTGCTTCTCAGCTTTTCTTTTCACCCCTTAGGTGAGGCCAGTTGGTGAGAATGGCCATTAATAAAAATCAAATATATAAATTACAATTTTAAGTTTATATAACTCACAATTAAATAAGTTACATTAGAAACAAAGGTAATACGTACTTAAAACTCTTCACTTCATAATTACTTGACTATATTTTATTATTTTCTGTACTATTGAGGTTTGGAAACCCTGATGGTGTAGTAGTTAAGTGCTACAGCTGCTAACCAAAAGGTCAGTGGTTCAAATCCACCAGACGCTCCTTGGAAACCCTAAGGGGCAGTTCTACTCTGTCCTATAGGGTCACTATAAGTCAGAATTGACTCAACAGCAATTTTTTTTTTTAATTGAGGTTATTTAACACTACTGTATCTGTATGGTGGAAACACTCGCAAAATTCCCGTATATTTAATAATCAGCACTCCTCTGGCACAGCAGTGAATAAATACAGACTCTGCCTTCAAGGAGGCTGTGGCCTTCTGAGTTGTTTCCAGGAGCTCTATGTACCATGAGTTAACTCCATAAAGGAGTTGCCAATGTTCCTAGATAAACCAGTTTATTAGTAGCCCATGCAACATCTATTTCTTATTTTTCTCTTTTTGACTCATAATATCTTCTATTTTTGATTAACCAATCACCTGAGATCCTTTTGCGAGTATTGAAAGCGGTGTAAATCATGACTTCAAATAACCTAGAAGGTCTAAGAGTACACGTTTTGGATTTCAGGCAGCATCACTGCTTCCTGGCTGCAGGACATTGAGCATTAACCTCACTGAGCTTTGGTTTCTTAATCTATAAAATGGGGATAAAAATATACCCACCTCCTCTGTATGGTAGCCCATAGCCACTGTAGTAACAGTAGTTACAAATGGCAGAGAACATAACAATCTCTTTAAGAACAAAGTTTTATACACAAACCTACATTGATTTTTTAGGGCTTTCCGCTCAACCTACATGCTTTATAAGGTTAAAAGCAGATATTGAAGTGATAACACAGAGAACAAGTAAATAACCAGAAAAAAAATGGATTATGATTTCCTGGGTAAATCATTGACTGGAGTTTGTTCAAGCTGATATGAATTCAGCAGTGGGTGTGGTCATGGCTAATCCAGATAGTTGCCAACCTGCTATTTTAAAGATAGCATGGAAGAAACCAGGACTTAGAATATAACATATGCTACCTCAAAAACAAAACAATAACCAACCACACCACATATTATTTGGTCAGAGAACAGAAAAAAAAAAATCAAAAGAAGAAAGGCCTTAACGTTGTATTTTTAAATTAAAATTTTCTAAAAACAGGCTTCTTGGTAACTGACCTTGGCCACAAACTTCATTTACATTCTAATTGAGCACAGCCAGGAGCTAGCTTTTATGGTGAATCTTTTTCTTGTTTCTTCCCCTGCCTGTTTCCTTGTAGCTACCAGCAGCTTATGAGAGAGCAGATCTGCTAACTAGAGAAAACTAACTTTAACCTTCTAAGTAAAGGCATTCAACGAACCTGAATCAACAAGTTTAAAAACAAACTTTAATTTTTGAACCCATAAAGCCAATTGCAATCTTTGCTGTATTTGCATATCTTTGGAATGCTTCTCTTAGGTACTGCCTTAGTTGTCTAATGCTGATATAACAGAAATACCACAAGTGGATGGCTTTAACAAAGAGAAATTTATTCTCTCATAGTCCAGGAGGCTAGAAGTCTGAATTCGGGGTGCCGGCTCTAGGGGAAGGCTTTCTCTTTCTGTCAGCTCTGGGGGAAAGTGTCATCAGTCTTCCCCTGGTCTAGGAGCTTCTCAGCACAGGGACCCTCGATCCAAAGGACGTGCTCTACTTCCGGCTCCTCTTTCTTGGTGGTAATGAGGGCCCTCTCCTCTCTGCTCAATTATCTCTTTTATATCTCAAAAGAGATTGACTCAAGATACAACCTAATCCTGTAGATTGAGTTCTGCCTCATTAATATTTAACTGCCTCTAATTCTGCCTCATTAATATCATAAAAAAACCCAGTGCCATAGAGGTTAATATTTACAACACATAGGATAATCACATCAGATCACAAAATGGAGGACAACCACACAATATGGGGATCATGGCCTAGCCAATTTGACACATTTTGGGGGGACACATTTCAGTCCATAACAGGGACCCTTATTAGTTAAAGTTTTATGGGCAGCAAGTGACAGAAACCAGCTCCAACCTGCTTCTCAATACTGAGCAGTTTAGGGTCCCACCCAAGCCAGGGCCCCAAACCAGCTTCTCTCTCTACTCACTTGATGTTGGCTACCTTCTCAAGTTCCAGAAGGTCTCGAGAGGATGCCGATAGCTCCTGCTCTTGCCTTCTCTCAGGTTGGGTGGGGCTCGACAATGCTCTCTAGGTCTCCTTGGCTTTGATAGGACCACATGCCCCATCCCTAAACCATCACTCTGGCCAGGGTATGTGATTGGCTGAGATCATAGGAGGTGGTGCCCCAGAGGGAAATAGGGATATAAAATTCAAAAGACCACTAGGTGGGTTCAGCATTGCTAAGTGGGTTGAGCATTGTACGCTGAAGAAGTGGAGCACTTAAGGCAGGAGACATGATCACTCCCTTTAGTACATTTGCAATTAGTTGGCTATGAAACTTATTTACCTGAGAGGCCCTCCCACCCCCATCCCCAGCATCCCAGAGCAAAAGCAAATCCCTACACCACTGTCAATAATCTCTATATTTGTTTTCTAGGAGCCTGGGCTAAAAAGAATTAGAATTTAACCCTTCTCTTCTGGCAAGAATCACAATAGAGGGTCCCGGCCAGAGTGAGAGAAAAATGTAGAACAAAATTGAAATTCACACACACACAAAAAGACCAGTCTTGCTGGTTTGACTGAGACTGGAGAAATCCCAAGAACATGGCCCCCAGACACCCTTTTAACTCAGTACTGAAGTCACTCCTGAGGTCCACCGCTCAACCAAAGATTAGACAGGTCTGTAGGGCCAACAATAACACACAGGGACATGCTTTATAGTTCAATTATGTATATGAGACTAATGGGCACACTAGAACAAAAGCAAAGACAAGAAGGCAGGAAGGGACAGGAAAACTGGATGAATGGAAACAGGGAACCTGGGGTGGAGAAGGGGAGAGTGTTGATACACTGTAGGGTTGGCAACCAGTGTCACAAAATAATTTGTGTATTAACTGTTTAATGAGAAACTAATTTGCTCTGTAAATTTTCAACTAAATCACAATAAAATAGGCATTTATCCCTTCTCACCTTCGGCCCATTCAGTCAATAAATATTAAACCAATGGGAATAGGTCATAGGAGCGATTGAGTTAAGACAGCTCCTGAGGAGGGGCAAGGACAGGATGGTTGGAGATGTTTGTGCGGGGCAGGAGGAGCACCTCAGCTTCTGACTCAAGAAAGGAAGACAGAATCCATGGAGAGACTGAGATATTAACAGAGGAGAGAAATTCAAAACTACGCATAAGGTATGTGTTAGAGTCCCAAAACTTCTGCAAATTTCCATTCCTGGTAAGAGATTTAAAATGGGCCAAGATCATGGCGACAGCTGAGCCAGATGCCCCAGGTGGATGAAGCACGGGTGTCTGATTTCCCCGAACACTGTTCTCACTGACTCCAAGAGTCATTCCAGGGGAACGCAAAGGATCATTGACTTGCTGCGGAAAGACGTCAAGATGGGTTCAGGATCCTGAGTGAATAAAACCTATCTGAGGTTATTGAAAATTTTGTCTGCCGCTGCTCATATTTTGGAAGCATCCTGTCTTGTCACTTATTGTGAGTCTCAGAGCTCATGTTCTCTCCAGTCTACAGAAGGAGAAACGGGACCCCAGAGAGAATAGATGTGTGGCCCTGTATAGGCAACAAGCCCAGGGCTGACAGGTGAACTTAGCTTCTTACTTCAAAAGTTGTTTTTCAGAAGAACTAGATGGTGCCCGGCCACAACCGATGACTGCCCGGACAGGGAGCACAACAGAGGACCCCTGAGGGAGCAAGAGATCAGTGGGATGCAGACCCCAAATTCTCATGAAAAGATCAGACTTAATGGTCTGACTGAGACTAGAGGAATCCCAGCAGTCATGGTCCCCAAACCTTCTGTTGGCCCAGGACAGGAACCATTCCTGAAGACGACTCATCAGACATGGAAGGGACTGGACAATGGGTAGGAGAGAGATGCTGATGAAGAGTGAGCTACTTGTATCAGGTGGACACTTGAGACTGTGTTGGCATCTCCTGTCTGGAGGGGAGGTAGGAGGGTAGAGAGGGTTAGAAACTGGCAAAATTGTCACGAAAGGAGAGACTGGAAGGGCTGACTCATTAGGGGGAGAGTAAGTGGGAGTATGGAGTAAGGTGTATATAAGCTTATATGTGACAGACTGACTTGATTTGTAAACGTTCACTTAAAGCTCAATAAAAATTATTTTTTAAAAAAGTGTGTTTTTCTGGCAAGAGAATTGGGAGGGAGGGAAAGTAACAAGGAGAGGAGAAGAGAGAAAAGGAGAGAAGAGAGGAGAGGAAAGATGAGAGGAGGGATGAGGGGAAAGGGGAGGGCAGGGGAAAGGAGAGGGGAGGGAGAGGAAAGAGGAAAGGAGTGGGGAGAGGGGACAGGAGAGGAGAGGAAGAGAGTAGAGAAGAGGGGAGGGGAGAAGAGAGGAGAGGAGGAGATAGGAGAGTGAGGGGAGAGGAGAGAACAGAGAAGACGATGAGAGAAGAGAGGAGGAGAGGAGAGAAGAGGAGGGGAGGAGAGGAGGAAGGGGAAAGGAGAGAAGAGGAGAGGAGGAGAGAGGAGGAGAAAGAAGAGAGGAAAGGAGGGAGGAAGGAAGGGGAGGAGAGGGGAGAGAGAAGGAGAAGAGGAGCAGAGAGAAGGGGAGGGGGAGAAAGAGAGAGATCTTAGACTTTGATCCTAATTCTCTCTCCACCACCGCCAGTTTGATCTTGGGCAAATTCCAAGCCTCATTTGTAAAATAGGAGCAGGGAGACCTCCTCCCCTGAAAAGTCACTGTGAGGACTGGGTAATTTCAGTGCAATAAATGACAGTGCTCATGAGTGTCATCATTTAACCATTTGGCAAGAGGGAGTAGCCAAAGCAGTAAACCAAGATCAAAGCCAGGCATTAGCCCTTCTCAGCATTTGCTTCTCCCTAGCTAGATGGATTTTGATGAGTTCTCCATTGAAAGTAGCTACCGTTAGACATCTGTCCCAGGGTCAGACAACTGAAGGTGCCCACAACAGACTTTTGGGAGCATCTGCAAAGAATCAGGTGTGGGGGTGTGGAAGGTAAAAGTTTAATGAGACAGTCTGGACTGTGCTAGCCATGAGCTCTCTTCCTTCCTACGGGGTCCAGACAGAGCAGAGGTACCAGAGAGACACGCAGCATGCATAGAAAGACAACAGGCTGCAGAGTCCTGCAGAGCTGCTCTGGCATCGCAGTAGTTTGCTCATTCATTCTTTCAGCCAATATTTGAGGGTCTATTATGTGTTTATTATGTGTCAGGAGCCGTGGTGGCACAGTGGTTAAGCATTTGGCTGCTAACCAAAAGGTCGGTAGTTCAAATCCACCAGCCCCTCCTTGGAAACCCTATGGGGCAGTTCTACTCTGTCATGTAGGGTTGCCATGAGTTGGAATTGACTCAACAGCAATGGCTTTGATTTTTTTTTAAATTATTATTATGTGTCAGGAGTCCCCAGGTGGTGCAAACAGTTAACATGCTCAGCTGCTAACCAAAAGGTGTACCCACACACACCTGGGAAGAAAGCCTTGGTGATCTACTTCCAAAAAACCAGCCACTGAAAACCCTCTGGAGCCCAGTCATACTCTGGCACACATGGGGTCTCCATGCTTTGAGTGAACTAGAGGGCGACTGGTGTTTACTATGTGCCAGGTGTTAATTCTAGTTGCTGAGTATACATTGGTGAGCACGATGGACAAAATGGCCCTAATCTCTTAAAAGTGACATTCTATGAGCTCAGCAGTTCACAACCAAACCTGTGACCTTGGGAAAGAATGTGCTGAGCCTCAGCCTCTTCCCAGAATGTTGGGTGTATTAAATAAGTAAATGCATATGGGTGCCTGGCATAAAGGATGCACCCAGTAAACGGTGGTGTGATAGGGTGCTATGTGGCCCATGGCAGGGACCACCATCCCAAACTTAGGGAGAGCCCAGGAAGGCTTCCTGGGGGAGGTGATTCATAAACTGAGACTTCAGGCAGCAATTATATGCCTGAAACAAAGGGGTGGATCCCATCCCCGGTGATTGTAATCTCCCCTGACCCTCCTGTCTGCCCCTGCAGGTCTCCTACCCGTGGGTGAGGAGCCCAACACCCTGGCCAAGGCCACAGCCACCTTGGACCACACAGCAGTCGAACCAGTCACCCTCGCCGCCTCAGTTCCCCTTCCACCAGGGCATCCGGCCAGTGCCAGTGCGGAGGAGCTGGTCCCAGGGGTTCCCCAGGCCCACCACGGCCCAGCCCAGCTCCCACAAGCGGCCTGTGAGTGCCAGCGGGAAGATGTTCTCGTTTGTGGTGGATAAAGCCCACAAGACTCCCATCATCAAGCAAGGTATCCTTTGGCGCTTCCATTTGTAAAATCCATCATAGGATGAATTTACACCCACAAGGGTGGTTCTTGATTTTTGCTTTTCTTTCTCTCTTATTCTAAAAGTAGGACATAATCCATTGTGAAAAACAAAAAATTAGGATAAATAGAAAGTAAGAAAAAAGTTCAAAATCAGCTGTAATCCTTCTCACCCTGGTTCCCTATGTTGACCTTTTTGTGTACATCCTTTCAGATATTGTGCTATGGCCATATACATACATCAGTAGCCCTGTGGTGAGTGTGTGCATGTGTGTACATACATGAATGTCTAGCAGGATCTAAATTTATACACTTTGACTCAAATGTGTAGAAATATCTGTAACAGAAATCCCCCTTGCCAACAATAGCCCTGGGAGGTTTTTAAACAGTTTATTACCATTTTACAAGTGTGAAAGAGACCAAGGTTTATCAAGGAAGGTAACTTCCCCCAGAAGAGAGATAATTCAATCTAATCTAATGTTTTTCAGTGAAATTTAAGGATTACCTCAGTGGTTGTCTACTCACAGCCTGGTCGCCTTGGGCCATACATAGGCTTCAGGGTTTCCGTCTCTCCCTCTTTCCGTACCCCCTTGAAGATCTCATGACATCTGGGGAGGAGCTTCCTGCCTGTCACTGTCCACTTCCTGCCTCACCAGCCTCATTAGCCAGGTCAACTTTGTTCCTGGTCTGTAAATTTGGGGATACTTGGTTATACAACTTTATTTCACTTTGATTTCTGGTGTTGAGGCCCGATTCTCTGCCCTCTCTCCCAGCTCCAGACCCTTCTGGGTCCCTAGGTCTCTCTGTACCTCCATACCACTCCCTGGTCTTACTCGGGACCATTCACCTGGTCACTGTCCTCAGCCATTAAAAATAACCATTATTGTTGTGAAATATACAAACTGAGGAGCAAATGAAATGTATCTCTATAGTTTACATCATCTTTTTTATCATCATAATCATGAAATGAACCCCCATGTACCTACCACTCAAGAAACTACTCAGCCATTTTCCCACATTTTATTTGAATATTTGCATACAAAGAGCAAAATAAAAATAAAAAGAATTTTATGGTGAACACCTGAATATCCACCACATAGATTCTATCATGAGCATTTTGCTTTGCTATACTTGCTTTATTACATATCTATCCATCCATTAATCCATCCTATTTTTTATGCATTTCAAAGTAAATTGCAGACATATGTACACTTCCCTCTAAATACTTCAGCATGTATACCATTGACTGGAGTTCAATATGCGTTTACAGTTTTTGTCATTTTGTAAAACTAACACATAATGTGTATTAGTTATTAATTGTTGTATAACAAAGTAACCCAGAACTGAGCAACCTAAAACAACAATAAACATGTACTATCTCACACAGTTTCAGTGGGTTGGTAATTTAGAAGTGGCTTAGTGGGGTGGCTCTAACCCAGGCTCAGTGTCTTTCATGAGACTGTGGTCAAACTGTGGGCCAGGGCAGCATTCATCTGAAGGCTGAACTAGAGCTAAAGAATCTGTTCTCAAGATGGCTTACTAACATAGCTGTTGGCAGGAGGCCTCAGTTGTTCATTAAGTGGACCTCTCCATTGGACTGCTTGAGTGTCCTCACAAAATGGCAGCTGGCCTCTTCAGAGCAATGTGACCCAAGAGAGCAAGACAGAAGGTGCAATATCTTTTATGATCTAGCCTCAAGTAGTCAAATTCCATCATTTCTGCAGTATCCTTATTTGTTACACAGGCTAGCCCTATCCAATGTGAGAAGAAACTACTTATGAGTCAGAATATCAGGAGGGAAGAATTTCTGGCAGTCATTCGGAGCCTGGCTATTACACTTTGTCCTCTAATCTCAAATGGTTCGCATCCCTCATACATGTAAAATACTCTCACTCCCTCCTGAGATCCTTAAAATTCTCATCCCATTAAAGCATCAGCTCAAAGTCAAGAATCTCATCACCTAAATCAGGTCCTGGCGCACACAAGACTCCTTGGGTATAGTTCCTTATTTTCAGTTCCTTGAGTACAGTTTCTATTGATCTGAAGACCTGTGAACTAAAGTGACAAGTTATCTGTCCTCCACACGTCCAACATACATTGGTAGATAACTTCTACAAACACACCTTTTCAAAAAGGGGGAAAACGGGAGACAAACAAGAGCCACTGGCCCATAGACATTATGAAATCCAGCTAGGAAAATGTTGGAAGTTTCCTGATTAGGACTTAGTCCTACTCTTGCCATCGAGTTGACTCCGACTCATAGCGACCCTATAGGACAGAGTAGAACTGCCCCATAGAGTTTCCAAGGAGTGCCTGGTGGATTTGAACTGCTGACCTTTACGGTGAGAAGCCGTAGCTCTTAACCACTATGCCACCAGGGTTTCCAGTCCTACTCTTACTAGGAATGATTCTCCTATGACTCTTGGCTCTGAACTCTGGACTCTTAGCACTGCCCTCTGAGCAATGAAAGATATAGTTTTATCAGTCTTCTTCCTGCCTGTAGAAGCTTGGGGCTCTAAAGGCCTCTTTTATAGTTTTTACTTTCAGTCTAAGCTGGCAGTGTTTCTTATTGGGCTTCACTCTATTAGACAAACCCCCCCCTCACACACACACACAAAACACACCCACAAATTTCTTTGACGCAAGCCTTTCTCTGCCTTGAGCTTCTGCTGAGACTTTTGAGGGACAACACTCTTAAGCTTCTCAGAAACCATACGGTTTGACTAAATGGTTCTCTGAAGCATAGCCTTGGGTCTTTCCGAGTTCTTAGCAAAGGATTTTGCAGTTGTACCCTTGGCTTCATCTTTAGACCATGTTTTCTTGAGAGTACCCTTGATATAACGTTTGATGAGAACATATTTCTTAAATTCTATTTGCCATCTAGAGAGGCTGGGAATTTTAAAACCCAGTACTTCAAGTCCTATTTCCTTTTTGTTTAACAGTTCTTCCTTTAGCTTAAGGAGCCCTAGTGGCACAGTGGTTAAACGCTCAGCTGCTAACTAAAAGGTCAGCAGTTTGAACCTACCGGCTGCTCTGAGGGAGAAAGAGGTGGCAGTCTGTTTCCAGCCATAGAAACCCTATGGGGAAGTTCTACTCTGTCCTATAGGATTGTTATGAGTCAGAATTGATTCAGTGGCAGTGGGTGTTTTTTTTTTCCCCCCTTTTAGCTTATCTCTCTCTTCTCACATTTTACTGTAAGTAGCAAGAAGTAACCTTCCAACACTCTGCCTGAAAATCTCTTTAGCTAGATCACCCAGTTCATTAGGTATATTTTCTACTGTCCACATTACCACAGGCAACATGTTATGAAATTTTCTGCCACTACAAAACAAGGAAAGAACTGAAGAAAAAACTCAAGCCTCGAGTTGAAATATTGAAGGATTCTACAGGGAAAATATTAAACAATGCAGGAAGCATCAGAAGAAGATAGAAGGAATACATAGTCGCTGTACCAAAAAGAATTGGTCAACGTTCAACCATTTCAGGAGGTAGCATATGATCAAGAACCAGTGGTACTAAAGGAAGAAGTCCAAACCGCACTGAAGGCATTGGTGAAAAACAAGCCTCCAGGAATTGAAAGAGTACCAAATGAGATGTTTCAACAAACAGATGCAGCACTGGGAGCGCTCACTTGTCTATTCCAAGAAATTTGGAAGACAGCTGCCTTGTCAACTGGAAGAGATCCATATTTGTACTCATTCCAAAGAAAGGTGATCCACAGCATTCAGAAGTTATCAAACAATATCATTAATATCACATACAAGTAAAATTTTGCTGAGGATCATTCAAAAATGGTTGTAGTAGTACACTGACAAGGAAATGCCAGAAATTCAAGCCGGATTCAGAAGAGGACGTGGAACCAGGGACATCATTGCTGATGTCAGAAGGATCATGGCTGAAAGCAGAGAATACCAGAAAAGTGTTTATCTGTGATTTATTGACTATGCAAAGGCATTCAACTATGCGGATCATAACAAATTATGAATAAAATTGCAAAGAACGAGAATTCCAGAATGCTTAATTGTGCTATGAGAAACTGTACTTAGACCGAGAAGCAGTCCTTCGAACAGAATAAGGGGATACTGCATGGCTTAAAGTCAGGAAGGGTGTGCATCAGGGTTGTATCCTTTCACCATACTTATTCAACCTGTATGCTGAGCAAATAATCTGAGAAGCTGGACTATATGAAGAATATGGCATCAGAATTGGAGGAAGACTCATTAACAACCTTCCATACGCAGATGACGCAACCTGGCCAGCTGAAAGTGAAAAGGACTTGAAGCACTTGCTAATGAAGATCGAAGACCACAGCTTTCAGTATGGACTAAACCTCAACTTAAAGAAAACAAAAATCCTCACAACTGGACCAATAAGCAACATCATGATAAATGAAGACTGAATTTGTCAAGGATTTCATTTTACTTGGATCCACAATCAATGCCCATGGAAGCAGCAGTCGAGAAATCAAAAGATGCACTGAGTTAGGCAAATCTGCTGCAAAAGACCTCTTTAAAGTGTTCAAAAGCAAAGATGTCACTTTAAGGACTGTGGTGCACCTGACCCAAGCCTTGGTGTTTTCAGTCACCTCATATGCATTTGAAAGCTGGGCAGTGAATAAGGAAGACTGAAGAGAATTGATGCCTTTGAATTATGGTGTTGGTGAAGAATATTGAATATACCATGGACTGCCAGAAGAACAAACAAATCTGTCTTGGAAGAAGTACAACCAGAATGCTCATTAGAAGCAAGGATGGCGAGACTTAATCTTACATACTTTGGACATGTTATCAGAAGGGTCCAGTCCCTGGAGAAGAACATCATGCTTGGTAAGTAGAGGGTCAGCAAAAAAGAGGAAGATCCTCGATGAGATGGATTGACACGGTGGCTGCAACAATGGGCTCAAGCATAACAATGGTTGTGAGGATGGCACAGGACCTGGCAGCGTTTTGTTCTGTTGTACATCCCAAAGCCACCCCCACATTTTAGGGTCTTGTTAAAGTAGCACCCCACTCCTGATGCTCAATTTGCTCTTTATTGCTGCATAATAAATTACCCCAAGATTTAGTAACCCACAACAATAATTGTTTATTATCTCACACAGTTTCTGTGGGTCAAAAATTCAGAAGTTTAGCTGGGTTGTTCTCGATCAGGGTCTCTCATGAGGTTGCAGTCAGCCTGTCAGCTGGGATTGCTGTCGTCTGAAGGTTTGATTGAAGTTAAAGAACCCAGCTCCAAGATGGCACCCACATGGCTGTTGGTAGGAGGCCTTAGTTCTTTACCACATGGACCTCTCCATAGGTTCCTTGAGTGAAATGACAGCTGACTTCCTCGAGAACAATTGATCCAAGAGAGCAAGGCAGAAGCTCCAATGTCTTTTGTGATCTAGCCTCGGAAGTGAAACTCCATCATTCTGCAATACTCTGTGGGTTACCTAGATTGTCCCTATCCATTGTTGGGGAGGACCATACAAGCATGTGAATACCAGGAGAAAGGAATCATTGGGCCCGTTTCGGAGGCTGGCTCTCACACAATGAAATGCACAAATGCTAAGTGTACACTTATTGAGTTTTGACAGCTGTATACATTTATGTAACCCAAACCCCTATCAAGTTAACAAGAAAAGTTCCTTTGTGTACCATCCTAGTCAGTCCCCATCCCCACCCCAGAAACAACCACTCTTACAAATTTTTTCCACCATGGGTTATATGTTTTTCTGTTCTAGAATCTTAAATAAATAGACCCATGTAGTATATGTCCTTTTGGGTAAACTTTCCTTCACTCAGCATAACGCTTTTGAGATTCATCCATGGTGTGTGCACCATTAGTTTGTTCCTTTTTATTGTTGAGTAGTATTCCATAGTATGAATGTATCACAGCTTGTTTATCCAAACTGGGCTGTTTTTTTTCTCCTTCTCTTTCTTCTTCTTCTCTATACTCAACTATTTTTATTTTTCCATTGATTAAACACTGTTTGCATATGTTTTTCGATGTTTCTTCAGTGTCATGCTGAACTTGGGGCTTCTCTAATGGGCTTACAGTCTCTGTGGGAAGTGAAGGATAAGTTCTATGGCTTAGAGGCCCTCAAATCTACCTGGGCTTTTCCATCACAGCCTCCCACCCGGATGCCATTTGAGTCGAGGGGGCACCAAGATGCCTGATTCCAAACATTCGTTCCATTCCCCTGCGTCTCTGTACCACCTCTCACCTCTAACTCAATAGAAGGGCCTTCATCTTCTTTGTGGTGGGGATTTCCTTTGTGTAAAATTCTGGGCCTCTTTATCCCATGCTTTGCTGTAAACTGTAGTCATCCAGGCTGGCTTTGATAGAAAACACCTCGTTTCGGAAGTGCTGAGAAAACTCTTTCTTCTCTCAACAAAGCTGGGCTCCTCAAATCAAAATTCCTTGCTTTTAGACTGTTGCCTTGCTTTAGATTTGAAAAATGCTACTTGGACACCCAAAGCCAAGGACTTACTTATTCTAGATCAGAGTTTCTCAATTTTGCGCTACTGACAATTTGGACCAAATAATTCTTTGTTGTCAGAAGCTGTCCTGTACACTGCAGAATATTTAGCAGCATCCCTGGCTTCCATCCACTAGATGCCAGTAGTAGTCCCTGCCCCCAGGTGAGACATTCAAAATGTCTCCATACGTTACCAAACATCCCCTGGGGTGCAAAATAACCCCGGTTGAGAACCACTGTTCTAGCTGGTGTTCACCCTTCTCTTTCCACAGGTAGTAAAGCCTCAGCTCCAAGGCCAAATCTTAATGGCAAGAGTTCATGGGTGGTATGGGGGGAAGAATTGCTGAGAACAGAGAACACATGGGGTAGTTTTTAAAAATATTATCCTGATTCACCCATATTTTTTTTTCCCACAATGGAATCATTTGAATTTAACATTGATAACTTGCTTTTTTTTAATTCAACAATATATCACAAATGTCTTTCTCTTCCAATAAATCTGCTGCATAATGGTTAAGAGCATGGGTCCTGAATCAAACAAACCCAGGTTCAAATCTTGACTCTACCACTTGCCAGCTGTGTAACCTTGGGAGAATGACTTGACGTCTCTGTGCCACAGATTCCTCGTTTGTGAAATGGAGATGATGCTAATAACGTCTGTCTCATTCAGTTGTTACGAAGATTAGCTGGGATCCTGAACCTCAGTGCTTAGCACAGCACCTGCACGTAGTAAATGCCCAATAAACGTTACATTTAAAATTTAAATTATTATCCATGACTGTTATTTAACATGTAGGTATAATTTACAATAGGTAGACCCCAAAACTCATTGCTATTGAGTTGATTCTAACTCATAATAGCGACCCTATAGGACAGAGTAGAACTGCCCCTATAGGGTTTCCAAGGAGTACCTGGTGGATTCCAACTGCTGACATTTTGGTTAGCAGCCGAGCTGTTAACCACTGTGCCACCAGGGCTCCAAAATATGAAGAAACTCAGTCTAAATCCTAAAGAGGTTAAGAAACATACGTGCCCAAATGCTCTCTCCTGGCGAGGGCTGGTAATGAGCTCATAAGTACAGGACTACCAGCTGGTTGTTAAAATTTTAAAGCAACTTCCCTATCTCTTGGCAAATGGCTGCTGCTGTCTGTCACCCTCTTAAAGTGCCTCTGTTTCTACTTCTGCCACCCCAACACCCTGGCCATTGAGGCCCTAACTTGAATCCACCCCAGGGGGACCTCGGAATGATCCAGCAATTAGGAGGTTGTTTCAAACTAATTATGGGGCAGTTCTACTCTGTCCTACAGGGTCGCTATGAGTTGGATTGACTCGACGGCTCTGAGTTTAGTAGTAAGCCAATTTAGTTGGGCACAGCCATTAGATTCTTTCTGGTAGATAACAGTAGCCAGCAGGGAAGCTTGAGGTGGGCGAGGGGTACTGTAGCACCTCCCTGCCTGGTTGTAAGGAAAGTGAGTCTCCGATCAAATTCCGCTCCTCTACACAGACTATGTCTGTGTGTGTGATTTAGATGAAGGTTTTACAGAGCAAATTAGTTTCTCATTAAACAATTAGTAACACATATTGTTTTGTGGCCTTCGTTGCCAATCCTGTGATATGTCAGCACTCTCTCCTTCTCGATCTTGGGTTCCCCATTTCCATTCATCCAGCTTTTCTGTCCCCTCCTGCCTTCTCGTCCTTGCTCCTGGGCTGGTGTGTCCATTTAGTCTGGTATACATGGTTGAGCTACGTGTATTATTGTTTGTTTTATGGGCCTGTCTAATCTTTGGCTGAAGGGTGAACCTCAGGAGTGACTTTAGTACTGAGTTAAAAGGATGTGTGAGGGCGATACTCTTGGGTTTCTCCAATCTCCGTCAGACCAGTAAGTCTGGTCTTTTTTTGTGAGTTTGAAATTTGTTGTACATCTTTCTCCATCCCTCTGTGTGCAAAGGCCCTGTAGTGGGTGATGGAAGGGACTGTGTGTGTGCAAAGACCCTGTGGTGGGTGGTGGAAGGGACTGTGTGTGTGTGTGCAAAGGCCCTGCGGTGGGTGACGGAAGGAACTGTGTATGCAGAGGCCCTGTGGTGGGTGACAGGAGAGACTGTGTACAAAGGCCCTTGAGTGGTGGTGGAAGGGACTGTATGTGCAAAGGCCCTGTGGTGGGTGGTGGGAGGAAATGTGTGTGCAAAGGCCCTGTGGTGGGTGATGGAAGGGACTGTGTGTGCACAAAGGCCCCGTGGTGGGTGGTGGAAGAGACTGTGTATGCAGAGGCCCTGTGGTAGGTGACGGGAGAGACTATGTGTGCATAGGCCCTTGAGGGGTGGTGGAAGTGACTGTGTGTGCAAAGGCCTGTGGTGAGTGGTGAGAGGGACTGTGTATGCAAGGGCCCCATGGTAGGTAATGGGGGCAGGGTGAGTGCCAGAAGATGGTCAGGTGGCTAAAAGATGAAATCCAGGAGGAACATAGCAGGAGCCAGGCCTCATAAAAAGAGCAGTGGGAAGCCACGGCAGGATGTAGGCAGGAAACAAGCATGACCCAAGGTCTGGCTACAATCAGGAGGAGTTTGAATACATTTGACACACAGGGTAAAGGACTTGGGTCTCACTGAGAAGGGTTTTTTTCATTTCTACTTTTGGAGAGTTTTGTTTGACAGGCTTGGTTTATTGCCTATAAGGAACACGTAGGAGACCCAGGCCATTAAAAAGTAGAATCAAGACTTTTCTGTGATCCCAGCTTATCCTGGGGCATAGACAGCAAGGGAGGGTTGGGAGTTCAGCCCATTTTCCTCCTGTGGCCCCAGGAACTGCTATGGCAACTTTCAAGGTCATGCATTCCCCAGGCTGCACGGACCATTGCCTACATCTACTAGCTGTCCTGGGATCCACAGGCAAGTTTGAGACCTGGGGAGAAAAATCATTGGCTTTAAAATTTATAAATAAAAAATGACAAATAAAAAACGAATAAATGATTAAATAAATATCCACAAGTGTGTTGGTGCGGACTTCATTAATTGTTAATGATAACGTTCATTAATGTTTCATTACATTTGAAAACAATTGGTTCGATTTCTCACTTCACAGGAAGACGAAGAATGAGCAATGATTGCCCAGAAATCATAAGCAGTTGGAAAACGTGCTAGTTGGAGCCAAGGAATCTCAGAAGCAGAATTCTAGAAATCCTTTCAAAATTTCTACACACACACTCAATCTATTCACTGTTGATGTGAATGAATTGTGATATGTTTGATATGATATATGGTGGGAGCCTCCAAACACAACAATGCCAGAACCCCTGAAAGTCATAAAGAGCTCTTAAAACATTGGAGGGTAAATAAGAAAAAAATCAGAAATACCTAGATACCCAGCAAGTGGATCCCAGTTAAGCTCTGGTGCATTTGTACCATGGGCTACAATGCTACTGTTAAAAAAAATGTGGGCCAGCTACAAATCCTGACATGAGAAGATGTCTTTGCTGTACTGTCAAGTGAGAGAAGCAAGTTGGAAAATACCTGTAATATATTCCGTTTTTTTAATTATATAAATTTTAAAATTATATAATAACAATAAAAATAGTTAGTGTTTAGTGCTAAATGCTTTACATCAGGAGCCAGCAAACTTTTTCTGCAAATAGCCAGATAGTAAATATTTTAGGTTTTGTGGGCCATAAGGTCTCCGTTGCAACAACTCAAGTCTGCCGTAGCACAAGAGCAGCCGTAGACAATATGGAAACAAATGATGGTAGCTGAGTTACAATAAAGCTTTATTTACAAAAATAAGTGACGGGCCAGATTTGGCCCCAGGGCTATAGTTTGCCAACCTGTGCTGTAAATGATTATTTCATTTAATCCTCACAACACCCTTTATAATAGAGACTATTTGTGTCACTGTGTTATATATGTGGAAACTAAGGTTTAGGGAGATTAAATGACCTGCCCAAGGTTATCAGCTAGTATGTGGCATAGAAAAAGTTCTGGAATGGGACCCATCAAACTGAACAACAGTGCAATTAACACTGGGAAAGAGGAACAAGGCGGGGCTTCCCCTTTTCAGTATTTCTGTAATGCGTTCATTGTTTTTCAACAAACATATACACCACTTTAAAAGTTGTATGAGACGTAAATTGCAAGGGGAAATGAACTCAAAGGTTAATCTGGACATAGTCTTCAAGGCCTTAGGGAAACTCACAATTTTATTTTTGTACCCTCTCTTTATTGACCTTGTGTGCTAGTGTGGACCAATGCTGTGGATCTGCGTGGACAAGGAGTGGCTGAGGGACTTCCCGGAGCAAGACCTCCCAGGGAGACTTATGCCGATCAGGACGTGACCCAGCAAGATAAGGTGAGGGGCCTCAGGGGAGGGACAGAGCTGCAGCAGCAAGTGGGCAGGACCACGGAAGGACTTGCCCCTGCCTCATGCGGTTCTCTGTGGCCTGGAAGTGCCCTCTTTCCCCACTCCCCCCACTTCTGAGAAAAAAAAAAGAACGTTGCCAGCAAGTTGATTCCAGCTCATAGCAGCAACCTTATGAGACAGAGTAGAACTGCCCCGTAGGGTTTCCAAGGCTGTAATCTTTACAGAAGCTGACTGCCACATCCTTGTCTCATGGACAGGCTGGCAAGTTCGAACAGCTGACCTTTCAGTTAGCAGCTGAGCACTTTAACCAGTGTGCCACCAAGGCTCTTCGCTTCCAAGAAACCGCTTCTTTTTCCCAGGAGATTCAACCAAGGGTTTGTTTATTTTATCCCAAATAACAACAACATCCACAGCCGCTGGTTATTGAGCACCTACTGTATGCTAGACGGAGTCCTGTGCACTTCACGTTCATTAGCTCATCTAATCTCCCCAGTCTTGAAAAGAGATTTTTTTTGCCCTCATTTTACAGATGAAGAAACTGAAGCTCAGAGAGGTCAAGTAATTTGCCCCAAGGCTGCACAGTGCAAGGGACAGAGTTGGGATTCAAGCCCAGGTCTGTTAACTTCTAAGCTGGTACATCTGACTTCCACACAGTAACTATCACACAGTCGACCGTGAGTGATGGAAAACACATTCCCTAGCAGAAGGAAGTGAGAGCTGAGGTCAGAGGACTGAGTGAAATAGAGAGACTTGTTAAAAAACCAGAGAGGGAGACAGAACAAGTGAATGCAAGCAGTCCTGGATAGGACCCACATTGGTTCCTTCCCAGTTAGCTAAAAAAAAAAAAAACCTGGAAATTCTTCTTAAAGAAATAGTCCGGCAGTATCTTGCTGTCTTTAAGGATCAGGTCCCAAGCCGGCAGTGGTTCTTGGAGTCTATAAGGACCAGACCCACCTGGGGTTCTGGTTAGACGCAAGAATGACATGCCTAGGAATCTGCAGCGTCAGGTTGTAGGTGGTCCTGATGCAGGTGTCTTCAGACCTGCATCAGACTTGGAGAGATGCTGCTGTAAAATGAGAAGCCAGGCTAGGGTGCTGTTATGGACTGAATTGTGCCCCTCCACCCCAAAATATATATTGGAATGCTAACCTCTATCCATGTGGAGATAGTCCCATCTGGGAATAAGGTCTTCTTTTTTATGTTAATGAGGCTATGTCAGTATAGGGTGTATTTCAAGCCAATCACTATTAAGACACAAAAGGAGCAGTTTAGGTGCAGCAGTGAACAAGCACAGATAGGGGAAGATAGATGCCACATGAAGATCACCAAGGCATCAAGGAACGGATACTGAAAAGAGACAAGGACCTTCCCCCAAAGCCAACAGAGAGAGGAAGCCTTCCCCTACAGTTGGTGACCTGAATTTAGACTTCCAGCCTCCTAAACTCTGAGAAAACAGATTTCTGTTTGCTAAAGCCACCTGCTTGTGGTATTTCTGCTATCATAGCACTGAGAACTTAACATAGATGCTGCATCAGGTGTCCATTGCTATATAACAAGCCATATCAAAGCTTAGTGCCTGAAAACAGCAATTTATTATTTCCCACAGTTCTACAGGCTGAGTTGGAAGGTTCTCCTGCTGGTGTCTCCTTGTCTTGTTCATGCAACTACGGTCAGCTGATGGCATAGCCGAGGCCGATGGTCTGGGATGGCCCCATCCCCGTAGCTAGGATCTCAGCCAGGATGCCTGGAATGGTGGCCTCTCTCTGCATAGGGTTTTTCACCCCAGGCTTCTTCACAGCACAGTGGCCTCAGGGTTCCCAGACAGCGAAGGCAGAAGCTGTATGACTTCTTGAAAGGGTGCTTGGAAGTCATTTGACGTCACTCCCACCAAGTCTCCTAGTCAAAGCAAGTTGCAGGGCCAGTCCAGATTTAAGGGGTGGGGAAATAGATTTCACCACTTGATGGCAAGAACTGCCAAGTATTTATAGCCATTTTTAAATTCACTATAGTTGTTAAACTGGAAATGCAATATAACAACATTTATCATTTTTTTCTATTTCTGAGCCATTAATACTCTGACTTGCCAGGATTCTTTTGGATGCAACTGGCAATAAACAAATGTTGTTAGGTGCCATCAAGTTGGTTCTGACTCATAGCAACCCTGTGTACAAGAGAATGAAACACTGCCTGGTCCTGCACCATCCTCACAGTCATTGTTAGGCTTGAGCCCATTGTTGAAGCCATTGCGTCAGTCCAACTCGTTGAGGGTCTTCCTCTTTTTTGCTGACCCTTCACTTTACCAAGCATGATGTCCTTCTCCAGGGACTGGTCCCTCCTTATAGTATATCCAAAGCATGTGAGACATAGTCTCTCCATCCTTGCTTCTAAGGAGCATTCTGGCTGTTTTTCTTCCAGGACAGATTTGTTCATTCAAATGAACAAATGAACAAAATAGACTTTAAAAAAAAAAAAAGTATTGGCTCCTCATGTTGTTGGAAAATTTAAAGGCCAGCTAGTTTCAGGCATGGCTAGATCCAGGAGCTTAGATGGTGTCATCAGAACTCCCCGCATTACCAATCTCTCCCTTGTAATTTGCCTTTCCCCAGCAGGCTGGCTTAAAGTTTTGGAAAAGTTGGCCACAGGCAACTCCAAGCCTATAAATTTAAAGTTCTTGACCCAAAAGGAAGCAAGACTGTTTCTCTTTTGTAATTGATAAATGAAATCTCAGAAAATTCTAATTGACCAGCCTGGGTCACATGCACATGGGGAGATGGGACAGGAAGGAGCTGGGCCGTGATTGACAGTCCTGCCAAGACCACGTGGAAGGGCCCAGAGCCTTTACCAGAATGGCAGAGATAACAGCTGTATACCACCCCCTGCAGGTTTCTCTGTAGTCGAGCCCAGCACAGGGCCTGGCACCTAGTAGGTGCTCAACAAATGTTTGTTGCATGAATAATGAATAAGCACCTGACTGAGCGTGAGGCTTTGGATGACTTGCCATTGCGCACAGAAGGGGGCTGCTCAGGAATACCAAATCTGTTTGAGGCTGTCCCTTGAAAGTTTGCCACGAGCATTCCCAAGGACCCCAGGAAAGATCCCTGGTGGCAGTGGGCAATACCAGATGGGCTCCCACATGACCAAAACCCTCTGCTGCTTCAGATCACAGAGCTGGAAGGTCCTGCATGCCACAAAATGACCGTACCTAGAAGGTCCCACACCCCACGCAATGAGCCCACATGGAAGGTCCTACACCCCATGCAATGAGCCCACCTAGGAGATCCTGCACCCCATGCAATGAGCCCACCTAGGAGGTCCTACACCCCACGCAGTGATCCCACCTACAAACTACCCATTTACCTCTTTCTCACCACTGGAGAATAGTTGGAAGAGCAGGGAATTCTTTAAAAGCAATTGATCTTAATGGGCACAGGGTTTCCTTTTGGGGTGATAAGAATGTTCTAGAACTAGACAGAGGTGGTAGTTGCTCAATGTTGTGAATGTGCTAAATGCCACTGAATTGTTGACTTTAAAATGGTTCATTTTAGGTTATATGAATTTCACCTCAATAAAAAAAAAAGGTGGGGAAAAAAGCAATTGATCAGAAATTCTGTAGCTGCTTATGAGAGAACATCTGGAGAATTTCTTTTTTCAGCCTTCCTGACAATTCATTGACGATGCCTGGTGAAAAGTGTTGGGGATTTTTTTCCCCCCTCTTCTTGGAGAAACCTAACAAATTCTTTGGCTACAGTGCTTTTTGTTTTGGAGAGGTGGAGGACTGGGTTAATTATACCTGTGGGTAAAATCTGCCAGCAACTTTTTCTCCCCCCAACCTGGAGTTTACACAAACCCACACAAATAAATTACCATCCGTTTCTCATTTGGAGCCCTGGTGGCACAGTGTTTAAGAGCTCGGCTGCTGACCAAAAGGTCAGCGGTTCAAATCCACCAGGCGCTCCTTGGAAACCCTGTGGGGCAGTTCTACTCTGTCCTATAGGGTCGCTGTGAGTCAAAATTGACTCGACAACAACAGGTTTGGGTTTTTGGTTTTCTCTCCTTTGCCTTCCAGGCTCATTTACCTGGTATATATTTTTATGTGAATAACCAAAAGGGGGCAGGGAGTACTAGAAGAGAAGAAAGGGAAAAGAAATATTTCAGAATTTATAAAATGTTTTTAATTTTTTTCAAATTAAAAAATAGTCCCCATTATAGTCAGAATGTGGTCAAATAAAACAGTCTTCCCTCAGTCATTTTCTTTATTACCTCTCCCAGGTCCCCAGTGCACATGCAGGGGCCCAGAAAGTTAACTCCAAAAAGTATTATAAACTTTCTGGCAACAAAAGTTCCCAAGTGGGATGGTTATTCTCAATATTAAAGTATAATTTTAGGGGAAAGGTGAGTTTCAGTAACTGTGAGGTATAAAAACCCATAGCTTATGGATCCCTGGTGATGCAGTGGTTGAGAGGTACAGCTGGTAACCAAAAGGTCAGCAGTTCGAAACTACCAGCCACTCCTTGGAAACCCTAAAGGGCAGTTTAACTTTGTCCTGTAGGGTTGCTAGGGGTCAGAATTGACTGAACAGCAGCAGGTATTTTTATGGGGGCCTAGATCCTCCTTGGAAACCCTATGGGGCAGTTCTGCTCTGTCTTATAGGGTCGCTATGAGTCGGAATCAACTCAACAGTAATGGGTTTGGTTTTACATAGGTCCCTGGGTAGAGCAAACGGTTTGCAATTGACTACTAACCTAAAGGTGGGCAGTTTGAACCCACCCCGAAGCACCTTGGGAGAAAGGCCTGGCGATCTGCTTCCATAAAATTACAGCCAAGAAAACCTGTGGAGCAGTTTTGCTCTGTAACACATGGGGTCACCATGAGCCAGGACTGACTTGGGGGTAACGGGCATGGGAGCCTGTATAACATGTTGCCATCGAGTCGATTCCAACTCAGGGCGACCCCATGTGTGTAGAGTAGAACATCACTCCACAGGATCTTCAAGGCTGTGACCTTTTAGAAGCAGGTTTCCAGGCTTTCTTCTGAGGTGCTTCTGGGTGGGTTCAAACTGCCAACCTTTCAGTTAGTAGTTGAGTGCTGAACCACCACCCAGGGACTCCTTGGGAGCCTATATACAAGCATATAATTGTAACCAAACTCTTGGCTCTGAGAGGTTTTCCAAGTGACAGAGATGTTCTTCAGTGTCTGCCTTTTCCCTCCCCACCTGCCCTCACCTTCCCAAAAGAATGTTACTGTATTTTTCCTTGCACCTGAACAAACACCTAGTAAGCCTCCCATCTCATCTCTATCCAGGATGAAATAATTCTGCTGCTGGGGAAGGAAGTCAGCCGTCTCTCGGATTTTGAAATTGAATCCAAATACAAAGACTCCGTGATAGCCAACCTGCAGAACGAAGTGGCTGAAATGACTCAGAAGCTGGCGGCAGCGGCAACCCCTAGGCCGAATGAACAGACGGTATCACAGAAGCTTCAGGTTCCGGATGATGCCAAACAGAGAGAGATCCAGAGCTTGAAAGGCCAGGTAGAATGCAGAAACAAGTTATCTGTGTCCTCAGAGCCACAACAACAGGGTGACAGCTCTCAGGTAGACCTGGGGACCACCACGGCAAGGGTGATTGTCAAGAAAACAAATCCACAGGGATTAGAAACCCAGCAAGTTCCTGGCCCAGTAAGAAGAGTTGTTAGCTGCCATCGAGTTGACCCTGACTCATGGTGACCTTATGTACAAAAGAACAAAACATTACCCAGTCCTACGTCATTCTCGCAGTCACCAGCATGTTTGAGTCCATCCTTGTGGCTATTGTGCCAATCCAGCTCACCGAGGGTCTCCCTTGCCCGCCCTCATTGGCCCTCTACTTCACCCAACATGATGTCCTTCTGTAGTGATTGATCCCTCCTGATAACATGTCCAAAGCAAGCAAGTCAGTGTTCTGCTGTGATCCATAAGGTTTCATGGGCTAATTTTCATAAGTAGATTACCAGGCCTTTCTTCCTAGTCTGTCTTAGTCTGTAAGCTCCACTGAAACCTGTGAGTCCATGGGTGGCCCTGCTGAAATTTGCAATACCAGTAGCATAGCTTCCAGCATCTCAGCAACATGCAAGGCACTACAGGATGACAAACTGACAGGCAGGTGGTGGAATACGAGCAATAATAGCCATTACTGAGCACCTACCAAGTCCACATGCTGGGAAAGTGCACTAGATGCATTAACTCATTTAAACCTCACAACCCTCTGAAACATACCATTATACAGATGAGGAGACTGAGGCAGGATCAGAGATACCCAGTAACTTGTTACGGTTTGCACAGCAAGTTAAAGGTGGTGATTGAATTTGAACTTAGATCTTTCTCATTGCAGACACCTTGCTCTCACACCCACTTTATATTTCCCCCCAACTCCATCATTCCTGTGTTACTGCCTCTGACACCTGCCTGGCTCCAGCCAGAAAGAGCTGTGGGCAGCTAGCTGGAGAGGGAGAGATGAATGCCCCAGGCTTCCAAACACGGAGGACTTTTCCCAAATCCCAAAGGCAGTTACTGGCTCACTCATGCCAAGTTTCATTCATCACAGATTCTCCACCTGAATTTACCAGTCATCAGTCAGGTTCCTTGCTCTTTGAAACTAGATCCAAATTCCTTTTTTATTAAAAAAAAAAAAAAAAAAAACTACTTTAAAATTGGTCATAGTTGTTGTACGTAAATGATACCTCAGCAAGAATGATAAAAAAAAAGTTGACCTTGGTGAATTTTGGCCTCTATGAATAATGCTAAGAGCCCTGATGGCACAGTAGTTAAGCAGCTGGCTGCTAACAGAAGGTCGGTGGCTCAAACCCACCAGCCGCTGCCCAGGAGGAAGGATTTGACAGTCTGCATCCATAAAGATTTACAGCCTTGGAAACTCTATAGGGCAGTTCTACTCTGTCCTAAAGGGTTGCTATAAGTTGGGATCAACGTGACAGCCATGGATTTGGGTTTTTGGTTTTTATGTATAATGCTAAAGCTTGGCCATGTTTGGGCCTCTGTCTCTGGTTCCCCATTTGCTGCCTTTCCCTTCTATCACTGGCTTAAGGGACATAGTTTCAGTCCTAGAAATGGTGCCCTAGAAAAGGACATGGGTTGTCATGGTGAACCAGGAGGTTCTCCCAGGGAACTGTACGCTCCATTAGGGACTGGGTCCAGTTACCTTTCAGAACTCTTAATAGGACAGTGTCTGTTTGCTCATTCATTCGTTCGTTCATTCATTCATTCATTTGCTCACTCATTTGTTCATTCAAATAAACAAATCTTTTTTGAGTGCCGGTGGCATAGTGGTTAAGTGCTACAGCTGCTAACCAAAAAGGTCAGCAGCTCAAATCCACCAGGCGCTCCTTGGAAACTCTATGGGGGCAGTGCTACTCTGTCCTATGGGGCCGCTATGAGCCGGAATCCACTTGACGGCAACGGGTTTGGTTTTTTGGTTTCACCCTCTGCTATTTCCTGTTCTGGGCCCTGGGAACTCAGCACTGAGCCAGGGAGACATGACCCTTGCCTTCCCCTAGTTATGTTCCAGTGAGAGAGTTGGAAAATAAACAGGTAAACAGGTGAATACACACTCTAGTGTCTAAATGAGCAAATGACTCTCCTTCAGACCTGTTTTTGAAAGCGCAAGGGAAATGGCAGGTCCTGCGGGAACCACCACTGCCAACAACTGCTTGATGTGCAGTTAACTCGCTGGAAAGCTGCTTTTTCTTCACCTGAAACCAGTCCCACAATTGGATGAAGAAGTATCCCGTTCAGTGATTGTCCCATTTCAGAACCTTCCTGAGCAAAAGTGACACGTCTCATCCGAGTGCGTGGACAAGGATAAAGAAGCCCCCCATACCATTGAGTCTGTGTCAGTAGGTCACAATCTGAGTGTTATTTAAAGTAGCTAGCGATCAATGGGAAATTATTTTTTCCAGAGAAATTGTTGTTGTGTGCCATCAAGTCAATTCCGACTCATAACGACCCTATAGGACAGAGTAGAACTGCCCCATGGGGTTTCCTAGGTTGTAAATCTTTACAGAAGCGGATCGTATCACCAGGGCTTTTCTCCTGAGGAGTGGCTGTAGGTTCTAACTGCTGACCTTTTGGTTAGCAGCCAAACACTTTAACCACTGCACCACCAGGACTTCTTCCAAAGACATTGCCCGTACCAAACCAAACCTATTGCCGTCGAGTCGACACATTCATAGCGACCCTGTAGGACGGAGTAGAGCTACCCCATAGGGTTTCCAAGGAGCACCTGATAGATTCGAACTGCCAACCTTTTGGTTAGCAACTGAGTGCTTAACCACTGCACCACCAAAGACATTACTTAGTAATAATGACTCTGATTCATCATATTATTACCTCCCCCTTGGCCTTCACTCAGAACTGAAAGAACATTGTGTAACGAGGTGTCTCTGAACTAGAGGCTGCTGTTGGTCCGAACCCAAATTAACTTTCATCTGCTCACATTTCAGTTCCTTAAATGTTCTAATGCCTGCTGAACATTCAGCCGGAAGTATAAGCCACTCGGCAGGTTGATTTGTCGTTCTGATTACTTTCTGTGTTCTCCCTGGTCCCCTGAAAGTATCTGCGTAACGATTTGCTCTCAAAGACCTTCGATCTGCTGCAACACCACTAAAAGACGCCTGCCTCCACTAGCTCTCGACTACCTTTGTGATGATTATCTTACAGCCAAATGACTGTCTGGAATGTATTATTATCACTTTATTACTAGCAGCCAAATTATTTATTGAAACAATCGCTCCTCCTAGCGCTATTAACTTTCTTATGATCCAGTGCTCACTCGATTACACAGTATAACAGGCATTAAACATCTTGGGATTTATGCCAATTGTAGACAATACAGATATTTATTTTGGTAGTGAAAGAAACGAAGAGGTGTGAGGACTATTCGGAGTTTTCCCAAAATCTGCAATCCTTAAGTTCCGATCCAAAGCAAAACCAAACCCGTTGCTGTCAAGTCATCAACTCATAGCAACCTTCTCATAGGGTTTCCAAGGAGCAGCTGGTGGATTCAAACTGCCGACTTCTTGCTTAGCAGCCAGAGCACTTAACCACTACGCCACCAGGGTTTCCATAAGAGGGAGTGGGAATAATTTTTTTAAAAAGGCTTTTAGCTGTTCCCAGTTTAATGCTTTTGTTTTTGGAATACCAGAGGCACAACACAAAGGGACAACTTTCCAGAGGAATGAGAAAACATATGCCCCTCCCCCAAGGACTCCCGGTGCTGACAATATATTTTATTTTTATATTTATATTTAATATATTTATATTTAATCTAAGT
Source organism: Loxodonta africana (assembly GCF_030014295.1). Lineage (NCBI taxonomy): Eukaryota > Metazoa > Chordata > Mammalia > Proboscidea > Elephantidae > Loxodonta > Loxodonta africana. The sequence goes on from NC_087344.1 coordinate 50,093,433, forward strand.
ATCGGAGCCACCAGGCAATCCTTGGAAACTCTATGGAGCAGTTCTACCCTGTCCAATAGGGTTGCTATGAGTCAGAATAGACTCAATGACAACAGGTTTCGGGTTTTTTTTTTTTTGGTTTACTACCTTTTATGAGAAACCCTGGTGGCATTGTGGCTAAGAGCTTCGGCTGCTAACCAAAAGGTCGGCAGTTTGAATCCACCAGGTGCTCCTTCGAAACCCTATGGGGCAAGTTCTACCCTGTCCTATAGGGTTGCTATGAGTCAGAATCAACTTGACAGCAATGGGGTTTTTTTTTGTTTGTTTTACTTTTTATGGGAAAGTTGCATTTCCCACACAGAAAACAGTAAGAGGTGAAAGAACTTTTTTCACTTGAAGTTTTCAAAGAATGAACATGCAAAAGGATACTCGTGAGGGTGGTGGAGCCCAGAGTGACCTGTGCCCCATCCTGTTCTAACGTAACACCCCTCCCCAACATTCCTGGTGTCTCACCATGTCTCAGGGGAGAAGTAGGAGTAATGCCCCAAGTGTCATAGAATCTGAATCATGATGGTGCATGAAATCAGCCGTATAAATTTTGAAACCTTGATGCTTCTGTTAATTCTACCACAGTCATAATCACAAGAGTTTCAGGGATAGAAACCAAGGCCAAAGACCATGAGCGCCATCTGGTGGCAAGGCCCCATGTGCCTTTAGCCACATCTGTGACTATGCCCCTCCCATTATTTTTTACACTATGCCTGTGACATGATATGATAATTAACAAGGATTCTTGCATTTCCTCTTAATACCAGCCACACTGGTGTTTAAGTGATCCTAGAGCAGGCTTACAGATGTACACAGCAATACTACCAATCTACCTCCCCCAAGAGAAAAGAGAAGATGAAGTTAAAACAGCATGGGTAGACAGGTGAGGTGAGAATCGCAAATAATACCTATGTACCATGGGCCAGGCTTGGTTCTAAGCGCCTTTACATACACTGACTTATTAAAATCCTTTTTACCAACCCTATGAGGTTAAACCCCCACGCGTCTGTCAGTTTGTCGCACTGTAGGGGCTTGCGTGTTGCTGTGATGCTGGAAGCTATGCCGCCGATATTCAGATACCAGCAGGGTCACCCATGGCAGACGGGTTTCAGCTGAGCTTCCAGACTAAGATAGACTAGGAAGAAGGGCCTGGCAGTCTACTTCTGAAAAGAATTCACCCGTGCAAAGCTTATGAATAGCAGCAGGACATAGTCCGATACAGTGCCAGAAGACGAACCCCTCAGTTTGGAAGGCACTCAAAAGACGACTGGGGAAGGCTGCCTCCTCAAAGTAGCAACAATGGGCTCAAGCGCAGCAACAATTGTGTGGATGGCACAGGACTGGGCAGCATTTTCCTCTGTTGTGCATAGAGTCGCTATGAGTCAGAATTGACTCAACAACAACAATAGCAATACGGGCTTACAAAGGAACTCTGACAGCACAACAGGAGCCCTGTAGAGCGCTAGTTCAAGTGCTCCGCTGCTAACCAAAAGGTTGGTGGTTTGAGCCCATCAGCCACTCCGAGGGAGAAAGATGTGGCCATCTGCTTCCGTAAAGATTTACAACCTTGGAAACCCTATGGGGCGGTTCTACTCTGTCTTATAGGGTTGCTATGAGCTCGAATCGTCTCGAAAGCAATGGGTTTAGGTTTTTTTATTGTTGTTTTGGTAGCACAATAGTTAAGCACTCAGCTGTTAACCAAAAGGTTGGCAATTTGAACCTACCCAGCGGCTCCTCTGGAGAAAGGTGATCTGCTCCGGTAAAGATTACAGCCTAGAAAACCCTATGGGGCAGTTCTACTCTGTCATATGGGGTTGCTGTGAGTCAGAACTGACTGGACGGCACACAACAACATGACGTTAAAAGAGAGGGATGTGAGGGATTGGTGGTTCAAAGGTGGAATTCTCGCCTTCCAGGCAGGAGAACTGAGTTCACTTCCCACCCAATTAACCTACGCAGCCACCACTTGTCTGTCATTGGAGGCTTACATGTGCCTGTAACGCTGAACAGGTTTCAGCTGAGCCTTCCGTACTAACATGGACTAGGAAGAAAGGCCTGGTAATCTGCTTTTGAAAATCAGCCGGTGAAAACCCTGTGGATCACAACAGTCCGATCAGCAGCTGGTCATGGGGATGGGACGGGGCCGGGCAGGGTTGTGCTCCATTGTCCGTGGGGTCGCCATGAGCCGGGGGCAGAATTGACAGCAGCTAATGACACCACCATCACCCTGTTTACAAATAGAGAAAATGAGACAGAATTTGGTGTCTTCCCTACGTTCTCTCTGTCAGTGGTAGAGACAGGATCTGAAGGGTGGCAGTGTGGCTCCCAAGTCTGTGCTGTGCTTTGCAGGCTCCAGTGTTTCATGCTGTCACCCAGAGCCATGTGGTCAGGTGGAAAGAACCAGAACTAGACAACTGAAGACTAGATTTAAATAGTGCCTCCACCTCTGACCAGCCGGTGAACCTGACCAGGTGGCCTCTCCTCTCTGAGTCTCGTTTTGCTCACTTGCAAAATAGGAGCATTGATGTTTGTCTTTGGGGATGCCGCGAATATCTGTTGAAGAAGTAGCACCTGTGAACGGGCCTTGTAAGCTCTGGGGTGTTCTACAAGATACATTGTTGTTGGGTGCCGACGAGTCAATTTCAACTCCTGGAGACCCCGTGCGACAGAGTAGAGCTGCCCCAGAGGGTTTTCTAGGCTGTAATTTTTTAAATCTTTACGGAAGCAGATGGCCAGAGCTGCTAAGTGGGTTCAAATGGCCAACCTTTCAGTTAGCAGCCAAGTGCTTAACCATTGTGCCACCAGGGCTCCTTCTATGAGATATAAACTATTGATATTATCGTTAACCAGTTTAAAACAGTTGCCATCAAGTAGACTTCAACTCATGGCGACCCCGCGGGTGTCAAAGCAGAGCTGTGGTCCGTAGGGTTTTCAGTGGTTGATTTTTCAGAAGTAGACCCCCTTTCTTCTGAGGCACCTGTGGGTGGACTCGAACCTCCAGCCTTTTGGTTAACAGCTGAATTAATTTTATAATCTGTTCCCCCCTCTTCAACTTTGCTCCGTCTCAAGTCAATGTTGGATGATCTACACCAACAGCTGGACTGAGAGCCCAAAGGCCATCAGAATGCACATTAAGGAGTCAGGTACCCCCAGTGGCGGTTGGGCCTGAGTGTCTTTATGGGCACAAAGATAAGAGTCACGTTTTGATTATATCAGGTGGTGGTCACTGAAGGAACAGGTTTCTACTAGCTCAGACTAAAATGTTTGATTTCCCCAACACCCCAGTCAAAGATAAATCACCAGAACCTTTCTGTCCAACTTTGAAGACACACTGGTGTGCCTTGCAGACCTGGGCCAGCCCCCTCTGACCGTGTGTTGCCTCCTCCCACAGATCAGTGCCCTACAGAAAGGCTACAGCCAGGTGCTCTGCCAGACCCTGTCCGAGCGGAACTCAGAAATCACATCCCTGAAGAACGAGGGCGAGAACTTAAGGAGGGACAACGCCATCACATCAGGTGAGCTCTTTCTGGTGTTGGAACTGAGAGCTGCCATCTCCCCAAGGTTTGCAGCCATGGCAGACATCACCAATCAACCACCACACTTTTTCTCACAGACCTGGGACGCAGCCTCAGAGTTCCTCTCAGCAGCCCTTTAGGTAGTCACTGTCAGAAAAATTAGAGGTCGCCCTCAAGACAGGCTTATTTGCAATCCAGTTCCTAGCACAGGGCCTGGATCAAAGTCAGCACTCATTCGATGCTAGAACAAATGTTGTCTTTTAGCTAGGCTAAAGACAACCTGAGGCCCTGTATCACCAGGGAGGACACAGGCAGTTCCATAAGCCAGTTTGATGTGAAAGTAAACCTGAGGTCCTGCATCACCAGGGAGGACACAGGCAGTTCCATAAGCCAGTTTGATGTGAAAGTAAACCTGAGGCCCTGCATCACCAGGGAGGACACAGGCAGTTCCATAAGCCAGTTTGATGTGAAAGTAAACTATATCATGGACAAAATGAGGCCACCACTCTAAGGCTCCAATCATCTCACCCATTTCACCCTAGTTCACTTGGGCCTGTGTGAAAACTTTCTTCCAATTGACTGACGGAGGCACTTTGATACTAAAGTACTTGGGTGTGGAGATGGTTCACCCTTGCCAGGGCATAGCTATTTCTTCAGAGCTGGGATTCGTTCATTTACTCAACTAGGTGCCATGCACTTTTGAGCCTCTAGGGACAGATCCCTGAGCAAAACAGTCAAGATCCCTGTGTCATAGGGCTTCCACTGGGGAGAGGGTGACAGAAAATAATGTCAACAGATGAATAAACAAGCTAATTTCAGGGAGTGATAGGTGCTGGGAAGACAATAAAACTGGGCCATGTGGTGGTGAAGTGCTGAGATGATGAAGGGAAGGGAGAATAGCTTAGTGGGTGGGCCAGGGTGGGGTCTCTGGGAAGGTGATGGGAAGAAGCCAGTCAGGGGGCCCCAGGATGATGTTCCCAGCAGAGAGCACCAGTGCAAAGGCCCTGAGGCTGGAACACAGTGACTTTGGCTGGAGAGAGGTGAACAGGGTGCATGGAATCTGGTGGTCAGAGAGGGAGGCAGGGCTCAGTCACTGGGAGAGCTTTGAGTATCATTTTAAGTGTGATAGGAAGCCATTGCGGTTTTTTAAGCAGAAAATGACATATCTGGAGACCTAAAGAGGATGATACCATAGATAGAGAAAGAAGGAAAAGAGGGAGGCAGGTGACTGGGGGGAAGGTAATGAGCCTCTTGGGGGCATATTGCTCTTAAAGTACTCAAGTATGTAGCAGGACATGTGTCTGTGGCTGTAAAAGCCAAACAGAGCCTTGAACTAAACATGAATCAGCAGTGGTCTCCAGATGAACCACGTGCTGTACCCAAGGCCAGCCTGACCACGAGCTTTTCCACTCCCTCACTCCGCAGCTTCCCCCTCCAGGCTCTTCCTTAGCTTGGAAGGCTCTTGAATATTTGTTCAGCATCTCCTACTGGGCCAGCCAGGCATTGCTCTAAGCACCAGGAATATAGGGATGAACAGGACTCCAGGGCCCCTGCCTTCCTCCCCTATGTCTGCCTATCAAACCCCATCCATGCCTCAAGCCTTCTTAAATGCCACTTTTTCTAATCAGGGAGTCTGACAGACCTGGGTTTGGGTGCCACTTGTGATGTGCTAGACCCTTGCTGCTCAAAGTGTGGCCCCTGGACCAGGAGTATTTCATTACCTGGGTCCTGGTCAGAAGCACAGCTTCAGGCTCCACCCCAGCCTCCCGAATCAGAATCTGCACTTTAATAAGATCCCCAGGTGTTTTGCATGCACATCAAGTTTGAGAAGCACTGGGCTGGGTTATGCTGCGGTAACAAATAATCCCTAAATCTCAGTGGCTTACGATAGCACAGGTGTATTTCCTGCTACCACATTGTGTCCATCATGGGTCAGTAGGCGCGTTGTTCACTGTAGCCACTCAGGGACCCAGGGCAACACTGACCTTCATGATGAGAGAGGCAGGGAAAATAGAGCAGATGGAGAAACAGGGACTGGATTTAAAACTTAAAAAAAAAAAAAAATAGATGAAACAATGGTTTTCATATATTGAACACCAAATGGTACATGACGGTGATCCCAACAAGGGGGTAGACAAACGAGGGAGACCATAGAATTGCTCCAGCTAACTGCCTGGAGTTTCCAGATCACAGCCCAGGGAGGAAACCCAGGCAGAGCCCATGGTCTCCCTGAGTTGAGGAGATGGAGTTGGAGAGGCCAACACAGCTTGGGTGTGCTGGGCGGAGTACCAGAAAGGAGAGGGATGCACAGAGAGAGTAGTTCCTAAAATCTGCAGAGGATCTCCCTCAAGTCTTCAGCTGAGTATTGATCAGCACGTACATGTGGGCAGGAAAAGACCACCCAGAGGAGCAGACGGAAGGATCTCGAAGCTCACACAGGTCTGAGAATACTTCACTTTCTCAGCACCCAGAAAGGAGTAACCTGCTAATGTTTGGGCATCTGGTAGAGTACTCAAAAAAGGTATTGCTTCAGTAATGAGGCCAAATGAGCTCCAGACTAAAGGCTCCTCTGGAGTCCCTGGATGGTGGAAATGGTTAACGAACTCAGATGCTAACCAAAAGGTTGGATCTTTGAGTCTACCCAGAGGCACTTTGGAAGAAAGGCCTGGCTATCTACTTCCAAAAAATCAGCCACTGAAAATCTGTGGAGCACAGTTCTACTCTGACACACATGAGGTTGCCATGAGTCAGAATCAATTTTGCTGCAATTGAAAAGGCTGCTCTCATCCCAACTTACAAAGCTGAAGACGAGTCTCAAAGGGATCATGCTATTTCCAAGTAACTGTGTGCCAGAACAAAGCTCTTTAAAAAATAATATTCTGGATCGCGTTGCTCTTCAATTTACATACCTTTTTGATTAATACCTACCAATTAAACTGGGCCCAGCGTTCTTCCAAGAAAAGAATTGTATGATAATCTAATACCACTACATTTATGTATCCTTCTTTCCTACTTTCCTTCAATATGCTAATATAATAATGCATTAATTGTCTATTGCTATTAAGAAATTATCCCAAAACTTAGTAGCTTGAAACAATAAACATTTATTATACCAACCAGTTTCTTTGAGTCAGGAATTTGGGAGTGATTTAGTGAATGGTTCTGGCTTGGGGCCTTTCATGAAGTGTAATTAAGATGTTGGCTGGATGTTTAGTCAACTAAAGCCTTGATGAGGGCTGTTGTTGCTAGGTGTGGTCGAATCGATTACAACTCATAGCGACTCTATGTACAGCAGAACAAAACACTGTCCAGGCCTGCACACCCTCACTACTTTACTATTGTTATGCTTGAGCCCATTTTTGCAGCCACTGTGTCAATCCATCTCATTGAGGGTCTTCTTCTTTTTCACTGATCCTGTGCTTTACCAAGCATAACACCCTTCTCCAGGTACTGGTCCCTCCTGATAACGTGTCCAAAATTCGTAAGACAAAGTCTCCCCATTCTTGCTTTTAAGGAGCATTCTGGCTGTACTTCTTTGAAGACAGGGCTAGAAGGTTCATTTTCGGGATAGCTTATTTACATGACTGTTGGCTGGAGGCCTCAGTTCCTGACTAACTGTTGGCACCCAGTTCCCCACCAGAATCTGCACTGTCACAAAATCCCCAGGTGTTTCATGTGCACAGTCAAGTTTGAGAAACACTAGGCTGGTTTGTACTGCTATAACAAATAATCCCCAAATCGCAGTGGCTTACAATAACACGGGTGTATTTCCTCTCCATGGGGCTACTTGAGTGTTCTCACAACATGGCAGCTGATTTCCCCCTTGAGTAAATGTTCCAAAGGAGAGCAAAGAGGAGCTACAATGTTTTTTTCTAACCGAGCCTTGGAAGTCACACTCCATCACTTCTGCCACATTTTATGGGTTACGTAGGTCAGCTATAGGAGATAGGGATCATTGGGACCATTTTGGAAGCTGGCTACCACAAGTAATAATAGATAACATGTAACAAACACTATATGCTAATCACCTTGCTCTGTTCTTTATTCATAACATCTATTTAACCCTTACAATAACCCTATGGGGTAGATACAATGGAAGGTTAAGTAACTTGTCTGAGACTACTGAGCTAATAACTGGTAGAAACTCAGATGGGCATGACTCCAACGACCCCATCAACAGCCTCCAGCACGCCCTCTTCTGCCACAAGCCCATCTCTTAACCTCTGGAAGAGAACTCCTGGCCTTCTCTCTATTGGGCGTTTGTTCCCTAGGCCACAATGCTGCTTCTCCTCTTAGTTCAGCAGGGTCTGTGCCCACTGTTGAATTCAAAGAAAAAGAGACAGAGTGCTTTAAACAGCACGTGTATTAAATAGCTTATCTGCTAGCACGGAGTCTTCTGCCTAATTTTGGCACAAAACTCTCCATTTAGAAGGCGAGAAGAGGTTGTATATGCAGCAAATAAAAAAGGAATTTTAAGTGATTGGTTAAGTGAACAAAAGTTTAAGTAATTGGTTAAGTGATAAGTCTATAATTTGGGGGGAAGGGATTAGAAAATCAAGGAAAGGCAATCCACTGGGTATTTTGAAGAAATTCTATACTCTGGTTGGTTTGACTTTGATTAACTGAGACAGAGGGGTGGGCCCCTAAATGACAAAGTGATATAAAGTAGGCCTCTTGAATTTCAATTAGTGTCTTTTTAAAATTTAGGGGTATTTTATGTGTTATGATGAGCCTTATTTTATTCAAGACACTTAGCGTAAATTTGGTCCTGCTTGGAAAAATAGCCCTGGGGGATGCCTGAGGCTATCTAGAGGTTAAATTGAGGCCAGGGACAGGAAAGTCCTGAAGACTTTCCTGTCCCTGGCAATACTCATTGACTTGGCCTTATTCTCGCTGAGACCTTCAACACATGATTTTCAGTGGATATGGATCTCATCCCCCTTGTGGCTTCTGGGGTCCTTGAGGACAACCTTCTCCACACCAGGCGGAGCACTAGGCCTGGCCTGGGTTGGAAGGAGCTCGTTCACTGGTTGCCTGGCAGGTAGTGGTGATAGTGGTGACCCTTATTGCTCTTTGACCCCTATGAGTCTTTTTCTACAGGGATGGTGTCATCTTTGCAAAAAGACATGTTAGCAAGGAATGAGCAAATCCAACAACTAAAACAGGAAATGGATCAACTGAAAAGTCAGAACAAAGAAAAGGATCACCAACTTGAAGCCCTAAATGCCAGGGTGAGTATCAGCATTCCCATCATCATATTGGAGCTGCGGGGTGAAAATAGCAAAGTGGGGTCGATCTTACACTCGTTTATCTGGGGCCCTGGTTTTAAAATTTCCTCCCTCCTCTCACACTATTTGTGAAATGAGACCAGTGCCCAAGAGCAGGAGGAAGATGGCTCCTGGGTGGGGCCAGAATATGAAATGGGACCCGGAAGACAGAAAGCAGGTACTGAGTTCTCTGCAGTATTTCAATGACCAGTATGTCTGTGACTCAGATTAAGCAAGATGTAGATTCAAATCCAGGGCAATGGTGATTTGGTTGTAAAGTTCTCGCCTTCCATGCGGGAGACCCGGGCTTGCAACCCGATTATGAAGATGATGCAAGACCCAGCAGCATTCCATTCCATTGTGCTGTTGTAGGGTAAAAGACATCATGAAGTTTAGTAAAGCAAAAAGAAAGCTTTATTCGGCATATATTCAAAAAAGTGAAAGTGGGAAGTGGGGAAGCATGTTGCTAGAGCCATGTCTGCCCAAGTCCAAAGAAGGTTACAGAGTCCTCAGTATATATTAACATACAAAATGGGCAAAGCCATTGAAAGCTTCACCTTTTCACAGATTGGCTAGAAGCTGTGATCCTTCATTTTGAATCGTCTTTCTTAACAATCCTTGGTACAGGTTTCAGTCAGGAGGATCTTCATTGGTCAAACAAATTTTCTGTTCACTAAATGTTAATAGAAAAGAGTGGAAAGTCTTTTGTGTTCTGTTTTATTGGCTTTATGTGAAAAGTTCCCTAAAAGGTTTTTTTTCCCTCAAAGATAATTTCCAAGAGTGTCCAATCTGTTGTCTTTATCTCAGCGCCCAGTTGATGTGTCCATGTGAGTCCTTGTGGGCTCAGCTCCAGCTGGGTCACATTCATTACGCTCAAGGACAGGGAATAAAGACTCCAATATTATTTTCTAAATCAGTGTGTGGGGTCCCCATAAGTCTGGGGCCAACTCTGATAGCAGCTCACAACTGATTCAAATCCAGCAAACAGTTTCTAACACCTATTATAAATCGGTTTGTTTAATCCCAGCAATGAACACCTCTATTAGCATGTATTACCACTGCAAGACTTAACATTAGAACAGGATAGAATCTCCCTGTGGGCAAGCAGAGCCCGTCTTCGCTGCTGTCTCCCAGTCACCACTAGAGTTTCCGTAGAGTTTCCGTAGCCACCTTAAAAGCAGAGTGCTCAAATGCCCAGAAGCAGATGCACAGATTTTCACTTCTTCCCTAGACTTTAGCGAGTATAAGAATTCCTCTGTGTAAAATGAACCTCAAAGGCAAGTGAAGAGCTTTTTAAATGTGATTTTAACTATTTGTAATTTTTGCCTTCCATGCTGACTTTAGGATCCTGATCCTGTAAGATAAGATGTCTGTTTTGATGAGTCAAGATAAAACCCAATAGCTTTCATCTCAAGTGGCAACTCAGAGATTCATAGTGACCACCTGACCAAGCAGCTACGTCTGCATGGGTGCTGGACACGGAATAGTTGGGCTCATGTTATTATTTACAGATCTTGAATTTCTAAGAAAAAGACAGAAGTAACATCTGACGCTTGTTACAATACCCAGTTTGGAACTGGTGAAAGGCAGAGCACAAGCTCCGGGGTCAGAAGGACCAGGGCCAGTCCCAGAGCTTTCTTTTGTTGTAAGTTATTTGGCTTCAATTTCCTCATCTGTGAAATGAGGATTTAAAAAAATTAACTTCTGAGAAGTGGGAGACTGATTTTAATTGTGCTCTTCTGCCTCTGTACCTGGTCATCCCCTTCCCCAAGCCCTCGGCAACCATTTCTCCTGAGCAGGTTGACTTCCTTGGCACGTGTGATTGCTGTTTTACGTGTGTGTGTGTGTGTGTGTGTGTGTGTGTGTGTGTGTGTGTGTTGGGGGGGTTGGGTTGTAGAACTGATGCTAGGTAGGATAAATATGGAAAATGATACCTCTTTGCTATTCTAACTCCTGAAGTGCATTTGGGGTTGTTTTCATGCCCAGTTCCCCTTCCTCGTTGACCTTGAATACAGCCCCTCTTCTCTAGCTTGTGCCGCCATTAGCACATGGACTGCTCTTAACCGACAGTATTGCTGCTGTGAGCATTTGAAATGCCTGTCTTTTTTAAAAACTACATATGCCATATGTGTCCATTTTAGAAAAATAACTAGACAATAATGAAAAGCAAAATTAAAAAGAGAAGAAAAGAAAGCCACCCCAAGAAATCAGTGTTAATATTTTATTTTCTTCCAGTCTTGTTTCTATTTCATAGAAATATATATGTGTGTGCATAACAAAATGAATTTATATTATACACATTTTTTAAAACTTTAAATACTGTTTTTCCATGTTAAAGAAAAATCTTAATAAATATAACAGCTTGTATCATTGATTTTAAATGCTACGTAATATTCTCTTGTATGTACACAATGTACTAAAGCAGTCCCCTGTTGTTGGACACTTGGGTTGTTTCACTTTTTTTGTTGTTGTTGTTAACCATGCTATAAAGACTCTTGAATCTATAGATCTTCTGATTTCCCTAGTCATTGCCCTTAGGATACATTCCTAAAGTGGAATTTTTGGGTCAAAAAGAATGCATATCTTTATGCTCTTAATGCCTGTTGCCAAACTGCCCTCCAGAAAGACTGTTCCCAGCCAACTAAGATATTCCACTGGTGTCGCCCTGTCTGGAGCAAGGGAGAATGAAGAAAATCAGAGACATAAGGGAAAGATTAGTCCAAAGGACTAATGGACCACGAGTACCACAGCCTCCACCAGACTGAGTCCAGCACAACTAGATGGTGCCTGGCAACCACCAGCAACTGCTCTGACAGGGATCACAATACAGGGTCCTGGACAGAGCTGGAGAAAAATGTAGAACAATATTCCAACTCACAAAAAAATTAAAAACCAGACTTGCTGGTCTGACAGAGACTGGAAAAACCCCTAGAGTATGGCCCCTGGACTCCCTTTTAACTGAGTACTGAAATCACTCCTGAGGTTCACCCTTCAGCCAAAGGCTAGACAGACCTGTAAAACAAAACGAGACTAAAGGGGCACGCTAGCCCAGGGGCAAGGACGAGAAGACAGGAGGGGAGAGGAAAGCTGGTAATGGGGAACCCATGGTCAAGAAGGGGAGAGTGTTGACGTGTTGTGGAGTTGGCAACCAGTGTCACAAAATCATATGTGTATTGTTTAATGAGAACCTAGTTTGCTCTGTAAAACTTCATATAAAATATGATAAAAAAAAAAAAAAGCAAGAAAGAGAAAGACTTTCCCCTCGCGCTTCTGCCACCAGGGCAGTTATGTCTTTGAGAAGTAACCTTTATAAAACACTAAGAACCATTCAGGTTTACCTAGTGACTCCCCTGATGCCTAGGTAAACTTGGACTCTTTGCTGATCACAGGCGGGAAACCCCAGTTCCTCCACCCTGAGTACCCAGACTCTACAAGGTTGGATTTTCCTGTGGTTCAAGTTTCTGGCCTTGGAGGAAGAATTTAGATGCCTTATTTCTCAGAACTCCTGAAAGGGATGAACTAGGACCTGCTGTGTGATCCATTGTCCCATTAGACACAAACGACCTTATGGTTCCGAATTTAGGTTGTGTGACTGGATTAAACAGCAGGCTCTTCTCTCAGGGGCAAACATGGGGACTTGGAAACCTCAGACAACCCCACATGGCTCACTTTGGCCTTTTTCTTTGTTGTGCTTTTTCTCCACAGTGCTCAGCGCTGAGAGAAGACTTGAAAAAGGAAGAAGCTCAGAAGGAACACAGGGAAGCCCAAGAGAAAGAGTTAAAACTCTGTAAAACCGTGAGTTAAACTTCCTTGTTCACAGGTGTGCACAGAAAAGCTGAAATTCGACCTTAGGGGTCATCCATGGGATGCTTGACCCAATGGAAAGCACAAACCTCTGGAGATGTTTTTTGTTTGTTGATGTAGCCTCAAGGAGGAAACAAGCACGGAGACAAGTGAAAATCTGCTCCCCCGGGATTCTCTGGGCAATTGGCTGTAGTTCCCTTACCGGGTTTCCCTGAGGCTGGGCTGAGGGTGGGGCCAGGACAGAGGCTGGCCAACTGGTCACCACATGCTGCTAGAAGTTCATTCTGGACCTGTGATTCCCACACTTTTATGTTCCACTGTCACAAATTTGTCGTAGTCACCTGCACTATTATATTTTCTTTTTTACTAAAAAAAAGCTTTATTGTGGTCAAATATATATGACATGACACTTGCCATTTTAAACTGTTTCTCAGTGACATTAATTGCGTTCACAGTGTTGTGCAACCATCACCATTACCTATTTTCAAGACATTTTCATCATCCTGGACAAAAAGTCTGCACCCATCACACTTGGTGCTGTTATTGTCATAACATTCTTATTTAAGTCCATTTGTGTATTTTTATTTCAGTGCATCAATTTTCTTCCAATTCTTAAAAACAAAAATAAATAAATAAAAGGTTTAACATTTGGCTAATATAAAAATAAATGCAATGGAAATATGATCATTAGAATTAAAATGTTTATTCTCTGCACCCCCAGCCCCCCTACACACCACTAGATGTACGTGTCCCTTCTTTGGGAAGCACAGTGTCCTAGGCATGAGCTGGGGGAGGACGCGTTTTCTGTTCCCTGTCAGGAACTTTCCTATTCTCTGCCTTAAATGGGGAAAAAAAAGATCGGTTCTTTGTTCTTTTCTTCTAAATTGTGCCCATTGTGCCTTCCAAACAGCTTGCCCTTATTTAGACTGATCTCCAAAATATACCCCAAGAGTAAGGATTCCAGTGAATCAATGGATATCTTGTGTTTAATCCAGGATCTGTGCTAATTTTCAAAGGAAACTAATTATTTTCCTTTATCCAGCACTTTCAATAATTAATTGAAAAAGTCTTCTTGGCCTTAGAGGTGTAAAATTTTCCCCAACGGAAGGAATTAAACAAGCTAATACCCGACTAAAAAGCTCTGCTGGTGCAAAGGTTAAGCCCTTAGCTGCTAACCAAAAGGTTGGTGGTTGGAACCCACCAAGGAGAAAAGACCTGGTGAGCTGCTTCCATAAGGGTTACTGCCTAGAAAACTCTATGGGGCTGTTCTGCTCTGTCACATGGGGTCGCTATGAGTTGAAATCAACTCAATGGCACACAACAATACCAGACGAGGTTCTGCCTTAACGAACCCGATAAAATGGGTTCTGTGGACTCAGGCCTCTCATCCTAGCTCCCACTTCTCGTTAGGAAAGTTGACTTGTTGTTGAAACCGTTTCAGCAAATCCAAGACATGGAGCAAGAAATGAAGAAACTCAAGGAGGAGTTGAGGAAGAGTTGCACTGAACATAACATGGTCTCCAAGACATTTCGAGAAAAGAGCAAGGTACGGCCAGGACAGCCTTGGCCCACTGACTGCTCTGGGCCAGGCGATTCACACATATTGTATCCATTAATCCTCACAATGACCTGGGCGGTCCTTTCTGTTGTTACCCCCACCTTATAGCTGAGAAGACTGAGGCTCACAGAGGCAAAGGAAGTTATTCAAGTTCGCTCAGACAAAATAGTTGTGACAGAACTTGAACCCAGGCCTGTCTGACTCCACAGCTCCCATGTGTAACCACTACCACTGCTCTAGACTGCCTTCAAGAAACTGTCCCCCCCCCCCGCCCCTTTTTTAATGAGACTTCCTTATCTCCAGACCTCAATGGGTATGGTGTTGCCAAATCATTTTTATGCTTCCTCCCCCTTGTGGGAAAACAATTATAGTTGCATATTCTTGACCTGAGTTATCCATCATAGTAGCCTCTAGTCGCATGTGCTATTTAAATTGAAATTAAGTAAAAGTAAATAAAATTAAAAATTCATTTCCTCACTTGCACTAGCCATTTCCAAGTGCTGAATAGGCACATGTGGCCAGTGGTACTGTGTTGGAGTGTGCAGATATAAAACATTTCCATTATTCTAGAAAGTTCTTCGCTCCAAACCAATGTTGAGTGACCTCTTCAGGCTATATGGCGAATTGAGGAGATATAAAATATGTTTATGGATCACACTTTCTAAAAAATTAAACTGAAAATATCTTTAAGGGTCCTGAGGGTTGCGGGAAGAATCTACATTCTTTCAACTTGGATACTCTATTTTATTGATAAGAAGACTGTCATCATTGAGAAAACTGAGTCTATTTTAAGGTCAGACCTAGATGACAGAGGAATCCTATCTGAGGGGGAATTGTTCGTCGATGACCTGAGAAATAAAGGCAAATGACCCAGGGTTTTCTCCAATTTTTTTTATTAATATGACTAGTAGAATAATTACCAGAAGCTAAAATTTACCGTTAAAACCTCACAAGTTAAATTTGTAGTAGACAAGAAACTGCCTGGAAAGTCACATCTTATTGATAGTGTTGACAATGACTACAAAAGTTGACAAAGCACAAGTAGACTTGGCAGAAATAGTTAAAATAAAATAACACCAACAACTAAAACTCCACAGCTTAAAGTTTGTTATCAAGTAAAACTTGAGAGAATAATCAAATATTCTTCAAAAATTTAGATGCACAAAATATAATCTGGGGAAAAATAGACTTGGTAGAAACAAGGCCCACAAAATAAAACACACAACGACAGAGCTATGATATATGATTGACAAAAATTCGACATATACCAGAAAAAACTTATAGGTAAATCCAATCTTAGTTGTAATTTACCCAGTAAAGAACTGATCCAGAGAAAAATAATCTCAGAAGAATAAAAATGAAAATGGAAACATTTCGAAATTTCTCAAACCATTGGCTTAACAAACTTTACTCTCAAAAATACTTTCTCAATGAAAATGAATTTACATTGTTATATTTTTAATTAAAATAAACCACGCCCTGGGCCATACGTTCTCCTCTAAACAAGGATTTAGCTGCAATCCTCTAGTTTTAGTATGTCATATTTTCATTATTATTCAGTTCAAGATATTTTCCAAATCCCGTTGTGACATTCTTTGGTCTATGGGCTATTTAAAAGTGATTTCCTAATTTCTAAATATATGAGGATTTTCAGATTGCCTTTTTGTTGTTGGTTTCTAGCCTCATTGTACTGTGGTCAAAGAGCATCCTCTGTGTGATTTCAATTTATTGACATTGGTTGAGACTTCCTTTACGTTTCTGCATGTGGTCAAATTTGGTACATGTTCCATGGGTGTACTTAAAAAGAATGTGGATTGCAGTAGTTGGGTGCAGTATTCCATGTATGTCCATTAGATCAGGTTTGCCAATGATGTTGTTCAAAATTTAAATGTTTGTAATGATTTTTTGTCTGTGTTTTATCAGACATTAAGAGAGGTATTTTTTTTAATTCCATCATGATTGTAGGTTTGTATATTTCTTCTTGTAGTGTCAATTATTGCTTTATGTAACTTGAGATTATGCTACTAGGTCCATATAAATTGATGTATAATGTAGTTGCTAATACATTGGGATTTAAATTTACCTTCTGGCTCAGTCAGGGCTAGCGGTACTACCTGTGCTGTTACTTTTTCTCTCCTTTCTTGCTTTCTTTTGAGTTGATGATTTTCTATCATTCCTTTTATTCTATCTGTTAGCTTGGAAATTTTTCACTCTTTTGGTATTCTTTTAGTGACTATTCTAAAGACTGTAACATGCATTCTTGACTTACCAATCCAATATTAGTTGATAATTATGGCCTTCTCCTTGACAATGTAATGACCTTAGAACACTTTAACTTCATTTATCCCCTCTCTGGACTTACATGCCATTCATGTTATTTTCTAAATGTCCCTATATTTAAAACCACAAAAGACATTATTAGCATTTTTATGTGGTCAATATTTATTTATATTTATCCACATATTATCCTTTCTGTTGCTCGTCTCATCTGCACCTTTGATTAACTATTTTTCATACCATTTTTCTTCTACCTGAAGAGCACCCTTTTGTATTTTTCTTCAGTGTAGCTCTGCTGATGAAAAATTCTTTCAAATGTGTATGTATTGTGTAATTACCTTCCATTTTATGTGTTGTAAATTCTAAACATTTATATGTTAATGAGGCAGGATTAGTGTGGGGTCAATCTTGAGTCACAGCCTTACTAAGGGACATGACTCAAGTCAACATCCTTACTCAGGTCGCATCCTTCACTGCCTCATCTGATGTAAGGGAGTTTCCTTGAGGTTGTGGCCTGCACCCAATATATATGGACACTCTGGCAAAGCTCTCCCTTGCTCTGGATCCTGCATCTGGCTCATCATCGTCTGACCTCCAGTTCTTGGGACTTGAACCTGCAGCCAGTTGTCTGACCTGCTGTTTCTGGGATTTGTGAGCTCCTGCAACCACGTGAGTCAGGAGAAGCCTCCAGCTAACACCTGACCCATGGATTTGGGACTTGCCAGCCTCTCTCTCTCTCTCTATATATATATACACTAAATTTTTATATGTATATATATATATACACACACCCATATACTAAATCTTTATATATGTCTATATCTATATATCTATATCTGTCTACCTACCTATCTATCTATATATACACACACATATATGTGATTGGTTTTGCTTCTCTAAAAAAACCCAGCCTAAGACATTTGGTACCAAGAGTAGTTTTAGAGAGACAAAATTGTAAAAATGAGTTTTCTAAATTGATTCTCAAGTCTGGCTAGTCTTAAAGGCATTGATGACTCTGCCTCCAGTAGTAAAGAGGGCACTGCTAATGTATAGCATGAGGTGGTAATAGAAATAAACAAAATATTACTGCCAGTAGATCAAATATTTGTGAGAAACAAGGCTCCAGGTGATTGCATGTTGGATACTTTTCTACAATTTTGTCAGAATGAGAAGTATAAGGAAGCTGGTTGGTTGGTCCTACTTTCGCTAGTCAAAGTGGTGAAAGAAAGATACAAGCGCAGGGCTCCAGAGTCACAGCTCAAGCATCACATAAAACACCTGAAAGTAGCCAATTGTATCCTGAAAGAAAGTCTTATTTCTTGTAGTAACAGGGCTGATATTGCCAAAAATCAAACCCAGAGTCTTATTGTAAGAGTGGCTGAATTACAATGCCAATTGAATTCCCACTATGAATGGTATCTGAAGTTAAAGTGAGGGCATAGATTGAGAAGAAATGGGATCCTGAAACATGGGAGGGGGACATATGGACAGATATTCAGGAAACTGGGGACACCAAACCCATAAATTCCACTGATTCATTCCTGCCAACAGCACCATCCCTCCCATCTGAAGAGATTATTCCATCTTTGTCTATTAAACCACCCTCCCCAAGAAAACCATTATCCCTTCAACATCCATTTGATGTGACTGACCCAACTGAGCATGAAGCTGAGGTAGTGCCTAGGTTGGTGCCTGGGGCATCGCCTGAGGCAGGTGCCTTACAAGACATTGCTGAATGTTCCTAGGACCCATCTCTACCACCCATTTTTGCTTCTAGACCTAAGTCCCAGTGATCCCCAAAAGGTGAAGTACAAAGTGTGATCCAGGAGGAAGTATGCTATGCTCCAAAAGAACTACTTGACTTTTCTCATATATACAAACAGAAACCTGGGGAATACATGAGGGAATTGCTTTTAAGGTTGTGGGATAATGGTGTAAGGAACAGAAGGTTGGGTCAGTCTGAGTTTATTGATATGGGCCCACTAAGCACAGATCCTTCATTCAGTGTTTCAGCTCAATAAGTTAGGAAAGGATCTAATAGTTTATTTGTTTCACTGAAGCACGGATTAAGTGGTGGCCTACACTAAATCAAGTTGAAGCACCAGATCTGCCTTGGTATACTGTAGAAAAAGATATTCAAAGACTTAGGGAAATTGGCATGTTAGAGTAGATTTATCAGGTTGGACCCACAGACCCATTATGGAGTTCCCAGAGGACACACCTTTTACCACAACAGTGAGGAACAAATTTGTGAAAGGAGTCCCAGCATCCTTGAAGATTGCTGGGATTGCTATTTTATGTAAGTCAAATTTGACAGTGGGAAACTGTCCTAACTGAATTAAGACACCTAACAATGGGACTGATTGGACCCCATGGTGATAGAGGCCAAGTGGTGGCACTCAATTGATAAGGACAAGGTAGGGTGTGGTTACCATAAAGGAGAGCAGAGTCAAGCAGTAATCAGAATAGTCTGACTAGTATGGACTTATGGTGTTGGCTACTTAGTCGTGGTGTCCCTAGGAGTGAAATAGATTGGAAGGCTACTAAATACTTATTTGATCTGTACAAGTGGAAGAATTCTAGGTCATTTGAATGGCCAGAAAAGAGTCACAGCCCCTCAAGCAATTCCCAGACTTGAGCCGATTTACAGACCCACACCCCTAGAATGAAGGGGAGGCTGGCCCCTTGAGGAAGGACCCCACTTCCAGTACCAAAAGTCTTAGGCTGGGTTCTCTAGAGAAGTAAAACCAATGAAACACATATAAAAATCTCTCAAGGAAATGGCTGTCATGGTTGTAGAGGCTGGAAGGTCCCAAATCCATGGGTCAGGTGTCACCTGGAGGCTTCTCCTGACTCAAATGGCTGCAGGAGCTGGTGAATCCCAGAAACAGCAGGTCAGACAACAGGCTGCAGGCTCAAGTCCCAAGAACTGGAGATCAGATGATGATGAGCCAGATGCAGGATCGAGAGCAAGGGAGAGCTTTGCCAGAGTGTCCATATATATTGGGTGCAGGCCACAACCTCAAGGAAACTCCCTTACATCCAGAGCCAGAGAAGGTGTGACCTGAGCAATTGTGGTGGCTTGAGTCATGCCCTTTAGTAAGGCTGTGACTCAAGATTCACCCCACCCTAATTCTGCCTTATTGACATAAAAAGGTTTTAGAATTAGCAACACGTAAAATAGAGGACAATTACACAATACCATAAAATTGAGGACAATTACATCAGGTCACAAAATGGAGGATGATTGCATCATTACATAACTGCCAAACTACAGCATTACATAACTGCCAAACCACTGAGAATCATGGCCCAGCCAAGTTGACACACTTTAATTGTCACAGTGTGTGTGTCTGAAAATGTCTATATTTAACCTTCATTCTTAAAACATATTTTGACTGAATATTGAATACTACATTGGCATTATTTTATTTCAGCTCATTATAAATATTAAGTATATCATGTCATTGTCTTTTGGCTTCCATTGTTTCTGTTGAGAAGTCAGCTATACTCTGTTGCACCTTTGTGTAATCTGTCTTTTACCTCCACCTGCTTTTAAGACTTTCTTTTCTTTTGGCTTTCAGCAGCTTTATTATAACTTATCTAGGTGTGGATTTACTTTTATCTTGTTTAGGACTCATATGGGCTTCTTGAATCTTTGGCTTGTGTTTTTTTATTGGCTTTGGAATTTGAGCTATATACCCTGTAGGCAGTAGGGAGCTACTGAAGGCTTTTGAACAGAGGACCAATAAGCTTAAATTTGTGATTAATAATAATGGTGAAAATGATAGCTACAATTTATCCTATACTCAGCATTATGCCAAACATTTAATCTCTTTTAGTTTCACATTAACCCTAATGAGCTAGAAATTATCATTCCCACTTTACAGATGAGGAAATCAAGGCTCAGAGAGTAAAGTAACTAAACCAAAGTCACACAAGATTAGTAAGTAGTGAAGCCAAGATTGGAAGCTGGGTTTGTCTGACTCCAGTAACATGAAATAGCCACTAGCCCCATGTGACTATTTGAATTAAAATTAATTAAAATGAAATTTAAAAATCAGGTCCTCAGTCACACTAGCCACATTTCAACTACTCAATAGCCACATGTGGCTAGTGGCTACCGTATTGGACACTATAGATACAAAACGTTTCATCACGACAGAAAATTCTGTCAGACAATGCTGCTGTATAGCTTGGTAACTCCCACAGTACCATGAAGAATGTACTAGAAAGAAATAAATTAGAAGCAAGGAGGCTGATTATCACCGGCCAAAGGTCTTCAGGGCCTGGGCTGGAGCCTTGGCTAGGGTAAGAGCTACTTAATCTCTGATGACTGCATGCAATGACAAAGGCTTGCTCTGTGGCCAGGGTACTGGAAGTGGAGTGGATGTGAGAAAAACTGGACTGACAGGCCTCGGATGCAAGAGATGGAGCAGGGGAGGCAGCTGAAGATGATGCTGAGTTTTTGGATCGGGGAATGGAGAGACCATTCATTGAGATAAAAGAGAAGTCCAGGGTTAGACTTTGTACTTGAAGCCTATGAAAAAGTGTCAGAAGTACAAGTCAGAGCATAACTGAAAGTTACATGACTTTTTCAAGATAACGTAGGTTGTTAGATATTCTTTCCACTGTTTGACACTACCCAGAAAAACAAGCTCTAAAAGACTTTGCTGGGTTTTTAATTACATCTGTGTGATCCTTCTTCACTCTAATAAACAGCTTATGAAGTTGTTTCAACACAAACTCCTTTCAGTTAGGAGAGTTTGCCTCATTTCCTGATGGTGTCAGAGCCCTGGCCTCAGCAGGCACTCAGTCAATGTTTATGCATCTGAAATAAATCCAACAAAAGCTGCAGAGTCTGTAACGGCCAGCAGAGGGTAGCATCAGACACTCCTAAACTCACCTTGAGTTGACTATTAAGCAAGAGTGTAATAGGCGAGATCTCCCAGTTTAAATACCTTCCTTTGCAGGCTGCAATTCTTTAATATCTGTTTCTTAGCAAGCCTCCCAGATATGTTTCTACTGGTGAATGTGCTAATAGTAGCAATGACAAATAGTAACGATAACAAACCCGATAATAACATCTACCCAGTATGCACCACGGGCCAGCCCGGTGCTAGGTGAGTTGCTTATGGTATTAGCTGCTACGTGGTAGGTATTCCCATGCACATTTTATGAGTTAGCACTATTCTAAACATGTTTAATTCCTTTGAGAGATTAAATAACTTTGTGAGCTGGGTAATATCATCACCATACCTGTTTGACAGATAAGGACACTGAGGCATGCAGCCATGAGGTAACTTTCCCAAGACCAAGTGGCTCGTTAGGAACCTGGGGTTGGACAAACATAGTTGAGCTCAGGTGCAGAGCTTGGTCCTTTCCCCAGGGGATGTCTCCTTGTGAGCCTGCCTCTACCCCATGTGTGCCCGTGACCCCAACACAAGGGCTGCAGCTGTCCCCACTCCTCTGGGACTCCCCCATGGCCATTAAACCTCCTGGAGGGATTTCCCCAGAGTCCATTATGATCGCATTAGCAGGAAGCACATCCTTTCATCATCATTTCAGGTTGAAGAGAAGCTTCAGGAGGATTCCAGAAGGAAATTGCTTCATCTGCAAGAAATGGGGAACAGAGAGAACCTCATTAAAATCAATTTGGAAAGGGCAGTAGGTCAGGTAGGCGTGCTCCAGAGCCCCTTCATGGGCCCCCGTTCCCCCACTGATTTTCTGAGGGGAAGGCCAGCCTGAGGTAGGACGTGGTTTCATTCTCCCATTTATCTCACGTGCAGAGGTTTAACGTGGCTTCTGCATCCCAGTGGGTATCACTAAACAGGTTTTGTCTGCTGGGAAGCTTCCCACCTAATCATTTGCTGTGGCCTAAGACCCTGACCAGGGGACCAGACCTGGCTCAGTGCCTGCCCCAATTAGCTGGCTGTGTCACTCCCTCTCGGGAGAGATTTGAGCCCCTTAACCCTTTGAGTGTTTCTGGTCCTTTCTCCGTAACATTTTTAGTGCTGACATTTACCACAAACTTTCTTCCTCTGGGTCCCCCAGCACATGTCATAGTCAGTATCCATAGGAAATGCCACTTTTTTTAAATAAAGTAAAGCCCCAGGACAAACAAGTCCATGCAAGATGGAGAAGTTCCTGGAGGCGTCATTTCTCCTCTGATGTTCTGGCCCAAATTGGGCCAGTGGCCCTTCCTGTTATATGTGGCACAGCCATGGGGGCCAGGAACCTCTAGAGTGCAGCCCCTTTAAGAGCCCCCCTTGGATTTCCTCCACTAGGGCTCTCACTTGGCAATCTGGTTCCAGGGGATCTGTGGAACTACTGCCATGTATGTGTGTTTCTGCTTTTTTTCCTGGGAGTGAGTGTCTTCCATTCAATCATTGGATTTTTGGAAGGGTCTGTGAGCTCCCTGCAAAGGTTACAAACCACAACCCTGAAAGGGTTCCCTCCGTCCTACCCAGCTCTCTTCCAGGGCACTTCCAAGAAGCCTTACCCAGGACAGTGTGCAGGATTTGTCCCAGCATGCTATAATTCAGAGGCACACACGAGTCAAAAGATGATTTAACTATTGTGCAGATGTTCAAGCCCCTTCAACAAAGGTCCACCACCATTAGGCCTAGTGCCATTTGTCCTGCAGGTGCCAACCCCTTGTCAAAGGCAGAGAGCCTGCTGGTCTGGGCCTCCTATTGTGCACCTGGGCTATCCCTCACCCTTGCTGCATTCTGCCACCTCTCCAACACATACCTGATCTGTGGGCATGATCTGTGCCTTGCCCAAGTGCCAAGGTCATGCTATGGTTCTGGGAAAAGGCCATCCAGGAGGATCCTGGGAGACATTGAGATGCCTCCAGGTCTAGACTCAAGATAAAGGGATGAGCCCCCTCTCTGCCGCCTGCCTTATCTCCAAGGCCCTGCTCCCTGTTGGGCCTGCCCTTCCCTGAGCAGGTAGCTACAGACAACTGAGCTCATCATCCATGGGGGCCTGCGATGAGTTATGACAGAGTCATCAACCCACCTCTGACCAGTCATCCCCACAGGACCATCACTCACAGGCCCCCTGTATAGAACCTCTTCTTTGGATGAGCTAGGATTCTCCCCTTGGCCCTGAAACCAGAGGATGACCTCAATGTGGAGTGCCTCAAGTCACCCCAGTTGGCTTCTGGCAGGATGACTGCAGAGCTGTCCTTAGGAGAGTCAACATTTCACTGACTTGGTTTTCCAGAACTCCCTGGTGTGCAATAAACCTCTGGGTCTCAGGGCTCATTGACTTTTACATTGAGTCAGTGGCCCTTGTGGTTCCTTCAAGGCTTTGTTTTAGTTCCTTTAACGACCACATTTTGTGGGTGGGCCAGCCACCCCAAGTCAAAGCCCATCACGTAGGTAAATTCCCAGAGAAAGATGGGCTTCTCTGCTTCTATCTTCTGGATGGAACCCAGGACACCTTGGACTTGTGATTCTCTAAGCCCTGATTTAACTTTACTGTGCTCTTTCATCAGCCTTAATCTGAAAACACCAGCAACCAGGGGACAACTCAATAGTCGAATTGAATTTGAGGACCCTGGCTTGAACAGATGTTTCTGGATACAAGCATTCTCAAAGAATACATATTGAGTGCCTACTCTATGTCAGGCACCGTACTAGGTTCCAGGGATACAGAATGAATACAGTCAGTAGTCTTCATCCCACTTATGGTCTAAGGCACAAAATGGCAGAAGGGAGAGCATTCTTCTCTCCCCAGGCACCTTGCTGATTACACAATTTACTTGGGCTGACAGCCTCAATATTTATTTCACAGTCTGGTGCCAGCCTAGCAATTATAGAAAAGCACTCCCGGCCACAGACTTCCCATTGGATAATTGGCAGCAAGTGCCTTTTCTGAGGACTTCAGACATGTGTGTGTACTGACCACGTGCATCAGTTGGATTAGGCAGACAGGCAGGCCTGACAAGTAATTAAGACCTGCTGTTCTCTTTTCTTCTGTGGGTACTGCCACTTCCAATGAGAGATGAAGATTTTAATAACATGTAATGATTAAAGGCAGGCCCCTCTAACTGATTTTTCCCAAACCCCCATGATGGAAATGCAGCACCCAGGCTTGTTGGCTCCAGCTGTCCCCCTGACTTTGTTGCCTTCCCTTTTTCTGCAGCTTGAGCATTTCAGAAGCCAAGTTATCAAGGCCACCTACGGACGAGCGAAGCCATTCCAGGACAAACTCATCACCGATCAACAGGTTAGTCTGGCTTTCTTGCCACGCAACTCCTTTGCTTTCTTCTTCTGGGATCTGGGATTCCAGACCCTGGGAGCATATGTTTCTGTTTTTGTTGGTGGCACATATTTTTCACACTGTCGCTACAGCATAAAGAGTTGTTTTGATTTGATGGGATTTCCTGGCTTTTAAAGCAAAAGCCAGTTAAACTCCCTTGAAATGTTTCTGTGAAAATCAAATTAAACCATTCAGGCTGGTCACCAGGCACACATGTTTAACCTTCACTAACTATGAGAAAAGAGGCCGCCTCACCACACTGGATGTGTTCCGGCTTGTTCCTTCTCAAGAGGAAAGATGGTAGAGAGGATGGACCTCAGGCTGTAACAATTGCATTATCAGTCTTCCAAACATTCTTTCCAACTCTAAGTCAACACGCAGATAAGAAAACACACTGTTGGCTGCTCTCATTGGGTGTAGTAGAAGCTGACCTTCTGTTCCTGAGCTCAGCGTTAGGAATTATTGCTACAATGCCGATGGATCTGGGACATACTTATGGCAGCAATATGGGTCTTTGACTCTTAGCCATAATCTCTGACCCTGGGGCATGCCTCCTGGTGTCAGGGCCAGTGTCCTCCTTCAGAGCCATCCCACCTGTTACGGGGCGGACTTAGGTGTATAATCGCCAGTTCCCTTTCTCCCAGAGCCACCATGTGTTTTAAATCCTTTTTAATTTTTATTTTTTCCTTTTTTCTCACCAGTTAATTGAGAAAATTACCCAGGTCACTGAGGATAGTATCACCTTTCAGCAGAAAAAAAAATGGATCCTGCAGAACGAAATCCAGCTCAGCAATTCCAAACAGGAGGAAATCACAGAGAACATTGAGAAGCTGAAGACCTCCCTAGACAGCTGCCAGGTGGCCCCTTCTAAGCTCTTCACAAATGTCCCCTTCATTTGATTTTTGTGCTTCTTGTTTTGGGAAATTGTCTAGCTTTCAAAACCAAACCAGTTGCCATTGAGTTGATTCCAACTCATGGCAACCCCCATGTATGAAGAATAGAACTGTGCTCCATAGGGTTTTCAATGGCTGTGACCATTCAGAAGTAAATGGCCAGCCATCTGGGTGGATTCAAACTGCCAACCTTTCAGTTAGTAGCTGAAAGTTTAACTATTTGCACCACCCAGGGACTCTGTCCAGCTTTAGTAGATACTACAGTAAAACCTGCAAAAAAAAAGCCAGAGCCTGTGTAAGGTGGAAACCTGACAGAGAAGTGATAGAAAAGTGTTAGACTGCACCCTGTCAAAGATGGAAAACTTGCAAGACCTGGAAAAACAAAGCAGTCCCATAAAGTTCTGGGAATCTCAGGTTTCACTGTATGTAAGGATCGAGTCACTCAGCACGGCCAAGGAAAAGATGTCCCCGTGTTATTTCCAGAGGAACCAACCAAACGCTCCTGCTCTTTATTTGTATTTTTTTGGGTCTAGCAACAGAAAAGATGTTTTTATCCCCATCTCCTTTGACTGTGGAGGTGATAGGACCAGAGACGCCCTCACTGCCCCACCCTGGGATCCATGGTGTCACTAGGGTTGGTGTCACCCAGTGCAGTAACTCATGGTGTCAACTCCTCTCCCCTAGCCAGAGTGGGTGAGGCTAGCCAGCAAACCACCCCCTGGTGGGTAGAGCGCTGCGCCCCACCTAACACAGTTCCTCCTGTTCCTCCCGTCTCCAACTGGCCAAGGCAGAGACCCTCCTCTCCACGCAAAGGCAGGTACTGTGACCCAGCCACCTGCACCCTGACTGGCAGGTGATGGGGGATGAGTGACAAGTTACCTCACTGGGTGACACCAACCTTAATGACTGGTGGGTGGTGGGGGAATGATGAATTACCACACTGGGTGGCAGGTGACACCAACCCTAGTGACATCACTGCCTTGGCAGCCCCTTCCCTGGTGATGCCGACCCACCTGCCGCTGCCACCACAGCAAACCCTAAGTCATTTTGGTGTCACTCCCTCTGACAGTGTCAGGGGGTACGGTCTGTGCCCCCCTCACCTCCCTAGTGATACCACTGGCTGGGATACCTCTTATCTGAGCAGGCAGCTGCTTCTGCTTTCTGTGGAAATAAGCAGCTGCTATTTGAGGAGTTTATGCAAATGCTGGCTTGTCAGCACTCTTTCAAATCAGGGAAGCAAGCTTTTTGACCAGCTTGTGTGTTGATCTCGGCAGGAATTTCGATGAATAGAAGTAGTCAAATGTGGTTCTCGTTTCAGCCCAACCGTAAATGACAATACGGGTTTGTAATTGCATGTACCTAAAAGTGGGGTCACTTTGGCCATCAAAAGTCCAAATTAGAGTGCTCGAAATAAAAAGTGATTGAAACGGGAATATTCCCAGGCATGTGCTGCCTGCTTCGTGGTGAAGTTGAGAATATTGTTCTCTGCACGTTTCGTTGGTGCTATTTCTGGCCACCAAGTCTGGGCGTCTTATGATCTCATCTCATTTCAGGCTTGCATGATAAAGCCTTGCTGCAGCCATGACCTGAAGAAGGAAGTCGAACTTCTTCAGCACCTTCAGGTGAGCCCACCTGTCTCGGGGCTCCAGAAGGTGGCGCTGGATATCCTGAGGCTCTCGCTGGCCTGGCTGGAGGAGACGGAGCAGCTCCTCAGCTGCGTCGGAATCCAGTTATCCAGCTCTGACAAAGGTTACTTGGGCTTTTCTCTCACATAGTTGCCTGATGCTAAAATGTCGTGTTGAATCTTATCATGAGGGAACATCTGTTGAGGAAGGCTCCTTAGGTAGGTGGCCAAGTAGGCTTTTCTTCGCTTCTCCAGTGGAGAAGTGATTTTCCTTTAAAAAATACACATGTGGGAACCAAATCAGGGAAGAAAATGAGATGTGACAAAGGCAAAAGGAAGATTAAATCAAAATTATGCCAGACCTCATCTCTCAGCACTAACAACTTTTGATATTTTCTGTGTGACTTCCAAGACGTTTTCCCACAGAAATAGCTACATGATTCTAGGCAAGTTATTTACCCTCCCTGTACCTCAGTTTCCTTACCTGTAAAATGGGGATAATAGCAGTACCCACCTTCTAAACTCATTATGAGAATTACAATACCTTAATATATGTAGAATGCATTAATATATATCTATCCCGGCACAAAGGAACCCTGGTGGCACAGGCTGCTAACCGAAAGGTCTGCAGTTCTAACACACCAGCCGAGAGAAAGTTGTAGCTATCTGCTTCCACAAAGATTACAGCTTTGGAAACCCTACAGGGCAGTTCAGCTCTGTCCTCTAGGGTTGCTATGAGTCGGAATCAACTCAATGGCAACAGGTTTTCATACTGTTTAGAAGTCTCTGCCTGGTCCAAACGGTTAATGTGTCAGCTGCTAACCGAAAGGTTGGAGGTTTGGACCCACCAGCGGTTCCACAGGAAAAAAGACTTGGCGATCTGCTTCCATAAAGATTACAGCCTAGGAAGCCATATGGGGCAGTTCCACTCTCCTATAAGGATTGCTGAGTCGGGATCAACTAAATGGCAACAGGTTTTTTTTTTTTTTTTTCCTTTTTTTGGTTATTCTGGCATAGACTAGACACCATCTCCATGTTTATTTTTTAATCCTACCAAAAAAAAAAAAAAAAGTGTTCTACTATACCGAATAGTCTTTCGTTTTGTTCCTAATGGTTCACCTTAAATGCCCTTCTATGTCAATACATACAGATCAATGTCATTACTGTTATGGATGGCGAGGAATTCCATTGTGGGGGATGTGCCATAATTTATTTAACCAATCCCCTATCATGAGCATTTTTCCACACTTACAAATAATGCAGAGAAGAACATTGTGGCAGCTTTCTCCAAATATTTCTGTAAGATATTGTCCTAGAAGTGGAAGGGTATGAACCACTTTGACGTAGGGAAGATTTATTGCATATCTGCTAGACGCCAGGCACCATGTAGGGAGGGGAAAGGATGAGGTCTTTAGAAGCAGGTAGAATCCAGGTCATGGGTGTATAGGTGTTCTGTAAAATTCTTCCAACTTTGCTGTATGTTTGAAATTTTTCATAATACAATATTGTGGAAACTACAGGCACTATCCCTGCTCTCATAGAGCTTATAGTCTGGTGGGGAGGGCAGGGTTGGGAGTGGGCATTAATAAAGAAAAAAAAATCACTCATACAGATGTGAAACTAAAATAGGGGCAAGAGCTGCAAAGGAGAAGTGTAGGGCTCCGACCTGGCCAGGGTGCGCAGGGCGCTGCAGGGTGCATAGGAGTTCGTTCCCAAAGAAGGGAAAGGAAAGCATTCTGGTCAGAGGGAGTAGCGTGGCAAAGGCCTGGTGGTGTGGAGGAACATAGAGAACACAAGGGGCTAAAAGAAGCGAGGGCAGGGAGTGGGTATGTGGCTAGGCTGGCAAAGGTGGCAGGCAGGGTCCATGTCCTGCAGAGATTTGTGAGGGCCCTGGTAAGATACTCTACTTTATCTAAAGGGCAGCAAGAAGCCAATGAATTTTTTTCTTTTTTAATTTTTATTGTGCTTTAAGTGAAAGCTTACAAATCAAGTCGGTCTCTCATACAAAAATTTATGTACACCTTGCTATATACTCCTAGTTGCTCTCCCTCTAATGAGACAGCACACTCTTCTCCACCCTGTATTTCCGTGTCCATTAAGCCAGCTTCTGTCCCCCTCTGCCTTCTCATCCCCCCTCCAGACAGGAGCTGCCCACATAGTCTCATATGTCTACTTGATCCAAGAAGCTGACTCCTCACCAGTATCATTTTCTATCCTATGTTGTTGTTGTTGTTAGGTGCCATCGAGTCAGTTCCGATTCATAGCGACCCTATGCACAATAGAACGAAACACTGCCCGGTCCTGCGCCATCCTTACAATCGTTATGCTTGAGCTCATTGTTGCAGCCGCTGTGTCAATCCACCTCGTTGAGGGTCTTCCTCTTTTCCGCTGACCCTGTACTCTGCCAAGCATGATGTCCTTCTCCAGGGACTGATCCCTCCTGACAATATGTCCAAAGTGTGTAAGACGCAGTCTCGCCATCCTTGCTTCTAAGGAGCATTCTGGTTGTACTTCTTCTAAGACAGATTTGTTCATTCTTTTGGCAGTCCATGGTATATTCAGTATTCTTCACCAACACCACAATTCAAATTCATCGACTCTTCTTCGGTCTTCCTTATTCATTGCCCAGCTTTCACATGCATATGATGTGATTGAAAATACCATGGCTTGGGTCAGGCGCACCTTAGTCTTCAGGGTGACATCTTTACTCTTCAACACTTTGAAGAGGTCCTTTGCAGCAGATTTGCCCAGTGCAATGCGTCTTTTGATTTCTTGACTGCTGCTTCCATGGCTGTTGATTGTGGATCCAAGTAAAATGAAATCCTTGACAACTTCAATCTTTTCTTCGTTTCTCACGATGTTGCTCATTGGTCCAGCTGTGAGGATTTTTGTTTTCTTTATGTTGAGGTGCAATCCATACTGAAGGCTGTGGTCTTTGATCTTCATTAGTAAGTGCTTCAAGTCCTCTTCACTTTCAGCAAGCAAGGTTGTGTCATCTGCGTAACGCAGGTTGTTAATGAGTCTTCCTCCAAACTTGATGCCCCGTTCTTCTTCACATAGTCCAGCTTCTCGTATTATTTGTTCAGCAGACAGATTAAATAGGTATGGTGAAAGAATACAACCCTGACGCACACCTTTCCTGACTTTAAACCAATCGGTACCCCCTTGTTCTGTCCGAACAACTGCCTCTTGATCTATCCTGTCGTCCAGTCCAATCCCTGTCTGAAGAGTTGGCTTTGGGAATAAGCCAATGAGATTTTAAAGTGAGGACCTAATGGAATAGGTTTGTATTTTGAGACAGTCATCTTGGCTACAAGTGAAGAATGTGCTGGAAGGTGGCCAGCAAGGAGCACCAGGAAACTAGTTAAGAAATGATGGTGGCCTACACTAGGGCAGGGGTAGGGATGGAGAAAGAGAGAAGATTCCAGGGGCATTTAAGAGGAAAATCCACAGGACTCAGCAATAGACTTGGATACAGTAAGGGAAGCGAGAAGAGTTGTACACGATCTCCAGGTTTCTGGCTTATGTAAAAGGACAGATGTGATTCCTTTGCTAAACTGGGAATGCTGGATGAGGACCAGGTTTGAGGGGGGAAGATGAGCATGAGGTACCCATGAGACATCCAAGATGTGGTGCAAGAAGAAGGCAGTTGTCACCCTGGCTGCCTGGTCTGGAGATTGTGATGTATCCTCAGCACCTAGAAGAGCATGTCCCACGTATCATTTGCTTAACAAATATCTGCTGAAGGAATGACTAGAGCCATGGGTGTGAATGGTATCACTTAGGAAGAAATTATTGAGTGAGAAGGGGAAAGAGCCCTGGGCCTTGAGGAACTCCAGTGTTGTGAAGATCGTTGATACCTCTTGCCAAACCGCCTCCAGAGAGGGTACATGAATTTGACATTCTTGCAGCAGAGAATAAGACTAGAGGTGTGATCTTCAACTCTTTCACTTCAACATCCCCAGCCAGGATGTCTCCAAAGGAATCCAGAAGGTAATGTAAAGGTCTTCACACACACAAAAAGCAAAATCAAAAACAAGATTATCTTTAATTTTTATACAAGTGCCTACCCTCATCATAGCATAGAGAGGAAGGGAATGGTGAGGGGCAGGGCATGGGGAGGAAGACGGTCCATGCTCCTGGTGTTCTCCCAACAACTCAGGGCTCTGATCTGGCCAGGGAGGGCAGGGCATCTGCAGGATGCACAGGAGTTCTTTCCCAAAGAGGGGAAAGAGGAGCATTCTGGTCAGAGGGAGTAGCTTGTTCTCTTGACCAGTTTCCCCCGGTGCCACTTCTGTTGTAATCATGGCAGAATCTTCCAGCTTCCATGAAATGAGGTGGATCACAGTTCTAGTTGTTCTTGGAGATTGGAACTAAAACAAAGACAGACCATCACCTCTATCTGATAATAATAGGGCCGAGGTATGTGTATGCTATCTCCTCCCCACTCTCAAGACCATTTTAGCTATTGCCAACTATGTCTGTAAATCTAGTCATATGTTACCTTAAAAAAAACATGGACTGTAAAGTTAAGTTGTCAGGCCAGGAATTCCAGAAAGGTTGAGAAATACTGGCCCCAAGCAGCATTTATCAGACCCACCATCTTTTTCTCCTGACTCCTTAGAGTCACGAGACTTAAGTAACATCAAACAGGTCTCTGCAGAATCCCTCCTATAACATGCACTGTGGATCTCCAAGAATGAGATAAAGAATGTGAGAGTTCTCAAAATACATTTCTCCTTTCTTGTTGTCCAGGGCCCCGACTAACGTCTCTTGGAATAATGTCCTTTTATGAAACACCCGGAGTCTCTGGGTGGTGCAAGCAGTTAATGTGGCATCCAGCTCTCAACTGAAAGGCTGAAGTTTGAGCACACCTGGAGGCTGCCCAGAAGAAAGGCCTGGCTTCTTGTTGTTAGGTGCCATCAAGTTGGTTCCGACTCATAGTGACCCTGTGTACAACAGAACAAAACACTGCCTGGTCCTGCACCATCCTTATAATTGTTGCTACACTTGAGCCCATACTTGCAGCCACTGTGTCAGTCCATCTCACTGAGGGTCTTCCACACTTCCACTGACCCTCTACTTTATCAAGCATGGTGTCCTTCTTCAGGGACTGATCCCTCCTGATAACATGTCCAAAGTATGTGAGACAAAGTCTCTCCATCCGTGCTTCTAAGGAGCATTCTGGTCATACTTCTTCCAAGACAGATTTGTTCATTCTTTTGGCAGTCTAAGCCCTGGCTGTATACTTCCAAAAGATCACAGCCATTGAAGACCCTATGGAGCACAGTTCTACTGTGACACATGGTGTTGCCGCGGCTTAGAGTTGACACAACAGCAGTTGGTTACTTTTGAGGAATCAGTGGTCTGGTGACTGTATTTGTGTTTCCAACTACTTGGTTTTAAGAAGCTAAGAGAAGAAGGATGAAGCATAATAACAGAAAGGTTGGTGAGTAGGGCCCATCCTTCAACCACTCGGCAAGAGAGGGAGTTGATGTTAAGAGGCATTTTCACTCCCAGTTTGTAAGTCCTGAAATAAATCCCCCAGGGGAATCCAGGCTGAATAAACATAAAGGGAAACCATAGGATATGTTGTTAGGTGAGGAGGCAGTGGCGGTTCAGCAGTAGAATCCTCACCTTCTGTGTGGGAGACCTGTTTCATTTCCAGCCAATTGCACTTCAAGAGCAGCCAACACCTGTCTGTCACTGGTGGCTTGTGTGTCACTATGATGCAAACAAGTGTCAGTGGAGCTCCTGGACCAAGATGGGCTAGGAAGAAAGGCCTGAAGATCTACTTCTGAAAATCAGCCAATGAAAACCCTATGGATCACAACGTGCATTGTGCATGGGGTCTCCATGAGCTGGGGGATGACCAGATGGCAGCTGTCATGGATTGAATTATGTCCCC
The DNA here is from genome assembly GCF_030014295.1 of Loxodonta africana. Taxonomy (NCBI): domain Eukaryota; kingdom Metazoa; phylum Chordata; class Mammalia; order Proboscidea; family Elephantidae; genus Loxodonta; species Loxodonta africana. Next base: position 50,126,577 of record NC_087344.1, read on the forward strand.
CCAAAATATCTGTCAACTTAGCTGGGCCATGAGTCCCAGTATTATATGATTGTCCACCATTTTCTGTGATGTTCCTAATATGCTGCCAATCCTATCACTGTGATGTAATAAGGTGAATTAGCGGCAGTTATACTGATGAGGTTCACAAGATTAGGTAGTGTCTTAAGCCAATCTCTTCTGAGATATAAAAGAGAGAAGCGAGCAGAGAGACATGGGGACCTCATACCACCAGGAAAGCAGTGCCGGGAGCAGAGCACATCGTTTGGACCTGAGGTTCCTGTGCTGAGATACTCCCAGACCAAGGGAAAACTGGTGACAAGGACCTTCCTCCAGAGCCAACAGAGAAAGAAAGCCTTCCCCTGGAGCCGGCGCCCTGAACTCGGCCTTCTAGCCCACTGGACTGTGAGGGAATAAACTTGTCTTTGTTAAAGCCATCCACTGTGGTGTTTCTGTTTGGGCAGCGCTAGATGACTAAGACAGTGCCTAACAACAAAAACAACATTGTTAGGTGACATCCTGAGCTGCCAAGAAGGTGAGGCCTGGTAGGATTCAAGTGTGTGTTGCTACTAAGGGTCTGTTGGTTGAAGGATTTGCTCTGTGGTCCAGCCGGGAATTTAAGAAATACCTGGTGGCGTGTAAGGAGGAACCTTGAAAGTTAGCTCTTACACTCCTCCTGCCTACTTTCTCAGGCTTCTTTTGATAAGGAAAAGAAAGGACTTTTTACATTTTTCTCTGTAAGCTCAGTTGTTTGTGTCTATTTCTGCAAGATTTTGTTGCAAATAAAAGACTTCCTTCGTACATGAAAAATCGCTGTCTCAGTTATCCAAGATACACATTATCGTTAAATGAAAAAAAAAAGGAAGTTATAATATAAATGCACAGTGCGCTTCCATTTTTTTTTATTAAAAAAGTATCTGACCAAAAGAAATATCAGGAGAAAAAGACACCTGACTGTTAAAGAGTATCGCCCCAGCAGGGTGGGGTCATGTAGGACTTTTACTTTCACGATGTTGTTCAACAACCACTTATCTAGGGCCCACTATGTGCCGTGACTGCAGACCACTGAAGTTACAGCAGAGACCACTTTCAACTTTAGGGATTTCTACAGTGTTCAAATTTTTGTAATAAGCCCATGTACCTTTTATAACCAGAAATATACAGAATTGAATAATAAATAGGGTCACTATGAGTCAGAATCGACTTGACAGCAGTGGGTTTATTATGTTACAGTTCATCATCTAATCTAGAAACATGATCGAACACCCCAACTACCCCTTCAACACCCTTGACTTCGTCCTCCTCTGCTCTTTGGATCCCACCCATGACTTGATTCTTCCCCTTTGGTTTTTGGGTCACAGGTTGCAGCTGAGTGAAGTCTCAGATTCATCCCAATTTAAAAAAAAAAATTTTTTTTTTTTTTTTAGCCACCACAAATTCGTGTGCTCACCAGGTCCCATACCCAAGCCAGTGTCACAGGCCATCTTGCCTCCTCTGCCATTCTGGCATCCTTATAACGCACCTCTTCCCACACACGCTTCACGTTAGCTGCTAACCATTTACTCTCAAGCCTCCAATCTCTTTGAGAAGAGAATGACACCTAGGTCTGAATTCTGGCTCTACCACATACCCTCTCTATAGCTTAATCTTGCTGAGCTTCGCTTGCCTCACCTATAAACTGCAAATACATTCCTTGCTGGGTTGTCTATAATGATTGAAGAGTGACACATACAACTCCTGGTGTGATACCTGGCACAAACCAAAAAAGCCTAACCCATTCCCATCAAGTCGATTCCAACTCACAGCAACCCTATAGGACAGAGTAGAACTGCCCCATAGGGTTTCCAAGGAGCAGCCGGTAGATTTGAACTGCCAACCTTTTGGTTAGTTGCCATAGCTCTTGACTACTGCGCCACCAGGGCTCCACCTGGCACATAGCAGGTGCTTAATACTTGATAGTTGTTATAATAATATTATTATTCTCACTCCTTGTTGGCAGTTCTCAGAAAGTTGCAGTGTCAGAGATCTAGGCCCCAGGCAGGGGCATGCTCAATTCCTTTCCTTTCTTTATACCCATCTTTTCCTCCTTCCCTTCATCTCCCCCGCCTATGTCCTCCTTCCAAATGAAGCTCTTCCCCTCCTCTGTATTTGTGTCTGCCCTTCTCTTTCCTTCCCGGGGACCTTATGCCCAGGGTCCTGAATTTTGATCTTCTCCAGCATCTATAGCCTACCTCTGCCTCTTAGCTCCCTCCCCCTCGCAATCAAACATACACTTCGAGATGCCTCTACTGTCTTGAAAATAATATTCTTTACTGGGACCCATTGCTTCTTTAGCTCCTTCATTATTACTTTTAACAGCCACAACAATGGACTCGAACATACCCACGATCATGAAGATGGAGCAGGGCCAAGCAACATTTGGTTCTGTTATTCATAAAATTGCCATGAGTTGGAATTGACTTGACGATAACAACAACAGTCAACTCTTACTCTTACCTCCATCCCACCTATAACTTTGAAGACCTGGCAGTTTGAACCCACCAGTCCCTGTGCAGGAAAAAGATGTGGCAGTCTGCTTCCATAAAGATTAAACCCGTTGCCATCAAGCCGATTCTGACTCATAGTGACCCTGTAGGACAGGGTGGAACTGACCCATAGAGTTTCCAAGGAGCAGCTGATGGATTCAAACTGCCGACTTTTTGGTTAGCAGCCGAGTTCTTAACCACTGTACCAAAAGGGCACTTTGGAAATCCTATGGGGCAGTTCTACTCTACCCTATAGGGTCCTTATGAGTTGGAATCAACTCAACAGCAACAGGTTTGCTTTTTTTTTCCAGCTTCGAGAGCTGCATTCCTTGGCTCATGGCCTTCCTGCATCTTCAAAGCCAGTAGCAGAGCATCTTCAAAGCTCTCTCTGCTTCCCTTATATCGCCTTCTCTGTCTGTAGTCTCATCTTCCTCTATTTCCCTCTACACAAGGACTTCCGTGATTTCATTGGGCCCATCCAGATAATCGAGGATAATCTCCTCACCTCAGGATTCTGAATCCTGTCTGCAGAGTCCCCTTTGTCCTATAAGATAACATTCACAGGTTTCAATTATCAGGCCCTGAATAGCTTTGGGGGCCATTATTCAGTCTACCACCACCACCCCCCTTCAGAAACACCCTCCCTTCGAACTCTGAATTCTGCCTGCCTAAAACACCCACTCCAGAGAGGCCAAGACACCAAGAAGCTGCTGTCCTGGTGCTCCAGGGCTGCCATAACAAAGTATCACAAAATGGATGGCATTGTAAGAACAGACATTTATTGTCTCACAGTTCTGGAAGCTAGAAGTCCAAATTCAGGGTGTCTCGATTCTTCCATATTCTCTCTGAAGGCTCTAGAAGAAGATCCTTTCTTGTCTCTCCCAGCTTCTGGTTAAGCCCAGGCGTTCTTTAGATTGTTGTGGCAGCATAACTCCATGTCACATGGCCATCTTCTCTGTCTTTTCTCCTCTTTTAGAGGACACCACTCCGATTCAATTAGGACCCACCCTATTCCAGCATGACCTCATGTTAGCTTAACTGTTGACATCTTCACAGACCTTGTTTGTAAACGAGGTCACATTCACATTAGGATTTCAGCATTTTGGGGGGATCACTCCTGATGGATGGTCTCTCCCTCCCTGAGACCCCCACACTCCCTCACTCCTTCAGGAGTCACTTACATGTAGCCTGGAGTCATTTCATGCTTTCTGTTGTGCATTTGGAGTCCCTTGGGTGGTGCAGTCAGTTACACACTTGACTACTAACAGAAAGGTTGGCAGTTCAAACCCACCCAGAGGTACCTCACAGGAAAGGCCTGGCAATCGACTTCCAAAAAATCACAGCCGTTGAAAACCCTATGGAGCAGTTTTACTCTGCACGCATGGGGTTGCCATGAGTCAGAATCCACTCAGCACCATCTGGTGTTTGTACTGATTGATCGTGCATTTGGAGTCCCTGGGTGGTACAGTTAACACATTTGGCTACTAACTGAAAGGTTGGTGCTTCAGGCCCACCCAGAGGTGCCTTTGAAGAAAGACCTGGCAACCTACTTCCAAAAAATCACAGCCATTGGAAACCCTGTGGAGCACAGGTCTACTCTGACACACACGGGGTTGCCATGAGCTGGAGTTGACTCAAGGCAACTGGTTTATTGTATATTTATACCTTGTCTCTCAGACTAAACTGTAAGTCCTGAGGACATGGGCCTGTTCATATCTTCTCTCCACAGTTAACACACTGCTTTGCACACAGCAGACACCAATTAAACAGATGTTCTGTTGATGGGTTTTTATTTTCTACCTCCAAAAAAGGAAACTTAGATGTGAGCCCAAGCGTAAGTTACCAACACTTTTGAAAATGCGAGTTGGATGGCAGCTTGGTTTTCTTGATGGGAAGGCAGCATTGCCTTTATCTGTCTGTCTGCAAGTTTTGTTGAGGCATTATTTGGAAAGTAAAGCAGTTAAATAGAATCAATACTTACCTTCTTGCATCTCTTTTTAAGGGTTGCCTTTGTATCTGAAATATCTTCTGGAACATTATCAGAAAGTTATGAGCCAGACCCAGGAACTTCAGGTAATCTTTTAACTTCTTTTTTCCCCCAAGTTCATTTAAACTCTTCCTTTGCATTTGTATATTTTTATGTTTGGTTGCTAACCAAAAGGCTGGGGTCTACCCAGAGGCACCTCAGAAGAAAGGCCTGGCAATCTACTTCTGAAAAATCAGCCACCGACAGCCCTATGAAGTACATTTCTACTCTGACACACATGGGGTTGCCATGAGTCGGAGTCAACTGAACAGCAGGTGGCAAAAACCCACCAACTCTGCTGCTGTAGAGAGAAAGCTATCATAGATACTTTGTAAATAAATGGGCATGGTTGTGTTCCAATAAAACTTTATTTACAAAAATTTGCAGTGGAGGTATAACAACAGATACATAGACCAATGGAACAGAATTGAGAATTGAGACTTAAATTCATCCACTTATGAGCAGCTGATATTTGACAAAGGCCCAGAGTCCATTAATTGGGGAAAAGACAGTCTTATTAACAAACGATGCTGGCATAACTGGATATCCATCTGCAAAAAAATGAAACAAGACCCATACCTCACACCATGCACAAAAATAACTCAAAATGCATCAGAGACTCAAATATAAAACCTAAAATGATGAAGATCATGGAAGAAAAAATAGGGACAACATTAGGAGTCCTAATGCATGGCATAAACAGTATACAAAACATTAGTAACAATACACAAACACCAGAAGAGAAACTAGATAGCTGGGAGCTCCTAAAAATCAAACAGGTATACTTATCCAAAGACTTCACCAAAATAGTAAAAAGACAACCTACAGACTAGGAAAGAAGTTTTGGCTACAACAAATCTGATCAGTATCTAATCTCTAAAATCTACAAGATACTGCAAAAGCTCAGCAGCAAAAAGACAACCTAATTAAAAAATGGGCAAAGGATATGAACAGGCACTTCACTAAAGAAGACATTCAGGTAGCTAACAGATACATGAGGAAATGCTCACAATCTTTAGCCATTAGAGAAATGCAAATCAAAACTACAATGAGATTCCATCTCATCCCAACAAGGCTAACATCAATCCAAAAAACACAAAATAATAAATGTTGGAGAGGCTGTGGAGAGACTGGGACACTTAATACACCACTGGTGGCAATGTAAAATGGTACAACCACTTTGGAAATCGATTTGGCGCTTCCATTAACAGCTACAAATAGAAGTACCATACAATCCAGCAATCCCACTCCTTGGAATATATCCCAGAGAAATAAGAGTCCTCACACAAGTAGATATATGCACACCCATGTTCACTTGCAGCACCATTCACAATAGCAAAAAGATAGAAACGATCTAGGTGCTCATCAACAGACGAATGGATAAACAAATTATGGTATATTCACACAATGGAATACTATGAAACGTTCAAGAACAATGATGAATCCGTGAAACATCTTATAACGGATGAATCTGGAAGGCATTACGCTGAGTGAAATTAGTCAGTCAGTCGCAAAAGGACAAATATTGTATGAGACCACTGTTAAAAGAACTCAAGAAAAGGTTTAAACACAGAAGAAAATGTTCTTTGATGGTTACGAGGGTGGGAAAGGAGAGAAAGGGGTATTCACTAACTAGATAGTAGACAAGAATTATTTTAGGGGAAGGGAAGGACGACACATAATACAGGGAAAGTCAGCACAGCTGGACTAAGCCAAAAGCTAAGAAATTTCCTGAATACAACCAAACACTGAGGGACAGAGTAGCAGGGACTGGGGTCTAGGGACCATGGTTTCAGGGGACATTTACATCAATTGGCATAACAAAGTTTATTAAGAAAATGTTCTGGTGAGTAGCATTTGGGTCTTAAAAGCTAACGAGTAGCCATCTAAGATGCCTCAGTTGGTCTCAACCCACCCGGAGCAAAGGAGAATGAAGAACACCAAAGACACAAGGAAAATATTAGCCCAAGAGACAAAAGGGGCCACATAAATCAGACTCCATCAGCCTGAGACCAGAAGAACTTGATGGTACCTGGCTACCACCAATGACCACCCTGACAGGGAACACAACAGAGAGTCCCCAATGGAGCAGGAGAAAAGTGGGGTGCAGAACTCAAGTTCTAGTAAAAAGACCAGACTTAATGGTCTGAGTGAGACTAGAAGGACCTCAGAAGACATGGCCCCTGGACTCTCTGTTATCCCAAAACTAAAACCATCCCCGAAGGCAACTTTTCAGACAAAGATTAGACTGGACTATAAGACATAAGATGATACTGGTGAGGAGTGTGCTTCTTAGCTCAAGTAGATACATGAGACTAAGTGGGCAGCTCCTGTCCAGAGGTGAGATGAGAAGCCAGAGGGGGACAGGAGCTGGCTGAATGGACACGGGAAGTACAGGGTGGAGAGAAGTGTGCTGTTACATTACAGGGAGAGCAACTAGGGTCACATAACAATGTGTGTATAAGTTTTTGTATGAGAAACTGACTTGAATTGTAAGCTTTCACTTAAAGCACAATTAAAAAAAAAAAAATTGGCAGTGGACCAGATTTGGCCTGGGGACAGTAATCTGCCAACTCCTGACCCAGTTCATTCCCCCCATTTTATAGTTATGGACACGGAAATCCAGAGAGGCTAGGTGACTTTTGCAATGTCACACAGATAGTTGGTGGAAGAATCAAGGCAAAAGCCCAGGCCTTGTGACTCCTAGCTGATTGCTAGATAGTGAAGCATCTTGAAAGAACCAGAGCCAGGATTCTGTCTAGATCCAGGATCTGAGTTCTTAACCTCTATACACTACCGCTTCCCTGCCAGTAACTAGCTTAAGCATAATTTTTCTGTGTTTTTAAGAAAGCTTTGTATAAACCTTTGTCCCTCTCCCCAAAGGTAAACAGCTTGCAAAGAAATGTGGAAATGACCCTTTAGTTAGTCCTGCCCCTCATCAGCTCCAGTTTCCTCATTTCAGATCAAGATGGACAGTCTCCAGGAAATGCAGCAGTCTTTGATGCAGGAGAAGCTGCGGGAGCATCTGGCAGAAAAGGAGAAGCTGTCAGAGGAAAGGCTTGAGCAGGAGGAGAAGCTGAAAGCCAGGATCAAGCGGCTAACGGAAGAGAAGGCGGTAAGGTGGCCCCTGTCATTTTCTTTACTACTGGAAACCAATGGGGTTACTTTTTCTATTAGAAATTAGGGGCATGTACTTAGATAGAAAAGTCTCAGCAACACCTTGTTTGGTGCTATGGAACTAAAGTAATTAAACAGGGTGGCTGGTTTTTTGTTTGTTTGTTTTTAAGCGGAAAGGAATTTATTAAATATATATTAGGTACATTTCAAAATCTATGGAAAGCAGAAAATGAGTCTTGGATGCCACCCAGCTAGAACAAAGCTACCAGGAGACAAGCTCAACCACACCACAGGACTGTTCTAGCAAAATGCCACTGCCATCTGCAACAGGGTGGATGAGTTTTGAGGAATTAACCTGAAGCCTGGATCCTAAAATTAAGAGCAAAGCTAACATGAAAGGGCAGGAGTATTGAAATGTCTAAGGAGTTGAGAGAGGAGTCCACGGGCGGTGCAGATAGTTAAGCACTTCTAGCCCTAAAGGTTGGCAACTGGAACCCATCTAGGAAGACAGGCCTGGTGAGCTGCTTCTGAGAGGTCACAGCCTGCGGAGCGGTTCAACTCTGCACACATGAATTGGAACTGACTTGACTGCAACTGGCAACAACAACACTGAAATGTCTGGAAACGGTACCTTACTGGTTTATATATTGCAGTTGTCTTTACACATCCGGGTCATTATTGCAGGCCCTGGTTTGTAATTGACAGACTCTCTAAGTGTAAGACTGGTTTCATAGTACGTCAGCCCTTTGCTTTCTCTTTAAACACAGCAGGGAAAACAAATGGCCAAAATTGCCACTTACTTTTCTAGAAACCAGGCCAGATGGTTTCTAGCCTTACAGCAACGCCTCTCAAACTTTGAGGTGCCCATGAATCATCTGAGGATCCTGTTAAAATGCAGATTCTGACTCAGTAGGTCTGGGTCTGGGGCGGGGCCTGAGATTCTGCATTTCAAACAAGCTCCTAGCTGGTGCTACTACTACAGTTCCAAAGACAACATTTTCAATAGTGAGGTGTTGCTAGTTGCCATCAAGTCGGCTCTGACTCATGGTGACTTTATGTATAAATAAAACGAAACTTCGCCCAGTCTTAGAGGGAGGTTTCCCCAAAGTTGCCCAATAAGAACCACTTGGACACTTGTTAAAACTACAGATTCTTGAGCCCCAGCCCAGACCAATTCAACCAGAATCGCTAGCCAAGGCCAGGAATCTGCAATTAACAAACCAGTTCCCATCCTTGTCTTGGGTTTGCCCTTTTTGATACTCAGGGACTTGCCATGAATTTAACTACCTTCATTGCCATCATTGTAACTCGGTGGTCCCTGACTTCGGCTGCACTTTTATCATGTAGGAGATTAAAAATACTGATGCGGACTCCCACCCCCAGAGGTTCCAGTCTCACAGGCGTGAGGGTGCAGCCTAGGTACTGGGATCTGTAAAAGCTCCTGGTGATTCCAGCATACCACCAAGGTTGTTAGCCACTGTTGTGGGTGGATGCAGAGGGTCATCAGCATGCCACTCCCATCAAGACAGCAGTGCCCAGATCCCCTGGATCCCCAAATATTCCCCAGTACCCCCCTCTGCCCCTGCAGAGGACTCGCCCTATCACTTCCACCATCTTTCACTGGTCGTGGCTCAGCCACTTCCAACTCAGGCTGTCTTTCACCGTCACATACGCTCACTCTCCAAGCCTCTGCCTCTTCCATTTCTGTCTACTGATTTGTGTCCAGTGACCCCAAGAAATCTCTCTCCAGCTTCTACCTCTTCTCCCTGCTTCTTTCCCTTTCAGCCTTTTGTCAAATAGAATATTAAAAAGGAAGAACCATGGGACCAAAATCATGTATGAGCTGCACAACAGTATTATTGATGAGAGCTGTCAGTCAGGGTGGGTACATTTTGAAGAGCAAAACAGAAAAAGCCAGTGCCATTAAACAGAGGGGGCAGGGAACAGAAAGAATCTAGAAATCATCACAAGACTCTCCAGCTACTCCCTCACTCCTCTCTGAGTAACTTCTCCCATTCCGCATCAGCTTTCTAACTGATTTTGTTTTTTTTAGTTTTCTGGATTGAGTTTTCCATTGATGGTATACAGTATTTATGACATCATTCCTGATAGAGACTGTGTCTAATGCTGGCTCTTAAGTTGTTGTTAGCTGCCATACAGTTGGCCCAGGACTCATAGCAACTCATGGTGAGCCATGCACAATGGAATGAAATGTTCCGTCACCCTCATGATTGTGGACGGGATGTTGTAATCCATACGGTTTTCATTGGCTGATTTTCAGAAGAGGACGTGGAATGTGGGATATCTTTGCTGATGCAGATGGATCTTGGCTGAAAGCAGAGAATACCAGAAAGATGTTTACCTGTGTTTTATTGACTGTGCAAAGACATTTGACCTGTGTGGATCATAACAAATTATGAATAATATTGTAAAGGATGGGAATTCCAGAACGTTAGATATGTTCATGAGGAGCCTGTACGTAGACCAAGAGGCAGTTGTTCAAACAGAACAAGGGGATACTGCCTGGTTTAAAATCAGGAAAGGTGTGCATCAGGGTTGTATCCTTTCACTAAACTTAATCTGTATGCTGAGCAAATAATCTGAAAAGCTGGACTATATGAAGAAGAATGCACCATCAGGATTGGAGAAAGACTCATTAATAACCTGCATTATGCAGATGACACAACCTTGCTTGCTGAAAGTGAAGAAGACTTGAAGCACTTACTGATGAAGATCGAAGAGTACAACCTTCGGTATGGATTACACCTCAACAGAAAGAAAACCAAAATCCTTACAACCTTATAACTGGACCAATAAGAAACATCATGATAAACAAAGAAAAGATTGAAGTTGTCAAGGATTTCATTTTACTTGGATCCACTGTCAATCCACTTCCATGCTTCCCATGGAAGCAGCAAATCTACAAAAGCCTTCTTTAAAGTGTTAAAAAGCAAAGATGTCATTTTGAGGACTAAGGTGCGCCTGACCCAAGCCGTGATATTTTCAATTGTCTCATCTGCATGCGAAGCTGAACAATGAATAAGGAAGACTGAAGAAGAATTGATGCATTTGAATTATGATGTTGGTGAAGAATACTGAATTCATGCCATGGACTGCCAGAAGAATGAACAAATCTGTCTTGGAAGAAGTACAGCCAGAGTGCTCCTTGGAAGCAAGGATGATGGGACTTCATCTCATGTAATTTGGACACGTTATCAAGAGTACCTGTCCCTGGAGAAGGACATCATGCTTGGTAGAGTAGTGGGTCAGCAAAAAAGAGGAAGACCCTCAGTGAGATGGATTGACACAGTGGCAGCAACAATGGTTTCAAACATAGCAATGATTGTGAGGATGGTGCAGGACCAGGCAGTGCTTCGTCGTTCTGTTGTACACAGGGTGGCTATGAATTGGAACAGACTCAACGGCAACTAACAACAACAACAATTTTCAGAAGTAGATCCCCAGACCTTTCTTCCTAGTACATCTTAGTTTGGAAGCTCTGCTGAAACGTGTTCAGTATCATAGCAATATGTAAGCCTCCACTGACAGACAGGTGGTGGCTGCGCATGAGGTATATCAGCTGGGAATCAAACCCAGGTCCCCCGCATGAAAGGCGAGAACTCTACCACTGAACCACCACTGCCCCATGGCTCTTCAGGGTCCTCTTTTAAGCACAACAAATCTCAGTTCATGCTACCTCTTATGTAGAGAGAAAGCAATGCCAGGTACGTATCCAGACAGAAGGTGAGATTGCTCATGTTCGTTTTTGCTCCTGTCAAGGATTACCATTCCTTAGACACTTACGTTGATCAGCTTGCCCTTAGGGGCTGACCTGAAAGCACCTTCTCAGACTTTAGTGCCAGATGCTCTGATTTTAAGTGGATCTTCCTCATACCGTATCACACCCTTCACCACACCCTTGTTGAAGCTCATTAGTCAGGCTCTCTCTCATGAACTTGTTTGAAGACTTTGTTTCAGTGGTAAGAAATTCTAGGTCCATTCTTATTTTCTCAAATCCAACATTGTTGCTTTGTTATGAAGTGTTAACAACACCTGATTTGTGCACACACCAATGGCTTAGTCAGTAAACTTTTTCCATAAAGAACCAGAGAGTAAATATTTTCAGCTTTGTGGGCTAGAGGATCTCTGTTACAACTACTCAACTCTGCTGTTGTAGTGCAAAAGCCGCCACAGACAATACATAAACAATGAGCATGGATGTGTTCCAATAAAACTTTATTCACCCAAACAGACAATGGGCTGTATTTGGCCCATAGGCCATAGTTTGTCAACACCTGGTTTAGAGCACAGGCTGGGGAGTCAAATGGACCAGGGTTTGAATCCCTGTTCAGGTGAGTTACTAGCAAATTGGGCAGATTCCTTTATCTCTCTAAGCCTATTTCCTCATCTGTAAAGTGGGGATGATAAAAGAAATGGTTAATCCTTATTAATAAATGGTTATCATTTATAACCAGGCATTTTACATTCATCATCCCATATATTCCTCACAATAACCCAGTGCAGGAAGTACTGTTATTGTCTCCATTGTACAGATAAAGAAACCGAGGCTTCTGTAACTTCTCACTTGCCCACTGTCAGACTCCAGCCCCCATGCATTACCCTCTAGGCCATGCTGCCCACAGCCTCCCAATGGGGCTGTTGTGAGGAGTGAATTGCTAATCCATGCAGGACCTGGCAGAGATTCTAAACTCCTGCCATGGTGACTGTGTCTGTTAAACAACAGTCATTGCCTTTCAGATTTTGGAGGAAAGCATTGTTAATGAGAAAACCAGAGCGAAAGAAGCATTAGAGGAAGAACAGAAGAGAGCCCAAGAGCTGGAGAATAGCTTAACCCACCAGAAGGAGGTACGCAGCTCAGGGAGGCAGAGTCGGCTCGTGCCCGTATCTGGCTTGGGGTCCCTATGGAAGTAAGTTCAGAACCACAGATGATGAGGGTAGAGCATGGCCAAGCTTTATTAGGGTCGTTCGTTCTTGAGTGGGCTCAGCTTCTTTAGAAAGCAGAGAGACTCAAGGAGAGGATCCTAGAGTTGTAGCTTTGACAACCCATTGAAAAAAATTGTCAACAGTGTAAAATACAGTCACAAGGTTTGGGAGACAAGTCGGGCTGGTGGCATGGAGGGTGTGTTCCAAAACATAGAAAAGGAGAAACTACCAAATTGTGGGACTTCAGGGAGGCACGAATTCTCAGACTACATCCTAAAATTATACAGCTTTCGACTCTACCAACAAGGAATTTTCTACAGCCCAGAGCAGTCCATTTCAGTCTGGATGCCTTGGGTTGGCAAGAAGATCTTCTCTTAGGTTGATACCATTCTCCCCAGAGGGGTATGAGTCCTGTACTGGCCTCCTGGGCTCCTGCAGGTTATAGCCACTTCCCCGTTGTGTAATAGCCTTTTAGATATTTGAAGAGAGAGACACCTGCTCCTCTCCAGGCCCAAATCCCCCTTGTTTCTCCTTATATGCTTCCCAGGACTGGAGCCTGGGCTTGGTCCTCTCCTCTGACCTGCTCTCTTCTCACCAGTTGGGAGCCTCCTGGCTGTAATGGGCCTATAGACATGTTCTCTTTGGCCCCGGAGTATTTTATTTTCAGTCCACAAAGTTTGTTTAAAAATCCAGATTGTCGTCATCTCTTGAAAAGGCAGAAAATCGGATCTTCATTTCCACTTGGTAAAAATGGACTGGAGCTGAACCAAGTAGCAGCAGTTTGCCATAGCCCTCACCATTCTCTATTGCCTTATATGCAGCCCTCTTCATTTTTGGCATCTGTCCAGCCCCTATAGGTATTTGAGTTTGCCGCCCATTGCCTATTTTGTTCCTCAAGTGTGGCAGCCAGAACAGAGCGCAGCTCTCCAGCCATGGCAGCGTAAGACAGGACTCTCCCCTCCTTTGTTAAAGATGCTGTACTTCTATTGATGCGCCCATACTAGCTTTCAGGAACTCTCCATTACATTGTTGACTGTGTTTAGCTTGTGATCACCTTCAGATGATTTCATGGATGATTTCATGAATCCCTCAACCCTGATACAGCACAAAGGAGTGAGAAGCACAGACTTTGCAGCCAGATGAAACACAGATTCAAATCTTATCTGGGCCACTTACAGGCTGCAGCAGGTCTGTCAACACCTGCCTACATAAGAGGGTGGCTGTGAGTATTAGAGATGAGGTACAAGGAAGTGTTTGACTCAGAATTATCGCTCAATAAATGGCTGTTGTTAGTTGCTGCAAGTTGGCTCTGACTCATGGTGACCTTATGTATAACAGAACGAAACATTGTCTGGTCCTGTGCCATCTTCACGATTATTGGTACATTAGAGTCCACAATAAATGGTAGCTATTATTATTATTATTTTATTATTATTATTATCAGAGCCCTGATGGAAAAGTGGTTAAGAGCTCGGTTGCTAACCCAAAGGTCGACAGTTCGAATACATCATCTGCTCCTTGGAAACCCTCTGGGGCAGTTCTACTCTGTCCTATAGGGTCACTATGAGTTGGAATCGACTCGACAGCGACTGGTTTGGTTTGGTTTTGGCTTTGTTATTGTTATCACTACTACTTCCACTTCTGTTTAGGCACTTGGTTTTCTATCCAGCCCTATTCCATCCTCTCAGAGTAAAAGCCTTGCCCATCCATCACTGAGGGCGAAATAAGGACACCTCTGGCAAAGCCTGTGCAATTTGATCTGATCCAGAATGGGAAGATGTTTACATGTGGGCTCTTCTTTCAGGTCTCCAGGTCCCCATGAAGCGTCATATATCTGTGCTCCGCAGCTCTCTGTAAACACTATCACTGAGGTTTGCCCCGAGTTACCTCTCCAGAGGTGGAGATGAGGAGGAGGGTCTTCCAAGGAGTTACTGGAGCCAGATGCCACTGAGAGGTCAACAGCATGCAGATGGAAAGATCCTTGAATTTAGAGATTCCAAGGTCATGGGGGACTTCAGCAGAGAGATTTAAGGATGCTGCATGGTGGGGGCACAGCCCGATTGCAGAGGGGGCTTATGGCCAGGTCACCCCAGGTCTATTAAAGTGTCAGCCCCCTTGCCCTTAGGCAGACCTCCCTGTGGTTTCCCATTGGGGAACTGGAGACAGCCATCCCAGGCACAAACTTCATTCAACCTCAAGCAGTTATTTGATCTTTCTCTTTATTAGACCCTTCACCACATTATCGGACAAATCTAAGCATCACAGAATCACTGGGTCATAATTCGGGTTTTCGGGGAATGCTAAAGGTTAATGCCCACCACCTGCCTATGCACTGTGGAGAAAAGCCATTGAGGGTGTCAGGACCCTTGAGGAATGCAAACATAGACTCCTCCTAGTAGTGCTGCCTGTTGGAGCTGCAGGGAGCTGCTGAGGGAAGTCTAGTTTAGACGGGAGAACAGTTGGAGGGCAGCCAACTGTAAGTCCTGGAAAGGGCCCGGAAGTCTCTTTCATAATTTACAGGAAAATATCTTAACTGAAACCTGCCTCAAACATTCAAAGTTAACATTAAACTCCCCCGATGTCGCAGCTTTTCT
Organism: Loxodonta africana; assembly: GCF_030014295.1. Classification (NCBI taxonomy): domain Eukaryota; kingdom Metazoa; phylum Chordata; class Mammalia; order Proboscidea; family Elephantidae; genus Loxodonta; species Loxodonta africana. The sequence continues at coordinate 50,141,780 of NC_087344.1, forward strand.
GCTTTGTTTAGGGCTGGCATTAGAACAGCAGGATGTTGTGGCTTTTGCCTTGTGTTTTTTTAAATTACTTTCACTTCAAAATACATAATAATTTCAGCCATATTATGGAGTCCTTGGATGGTGCAAATGGTTAACGTGCTCCGCAGCTAACTGAAAGGTTGGAGGTTCAAGTCGACCCAGAGGCATCTCGGAAGAGAGGCCTGATGATCTATCTGCTTCTGGAAAATCAGTCATTAAAAACACTACGGAACACAGTTCCACTCGGACGCACATGTGGTCACCATGAGTCAGCATTGACTCAATGGCAACTGGTTTGGCTTTTTTGGTTTTATGAACTAAATACTTTTTGTGGGCTAGTCTGAAACCCTAACCATTGGTTATAATGGAAACCATGCTCCACGTCTCAAATATCTGAAAGTCAACCCCCTGTTTAAAACACAACTCATTGGAAAGTTGAGATGCCCTTTCTTGCATTGACTGGGAACAGGGGCCTTGCCCACAGTTCATACCCTTTGGTCATTTGCGTTAAGCCATTTAGCTGAATAGCTTATCAGCAAGTGACTTCCCAGATAAAATTCCTTGATTGGGGCACCAGATACTAACTACGCTTTCTTCCCTAAGCTGTATTGGGTCATCATTTATGAAGGTTTGTCTCCTCCTTCTAGAAATTGGTATATTAACCCAGTGGACTGCCCTCTTTGGAAACCTGATTCATTTGAAGAGATTTGTGTCATTAATGTGAAATTCCGTTATTAATGAGATGCTCCTTTTCACAGAGAGGCTGCCTGGCACAGCGGTAACAAGACAGGCCTGGCTCCCTCTGCCTGGCGGTTCCTTACTGAAAAAAAAAAAAACCCACTGAGGCCTCTATATATAGGCAATGGGTTTCCTCAGTGGAGGGTTCAAGTCCCGACCTCATTGCTAACGAACAGCATGACCTTGGACCACTCACCAGTTTTCTTTCTTTCACCCCCTGTGTGTCAGAGTAGAACTGTGCTCCATAGGGTTTTTAGTGGCTGATTTTTTGGAAGCGGATCGCCAGGCCTTTCTTCCGGCACACCTCTGAGCTGGAGACCTCTGGCAAAACCTGTGCAATTTGATCTGATCCAGAGTGGGAAGATGTTTACATGTCGGCTCTTACTTCGGGCCTTCAGTTCCCTGCAAAGCGTCGTATATCCGAATCACCAACCTTTTGTTTAGCAGCTGAGTGCGTTAACCGTTTGTACCACCCAGGGACTCCATAATATGGCTGAAATACTACGTATTTTGCAGCAAAAAGGAGTTTTAAAAAACTTTCTGTTCCTTGGTTTCCTCATCTATAAAATGGGGCCGCTCACAGCACCCCTGATAGGGTTGCTGTGAGAGTCGATGTCATACTGCATGTGAAGTGCTGGCCATGATCCCTGGTACGTAATAACCGTTCCTGGCATTTTAGCCATTATCATTACCATCATCATTATTTGCAGCTTCCCCCCTAAACGTGCAGGCAACCAAAAGGATTGGTCATTGCCTTTTAGGTTTTGGAGAGCAACGTGGCCCATGAGAAAAGGAAAGCAAAGGAAGCTGTAGAGACAGAAAAAAGAAAAGTTCAAGATCTGGAAAACCACTTAACCCAACAGAAGGAGGTATGAGTGGCAGAGAGATCAAAGTGGCCGTGGCAGCCAAAACCAGATGAGGCAATGTTTTTGTGCCCTGATATATATAGTATGGTGGTTACGCATGTGTTTGAAGTGCTCAATATCTGCCACTTACTAGCTATATGATCTTGGGCAGGTTGTTTACCTTCTATCCCTCAGTTCCCTCATCTGTGAGATGGGAATGATAACAATCCCTATCTCATAGGATTAAGTAGTTAATATATAGAGTGTGTTTAGTTAGAACTGTGCCTTGTATGTGCTGACCTTCTGTAAGTGTTTCCTGCTATTATTAGCTCAGCTACATAGGGAAGAAAGCTGGCCCCAGAACAGAGGCCCTGGTTGTAGCCTGGAGATCCATCCCTCAGCCAGCATTCTCCTTCTCATCGTCAAGAGGTATTTATGACATGACTCAGCATGACAACGGGGGAACACACCCCTCTGGCTCTGGCCTTCTGGCTTCGTGGTCTCCCAAGCAGACCCACCCTTGACTGACAGATGGGTAAGACACACAGATGTTGCAAAGTCAGACGGAGTAGACAGGTACATAACAAGATCACACTGCAGTCACATCAAGTAAGCATGAGGAATAAGCAAGTGCCTTCTGGAATAGATAAGAAATGCACCCTCAAAGAGAGGACAGAATTGGGGAAGGGTCCCTGAGCCCAGGCCCAGGCAGAGCTGGGACACCTGCACCCATCTGCTCACTCCTGGCTGGCCTGGGGACTGGGTCCACCAGGCACACCTACCTGGAGCTGCTCGGAAAGGCAGACCCAGACCAAGCCAGAGGGATGTCACTCCAGGTCAGTCTGGACACCCAGTTCATGTCTGGAAGTCAAAGAAGGACTCTCAGAGCCTGGAGGCCAGGAGGACATGTGCTTATGACCCACAATGACCCTCCATGAGCCCGGCTCCAGGGACAAAGGTGGTACAGACAGACATGTGTTGGCTGTCATGGGAAGTTCACAAACAGAGCTAGCTGTCTAATGATTTGTTTAATTCAGTCTCATTCATTCATCCAGCAAAGATTTACTGAGCACCCACATGTGCTAGGCCCTGTTCTGAGTGCCAGAGATGCTGTGGTGAACAAGACATTCCAGAGCCATGCTCCCCGAGAGCTCTCATTCTAGTGTAGGGGAAGCAGACAACCACAAAACATGCACACGAGGTAACCCCTGAGAGCTGCCAGGGCCAGGGCTATAGGGAAGATAAAACAGAGGGATGGGTTAGAGAGTCATTGCAGTGAGGGAGGGCATCTCTGAGGAGGTGACATTTGAGGGAGATCTGGAGGAGAGAAGAAGCCACCTAGGGAAGGTCTGGAGGGCGAGTGTACCACTGAGTAACATGGAACAAGTGAAAAGTTAGCCAGCAAAGTGGGGGGAGAGGTGAGTGGATGAAATTAAAGCAGGGTGAGAATGCCGAATGAGGGGTTAGGAAAGCAAGCAGGAGGGAGATAGAGTGGGCAAGACAAGGTGTGGCTGAGAAGGAGGGAGTAAAAAAAAAAAAAGTGCCAGTTCTGGGTTTGAATCCCAGCTCAGTGATAATATGCTGTGTGACCCTGTGCAAGTCTCTTGCCTTCTCTGGTCCTTCTCTGTAACATGGATGTGGTAACAGGACCACCTCAGAGGTCAGGTGTAAGACATCCATGTGTTCATGCATTTGAAGCACCCACCCAGCGGGTGACCCAGAGTGAGCCTTGTCAAGGGATGGGACCCAAATATGTGGTCAGCAGGCTGTCCTCAGAGCACCCCTTATACGCATGGGCTGGGGGTGGGGTCTTGAAAGTCAGGTTGCTGCCAGGTAGTATGGCTGGCTCTGTGCTTTTCAAGGTATAAGCATATAAACGGGTCTTCTGCCTCCAGGCGGGGTAGGGTTTGAATCAGGAGGACAGGTAAGTCAGGGTCCAGAGGCCTGAGTCTGGAGTGGTTAGGGCAGGGCCACTGGCTGGTATGAGTGCTTCCTAGTGCTGTGACCTTGGGATGTTACTTGACCTCTCACTGCTTCATTTATGGCCTCCACTTCCTCATCTGTAAAATGGGGATAACTGTACAAACGCTATCTGGGGGTTGCAGATTAGAGGTGCCTATGCATTCAATACACAGTACAGGGTCCTCACAGAGCAAGCCTTTAAAGAACAGTGATTATCATCATGATGGCGTTCATGTGTAAGACTCCAAGCAGCATGGTAGGAGAAGAGAGGGGCCACTCCTCACTGTGGAGTATGGGAAGGGACTGTGAGAAGGAGGGGCTTGGAGGATCCTCTGATGGCCATCAGGACCTAAACTGGCAGGGTGGGGGCTGGGCAGCCTCAAGCAAAGACTTGGCAGTGACATATGCCCAGATACCCAAGTGAGGGCGAGTCCAGGTGGGGCAGGGAGAATGGTGTGCAGAGCCAGGTGAGGTGGGCAGAGGGCCGAGGACGTTCCGCTAAAACGTCAGGGCTGTTGGAAACGTAGTCTTTTCTCCAGGGTCACATGCGTTCTGAAAGCTTCGCCCAGCCCCTTCATTAAAACCTTCCCACCACCCAGCTTTAGCACTCATGATAAAAAAACAGCGGTTCTTTAAAAAAAAAAAAAAAGTAATGTTTTGGTTTTTTTTTGGCAACAATGCATGTTCACTGAAGAAAATTTAGAAGTTACAGACTAGTGAAAAGAACAAAATATGAGTTGCTATAATCCCAACTCCACCAAAATAGCCATGATTTACATTTTGGTACGTATCCCTCCAGCCTCTTGTCTGTACGTTAATATATATATACATATAAAACACATTTGCCAATTCAACAGTTTTTTACATGTACAATTCAGTGACACCAATCACACTAATCGTGTTGTGCAACGATCACCACTAATACATATATTTTTTAAAAAATTGTCTTGTGAACTTTAATTTTGTGTGGAGGTATAATTGCAAGCATTTCAAGAGCTGCAGATAAAGTTCTTCAACCCTACTATGGCCACTTACCTCCCTAGACTTTGGGGGCCAAGTCAGGACCTCCAACCCACTCCCTGTCACCACGCCTCTGGGTTATGTGTTCCCAGTTCCAATCTGTCCTGGGCATGGCTGTTTGAAGCCCAAGCCTTATGTAGACTGGGGAGATCCATGTCCTTCTTTGAGGTCACAGGTACCAGGCCTGCTGGGACAGGAGGTATCTCCCCAGGTTAGGCTTTCAGTCCCTACCTCCCAAGAAGGCAGGTACTTCCCAACAAAGGCCACGTGGGTGCCGACACATGCCAGGTCAGTCAGAGGCTCAGAGCTGAACAACTTGACCTCAGCGCTCACCAGCAAGTCACTTCCTGAGCACCAGCCCGGAAATCCAGAATGATGAATGACTCTCACTTCTATGTGTATGACTAATCAAGACATGACTTCCGAGTTCTCCACCATGGCAAGCATGCTGAGAATCTCACCTCTCTCTAAGAGGCATCTTGTTCCTTATGCTCTTGTTCCCAAACCCTGACTCACTGGTTTCAACGCTTACTAATCCTGGCTTCCCTTTGTGGTGTCCTTTCCCTTCCTTTGCCGTGCCCACACCCTCAAACCACTTGTCACTGACTTCCAGATTGCAGAGACCAGCATTGCCTACGAGAAAAACAAAGCGAAGGAGGCCATAGAGAAGGAAAAGAAAAAAGTGCAAGATCTGGAGAACCACTTAACCAAGCAGAAAGAGGTATGAGTCTCAAAGAGGCAAGGACGCGGAAGACAACAATGTGGTTGAGAGCAGGGCTCTGGAGCCAGGCAGCCTGGGTTCAAATCCTGCTTCTGCCACTCTCTGGCTGTAGGACATTAGGCAAGGTACTTACCATCTCTGTGTCTTGGATAATGCTAATAGATTGACCTCATGGAGTTGTTGTGAGACTTGACTGCTAATATGCACATAAGAACATGTAGCCAAGTACGTGGCACTTAGTGAATGCTGTGTGTTGGCAGCTCGTATTGTTATTAAGAGCTCACAGCCAGTAAGTGGAGGGACAGGATTCGAACCCAAGACTATCTGACTGCATTCCTCATGCCTCTCTGTCTATTATAGCTCCGCTTTGTATGGGCTGAGATGCCTGGGAAGGGGGAGGAGGGGAAGGAGATGTCAGGATGTGAACGCCTGAATTTCTGAGCACCTTGGTGTCAGTTTTCCCACCAGAACTTGTTATCATCGTCATCCCCTTCATCATCAAAACGCATCGACTGCTATTACTGGGAGTAGCAGACACAGTAGGAGTAGAGGTTATTTTTGCACGTGATCCTGTCCTAGGTGTCTTACAAACAATAGAGCATAATTCACCCTTCCTGGGTCCCAACGGTGCAGGGTACACCACACATAGACATACACCCACACACGGTCCAGCATCTCAAAGCCAAAACAGGTGACAAACACACAACCTGACAATAATGGGTTAAATTTCAATACAGGTAAATATGATTAGAAAGGCTTTTCAAGAATAGATGGGTCTAAAAACATCCTTTATTCTATTCACATCAATCTTGACACATTTTCTTCAGAGAACGGCTCCCAAATGTTGTCAGGCATTAGAATTACCCAGGAGTTTACTTTAAATGTCTGCTTCCTGGGTCTCACCCCCCAGAGATTCCGATTCACTGGGTGTAGGGTGAACTCAGGATTCTGCATTTTTAACAAGTAATCTAAATGATTCTGTCTTCATCTAGAAGCTCCACTAAAACCTGTCCACCATAGGTGACCCTGCTGATATTTGAAATACTGGTGGCACACCTTCCAGCATCGTAGCAACATGTAAGCCACCACAATATGACAAACTGACAGACTAAGATATACATGGCAATCTAGTTCCAAAAATTAGTCAATGAAAACCCTGTGGATCACAACAATATTGTCTGTTTCTTGAACTGAAGCCATTTTCAGAGACCACCTCTCAGCCAAACAATAGACAAGCCCATAAGATAAACAGTAACACCCGAGAGGAGTGTGCTCCTTAGAACAATCAATTATACAAGATCCAAAAGGTAATATCTGCCCAAGACGAAAAGGCAAGAAAAGGTAGAAAATCACCACAAAAGGATACAGGCAACCCAGGGCAAAAATGAGGAGAGTGCTTACACATTGTGAGGAATAAAACCAAGGTCATGAAATACTTTATGTACAAACCATCAAACGGGAAACTAATTTGCTCTGTAAACTTTCACCTAAAGCAAAATTTAAAAAGAAAAGAAGAAGAATACCATCTGATATAGGGCTGGAAAATAAGCCCCCTAGGTTGGAAGAAACTCAACATATACAGTGGCTGTGAAAACAGACTCAAGCGTGTCAATGATCGTGAAGATAGTGCAGGACCGGGCAACATTTAATTCTGTTGTACACGGGGTCACCATGAGTCCGAGCCAACTCGATGGCAACGAACAATAACAGTCCAAGTGATGCTGGTACACTCTGAAAACCACTGCTCTAGGAAGAATGGTGTCAGTAAGCAACAGACCTGAATCTCAGTGACGTGATGGAAGACTTGTCAGCTCAGGGCTGACATACTTAGGGAGGGCTTCCTATATACAGGGCACCACTCTGCAGGCTGGAAGAGAGCCAAAGAGGAGCAATCTAGCTACATGCAGCCTCGTTTCCCCAAATGATTTACCACGGATCTTCCAGGAAATACATCAGTTAGGGTTAGGAGAAAAGGAGAAACTAAAATTTAAAAAGTAGGTTAGTTGGGACATAAAATGGATCAGGAATGAGTTGAAAGCAAATATATATATATATATGTATGATGAAATCAATGAATGAATCGTAAGTTTTACTCTAGTCGTTACAGTGAGAAGGAAACCCCAGTTGATAATGCAGCTCACTGGATAAAAAATGGACCAATTGCTCATGGAAATTGAGCCATTCTTGGTACTAGACCCAGAGACAATCTTTCCCAAGTCATATAGAGGACTCAGTAATGCAAGAACAACATCCTCAACAATGCAGAGGAATAAGAGTGATATCAGAGAACAACAGAGATATCAGAAGGTGGGGTCTTGCAGCAACCATCAAGGTAGACTAGCAGCATCACACCAGATGAAGGGGGGGAGGAGGAGGAGGAGAAGGGGAGTAGGCGGGAGGGGGAGTGGGGAGAAGGCATAGGTGGGAGGGGGAGGAAGAGGAGGAGGACTCCACCCCAGGGACTTTCCATTCACCAGGAGAGACCGAAGAAATGCAAGCTCAAGGAACAACCCCCAATGTAGAGTTGCTTATTTTCATTCTATTTTTCTTGGATACACAGAAGAACAATCAAAACATTGATTTTACCTAGACAGGCAAAAATAGGATTTGTATAAGTGAAAGAGGAGAGAGATCAGGTGAAGAAAAATAATTTGAGACTGATGGGAACAACGAACTTTGGTCTCCTGTCCTTGGGTAAGCAGCTGAGAAGCTGGCAAGGAGCAAAAATGCCAGGCAACAAACTCTGTCCTTGGGCAGCTGCATAGCCCATCAAAGAAACAATATAAATTTGCTAGGGATTCTCCAGGAATCTTGGCACATCTCACTGTGAAATGTGTGTGACAGGTTGCTCTGTGGGATGCCTGCCAGTGTCGCTAATGAGCATCTCCTTAGGTCAGTTTGCACATGGGCCTCATTAGAATTTCTCCACGCTAATAGTGATGTTAAGACTGTAAAAAGAATCAGATGGAGTTCAAGGAAGATACAAAGAGGATGAAGGTACTCACAGGTGAGGCCTTCAGCAAGAGCAGGATGAAAACAATTCTCTTATTTTTTCATAAATCATCCGTTTCCTTTTTTTTTTTAATGTGCTCTAAAAGGAACATCAATGTATTGTAGAGAGTTTGAAAAATACAGAAGACCACTCAGAAGAAAATAACAACTACCTGCAATTCCACTAAGCAGAGTTACCACAATTGACATTTTGATGTCATTCCTTCCAGGACATCTTTATGTTGGTCATTATTATAACCCCATTCCAAACCAAACCCACTGCCGTCGAGTTGATTTCAACTCACAGCGACCGTATGGGACAGAGTAGAACTTCCCCATAGGGTTTCCAAAGCTGTAAATCTTTAGGGAAGCAGACTGCCACATCTTTCTCCCTCAGAGCAGCTGATGGGTTCAAGCCACCGACCTTTCCCTTAGCAGCCAATCACTTTAACCGCTGTTAAAAGTTAACCACTTTTAGCCAGGGCCCCTGATCATTATTATAGATGTCGATAAATACTGATTTGTTACCATGCTTTTTTAGTGGACACAGGGCTTTGGAAGCTGTGTTTTAAACTTAGTATATTATAAAAATGTGCCCGTGTCATAGTATTTATAAAAATGTCCCCATGCCATTGAATATTCTATCATGACCTGCCATTTAAGGAGCGCCTGGATTTGCCCTCTGTTGAATGGACCCCCGTTTATTGTTTACTTCCCCTATGATTGGGCACCAGTGCTGTTTCCAACTTTTCACTTGTATAGAGAATGCTTGGCTGAACAACCCTGGGCCTCCATCTCTGTGCACATGCTTGGTTACATCCTCAGGATAAATCCCTAGGTGTGGAATTGTTGAGTCACAAGGTACCCGTGTCATACGTTCAAGGCTCATGATTGTTGTTGTTTGGTTCCAGAGGTGGATTACCCAGTAAGCAAGGTAAGCACGGGCTTATTTGTGCATATTTACTGATCTGTAGTGAACTATTTCACATGGGTTGCACCACATCAGAGATGTGAAAGTGTTGACTACAGATTAGAAAACGTGCACAAGTATGCCCACGTTTCCCTTGCTTACTGGGTCATCTGTCCCCGTCAGGGACTGTAAATTTGAAAAGAGACTTCGATTCTGTAGGAAGGTGCTGTGGGGTTGAGAGAGAGACAGATGCCAGCCATACCCAGAAGCAGAATCTTTGATGTGGTGAAAAAATGTAAAAATCTTCACTACAGATGATCTGGTAAGCAAGGTAAGCACTGTGCTTACCTTGCTTATTGGATAATCCACCCCTGTCCCCAACTCATGGTGACCTCATGCAGAACAGAATGAAAATGCTGCCCACTCCCTGCCATCACCGCAATTGTTTGCAATCAAACCATTGTGATTCATAAGGTTTTCATTGGCTGATTCTCAAATGCAGCTCACCAGGCCTTTCTTCCTAGTCTGTACACTCCGCTGAAACCTGGTCAGCATCATAGTAACATGGAAGCCTCCACTAACAGGTGGGTGGTGGCTCTGCATGAAGTGCCTTGGCCAGGAATTGAACCCAGGTCTCCCACATGAAAGGTGAGAATTCTACCACTGAACCACCACTGTCCCCTTAGGGTCATGATACACATTCCTTAATGACCCTCCATAAAGGTGATACCAATTTACACTGCCAACATCAGAGTCTGAGAGTACCCAGTTCCCTCATGCCAATAACATTTTAAATTGGATTAAATAATGTTCAGAAAGCCCCTCACCCATGAAGCCTGCATGAAGCCCGAACACCACATTATTTGAGGAAGGACTCAAGGAGGAGAGCAGAATTTTACAACCAAAGACTGGAAGAATGAGTTCCAGGAGGAAGAGTAAGATATGCAAAGACAAGGCCTTTGGAGTCCAGTGGGCTGGAAGGGGAGATGATCTCAGTGCTAAAGCTATAGAGAAAGGTGGAGGAGTGTCCTGAAGGCAAATCCCATGATGAAGGGTTGAAGGAACTTGGCACATTCATCCTGGAAAATAGATTTAGTGAGAGACATGACAGCCCTCCTCAAATATTTAAAAGGCTGTCTCGTAAAAAAGAAATAAAACTTAACTCAGTGAGGTGACAGAACTGAGCTCAGAGCCCAGAAATCACAAGCAGACAGATTTCAGCTGAATGTAAAGAAGTGTTCCATAATCATTGGAACCTTCCAGAAAAAGCATGGACTTTGCACTTAAATTACTATCGTCAGCGTAATAACAGCATAGAGCTCACCTCCACTCTTAAAGGGAGGGGATGGGGTAAAGGTTTATCCCGGCATTTCTGCCAATTTGGTGTTTGTTGTCTGTTTAGGAAATAGCACTGAAAGTACAAAAAGAGGACGTTTTAAATAATAAGTTAAATGAGGCGCTGGCCATGGTAGAAGAGACTCAGAAGACAAAGGTGGCTGAAAGTCTGAAAGTAGAGAGTCTCACAATCAAAGTAAATGAGACATTAGCTGAACTGGAAACTACCAAGACAAAGATGGTAAGTGGTGCCTTCCTGGGACTGGAAAAGGTTTTCCTTGAAGCAAGATTATGATATCATGAGAATGCTTGGTTTAGACCAGGCACTGTTGATATTCTGACCAGATAAATCTTTGTTGTGAAGGGTGCTCCTGTGCCCTGCAGGAAGTTTAACAGCACCCCTGGCCTCAGTCACTAAATGCCGTTATCACTGTCAGCCGGCAGTTGTGAAGACCAAAAATGTCTCCAGACACTGCCAAATGTCCCCTGGGGAGCAAAATCACCCCCTACTTGAGAAGCACTGGTTGGCGGAAAAGACAAACAGAGGTGCCCTCTCTCCAGGGTATTCTAAGGAGTTGTAATGGAGGGTCCCCACAAGACCAGGGAGAAGGACTGAGGAGCCCCGAAATTTAGTCATCAGTGAGTATAGACAAGGTATAGGCGGGAAGCCCACAGTCCCCAAATGCACATCTCCAGACTTTAAGATAATACTTTAAAACTTCAGCTCGCAAAGAAGTTTCCTGAATAAACTGAATGCTTCGAAGGCCAGTGTAGCAGGGGCAGGGATCTGGGGACCATGGTTTCAGGGGACATCTAAGTCAATTGGCATAATAAAATTTATTAACAAAACATTCTGCATCCCACTTTGAAGAGTGGCGTCTGGGGTCTTAAATGCTAGCAATCAGCCATATAAGATGCATCAATTAGTCTCAACCCACCTGGATCAAAGAAGAATGAAGAACACCAAGGACACAGGGCGATTACGAGCCCAAGAGACAGAAAGGGCCACATGAACCAGCGACTACATCATCTTGAGACCAGAAGAACTAGATGGTGCCTCACTACAACCGATGACTGCCCTGACAGGGAACACAACAGAGAACCCCTGAGGGAGCAGGAGAGCAGTGGGATGCAGACCCCAAATTCTCACAAAAAGACCAGACTTAATGGTCTGACTGAGACTGGAAGGACCCCAGTGGTCATGGCCCCCAGACCTTCTGTTGCCCCAGGACAGGAACCATTCCCCAAGCCAACTCTTCAGACATGGATTAGACTGGACAATGGGTTGGAGAGGGATGCTGGTGAGGACTGAGCTTCTTGGATCAGGTGGACACTTGAGATTATGTTGGCATCTCCTGCCTGGAGGGGAGATGAGAGGGTAGAGGGTGTTCGAAGCTGGCAAAAAAGGACATGAAAAGAGAGAGTGGAGGAGAGAGCAGGCTGTCTCATTAGGGGGAGAGTAATTGGGAGTGTGTAGCAAGGTGTATATGGGTTTTTGTGTGAGAGACTGACTTGATCTGTAAACTTTCACTTAAAGCACAATAAAAATTATTTAAAAAAACAAACTTCAGCTTGCTATTCAACGCCCTCCACAACCAGGACTTGATATTGCATTCATCCGGTCATTCCTACATTGACCTGCAGGTTTGTGGGTGAGGAGGTAAGGGGGATTAAGATGCCAGAAGTGCACAAAGTAGCTGGGAGAAAGGGGCTGCGGTTGGAAAGACCGGCTTGGGGTGCGTGCGGCACATGCTGGCCATTGCTTTAGTCCAGAAACATCAGGTCTTGGACTCTTGGAGGGGCAGAGGAGTGTGGAGGAAGGAATCTCTGTAGAAGTAATTGCAAGAGAAATGGCAGGACTTAATAAGTGACTCACAGGACATGAGTACCGAGAAAGGGAGGCACCAAAGGAGGCTGGCAGCCTTCAAGCCAGGGCACTGGGGAGATGAGGGCATCTGGATGGAAATGTGGGTGGACATATGGAGGTCAGGGCAGGGGTTCGTTTTGGAGAAGATGAGTTCAGACCAAGATGAGAGTAGGGTATCAAAGTTCAAAAATCTCCAAACTTTTGGAGGCACAGCAGGTTTGAGAGAGAAAGCAAGACAAGAGGTCTAAGTTTGGGAGACAACCCTGTAGGCGTGATTGGTAAAACCCTGGCCATGCGTGAGCTCTTGGGCAAAGGATTTACCCATCAGGAGAAGATCAGAGACTGAGGCCCAACATATCAATGAGGAATTGGGACAGGAATGTGGCATCGAGGGAGCCAGAGAAGGTGCTGTCAGAGCAGCAGGAGGCCAGACAGGATGAGGCGCTGAGATGGAAACACCAAGGAGAGCCTCAGGAAGGAGAGGGTAGTCATGAGAAAGGTTCTGAGGAGATTTCACCATTTAGACTCATTGGTGATTTTTGTTTTTAAGAAGTACAAATTCATTTGTTTTTTCTTATTATGTTGTTCATTCATTAATTCAACAATTGTTCAGTAAGCATCTAGGCCAAGACACTGACGCACTAATCTAGATGTAGGTATAGTGGTAAATGAGGAAAGATCAGTTTCTGCTCTCATGGAGCTTATGTCCTAGTGGGAGTGAGAAATAAAGAAACTGGATAATTTCAGATGGTGATATGCACCTCAGGAGAAACAAAACAAGACGATGGATTAGTAGGTGCCTCAGGCTTCTCCTTTAGACGGGTGTAGGGAGAGCCTCTGAAGAGGTGACGTCAGACCTGAGACCTGAAGGATGAAAAGGAGTGAAGATCTGGGAGAAAGCATGCCAGACAGAGGGAACAGCTCATACAAAAGCCCTGAGGTTAGCACCTGGGTGGGAGAGACCAGAACTTGTTAATTGCCCCTGAGTTAGTTCCGACTCCTGGTGACCTTCTATATAGCAGAAGGAAATGTTGCCCAGTCGTGCGCCATCTTCGTGATCTTTGATATGTTTCAGTCGGTTGTTGAAGCTGTTTTGTCAATCCATCTCGTTGAAGGTTTCCCTCATTTTTGCTGACTCTCTACCAAACATGATGTCCTTTTCTAGCAATTGGTTGTTCCTGGTGATGTGTCCAAAGTAAGTGAGTCAAAGTCTCACCACCCTCGCTTCTAAGGAGCATTCTGGTTTTATTCCTTCTAAAGGAAAATCCTATGTGGGAGCAGAAGGGGGTGTATTATTGTTACTGTGACTGTCATCATAGCCGGCTCCCAATATCACATTAATCCAGCTCCCTGTTCTCCCAGATCATGATGGAGGAGCGAACATTGCTGCAACAGCAGACGATAAAGGCCCTCCAGGACGAGCGGGAGTCACAGAAACACGGATTTGAGAAGGAAATTGCGGAATATAAGGAGCAAATCAAACAGCACTCCCAGACGATTGTGAGTCTCGAGGAAAGACTCCAAAAAGTGACACAACACCATAAAAAAATAGAAGGCGAGATTGCAGCTCTGAAGGACAATGACCCAGGTAGGCCAGAGAGACTCGGAGGAGAGCTTAGTGTTAGGGATAAGTTCTCATTGCCCTGTGGGTCTCGATAGGCTGGCAGATAGGCTGGTGCCCTGCCTCATTTAAAAGGAGGCCTCCTTTCCTTCCTGTTACACAACAGTGTTAGAAGCCCCCCCTCTGGCTTAGGTTGAACAGAAGTAATAACTTGAGAAGTGCTTTGTGCCAACCCAGTGAGCCAGCGAGATGTGTAGGCTGCCAGGGCCTTTAGGAATGCGGAGAGCAGCATGGAGTGGGGTCATCTTTTCCACATGAAAACCTCCTGTGCTAGGGGCTTTCAAAGGCTCTTCTCTGCCATCAGCAATTTGTGACTTTAACTAATGCACCATCATAATCAGCCAGGATTTGTACCTTAAAAAATATACCCAAAGGAGCTGAAGAAAGAACTCAGGGTTACAAGCACTTATTAGCCCTGAATGACCAAGGTGGTGCATCTTACTGCAAAGATACTGAGCCCTTGGAAAAGAGTTCTCGAAGTAGAGACCCTCATGCCCTTGGCACTATTGACATTTTGGTCCAGATTATTCTTTGTTGTGGGGCTGTCCTGTGCATTGTAGGATGTTTAGCAGCATCCCTGGCTTCTACCACCTGTTAATTGTGGCAATCAAAAATGTCGCCAGGTATTGTCCAGTGTTCCAGGGGAGCAAACTCACCCCTGGTTGAGAACCACAATCCTGGTCTTGAGCTCAGTTGGTGAGCCGTCAGGACTTACCTCATTCATTCATTCATTCACTTCATACTTTTCAGTTGAGCAAATATGTTCCAAGCTCATGCTAGCCATTGAGGCTTCAATGATGGACAGCCAGGCATGGCTCCTTTAGTTAACTAAATTATTGCCCTGACGCATGACCTGTGTAATAACAGGATGAACAGGGCACCATGACAAAGGCACTTTGAGTTTCCTGACCTAGGTCCAAGTCAGAGGGAGGGTGTTTAAGGTGGGACCTGAAGGGCAGCTTTGTCACCCAGCATTTAGACCAGTACCTGCCATAAAGCAAGCATTCTGTGTTTGTTGAATGAATAAATGAATGAACGTGTGACTGAGTGGTGAGGATAGAAACTAGAAGACAGCAGGCTCACGAATGAGCAGGAGGTAGGGACAGGGGAGAACTGGACATAGAGTGTTCGTTCAAGACTCCTGTCTGGATGGAAAGGCGAAAGAAGGGCAGGCATGTAACTCAGTGGTTAAGGCGAGGGCAGAGGAAGCTGCATCCGAACCCTGGTGTCACCCCTTACCAGTTTAGCTGAGTGGTCCCCAGGAGGTTCCATTATTACTCCTGCACCCATTTCCCTGTCTGTAAACAGAGTTAATACTCCCTGCCTCATAGAGCAGCTGAAAAGTTTGCGTTGCCTCCTGCCTGGGGAGAGCCTCCCGCCTATGGCACAGAACGCAGGATGGGTCTCATGGTGGAGAGGGCTGCAGGGCATAGGGAGGGTTTATAAGTTGGGAGAAACACAGGTGTGTATATAAGCACAGGGAAGCGCAGCATCAGTTGTATGAGGACCATATTAACACTTGCAGGTTCCTCTGGCACATTTCAAAAGGAGGAAATACAGCCAGACCCTCCTGCAGCACCTCCATCGGAGAGCAATGTCAAAGAAGATGTGTGCGATCACTTGATGTGAGTACCCCGGAGAGCGTGTGAGCACTAGAATATCCTCACCGCTTTGCCAAATGAGCAAGAGCATACAAACCCAAATCCCTGCTTCTGGCCATATTGTCAGAACGTGAAAAAGGGAAGTTGAGTTTGGGGACTTCTCACGGTTGCTTGAAGTTCTCGATTCCTTTAGCAAGTCAGAAAGGATCTGGGTAGATCTAGGTTCTGGAAGAATCCGGGCAGATCTACATTCAAATCCCAATTCCAGTACTTTCTAGTTGTGTGACCTTGGGCAAGTCACAGTCACCTCTCTGGGACTTAGCTTCCTCATCTGTAAAATGGGAATGTCCAGATGTAAGGGCGCACAGAAGTCGCTGGGTAAATGCTAGCTGTTACCATTAGCAGCTATTATTCCTAAGTACCTGCTAAAGGCAAGCCTATTCCTAGGCATTATAAGCAGATGGTAGAGTGTTCAAACAACGGAGGCCACTTGGTGGCATGGGGTTCCAGAGAGGGGACTCCAACGTCAGGTAAGAGGTTGAACTAAATGACCTTTAAGGTCCCTCCTGATCCTGAGAGTTGATGAGCCTATAACTTGAGCCTCAAGGAACTGACAATTTGCAGAAAAAAACCTATGGCTGGGAAATATCCCGCAAACCATTGCAAAGCAGCACGTGAACAAGAAGGCACTAATGTAGTGCAGAGGAAGTATTCAGAAAGCTTCTTGAAGAAGACAAACCCCCAGCCCGATCCTTGCATTAAACTCCACTTACTACAGGTGTTTTAATCCAAAAGGCAAAGATACCAGCCTCCATTCCATTCCATATTTTGAAAACTTGCCAACTGACTTGTTCTCCTGGTAGAAGACCTCTCTCTAAAGGTGTAGCATCTCTGACTTGGAGAAGAATCAGCACCCACCTGAACCTTCTCTGGTCTTCTTTCTTGTATACACACTTGAGTTCTAAAGTTTCATCCTCAAGATGGAAGAGGTATAGCCAAGATTAGAGAGAGAGAGAGAGAGATGGACAGATAGATGCACACAGATATACACACACATACATTTATTTTATTTCCATTCCAGTGATCACCAGTACTTCCTTTCGAGATGCAATTCGCCAGTATTTTGCTTTATTTCATAATAAACACACACTTTGCCCTCAAAAGTCTGTACAGGAAGAGCCGAGCCTGGATTTCAGAAGCCTGTGAGCTCCAATGGAGTGACGTTAATATATGCCCAAAGCCTGAGGCTCTTTACCTACTTCTGTACAAGCAATATCGCAGCTCTTTCCTCTCCCTCAACACAAACACACTCATGAAGTATCTTCCCCAGGGCTGCGATTTCTCATGCTTGCTCAGAACCACGTTTCCACATTCTTCCAGTTTAACCCCCATCCAGGCACCTCCCTCTGCCTTTACTTTGGGGCCCCCTTCCCATGGACCACTGCTCCACTGGGCATAGCCATCCTTCCTGTCACCTAACCCGAGCTTTGTGGATCAAATGCGTCCTGCTCTCTGGGGCATAGTGGGTGGTGGGGAAAGCTGTCCCCATCTCACTATCCCTGTGTTCCACTTGGTTACCTGGGCCCCAAAGCCCACACCTCCACCAAGGTTTCATGAACCCTGTTCTTTTGCCTTCTGGCCCCACCTCTCTCCATTAGGAATCTAACAAACTGGTGAGAGAATGAAGTCCCTGGGTGGTGTAAACAGCTAACACACTCAGCTGCTAACTGAAAGGTTGGAGGTTCAAGTCCATGCAGTGGCACCTCGGAATAAAGGCCTGGTGATCTACTTCAGAAAAGTCAGCCATTGAAAACCCTGTGGAGCACGATTCTACCCTGACACACATGTGGCCACCATGAGTCGGAAACACCTGGGTGACTGGTTTTGGCTGGTGAGAGAATGGAAGGCATGTTGTTGTCCTCTCTCTTCTTCCCCATCCTCAAAGTATCCCTGAACAACAAAACACAGTCTTCCTTCCTCTTTCAGCCAAAGATCAAAAGCCCACAAGCATATCAGTCCATGTCTGCAGATGCCCGAGCAGTAAGGAGCATCACCCTCATACAAGTCATATTTCAACCTCGAACCAAACCTAGCCAGAATCTTTTGTTCCATCTTGATGTCTTTTTTAAATGACCAGTTGCTGTTGAGTCGATTCCAGCTTAAGACGACTCCACGTGTGTTAGAGTAGAAATTTGCTCCATAGGCTTTTCACTGGCTGATTTTTTGGAAGTAGATCACCAGGCCTTTTGTCCTAGGCACTTCTGGGTGGACTTGAACCTCCAACCGTTCAATTAGCAGCTGTATGCATTAAGTATTTGCAACACTGAAGGTACACCAAAATGAATTTTTGCTTTAAGAATTTTTAAAAACTGTCCTTATCCCCCTTTCTGTGACTGGTTCACATGGGCCGTCGCTGAGGTTCCCTTGCGTTTGTACTTGGCCGCTTCCAGACACTCAGAAAAACCACGCAGATGAAGTTAAGCTGACTTTGCCTATTTTTGTGCATTTCAGAGAAGATTTATTGACTGCTCAGAAGGAAATCCTCTCCCAGCAGGAGGTCATCGTGAGGTTGAGGAAAGACCTTACCGAAGCTCATGGCCGAATGTCAGATTTGAGAGGTTTGTGCCATTTTTGTGTCTCTCGACACCCTGACCTATTTCTACAAGAGAGGAGAGAAACAAGGCTTCGGAGTTGAAAGCCCTGGCACTCAACACCCGGTGGACCTGCTTTCCAGTACAGCTAGTGCACTCGTCTTTCAGGGTCAGCAACTCACCAAGGCAACGGAAGTTGTCCAGAGGACTGGAGGCGAAGCTTTGTTTTGCAGGGAGAATCTCCTTTACCCCCAAGAGTTTGCCTCTGGAAGCAGAGGCTTGGAGAGCAACCCCAGGCCAACTGGGGCAGGGCAGCCTGCACAAGCCTAGCACTCACTAGCTCTGGGACCAAGGGCAAGGTGGCCCTCCCATGCCTCCCCTTCTAGAGTTGGGGTGAAATAACTATGAGCTCTTCTCTCTTCTGGATGGACACAAACAACTCTGGCTTAAGAGTAAATTCCTACTTCGCTCTTCTTTTATTTCTGCCTCCTTTCTTCTTGCTTATTGCCATCTTCTCTTTCCCATCCCTAGCCTCCATCAAGCCAAAAGGCATAGGCAGGCATCAAGAGATATAACTAGGTTTAGGAAAGTGGAGGGACGGAGAGGAAGGGTCTTTTATCTTGTCCCCATCTCAAATCCTGTGCATCCCAAAACCTTCGTATTTTCTCTGTCTGGCTATTCCTATTAATACCTTTAAGTTATTTATGGATGAATTTTTCAAAGAGTGATTTTTCCATACTAAGGTATGCAAATATATAGTACAGAGGCTACAATTTCCAGTTCTAGAGTCAGGAGACATTGGACCCAATGCTGGATCTGCTATTTGTTAGTTGCATGACCTTAGGCAAGTGACCTTACCTCCCTGAGCCTCAGTTTTTACATCTGTAAAATGGGGGTGTAGAGGTGGTATGATGACTCAAGGTAAGGCAGGTGTCTTTCTTTGGGTTCCCCTAGAACCTGACCCTGACAGCAAAATTCCAGTGCAGGCAGTTTATATAAGAGATAAGTCCAGGAAACAGCAGTATGGGAGAGAGGAAGTGAAATAGGAAAGGGAAGAGAGCAAGTAAAGGGTGTGTTATCAGTTAGGTAACCACAGTGGGCAACTGGAGCTGAATTCTGCTAGGAAATGTTGGGGAACAGTGTAGAGCATATACCTCCCAGGTGCCCCACCTGAGGGATAAGGGAGCTGGGGATGTATACACCAATTTCTATCAGCCGTTGGTTGGAGTTGTTTCACCTGGCAGACACACAAGCAGAGCAGGCTCCAGAGGCCTTAGGATGCTGGAAAATACCAAAGGGACACGGGCTGGGCCTGACCAAGCATGTAAGGCAGGAGTGCACAGTGCCCCACAGAGAAAGCACTCATGAAAAGGCAATGGTCATGAGTTGTGGTGCTGTTATTAGCAAAGGCACGAGCAGACCTCCTGGCTGATATTAAAGCCCCTCAGAATTCCTGGAGGGTGGATCTACGTCGTGGTTCTTATAGGCCTGGCAGAAGCTCTGTGGCCCTAGCAGAGACCCAAGTCAGGAGACCCTCTCACGGGCTTTCATGTTGCTCCCAGGGGAGCTCAGCGAGAAGCAGAAGGTGGAACTGGAGCGGAACATGCAGCTGGTCCAGCAACAGAGCAGCGAGCTGAGTATGCTTAAGGAGAAGATGGCGCAGTTGACCAGCCTGGTGGAAAAGAAGGACAGGGAGCTGGAGACCCTCAGAGAGGCGCTAAGGTGTGTGGGAAGGTGCACATGGCATAGGGAGTCCTGGCAAACCCAAGTGCCTGGGGAGCCTCACACGGAGAGGGCTCAGTCAATGCTAGTTGGGCAGGTGAGTGAATGAATATGTTGTTCCATTGCTTCACAGTCTCATCAGTTAAAGCAGGGCTTTGCTTAGTTCTATGTTTCTCAAACACTCCTGTCTAATATTCTAGATGACAGATCTCAGCTTAAATGCCACTTCCTCCAGGAAGCCCTCCTTTACCCCTCCTCACCAAACGTGGCCAAGGGCTCCTGCTCTTCCTGTGGTCCCTCAGTCCTGCACTCTGCCTAACCTAACACTCACCACATGGCATTGTTACTGTTGCCTTTTCAATTGTCTGCCCCCCACGCCCCTACGGACAGGGTCTCATTGACCTGGCCAATTATTAACTCCCTGGCACTTACTAGGGCCTGGCCTGGCACATAAAGGGAACTTAATAAATACTCATTGAAAATCAACTATTTATGTATTGAAATGAACAAACTAGGAGTGTCAGAGGTCAGCTTAAAATAAGTATAAAATGCCATGCTTGTCCCATGTCCCTTGTCTAAGAAATACATATGATTTTGCATTTTGTCCAGAGCTTATCCATATTGTAACACAAGAGTAACATTTGAGTAAACTTGATGTTTCCTGTATATCCTGTAGCTCTGTGGGCCTGGTGGACATGGCCAGGGCAGATTCGTAGAGAGGTTAAAAGAACAGGCCGCAGATACAGAGTGCCTGGGTTCAAAGCCAGCCTCCTCCGTTTCCAAGCTCCGTGAGTTTGAGCATACTGCAGTGTGCCTCTTTCCTTGTGTGTAAAATGGGGCAAGGAGAGTCCCCACCTCATGGGATTATTACGAGACATAGACGAGTTAACACATATAAAGTGTTAGAAATAGCAGATACACAGCAAGTACCTCAGTAAATCTCTGACAGGTGTCCTACATACCCAGGGTAGGTGGCAAGGGTTGGTGCCTACAGCTCTGGCTGCTATTCTCTGTTGTTGTTGTTGTTAGGTGCCATTGAGTTTATTTTCAACTCATAGTGACCCCATGTGCCAGAGCAGAGTTGCCCCATAGAGTTTTCTAGGCTGTCATCTTATAGGAACAGATTGCCAGATCTTTTTCTAAGGAGCCACTGGGTGTGTTTGAACTGTCAAACTTTCAGTTAGCAGCCAAGCACTTGCTTAACTGTTGCACCACTGGCACTCCTTACTATCCCCTAAGTCCCCTAAAACCAGATTCCCTAGAAATCTGGTGCAGGAGACTTGAAGACTCTAAGAATCAGTTACTTGTAAAACGGAGCTCCCTTTCCTGTTTTGCCAGTGGACACAAAGGTAATTTGTGGTTCTGGAACCTTGTTCTGTTGGCATCCTGCTGCCCAGTGACTCCTCCTCTCTGCCCTAGGGCTTCCCAAGAGAAGCACAAACTCCAGCTGAGTCCGGAGAAGGACGAGAAGCCCAGGAATACGGCCCAGATGTGTGACATCTCGGTGCAGATGGAACCAATCCACACGGGTATTTTCTTGGGTGGCCTAGAGGTACGTGACCACCCAGTTCTGAGCACCTGGAAGGACATGTGAAGAAAGAGGCCCATGTTAGCTCTCTTTCCTTGTTTAGAAACATTTTTATTTTCAATTCCAAAAGTATTGTTTGATTGGATGAAATGTAAAAAGCAAAAGCCTGACCTCTCTGCTTGCAGTCACCAGAGGTTGGAGCTGTCAACAGTTTGACATGTGTCCCATGAGACCTTTCCCATATGCACATACAACCCTGAATGTGCAGTGGTTGAAGGATCAGGCTTGGATCCAGCCTGCCTGGGTTCAAATCCCAACTCTTCCACTTAGAAATTCTGCAACCTCAGGGAAGTTACTCTTCGTCAGTTTCCTTGTCTGGAAAGTGGGTGTAATGACAGTCCCCACTGCATGGGGTTATTGAAAAATAAATTTTATTTATATACACAAACCAGAAGAACCCATACATACATATATTTATTTAATAGATAAAGTTTTACAAAATTAATGGTATCAAGCCACGTATATTCTGCAACTTTTTTTTCACTTAACACCATTTAATGGGCATCTTGTTAAGTCAGTATAGAAAGACCTACCTCATTATTTTAAATGGCTCTATAGAATCCCGTCATGTCCCATTATCCAATCAGTTCCCTACTGATGGACCTAAATGTTGTTTTTCCTTCTGCACAATGCTGCAGTTAATGTCCTTGCACATATATAGAACAAATTTCTAGATGTGAAATTACTGGATCCAGCCAAAAAACCCAAACCCATTGCCACTGAGTCGATTCTGACTCACAGTGACTGACCGTATAGGATAGAAGAGAACTGCCCCATAGGATTTCCAAGGAGCAACTGGTGGGTTTGAACTACCAACCTTTTGGTTACCAGCAAACTCTTAGCCACTACACCACCAGGGCTCCAAAGGACATCCTAAATTGTGCTTGACACAGCCAACCCGCCTTCCCAAAAGGCCATGGCTGCTTCATGGTGATTTCTCTCTGTGCACCTGCCTAGAAACTTTTGCATGACTGGAAGTTCCAGTTAGGCATCAAACAGGAAATGTGTCTTTGAGTAAGAAGAGCCTTCATAATGGAGTTCTCAAAGCTGATACCCTTTTCTTGTGGCTGAGGCTGTGGTACTCTTGATCATTAGTATTAGGCTAATTGTGGGTTGTGGTGGTTCCTCAAAGCCCTGGGTTTCCTCGAGTCCAGGGATATTCTTTTCCCCTTGGTAAGTAAATCGAAAAGCTTTATGAAACCAGAGAGCAGGGCATTTCAGTAATAGGCTTTGGATTTTCAGTTGGAAACAGGGCCAAATGTGTCAACTTGCCTTCCTGCTTTCTCCAAATGTCTTTCCCCTGCCAAACAGCAGAGAGCCAGGGCCTCAAACAGCTTGAAACAAAGGGCTTCAAGATTCAGCCGGCCGTCTTTGGCACTAGTCACTGTCCAGAGCACTGTAATAGAAGTGTCTCATTGTTGTCAGGGCAACCGGGAGAGAGCAGCAGGGGGTCTTTACCACCAGAAGGTACATGGGGCAGGGACCTGGGTCACTCTTGTTAGACTCTGGAGCTCTTAGCACAGGACCTGGCCTGTATTCATTCAGTCATTCAACAACTATTTAGTGTCTGTTGTATGCTAGGCCCTGGAGTCCCAGAGTGGCGCAAATGGCTAAGCACTCGACTGCTAACCAAAAGGTTGGCAGTTCAAAACCCCCCAGAGGCACCTCGGAAGAAAGGCCTCACAATCTGCTTCCGAAAGATCACCGCCTTGAAAACCTTACGGAGCACAGTTCTACTTTGAATCACGTGGGGTTGCCATGAGTCGGAATCAACTCCACAGCCACTGGTTTGGTTTTTTGTGCTGGGTACAGGGGGAGTCTCACAGGGTCCCTGTTCACACCAATCTCGTTCACACTCAGCACCTGTTGACTGAAATGACTGTTGAACTGGGAGGCTGTGATTTTTAGCTTCTATGATGAAAAAAAAAAAAAAAATTTTTTTTTTTTTTTAATGATGATGAGGCGGGATTAGATGAGGAGGATGGGGGAGGGAGGCTGCAAGATAAAAGGGAAAAAAAAAGGATTTGTTCCTTCTCAGAATGCTTTCCACTCAGGCCACTTCCTGCTTTCTAAGCCAGCATGGGTCAGAGGGCTTAAGAGTTGTATGAGAAAGAATCTCTCTTCTCTAAATAAATAAATTCCCAGAGCGGTCATGAATAAGGGTCACATTGAGCTTGGGCGCACTCTCCAGCAAAGTTAAAGGCTGTCACCGAGTCTCCCTGCTGGGGCCGTCCCACCGCTCCCCAAAACTTGGTAGCTCCTGCCCACTTCTTCACACTTCGGCAAACACACACACAGTCTAACACACACACACATACACACAGCATTTCAGATGATTTATTCCCAGGGCAAAACATGCGCTTTCAAAGAGAGGAGCAAGGCCAGCATAGAACTTGGAAGCAGACCGTGCAGCCTGAAAATAGGCTGGAGCCAGGGTGCGAGGACAAGCGAGGTCCTACTAAGTGCAGCCGGGAGCGGAGCACCTCTTTCTCTTGGCTGCTTAGTAAATATTTGTGAAAGGAATGAATGAATGAATGTTTACCCTAGAGAAGCATTTTTTAATTTGGAGTCCTTGAATGAGCTTCTGGGGGTCCTTGAACCTCCAGGAATTGTATGCAATTGTGTATGTGTGTGTACGGATTTTTCTGGAGGAAGAACCCTCCATTCTTCTGAATCTCAGTAGGGTTAAAAAAAAAAAGTGCATGACCCTTAAAAGATGAAAAGCCCCTTTCATTGTCTGTGTCCTTCATAAACCCAAATCTAGTCCCACGGTGTCCACTAGCCACATGTTATACACATTCTGTTGTATATAGGATCACTGAGTTGGAACCAACTTGATGGCACCTAACAACAAACAACAGCCACATGTGACTAAATTTAAATAAATTCAAATTAAATAAAAGTAAAAATTCAGTTCCTTATTTGCTCTAGCCACATTTCAAATGCTCAGTAGGCACATGGGGCTGGTGGCTGCCATTTTGGATGACACAGATATGGAGCATTTCCATCATGGCAGAAAGTTCTGTTGGACAGCGCTGTTCTAGAGGCTCCAGAACTCCCAGCGGTTTTCTACTCTCAAGACCAGCCAAGAGCCAGTCTATCAGCTTTCCCTGGAAAATATGAGGCAACCATCCTTATTACCCATTATAGGAAGTATCATGTGTTCTTATCTGCAAATGCCCCTCTTGAAGTAGAATTTGGTCTGAGTGTTCAGAGACAAGACCAGAATGACAACAAAGGAAACCCAGGCTTAGAAGAGTATCAGAAGAAAGAATAAATGAAACATGGAGTGGGAGCATAGCAGAGATCTTTAATTTACAGTGATGGTAAGTAGGTAGGAAAGTTGGAAATCTTCCTAGATGCAATGTTATATCTGAGATGAGAATTTAAGTTCCTTTTCTGCTGAGCCCTCTTATGATATTTTCAAAGGTACTGAGTGACAAAGTTTCTGCTATATATAAATTGTTCCCATGTCTTTGAATATAAGAGCAATACTCTATTCCCTAATAAAGCTGGTGTCTGGATCCTTCTGGCCACAGGAGCAATCCTTCAGTGATCTGGGAGCCAAATGCAAAGGGTCCCGACATGAGGAAGTCATTCAGCGTCAGAAAAAGGCCTTATCTGAACTTCGAGCACGAATTAAAGAACTTGAGAAGGCCTGCTCGCCAAGTAAGTTTCCTCGTTCCTATTCTCTGTCTCTGAGGATCCCTGGTGGTACAGTGGTTAAGCACTTGGCTGCTAACCAAAAGGTTGGAGGTTCAAACCCATCAGCCACTCCATGGGAGAAGGATATGGCAGCCTGCTTCCGTAAAAAGATCACAGCCTTGGAAACCCTATGGGGCAGCTCTACTTTGTCCTCTAGAATTGCTATGAATTGGACCCAACTGGCCAGCAATGGGTTCGTTTGTTTTTTTTTAATTCTCTCTTCATGCTCAGAGCAGTGGGCACCAGTCTCTAGAGGCTCACACTGAGGACTGACAGGTTTTCCAGAACTCCCATCCTGTATCCCCAGTATTTCATAACAGAAAGGACAATATAACACAAAAAAGATGTGTGGGACATGCTCTCAGAGTCAAGTACAGTCCTTGATACTAAACAAGATTTTATAAAAAATTCCCTGGCTTGTTATCTTGCCTGGTGGGACTTTGTCATGGACCAACACTGTTCAAAAATTGACATTGGGGAGTCTTTTAGAATACCCTATTTAGAGGAGAGGAGTCCCTGGGTGGTGCAAACAAGTAAACGCCTGACTGCTAACTGAAAATTTGGTGGTTCGAACCCACCCAGAGGCACCTCAGAAGAAAGGCCTAGTGACCTGTTTCTGAAAGGTCACAGCCACAAAAACCCCAAGGAGCACAGTTCTGCTCTAACAATGGGGTTGCCATGAGTCAAAATGAACTTGAGGGCAACTGGTTTTGGCTTTTTTTTTTTTTTTTTAAGCATTAGCTATAATTATTACATGAAATAATTTCTTACTGAGCCTTGCTTTTGAGTCTAAATTATTTCTCTTGTAGATCATAAGGACCAACTGGATGAATCATTTCTAGAATTAAAGACTCCCAGAATGGAAAAAAATGTCCAGAAAATATTATTGGACACAAGACCTGATTTTCCAAGTCTCTCAAGGATAGAGAACCGAGTGGTAACCAAATCTAAAGAAAGTTTGGGTGTCGCAGCTACCTCTGCAGTGGCTACATGTGCAGAGGGTGGGCATGAGGGCTGATGCCAGTAGTGTGCCCTAGCATGGCCATGCTATCAGTGGTTCAGGGCCAGGTCCTCCCTGAGGGGCTGGGGTCTATACTGACTGTTTGGTGCCCTTGCCCAACCCATTGTCTGATATTTGAATAGAAAAGTGGTCTTCCATTTTACACAGCATTGACGTTGGGCCATGTCAATCTCTAAAGAATGGCAAGCCCCTCTTTTCATATCATGCATTATATGCTGCAGAAAATGTTCAACAGGGTAACTTATCTGGCCATGAATTTGCCTAAAATTTGCTTTTCACCATCAACTGAAAAACATAAACATGTAATGGGCAGCAGGAGGGAGCCATGATTAAGAGGACATGGGTTCCAGGCTCAAGGAGACCTGTGTCCAAATCCCAGCTCTGCCAGCTGTGTGGCCTTGGACGAGACTCTGGACCTTTCTGGGACTCCACTCCCCAGCTGTAAAATGATGATGAAAAAATTAGAGATAATTATATAAAGTGCTTAGCTCAGTGCCTAGCTCATGGTTAACACATAATAAACAACAGCTACAATTATTAAATATTATTTTTTAAATATTATTATTCAAGAAAACGTTCCCTCCTTAAGGACATACAGTTTTTTTATTTACCAGCATATTTAGAAGTGACTCACTTGTTAAGTTGAAGGTACCTTCGTGCCCTAAGTGGGTGTTTCACGAGGTGTTTGTTTGACCCGTGACAATAGACAGCTCAGGTCAGCGTCAGATACAGGACCCGACAGGCGTGTGCTCACTGCCACAGCTAGATCTAAACCATACACAGGCTTTTAAAAGGAATATCGGAGCCACTTTATCTGTCCCAACATTCCCTCCAACAATTTTCTAGATATTTGCTAGAGCATAGGATGTGGGTCTTAGGAAATTTGTTGGTTTTCTTTAGAAAACCAAACATTCACTTTGCAATGTTGTGAGTGGAGGGAAAATATCCACTTTAGGAGGTCAGGGGACTCCTAGACTGGCCTTGCCTCCAAGACTTACCTTCCTCTTGGTGAGGACCCCTAATCCCACCACTGACACCACACGGCAAAAAACTTCCCAACTGTCTTATAAGACCTCAATCCTCCAAGGTTGCAGTAATAAAAACCAAAAGAAAGAAAAGAAATGAGAAGGAGCAAGAGGAGAGGAGGAGGAATAGCTGACCTTTCTTGAGTTCTTGCTGTATGCTAGGCACTGAGTTAAGCCCTTTACACACATTATCTCATTTAATCCTTGCAGCAGGCATCTGTCCTAGTTACTATTATTATCTTTGCTTTACAGATAAGAAAAATTAAGCCTTCAGGAAGTCAAACACATCACCATGGTCACATAGATAGTGGATGATGGGGCCAGGACTGTGTCTCTGGCAGTCTGTCTCTACCACCCGGCTAGTCTGCAGAGTAGAGGATGGAGACTGTGTGATTGAATCCTGTACCAGACTCTTCCTGAGTGACCCTCCCTCAGGAGTCCTGCCACCTTCAAGAAAAGAGGGGAGATGCTGGAGGGGGTCAAGAGGACACAGCTGAGGGGAGCTGGAGACCCTGAACTGCATTTCATAGTCTTTCTGCAGCAAATCTGTTCATTGTCATCTTCAAATACTCTATTTTATTCTCATCTCTCTATCATGGTCACTTTGGGACCTTGATATTTTTGTAATTAAGTTTCCAAAACCACTGGTCTTACCTGTTGACAGCACAGTGCCAGCAAATGCTGTGGGCTAAAAATGCGAGCACTTAAAACCCCATTTGGTTTTAAGGGGATTTATTGTGGTTATTTGTGGTCCTTCAGACCCCCATGTGTCTGTCAGTTTGTCGCACTGTGGGGGCTTGTGTGATGCTGGAAGCTATGCCACCGGTATTCAGATGCCAACAGAGTCACCCATGGAGGACAGGTTTCAGCTGAGCTTCCAGACTAAGACAGACTAGGAAGCAGGACACGAAAGTGTACTTCTGAAAAGCATTAGCCAGTGAAAACCTTATAAATAGCAGCAGAACATTGTCTGATATAGTGCTGGAAGATGAGCCCCCCCAGGTTGGAAGGCACTCAAAAGATGACTGGGGAAGAGCTGCCTCCTCAAAGTAGAGTCGACCTTAATGACGTGGATGGAGTAAAGCTTTCAGGACCTTCATTTGCTGATGTGGCATGATTCAAAATGAGAAGAAACAACTGCAAATATCCATTAATAACTGGAACCTGGAATGTACAAAGTATGAATCAAGGAAAATTGGAAATCTTCAAAAATGAAATGGAACACATAAACATCGATATCCTAGGCATTAGTGAGATGAAATGGACTGCTATTGGCCATTTTGAATCAGACAATCATATAGTCTACTATGCTGGGAATGACAACTTGAAGAGGAATGGTGTCACATTCATCGTCAAAAAAAAAAAAAACATTTCAAGATCTATCCTGAAGTACAGCGCTGTCAGTGATAGCATAATATCCATACACCTACAAGGAAGACCAGTTAATATGACTATTATTCAAATATACACACCAACCACTAGAGCCAAAGATGAAGAAAAAGAAGATTTTTATCAGCTGCTGCAGTCTGAAATTGATCGAACATGCAATCAAGATGCATTGATAATTACTGGTGATTGGAATGGGAAAGTTGGAAACAAAGAAGAAGGATCAGTAGTTGGAAAATATGGCCTTGGTGATAGAAACAATGCCGGAGATCAAATGATAGAATTTTGCAAGACCAACGACTTCTTCATTGCAAATACCTTCTTTCACCAACATAAACGGCGACTATACACATGGACCTCGCCAGATGGAACACACAGAAATCAAATTGACTACATCTGTGGAAAGAGACGATGGAAAAGCTCCATATCATCAGTCAGAACAAGGCCAGGGGCCGACTGTGGAACAGACCATCAATTGCTCATATGCAAGTTCAAGCTAAAACTGAAGAAAATCAGAGCAAGTCCACGAGAGCCAAAATATGACCTTGAGTATATCCTACCTGAATTTAGAGACCATCTCAAGAATAGATTTGACGCAGTGAACACTAGTGACCGCAGACCAGACGAGTTGTAGAATGACATCGAGGACATCATCCATGAAGAAAGCAAGAGGTCACTGAAAAGACAGGAAAGAAAGAAAAGACCAAGATGGATGTCAGAGGAGACTCTGAAACTTGCTCTTGAGCATCGAGCAGCTAAAGCAAAAGGAAGAATTGATGAAGTAAAAGAACGAACAGAAGATTTCAAAGGGCGTCTTGAGAAGACAAAGTATTATAACGACATGTGCAAAGAGCTGGAGATGGAAAACCAAAAGGGAAGAACACGCTCGGCGTTTCTCAGGCTGAAAGACCTGAAGAAAAAATTCAAGCCTCGAGTTGCAATAGTGAAGGATTCCATGGGGAAAATATTAAACGACACAGGAAGCATCAAAAGAAGATGGAAGGACTACACAGACTCATTATACCAAAAAGAATTAATCGATATTCAGATATTTCAAGAGATGGCATATGATCAGGAACCGATGGTACTGAAGGAAGAAGTCCAAGCAGCTCTGAAGGCATCGGCGAAAAACGGCTCCAGGACTTGATGGAATATCAACTGAGATGTTTCAACAAACAGATGCAGCGCTGGACGTGCTCACTCGTCTATGCCAAGAAATATGGAAGACAGCTTCCTGGCCAACTGACTGGAAGAGATCCATATTTACGCCTATTCCCGAGAAAGGTGATCCAACCAAATGTGGAAATTATAGAACAATATCATTAATATCACACGTGAGCAAAATTTTGCTGAAGATCATTCAAAAGTGGCTGCAGCAGTATGTCGACAGGGAACTACCAGAAATTCAGGGCAGTTTCAGAAGAGGACATGGAACCAGGGATATCATGGCTGATGTCGGATGGATCCTGGCTGAAAGCAGAGAATACCAGAAGGATGTTTACCTGTGTTTTATTGACTATGCAAAGGCATTTGACTGTGTGGATCATAACAAACTATGGATAACACTGCGAAGAATGGGAATTCCAGAACACTTAATTGTGCTCATGAGGAACCTTTACATAGATCAAGAGGCAGTTGTTCAGACAGAACAAGAGGATACTGATTGGTTTCAAGTCAGGAAAGGTGTGCGTCAGGGTTGTATTCTTTCACCATACCTATTTAATCTGTATGCTGAACAAATAATCATAGGAGCTGGACTATATGAAGAAGAACGGGGCATCAGGATTGGAGGAAGACTCATTAACAACCTGCGTTATGCAGATGACACAACCTTGCTTGCTGAAAGTGAAGAGGACTTGAAGCACTTACTAATGAAGATCAAAGGCCAAAGCCTTCAGTGTGGACTGCACCTCAACATAAAGAAAACAAAAATCCTCACAACTGGACCAATGAGCAACATCATGATAAACAGAGAAAAGACTGAAGTTGTCGAGGATTTCATTTTACTTGGATCCACAATCAACAGCCATGGAAGCAGCAGTCAAGAAATCAAAAGACGCATTGCATTGGGCAAATCTGCTGCAAAGGACCTCTTCAAAGTGTTGAAGAGTAAAGGTGTGACCCTGAAGACTAAGGTGCACCTGACCCAATCCATAGTATTTTCAATCACATCATATACATGTGAAAGCTGGACAGTGAATAAGGAAGACGGAAGAAGAGTTGACGCCTTTGAATTGTGGTGTTGGTGAAGAATATTGAATATACCATGGACTGCCAAAAGAACAAACAAATCTGTCTTGGAAGAAGTGCGGCCAGAATGCTCCTTAGAGGCAAGGATG